>NC_079160.1:95446766-96886266 GCF_947563725.1 Argiope bruennichi
ATGCGTATTACCAACACCTCCTATATTCTGTTTCACCCCAACTTGGCAGTATTGTAAAAGGCAGAAAATGTGACCCTCCGCGCTGGGAAAGAGTTCCCCATCCATTTTGACTTTAAAACAACTAAAATGCGCTGAAATTTATCAAATATATCATAAATTACAGATATCGTTTTTTTATCAGCATGTATTTAAAATTATTCTCAATTTAGAAGTGCTTACCTGTTAAATATTTTGTAAATAAAGCGAACGAATAAAACCAAAAGATTGACATAATGAATTCCCCTTTGTAGAACCGGTCTCCAAAGTCAAATATTTGGCGCGCTTCTCTTGTAAGCCCTCGCCAGCTTTGCTCCATTTAGTTCTCACCGTTATTATCATCACACGTACTTTTTTTGCTCTCGCTTTTTAATCAGCTGATATTTTTTTGATCTTGTTAATCACATTCATTTTCGATTGTTGATATTTATTCAAGTCGTCATTTCTAAAATGTCTGAAATTTGGTGTATTACTAACTTTTTTGGTTCGACTCAGCGCGACCCAAGAAATATGCTTCGCCACCCAATTTTGGGTCGCTACCCATAGGTTAAGAACCGCTGTTCTAGAGTATAAAATATTGCAGACAGAGCAAAATATTATGATTTTAATGAGTATAAACAAATATGCATGAACTAAGAAAAATCATTACTTATTTTTCATTTCAATCAAACGTGTTATGAAGTATTATGATTTTAATGTATATAAACAAATATGCGTGGATTAAGAAAACTCATCAATTATCCTTCATTTCATAAATCAAATATGTAAAATATTAGGATTTTAAAGTATGTAAACAGATATGCATGAACTAAGGAAAATCATCAAGCATTCTTCATAAGATAAATCAATCATTATGAAATGTCATGATTTTAATGTATATAAACAAATACTCGTGAACTAAGGAATATATTCAATGATCCTTTACTTCTTAAATCAAATATGTTATAAAACCGTTCCATAAATTATAATATAGCTCTGTAATTGTTTATCAGTAAATGTATCTATTTTCAGGTAAATCTGATTTTCCAGAACAAACTCTCGATTTTAACTTTCATCATGTTTCAAAATATTTAAAATAAGAAACTTAAGTCATTCAGAAAGAAATACTTGGAATTTTCGCATTCGGTACACAGTTTTCCTCTGCTGGAAAATGTCTTACTCGATTCTTGGTTCCTGAAAGGATAATTGCTTTGGAAATGGAATATACTTATTGGTGACTTTTCCTTAACATCCCCTGACACATACATTCAGAAACTTTCGTCCTCTTATTCTTCAGAACATTATTCTGTTAAATTAAAATTTTTACACGCTCAGTCTACTTATCCTGTCAGTGTTTGGAATGGAATTTCTTGACAGATCAGAAATCTAGACAATGAAATTTCCAATAAAATGGCTGTAATGTTCATTGGAGTTATAAAAATTGCGTTGGTTAGCTTCCCTGAAAGGCGTAATTGAACAATCGAATGTTTCGAGAATAATATACCTAATTTTACTTTCTTATTTTGACCTAGCCTCTGCAGCGACTTAATATTGATAGTCCCCACTCAAACACGTAGGAATTTTGAGCGCAATACATTTGACACCATTTACTTAATGTCAAATGTGATAAAGTTGGAAAACCCGTTTGAGAAGATTACCCTTAGATGATTTTCTCAAATTGTGAGAGTTGTCATTACTTTGTCCCATCTCTATTTGACCTACATACAGATGGCGCAAAGTAATTACAACTTATCATTGTAAGTAACGTTATAATTACTTCGTACTTTAATATTACATTGTATTATTTACAACTTATACCATTCCAAGTATAGGGAATATTGGAGATGATTTCTATTTCCATCTGGAAAACTACTTTTATAGTGTATAGTTTAAAGTATCTTAGAAGCTAAAAAACAAATTTTCCGTTTTTTTTTTACAAAACTTTTATACGGATTTGAATTTTACTCATGAAATATGAAGAATTAAAATATTGCTAAGCTTTTAACATAGTTTCAGCTATAATTTGATATACAGTAGTATCCAATTTTTTTTAAAAAAAGATTTTAATGATATAATTTTTATTATATAGAAAAAAAACTAGTACAAGCTATTAACAATAGTGAGTTTCATTAGTTAGGAAGACTTGATATTACGAATTGTAATTCACAATATAAAAATTGAGATCAGTTCTTTTTTATTTAGTTTGATCGTGACATTCGTAACATATTGAAGTACAGTGTGTGATGTGGAAAAAACTCAATACAAACATTTGAGCCGGCTGGTTTTTCTAGATATATTTTGATTAGAATGTAGATAACTGATAGATACTTTAATGATTGAGTTTTAAATATGAACAAATATTCTAATATAAGAATAATAACTATAAAATTATCATCTTATCTTAATATATATAAATTGCGTGTCACGTTGTTTGTCCGCGATGGACTCCTAAACTACTTAACCGATTTTTATCAAATTTGCACACCGTGTGCAGTTTGATCTAACTTAAAAGATAGGATAGCTCTTTTTTTGAATTTTTAATTAGAATTGTAACTATTAATTAAAAACTAACTTTCCCGCCGAAAAAATCTTTTCATTTTCCCCACCGCCAAATGAGTACGGCTTCAGTTTTTTTCCCCAACAGTCATGAGGCTAGGCTTAAGATGTTTCGGCTGATTATTCGAAACAATTCTATTTATTTTCTTAATGTTTGATGCATTTAAAATTAAACATTGTTAATGAATCGATCTTTCAGATTCATTCTTAAGTACTTTTGAATTAAAATAAAACAGAATAAAGGAAATTAAAAATTTCTAATCTGCATAGCGTTACCCCAACTGGCGTAGAAAAACTCACGCATTTGCGTTACCGTAACTGGCGTTGAAAATTCACGCATGCGCATTGTGTTCTGATTGTTGACATGACAACCATTATCAACGGATGATTTAAATTATTTTTAGGTTAGTTGCATGTTTTTGTAATTAAATTGTATTTATGTTAGTTATATATTCTTTGTATACGCTTATAGTTTTAAGTACATCGTTTTTTAAGTAGTTTTTTTTAACCTGTTTTCAACCGATTATTTTAAAAGATTCGTTTTATTTTCTTAGTGTTTGATGCATTTAAAATTAAACATTGTTAATTAATCGTTCTGGTCATGATGAATCTGAGAATATTTTGTTGACAAATTCTTGAAATATTACATAAATTAGGAAAGATATTCTTTAGTGCCCATAAAGTTTAAACGCTCAGTGACTGTTTTCAGTAATCATATTACAAAAAAATAATTTGTTTCAGTAAAAAATATTATTATATTAATTGCAGATTAATCCTTTCCACTTTAATTTATAGTATAAATTTTACTGGAACTAACAGAAAATTAGAGATACATATTACGTTATGACTGAAGGCGTTTATAATATTATGAGTGAATTATATATCAAAATTTGAAGTTTTAAAAAATTTTGATGAAGAAGCTATTAAAGTAGGAATTGCATAAAATATTTAATTATTAAAATTTTAACGAACATTAAGATTGGCGAACCGGCTGGTCGCCAAAGGCGGCTAGTATATATATGTATATGTGTGTGCGTGCGTGCGCGCCCGCATGTGTGTGTGGTGTGTATGTGGTGTGTGTGTTTGTGTCAACTGTAGATTGAACGGTCCGTCCTGTGAAGAGTGCACACAAAATCACATATCAAACTTCATTGATTTAAGTCACTGGGTTTAATGCATGCGAAAGTACAGACTTGCAGCTTGCCAACCCTTTGACAAATTTGATATAAAATTCAATAAAATTCTTCATTTTAGATGGTAAACGCGTGAGTCAACTTTTATCTAAATTTAATTTTGAAGTTATATTTGAATTTGCATTTTAACATTTACTTTACAATTTGAAATTATCTAATTTAGTTCGGTTTAAACAGCAAGGCAAGCACACTTAGACGAAATTTATTTCACTCCAAGTTAGAAATCTGCAAAATGGTTCTGAACGCCATTCTCTGAATTTTATCCGTTTAATTCGAAGAGTTTTTGAGTTATTGTTTACATGACAAAGAGTGAGATAATGCGAAAAATGTGTTTTTCGAATTCATAGGTGTCTGCAACATGGAGTTTCGTCAGAATTTAGAGCTCGAATTTTTCACACTTAAAATATTTTCTTTGTACTTCGTAAGCAGTAAAATAAAAAGAAAACAGCTGAGAACAAATCATATTATTTTTCTTAATTTGGCTGATAATTTATTTCATGCAACGCATTATTAAGAAAATTCATTCCTGAATCTTTAATAGATTTTTCTTAAAAATGAATTTCTTCAAAGGCGTATGTGTTCATACAATCTTCCATAGATAATTTTTCAAAATCTTCAAAACATACGAAATTTCCTGGAAATTTAATTTCGAATCTAATTTTAGAACTCAAATGGTGAAGGTCGTTTTTCTCGTTTAGTTAGAGAAGGAACAGTGTTTCTGCTGAAGGTCTTGGCACTGGCTGTAACGCTGAAACGATTAGTGGATGTGGGTGGATTATTCGTTTCTCCATAAAAACCTAATGGCTGATTTTACGATGAAGATTTTTTTTCCTATCAATAAAATTACTTTAAACTCGTTCACAGAGTAAATTGCTTCATTAAAAAAATTATATTTTTTTCTCCCGATGATTAAATTTAATCAACGATATCAAACATTGGTATCTTAACTATATGGAATTAAAGTTAATTTCCTTTTAGATATGATATGTTCGGAAAAAATGTATTTCTAAAATGGAGAAATATAAAAATAAATAAGCATATCTATCTTTTCTATGAAAAAATCTATTTTTTTTCTTTATAGCCTTATTACATGGTTATTGACAGTGATTTATTAAGTTGTGTAATGAAAGACAGTTTATAGATTTGACATTTATTGGGGATCATAATAGCCGCATAAATATATTTTTTTTGCTATATATACTCCGTATACATTAGAAATTATTATTACTCACAAAAATACTATAAACTCACAAAAATACTATATACTCACAAAAAAGCTGTATACTCACCAAATACTGCATAAATGTTGTATATTCACAATGCTATATACTCAGTAAAATAAGGTATAAATACTGTATAATTACAATACTGTATACTCTCATTTGTATCTGTATCTGAATACTGTATACTTACAATAGAGTGTCAAATTTTCTGCAGGTTGCATTGTGACTAAAGCGATATCTGAATAAAATAGAATAAAAGGGTCTGAAACATTTTTTTTTATTTTTATTATACGATGTAATTTTCCAGAGAAAAACATGAGCATTGTTACCTATATCTGTATCTTCTAATAATAAAGGACAATGCGGGTTCTGCGTTGGCATTTTACAGAATAAACCATCAGATACAAAGCTATCAAATTTGGCAGAAAATTTCTTTGGAGAGTTGGAAGTAGAAATTCAATAGATTAAAAATTGACTGTCTTTATGGTGATAAATTCCAAATATGTTAAGCAGAACAAGAATTTTATTATTTTAAATTACATTTAATTTCCTTTTAGGTATTAGATGTTTGGAAGAAATGGTTTACTAAAATGGCGATATATAAAAATAAAATGAGGATTTCTATCTTTTACATGTACAAAAACCAATTTTTATCAAAAACCTTAATGTTGTCCATAGCCCTATTATACGAATATTGGCAGTGATTGATTAAATTGCATATCGAATGATAGTTTATAGATTTGATATTATATTATAGATCATAACAATCATACAAATACAACCTTTTTTCGATGTATACGGAGTTTACATTGCAAAAAAGTACGGAGTATACATTGAAAAATACTGCATACTCACTAAAATAGTATATAATCACTAAAATACATATAAATACTGTATACTCACTAAAATACTATATAAATACTACACACTGACAAAAATACTGTAAATTACTCACAATACTGTATACTCACATCTGTAACTGTATCTTAGTACTGTATACTTACAACAAAGTGTAAAATCTTTCGGAAGTTGCATTATGATCTTAGAGAAATCTGGATCAAATAGAACAAAAGGGTCTAAAATTAATTGTTATTGCGGTTATACGATGTAATTTTCTAGAGAAAAATATGAGAAATGATATATATATTAATAATAAAAATGTGTGATTCTGCGTTGGTATTTTACAGACAAACCATTAGATATCGAGCCATCAAATTTTGCAGAGAAATAGTTTGGAGTTCAAACTCCTAAAAATATTACAACACAACAGCAATTTTTAAATGAGCTTAAAATCCCCCTCTCCCCAAAAAAATTATCTTTTTAATGGCACTACTTGTGTGAATAATTTTTTTTTTCGAATTTCAGCATTTATTTCCAAAAAAAAAATGTTTTACTAATTTTGAACAATAATTTATTTTGATGCACTGATATTCACTCCGTTTTCATTGTTCATGAAATATTTATACGCGTTGTCTTTTTCCATTCTTAAATGTTAAAGGAGAATGAGTCTATAATATCTGTGCAACTTATATGAGCAACAAGAAAGTGAAATTACAATTCCTGGAAAATTAGAAAATAGATGAACTGGACAACTGCATTTATGAGCGTTTTGGATGAGTCATATACACAATGTACAAAAAAAAGTATTAATCTGTTAAACTAAGACTAAACTAATTTCTCTTAAAAAGTGATGCTTGAAAATATTTCCCCAAAGGAATTCAGAATAATAAGTGAAGGATAAGAGTAGGTAAATGCAAACAAAATAAGAATGTAAACGTAAATAACAAATAAGTAACTAAGCAAACTTGAATAACAAAATAAGTAAGTAACAAAATAAGCAAATAACCGCAAGTAAGTAAAAAAACCAAATAAATAAGTAAACATAAGTAACAAAATAAGTGAGTAACAAAATAAGCAAATAACCGCAAGTAAGTAAGTAAATAAACCAAATAAATAAGTAAACATAAGTAACAAAATAAATGAGTAAAAAAATAAGCAAATAAACGCAAGTAAGTAAATAAACGCAAATAAGCAAGTAAACATAAGTAACAAAATAAGTAAGTAGACATAAGTAACAAAATAAGTAAGTAGACATAAGTAACAAAATAAGTACGTAGACATAAATAACAAAATAAGTAAGTAAACATAAGTAAAATATAAAGGAAAGTAAATACAAACATAATTTCTGGTGAACCAGTTCATCGCTCATCACGGCTAGTCACAAAAAATGATATTTTGATTAATATGTAGTAACTTGTTGAATTGCATTGTTTGGTTTATAATAATGGATGCGTTGAGTATTTTTCGATATTAAAGGAAATGTGATGTTTAGTCTACTAGCAATAACTCTTGATGCTCAGAATCATCTTTAAAATTTTGAGCAGCTTGGATAATAGTTTTTTCAAACCCTATCATAACCATAACTGGGAATATTAGTACGTGTGTTCCAAAGAAAATATCCACCGAAATATCTAAAGTTATAGAGTAACAAAAAATACAACTTGTTGTTTAAACAGCATCTGAGGATTTTTACAAATCGACGACTTTAAATTGGCAATAAAATTTTCGTATTCGCTTCTACCACTTTTAATTTTGCGAATGATTAATTTTAATTTTTATATTATAAGTATAAAAATATTCATAAATTTATTCTGCTTAAATGTTTTTGAATTATATGCGCATTCATGAGATGTTACAATAACAATAGCTATCTTTTTACAAGCTCTAATCATATTTTTATTGTTAATACTAATTTTAAAATAAATGCAGTGGTTTTAGGCTTCCTTGAATTAATATCACTCCAGAGTCTGAGATTATTTACTACAAGAGATAAGATTACCGAAATAATATTTTAATTGACATAATTTAGATGTAGTGTTGCTGAAAGTACACAATTCCTGACTTATGATGAGGGAATTGGATACGGAGACACATATGATTCTCTCAAATTTCTCCACAGATATGTTGTAAATATAATCAAATCCAGAATACTCAGGAAATTATATTGTCCAAATGATATTTTTACTTCGAAATTTCGAATATATACTGAAATTTTAAGATTTAAAACGATTTTTGGGGTAGATTCTATTACAACCTAAGATAGTTTGATTTTATAGTGTATAAAATATTAATGATATGTAATCCAAAAGTTTCCTGTGTTTGTCTTCGATATTAAGACTCAATGCCGATTCAGTTTGAAATCACCATTTCAAATACATATTTCATGCGAAAACACATGATGTTACCAAGGTTCTTATTAATATTAAACACTACTAAGAAATGTATAGACGATAACACCAATAGAATGTAATTTGCAAATGCGTTCAACTTGATAATGAAATATTCAAAGACGTCTTAGTCACAATTCTGTGGCTGACTATTCAAATCTAGTGCAGAGTAGAATATCCTAATTATGGACATATATTATCATATTCAGTCTCAATCTTAATATGGTTATTCACTAGCAGACTTAATTATATTATTTTATAAAATGTCGCTAACTTATGTATGCATTTTCATGCATTTAATGCTTTTCAAAAATAGATAGAGGCATATCTTGGCTTTTACATATTTTTTTTTAAAAAAAGTAAAAACAAGCCTGCAAATTAAGAAAAGAATGCGAGAGTATTTTGGTCGTGAAAAATCAACAAATACAATTTCATCATAAACAATACCAAAACATTCTGAATGATAACAAATTATTGTGCGATATTTCAGCATTGTCATTGTAGCAGTGTCTTGGGGGGCCATTTTCTACTAATAAGCTGGGAAATAATCTACGAAGGATTGGAAAAATAAGCCAATTGTCATCCCCCCAAAGATATTTTTCATATTAAAATTTTTTATTACTTCCATTTACGTATTTAAATCGTGAAATAATAAAATGGTAACAATGCATAAGATCGTGAATTTAGAAATTATGAGGGATGCAAAAATTGTTTCTCATGATAAGAAAATCCCTTTTTTCAAAGAAAATTGTTTATTAACATAATGCAATAATTCATTTTTAAGAAAATTGTTTCTAAACATAATTCAATAATTCTTTTCAAAGAAAATTGTTTCTTAAAACAATACAATAATTCTTTTCAAAGAAAATTGTTTCTTAACATAATACAATAATTCTTTTCAAAGAAAATTATTTCTCGAGATAATAATAAATTCATCTTTTCAAAATAAATAAAAAGTTGTAGTTATAAATAGTCAAAAATTTTGGTTGCAACTATCTGAATTATATTTAGAAAATTATTGAAATTTTTTTATGATGATTGAATTATATCAAAAGAATAATTTTTTGCGTATGAATGTAAACATTTTTAGGCTGGGTAATTTGAAAGAGTATTTAGAATAAAAAAATAATTAAATAAAAAAGCGAAGAAAAATAAAGGAAACCAAGGTGAATCTTGCAAGAGAGAAAAAAAATAACCAGTTGGCTGTTTGCCAGGCTTGATCTGGAATCAAAACAGCTCACCAACAACTGAATTCCATTTTTGGCCTTTTGTTATTCAGTAGTGATTGCTTAATATGCACGTTTTGAATTCTTCCACAAATGGCCTCCAAAGAGTCTTAACATGTATATTCTTTCTTTCAGTCACTCATTCATTTTTCAGTCAAAATAACAGTTATCTAAGAATATGTTTGTTTACCGAACAGCAGTTGTTTTGTTAACAGAACAACAACAGTTTTACAGTTTGTTTACAGAAATGAGGCTGTCCTGTAAATAAAATTCAATTATTTTTGATAACACATATAAAAAATGGTTTAGTAAAGAACAGACCATATATTTACCATCCAGACCATTGTTTTTAATCTTTAATATAGAAATTCCTTTAAGATCACCAATACCTTACTTGGTGTATAGAGCAGATGTTATATTAACAATTTTTTTTGTCTTAGTAGGATTAATATATGAATATTTTATGGATCTTTAAATTGATTGAATTTTATTTCTAAGGCTTAAACTTAGTGCACTAATCTGCCAATAGATTATGAAGCATTGCAATTCCTCGCTACTGAATAGAAGATTTTTTTAATGTTTTAAATTGATTTGAAAATCAATTAACATGACCATACCAGACCATCTATATTCTTCAATTATGGTAATAATTGAAGAGTGCAATAAGTTAAACGAAATCAATAAAATTTTTAGATTGATTTTACTGGATTTATTATGTAAACGGAAATAAACTTTAAAAAAAATCTATTCTGACTGTTTCCCTTTCATTTTTTTTTTTCGTATCTCCAAATATACATAAATTTTATTAAAACCTTGTATTAAATTTTTAACATTTATATAAAAAAGAGCAAAACCTTTTTTTTTTTTTTGTACATGGACACAAGGTTTAATTAAGCTCAAGATTCATTATATTTTAATTTAATCAAATAGAAAAATTTTAATATCACGAAAAAAAGGAAAACATCCCCAGAAATTCAAATATTCAATGATCAAATATTTGTCTAATCTTTGTAAGCCTATTTAATTAATGCTATTCCAGGGCCTAATTATACAAAATCCTCATGGTTTTTATTCGGCCAGCTTTGCCATCTTTTACTATAAAATCAGAAAAAAAAGTGCGCATTTGCTTGGGAAAAAAACGTTTAATTAGTCACCAATTAATTATACCTAGAAGTATTAAATGAAAAAAAGACAAGAAGGAGAGAAAAAAAAAATCATTAAATCTTGGACAAACGTAGCTGGTCGTTTTACGCACATATTTTCTTTGACTTTTTGCTTTCAAAATTTCTACATCTGGAAAATGGAAATATATTACTATACAAATATACAGTTTAAGCAAATAATACGCCACGGCGTCACTTAAAATTTAACAAGCCTCATTAATTGAATAAAATAAACTAAATAATTTCAAAAATTAATTTAAAAATGCTTACTTTTTCAAGTTGTGCAAATTTTCTTTGCTAATATCAAAATATTTCTGAAAGTTTCCAGTGAAGCAAAATGAAATAAAATGGCGTTCTTCTTTTATTTTAACACATACAATCTTTAAACGAATGAATTATCGACCTTCTTTTATCGAATGAGTTATCGACCTTTCAATAAAATACAATTTGTGAATCTTTTGTAAAGCTGTGATTGTACGAGTGCTCATATGTTTATTTTCAGAGTAACACAGATGAGCGTTTAACATTTCGGAAAATAAGATAGGAAAGTGGATACCCTTTTGTCAATTGATTGAAACTAGAATTTGGCACAAAATTACAATTTTAGTTGCAATGTACAATTCCTTTATTTAAATCACTGCAATTTTGAGTTATTTCGTTTACATACGTAGAAATATAAAGAAAACCAAACCTAAAATATGAACAAAATTGATTGAAAATTTAATACATTTCTGTGCTGTAGATATTAAAAATATTCATCAAATTTTATTAATCATGTTGTTTGCATTTAGGATTTTTTGTTCACTCAAATATTTAGGTGATTTTTATCAGGCATATAAACCGAAAGTTGAAGTTTTGTATAAGAATTCTAATGATAAATGCACCTTGAGAATTTTTGAAAATAAATGGATTTCCGAATAAATCTCGATATTTTTTTCTTTCTTTAAATATTTTCAAAATATTAATCTGAATAAAAGGGGTATAGTGTCATATTGTCATGAGCATGAAATAAATATGCAAATAGCCAACTCCAGCTTAAAAGAAAAAAGGAATTCAGAGTTTTCAGACGATTTTTCTATCATCCCATAATTCCTCAGTAATTCTGAAATTTGATGTTCATTTTTATTTGATTTTATTTTCTACTATTTTATTTGCTTTTATTTTACTCTAGTTTTTTTTTTTTTTTACATCTTGGTCAGTATTACTTTAAATTTGTTTTAATAAATTTATATAGAAACAATACATCTTTTTTGCTTATTTTACTTGATAATTTTATTAAAACTTATTTTTCAAGTTGTATTTTTTATGATATTCAAATGAACCCCGAAGTCTTTTCTGATTTTAAAAATAATGAAATTTCACCTGAATCAAGATGCACTTTCGAAACGATGAAATTTTTTATTGTTTGAATATTTTACGCGATCAAAGATAATTTTTATAGATTTAATGATTTCACATTTAATTATAAAATCAGTAAATGAATGAGCAAAAATTGATTTTTCAATAAATTTAGCACTGGTTTCTTTAAACATTTACCTACTACAAAAAGAACTGGCTGACCTCACCATATTTTATTGATCAAATTTCTCCTGATAACGTATTTTTTCAGTTATATTTAATTGCAGATGTGATTATTATATATGATAAAAATGGAACCATATGATAAAAATAAATTTGAAATAGAAGGAATTGATTTAAAATGGATTCAATAAATTTTTAAGGGACAATATTTATACTAATTATTGTTTCAAGTTTATCTTCTGCATTTAGATATTTTCCGTGAAGTAAAAATATAAATATTTGGAAAATATTATATATAACTAATTTTTTATAGCTTAAAGCATGACTTCCTCATTTTAAACTTCGCTGAAGATGACAGATAAAGATTTATAAGAAAAAAATTATCAGATATACGCATCTGTAGTTTGAAATAGCAATTATCCTAATAAAGATTTTCCTGATAAGAAAATCAAAGGCCGAATCGATATTTTGCTTTTCTGAGCAGTTATAATAATAACCATCTCTTTAAATGTTGTTTTCAAATTACTTTCAACTGATCAACCATCAAAACGTTGATCTATAAAGAATAGAAGTCACTAATTTAACATTGTCCTCTGGGGAAACAAATTGAAAACATTCATTTCATGGAAACTACATGTGAAACATGTTTCCTAAAAATATCCTTTCACGTGAATTGTACCGGAAGAATGTGCAGTAATTGAAATCATTTCCTTGATTTTGGAGTTCACATTATTAGAGCGGAAGGAATGGGAAGTTCTACTGCGTCATTCAGTAAATGATAACATTTATATTAAGTTAAATTCCCTAACTGGGATTTGATTCATTGAATTATTAGCATATCTTAACATAAATACTTACACCGAGTCTCATTTTAGTAATTTTTAAAATAATTAATTTGCTTTTTAAAGTATTTGCTATTTTTATATAAAATATACTTAGATTTTACTATTTTAATAGTTATACAATAGGTTGCATTAAGAAAATGCCGTATGAATGTACAGTGATTGCAATAATTTCCTTGATTTTGGAGCTCCCTTTATTAAAAAGGAAGAAGTGGGAAGTTTTGATGTGTCATTCAAGAAAAGACAACATTTATATTAAGTTAAATTTTCTAATTAGGTTTCGATTCATTGAATTAACAACATATTTTAAACTAAATATTTACATAGAGTCTCATTTTAGTACTTTGAAAATAATAATTATTTTGCTTACTAAAGTATTTGTTATTTTTATAGTTATGCAATAGAATGCATTAAGAACATCAATTAAGAAAACTATTTCCTTAGGAAGCTTTGAAAATTCCTCATGGTAATTATATTAAACTATGTCTATTAAAGTATTTGCGATTTTTATAGTTATACAATAGAATACTTTAGAACATACATTAAGGAAAATTTTCTTTAGAAAGCTTTGAAAATTTCTCATGGTAATTAATATTAAAATATGCTTATTAAATTATTTGCTATTTTTATAGTTATACAATAGATCACATTAAGAACATAAATTAAGAAAACTATTTCCTTAGAAAGCTTTGAAAATTCATCATGATAATTAATATTAAACTATGCCTATTAAAGTATTTGCTATTTTTATAGTTATACAATAGAATGCTTAAGAACATAATTAAGAAAAATTTTCCTTAGAAAGCTGTGAAAATTCTTCATGGTAATTAATATTAAAATATGCCTATTAAATTATTTGCTATTTTTATAGTTATGCAACTAATCACATTAAGAGCATAAATTAAGAACACTATTTCCTTAGAAAGCTTTGAAAATTCATCATGATAATTAATATTAAACTATGCCTATTAAAGTATTTGCTATTTTTATAGTTATAAAATAGAATGCTTAAGAACATAATTAAAAAAAATTTCCTTAGAAAGCTGTGAAAATTCTTCATGATAATTAATATTAAAATATGCCTATTAAATTATTTGCTATTTTTATAGTTATGCAACTAATCACATTAAGAGCATAAATTAAGAACACTATTTCCTTAGAAAGCTTTGAAAATTCATCATGATAATTAATATTAAACTATGCCTATTAAAGTATTTGCTATTTTTATAGTTATAAAATAGAATGCTTAAGAACATAATTAAGAAAAATTTCCTTAGAAAGCTGTGAAAATTCTTCATGGTAATTAATATTAAAATATGCCTATTAAATTATTTGCTATTTTTATAGTTATGCAACTAATCACATTAAGAGCATAAATTAAGAACACTATTTCCTTAGAAAGCTTTGAAAATTCATCATGATAATTAATATTAAACTATGCCTATTAAAGTATTTGCTATTTTTATAGTTATAAAATAGAATGCTTAAGAACATAATTAAAAAAAATTTCCTTAGAAAGCTGTGAAAATTCTTCATGGTAATTAATATTAAAATATGCCTATTAAATTATTTGCTATTTTTATAGTTATGCAACTAATCACATTAAGAGCATAAATTAAGAAAAATATTTCCTTAGAAAGCTTTCAAAATTCCTCATGATAATTAATATTAAAGTATTCCTATTGAAGTAATTGTTATTTTTATAGTTATAAGTAAAATGTATTAAGAACATAAATTAGGAAAACTATTTCCTTAGAAAGCTTTTAAAATTTCTCATGATAACTAATATTAAATTATCTCTATGAATGTATTTGCTATTTCCATAATTATTTAATAGACTACATTAATAATATAAATTATGAAAGATATTTCCATAGATATTTCCATGGTAGTTACTATGAAACCATACAGTATTTTTTTTTAGAACAGGAAGTGATGTTTTACATTTATACGTCAGTTTTCAAATGCTTTTTGTATGGCATTATTAAATATTAGAATATTAATAATCTAATTTAATATATGATTTATAAGAACAAATTTTTTGACTTCAGCATCTTGAAGTGTGGAGCTAGAATCGCAATAGGTTGCTGATGTGTGAAAAACTTCCTGTATCAGTCGAAATCTTGCTTGATTACCATTTGCAGGATAATTCACATGTTTTGGCTATTACCTTTATCTTTACTTATAATAAAGATGAATGTGTGTATGTGTTTTGGTGGGTGCTCTACATGCCAACCCATTTGACTTATAGATATCAAATTTGACAATCTGGAGTGTGGAAATGTATACCTCTCAGAGATTTTTTAAAAAGTTTTAATAAAAAATTAAGCAAACTTTTGGCGTTCTTCCGTGATAACAAAACTCAATTTTAGATTATTTTAAAACATGAAAAAATAATCTTTTTAATTTTGAATTTGATAATCATAAGAATTTTTGCTGAATAATAAATTTTTATATTCAGCAAATATTAAAAAGAATTAAAATATTTGTTTTTAAAATTTTTAAAAATGCTAAAAACATTTTAAAATATATAATTAATTTATATTTTTTAACTTAATCTCTAATAATTTATTATATTATTGCCTTCAAATTCAAACTGTTTTCATTGTTTAACCAAATGATTTTCTTCCATTATCAAAATTAAGACAAAGGATTATGTTAAATGTTTGTGTGGTGTGTGGTTATAAAAAATGAAGAAATTTAGAAGATAGCTAAACCAGATATTTACAATTTTAATAAGCCTATGATGTTATAAGATTATCTCCATTAGAAAAGTAAAAACTCATGTACACAATAAATAGAACTAAAGTAAGGTAATTAAAATAATACGTTAATGTCAAACAATTTTGATAAATCAAGGACAGGAAGTTATATCTGAACAATTGAAGGAGTGAAAACCAATACAACCAATATTTCTGGAGAACCAGCTGGTCACCACAGACGATTAGTTTTAAAATGAAATTGTATTTCAATATTTTGGTAAATAATTAAAATTAAACTTTATTTCACATATTTTTGGAAGTGATTAAAATAAAACTCAATTACACATATTTTGGTAAATAATTAAATTTAAAATCTACATGTGATACTTCTCTTAGAAAGCTTTTTTTCCCTACATACATGTAACTTCTGATGACGCAGAAACAAACTTTAAAATTTTAAAATTACAATCAAGAGATTTGCGTTATTTTTATTATAATATATTTCATTTTTCATTTCATGAGTTTAATTTAATTTTAATGAAAGCTGATTTTTTTAAAAAAAATGAATTCATATTTTATTTTTTATAAGAATCTATGTATGTTAACATAAACATTATCTGAAATATATCATTAAATATAAATTTTAAAATATGCAAAGATCGTACTTTCTCCACGCATATCTATTTTTACAAATTTATATCATTTGAAAAGATTAATAAAAAAAAGATTGTGTCCTAGAGGTATCAAAAATTTGAAACCTAAAATATTATATTAAAATAACATTTTAAAAATATATTTTTAATAATACTTATTCTAATATCGAATTTGGCGATATTATTATGAAAGATTTACAAATGCAGAGATTTATACCATTTCTAAATGTCAAGAAATTTTGAAAGTGATCATGTGTCGGATATTTCACTTATCAAATGAGTTATTGCATAATTTTTTTTTTGTAATATATAGCAGAACTTTTTAAATTGAGTGTATTTTTCAATATAATTTCAATTAATTCCTGAGTATTCTGGATTTGAATTTTTTTTTCTTTAAAAGTGTTTCCACTTTTTTATAGACAATCACTATCTGCAGTTTCATAAACACAAATTTGCAGAATTTTTTTTAGATTACATTTTGTCATTATAATATCAACTTAAAATTCAAATCGATTTCAATTTAAACTTAAAATTCAAATCGATTTCAATTTACATCTCGCTATTATTTATTTATAGCTAGATTCTAAATAAAAAATTGGGCATCGGGCAAAGGTTCCATTAATTTATTTCTTGAAGCGCCCCATTTTGCAAAGTTTTCGAAAACAATTTCTGATCGTACAGTAAAACTCTTTCAGCACCAATATTAAAAGTTTTTTTCCTTCACTAGCTCTTATTTCCAAGTAATATACTTTTTTTTTGACTTTCAACAAGTTTGAAAGCATTCTAAATAAGAATAATGACTCAACAAGAGATACGCGAACATAAGTCACAAGAGTTGCATTATTTATGTTCTTATATGGTACACGCGACACCTCTAGTAAATGTCACGTGGAATTTTCTTCGTGGAATGAGAAGTGGTTCAGAAAAGGAATATCGTTGCTGGTGCTTGCACTTTACTGTGTCTTTATTTTTTATAATTTTAGCTAAATGTAAAACGGATTTTATCGTTTTTTTTAAAGGATGGAATATTTTAAACATGATATAACACAATGAACCAGAATTATTTATTATTTTTTGGATCATGCAATAAGTAAATTGCAATCAATATGCATGAACATATAAAATTTTTAAGAGTTTTTTTTTTTTTTATTTTTTTATTGGAATACTACCCGCCTTTGGTTCTTGGAAATTTATGTTACAAGGAACCAATTTCCAAGAAATTTTGTTTGAAGAAATTGATTTCAGTTTAATTTCTTGGGCATAAATTTTTGTTAATAATTTCGCCAAAAATTAATTTTAAGCATTAAATTGTCATGCAGCCGTATTTTTTAATATCCTTGCACTTGCTCTGTTCCTTGTGTGCACAAGTCGGTGCTTAAGTCAATCTAATAGGGTCGAATTCCATGAGACATTGCTGTTAAAAACGTAAATATATGGTTCATTTTCTAAATTTCGTTGTGTTATAACTTCTTTCTTACTTCTGGTATTAAATACCTGGCGATTGAATGAAATATATCCTATTTTTCTTAAATTAATTTTTAAAAAATTATAGGATCAAATATTTAATGAAACAGAGAAAATGGTTTGAGTTCTAGTGCTAGGATGAAATCTGTTGTTTAAAATTATGCAATATATATATATTATATATTATATATATATATATATATATATATATATATATATATATATATATATATATACTGTCAAAATTGGGGAAATATATATATAAATAAAATTGCTATCATTTACCAAAGCTTTTTTATATATATTAAAGTGGTATTAAAAGTAATTTTTGGTAGTTAAGGTTGAGAACTTCAAATTTTTATTTAATTTTTAATTATTTAAAATATTAATTTCAAAAATTCTCTTAAAAGTGAATATTCCTATCACATAAAGTAAATAAAGTTTTAGGTGAAACAATTTGATCCAAAATCTATAATAAACATGGCTAGTTCAAGTGGTAAAAAGCTTACAGAAGTGGAATATAAATATTTGAAATAATATCCTGCGACCGAGATTATCTACTGTTATTAATATCGATATATCAAATCATTCAATAACAAAAAAGTGTTTAACATAAAAAATTATTATTAATTTGTAAAAAGCGAATCATCAACTTTTAAGAGCAGAAATCATTAATTCATAAAATAATTAATTCATTAATCATCAATTCAGCCTTTTACAGTTAATAAAAAATGCTATTAAGTTTTTATTGTGAATTAATATTTTTTCCTACAATATTACAGTTGTCCTCAGTTTTTACAACTCCCAAATCGACGGATAATCTGACTCCCCCCTATTGTTAAATGCATACATATCCTCTTTTTATCTTTCTTTTCTCCCCAATTTTGACTAAACAATCGCATCCTAAAGCATACGAGGAAGCACTTAGGGATTTTAAATCCATATAGAAACAGCATCAATATTTTTAGAGTGTTCATTCCTCAATAAGTTGGTTTAGGTAATTTAATATAATACTTGATTACATTGAACAATATACGTACAACACCATTCTGAAACATTCACAATATATACCTCTTAATAACAAACTTAATAGTATTGGTTCAATGAATATATGTAAGAATCATCAACGATTTATAATACACGAAATTATGAATACATTTGATTAGAAAAATGATTAACTACAGTGCGCGAAAAAAGTATAAGGTCAACATGTAATTGCATGAAAATATGCTTTATTTCCATTTCACCTAAATGAACTTTTTATATTTCTTACTTCTGCTGCATAATTTTGTGATAACACTTATACCACATAAAAAACATAATTTAGCTTCAAAATATTGATTTTACAATATTTAACATTAAAGGAAATACGGAAAAAATTATAAGGACATGTTGTAAAATACTTAAAAAATGTTTCAATAATCAAGAAAACTACCTTTTTTTCAATCACTTGAATAAGCTGAGTGGTCATACATCCTGAAAGATCTTTTAAAATGTCCACATATATTTTTTCCCAAGCGTCTTTGATAGCGACGACAAGATCTTGTGTACATTGATATTGTGTGCCGTTTTTATAAACTTTTCGGGCTAGAGTCCCCATAACTTTTCGATTGGATTAAGATCGGGACTTCTTGCCGGCCAATCAAGTAAATTTACAGAATTAGCTTCAAACCAGAGTTTTGCACCCGTAGAAACGTGTATCGAACCATTATCCTGCTGAAAAATATAGTCCCCTGAAGTAATTAGTGGCACTTCAGGTAACAAACATTCTCCTAACATATCAACATACCTGTCCGAATTCATTTTATGGTTAATAAATACAATTGGAATGGTTCCATTTGCCGCAAAAGCGCCCCATACCATAACCGAGCCACCACCATATTGACGCCTGGAAAACACTTCCTTGGTCTTTCGCAGATCATACCAAAAATAACGAAAACCATCAGGTCCATCAAGATTGAACTTTTTTTTCGTCCGAAAAAATTACATCAGCCCACTTTTGACCAAGATAAATGTATTTTTTGGCAAAGTAAACTCTTCTTTTCTTATGATGATTTGTAAGAGGGGGGCGTGACACTAATTTCCAATAAGAAACTTGAGGATGTTTACTCAAAACATTTTCAACAGTCCTTGTTGAGCATGGTAAACTCAAATTTTGTCTAACTTCATTTGCGGTTTCTCTTTTCTCGCAAGCTCTCCTTACAATCATTCTTTTTTGTCGACGAGTGAGAATTTCTGGTCTCCCAGTTCGCTTTTTCATACCATACATCCCAGGATTTTTTAGTAAATTATAAACCACCGTTTTAGATCTCTTGATTCTTTTTGAAATTTCCCATCCACTTAATACACATTCTGGAAAAGCAACAATTTGTCCTTTTTCAGAGTCAGAAAGTTGAGTTCCTTTGGGCATCGTTTAAAAATTCACACTGAAAGTCGCCGAGTGGGAAATTCTTTTCGCAAATGAATCTTCTAACTCGGAATTGTCATTTTATGCTTTCAAATATGCAAATTTTTAAATAATTACTGGAGAAAAAGCTATGTCCTTATACTTTTTTCCGTTTTCATTTAGGTTTAAAAATCAAAATTTAAATTTTAGCAGATTTAAAATTGAAAATTTTAATTACTTTACGCATAAAATATTTTAGTTTTACTTCTATTTTTGCTGAAAAAATTTGCATACGATTCTGTAAACACGGCTTCTAGATTTGGCGATTTTTCGCGTGTCCTTATAATTTTTTCGGGCACTGTATGTGGTAATATTCGAATACAAAAACTATTCTAACATTTTTTTAATATTTTAATTCAAAGTTAAAAAATAAATTTAATAAATAAAAAATGAATTTTTGTTTGTTCGTGCCTTATGCGCTGCCTCAATGTTCAACTGAATGCGGTGAAACTTGGTCAACGTATTGCTTGCACTTTAGCGAAGGTTATAGGCATAGTACAGTTATTATATCAAATATATAAAAATGATTTTTTTTTTTTGTTCGTGCCTTATGAGCTGCCGTACCGTTCAACCGAGTGTGGTGAAATTTGGTCAACTTATTGTTTGAACCTACCTAAAAGTGATAGGCATAGTACAATTAACATATCTGATATATAAAAATGAGTTTTTGTTTGTCCGTACCTTTTGCGATGCAGTACCGTTTAACCGATTGCGATGAAACGTTGCCAACTTATTGCCTGCAATTGCGCAAAGGTTATATTTTAAAACTGACAATTGTCAAAAGACAAACAGTAAACGGCACATGTCATTCGGAGTTAATCGCGCGTATATAAAACAAAATAAATTTATTATGATTGATGCCAATCAATGTGAATGAAATGAAATCGAAAATATTTAGTACAAGCACTAATTTTTTTTTCTCATTAATGAATGGCCATCTACACAGGATGTTGTCTTTCAGTGGGCACAATATTTTGTCTGCAACAAACTTCACATTTTATTCAGAGTTTATTTCACTCGTACAAATAGAATTATTATTATCGATTATTATATGATGTTAAGTTGTATATAATGGAAATTTTTCAGTGCAAACTGTTATTTTTCTCTTTATTCAGTGAATCGACAAACGATATTTCGGTATATAGTGTTGATTGCTTCGAACAAAAAATATGTCTCCAAACGTTCGTCACTTTATAGATCTACCAGCGCAGCACGTAGAAATAATCAAATTCGACTTTTTTGAACAAACGAGGAACAATAAGAGACAAATAACACAAATCATTTACGATATGGAAATTCACATGCTTCAGAATCTCAAAATCAACATGCGGCAAGAATTGAAAGACAACGTTTATGTGCTACCTGATCATGCGCATCAGTGTCAAAACACCAATATGCGACAAGAAGCGAGACAACTATTCTTAACGGAAAGTCTATTGGAGAAAATGTGCTCCTTCCACGCATTCCCATTACTCCCACCGACATGCCTTTTGATTTCAAATGACTGCAGTTCTCCATTCGGCTTGCATTTTCGATGACCATCAACAACGCGCAAGGTCAATCACTTCAAATATGCGGTTCGAACCTAGAAAATCCACGTTTTTCACATGGTAATCTGTATGCTGGATGCTTATGAGTCAGACAGCCAAGAAATGCATTTGTTTTTGCTAAAGACTGAAAAAAAATATTGTCTACCCTAAATCACTTGAATAATAAAGTAAAAAAAATAGATTAAATATTACTTGTACTTCTCCTTTATGTATCATTAAATTTCAATGAATGTATTCATTGCCGATAAGAAAATAAATATCATTCTTTCTATCACTCCTAATTAAACAAGACAGCAAGGAAATTTAAGACAATAGTTTTAAATTTCAAATGATATTTCCAAAATTATTTCTTCTTTAGGGCAACGCTCTGGGTATCAGCTAGTATTACTATGTATATATTTTTAAGCTTCCAAAATTTCAACGCTCTGGGTACGCTCTGGCAACGCTCTGGGTACCAGCTAGTATTACTATGTATATATTTTTAAGCTTCCAAAATTCCAAATTTTCACATATCTTTCCTTGTCAGTTTTTAACCGATAATTTTCTCAGAACATGCATTTAAAACACGAATGCAATATTTTTTGAATTGTAGGATCATTTGAAAAGTCTTCATATCATATAATATTCATATTTCTATAATCTTCATATTTCTATCTTATTGCAATACTTAAGATAGAAATAAAAACGTCAACATTTAATTTCTTTATTAAAAATTTTGAATAAAACTAAATCATCCACCTACAATCTAACTTTAAAATTTAGAGCATTTAAAAGCAACAGAAATCTTAGAATGAAAACAGTCTTTTGATTAGTTTCCCAAACAAAATATACTTTTATCTCAATAATTTTAAACTGAAGAAAAATAAATAAGCAAATTTAGAAGTTAGAAATCTTCTTTTAAGCAATGAATGCCTTAAGCATAATATTTTACGAAAAAGAACGTATTTCATTTCTTATTTTTAGAACACCAGTACATTTTCCTTTGAAAATCATTTTAAAGAATTCAGATTTCTTTGAATTCTAACTACCATTCAACTACGAATCGAATTTAGCTTTAGCACTTAACTGGTTAAAGCCATTTTTCTCTCTTAGCTAGAGAGAGAACAGCTCTTCCAGTAAGTAAACTTCTCCCATTGGCTACAAGACCGAGACTATTAGTGGATGCGGGTAGGATATTGGGTCTCCATAAAAACCTAACGGTTGATTTTTACGACTGAAAAACATCAATAAAATTGCTTTAAAATTGTTCGTAAACTTGCTTGAATAGTTAAAACAAAATTCGTTTGTTCTTCTATCCAAGGTTAAATTTAACTTTTAATATAAAATTGTAATAGCACAATTGTTTAGAACTAAAATTTGTTTTCTTATAATGTTTTCGATTATTTATGACCAGTTATTTATTCATTCTTATATAAACTAGATAATTAACATAACTATTAATGATTTCGACAATATTGTGATAAAACGAGAAGATATTTAGATGATTAACAGTTTTTATTTATTTCGAACTATTTATTCTATCGAGCATAGCAAGCTCAAAGCTCGAATAATTTAAATTTTTTATCAAGCAAATGATGCTAGTGACTTTAGCAATTACGTTTGAATCAATATAGAAATTTACATTTAAAGAAATAAGACTTGTTTGATGGATGTATAAATAAATGAGTATTAATGATGAATTTGAATTTTATGTTTAAGCTCTACCGCTATCTTCATCAAAAATAAAGGTAAAAGTGAGTGTGTAGATAATCGCTCTGCAAACTAGAGCATCTAGTGCTAACAAAATGGGTTTATATACATTTGGAGCCTAGAAATGCATGCTTGTAAGCTATATTTAAATTTTTTTTTATTAATTTAAAATTAAATTTAATTTTGATGTTTTTCTCATAATTTCTGAAAATATACGGCACAAAAAATAATTTTTAATAATGATAAATTAAGAAAAAAATATTTTTTCAAAAATTTTTTTTCTTTGTAATTTTTTTTAAAAATAAATTTTAAGAATTTTTAAACATATTTTATAAAGATGTATTTCATTTTTGAAGTTGAGTTCAAAATTATTTTAATATTAAATAATTTTATGTTTAATAATTTAATATTAAATAAATTTATAATTCAGTTATTACTTTTAGTATTTTACAGTGTTTTTTCCCTTCGTTGATGAGGAAGATTTGATGAATTGACATAATTTTTCATGTTATGTGGTTTTTAATACATTGTATGCTTTAAAATGCTTTTTTTAAAAATTTATTATGTTAATAAATAGGGTTAAGTTTCAGAACCAAACCATGGTAAAATATTTTTAAAGTGCATCCTGTTTTGAATATTGCGTCTATTTCTGATTCTGAAAAATTTCTGTTCCAATAAATATTATTATTTAATTAATTCCATCCTTTTAACAAGCATTAAAATAAATGACGAAGAATCATTCATTTAAATTTCACTTTTACTTTAAAATATAGCAAAAGTGAAATGAAATGCTACATTAATTATTCTTTGTTAATCATTTTAATGTTTTTAATTACCAACTTTAATTACTAACGATGAGTTTTTAAATTATAATTTGTATTAAGAAATAAAATCGAATTGTTTGTAAATATTTTCTGTCTTTACTGAGTTATTTTGTATTATTTAATAATAAACCTCAATTATTTATATTTCTGCTATATGCATAGAATTGTTATACACTTATTGATGAATTTCTTCTTTTGCTTAAGGAAAAAACAAATTTAAGCCAAAGAATCTACTCGTAAGCGGATCTGATATGTTCTTATTTATAGAAGCCAAACGTTCTTCCAACAGCATGGTGTGAAAATTTGGAGATTGAAAGTATTTCCTCAAATTTCGACCTCGTCTTCTGAACATTGGTAAAAATTACAAGGCCAGTTCCGAAATTGCCTCAGTTTTCCTTTAAAACAGATCATAAATATAACTAAAAATCCAGCTTTAAAACGACGAATGTGGCAAAAGATATTTGATTAACAAGTGTGTAATTTATACAGACCTAGTTTTGTGAATTTGCCTTAACTTTTTGAATCAAAATGTGTCAAAGTTTTAATATGTATTGGACTGTCATACTGATGATGTTCACAAATTTAATATGAAATCAATATTCTTTATGAATATTTCATGCACTACTATAATACTGTCTGGGATCTTAGGAACATTGAACATTTTCAGAAGACATTTCAATGAAAACTCTGTGAAGGACTAATTCACAAATGCATTCGGCTTGATAATGAAATATTCAAATATTAAAGATCCCAAACTTCGCCATTCCATGACTGACAGCTCATATCTGGTATGGATTGGAAAATCCTAATTATACGCATATATTATCATAAAACTACTTAATCTTAAAACAAGTATGTTTGCTTAAGACTAAATTATCCTATTCTTAAAATATTCCAAGTTGAATTGAAGGATATTTAGCATTTTGAACTGTTTAATATCTTCTAATACAATTTCTTTTCCTTTTTAAGTTCCGAAAGTAAACTGAAAAAAAAACACACTCAAAATCAAAGTTACGATACGTGATTTATTTATGTAACTTTACTTAGTTTGTATGTTTAATGTAACGGAATTAACTTTGAATTAGGGACAGGAATGCCATTAAGAACTTATTTCAATTTGTAATTAGATATTAAGTTTAATTTCAATAATTGTGAATTTCTTAACTTTCTAGTCAATGAAATTAAGATTTCATGAAATAATGGTTCACTTGCTGATTATTTGGTAACTTATTCTATACGATTTCTATGCATCTGAAGCCGGAATCATAGAACCGTAATAGAATTCATTATAAATAATCAAAGAGGAGGTTTTCTCTGTAGACATTCCTTTAATGAAAATTATTATTTATTTAAAATAAAATCTTGTTAAGCATTTTTTGCATTCGATCAGATTTTCGTATCATATTCCTTTTTTTACTTCAGCGTTTCTCAACCTTTCAGTATTTCCGGCCCAGTTTTCAATCATAATTTTCATCGCACCCCTCGCTTACAATAAAATGTATACAACAATAATGTATATTGAGAATTTTTGGATTCTGTTTTTAAATTATTTTTAACTAACTGCCAAAACAAGAGTAAAAGCGAACCAATGTTGGCGAAAAACCGCATCTGGCATTTTGGACAAGCCGGCGGTAAACAGATGAAGCGAATGACAGCAGGAAAATATTATATTTGAAATGAAAACCAAACTGGGAGACAACGTTAAAAGAATATGAAAGTAAAAAAAAAATCATTAATAAAAGTTAATTTAGACGGGGTGAGCTAAATTTAGAAACTGGGAATACATTTTTTCGAATAATAAAAGAAATAAAACAGAAGCATGACTGAACAAAAGTGAAAAAATATAAGCAATGTTTGTGGAAGGAAATCCACACGACTGATGCCGTCTCGAGCATGCGCAGAGCAAATGTTTTCTCATAGGAAGAAAGAAAATGTTCGATAACGCAAGTTTCAATTCCAGCTAGTCTCATTCGAATCGATCCTTTTCTCGCTATCGAATCTATAGAGAATATGTATATTATATATGTTTTCGTGTTAATTATAATTCACCATATTAAATATTCACGGCAGTATATTTATACAAACTCATGGATAAATTTTTAAGCGGAAGTAACCAAGCATTAGACGATAGTCAAGCACCGGCAAGTGCACAGACGAGCGTGGATCCGAAAATAAAATCAAGAAAATATTCTCAAGAATACTTAAATTTCGGGATTACCAGTGCTGAAGTAAATGAAGAAAAAAGACCCCTGTGTATCATTTGCTCAAAAATGTTGGCCGCAGATAACATGAAACCTAATAAACTTAAACGACATTTGGAAACGCTTCATAGTGAAACACTTCAAGAAACCCAGAGAATTTTTCGAATTAAAATCATATAAAAAGCAAAAATCATTTTTAAAGAAACTTTGTCTCTGAAAAAAAAAGCTTTAATTGCATCTTACAAAGTTCATATAAAATAGCCAGATGTAAAAAATCTCACCCAATTGGTGAAGAGCTTATTTTGCCAGCAGCAATTGAGATTGCAGAAACTATGTTTGGAGATAATTTTTCAAAACAATTGCTGTCCATACTTCTCTCAAATGATACTGTTGCTCGTCGGATTGGCGATATAGCCGAAGATGTACAGTGTCAACTTTTCTCGAAGCTGCGTGACACAGAGAAGCTTTGGCTTCGAAAGCAATGAGTCTTGGTTTGAATATTGTGTTAATTACTATTGTAACCGTAGTAAATTATATAAAAATTAGACCCCTGAAATCGAGAATCTTCTCCGCTCTTTGTAAAGACATGGGTTTCAGTACATTCAGCATTACTATTTTATTGCGAGGCAAGTTGGTCATCACGTGGGAAATTTTTGCAACGTGTTTATGAATAAAGAGAAGAAATCGCCAATTTCTTAGCAGAAGAAAACAGATCGGAGGCCGAGAATTTTCGAGATGGTTTATTTGTGATGAAATTGAGGTACTTGGTCGACATATTCGAAAAATTAAATAACTTGAATCTTCAACTCCAAGGAGCAAATATACATACGTATGTTGGATACGAGTGATAAAGTTAACGTTTTGCAGCAGAAATTTAAAGCAAAAGACCTAACA
The DNA here is from genome assembly GCF_947563725.1 of Argiope bruennichi. Classification (NCBI taxonomy): domain Eukaryota; kingdom Metazoa; phylum Arthropoda; class Arachnida; order Araneae; family Araneidae; genus Argiope; species Argiope bruennichi. The sequence goes on from NC_079160.1 coordinate 95,474,156, forward strand.
ATGTTTGCAAATGTGGATGATTGTACTAAAACTCACAAGGCTGAAGAAGAACATGAAAAAGTTGTTTTGTAACCATTGAAAATCTTTTAGCCATGCTGGTAAAGAATTTTAAAAAGTATTTTCTTGCTGACGACAAACTGATAGCAAGTTAGGAGTGGGTTAGGGATCCATTTCATAAGGCTCCCAAAGGACTCTCAATTGATTAGGAAGAAAAATTCATAGACTTCACGATAAGAGGCGAAACTAAAAGACAATTTAGAAATAAATCGCTATTTGAATTTTGGCCAGGAGTAAGGATGTTTTCTCTACACTAAAAGAAAAGGCATTTCACATTTTATTACCATTTTCAACATCCAACTTTTGTGAAACTAGATTTTCTGCTGTGGCTTCTTTGAAGACAAAATATAGAAACATAACTGAGAGTGGCTATTAAGCGAGATATAACTGAGATATTAAGCCTTCCTTCGAAAAACTTTTCTTTGCAAGACAGGCCCAATAAGTCACTAATAATTATTAAATTTATTTTTTACTTTAGTATGTTTTGATTAAGTGAGTTTTGATTTAGAAAGTTGTTTTACTTTAATAAGTTATTAAGAAATGTATTTTTTTTCTATGTGTATGTGTGCTTTCCTAGCATAGCTTTCAGTCAGTTAATCAATTTTTTTAAATAATATTTTCTCTTGGATATTCTCGCGCCCCCTTCTAGTGTGCTCGCGCCCCCCCCCAGGTTGAGAATCGCTGTTTTACTTCTTTCCTGTGATTGGATAAATACTTTTGCGAACATGTCGAGCTCTCTTCAGAGCATTTCTAATAATATTTTGCAGCTTCATTAATTAGCTGAGAGAAGCGATGAATTAAATATAGCTGTAAAAGTGTTCAATGGAAAGTTTGAAACATTTGCATTGCCTTTATCTTCACTTGACAGTTGCCATTCCATAATAAATAATATGAGCAGTTTCTGGGCCGAGTACCTCATCATTTTATATTGATAACTATTTTTTACTAGAGATAACTACCATATTTATTATTGAAATGTATATACACATTTTTGTAAGTTGGATTGTGCTTAATTCTTCAGAATCGGGAGCTAATAGCTGTACAGCAACATGTTAACTCAATTTTGATCTTAAATATGAAAAGCGCTTAAATGTATCATGCTTATAGGGTGACATAACATATACATGAATTGTGCGACTAGACATTAATGATGAAAAAAATCATTTAAAATGCACTACAGAGCAGAAATATGAACATAAAAGTATCTAATTGTCTCACTGCCCAAGAAGAGATTTATTAAAAAATGTTTTAAAAAATAGATTTTTAATGAGAAATAATTAGAGTTTTGGATTTCTTTCCTCAATAAAATCAAAAAAATATTATTGCGTTTATTTCTGTTCCATTGAAAAAATCTAAAGTTAAATATTCATAGATGTTAATTTTTAATAACATACAATTCTTTTACAATTTTAATATATTTTTAAAAAATATCTTACAATAAAGCTTTTTAATTTTGTAGTTCTTAGGCTATTACGTATGGAAATTTTGATGATATTAAATATTTTTTGTGAGCATATTGTATAAAAATACTGATATATATATATATATATATATATATATATATATATATATATATATATATATTCTGAAATGTCTACAATTTAAACATCTTCTTTCAATTTAATTTTTTTTTTATTTAAAGAAACGTCATCGAATTAAAATCATCATGTTTGTGCAAAATCTATCTGTAAAGTGAGATTTCAGTTTCTTTATTATGTTTTTTAAGCTAGAAGATATAAAATTGTAATGAACTGTATTCGTAGAAATGATATTGCAAAGCTGGTTAGGAATTTGGCTGGATGAAGAATGAATTGGCGAGAAAAATCAGTTAGCGAGAAAAATCGATATCATGAGGGAAAAATCCGATGAGCTTTAGTTCCTATAAAGGATACAAATATTATGGTTTACTTTTGAAAATGAGCTGCCTGAAATGCAAAGTACGATTTAACTCATTAAACATTTATTAATGGAGCTCGTTTTTGTCTGGTAATTGTTAAAATTCATAGAATTTGCCTCGTAAATGATACATTTTTTAAATGGTTATTTGAAAACTAAGAAACGATTGCTGAAGAAAGTGAACTGCGACGAAGGGGATAAAACAACATCACAAAATGCACAAGCAATGTCAATGGAAATGAAGTGATTTGAATATTCACAATTTAATTCAGAGAACAAGCTTAACAACCACAATCGTTGGGCAAATTACATTTAATGCTCACAATTAATACATCTCCTATTAGTGAATTGTTTATGAATCTCAATTATTTTCTGAATAGATTACATCTTTTCTATCATTGTTACGATAAATAGAAAAGGAGTCTTTTACTTAGTCTGAATCGGAGACGTGAGTTGTGGCAAAGTTTGAGTTTTTGGGCCGTAAAAGAAATTCAAAATTGAATATAAAACACATGCAGATAAATATTTCTTAATAGATGACCAATACATACAAAATATACTAATATATACCAATATATATTTATATACAAAACTAGCAGTGTCCGCACAGCATTGACCGTGGTGTAACATCAAAGAGGAAAAATTAGCTTTACATTAAGTCTAGCCTCCATCCGATATGACATGGGAATATCACGCACCATCAAACAAACATAAAAATATATTTAGAATTCATCAAAAATAACTGCAAAACATTGTTTTATAGCACACATTTTGAGAGATTCCGGCTGTTAAAAAAGTAAAAATATGATGTGTTCGTAGACAAAACAATGCACTAAAACTATTCAATAGAAGAGTTGCTTTAAAATTTAAAAATATACAAATAGGTCATTGTACCCACTGTCCCGAACTTGTTTATCAACTCTGTTTAAGCTGATATGAAAATAAAATTCAGCTTACTTCAATATTTATTTGTAAACTGTATTGGCTGTTTTTCCTCCTGGTGCCAAGACATAAAGATTTTGTTTGGATGTAACTCTAGAAAGTACCACATAACGTTGGCCATGAGAAAAATGTTCCTCGCTTAAGTCAGTTCTAGTAGTGTAAACCGTTTGTACTTGGGCTTAAAGCCTTCCCCAATAAATGCCTTTCAAAATGGTACAAATGTCTCTAATGTCAGTTAATATTTTTGGGCATAATGAGTTTTGAATCGCTGTTTAAAATCAGACGTAAACAAAGAAGTGTTTAGCATATCCATACCACAATTCATGAGCAGTTTGAGGCTTTTGCACATGCGCGGATAAGTGCAAAGCACAGGTACTGCTGTTTTACTCATGTGCCAATCGTAGTAGGAAAACAACTAAAATCGCAATTATAAAATTTCTTTTTTTATTTTTATATGACTTCAATATACTAAAACCTTCTTCAATAAATGCCCTACAAAATGGTACAAGTATCTCCAATATCAGTTAAGCATTTCTCGAGTTTTTCTCTTTCAAACATACAGACGATTTCAAGAGACTTCATTTTACTATGTAAAGATAATGCATCTTCTGTGGTTTACATTTTCCAGTAAACGCAGTATAGAGAAAGTATAGGAATCGTAAAAAAAAAAAAAAAAAAAAAAAAAAATCGAACTCAAAATTTTGATGAATCTCTTACCTCCCTGAATTCGAAAAACTCATCATTTTTAAAAAAAATGTCCATCTGTCTGTCTGTGACAAAAGATAATTGAAACAATGCTTTGAATTGGATGGTTGAAATTTAATATACGGTATTACACCAAATTTGCAGATTTCTATCAGATTTTGAATAAAATCTGTTCAGAGAAAGTCCGTCTATCCAGTTTTTCGAATGTAAGTTAACATTAAAACTACAAAATGATAATAGATAAGATTCGGTACACAGATTTAACATCTATAGTGCCATAACACTTGCCAAATTTCGAGCCAAATCCAACAACGTGTTGATTGTCTGTTGGTCTATATTTTCAGTAAGATGTTAATGCGATAATTAAAAACAACGCAATGATTTAAATATATCATATTTGATATGGAATTTTGCAATTACAAGTGCATATTTGTGACATATCTTGGTTTTAATCGATTGAGAAAAACATATCTAAAGTACAGATTCGATTTTGGGATACTATTAATAATCGCCAAATTAGTAATAGAGATTAATCGCCAAATAACTCACGAGTATGATACGATTGATTAAAAAAGAATATTAAATTCATGCCAAATGTTAATATTTAGTAACTATTGCACTACATTGTCATACAAGGCTTGGCGATTTTATTAAAAAGTATGGGAGAAAATGCTGGGGAGATTATTTCCACTGGTTAAAATCTAATATTAAAGAAGCATCTTATCAATGTATCTGTTTGTTTAAATGCAAAGAATACAGAGTTCGATATATTCTACCGAAATCTTTCAAAATGTTTTTCAAAAGGTCCCAGAAAGTATTCTAAAATGCTTCATGTCCTTCTTAAAGCTTCGGTTGCATTTATCCAAATAAAATTTGAAGTTTTCTTTAAGAAGAGGTATTTCTATTCCAAGGGTACACTTGGCTCTCTTTTTTTTTCATTTTGTATAAATCTATTCGAATAAGCATTCAAATGTTCTGTTAGGTCTCAATGTTCTGGAAGAAAAATAAATATGGATGCTTCTGAAAAATATTTTGCCTCAGGAGATGCTTTTTCAATCAACTTTTGAATGGTTTTCTTTCTTCTTTCTTCGAATAAGCATTCAAATGTTCTGTTAGGTCTCAATGTTCTGGAAGAAAAATAAATATGGATGCTTCTGAAAAATATTTTGCCTCAGGAGATGCTTTTTCAATCAACTTTTGAATGGTTTTCTTTTCTTTTTTTTTCCCTTCCAAATGCTGAATAGTTTCCTTTGTATTAACGTGCTCTATTTTCCATTTTGTTTAAATATTGCGAATTTCTTCTGTGATAGTTGATGAATCTGAGCGAAATATCTTTATTCGAAACAAATCTAGATTATGTAGCCAAACACAATATGCAAATTTTTGCATTCAAAAGTCATAATTTTGATAGATATTATTTTAAAAACTTTGTTTTCCTGAGAATTCGTATTCGTATTGTAATCGATGTAGATTTCAATCTCTGCTTTTACTTTCATTTGCATTGCAGAAATCTGATGCAGCTAATTTATCCATCCAGAATGCTTGTTGTAATAAGCGAACTAGTATCTTCAATAATAATAAATGTTTTTGATAAAAATATTTTTTTTTTCAATGAGCAGAGGAGATAGGAAACATTTTGCTCTTTGTAACTGTTTGGTATTTTCGCGCACTGAATAATAATAATAAAAAAAAAAGAAAAACCACTTGTGTTGTTTCTAAATGCAACGATGATTATTATAGTAAAAATAAGACAAAAGACACAAATGTCCGGATGAAAATTGTTTTTTAATAAATGTATCAGTAGAGCACATTTTTACTCCCATATGATGTAAGCAAAGAGAACATATTTAAAAAATCGTAAAGAAATTTATTTTCAAGTTTTCCATGATTTTATGCGTTATATTCTCACTGTTTTAATGAAACCTAATTTTAGATGTCTATTTGTCTGTCTGACTATAAAAAATATTTTTAAAAATGTATTCATATTTATAATTAATTTTTTCTTCCAAAAATGAAATATAACCCAAGAATAAAGATAATAAATATTTATTTTCGCATAATAATTAAAGAAAATATATTAATTAAAACCTTTTGTAAATTAATAAAGTAATTTGAAGTAATTTAAAATTAAAACAAACGGAGAAAAGGCAAAAAATCCTAGCCTAGAATCGAAATTGGGTCCCTGAGAGCAAAGCCAGAGCTCTATCCACGATGCCATTCGGATCTTTGAATCGAAACTATCCTAATATAATAATTCTCATCACGTCTCAATGTCATTAAAAACATGAATGTTTGAATAGTTCAAATTGATTAGGTATCTTCTATAGTAATGTGATTTCACCATTTGATGCAAACTTAATAAATGTAACTTGAAACAGGTAACTAATATGTGAACTGCTCGGAAAATTAGCAGAATATTTCTTCTTTAACTTTTAAACATGCAAGAAATTTACGCTATTAAATATTTGATTAATAAATGAAAATCCTTCGAACTTTAATTACAACAATAGAATCTATATACTGAAATTAAAAATTGTGCTTAAAAATAATTTTAAAAAGTTTCTAAAATTGAACAGAAATTTTCTGAACAACTAAATATAATTACAACAATAGAATCTATATACTGAAATTAAAAATTGGGCTTAAAAATAATTTTAAAAAGTTTCCAAAATTGAACACAAATTTTCTGAACAATTAAATATATATTATTTAAAATAAAATATTTTTAATATAAAAATATATGAAATATCAATTTTATGCAATAATAATTTGAACATTTATCACAATACAATGTAAAAATCTTGCTGAATATTTTTTTTCTCTGTATCAAAATTTTAGAAAATTCGCTTTGAGGTACATGCGCCACAGTTATTTAAAAAATCTATCTATTATTTATTCCTTCTCTTTTATTATTGAGAGAGATTAGAAACAAGAATACATTAAGGAAAATGTCATCTCACAGTTTTATTGAAAACAGTTATTTTCTCAAATAGTTCTTTTGACATAGACCCAAGAATATGGATGGCGTGATGCCCAAACAGCAGAAAACTACTGATGCATTAGAATATTTAAATCGAAGGACAAAGCAAACATTTTCGTTTTCTTACAGTTCTATGCATATTGTTTTAAAGAAACATTATTATTTTAAGTGGAAAATATACAATAAAAACCTTACGAGAATGTTTATAGTTTATAAATATTAAAATACTAATTTTGCTTCGCAGTCTCAGAATATAACTTATAGTTTTTGTGAAGATATTTTTTTATAAAAATAGTGAAGACCAAAAATACCCAAGAAAAATAGGATATATTTTCCTCTTATATATATATATATATATACAGTAGACTCCCGATTATCCGCGGGCGGATTATCCACGCCTGCCGTACTAAGTGTTTGTTTTTGCTTCCAAGCAAAGAGAAAATGCTTCTAAAGCAAGAAGCAAACACAAATGACTGATTTCTTCAAAAAGGTTTAATTTTACAGTTATGCTTTTGTAATTACATAATACATTATAGTATTAAAATAGTACATATGTATTAATTTTTCTGTGTATCCTTGACGCCTCTCGTAAGTACAAAGCACTTTTCTATTTTCATTAACAAAATGCATTTTAGGTTTAGTTTTGAGTGATATACTAAAATATTAAGCGTTAGTTAAACATTTCCTGCTGTTTATTTTACGTTTTATTGTACATAAAACGATTTTTCAAAGTTGGAATGACTGTTTTCTCTTTTGCTTACCCGTTTTTAGCTTTTTTTCGGATTATCCGCAATTTTTGTTATCCGCGGCGGCCGTGCCACCCAATTCCGCGGATAATCGGGAGTGTACTGTATATATATATATATATATATATATATATATATATATATATATATATATATATATATATATATATATATATATATATATATATATATATATATATATATATATATATATATATATATATATATATATATATATATGTAAAGACGTGTATATATATGTATTTCAGACCACGTGGCAATTGAATACTCGTGTTGACCTTGGATAATGGCACCGAAGTTATCATTTTCACTGGACACGTGGAGCTGATGGCGCATCATTTTTACAGAGCTTCAACAGTGGAGTGGAATCAGGAAACAAGAAAACACTTTAGAATGACCTCGACATGGGCCGAATTAGGCAAAAATTTTGGAAATTAATGTGGATTAAATTAGATATTAAAATATCATTACACACACACACACACACACACACATATATATATATATATATATATATATATATATATATATATATATATATATATATATATATATATATATATATATATATATATATATATATATATATATATATATATATATATATATATATATATATTAAGAGAGAGAGAGCTTCTTAAAAAAACCAATATGAAGATATTTTTATCAGTCTTAAAATATTTCTACTGATATCTTTCAAACCAGAAGTCTTTCATCTTCTGAAATTGGCACCTAGTGATATGTCAATAATTCGTAATTCTCCGAACCTCAAGATTAAGTATTTTTAATTTTGCAAAGGTATTTTAAATTTTTACTCAACATCCATAGAAAATAGCTATTATCATTAAAATTCCGAACTGTTTTATTGCATGGTTCTTTTTACATCCAAGCAGACATAAAAATAATCAAAATTGTATAGTTAATTTTGTGTATATTGTAGAAAATTTTTCTTTTTTTGTTCCGAAATTATTACACTTCATAACTTAGTACATGACCAAATCTTTGTTCATTTAATCTGATAGAAAAAACTTTAATAATTTGGAGAAAGAAAATCTACTCGGTAGCAAGAATTTAAATATTTGCTGAATCTCTCTGAATTTACTTAATTAAGAGACTTTTCTTACACTAATTTGACAACTTCTGGTGTTTCTATTCTTTATCTAAAAAGTCAGTTTTAGAATCTTGGTCTGTCAAATTGAATGAAAAAAGAAAACAGAGTAGAAGACGCTTAATGACTTATAAAGTCTCCAATTACTTTCGTGTGTACTGTGAAAGAATATTTCAACAAAAAAATGTGCGGGCTCCAGGTCTGAATACAAATTGCTCATTTCATAGAAAAATTTCCTCTGGACTTTAATCATGAGATCTGTTTGTTTGGAATTCCAATCAAAAATTCAATATCAAACATTTAATTTTCGATAGCTAGAAAGTTGCTCATAAGGTGGATTTTTATTAAAAGTGAAATAACTTTTTTGTAGCAGTAATTATATAATGAGGAGATATTAGTCCTAACATTTTAAATTTCCTTTCTGTATCATAAAACCAATTCGTTTCTACAAATTATTGTTATTTCTAATATATATTTATACATATATATATTTTTTAATTATCTTCATAAAACTGCTGGCTACATTACCTAGATTTTAAAAAAATTAAAAAATAAAATTATCAACCAAAATTTACTTTCAAAAAATTTTATTCTTATATGTACATAATATTTTTTTGGATATATTCTACTAGCTTCTGGAAAGATTTTTGGTTTGAATAGAATTTTTTCATCCAAGCACATTCTTTAAATAAATATGAAGCTTTTCTGGCTTAGAATAATGAATCAGATAACATTTGAATGAAATGACATTATTACATTCGAAAAAATAACACATTATAAATGATAAAAATGTATCTCCAATACATTTAATCTGTTTACAATATACATAAGGTATTAAATTACAATATTCAGAGGAAAAAATAATCCTCTTCTGAATACATTAATAATTATTCCTTTTCTTTTATAAATCTAGAGATTGGTTTTACACTGGAATCTTCCTTTATTATGGAAAATTCAGTTTTTAAAAGACAAATTTTGATAAATGTGGTACAAAAATAGTGTAACTAATTTACCATCAAATCCTATGAACAGTTTAGTAATATAGGAATGATCATAAAATAACTCCATGTAAACTCATAAACAGAAAAAAATGAATTTTATATGCAGACTGTAGTATAATATTGATATAGTATTGATAGTATAGGATTTATCATAAAATAACTTTCCTTGTAAATTCATGAAAAGTAGAAAACTGAATTTTATATGCAAACTGTGAACACCATGGGAAGATAAATTCCACAAGCAAATCTGTACCAGAAGTTACATTAAAAATGGCGATTTCTTATATTACATTCATCGATATGTCAGCATAAATTAAGTGTTATTGTAAGATCAGTGCAATTGAGTATGGTAAGTGATAAAGGTGTAAAGGTTTAGAACGGATGATTCAAACCTAAATGTCGACAGCTATTCCATAGATCCATTGTGAAATCTTCTGTTAGAAATTCTGTCAGACAACCAGAAATTGGTATTTGCAGTTAAGATTGAAAAAAAAAAAAACTCTAGTTTTTTCACCGACAGTTTTTGCGCTTTCTGGACTTAGGTCCCTTTCTCAGGTTTCATTTCTTGGTTGACAATGCTCTGCAGTATTTTTGGCAGTCGATGCATAAGCTTGGAGTTTATACAAATTCCACAATGTAAAAATTAGCGATTTCTCTTATTACTTTTGTCAAACCTTCAGCATGAATTAATGCACTGGCCTTACTCTAAGGCCAATACATTTGAACGATAGTAAATGGTAAGGCAGTAGCAGTTTCAGAAAGGTGAATTCAATCCTGTCTGTCTCAAGCCATTCTGTCGATCCAATTCGGAATCTTCTGTTGGCAATTCCATTCAGATTACAATAAAAAGTATTTACAGTTATAATTGATGAGGAACTCTCACTCCCTCACTTACAGTTCTTGCTCTCTCTGGACTTGGATCCTTTTTACCTGTTGCTATTTTTTTGGTAACAAAAGTCTATAGTACTTTTGGGAGTCAATGTATATATTTGTGTATCGTAATTTACACGGACTCCATATCCAGAATTTAGTATGAATGAAGTATATTGGAATTTAACTTATATTAATTAATTCTATTTGTAAAGAAAATCATATTTTAATTATTACCTAGCAGTGCCTTCTAAATATATGAATGTCAGATCATACATCAAACTATCAGCCTTAATGGGAACTTAATTGTATTTATTAAAAGATGTTTTTCCATAATTTACATACTACATACTTTTATATTCCAGTTTAAATTGTCTAATATTTGTACTTGCATTCGTTATCATGCAATGAAAGTTTGCATAAACTATTTCATTTTCTTTGTTTTCTTGGTGGCTCAACAGTTTATTCCAATACCAAAACCTTTTCAATTGATATCCTTTGTTACTAAACTTCTCCTTTTGCAAAATTATTTTTCTACAACTTACATAGTTTATATATGAAATCTTGAATGGTTTTAGTTGAAGATGTCGCTAAACAAAGAAAGTTGATTTATGACCACCTTATGTAGCTTTTCATAATATATGAAATGTTATTGAAGGAAATGCCAATAAACCTGCATATTTACTTTACTGAAAGATTAGAGTTAATATGATTATGCCCTTAATGTTAATAATAATTAATTCATACCATCTTTTGTGAGATTATATATATATATATATATATATATATATATATATATATATATATATATATATATATATATATATATATATATATATATATATATATATATATATATATATATATATATATATATATATATATATATATATATATATATATATATATATATATATATATGTATATATTGTTACGAACCTGAGATGCTGCTTCCCAGCATAGTTGGTTCCATAGGAGGTCCCAGAGCTTGTCGACAAACTTGGTGACCATTTGGCTACTTCGTGACGAATTTGGCGACTTTGGCGCCAAAATAGATTATACCCGAAACATAGAGAATTTTCCCGAACCGTCCAGTAGGAACTGAGTTATGCCTCGAAAGTTCCTGATTGGTTGAGAGGCTTCTAGCCCCGCCTCCTGATGCCTATAAAAGGAAGTAGTCCTGCCGCTCCGAGTAGTTGTGAAACAGTGGTGAATTGAGTAGTAATGAACCAGAGTCGTCGTCGTAAACCAGATCGGAGAGTTGTAGTTGGAAGCGACAGAGTGAAGAGAGGCGGAATCGACGGTGAAGAACTCGTCTTCCAGGGACTAGCGGAGCAGCGACGGAGTCGAGCTGCTGTTGTATGCTGCTGTGCATACTGTTGTATGCTGCACGTCTCGGCTGAAGATAATCGTCTTCTGTGTTGTATATAGTTTTTGTCTTTGTGCTGTCCTGTGTATCTTCGTGTAAATAAACGTCGTTGTTTTATTTTCTACTGCCGCCTGCTGATTGAGCGTTCTTCACACCATATAACATCCACAATCCAAACGAACCCCGGAAATTTCGTAACAATATATATATATATATATATATATATATATATATATATATATATATATATATATATATATATATATATATATATATATATATATATATATTGTTAAATTACATCAAATTAGTCTTTTTCTAATTCATCTTAATATATTGCAAAAAGAGTAGATTTTGACTTATTTTTTATTTATTTCGATTTCTATTTTTTTATCATCTGCAAAATAAAAGTGACATGAACGTTGGCAATGAAATGTGTGAACACTTCCATCTTTACAAAACATATTTAAAATTACGGTACAGTTTTGCCACTCGCAATACATTTAACGATTTCCAAGAGGTATTAAAATGACATTTTTCTAAATATCAAAAAATAAATATTGCGATTTAAAATATATAGTGCTTATAGCCGGTCATAGGAAAGCTGCTACCTTTTAAAAGTATTCTGTGTGATTTAACAGCTCGAGAGTGACTTAAAAATATCATTAAAGTTGAACAATAACTAAGAAATAAACCAATATTTTTAACATAAATTCCTTGTTTACAGTCGTGATAAAGTAGCATGATGAAAAGTATATAAAATATTCTTTAGGTATATTCTGATTCGTGGGATATATAACAATAAAAAGCAATCAATGAACGGACATTAAAATTTGAATGTATATATTCTTTGTCCTTAAAATTGAAGGACCACTGGGCATAGGTACATAATTTGGAGCTAAAGCAGAAAGGTCTATTTTAAGTTATTGATGTTTTTAATATGTCAATACAGAAAAAAAGTCAACATTTGGTTTTCTAAAGTCAATTTTTACATTATATGAACTGCCTTTCGTGCAGACGTTTGGAATAAGTTTAAGTACAGCTTTTAACAATGTAACTATAATTTACAAAATGGAAATCGGTAACATTTGCAAGATTAAGTCATTTTTTTGGAAGCTAAATGACTTAAGATTCAGCCCCGTTTTTTGGTTAAAATATGGAAAAATAGATACATCTACGAATCAAATTATCGACAGTAGTCGAATATCGCAAAAATATAAAAACCCTTAAAATAAAACAGCGTGAGTCTTATCTGCAAAATATTCTCAAATATTCTCAAATAAAGGTCCAAGACTTAAGATTGAGCCCCGTTCGTTGATTAAAATATGGAAAAATCGATACATCTACGAATCAAATTATCGACAGTAGTCGAATATCGCGAAAATATAAAAACCCTTAAAATAAAACAGCGTGAGTCTTCTCTGCAAAATATTCTCAAATAAAGGTCCAAGACTTAAGATTGAGTCCCGTTCGTTGGTTAAAATATGGAACAATAGATACATCTACGAATCAAATTATCGACAGTAGTCGAATATCGCAAAAATATAAAAACCCTTAAAATAAAACAGAGTGAGTATTCTCTACAAAATATTCTCAAATAAAGGTCCAACACTCAGCATAAAATTGCTGACCTTGGGTAAGGCCAAGAATGCTTTGCGTGGCAGTAGCGAACAGTAGTTAAAAAAATATTGATGTTTGATGTGAATTTAGCGTTTTTTAGTATCTATCATCTAATCTTTCAAAAGTTTCTTGTATATTAATCCCTGACCTAAGGTTAAAATACTTGAAAATAAAATTTGACGTTTAAACACATTTTTTTTCTAGCTTATTGAAATCAAATTTGACACAGGAGGGTGAATCATAGTTTAACCCCCTTCTTCACCGTTGGCGATAACGCACCAAAGCTGGCAACCCCTTTTTTCTCTAGCCCAGAACTCCTCCGATGTAGTCCAACTGTGGTCTGAAATCATATTCTAAGTTTATACGTTTAAATAATTGCATATTTGTGAAAGAAAAGACCGACTAAACAACAATGAATGGGTCTCGAAGGATTTAGTCCAAATTTTCAAAGATATTCTACACTATAAATGTAAAACTTGTGTAAAATGTAGTCCGCTTAGTTATATAGTTATCGAATTCTCTCGTTCTCAGATAGTCAGACAGGTGTCCCCTGAACAAATTTAATAACAATCAATAAGTTTGGTATAAGGATTACGTACCAAATTTTGTTTTAGGTTTAGTTTAAGTTTAGTTATATTAAAGTCCCGTTGTAAAGCAACACTAGAGCTATTTTTTGGACGGACCTCGTAATTTTGAACCCCGGTCAGATGACGAGGACGACACCGGAGCTGGCACTCCCCTCTCCACACCACATCACACCAGCGGGAGGACGTTTGGCTCTGACGGATTTAACGTGCAACAGACTCCTTTACACGACTGTTCTCCGGTGGAACACGAGCCGAGACCTTACCACAGACCACAATGGTCCATACTAAATTTCGTAAGTCTGGCTTAAAACCTTTTTGTGTTATCATTTCCCGAGACAGATAGATAGACATAACACCAAAAATGTGTTTATCCAATTCAGAAAGATTTGGCACCTGGAAATTCGTCAACATTTTGAGTTCGACATTTTTTTTTTTTTTTTTTTTTTTTTTTTGTGAAAATTACAATGCTTTCTTCATACTTCTTATAAGAGAAAATAAAACAGCTTTTTATGTATCAATCAGAATTACTGTTTCAGTTTCCAAAAACGAACTAACATCCACATTAGACAGATATTTGATACAATAAATAATGACAAAATTCCGCCTGTGTTGCCCACCACTAAGCTCAGGAAGGGAAAGGAACTAGCTGCACTCAGGACTCGGAGCTTCAGATATTATCCTGATGCTAGGACTTTGGTGTATACGAACCCAAGAGAAAGATCATTTCGCTTCACCGGAAGAAGAGTAACCGCTTTAGTGACTGAGTTGTCAGTCAAATTGATACACTAGAGACCACAATGCGTTGCCGTCTTATTGATCATTATCACGCACAATTAATACATGAGAATTTTCACAATGCATGTAAAGCAAGAAGCAAACAATGTGGGAACCATTTCTCATGAAGAGCCACCTAGATTGCATTGTAATATAATTATTGTAGTGAAAATAAAGAAGCAAAATGTAGCATATTGTTACGGATTTTCTCCTTATTGACGGGTTCGTTTGGATAGTGGTAGTGATATGGTGAAGAGAACTGACAATCAGCAGGCCTCAGTAGAAAACAACGACGTTAATTTACACGAAGACAGGACAGCATACAGACGACGAGTACACAGACGACAAATATTTACAGCAGAGACGAACACAGTAGACGACAGGAATTGGTTCACAGCAGTTCAGTACGCTCCAGAGTGCCAGCCTTTTATAGTTCTCGGGAGGTGGAGCTAGAAACTTCTAGATCAATTAGGCATATCTGGGTGTATATCGGTTCTTAGTGGATGGATCGTGAAAATTCTCGAACTTTCCAGCATTATCCATTTTGTCGCCAAATTCTTCGCCAGGTTCAGAGGTCATTGACGCAGCCCCCTTAGCACTCACAGGACATATCGTACAACGGTTTTTTTCCCACGATGACACTATTCGTGCCGGAAAGCGAAATTACAGGTTTGTAACAATATCAAGCAAGACATTTCCGGATTATAACAGGAACAATTAAATAACTGAAACAGCTATTTAAGCAATTTTTGTAAGTGTGCCTCCTTTTGTTTGTACAGAATATCCTTTAAAGAGATACATCATTATTTTTAAAATAACTGTGAATCAATTAGATAATACGCTCGGAAATCTTGGTTCGTGTAAGACTAAATGAGATATTATTGGATTGATTAAGTCAGTTCGTTCATTTTTGAGAAACATTTGGTTAGCCAGATAAGTTTTTCAATCTACCTGTAAGCCGTCTATGAGTGCCTGCCACCATATTCACCAATTAAATGCATACTACATTTTCATAGAGACTTTTCCTCGACAGTTACGAATATGAAATCAATTAGTCATGAAAACCCAAGTATTAAATTAGCTGTATTAGAAAAGCCACTGTTATTATTATTATTTTGTAATTTATCAACCGGTATTGGTAGACAGCTATAGATCCTTATATAATAATTTTCCATAAGGAACTAGAATTCCATTCAATGATGAACAATAATACAATGAAGCATACCAACAAAAATTTCTATACTTGTTGGTATTTACTGCTGTTTGGTTTACTTGGTGATTTTCAGATTATGCTAAGATCACCAAGTTCTCTTACACATAATGTAATCATTCTTGTCAATAATACCGAGGAATTTAATATTAACAAATACAAGAATTTCTGACTCCTATCAATAATTGCCTGCAAGAAAAGTCTCAAATACTGAAATGCTTTCTTCCAATTTTATTTTGAAGTTAGCGAGTAGTCTCATAATCGTCTCATATCTTATTTTAAAATCATCATTTTTTTTTCTTTAAACGCCTCATCAAATTATATGTGCAAAACATTGTATCAAATAAAGGGATATATGTATCCTCGCAAAGCCCTTTCTAGATATTAGTTCCAGAAAAGACTTTCATTTCTCAGACAAAGATTTTATTATAAGTTTTCTCATAAAATTTTTGTTCTTTATGTTGCATCTACCAATTGAACTACTTATGAGAACATTTATGCTTACAAGTGCTACTTTAATACCTAATAAAAAGTAGTTACCACAAGCAGCAAAAATATTTATTTGAGAGATTTATTGCCTCTTGTCCAGAATTCAGAATTCTTTCCTAAGTTTTAGAAGTTTTGTTTACGTAGCTCAGGAAACAACTTCCAAATATTCCAGTTTCTTGTTGTTTATGCCTTTGGCAATATAATTCTGCTTTACTTCAAAACTGTTTGTAGTCAAACTTTCTTCTTAATAATATTTCCATTTCCACCCAGAAACTTCTTATTGAAAGCTGAATTCTTGTATATAAAACAAGTAAGAATTGGTCGTTTTTCCCCCTTGACTTTTTCATACATTTTCTTTTGTGTTTGCGTCCTACACAAAAGACCATTGACCTGCAGCTACTAAATGCACAAATGGAAGCGATTCTTTTTTTAAATTTTAATTAAAAGTTAAGTTCAATTTTCTCGTTTTCCTGGCATAACTTTTGAAAATATTATCGCACGAAAATAAATTTTATACTGCCACAAAATATAAAAAATGCCCTTTTTTCATGTTATCATTTAATAAACGTTCAAATTTCTGAGAAATTATTAGAAATTAAAAAAAAATATTTGAACTTTTCCAGCAATAAAGTATACTGTTTACCTGAAGTTCAAACTGTTTTAATTGTTTCATAAACTATCTGGTTGTATGATTTTTTTCCATTGTTGAAAGTAAGAACACAGGTTCGGTTTAATATATATGTTGTTTACGAGACATATAAATAAGAAACTACAATAAAATGAAATTTAGAAGATATATTAAGTGGATATTTACATATTTAATACCAGCATAATGCCATGGGATTGAATTCCACTCGAAAGATTCTTATACATAATAAACATATGGAGATTAAAATAATGCAGTTTTAATGCTTAATAATTTGGAGAAAGGGACATTATCCACGTTAATTAAAGAACGTTAAATATAATGAATTTTTCCAATAAATCAGCTGGTTGTAAGGACGAATAGTTTTAAATAAATAAAGTTCTACACCATTATGATTAAAACTGTGTGTATTATGAAAGTTTGTGTATTATTATCTTGTAAAGACCCACAATTTTAGAGCATCAAAAGTCTCAAAAATGCACCGATCAGAGTCCAAACTTTCCCAAAGGCCGTTAGCCTAAGATTCTGACAATATTGAACGTTCTAAAACTATACGATCACGATTATTCTAAAAAGTAATTTTAGAACAATTGTGTGCGTTCTTTTTTAATTTCAAAATTTCATGTGTCAAGAATATGTTTCTTTTAAATGAATAATTTTAAATGAAAAAAATATACTATCATTTATGTCATTTCAATCCTTTCGAAAGTAAAACTAAAAACTTAGTTCTATGATGATTCAGAGAAATTTGTATTGAATAAAATTTTTTATTTGAAATATTGCATACATTATGAATATTTTTATTGTAGCATACAAAAGACTTCAATAGCGAACTATTCTGTTTTCTGTACTCCTATTTTTTTAATAAAAAGTTGCTTATTTGAGCAAAAAATATTTTTAATTAATTGAAGTTTAATCACAATCACTTTTATTTAAAGTTCAAATTTTATGTAATGTGACAGAAAATTAGAGAAAAGCTTAAGAATTCTATAATAGTACGAGTTATGTAATCATAACTTATTAAATGCAATCATAAATTATTTAACTTTTTTTATGTAATCATAAAATTAAGGTTTAAAAATATTTTCTGAAAAAGATATTAAGGCACCTAGTTATATATAATATTTTATAGATTATATTAACAAACTTTAATCCTGGCGAAACAGCTGATAGCCAAAGACGGCTACAGTAACATAATAATGATCAAATAATAAAAAAAAAATGTGCTAAGATCCAAGGAAAAATTTTCATACTATTAATTTGCATTATTAAAACGATAATTTTTTTTAAATTTGGAAGCACTGAAAAATTTAATTTTGTGCAATAATACTTTTGTAAGTTAGCAGTGAAAAATACAAAAGTTCAGTTTCATTTTTAATTTATTATTCTAATAAAAATTTCAAAGAAATTGCAATGAAATGCACATTCCCATTTTACAATTTACATATATATGCCGAACATGGTAGCTGAAATTCAAACGATTTGACCCATGAATGACCACCACACATACATCTATAAATTCACCTTTATTTTGAATTGTATTGAGTTTAAAATTTAAATTTAAATTCCGAACTTCGAATGTTTTAACATAGTATCTAAACTTTAACTGATACATATTATCAATGTCATTTCCTTTTTATATCAAAGTCCAAACGATAATCATTTCGAGTATTTTACTTTTTTTATGTATAGATTTTTAATTAAAGATTTATCTACGAGGGAATTTATAGACAATTATATTTTTCTATTGACTTTCGTATTTTTCTGTTTCTTAATTGTTGAATAGAAAGAAAATAGCATACTGCAGTTAATAATTTATCGTATCAAACCATTATTCAGATTTTAGAATTAATTCGATCAAACAAAAAACTTTATTTAAATCTGAGTTTATAATATAAATTTAATCAAATAATATGACAAATATTTCACATATGAGAGAAAATTTATTTATTTTTTTATTCTTTTATTTTCAAGTTAAGCGAAATGATATCTTTTCATTTCTTTTCTGGAAAGTTATCAATTAGGATAAAAAAAAAATCCTGGAAAATGGAAGGACTTTATTTTTTTCAGTTCCAAATTTAATAAAGTGAAATAAATTGATAAAAGCGAAACTTGACGAAAAGTAGCTGGAAAAGAAGCTAATTTGTAAATCAATAAAAATATCAAAGAACTTAAAAAATGCCTTCTTTTTGTAAAAAAGCAGGAGGTGCATTAAAAAAAAACAGAAAATTCTAAAGAATTACTGCGATTCCAAGCAAAGAAAGAAAGATGCCTTAATTTGGTCTAGTGAAAGTGATATCTGTAAAAAAAGTTAGAATTGATATAGTTCTTTGGTAGTTTATTTTTACGCCTCCATGATAAGTCGCCAAAAAATGAAAAATGGTGACAAATTGGCGATTGGCAACTCGGTATTGGCGCTTTTGGCATGATCCGAAAATTGTTTATAAAGCACAGGAATGCAACCATTTTGAGAAATCTTGATATTTTATGTATAATGCAGCTAATTCATCTTGTGTAAATCACTAAATAAATTAATATTTGTATAAATAAATAAGTACCAATTATTTTTATTATGATGTTGGTTTGTTAGAGAAAAATCGGAAATAATAAACATATTTCATACAAAATTTAACTTTAGTATTTCTCACATTTAATTCCAAAATACCAAGGAGGAAAATATGAACATAACAAAACTATCTTTAATAGAAAATTTGGAAAAAAGGCAGGCAGTTTATGTGAAATAATTTCAATGAAATTTTTTCTCTCTGAAATACGGAACAAACAAGCAACATTTTAGAAAAAAATAAAAACAGTGCAATTAAGCCATGCATTAACATCATATTGAAAATGAAATGCTTTAAAAATATTCATCCCATATATATATATACATATATATATATGGGTATATTATTTATATATTAAACAAGGTATGGTTTGGGATTAATCCTTTGACTTAAATAAAAATAGAACTGTACTTGCATATTGGATCACTCAATAGATGGCGCTGGGTGCCTACCTCTGTTTACATAATTTACCGTTAACTTTTTTAAAAACAGGAAATCACAATCGATTGTTTAAAGTTTCCTTGACTGTTGGATGGTATGTGCTGGCTTTTCGTTTTTAATTTTAATTTTAATTTTAATGCTGTTTTTGTTTTTATTGTATTTTTACTTTGTGGTTATTTTTTTCTAATTTGTTATTTTGTATTTCCTTTCTGTTAAAATGGTATATCTCTTGAGCATAATTTCAGGGGATTTTCGGGTCACGAGGAATCATTATTAGACTTATGCCTGTATGTCCTCACAGAAAAAATCCCTTTATTTGAATAACTGCCTGAGGGTGACCCTTGAAAAAGTCTTCAGGCCGGATTCTTTTTTTAATAATTTTTTTAGTTTAATTTTTATTTGATTTTTGTTTTTTCCTATTAACTTGATTCTAATACTTTTGTATCAATTCATCTGTGTTTTAGAAGTAGCTGCAATTGCGCTCTCTAAATACTATGAAGTTCCTTTTTGGTTTTAGTTTAAATAGGTAATAAATTTTAGTTGCGATTTCGAAACTGTTTTGTTTCGTTTTCATTTTAGTTTCGTTTTCAAACTTTTTCTTACTTTAGATTGGTTATACACACACACACATATATATATATATATATATATAAAATATTCATTTAATCTTTTCCCTTGTAATATTAGTTCAAATTTGTAAACAGGAATAAATAAATAAACTTTTTGGAGACATACACTTTGTTATAAATGTAATATCAATTTTTTGTTGTCTTTTTACACTCTTTACACAATCATAGATAGATAGATATATAGGTCGATTTCCCGCAATAATAATTGATATATACGGTTTCCAAGGCTTTCTTTTTATTAGCCGTTTAGAAAAATTCATTTATATTTAAAAAAATTAAACTTTCTCTAATATTTAATAAAACTTTGAAAAAACATGAACTAACAAAACATGAACTTTACATAAACATAAACTAACATGATTGCCAGACTGATTATTCCTAATTATTCTAATAAGTCTGGTTATTAACTTTAATATAAAAAATAAATCGATTAATTTAAAAATGAATCAAAAGCATTCAGAATTATTTTCCATCATCAGATTGAAATAATTTCAAAATGCAAATATGTTTGAATGAAGTTTATCAACTGCATTGAATTAACTTATTTATAAATTTATAAATTAAAATTTAAGCATTTATAAAAATTGAAATTCGATGTAAAATTCGTCTTGAAATCTATAAACACTTCAAACATTCTATTGATTCTTGTTAAATCTAAACAACAAGGCATTATTAAAACAAAATACATTTTCTTATTAGGCAGTGATAACAGAATAGTTAAAATTAAATTTCACATTTGAATTTGTTTATACTTTAAAATTCAATTTCCTCTCATAGAATTTGCCTCTGTATCGACATCAAATAAAATACAAAACATGCTGTCCCCATAACTAAATTCATATTTATTCATGTTAATGGATTCTTAAAATTCAAAAAGACATTTTTTTTCCCTAATCACGTTCTGTAATACAATACCTCAATAAAGGCTGCATTTATGTGTTGTCAAAATAACAAATGGACTTTAACAATAATAAATGAACATGATAAATTTCTAACAGAATAATAACTTAATAATCATAATATCAACAACAGTTCGTTCACTAATGAAGTCTGCTTATGTAACAAGCTATTTTGAATAATAATTACCCTCGAATTTTTCGCAAGTTAATCGATTAACAAATTTAAATATAACAATGAGTGAGAAATTTTTACTACAGCAACTTTATGTATTTGCCGAACAATTTGGAAAATTCCACTACTGTGTATTATTTTGCAAAAGTAATTTATTTTTAGGAAAGAAATGCCATAATGATATCATCTTCCAGTATTGTCTTGTAATTTGCATTTCTTAATTGAATCAAAAATTCAAAAGTTGAGCATATTTAAAAATATGAAATTGTATTTTATATTTTTAATTATTTTTTAAATTTAGAAGTTTTGAATCTAAGAATTGAGAAATTTTAGATGTTAATTGAAAGAATAAGAGCTGAAACATCACTGTTCCAAATTTCCTTCATTTCTATGAAATAGTTTCTTTAAATATGTAGAAATAACCAAATTTATAAAGAGAAGCATGATTTTTGCATTATTTTGGGAGTCCTTTTGCAACTCAACTACGCAAAAGGATTCTCCAACAAGATTTTTAAAAAAATGTTAAAATGGAATGAAAAACCAAGCATATCTCTTAACGTTACTTTAGATTAGTATTTTTTCTTTTTATAATTTTTATGGTGTGGGTGAAAAATCGTTACACGTAAGTAATTTCATTACGTGTAACGGATTCGGATTACAGCTGTAGACATGATTTCTGAGATCTTTAATAGATGAATACAAAACATAGATGAAAATATCTGTACAAAGAAAAAAATTATGAAACACGAAATATATGAATAAATAAAAACATTATTGAATAAATACAAAAGCAATTATTTGAATTTGGACAGTGCAATGTATTTTATAAAATATTTTTTCTTGAGAAAATGTTAAAAAAAGCCCTTATAAACCTTTCTGTAGTTTATTTTTTTCATTTAAGGTTTCTTATTAAGTAAAGACGATTAAGCTAAAATAAATAAATAAATAAAATCTAATGATTTGAAGAATCGTTTGGTGAAAACTTGAACATGTAAATCAACAACATTACGTTATACATATTTTAATTGTAAACAAATGTTTTAGAAAATAAACCTCTGTTGTTTATTTTTTTATTTTTTTAGCTTCTCCAAATTTTTTGAATTTAAACGTGCTTTATTAACAACTAACCGCCTTTGGTGACCAGCTGGTTAGATAATTTTAATGCTTGTTAAAATTTTAAGAATTAATATTTTATGTGACTTCTAATTTAATAGCTTCTTCATCAAAATATTTTAAAGCTTCAAATTTTAATAGTCATATAATTCACTCATAATATTATAAATGCCTTCAGACATAACGTAATATGTATCTCTCTAATTTTCTGTTAGCTCGCTAGAATTTATGCTTTAAGTTAAAGTGGAAATGATTAAAATGCAATTGATATAAAAACATTTTTTTAACTGAAAAGAAGCAATTTCTTTTTAATATGAGTACATAAAACAGAGTCGCTGAGTATTTAATCCTTATGGGCACTAAAGAATATCTTTCTTAATTTATATAATATCTCAAGAAGTTTTCAACAAAATTGTCTCAGATAGTTGTCAACAATCAGAACACAATGCGCATGAGTGAATTTTCAAGCCAATTATGGTAACGCAAATGCATCAGTTTTCTACTCCAGTTGGGGTTCCATATTAGAAATTTTTAATTTCCTTTATTCTGTTTTATTTTAATTCAAAAGTACTTCAGAATGAATTGGAAGATCGATTCATTAACAATGTTTAATTTTAAATGCATCAAACATTAAGAAAATAAACAGAATCGTTTGTAATAATCGGCAGATAGTGTGTTAAGTCTAGTCTAGGAGAAGAAAAAAAACTTAAACTGAAGCCTTATTCATTTGATGGTGGGGAAATTTGTTTTTAATTAATAATTATAATTGTGATTATAAATTCAAAAAAGAGACCTCAGGTGCACAGTCCCGACCTTCAAGGTATGCATGTGCCAAATTTGGTAGCTGTAGATCGGACGGTCTGGCCTGTAGAGCGCCAATTCACACATACACACACACATGGAGCTTTATTATAAGTATAGATAATGGTCGAACATATCTAGAATTTTGACTATTTTAAGAATATGAATTGAAAATACTTCTTATCTATTATTTATTTGCAACTAAATGTGCTAAATGGACTTTGTAATCGTATATAATCATGTTTAAATTGCTAATTTTGATAAATGCAAAAAAGTAAATTCATCTTCATTAATTTGCTGTATTAGAAACCGAAAGAAACACTTGTCTAAATTAAAATATTAATACAATGGCCTTTTTTAAAATGACCCCTAATTTTTTTCTCATATATCTCCGATTATTTTGAACAAATTCCTTAAAAATTTTATGTCTGGATGTCTTGGTATGCTAAATGAATTAAAAGACAAACATATGTGCTGCTATTGAAAATTTTAAATATTAGACAAATATAAATATGTAGATATGAATACAGTGTACATATTTTTAAAGAGAGCATTCTTCCAATTTGAAAGATCCCCCCCTCCTTCGAATTTAGCGTTTATAGGTTAAGAAGAATAATAAGTTCCTGAATACTTTATATACAAAGGATGTTTTACCTCATAGATGTTTTTACACTGCATTTTAAATTCTATGTAAAATGGAGACATACCTTTGTATACATTGTTAAGAATATTTGAGGGGAGTGTAAATTTAGATTAAAAAAAATTAAGGAATTACAATAGAATGTTTTTTGTATTGATTTCCATAATATTTTACTTAATTTAATAATATTTTTTTAGAATTAAAAATGATTCTTTTTATTTTTATTCTTATTACGGGAAACAGTTTTTATTTTTATTTTGATAGTATAAAAACAAAAAGAATGATACTTCTGTCATACCATTTGATACTAAAATTTTATGAATTCAAATTAAACCTGATAATGCGAAAGAAATTCTTTTTTTTTTCTTTTTCTTTTTTTTTAATTTGCATATGGTTGTTCCTTAGTATCTATCTGAAAAGTAATACAAAGATAAAACAAAAAAAACTTCCCTGCAGAAATTTCCTAACATATAATTTGAAATGAATAATCGTGAATTTTGAATTCGCTTATTTTTTTCAAACCAAACTCAGAAACTGGAATTTAAAGAGGAAAAAAATTTTAAAAAAAACATTTTTTTATGATTATGTTTTAATTTGCATGCATTAAGATATCATCTTTCAGTTATTTGCATTTGCTTATAAAAGGGAAATAATAGGTTTGGATAATACAAGAGACACTTTTACAACTAGGGAAATATAATTATGAAAATAATTTTTAAAAAAAATCACTATCGAGAATTCATTTGTTTTGTTTTAGCGGTCTTTAAAAATAACAAAATTAACGTTCGAATAAAAAGAATTAGTTTGCTTGGAGATGAATTATTCTCAAGTAGCCCTTTCACAGCATTTACAAATGATGATTTTTTTTTTTAAGTTTTTATGCTAAAATATACTCTAAGTGCTTAAAATGTTTGCTTCGTTTAAAAAGTATCAGAGTGTTATACAAATACAATTTCATTTAATTAGCACAAAAAAGTATTTTTTTTATTTGAATGATTTTTTATGCTTTAAAATGCAAAGAAATGTATTGCATAAATTATTATTTGTAATTGAATACACACTAGGTTTTTCTTTAACAAATGTCTTCTATTTATGTGTTTTCATTTTTCAAATAAAAAAAAGTATTGGTTGAATTTTTTACTGTAATAAAACCCATTTTGTGAGCTAGCATGTTTTTATTTTTCTTTATAATTATATGATGTTTAAACTATATGATAATGACTAAATTAAGGATTTACGAACTCTGCGGTACTAAATGATGTCGCTCATCTGAATAATCAACATGTTTAAAGCAGTTTGTTGTGGTGAATTACCTATTTTTATCTTTAATAAGATTTGAAATCATTCATCATATAACGTATAAATAATCATATATTTATTTTGAATGATGCCACAGATGTGAGTAAATGATGTCGCTCATCTGAATAATCAACATGTTTAAAGCAGTTTGTTGTGGTGAATTACCTATTTTTATCTTTAATAAGATTTGAAATCATTCATCATATAACGTATAAATAATCATATATTTATTTTGAATGATGCCACAGATGTGAGTAAATGATGTCGCTCATCTGAATAATCAACATGTTTAAAGCAGTTTGTTGTGGTGAATTACCTATTTTTATCTTTAATAAGATTTGAAATCATTCATCATATAACGTATAAATAATCATATATTTATTTTGAATGATGCCACAGATGTGAGTAAATGATGTCGCTCATCTGAATAATCAACATGTTTAAAGCAGTTTGTTGTGGTGAATTACCTATTTTTATCTTTAATAAGATTTGAAATCATTCATCATATAACGTATAAATAATCATATATTTATTTTGAATGATGCCACAGATGTGAGTAAATGATGTCGCTCATCTGAATAATCAACATGTTTAAAGCAGTTTGTTGTGGTGAATTGCCTATTTTTATCTTTAATAAGATTTGAAATCATTCATCATATAACGTATAAATAATCATATATTTATTTTGAATGATGCCACAGATGTGAGTAAATGATGTCGCTCATCTGAATAATCAACATGTTTAAAGCAGTTTGTTGTGGTGAATTACCTATTTTTATCTTTAATAAGATATGAAATCATTCATCATATAACGTATGAATAATCATATATTTATTTTGAATGATGCCACAGATGTGAGTAAATGATGTCGCTCATCTGAATAATCAACATGTTTAAAGCAGTTTATTGTGGTGAATTACCTATTTTTATCTTTAATAAGATTTGAAATCATTCATCATATAACATATAAATAATCATATATTTATTTTGAATGATGCCACAGATGTGAGTAAACACTACGTTTAAGGTAACTTGTTGTGTTGCATTGCCCTGTTATTGACTTCATTTACAGTTTGAAGTTATGCATCACTTATTTTTTATCTTCGCATGTTTGAAAGTGAAGAGATATGAATGCTCGAGGATAGAACCTGGTAGCTTTGCGTTAGTAGCCCAGTAACGATCCGATTTTACCAAAACAGCTGTTCGGGTAGAAGCGCTGTTACTGGCTTATATGCAATTCACCACAAAAGCAAGCATCACCTATTTTTATTATCGTATACAGTTTGAAGTGAATCATCACATAATAAATAAATAATCATAGATTGATTTTGAATGAGCTATAACGGATTCGCTGATGTTAATAATCAAAAGAGTTAAAGCAGTTTGTTGTGTTGCATTCCTCTATTTTTATTTTAGTATACAGTTTGAAAGCTTATTTCAGATAATATAAAACTAATCATTAATTTCTTTTAAAAGATTTCTTATTGTGTAACTAATTTATTGCTAAATATTTATTTGAAATACTTAAAACATTTAAGAATAGTATCAGCTTTGAGTGATACTTTAAACGTTCCTGTTCTTTTCTGAGCTATAGAATGAGTTCTCCGAAATCAAAAAGCGTTCGCGTTATATATGCCCTTACTTTATATAAAAACACAAATTATTGTTTACAATTAATATTAATGTTCTCTTTAAATACATTTTACATTATTGTTATATTTGGAAACATTTTATTGTGCTCTATATTAAACCATGTACCAGCTATCTTTATAATGCCTAAACAATAATGAAAAAAGAGTATAGATAGAAATCAATGTTTCTGATAAGTAGGAGAAAGTTCAACATTTGTAAACAGAAAGTTAATACTGCACGCCAGTTTCTGTATTAAAAATAATAATAATAATAATTTTCAAAATAGATTTCAGTATTGAGCCTGACATGCTGAGTAATAACATTTATTTTTCAAAATTGCATTTAAGAGTAAATGATTGGGCAACGTTCTCATATTTCAGGCTCGTATATTGTAAGGCAATTGTAAGGAAAGTACAAAAGTTATACTTTCTTGCGGGACGCCTCAAAAATGATGCAGGGCTTCCTTTATGGTGGTTAGTTCTCGGTATGCTCGAGCGTACAGTAATAGTTTAAATCACGTCCCGCTGATGAGAAGACTTGCATTCTATGGGAGAAGTTGTTTCATCGTGAGTGATAGCCGTTAGGTATCAACCACATTTTCGGCTATAGCAGCGCTCTTGATTATTCAATTTATACAGAATGCTTTCAGATAAATCGGAGTTGTTCAATATGACTCTCCTTGAGTTCATCCTAGTGTATGTGGGGGGGGGGGGCACCAAAGATATGATGATAAGTTTCCACATAAGTAAGTAGGTTCCAGCTTCGCTGCTGAATGCAAAATTAGCAAGGGATCGACCTACCTCAACTCGGACTGTAGGTCGTAATTCTTAAGTCCTGGGAACCAAGGGTTGTAACATAACAAAACCACTTTGAGTCCCTTTCAGTTTCCAAATATATGTTGTGGAAGTTGTTCATCCAATACCCCTAGAATACTACAACAAGGCGAGGCTAGCACATTTATAGATTTGCTTGTGTGTCTGCCTTTGAATATTATATGTTAAATCAGGCAATAGTAAACATTATTGAATAATATCTAGAAAAGTGAAAAACTGAAATGCTTTAATGTAAACAAACAATTATTCTCATTTCCATGTATGAGTCTCCCACCTGGTGGGTGGCCACTAAGACTAAGCACAACAAGATACAAGCAAAAGGAAATACTTTGTATGAAGACAAATATCCACTGGTACATCAGGATTTTGATTATACTCTTTGACTGCAGAATACCATGAGTAGAGGACCACAGAGCCAGAGTCGATCTCTTTTAAGGGTCTTTTCGGTCATTTAAACCCATTCAATCGTTCACAAATTTACTTGCTCACAACAGTGCTTAATATAATTTCGCTGTACAAAACTACAAATCGCCTCTTCTTATCAGGCTGTTATAATACATATCTTTCTAAACACAAGATAGATTTCTATCATTGGTCAATAACATTTTTTATTTATCCTTATAATTCTATATTATTATTTATATTTTATGTGCTGTCTTTTTTAAATCCAAAGCGTTTATGATACATGCCAATTTATTTATTTTGAAGTATTAAAAAAAAGAACAAAAAAATCATTTTTCTCTCCTGCGTTAACCCCCGGGGAGCACCTCTAAACGAGGATGAGATGCTTTCTGTATGGTGGATGTATCTCGCCACCCTGGAGGATACATAAAAAAGGTGAGGGGTCTGGCTCTCCCATCGAGGACGGGACGTACTTCCTTCGGGGAGGGTTGTACCGTAGCCGGTGAAGGCTCTTAGGACTCAACCACAGTTCCCGCCAGTGTTGCTGTTGCGGCTGTCCGGTCATTCGGTTTTCTTTATCCGTGTGCCTTCAGGCGGGTCGAAGAGTCAGTGATATGACTTTCCTCGTCCGTTTCAAACCAAAGTTTGGCATAAAGCTTAAATTGTAGAGGCTTGATTATACACCGAATTTCCTTTGTTCAATTCATTGCGTTCTTGAATTCTTGCGTTTATATGCATAGAAAAATTCAGAAAAAAATGACGGTCAACAGATTTTCAGATTTAGTTTAGACAGTTAGTTTAAAACTTGATACTTATCTGAAATGTTGATTTTAAACCTTTATACCAAATTTAATTTAGATTCTTACAATTTGTACAAAGGTATTCATCTATACTCTATTAGCTAGACATAACGACTTCTTTTGAATTGTTTTCTTGCAAAATTTAACAGAAATATCACATATTTGTTTTAAAGACTATATAACAAATTTTATTTTCTGCTTCACATCGTTTTAGAATTATCGGTTTACTGCCAGATGCAGCTACAGAGAGATGTATATTTTTCGGATCCAGAAAGTTTGAAATGTGGAAATTCATCAAAATCTTTAATACGAATTTTTAAATTTTTTTTAATACTTTTCTTTTTTTATATTTTGTGAGAAATTAAAAATTTGGCACCACCAAAAAAAGAGTTATAAAACTGTTAATTAATAAAAAGAATGTGTATAAGTCTAAATGCTCCTACAAATTTATATTTATACAAATCTGAAATAAAATTTGAAGGAATATAAAACCTTCCCAAGTCGGGGAAAAATTCCTAAAAGAACCGTAAAAACCTTGGAGAAAGATATAATCGGAGTATTGCTTCTCCCACGTTCGTTCAATAGTATTTAGGTCAAGGGAAGGCGACGTCAAAAAAAAGTGTCATCTTTTTGCTTTTTAAGTAAAGCATTAAACAGTTTAACCGTCTGGATTGGGCCTTTATAATCTTGGAAAACTGTATCTCCACCTCAAAGAAACATTTGAATTAAACGGTACAAATGATTGGTTGAAATACTCAAATATTGAATTTTTAAAACTCAACTTCTAATTATGAAAAAAAAAGTACGAGATTACTTTAAAAATCATGGGGAAAACGCAATCCGGTACTTTACCCAGTTGATTAAAGTAATTCAAATTATAACTATTTGAAGATGTTATCCAAAGAACCGTAAAAATCTAATACAAACGTTCAGATGCGTAAAAAACATGAATGATTATTCATTAGTTAACTTCGTTAAACAAAGTTTTATGATTGTGTCTTACTTGAGAAGACGTTTTACATTCAAACCAATTGAAAGAGTCTTCGAAAATCCTACTTTGACATAAATGGTTTTTTTTAATCGTTTCTGTTCAAACCGAAGTATGCCTATGATGTTTCCTATTTCGTGATGACTATGGTCTTCCTGATTCTAAAAAAAAAGCCACTTTTGCAATCGTTACACATTTTACGGAGTTTTGAATTTTGCCTACAGCGTTTTTTATAGACAGAATTCAAACAATTTATTGGGTACATTATGCTATAATGACTCTTTTAACTATAGCTCAGAAAATTACCATAATATTAAACATCGTAATTACAGCTATTTGAACAATATAATGGACATCGATTTGCTATCGTTCAAAGTCTGTAGTGTTTGACATATTACTATAACGAAGAATTGCAGGAGCGACAGTTTTAAACAGTTTGTTGAAGATAGACTAATAAACTCATTATACAAAAAAACGAAAAAAAAAAACCCCGAAATAGTAACACAACATAAAAGAACCCATCCTCTTCAAATTACAAGAAGAAATCTTGTTATGGAAAACTATTCTTCAAGGGAGTATACTGTAAAAATATCCATGAAACTCGGAAACATGTAACAATCGTTTATTCGACACGAAAACACAAATATACAGTTGCAATATGCAAACGAAACATGAACAAAACTGTATTTGCAGAAATCAAATCAATAAAGTACAAGCACTGAATCGTTGTTAAACAACCTCAACAGTGCAAAGCGCCTAGAAAGAATTCTGACTGGAAATTCAGAGAGAGAATTCATTCAATTATTAGATTTTCCAGTATCAATTATACGCCTCTCCGCATTTTTTAGCTCATGTGACAAGTCATCGAATGTTCTAGAACGTTGAAATTTGAAAGATTCAATCGTCAAGATTCTAAAATATTCGGAATCTTTCATTTTTATATGTTCTAATTCGTCGTCAAATGATCGCCAAGATCGGGAAACAAAAACCCGACATGTATTGTCTAGCTATTATTATAACTTTAAAACTATATTCCTTACCAGGAGATCTACTGCTCAAAGAAGCAATATTGCAAATCCTTAATATTAATTATTTTGCCCACTCACTGTAAATTTTCCAGAATTTTAGTACAATTTGGTCTGGTCAAAATTTATTTTATCATTTCCTTAGAATTTTTCTAATTTCAAGAGCATAAATTCGGATAAATATCTCTGTAAATTTCTCCTGTATTTGAATTTAAAAAAACTTATAACTTATAATGTGTTGGCATATAATGGTACTTTAATTTTGAATTGATCACCCGTGTATGTGGTAGCTGGTGCACGTATAAATCTGTGGTGGCCACAAAGTCCATCATGTCGAGATAATACCTCTGGGGGTACTGGATCAGAGGTGATCGTTCTCTGATTCAGGTCTAAATTACGATCTGTGGATGAATGAATGCAATGTATGAATAAAGTCCGCCCCGTAAAAAGAGTTGTGACTCACGAGTAGCTAAGACGTACTCTTGGACCTAGATGGCTCTACTGAAAACAAGAAATGCTCTCTCTGCTTAAAATCGCTGACTTCATCAGCGGGCTTGCCTATGGCAAGTGCCATAAGAAACAACAACAACAGAATTAATCATTTTCAAGTAGCCTTAGTCAAATCCAAAAATGTATTTAAAGCTCCTTTTATTCAAATGAAATATCTCTATTATTTCTTAACTCATATTTTTAACAATTTTTCTTGTACAATTTCTTGACATATTCAAGGTAAAATTCTTTCATGCTATTTTATGATTCATATCGTTTGCACTTTATGAATGTGTATCTATGTTTCATTCTTTCTACAAGTACACATACATGCATTTAATTCCTTCATTAAGTGTTGTGGAAATGTTCATAAAAATGAGAGTAAGAATTTAAGATACAAATAATATTTTTGGACAAAAATGGCAACATGCAGTTAATCAATACACATATTAAGAATGCATAGAATGGTTTGTTTGTTTTTTTTAATTTTCGAACAGTAAATGATTAAGAATTTTGAAGATTTTACTTTGAAAATAATGTTAAAAAAACTTGAAATAACTATAAAAATGAAATTTTTTCTTTGACTATTTCCTTTTAAATTGTTCCTAAAGTTTCCGTAAATTTCTCTAGTTAGAGTGTATGTGTTCGTCTACCCAAAAACATGACTCGGGAATCACATCTTGACATACAATATTATATAATACTAGCCGCCTTTGGCGACCAGCCGGTTCGCCAATCTTAATGTTCGTTAAAATTTTAATAATTAAATATTTTATGCAATTCCAACTTTAATAGATTCTTCAGCAAAATATTTTAAAACTTCAAATTTTGATAGTCATATAATTCACTCATAATATTATAAAGGCCTTCAGTCATAACGTGATATGTATCTCTCTAATTTTCTGTTACCCCTCGTAGAATTTATGCTTTAAATTAAAGTGTAAAGGATTAATCTGCAATTAATATAATAATATTTTTTACTGAAACAAAGCATTTTTTTAATAATATGATTACTGATAATAGAGTCACTGAGCGTTTAAACTTTATGGGCACTAAAGAATATCTTTCTTAATTTATATAATATCTCAAGAATTTGTCAACAAAATTTTCTCAGATTCATCATGAACGGATCGATTCATTAACAATGTTTCATTTTAAATGCATCAAACACTGAGAAAATAAAATGAATCGTTTAAAATAATCGGTCGAAAACAGGTTAAAAAAACTACTTAAAAAACGATGTACTTAAAACTATAAGCATATATCAAAAAGTATATAACTAACATAAATACAATTTAATTGCAAAAGCATGCAATTAGCCTAAAAATAATTTAAATCATTGAAAACAGGTTAAAAAAAACTACTTGAAAAACGATGTACTTAAAACTATAAGCATATACAAAAAAATATATAACTAACATAAATACAACTAACCTAAAAGTAATTTAAATCGTCCGTTGTTAATGGTTGCCATGCCAACAATCAGAACACAGTGCGCATGCGTGAATTTTCTTCGCCTTTTACGGTAACGCAAATGCGTGAATTTTTCTACGCCAGTTGGGGTAACGCTATGCAGATTATACATTTTTAATTTCCTTTATTCTGTGTTATTTTAATTCAAAAGTACTTCAGAATGAATCTGAAACATGGATTAATTAACAATGTTTAATTTTAAATGCATAAAACATTAAGAAAATAAACAGAATCGTTTGAAATAATCCGCCGAAAAATCTTAACCCTAGCCTCATTACTGTTGGGAGAAAAAAAGAACTAAAGCCTAAATCATTTGGCGTTGGGGAAAATGGAAGATTATTTTGGCGGAAAAGTTGGCGGTGGGGAAAATGGAAGATTTTTTTGGCGGGAAAGTTAGTTTTTAATTAATAATTAAAATTCTAATTAAAATTTCAAAAAAAGGGACCCCAGGTGCACATTCCCGACCTCTAAGGTATACATGTACCAAATTTGGTAGCTGTATGTCAAATGACCTGGCCTGTAGAGCGCCAACACACACACACACACACACATTGAGCTTTATTATAAGTATAGATTGTACGATATTATTCAATATTATTTAACATTTCTGATATTGCATCATATCCTGCAATATTGTTCAATACATTTGTGCTGCTATGAATAAAGACAATAACTCAAGGCCGTAGTGAGTCAGATTGAATTATTTTGACATATTGTTTTATCATAAACCTGTGAATCTATTTCAAATTTTGAATGGAAACTGTCAACAGGAATTATTTTTTCTTGATCTATATGCTTATGAATGCGATAACAAAAGAAAAAAAAAGACGAAGAAGAAGAAGAGAGAGAGAGAAAAAAAAGAAACCAATCAAAATAAATATGCTTTGTTATGTGACCAGCATGAAATATTGTTTTTACGTTTTAAACGGGAAAAGGATAAGTACGATTCTGCTTCCGCTTCACTACTCAACAAAACCGCATACAAAAAAACCCACCATCATTACAAGAGAAATCCAAAGGAAGACATCCTGATTGGTAGATTTAAATTTTGACTGATACCGTTTTCTACGATAATTATCTAATTGCCGGATGTTTTTTACTGAGAATAAAATACTAATAATAATTTTATCATCATTATTAATTGAATATTCCCTTTCCTTAATGGGTTCCCCCTGGGGAGGGGGGGTACCTTGTAAGTGAGAATGAGAAACTTCAGGCATGGTGGTTGGTTCTCCCCACCCTGGAGGTACACGAAAAGGTGGAGGTCTGGATCCTCTCATCGATGACGGGACGTACTTCCTTTGTGAAGGGTTGTACCATGGCCGGTGATCGCCCTTCGAACTCAACCACAGTTCCCACCAATGTTGCTGTAGCGGCGAAGGGTACACGAAAAGGTGGGTTCCTGGATCCTCTCATCGATGACGGGACGTACTTCCTTTGTGAAGGGTTGTACCATGGCCGGTGATGGCCCTTCGGACTCAACCACAGTTCCCACCAATGTTGCTGTGGCGGCGAAGGGTACACGAAAAGGTGGGTTCCTGGATCCTCTCATCGATGACGGGACGTACTTCCTTAAGGAAGGGTTGTAACATGGCCGGTGATGGCCCTTCGGACTCAACCACAGTTCCCACCAATGTTGCTGTGGCGGCGAAGGGTACACGAAAAGGTGGGTTCCTGGATCCTCTCATCGATGACGGGACGTACTTCCTTAAGGAAGGGTTGTACCATGGCCGGTGATGGCCCTTCGGACTCAACCACAGTTCCCACCAATGTTGCTGTAGCGGCGAAGGGTACACGAAAAGGTGGGTTCCTGGATCCTCTCATCGATGACGGGACGTACTTCCTTTGTGAAGGGTTGTACCATGGCCGGTGATGGCCCTTCGGACTCAACCACAGTTCCCACCAATGTTGCTGTAGCGGCGAAGGGTACACGATAAGGTGGGTTCCTGGATCCTCTCATCGATGACGGGACGTACTTCCTTAAGGAAGGGTTGTACCATGGCCGGTGATGGCCCTTCGAACTCAACCACAGTTCCCACCAATGTTGCTGTAGCGGCGAAGGGTACACGATAAGGTGGGTTCCTGGATCCTCTCATCGATGACGGGACATACTTCCTTACGGAAGGATTGTACCATGGCCGGTGATGGCCCTTTGGACTCAACCACAGTTCCCACCGGTGTTGTTGTAGCGGCGGTCCGGTCATTCAGGTTTTTTATTCGTCTGCTTTCGAGGCGGGTTGGAGAGGCAGTGATATGACTTTCTTTAATGTGTTAATTAATTACACAATAAATCATTTTTTTCCATATCTGGAAAATATTAAATCGCCGCTTATTCAAATTATGGTTTTTTTACTGTAATTCGCATCATTTAATAATAAACTTACAATATAATTTACTTATTTTCTTTCTGACTTAAAAAAAAAGTTTTAAAATCCTCAAAATAACCATACAAAAGTTTTCAAGTAACAAATCTTGTTTTCTATTTCTATTTTTTAAAGTTTCTATTTTTTAAAATTATATTTAGTACATTTTTTACTGTTATATATAACAATTAATAGGACTGATAAAGAAAATAGAATATCCGTTGTAAGATTAAATGTATTAATATCTATAATATCATTATTGCGTGATATTATATAATGAATACAATACTACCTATTTTTAGATACGGATAATCCCTAATTTTCGCGTCTGCGCAAAGTGGTTTTAACTTCACAAAATTAAATGTGAAAAGACTGAAAAAGTTTGAGGTTTTTATTTTATTTTAAATGATAGTTATAAGCATTACGAGTATTCTAAATGAAACAGAATAAGTCATATGAAAAGTAAAAATTATCCTCGGAAAAAGAGGAGGACCTTGAAACCTCTAAAAAAACTTCGAAAGCGAAAAAAAAAAAAAAAACGCATGCCCAGAAGGAAATTTGGAAAAATACAATTCTTACTCATAGTCTGTTATCCCTCTGCTGGATAAAATCATACATAAATCTGATTTAAAAATTTAACTTGCCCTCTTGAGGTATATTAAGTGAAAATAAATTTTATCTAATGTTTTTAAGAGCATTATTGTAAAAATTAAATGTGAGTGCTCCTAAAGTTAATTTTTTAAAAAATAATTATAACTATCATTATCAATACAAATTTCTTTGAAAAATAAAGAAAATTTTATAACTTTAAACGATTGATTCTTCCGTATATATATATATATATATATATATATATATATATATATATATAAATTTATTTTGTGTTTCTCGGAAACTGCACTAATGATTTGTATCAAATTTTAGATTTAGATAAAGTTTTGCTATTTTAAGTTTATATATATAGTTGCCTTTCTTGAAAAAAACTGGATTTTATACAAATTTTTCTTATAAATAACTGTTAGAATACGTATATTCAAATTCCGCTTCAACGCGTGGGCTGTGACGCATAGTGGTTAGAACAACATGAATGGTCTCCGTTGTGTTGCGGGTCTACGGTTCGAGTCGTGCTTTTTGCTTTACTTTTTTACACATGTATTTTTTTATATTTAATATTTTTTTTAGTTTATATGTATAGGAATCTTTTCTTATAAAAAAACGCGATTTTACACACCAAAAGAAAACATTTTTTTTTAAAAAAATTAATTATTAGAGCTTTTTTATATCTGCTTTCAAGCTGATAATGAAACGTGGACTTAATTTCACATAGCGCCATCTCGCACCCGATTTCATGATATTAAAATTGAATGAAAGTTCAAAAAACGTAAGTTAGATAAACTGTAAAATGAATACTGCACTATAGCAGATTGTTTCGAATAACATATTAAGCAAAATATACTCATGATTTTTTTGAATTTAAATGACCAGTTGATATGTAGATGAGATTGAAAAGTATTCGTATGTAATCAGTATGTGATTCGAATCTAAATATTTTCTTCGAAAAAACAAAGTAAATATACTCATAATTTTTTTTTCATTTAAATGACTAGTTGAGATGATGACTAGACTAGACTAGAAGGGACTGAAATGACTAGATGACTAGATTAGATTGAAAAGTATGATGTAATCAGTATGTGATTCGAATCTAAATATTCAAAAAAACACTTTAAAAAAAACAATGACGAATGAAGCTTGGTTTTACAGATATTAACATTTATAAAATGCTGGTTTATTATTGACATCCCAAAAGATATAAGTATTTTTAACATAATATCATGGCAGCTAAGTGACAGTTTCACTCTTAACATTGGCGTTTTATATCAATTTTATGATACATACATAAAATCCAGTGTATGTTAAAAAAAAAAAAAAAAAAAAAAAAAAAAAAAACTAATTATCCATTATACCAAAAATAAGCTCACAATTATTTTTTCAGAAAAGATTCATATTTTTCCCCATGTTTTAAAATCCTCTTTAAAATTAAAAAAAAAAATGTGATTTCATTCCTTCACATTCCATCATCTTTAGAGGACAATTTAACCAACTGACCTCGAAATGGCTTGCTCTGTTCATACAGACTCCGAGAAGCACACTCCGCGCGATTCACAAGCGAGCATCTCCTTAAAAGCGGCGCTTTAGTTCTGCCCCGAGTTATCGTCCGGCCCTCACTCATTCAGGCTTTTCGCTTGCTCCCGGACGGACCTAAAGGAACAGGTGTTCTGCTGGATTCTCACACGATGCTTCACACTTCGTCCAAGTCCGGAAGTTAAACTTTTTTCCACTTCTGCTATCCTTTCAAGTTGATGTAAATATTATTTACAGTTAGTTACTCAAGAAAATTATTTGTTTTTGTTATCAAATATTTATAACTTCAATTGAGTTGTTTTTATTGTAAACGGATTCAAGTATGTGATGTGTCTTTGTTAAAAGAAGTTTTAAGGTAAGATTTTCAAAATTTTGGTTTTATTGTGAAATGTTTAAAGATATGGTGAATAAGGATTTTTAATAATGATGTTTGTTTTGAGTGAATACTTCAAAAAATTGCTCCCCAATTATGTAGAGTTTCAATTTATTTTCATTTACTGGGGTAAATATTTTTTTCTCAAAAAAAATTGTACAGAAAGAGGTGGAATGTAACAATTTAAAATACTTTAAGGAACTAATTTAGTTCCCTAAGTATGAAAAATACTTTTTTTATGAAATAATTTATTAGATTTATTAAGCACATAAAATATTTCTTAGATTTGAATATTTAGTTTCATTTTTAATAAAAATGGTGTACATTATCTTAAATTGAAGAATCTTATTTGCTTACCTATTTATTCTTATAAACAGGTATTAAGCAACAAATTACTGTTCCCCTTATATATGAAAATTGAGCGACGAATTTAAAACCTGGATGTCTATAAAGTTTCTAAATCATTTTTTTAAATTTTCCATTAGAATTTTTTAAGCACATGTCGTTTGGAGTGAAATATAAATTTTAAAATTTATCTTAGATTTTGGATTTTATTATAATCAAATATTTTCTTTCTTTCTCTTTTCTCTGTAAGCATTTTAAAATCAATTTCTCAAAAATTTGCATTAATGAAAATTTTAGAATCGCGATATCGAAAATTGATATTTTGCTAAAAGCAATGTTCAACTAATAAAGCAAATTTTAAGATTATAAAATATTATCTGATGAAATGGAACATCTAAAACATGGAACAAATTCAAACTTCTTGTTTTTAGAGTTTGAATTAAGAACAGCTAGAGTTTGAATGTACAGAACTATGCTATTATGCTAAATCAGGATAATTCCATTAAGAATAAATTTATAAAATATTTTTTTTCAAAAATTCAAAATTTGGTAGTTTTTAAATAGAATGCTTGCTAATAATACTGGAACAATAAGGAATTTACATTTTCTTCTTATAATAATATTATTGGAAAGATAATTTTATGTTTTATTTTCCTATTTTTAAGAAATCTTCGCGAAATCGTATTTTGCTGGGACATATAAAAATTATAAGTAATGCGCAGAAGTTTAGATGAAGTTGGTGCTTTAATATTTAGTTTTATATTTCAGTAAAAAATATCTTTGTATTTCCTAAGAACAATTTTTTTACATCATAAAATTTCGATGCCAAAATATTTTCTTGTGCTCTCTAAATTCCCAATTTATAATTTCGAACTTAAATTATATACTATCATAAGTGCGTGAAGTATTGGACAATTTTTGTTTTTTGTAAAGTTAGACTTGAAATATCCGAATTAATTAGGGCCAGACTGGATCCGATAACTGAAAATCCCAATGGTTCGATTATTTGCTAAAAATGATCATTTTAAGAATCAAAAACGGAATTTCATTCCTGTGATTTTATTTATTGACTGATGATATGAATATTTCATTTGGAGAATATACTCATTTTCTTGAAAAAAACTGCATATTCTTTTTTTTCTCAAAGAGATTTGGATAATTGT
This sequence comes from Argiope bruennichi, assembly GCF_947563725.1. Lineage (NCBI taxonomy): Eukaryota > Metazoa > Arthropoda > Arachnida > Araneae > Araneidae > Argiope > Argiope bruennichi. Next base: position 95,513,763 of record NC_079160.1, read on the forward strand.
CATTGCAAATAAACGAAGAGTAGATATTTGAAGCTCTATCATGCCACGAAATTTCTCCCTATGCAAATTATATAATTTTTTTAAATTTTTTTTGACATTATTTCTTTTGTTACAATTAAAATTGAAACACATTTTATATGACTAAAGCAGCATTCAATTTTAAAATAAAACTTTATTAAAAAGAAATAACTATAAATATAATGAAAATAATATCTATATGACTAAATTATATAAACATTAGAGGTAAATTAAAACGAAATTATACAAATGTTTTAAGCTTATGTAGGATTAAACTTTAAAATAAATTATTAATTTAAATAATAACTGCAAATATAAAGTACATAATATTTATATGACTAAATTATATTTACAGAATTTAATATATAGCTGATTTCTTGTCTATTTTTGAAGAAGAAACTATTCAAGTATTTTACGAAGAACAACAATTTTCTTATAAATGTTTCTCTTCCATGTATTATCGTTTGAGAAAAATGAGGTAAAGGCAATCGTACCAAAATTATCGAAATCGATGAAGAGAATAAGAGCTGGATATCTGCGAACGTCGAACATAGGAATATTGATCCAATTTATCATTATGAGGAAATCAACACTTAGAAATATAAAACTTTAGTACTTTATGCACGTTTTCTCAATTTTCTCACTTTCCATCTCAGCCAAAACATAAAGTCATTTGAGAACTTCAGCTACCGACTCTTTATTGCATTGTAATAAATTTTTATTGCTCAGAAGCTCGTAATAGCTTTATTTCTAGCTGGAATGAGTCTAATACTGTAAGTATAAGGTAATGATATTTCACATATAATTTTGAAAAATATGTAGATGTCCCACTTTTTCCTTTTTTTATATTAGATAAAGAATATTCTGAATTTTCATATCAATCGATTCAACCCTTTCGTAGACAGCGTTTTTGTAATAAAATGTAACGAAACATATTTCAGCAGAATTTTCTGTTTGAAAATATTAAGTTATGACTTTTCATTTCAACGAAGACTTTGATGTAAGACGCTATTTATGGCGGGAATTTTGGTACAACATGATATAAATGCGTATTTGCATGCAATAACTGCTTAATAATATTATAATATAAATATAAATATTATATTATAATATTATTTTACTTATATTATATTATTATTTAGTTTTATAATATTATTAAAAATATGCATTATTCAATTGGAAATTAATGGATTATATTCCAATTTTAGTTTATTTCTTCTGAATAAATATGTTGGTTTGAGAATCAATTTATGATTGAAATTTAAATCCATTATTCATTTCCAAAATTTATTTAACTTGTTGTTAAGATTTATAAAGGTGATAATTTCTAATATATATTCCATTCTTGTATTTTCTTCCATTTAAGTTCAATAAAATAAATTTTAATCTTTTTAAAAATGCGACGTAAAAGATTATTAAATTCGAAACTTATTCTTATATATATTCTCCAGGTTAAAATATTGATTTGTGAAATTTTACCAACTTATTTTTAAATATATATATATATATATTTTTAGCTCTTAGCAACATTTTAGAAGAAACAATAATCAGAAATTTAATTTTTATATTAAAAGTTATTTTATAGTAATTGATGCTATGAAACCTGAAATGTTGAATAAATTAAGCAAATCATGAAGTTTATTAGAACGAGTCAACAATATTACAAATATTTAACTGTACTTTAAGTGTCTCTCGATTCTATAACTTATTAAAAGACAAGATTTGAAGCGTAATTTTTCTTGGTTTTTTTTCAAATATTTATATTTTTATGTTAATACAAATACACAATTTGAAATCTGAAATTCTATAAATCATTTGTAAGAATATGCTTGGTTAAAAAATGAATTGAATTAGAGAATTAGAAAAAAAGCAGATATTAGTTTGTTACTAATAAATATGAAATTTTTAAATATATTTAGATATTTTTAAGATAAATATATATTTTCTGTAGAATTATATTCCAACATTTCCCCTATACCGTAAAAAATCAAAATCATTTACCATAAATATATGAGAAGTGTTCTGGATTTAAGTTTTAATTAATTTTGAATGTCTTTTTAAAATTATTTAAATAATGATAAAAAAATTATTAAAAGAATTTTATATAAAAATTATACTTTTTTAAAAAATTTCATTACATTCGAATTTAATTTTTATTTGATTTCCTGGGTTACAGTTCAGAATGGCAGAAACAGTAGAGAAGCGAAGTTCTCATTTCCGAGTATACTATTTTGTACATTAATTTCTTCAATAACCATAAGTATTTATGATCTTTATTTCCAAAGCATGACCAAAAGTTACGGTAGTGCCTCTTTTTGACCTATATGACCAAGCAATTCAACATTTTGATGTATGATAATTTGATTATTCTATTCTATTTATGTTCAATTATATATAATACATAGAAACGTTCGATAAATCATGGTGACGATATACTTTTTTTCGTTATTGACCTATAAATAATGGTTCCCACTCACCATTATGGGAAAATAGACCGTAAAGCATTTCATTCCTAGTATCAATGCTATATCTTCTTCTTTTTATTTAGAATATTTTTTATGATTCTGATTACTTCTTTAATCAGTGCAGTAGATCAAAATATGATCGCTCCTGTTAAATTAAGAAGTATCAAATATATGTTGTTATATGATTATGCAATTAAGCATTTAAATATGATTAAGTTAAAATTAATCTGCCGAATACGATTAACTTCGAAATACAATGCATTATAAATTACATTATTTCATAATATTGTAGTTTATACTGATCGAAAAAAGGATAGAAATAAAACATACATCTTCATAAATAATAAAAATAGATGTGTGTGTTTCGGTTTATGTATATGTGTTGGCGTTCTGCAAACAAAAGCATTTCATCTAGAGCTGTAAAATTTGGTACATATATAATTTGGATAGTAGGAATTTTTATCTGTGAGCTACAGTTTTAAACTTTTAAGTAGAATTTTAAAGAATTAAAAAACAAGGAAAAGTTTGGCGTTTTTTTCCCCGTTATTTTTCGAAAATATCACGGCACAAAATTGAATTTTACATCATCATAAAATTCAAAAAATTATCTAATCATTGGTACCACTCTTTACCCCAAATAATTTATTTTTTTAAATTAACTCTTAAAATTATTCTAAATACATTTTATAACATTATATATCATTGATAAAGTGAGAAACAAATCGTTTTCAGTTTTAAAGCTAATAAAGCTTTTTTCTGTTAATGATATAGTTATAAAAAGTTGTCACATTTCTACATTTTGAGTAAGCTTCAACATAAAAAATGCTTTTAATGATTTTTTTTTTTCAAATTTCGCTCTACTTATAGTTAAGTTTGAACTTTAGAATCAAGAAATGACAAAGAAATTTTAAAGTGTGTCCATTTTGAAACAATGTTTTTCTTTCTTCTGAAGTAATTGGATGAATAAAGTTACAATTAGACCAACACACAGTTCAATGAATAGGACGCTGGAAGGATTTTGAAATAATATGATCTATATATCTATATCGTTAATTAAAAAAAACATTTTGTTGAGGAAGCCATTGGTACGAAATATATTCAATTTAGCAGATGAATACCGGCTAACCAATTGCTATCGGAAGCATTGGGATAATTCTCAAATAAAGATATTATCTCTGTTATCTACGGCTTGCATGACATTGGTGTACAGTAGTTACGAAATATTAGCCTTTTGTCTTGAATTTAGTATTTTTACTGTGTAATCTATCGTGTAATCTTTGGAGATTAATCCCTGGCATGCTGTAAAATGTATTCAAAAATCGAATTTGGGTTTTAGACCGGTTCTTATCAACCAGTTGATATAAAAATTTAGCACAGGACTACACATAAAACTCTCATACCAAATTTGATATATTTATTGTGTTTTTGAATTATCGTGACTACATTTTTCTGAAATTACAGACAGACAGACAGGTCAATATTTTTTTGTATTTGGCTCAAAATTTTCCAGAGTCTACTCTTTGGATGTTAAAACTGTTCAAACAGTCAGATTTCCTCTGAACGGATTTTGCTCAAAATTTGATAGAAATCTGCACATTTGGTTTTAGTCAAATTTCATTCGTCTAGCTCAAAGCAATTTTGAGTTATCTTTGTCACAGACAGACAGACGGACATTTTCCAAAAATGTGTTTTTCGAAATTAGGAACGTCTAAAACGAGAAAATTTGTTAAAATCTCGAGTACGAATTTTTTGGTGATTACTTTCTTTATACTACCTATTCCAGAAAGTAAAAATCGGTAGTGTATTTACAAATTAGATTATAGAAATATAGCATTATGGCATCAAACACCTTTATTCTTTGATGTAATTTGGGGAAGTTCAAGAATTTCCACAGGTCCGCATAAAAATATCTGCTTTTGTCTTTAATTTTCTAAATTTAATCTTTTATCATATCTCTGACAAAGTTTGAATACCTTTTTGTAAAGTTATAAAATAACATCGTCAGATAAATAAATTTTCATTTTCTATTATAATATTCTATTCGTTTATTACCAAATTTTCTTTTCACTGCTCATCCGTTTCTAATATCTTCCATGGTATCTCTGATATTTCCCGAGATAGCAGACACCACTGACAAAAGATCTTTCCGATGAAAATGAGATAATAGTGAGTGCGTTGTGCTCTTGACAGCTCTTCTCTTTCTCCGTCACGTCTATCTCCTGCTCTAGACGCAGTTTATTTCTTCGTTTAATAAGTCGTGCATTGGATGTCTCCCAGCCTATATCAAAAGCAGATGATCAGAAATGTTTTAGATGAGACAGCGTTTCTAGGAGCATATTTATTATCACGCGTCATGTATTGCATTGCTGTAAAGATATAAAATAAATATGAAATGATTAAAGAAGCCCTCTTTCATATTTTTAAAATGATTTCTTTTGAGAAATTTTAGGATATTTTGTGCCGACATGAATTTAGAGTTTTTTTCTTTTAATCATTTCGAAACTTACAGATTTCTGAGACATTAAATTGTGATATTTATATTTTAAAATTAATATATTTATAATAAGATTCATTAAATGTTAGAGATATAATATTATGGAATTTGTAGAAATATTTGTGTTTTAAATAGTATCTAATTCGTAGAAAATATATTTAAAGTATTTAGGTTCGTGTAAGGTTACATATAATGTATGCTATTGCCTAGATGTGAGATCGGATTAGAAAATTGCTTATCATATTGCATACAATCGTTTAGTAAATACAGGGTGAGCCATAAATTCGTGCAAACGGCAAAAAACTCATAATGAAAAACATAACGCTCGAAAAAGTTGAGGTTTGCGAAAATATGTTCAAAAGTCTTTGGACTTTTTTTTCCGTTAAAAATTATTTAAAAAATGATTTATAGATGAAGCTTAGATGTCAAACCGAGACAGTTTATGCAAAATAAGACACCTAAAGAACACAAAGCTGGAAATCAATCAAATCAATCAGTCATTCGAAATCACCAGTATACTAGCATTACTCGATAGCGTATTGTTAGTTAAACTTTCCTATAAGAACAATGAGTCCACGACTAAAGCATAGCGAAAGTTCCGCACAGTCAAATGAGTCAAGACAAATAAAAGAATTATTTCTTTGAATGAGATATTGAATTTAATATGTCGTTTTGAGGAAGCGATGAATCTGAAGGATCATTTTAAATAATGGAAGGTTTAAGAATAGTTTATATAGTAGCAGACCATCCGCCAATGCGTATCGCATCCTTGTTGTACAAAGAATCATGGGGAATTTGGCAGGCCGAGACATCAACGGAGAGTAGCAGTGCACTTGAAGCTGTGAAAATAACGAGGATTCCGTAAATGTTGAACCAATGCATTCTTCATGGAATTTTGAAACTGCATCCGTACAGAATGAAGGCTCTTCATTAAATATTAACAGCAGATTCCGATGAAAGGCAACATGGGTACTTGCAGGAATGGAACGCGACCCACAATGGTTACTGAACATCGGGGGACAGATGAATCTCGCTTTTCATTTCTTGATGACATCAATATGGAAGCAGTGGTATCTGGGCAAAATCAAAACCTCGTAAGTACGCGATCAAAGCACTACATTCTCCTCATCTGGCTAGTTGGTGCGTTTTCACCACGTCCTTCATTCTGGGCTATTTCTTTTCGGAAGAGCGTTGTCCTGTATCCGGTTGGAGAGCCTGTTCCGTCAGAGTAAATCGTTATCTACCGCTTTTGCGAGATCACGTTCTAGCTGCTGCTTGCCTACCTTTATGTAGGCTGGTGCCACATCTTAGGTTGCACGTTCCTTCAAGACGCTCCTCCTAGACATATTCACTGAGAACTGAGTAATAAGCAGAGGATGTAATGTAAGTGACCAGCGCGATCGCCACACCTTACAATTGAATGTGAGTGCTTAAAATCTCGTGTCTCCGAGACTTTCCAACCGCTTTGGTGAAATTGAAAGATGCTATTCAAACGGCCATTGGTGGCATGGATGCTTACATACTACACTCAGATGTAATAAATACGGTTACGCAATATCTTGTGATGGCAGTCGTGTTGAACACCTTTTGCTTTAAAATAAAATGCGCTGTTTTTAGTTACTGTTCTCTGTTTTCTGATTCACATAACCATCTCACTTGGAAGTATAAGTAACCATCTATAGGACATTTTTTTGAATTCCTTTTAATGGAAAAAATTCAAAAGATTTTTTGAACATATTCGCTCAAACCATATTTTTTTTCGAACATTACTTTCTTATTATGAACCTTTTTTTTTTTTTTTTTTTTTGAAGTTTGAATGAATTCATGGCGCACCCTGTATAAATATTGGCATGAAAAAAAAATTTCCTTTTCATGCGCGGTTAGAAGTCCAGCAGACTAATTAACAGGTAACGGTGCTTTATTTGACAAGGAGGAATGGAAACAATGGCAACAAAATGCAGTAGAAACGTACGTAAAAATAACACTAGCAATAAACAACTGCACAAAGGAAGCAAATTGCTATTAAAGAACCGCATTAACAGAAATTGATCAGAGAAATGCCGCTGAAGAACAAAACTCTAAACAGAAACATTCTAATTTCCACCACTACAAACTTCTCTCCCTCAATAGCTCCGCTTTTTGTGGTTTATGTGTAGTATTGCTTAGTTTATGTAGTTAACTCTTTCATAGCTTTTCTTACTGAAATTTATATGATAGGATATCGAATGTTCTATAATTTGATTTTTATGAAGCTATTGCCAAGATTCTCGAATATTTTGGATCTTTCATTTTTGTAGCCAAAATCATCATCAAATCCCCAAATTTAGCCAAATTTGTTGTTATAGCTTAATTTTAAAATCCCGAAACCCCTTCCACATTTTTAGTAAGACGACTAATGACATATTTACGACGGCGTGGTCACGATTACAGAATATTCCATAACTGGTGATAATTGAACATTATCAAAAATATCCTATTTCATTGCTGTGATAATTTACAAATGATTTATGCACATTATTCCATTTATAAATGAAGATGCATTAAAGCAATATCTATTTATCTATACATATACTATTATGCTGACTTCTTACTCATTGTCGAATAACAACAATCAATCAATTGCAGAATAATCATTTTACAAACTTTTCGTAGTTCATCAGTGACAGATCTTACAGTTGCACTGAATCTGTAATGTTTAGCTAATTAACAGAGCTGTAAAATATTATGAGAAATATTCGACAAAGAGTTCACCGTATCCTGGAAACCTTCATTCAGTCAAGGAGAAAAATGTAAACTGAATCAATATTCCTGTAATCAAAAAGAAAAACTTAAATGTCGCCGGATAAGTAATCGCTATGACTTGAATCTTTAAAGCAGTAAATCTGTTCATTTCATAAAATATGGTAAGTAATTTTATTAAAAAAATGGAATAACTAATAAACAGTGATTAGTTATTTCATGACATAACTAAGAATTCCATGAAATAGCTGAATTATACATTTTAACGGTAACATACAAATATAATAATTTGTTCTAGATTGATTCCATTTAATCGTATGTTTCTTTTAATTAATTAACAAGGTGACATTTTAGCAAAACCATTTTGTATATGGTAAAAATGAAGAATGTGGTACAGAATTTCCATCATTCTTTGCCGAATAAGAGAAAAATCGTGCCAAAGAAGAGAAAATTCGTAAATTGTTAGCTAAAGTATATAGTTAGGTTACCATATTTGGCAATTTATAGCCTTTAAAATATCACAGTTTGGCGATTGCACTATATTCTGAAATTTGCTTTAGTTTCTATAGTTTAACAAGAAAAACCAGTATTTTGGGGGATCAAAATACTCACCAAAATCAGCTATTTATTCAACTCGATTGATTTCATACTTCCAAAAATCATCAGTCAATAAATTCAGAAATTTATCTAACTTTTATAATTTTAAAATATCAATGTAAGCATGAAAATATCATATAGAATATTTCAGATTGTGTTTCTTTTAATTGATGCTTGAATAAACATTTAATTAAAACTTTATCGCTCGTAAGAAGGTAAAAGTGGATATTGTAGTTTCTCGTTTATATGCGAACTTCCATTCTTTCGTATACTTATTCTCATATTGTGAGTTGTACAATTAATTCCAAAATAATAATAATTTCTGAATTCCAGGTTTTTTAATGCAATTAATTTTCTATAAAAGATTTTCATATCTTAATGCTTGGACATTAAAAGTTTAAATATGTTGAAGCAGTACTTTCTAAAAATTAAAATTTATTGAGAATTTATTTAAATGAAATTAAAGTTAGAATTCTTAATGTTTACTGATAATTTTAACCATAGAAATAAATATAAAATCATAAAGTTTTGTGAAGAATTATACAACTTTTCCATTATAAATAATTTGTCACATAATACCCAAACATTTTTTACAATGTTATTATGTGGAATTATTTAAGGATTGGCCTTCGAAATCTTGACTATTTAAATCTCTGTTATTTTACCTAGAATTGTATGGAATTATTGGATATTTGGATCAAAATAGATTGTTTTATATATATGCAGTATTTTTATATAGGTAATAATTCATTGCAGTTTCACCTTGATAAAGTAGAAAAATTCTACGAAATAATTCAGAGACTATTACTTTGTTTACCCACACAAGAGTATAATAAATTATTTTAGAAATTCATGCAATTTGGTTTAAGTTGATGACTCATTCTAATTTATAGCTCATGTTTTCTAAGCGCATTATACACACACTATATTTAAATTATGAATGTGAATTTATCCCTCCCTCCATCTCGTACAATCATTTAACTAAATATTCAAGTAAAATGAAAGTTTTATTTTTTTTATTAATACGCATTAATTAAAAAAGAAATAAATTAGTCCCTTATGTGATAAATAATTTCACGTTTTAAAGAATTAAGATAAGATTAAATCATTATAATCAAAATATATAAATGTTTAAAATTCGAAAGAAAAAAAGAAGTTCTATTCTGTTCATTTGGTAAAGAAAGAAAAGTAGCATCATTAAAATAAGTCAGGAAAAATATAAAAATCCAAGAGATAAAATTGAGTATCATTCAGTTGAGTTATGCTCACGCGAGCAAATAAAAGAATTCTTTTTTACTGCTTTTTGAAGTTTCGGTATTTTATTACTGGTTTGCTGGCCCATGTTGCTCTTTACTACAAGTGTTATATTGAATAGACTTCGAGTTTGTTTTGCTACCATGAATTCATGCTTCATGTAGAAAAAAATGACCTTTTTTTGGTCTCTTTTCATCGTGTTCCTATAGAAGGGATTTTCAATTTTTTTTGTACCGACGTTCAAGATTTTGTAATTTTATAAGCCAAATATATGGTTGTATTATCTAATTTAAGATGCAAAAGCTTTTCAAATTTTCGAAAAAATTTCCTATGTTCTTTTAAAAGTTTTAAGTTTCCTTTTTAATATATAATATGGCTGAAATGATTGAATGAATTCCTTTTTAATATGGTTGAAATGATGAATTATGTTATTAAAATATCTATAGAAACCACTCAGTATTATTAATTGTCATAATTATTCGCTAAGTCTTTTTATTCTCAAATAAATAATTCTTTAAACTAAGGTTAGATTCTTTCTTGAGCAAAAATATGTTTTGAATATAGAAAGAGTATTACAATGGCTTAAGGGAATGAAATATTATATTTTTAGAAGCACCATTATAGAATATTTTATGATGTAAAAAACGAAACAACGAATGAAAATCTACCTAAAAGATTAAAAGTTTAACTCAAAGAAAAACTTTTGCTTATTGGATTACAAGAACCATGTGCACTTTGAAAGTTGGTCTAGAACTCTTGCTGAAGTCTTTAAATCCTTCGGTTCATAAGTTCAACGATTAATATTCTTCTCATGGCAGTTTTTACACCTGAGTACAGGAAAGAAACTAAAATATTATAAATAGGTTTTTGTGTTATCGTGGCATTTTATAAATTAAGTGCAGAGATAAAAACGGACGAACTACTTTGATTAATTACTTTTCCCTTCATTTTCGCATGTTTTCGTTTAGTATTAAGATAAATGAACAAATCTCGCACTTCCAGAAAAACTCAGTTTGTGAGCTTTCACCATTGTTACGCATCCACGGCGGAAATAAATTTTGATAAATATCTTGTGATAACCCTCAACATTGAGTGTTCATAAAAAATTCATGATATGGAAACAAATCACTCCTTAAAAGTGTTCAGAGCTTCAAGGTTTAACGTTTATTAGTATTTTTATTATTATTAACAGATAAGTAATTTATGGAAGTACATGCGTTTACAAAAATTTACTTTTATGGCAAAAAATAAAGTTTTATAATAAAATTCTTAAACAAAGAATTTGCTTTATTATAATTATATTTTTCTGATAAGTAGGAGTAATCTTGGTTTCGAGCACCTCATTCTTATATTGGCCTCAGGTATACGCCAAAAGTAGAAGATCACTTATTTATGGATGTGTTTAAAAAAAGCGGGATGACAATTTTCCGACTTTCTCATTTCCTTTTGCAATATATCATTTACCTCTAGATTGAATAAAATCTAAAATGCATAAGGTATATCTTGGTATAACCGATTGCGTCAAAAATATGCTAAGAATATTCAGAAGTTCAGTATGTAAAGAAAATATAATAAATTTTACTTGTATAAACTCTATCGAGTTCTCATCTTCTAGTTTACGTGTTTACTTACGCTTTATCTTATTATTTACTTATGCAAGATATATTCATTAATAAAGATAGCGACAGTATTATACATTCAATTTTCCTGTTTACTTTTGTAACGCATCGTGTTTGGGGATTACCTTAGTGGAATGAATCGAATCTAGAAGGCATTTATTTTGAGTATATTCCTATCAATCACTTAAATAACAAAACTGAATAATATATAATAATAATAGTTTCATGTGTGAAGAAAACATAATGAATTTTAGTATTCTAATATGTATTGAGTTATTTATTTGAGTTTAGGTGTTTATTTACTTCATAAATGCTCTATTTTCTAATTTACATAAACAATACGGGTATATCCATTAATAAAAAATGGCAAGATTGTTATCCTCTCTTCTTCACTTTTGCAACGCCTTGTGTTTAGGAATTATCTTAGTGGAAAGAATAGAATCTAGAAGGCATCTGGGGCATATTCCTAAAAATAAATAGAATAAAAAAGTGAATTAACAAGCTCAATATTTGAAGAAATCATAAGAAATTTTACTAATCTAATCTTCATCGAGTTCTTACTTTGAGATTACGCGGTTGCTTACGCTTGAAAGCTTTACTTTATCATTTACTTATGCATGATACATTCATAACAAAAAAGCAGCGAAAGTATAATTCTCTTAGCTTATTTTTATATTTACAATATATCGTATTTAGAGATTGATGGGCATAAGAGTAGCGTCCTGGCATCAGAGTAGCGCGTCTTTCCCGTGATCTGGGCGTCACAGGTTCGAGTCCCGTTTTAGGCATGGTTGCTCTTCTTCTGTGTGCTGTCTGTGATGTGTGTGAATGTGCCCCCCTGTAGAAAGGGGTTGTGGAAGCGAATGTGACACATGCAGTAGCTAAGTCTTGGCCCTAGTTGGCGATACTGAAAAAACAAGAGACGCTCGCTCGGCTTAAATCGTTGACAGATCTGTCAGCTGGTTTGTAAAGTGCCATGAGTAATAACAATAGAGATTAATGAAATCAAGAAGATCAAATGCAAAAAAAAAAAAAGTCAAAGAATATTTGCAAATTTTGTGCATGAGGATAACTTAACAAATTTTATTTATATAGAATTTTTATTTCATGTTTGCGTTTTATTTATACACAAACACTTAAAATCAGCGATTCTCAACCTGTGGGGCGCGCCCCCCTAGGAGGGCGAGAGAATATCCAAGAAAAAATATTATTTAAAAAAAATGATCAACTGACTGAAAGGAAAACACACATACACATAGAAAACTAAATACATTTCGACATATTTAATAACTTATTAAAGTAAAACAACTTACTAAATCAAAACTTATTTAATCAAAACATACTAAATTAAAACAAATTTAATAATTATTAGTGACTTCTTGGGGCTTGTCTTGCAGAGCAAAGGTTTTCGAAGGAAGGCTTAATATTAGAAATAGCCACTCTCAGTTCTGTCGAGATCTATATTTTGTCTTCAATGTAGCTACAGCAGAAAATCCAGTTTCACAAAGGTAGGATGTTAAAAATGGTAATAAAATGCGAAATGCCCTTGTTTTTAGTACAATTAAAATCATCCTCTAATCATGCCCAAAATTCAAATAGTGATTTATTACTAAATTGTCTTCTAGTTTCGCCACTTGTCGTGAAGTCTACGAATTTTTCTTCCTCATCAATTGAGAGTCCTCCAGTCCTTAAGTTTTAGTACAGTCATCCACATTTGCAAACATTGTTAGATTCCTTTGCTTTAAATTTCTGCTCCACAATTCCAATTTTCCACAAAAAGCATTAACTTTATCACTCGTATCCAACATATGTGTATTTGCTCCTTGGAGTTGAAGATTGAATATTCAAGTTATTTAATTTCTCGAATATGTCGACCAAGTAGTTCAATTTCATCACAAATAAACCATCGCAAAAATTCTCGGCCTCCGATCTGTTTTCTTCTTATAGAAAAATGGCGATTTCTTCTCTTAATTCATAAACACGTTTCAAAAATTTCCCACGTGATAACCATCTTGTCTCGCAATAAAATAGTGAAGCTGAATGTACTGAACCCATGTCTTTACAAAGCATGGAAAAGATTCTCAATTTCGGAGGGTCTCATTTTTATATAATTTACTACGGTTACAACTGTAGTTAACACAATATTCAAACCAGGACTCATTTCTTTCGATGCCAAAGTTTCTCTGTGGATCATTCAATGTGTGCACTGAGACGATTTTTGTTTTAAAAGTGTTTGTATACCTTGGGATCTTCCGGACATTGAACGAGCACCATTGGTGCATATTCCGATGCAATTTTTCCATTCTATGTTTGCCAAGTTCATAAAATCATTTAAAATAGCAAATAATGCGAGGGCCGTTGTTTTGAGTTCTATTGGTTTGCAGAAAAGTAGTTCTTCCACTATTGACATATTATCACAAATTCGAACATAGGCAATTAAATGAGCATCTTTATTACTATCTGTTGCTTCATCAAGCTGTAATGAAAAGAATTTGTCACCCAACTTCGAGAAAAGCTGACACTGTACATCTTCAGCTATATAACCAATTAGGCGAGCAACAGTATCATTTGAAACAGGTACGGACTGCAATTGTTTTGAAAAATTATCTCCAAACATAGTTTCTACAATCTCAATTGCTGCTGGCAAAATAAGCTCTTCACCAATGGTGTGAGGTTTTTTACATCTGGCTATTTTATATGAAACTTTGTAAGATGCAATTAAAGCTTTTTTTTCACAGACAAAATTATTTCTTTAAAAAATTATTTTTACTTTTTTTATGATTTTAATTTTAATTCGAAAAATTCTCTGGGTTTGTTGACGTACTCACTATGAAGCGTTTCCAAATGTTGTTTAAGTTTATTAGGCTTAATGCTGCCAGCGGCCAACATTTTTGAGCAAATGATACACAGGGGCCTTTCTTCTTCATTTATTTCAGTACTGTTAAACTCAAAATTTAAGCATTCTTGAGAATATTTTCTTGATTTTATTTTCGGAACCACGATCGTTTGTGTACTTGTTGAGGCTTGACTGTCGTCTAATGCTCGCTTACTTCAGCTTAAAAATTTATCCATGAGTCTGCATAAATCTGCTGCCGTAAATATTTAATATAATGAATTGCAATTAACACGAAAACATATATAACATACACATTCACGAAATATTCGATAGCGATAGAAGGATCGACTCGAATGAGACTGGCTGGAATTGAAACTTGCGTAATCAAACATTTTCTCTCTTCCTATGAGAAAACATCTGTGCATGCTCGAGACGGCATCGGTCGTGTGGATTCTCTTCCACAAACATTACTTATTTTTTTCTCTTTTGTTTAGTCATACTTCTGTTTTATTTCTTTCATTATTCGAAAAAATGTATTCTAGTTTCTAAATTTAGCTCACCCCGTCTAGGTTAACTTTCATTAACGAATTTTTCTATTTTCATATTCTTTTAACTTTATCTCCCCGTTTGGCTTTCATTTCAAATATAATATTTAAATTTTCCCCGCCTTCATTCGCTTCATGTGTTCACTGCCCGCTTTGCAAAATGCCAGATGTGGTTTCTTGCCAATGCTGGCTCGCTTTTACTCTTTTTTTCGCAGTTAGTTAAAAATAATTTCAGAACAGAATACAAAATACTCACTATACATTATTGTGGTATACTTTTTATTGTAAACTGGTATTATTATTGAAAACTGGGCCACGAATACTGAAAGGTTGAGAAACGCTGCTTAAAATAATTACTATATGTTGCACTATATTGTAACTGAAAATTTCATTTGGTGGATGATCGATGTAAAGGCAAACAGACAAAATAACGGTTAACGACGCTTATTTCTACTCGAAAAAACGAAAAAAAAATTCATCGAGGTAGTCTCAGGTAGAAAACATTGAGGAAGCATGCACAAAGCATCACTTAGAATGCAAATCAATAACGCAGAATCTATAAATCCTTAAAACATCTGGAACAGTGCAAATCACTTAGAAAGAATGCTCTGGAGATCAAAACACCAAATAAAATAAAGACTTAGTTCAACAACTCACATCTTTTCGCTCGAGTATACAGATAATAGTACTCACTACTGAATCGACTCTGCGCTTCTTGATTCACATGACAGAGTTCGAATTTTCTAGAATAAACGCTGGAATTCGAGTCTGAAGGACTATTCCTAGGATTATGTAATATTTTGGGTTCTTCATTTTTGTTGTCATAATCATTGCGAATGCCAACGATCTGATCAGCTGTCTTAGAACTATTTGTGAAACTACCTTTCCTAATAGAAACTAACTGTGCAGGGAAGAAATATAAATAATTATTAATAAATCCATTATCAGAAATCAGCAATCATTATTTATAAATCTATCATTTATTTTTACACTAATGCATCTTTACTTCTTTACTGGAACGAAGAAAATAGAGAAGGCATCTTTGATATTTTCCAATAACCCTTGTAATCAAAATGTCAAGTATATTTTCAATTTTGATGTGTTAAAGCGGTATAGTTATTTTTACATAATATTTTTATATCGAGTTCTTACAATAAGCTGTATTGCTTATTTATATGTACAAACAGGGAAAAAAGATTATTTGTAATAAAAAGTATTAATTGAAAACTAAACTAAGATGTACCGACTGAAAGAGCTATAATTCATTTGACCTTCTATTAATCCTTAACAAAATATATTTGACCTTTTACACAAAATAAGCTGATTAAAGGAATAAAAAAATGTCACACAAAGCATTAATTTCATAAGCAACTTATGAAAGAGTAACTTAAAAACTTATTTATGACATTTCAAAATAATCTCATCATGACTTATTTATTAAACATTTAAATTATCAGTTATTTATGAAGGGAAATATTTTGGACAACAAAACCTAGAGTAAAACAACACATTTCTATTGTCCCTCTGCTGATATCTTACGTAAATTGTATTTGGAGATTTATAACCAAATAAGCTGTACAAAACAGATAAAGTCTTTCTCCGGTATATTAATATTAAATATGTTGAATTTAAAAAAACGAACGCAAGTCATTAGCAATAATCACAGATCCAATTTACAAAAGCATAAGTGTATGCAGACATTTATTGATCCTATTTCTAAAGAAATCCTTGCCTGTATTTTTTAAAACATTTAAATTACCAAAAGATATAATGAGAAATATTTCTTTCATACGGGCATCTATACCTAAACTAATAAACATCATCGGTCTTTTCTTAATATAGTTTACAAATCATATTTGACAAGTTAACATCAAATAAATTGCGCCAGAGATTAAAGATCGCAGTTCTAATTAACTTTGAGCTCAAAATGTTGGCTCAGAAACTAACAAAAGCAGGCCATTAGCACCGTAAATAAAAATGGCCATAATTTAGGCGCAGAATATGGTTCTTTAGTTTTAAAAATATTTCGCTGGAAAAATAATCTGATAATATATTTCTTTGAAAGAAACTGTCTGAATTTCTCTGTCTATGAATAATTAGAGCTTTAATTAGATGATATCATAATTTTTTTCTGCGGAAAAAATATGCGTAGGTAGTTCTTTAATCAAAGTTCGCTAATTTTTGCTAAGACTATTTATTCTTTAACGACGCGATGTAAATTCAAAGGTTAACGAAGTCAAATTGAATTATATAATGGCCACACAGTAAAAGTACCTCAAATTCTCTATAGAAATCCATATTTATTAAAGATAAAATATAATAACAATTAAAGGCATTTATAAAATGAATGTAATTTAGATTATAATTGAACCAGTAAATTCTTATATCATAATTATAGAATAATTCTTATATGCTAAACATTAAAAAGACATATCAACGGAATATAGGTTAAAATGAGACTAGTTCAATTCTTAAATATGTTATGGTCTCTAGAATTATTAAAATACAATAATTTAATTTAAAATGGTTAAAAATCCTGCAATAGAGATACTACAAACGTCATAATAAATAATTGAAGCATATAAATGAAATTTGAAAGAGGCAAATAAAGGGATGTTATGGCATTGTAAAATATCTATGAATGATAAAGCTGGCTATAAGTGCATCTGTTCTTTGGCCCTCAGACCGTTTGACCAAGTAATATACAACATGACATAAATTTATTTTGAAAGATGGAAATGCACACGTTGTAGCCAGTCTATTAAGCTGTAATCATTTATAAAATAAGCAAAACCTTGACATTTTTCTGTTATGTGTTCCTAAAATAATATTTTTATGCCATTTTAAATTTCGAAATAATAATAATAATAATTGTACTAAAGAGATTAATTATTATTCATGTAATTTTTTTTTTCGAATTTTAGAAATTTAAGATTTTTTTTTTGTCTAATGTCCATAACCGATTACATTGTAGCTCTGAGGTTCAAATCATTTTCATTGCTTCTTAAATTATTTAGTTACTTAGATTTATTCCACTGATAAAATATCAAGAAAAAAGGATTCTGTTAAATATTTGTGTAATTTATAAGAGTAATAATCAGGAAGAGTCATTCCGAGATTTTTCTCGTATACTCTTCATTGAAGATCTCAACTTTCCCCTCCTGCATAAAATTGGGGCTTTAAGTATAGCCTCGAAATGTTTTGTATGTCATTGGCCATCAAATGTGACGAAATAGAGATATTTGGCTTAAATCTAATATGTTTGCTGATTTTGTTTTAACATGGCTGTATCTCATATAAAATTATGTCCATTTATCAAAACCATTGCAATTTATATTATTGTGAGACTCATAGCCTTTTCGATCATGTTTCCACCATTTAGGGACTTAGCAATGAATTTGACAAATACAGAATTAATGTTAAAAGCTCTAGAATTTTCGAGAATATTAGTGATTCATTTAGTATGACTCGAATTTCGTCGTTTGTGCTAGAATATTCGATACCCTATATAAAATAGCTCTAAAAAGAGAAAGTTGTATGCAGTTGATTTAAGCTCAAACGAACTCTTAATGAACGCTCTATGCTGTTGCGTTTGTTTAACAGCGGTTTGCTGCATGTTTATTGTGGATTTCTGCAAATGCTAATTTATGTACGCTTTGTCTTACTAAATTTTTTGTGTGTTTTGTATAGAATAGAGTATCATTATTCTTTACAGAGCCTTTGAGAATTTTCACTGTACATCCATAAAACGGATTTTTTTATTTAGTTTTTTTTTCATTAATAATGTGTGTCCTTAATTTCAAACAGAAGTTAGATTAAATAATATCATATTCAATGTGCACTTCAAAATATTTAATTTTATTATTTAAAAATTGTATGGATGCAGCCAACACATAACTCGAAATGCAATGATGATTAAAGAAATGGATATCACAGTATTTTTAATACAGATTATACAGCAGTAATGATTTTTTTATTAACTGTTGAAAACATTCGAAATCAAATTTAATTTCTTTATACTCTTATGAAATGGGTACAAACTTGTACCCATAACTTCATTTATCTGTAGATAATATCAATCCCACTTCCCTAAGAAAAATAACAATTGACATTAAACAGTACAATATAAATAAAATATGTTTATGACTATTCTGATGCAACAAGCTATTAAAAGATTTTTTTTATTTAATGTTCTATTGACAAATGTATCTCTTATTAATGTAACATTTGAGTAAGATTTTTCCTAATGAAGTTCTTCATTCTAGACGTGAATTTGCTTTGAAAATAAAAACAATTTCCTTCAACTTGTTCTACTTAATTACACTTAGACTATTCTTAATTTTATAAAAGATAAAATAGCAGACGTGTCTCAGATAAGAATTAGTTCAATCTAAATATCCAACACATAATTAATTATATTTTCCTTAAAAATATTTTTTTTTTTCAATTTAAATGAATATCACTTACAAAATCAAATTTATTAAAGCTAAGAAATATTTTGCGAAATTTAGTTAAAAATTTATTTCAAACTAAAACGTTTTCAAAATTTTTTTTAGCATTTATCAGCATTATATTAAAGATTGCGTTCAAAAGATAAGGAATTTACACACCAAATTTTATTCTTGAAGCGCATCACAGAAAGGGTATATAATAAATGAAATGAATTCTTTTTGATTTGATTCTTAGAAAAACATCCTCCAGGGATTTAAGATAGAAGAATTTAGCGTTCCCTTTCCCAAGAGAGATGCTTCTAACTTTCTTGATGAAAGTGCTCAAGAAGAAAAGAAATCTAAAATATCGAAGGACTATACGCATAAGAAATCATCAAAAATTTTTCATCCTCGTGCCATATGAAATGGATATGAAAATATTCATAGTGCAAACTGTCAGCATATATAAGAGTTATATTTTATAAATATTGATAACATGTTATTTATTTTTAGTGTTGCCTTCGATATAACATTTTTTGAATAATTGTGTTATTAAATTAACCCTTAACTGGAGGTGAAATTTTAGGACTTAACTGGGGAGGTGCGGTCTACGAGACCGCATTTCATTTTGACTCAAATTAAATTTTCTAATGAATGTATTAGTATGGAAAGCTGCCAATATATTTTGCAGATATTTTTCTTGATATATAGATATGTTTTAGAAATTTTTCAAAATATATTGTCATTGAAATAAGTAAATGTGTTGTAACATACATTTTCTTCTCAAATTACATGTTACTATAAATAATATTCTTGAAAAAGCATATTACTTTTTACTTTTTAAATCATATTTATTCTTACAGTATATAAAGGTATATAGAAGACAATATAATGGGAAATTCACCAATTATATGAAAAATAAAATAAATGACGATGGGTAAAATTGGCCCTTTTTTTATCGGCTTGTGTGACTTTCATAGCATGGTTTTCTAGGGCATTTTAAACATACAGGTTAAGAACTAGCATATACAATCAAGCAATAAATTCTGTATATATATCTCTTAGTATATTAATATATTTTATAAATTTTTCAAAATACATTATCACTAGAAAAATTAATTATGTTTGAACATACATAACAAAATCAGTTGAATGCGAACTTTCATCGAAAACTCTTCTGTACAATTATACTTATTACTAAAATCACTTTCTGTTTCATTTAAAAGTGTCTGGAGCACTGCTTCATAATCTGATCAGTAAATTGGATGATAATTCGGGGACCAAGTTTTAGCGCCATCTGCTAAGCTTGTTTATCCCTGGGACACTAACAGGGAGATGCGATCTTAGAGTCCGTGCTCGAAGAAATAACTGAATTATTTTAAAAAGCATCTGCTGAAATCGGTTGAAAAAGTACACGTGTATTGAAGGTAACAAAACAGGAAGCTACAGAGTCAATCCATTCACTTGAGCTAAAAATAGTATAGGGGTGACAGAAAATTCATCGCTAGCGTTTTCACAGACCGCACGTCCCCAGTTAAGGGTTAATAATATTTACTCCGATGATCAAAATGTATCAAAAGATCAACATCCGCGAAATGACATTAGAACCTTGAAATAAGTTATCTATAGCTGCAAATTTTTGTAAACTTCATGTATGCGCTCAATATCTTTCTTTTTCTTACTTTTTTTTTGTAATTTCAGTTTTTAATTGGTACATTTTTCTTTATTTGAAGCTCTTATACCGTACATCTCCTTGATTCTAAATTTTTAAACCGAAATCTGAGGGAATATGTAAAAAGTAAGGAATCGAATTTTTGAGATTAGAACTGGTATTTTCCACGCCATATTATGTCATCTTACCTTTCAATAAAGTTTTTTTTTTATTTGAACATATTTGTCTACATACTTAAAATGGTGGCAATAAAACTCCAGAGGCATGATAATGAGATTGGAAAAAATTAATTTAAATATCTTGTTGAAAATTTTAATAAACGTGAAATGAATTGCATTAAAATACTTCTTAGGATCGAGGTGAGGTATTTATTATTTCTTATATAATGGTGACACCAGATTACATGGAACTGGCTGATTCTATATGTAAGCACTAAATGTCCATTAAAGACCTTCTGTCCCGCATTAACTATAGAATGACGATAATTATTGCTATAAAATTGATATCAAATTAAAGTAAAGAAACCATGCTTTATACGACGAGATTGGTTACAATGCCACCTGGAGACTAATAAGTAAGTTAATATTCCTGTCAGGAAAACAGTAGAAGATACGTGGGAAAATAACAATTACAAAATTCGGACTAACATCACAGATGAAAAATGATAATTTTTTCAATTGTCAACGGCAAAACCAAAGACATCGTTGTCGAAATAAAAACGCTAACTCAGTTGTTTGCCACAAGATGCTATGTTAACACATCCTCTGCAGCGCATGCTCATTATATTATATTACTCTACCTATTATTTTATTAATACTTACTATTTCTTGTCACTTTCTGGGTTTATTAAATCAGCCTCAATATTGGGGGAGTCGCGATGTTTATATAAAATGTCGGCCTAAAATATTGCTAAGTCAAAAAAAAAAAAAAAAAAAACTATAGCATTCGATGTTCCGAAATATTTTTTAAGTATTAGTTAATAAAAATTTAAAAAATCTCTTGTTTATTTTTTACAGTTACAAATAGCTTATAAAATATTTGGATAGTTTATTCACTTTCTTCTTATATTTTTGCTCGTTTTTATATAAAGGAAAAATATCGTTGGAAAATTATGCAAAAAAATCTAATTACGAAAATTTTATAAAATTCAAAGAAAAGTTTTCTCGGAAACAAATTTTTTATTCCTAAAGTTTTCACGGTAATGAACATTACTTTTTTCTTTAGTTTTATAGTGTTGTAAAAGTGAATTTTGGATGTAAATATACTTACTATTATTGAGGGAAAAGATAAAATCTTGAGTAATTTAAAAAATCTAATTAAAACTTTTAAAAATCATTTTTTAATCAGCATCAACTAATCGATACATACCACACATCCACCTATATACGGTGTAAAATTGGTGGACGATTTTTGCAACAAGCCTAACAGAATTTGCAGAAATTATTTCAACGTAAATTTATGATCAAAGGCTTTGTTTATTTCTGAAATGTATATTCATATCTCAAGAAAGGGACATCTCATTTTTTTCCTTCTCAGCGAGGTAGGAAATAAACAAATTTTTTAGAATAAAATCAGGAGATTATAAAATATAATAGTTACAAATAAAAATTATTGATTACATTACAACATATAAAATTGAAGAAATCATAAAGAAATTTAAATTTTGCTTCACTCAAATTATCAGTTAAAGTAAAGTATTTTATATTATTTTAAATAAGAATTAATTAAATAGTAGTTATAGTTACTTGTATAATTAAATATTTAATACACAATTTCAATGCAAAGTTGTGTCATTTATGCATATGAATTTAAACTATCAAAAATTAATTTCACACAGAATCAATTTAAAGCTCCAAAATAATTACTCTTTAGGATTTCATTAATTAATTAGAAAATCTAAGAAGTGTTTAAAATTGTGAATAAATAAATAATGTTAGAGAAAAAGATCTATTTAGATTATAAAATACGGGAAGATAATGTTTCAATTCTTCACAAAACTGTCCTCCACACACACTAAGATGAAATTAGAGAAATTTGCTTTCAGTCCGTTAATATCCAATCTTGCAATATTTATCCTAATTACATTTTTTACTAATAAATTTTTAAAATTTCATTAACATTATTATCACCTTAAAGAATGCCGATTATACACACCATTTTAATTATCCTCCTTCATGAATTATCTATTAGGAAGCAGTGTAAAACCTATTTAAGCTGATTAATTTCATTAATTAAAAACTCATGAATTAAAAGAGAACTGTCTTAAGCCTCATTCTTTATTAATTAGACATTACGAATTGATTTGAAAACAACAGAAGTTTAATTATGCTTGAAATGAATTCAGGAAAAGAAACACTTAGCAGTAAATTTAAAGCTGGAGTAATAGCAATACGGGGATTTCCAAATAACGGAAATAACCATGTTTTATATAATTAAATGCTTGCATGTTACATTCGGCTATGGTTTCCGAAAGTAAAAAATTGTAAAATCGCAAGAAATCGGCTGAAAATCATTCGAAAATTTAGAAAAATGGATATATTACAAATAAAAACAATCTGCACCAGCCAGTAATATGCAAGAGAGTGGCACAGTCATCACTTTATTTAAAAAAAAAACAGCTTAAAGCCATCTATTTGGGATTTAACTATTATACAATGAACTATTATAAATAAAAAATGTGGAAACATCTATAATATAAAAAGTGAGTTCGTATCAAAATTTCTCATCAAAATAGCGTTATAGAACTATATAACGATTGACAATTGGTCAACAGACGTCTGACATTGCAAGATGATAAAATATCGACCCTTCCTTGGTGAGTCTGTTGTAAAGCCAGTTCCTGGCCATTTGTTCAGCTGACACACAAAAGGCCATGAGTACCACTGTGTTCAGATAGAATAGAACAATAATTACACCTCATTTAAGACCCATGGTTATTGCTGCCACAGGAAGAACAATAGCAACCACTGCTAAACAGAAAACTGCCTAAAGAAATGTACATACTCGGCAGCAGGTTTTATGCTTTCTGTTTACCTACTGTTACAGTTGGGAGCTTTTGAATTAGGTACTTAATCATATATGTTTCAATATAAATTAGTGGAGGTATCTTCTGTTCTTAGATGACTTCCATTTTGCTTTATAATCTCATTCTCATGTACATATGATGATAATCGTACATTGATTACTTCGACCTACCTTAAGGCATTCGGTGAAATCAAAATGACCGGATCACCAGGAAGCACAAGCACAATACAAATCTTCCAGTGGGAAATATGTCCAGTTTTCTGAAGGGGGTAGTCTACCCCACACCATTTCTGTTCCTGCCTGGTGACGAGAACCAATCACAATGTCGGAAGCTTCTTATCCTCATATATGAGGCCCCCTCCCCTGCACTTTGGGACTACATATAGAGATTAGGAAACCCTCGATATTTTAGTAAAACATAAAGGAAAGGAAACTTATGCAAGAAGTACTGTTCCTGCGGAAGTAGGGGTAAGGTTGCATATATCGTATGTGTTGCCACATGAAAACCTCATTGCTTAAATATGCAGAAACAACATAATGAACTTTTCTGTTCTTTTTCATGATCACGGAATTGTCGATACCTTTATTTTTTAAGCTGGAAAAATACATTATCATTATCATGGCATTATATATCAATTTCTTGGGGGAAAAATATAGATCAAATGCAACGACCAACATGCTGAGCCGATCTTATTTTCATTATACCATTTCTTATTGTCTTGCATCCCTCCAAATCACTCCTCAAACTTTATATGATCTTTTTTATGTGATCAATTATCATGCAAATCAGTGACGGAGAAATTTTTGATTTGATTTTTATACCAAATTTGTTGGACTGTATCTACGGCCAACGAGTGGACTATTTTTTGTCTATTATTTAGAGATATGAATTCAATCGATATCCAAAAAAAAAATAATTGTTAACATAAATTAATCATATCGAACATCACTAATTTTTGATGACTTTATATTTTGTTTGATTTACTTGATATTATTATGTATGTTTTATGTTTTTATTTATATCTAGAATTTATTATGTCTTATGCTTTTATTTATTTCTAGAATTTATTATGTTTTATGTTTTTATTTATTTCTAGAATTGATTATGTTTTATGCTTTTATTTATTTCTAGAATTTGTTATCTTTTATGCTTTTATTTATTTCTAGAATTTATTATGTTTTATGCTTTCATTTATATCTTCTTATATTTAGAAACGTTTTTAGGCATTTACAGATAGTTTAGATTTTTATTAGGCTGAGAAATTTCGAACTTTGAGCCTCCTAATCTTAATTTTCGACATTACATATGAAAATAAAGTTTCCAAAACATTTCAGTTCGGTTTGTAAAAAGAATAAACAACAAAAAATAAAATTCTGAAAATATTGGTAAATAATTTCAAAATAAATAGAACCCAAATACATTAATGCCATTGGAAATTTGCTTTGTATCGAATTAAAGTAATAATAAGTTTGAATTGAAATAAAGGTTCTTGTTTGTGATATTTAAATTACTATTCAGACTAAATAGTTATGCATTAAAATAAACCCTTCGACATATTGTTAGGGTACATTATCCAAAATTCGTCCAGTGAGTATACAGTGAAAAATCCAACAACAGCTTTAAGCTTTATTCTACACGAAAAAACGAATGCACTCGTAATAAAACATAAGAGGAGCTTACTCCACTTGGGGTAAACAACAGTAAATATGCAGAATTGAATTCGCAAGAAAGAAATTTCGCTTAACTACTCACATCTCTCGACTCACTTGTTTCTCTCAACTGACTTAATTCCGACTTTCACATTTGTATACACTAATGAAATAAGGAGTATAATGTATTAATAAATAACGATATGTATTGATAAAATAAAAGAAAAAGTCTAAACATATTTTATTTTTTAGATTTGGTGTAACAATTCCAAATTGATTCATCAAGTTAATAACAATGTCATTAATTTGGTGGAAGATCATATATCTTAATTTAAAATCTTGAAAACAATTATTTATCTTGATTTTCATTTAGATTATTTGTATTACTTACATTTAAAGAAACCCACCAATAAAACCTTTAGCAGTGCCTTTAGAAGTGAAAATTTTGGCTAGTGAAATGTCACCTCTATATGAGAGAGTAAATATTATGTTAATATTGCGATTTTTGCAATATGCTGTTTGCCGAGACGAAATCGAAATTGAAATCCAATATGAGACTTTCAATTTCCAGTTCTTTGGATTAATTTGAAACCCTGACATTTTCTTAGAAATACTGAAGTAACATAATATCTCCAAATTTTCCCACTTCTTTCATAGCAAACAACGGCTAAAAATTTCAAAATAACATTCAATCTCTTATTTTAAACCATCAGAAATACCCAATACTAGAAAGAACATCGGAAAAAACAGGAAACTGTTTTAAATACTTTAATCGCCTAAGAAAAATTCTCCGAGAACTTACTGAGCCACAGAAAATCACTGACTCACTATATATGCAAATTCATAAAAATATTGTCGTGATAAGTATTGACAAAGTTATTTTTTGACAAAAGTGATCAAAAATAATATTTTTTAAATGTGATATAGTGTGTTTTATTTGGCTTCCTTGATCAAAATATTTCAACTTGTCGGGTCAAGATATGCGTGTGCCTATTCTTGGTGTTTTTTCGCAGTCTATTTGTAAATTACAAAATCATCAATAAAATTGTTTTTTTTTTTCATGAATTTCATTTCAATGCATAATAACGAGCAAATGAGCAATGAGCAAATTGCTCAATGAGTAAACGAGCAAATAAAAATGTAAAAACGTAACGAGCAAATAAAAATGTAAAAAAAAAAAAAAAAAATGACTCACTTAGCGAGCGGTATTTTTCAGAAAATGGGGACGAAGCAACTCTGTGGCGTCACATGTTGATTGATGTATATCAGTATTAATCGAATGAACGGATATATTTCGAAATCTTTGTACTTGAAATTTTCATTTTATATTTGCCGAAATCTTTTAAAAGTGTTGGTTATCATCTAGTCTATACTTACTTATGAGAATTTCATAGCTCAAAAATTATCAAACTAGATGAATAAGTTTTAGTTTATAACATAGGATCCAAATATGTTTGAAATTTTGAATCAACTATATGAAAATGGAAAGATTAAAAAAGAATATGATTTCACAAGCTCTACTATGCTTTAGACATTGAACGCATTAAATTTTGTAGCAGAAAACCGAGGGAAAAAAAACTTATCCTTATTTTTAAAAGCTTTTTTTGATAATTATTTTAGCCAAATATAGTATTCAATTTCCTTGCAACTAATCCAGGATACTAACAAAAGTGTAAAAGCTCATAAAAGGAAAATATTAGCGAAATATTACACCTTAAACAATCTGAGTAAGTGGATTCCTTTCTCTTGCAGCAATAAACATTTCAAAAGAATCTCACCATTTCCAGTTTTTATTACAATAATATATAACACCTAAGTTTTACTTCAAGTTTCACTGCTTTCCACGATGGAGCTTAAAGCATCCTTTCTATTTAACGAAAAGCTAAAAAATGCATGATGTTTTCTTTTTTTCTTCTAACATATTTCTCAAAATGTACATGGCATTCTAGAAATTCTGGTGCATCTTGTTAAAAATTTATAATGTCAAACAAAGTAATCATTTTACAGTGTCTGAGCAGGTTCTAAATTGTAAAAGTTCCTTTAAAGTATATGCAGTAGT
This sequence comes from Argiope bruennichi, assembly GCF_947563725.1. Lineage (NCBI taxonomy): Eukaryota > Metazoa > Arthropoda > Arachnida > Araneae > Araneidae > Argiope > Argiope bruennichi. Next base: position 95,541,165 of record NC_079160.1, read on the forward strand.
TTTATTACAATAAAGTTACCTTTTAAAGAATCACAAGGATTATCTTGAAATCGTCGCAGCAGTCTTGCGCAGTGGTCAAATAATGAAAATGACATCTAAGATAACAATTCCTATGTAAATTCTCAGATCGCATTAGTGGAAAGTTTGATTCCAGAGAGTGTAATAGAATTACAGCTGTTAGAATAACATTCTTTTAATTATCACTGTCAATTGTTTTTAGCTGCACAATAATTCGTTTGGGATGATATAGATCCATCGCCAATAAATTTTTATTTTATGGCTGTTAATAATTAATAATTGCCACGAGTGGAATATTACGCTTATTAATTTTATGATCTTGAACAGTTGTCAACTCAAAAATGGTACTCGAGCAGTTTAATTATTCTTTGTATATTTCTAGATTAAAGCAGTTATTCTAATGGCAGTTGCATTTATAAGAACATTCGTCCATAAATTCCTCAAGGAATACAATGCTGTTTGAAATACATTTACAGAACAACCTGTTGGATCCACATTTAGATATTAGTTATAACAGATAATCATTATGCTGAGAATATTCTGTTTATGTTACATATAATTTAGCGGATAACGGACTAATGCACATGTTCGTCTTAGATTGTTTTGTTGTTATTTTAAGCCCAAATTTGAAACTATAAAAGGGGAGTTTGGAGTGGATGTCATAATTTTGGGCCATTATCAAAAGAAGAGGACGCTACCTCAGCCAGCATCTCTTCCTCAAATTTGTTACGAGAGCTAAATTTTAAAATGAAGCATTCTTTACTTGACATGTCTGCCTGTCTATGCATTTTACAGGCTTTAAATATTAGCAAATTCTGTAATTTATATTTTTATTTATCTCTTCATTCCTCGTGATATTTTATCCTGATAATGTGGTTTGGATAAAAAAAAAAACAATTTATATTTTGAACAATAGAAAAAAAACGCTCTGCTTTCTAAATAAGATGCTTTTTTTGTAAAAATATTAGCAAGAAATTTTTATTGAAAAAAAAATAAGAAATTGTTAGCCTGTATGGACAATTTTGCTGTCAAATGCATCTTTTGCAGTAGGACTTTTTACGTTATTCCATTTGGACTGCGTTTCTGCTACGTTTCACTGTAAAAATCTCTTGAAAACGCAAGATATAATTAACTGTCGAAATGTTTAGAGGCAATAGAAATATTAATATTTGTCTGGCGAAAGAGAAATGAATTGTTTTGTAGTGTCTCATTGATTAAAATCATAGTTTAATGAAAAATTGTTGCACTCATAAAAAAATTGCACTTATATAAGTAGAATATTATAAAATATAAGTAGAATATATTATAAAATACTCATTTTTATTCAAATTAATCCTTCTCTTTATATATGGCAGCAAAAAATTAGTCACCATCTATATAACTAACTTGCATTAGAAAAAGTGAAAACTCACAGAGCAACGTAAGCAAAACGAAAACGATATTAAATTATTTATTGTATAATGTGATTTTAAGTGAATTAACTTTATTCAAAAAACAAATTATTATTAGATATCTGATAATGCGTTCATTTAATTTATCTAAAAAAACCTAGCCACTCTAACAGCACTGAAACACCCCAAATGCACATTTAACGAAATTATGGCGGACGCCCGAGATGGCTGGGCATCACAGAGAAATTCCTGCTTGTTTCATTAAGTAAGATAAATGGAAATGAATCGAGGGGAATGATTTGTTCGTTAATGACTCTACTTCAGATGTGTGCCTAACAGGGATGTTTTTTTCAGAACATTCAAATGATATCAGAGCATACATTTGCTTGATACCCATCAGGTTAAGAATACAGCCTTTCATGGATGCATTCATTAAGAATATAGCCTTTCATTGGGTTTTGATTGTATAAGTGAATTTTCTTACCTATGAGAAAAAGAAACTTTGGCGTTCCAGTATTCTGAGGTATCTGAATTCGTATTATCTCTGTAATAAAAGGGTAAAAACATTTAGCTTTCTGATGATATACTCAATTATGTTTGTCAAGGGTAAAAACATTTAGCTTTCTGATAATATACTCAATTATGTTTGTCAAGGGTAAAAACATTTAGCTTTCTGATAATATACTCAATTATGTTTGTCAAGGGTAAAAACATTTAGCTTTCCGATGATATACTCAATTATGTTTGTCAAGGGTAAAAACATTTAGCTCCCCGATGATATACTCAATTATGTTTGTCATATAAATATCCGTCAAATAAATTGATCCCAATAAAACAACTTCTTCCACAAATGTTTGATGAAGTACTGTTTTATTGCATTTGATGAGCGTATTTCAACAATAAACAGTAGTTAATTATTCGATCCGTTACGACTACTATTAAATTACGATAACAAATGAATAATTCCCATGAAAACTTTTTTAAAATAAATATAGAGATTTAATTAAGAAGAGTCTGCGTAAGATAAATATATACGAGGGTGGGATGAAAAGTTTCCAGCCTGACCTACAGGTGGCGCTCCCTGAATTATTTTGACTAAAGCACTTCAAAGTGCCATCTTTGTTTAATACTTCTTGCGTATTTTATAAGAGTTGTCTGGTTGTTTTTATACTGCGCCATTTTACAACGTTCTTCTTTTGTTTTTAGCTGATTATGGAGGAAACTAAAATGCAAGCTGTGTTAAAATATTTTTTTTTTTATAAAAGGCTTATGTCCAACGTATATTAAAATTTAGCTATATACTACAATGGGGGAATCTTCTTCTTCATTTACAATTGTTAAAACATGGGATCCAGACTTTAAATGCGGTCGTAAAATCACTCTGGATGCGGAACGTTCCGGAAGACCTAAATTCGCCACTGCAGATGAAATCGTTAGAAAAGTTCATAAAAATATATGAATGATCGCCGATTGAAATTGACGGAGGTTGCTGAGTCTGTTACTATATCCAAAAAACGAAATATATCATATTTAAATCGATATTTTGGGTACGAGAAACTTGTCAGCAAGATGGGTGCCTCGTTTGCTGATCCTGGATCAAAAACTGCATGACCATATCGGAGCTATACAATTCAAACCCAACTGATTTTTTGCGCATTTTCCTACTGTGAATGAGACATAGATACATCACTATACTCCAGAGACTAAACAGCAATCAAATCAATGGACAACGAAGGACGAATCAGCACCAAAAAAAGCAAAGCGCGCGCCATCTGCTGGAAAGGTTATGGCAACAGATTTTTTAGGACGTAAAGGGAGTTTATTATTGAATAATTTAGAAAAAAAAGCAGGATCGTAGATGCTTAATATTATACTAAGCATTTGGATAAATTGCATTCCAAAATAGAAGAAAAAAGACCAGGTTTGAATAAGAAGAATGTCTTGTTTCACTAGGACAATGCTCCCATCCAAAAAGCTCTCATTGTGATAGCAAAACTTCATGAACTGAAGTTTTAAATTTTTTCTCAGGCACCCCATTCTCCAGATATTGTTCCCTCATAGTACAACCTATTCACCAATCGGAAAACATTTCTGTCTAGAAGGAAATTCTATTGTGATATCGAAGTCATAAGTTTGAATTCTTAGAAAAAAGCTCTTACAGAGGGGGAATCCAAGCATTTCCGCACCGCTGGAGCAAGTGTATGTCTTTGGAAGAAGACTACGTTGAAAAATAAAGCAATTATTAAACATTTTTTTGGTATTTTCTTTGTTAAGGCGGGAACTTTTCAACCCACGCTCATACCTTATACTTTTCTGAGTTCTTATAATATTGCAATTCAATTCAACACCACTATGGCGAAAAATAAAGAATTCCTTCAGATAATTCAAATATTAAGGAAATTCCATAACAATCTTCGCTAAGATAAGAGTAAGTGAACAAAATCTTCGAAAGAGATAAGAATAGATAATAAGAATAAGATAAGATTGTCATAGGTGCACTATTTCGGATCCCAAAACAAACAGTAAATCTCATTTTTGTTGCTTGTTTAGCTCTTCAGTCTTTTATTTGACCAGCTTATGCATATGGGATTTGATAATCGATTTTTCGATTGCTTCCTGATGTGTTAGAGCTTTGAAAATACATGTATCAGTGAGTTCTCATTTACAACCAATTTGACACTTTTAGAAGATAATTATTTTTCAATATATTAATACAATGAATGACGAATATCTCTCTCTCTCACTCTCTCTCTCTCTCTCTCTTTCTCTCTCTCTCTCTCTCTCTATATATATATATATATATATATATATTTATATTTATATATATATATATATATATATATATATATATATATATATATATATATATATATATATATATTTATATTTATATATATATATATATATATATTTATATTTATATTTATATATATAAATATAAATATATATATATATATATATATATATATATATATATAAATATAAATATAAATATATATATATATATATATATATTTATATATATATATATATATATATATATATATATATATATATATATATATATATATATATATATATATATATATATATATATATATATTATAACGGAGAATTCTTTAGATTAAGATACTAATTTTAATGAATCGGATTTCTAATTCAATGAAATTGTGATTCTGTGTGCATGGTGCCATCTGATCGTTAATTTGAGAATAATGATATCTAATATATCTAATATTTATAATGACGATTAAAAATGTAATTTTTAAATCTGTAAAATAATTGAAATGAAAAGTTACGTTTTTTTTTTACCACTGCTGTAACGAAATTTGGTTCAGCACGGCGCGAACTCAATAGCGCCGTGGTAGAATGATGCATATGAGCTGAAAGCGACAGTTCGTATGTTCGAATCTGACTGCAAGCAAGTTGCAAAAAATTGTTTTAAAATTGATTGACTTTCTGTTATTTATGGTTTGTTCTAGAATGTTCTTATAATTTCTGTATTTCTCTAAATCTGTATGACTTCGACTTGTGGATAAAAACGGATGTAAGGATTAGTTTCTTGAATAAAGTTACGAGTTGAGATTAGCGATGTTACCTTTGACTTCAATTAACACACGGTTTGTCTACACTAAGCTTATCTACGTGACACTATAACATACGGTCATATTCTAAAATTATTTTTTATTAAATTCATTGAATAATCGTGCTACCATATTACAGAAACATACGAACAGAAAGTTAGTAATCATGTCGTCGCATTTAGTTTACAATTTGATACAAGCTTATAATTTCGGTATGAAAATAATATATAAAAATCAATCTTTCTAACTTGTTTCATAATAAGTAAATCATACACCCTAGAACAGACATATAAATGAGCATTTAAATCATTGTCGGATTTTGTTCAAAATTTAATAGAGATACATAGCAATGAAGTTAAGGCCAAATCCAACATTTACCTCTTGCTGAATTTTCATTCTTAATAATCCTGTAAATGGGTCGTCAATCAGGCAGATATCTAGATGAAGATTTCCGTGAAAAATTTCATAAAAGAGAACAGTCTTAGTTCAAAGCTTCTAAAATTAATATCAACCGTGCAACTAATTGTGTTTTTTATTATTGTGTCCATGGATAATCAAATAAAATTCCTTTTAAAAAATCATTTTTTTTTCTTTATCCAAGGAAAACTGTGAATATTTATCAAAATTTATCATTCAAATTTTTGGTGATGTTCAAAATTTATCCTGTATATTTCACATATATTATAAAACGAAAAATAAAAAAGTAAGTACATATTTTTCTAGAAATTCTATTCTTTTCATTTAAAATTGAGTTCCTTTTCAATTAAAGTCTATATAAATTTTTGTGAGAAGTGTCCATGCAAAACATAAAAGATATGGAAAATCCTTGTTGATATTTATCTATTATTGTACTATTAACAAACTGATAATTTTCTAGGAACATCTAGATTTTTTTTTTGTGTGTGTGTGTTTTTTGTTTTTTGAAGTTTTAGAAAATTTCAGCTATAGAAATGTTTAAGTTTCGTTCTTTAAGTTTTAAGTTCTTAAAAAGAGGCTCCTTTCAAGTATTGAAAATAATCATACATAATTAAATAATTGGATAGTAATGGATAATTTTCTAAATAATTAATAATGCATAATTTTTTAAATTGAATCACCATAATTAATTTTTAAGGGATATTATTCAAATAACACTTTTTTTTTTAATTTCATGCATTTTCAATTAACAGAAATAATTATCTCTATAGTTCTTAAGCTCAACAATCGAATAATTAATTTATTGAGGACGTTAATTAACGCCGATGAAAATTAATTACCATCAAATGTTCTAAATTCTTTAAGGCGATATTTTTAAGTAAAAAAAAAGTTTTTATTAATAAGAACTACTAAAATAAGAATTATTAAAGTTAGCAAGAATATAAATGAAATTGGAAAAAAAGATTTTAATTAAATTTCAGAAAAATATACCCCGTCAGTGCGAATAATTCAAACATGAGTTTTGTGTAATTTTATTACTGAAATTCCTCTTATTTTTAGCAATTTTTATCAAAATTCCTTAAAAGCCTGATAATTTTAATGAAACTCCCGACAGTAATTTGGTTGGCCTTCATTCACAATGCAATCAGAATTATGGTAGTTAGAATGAAAAGAAATTGAAGAAATATTCTTTAATTAAATTTTAGAAAAAAGTACTAAATCCCTGTGAATAATTTAAATGTTAATTTTATATATTTTATTGTTCAAATATTTCCTTTTTTTAACATCTCTTTTTATTTATGTTTTAAAGCCGTCTAAAAACCCGTTATTTTTTTATAAAATATGCGGTGGCAATAATTCTTGAATTTCATTTTAATAAACTGAAATTTCGAATAATAAAATTTATGTACTCTTATCTTTTTTAGAAAGAACACCTTTCAAGTTATATATAATTACACAATAAGGCAGACAATAATTTAATTAAATTTTATTCAACGTTATGTATACTCAATTTTTTAATAAAATATGGCGAATGAAATAAGAGCCTCATCTAATTTAAATACACAAGTGACGTAAAAACTTAATTAAGTAGAGAAAACAAGAAAGATCTGTTCCTAATTTCAATTTTAATCATTACACAATAAAAGCCTGTTTTTTTTTAAAGGGAAATTTCTATTTATGCTTAAAAAAGCTTCTGTCAAGCATAAAGTAATAATTCATGAAAGCAATTATATTTGTATACAGGAAGAGAAATTCTGGCACAAATAATTAAATAATCAAATAATTATTTAAAAATAATTATATTTTTTCAAATAATTATAATAGTATAAAACGCAAGAATCGGAATACAATAATCAAATTGAAAGGTTGCAAACAAAACTATCCATTTTAAGTGATTTGTTAGCCTTGTTTCTGCCATGTTTGTCGCTCCAAAGTGTTGATATAAGTGGGAAATTACTATTTCCATTTAATATTTCCATTTAATAGAAATTACTATTTCCATTAATACTAATCCATTAAATTTCCATTTAATCTTGCTTTGTGAAACATGTATCTCAAAATGGTTAGTTTCAAAGCTTTTTAAATGGATTTCTTTTAAATAATTTAAGAATTAAATCTCTTAGAATCAAAATATTGCCCAACATAAAGATTATCATATCAGTTCAAAGAATCATGAATTCAAGATTTTAAGTTCAAATTTTTAGAAGGAAAATTTCTTCCTTAATCTCTCTCCCAAATACCCAACAACATACTTTTACAATTGATTTTCAAATTAGAATTTATATCATTTTCAAAACACTGTATGATAATAGAAATAATAAATATGGCATTAACAAAAATTCTTGGATTAAATTTGCACTAATAAAGAAGTTTCACGCCATTATGATAATTTATAAATTATATTTTACAGATGTTAATATTTGTAACATTATTTCATTGCGCAGTTAATTTCTTGGTAAGGAAGAGAGTTTTACAGATAGTTTTAACAAATGTTGAATGGATTCCTGATTATTGATGTTTGGCCATTGCGACAAACTTGGAGATCATTTAGAGACAAACATTAAAGATAAAATGAAGGTTTCGTTATTTTGAAAATTCCTGACATAGTTCCATAAAGTTCGAGTTCCAGGTTTGTTCTAGAACATTCGACACCTGCTACGAAGAACGCTCTTAAAGAGAAGTCGAGTTAGTAGAGAATAGTCGAGAAGAAAGTAATTGAGTCTCTACTGAGTACTAGTATCCAGCTAGTTTTCTCTGAGCGCTTCTACTGTTATAGTTGTTTAGCAATGTTTTGCTACTTGTGAGCAGTTTTCTCAAGTGACGCTTGCTCTTTATTTTTAAATTATTCAAATTAACATTTATCCACTAAATATTTACAGTGTAGGACAAAATTGTGGACACTTTTGAAAAATTTTGTTTTCTAACTTTGCATGCTTATAGAAAATGTTACGCTTCACAAAATGCAAACTATTACATATCATTTTAAAGAGCATTTAATGCTAATTTCAAAATAAAAAGCAAAATTTAAATATTTGCAAAAAAAATGAGTGCCAATAATTATCGAAATTTATTAGATGTTGATGACTGCAGTGAGTTATTAGTACTTAGTAGGGTAGCCTTTATTTTTTATTATAGCTTCACATTGATGTCTCATTCAGCTGACGAGAGTTTTAAGTTCTTCCTTATTTATTACATGATGCCAGGAAACAATTATAACCTCAATTAATTCTCTTTTATTTGATGGACGCCTCATTCATGTAAGAGTTTTCAAACGGTGCCATAAGTTCTCAATAAGATTGAGGTCAGGACTGTTTCATGGCAAATTTACTAAACCACTCTTTCGATATTTTTGCTGTGTGTAAAGAAGCTGAATCCTGCTGAAAAATAAATGATGCGTTGTTGGGAAAGAGATTACTAATGGAAGGTATAAGTTTTGGCTCTAGAATAGTGTCAATGTATTTTCTTGCATTTAGTGTCCCATCGATAACATGAAGGCGACCGATACCGTCTGCTGACATGCATGACCAAATCATAACACTAAATGAGTTCTTCACAATTGCCTGAATGCAGTTAGGGTGTAGCTCTTCACCTATTCTATATCTTACATATTTTCGCCCATCTCTGCAGAATAACAATATCTTTCATTCATCTCCCCATATAACTTGTGACCACTGATCATTTGTACAATTAATGTGTCCATTTGCCCACTATAATCTTTTTATGCGCAGCTGTAAATTGATATAAAGTTTTTTCCGAGGAATTTTACCTTTTACTCCAACATCTAATAACCTTCTCCTGATTTTTCTGGAACAGACAGAAACGCCAGCATCATTCAGTTGACTTCTGATAGCTTCTGATGACATTCCTCTATCTAGGAGACAGTCGTTATTATTCTTCTGTGATCAACAGATGTGGTGCATTTTTTCGGCCTTTTTCTGATTTGTGTTTTATTGAATTTGTCTCCTGATATCTTGCACAAATTTCGGACTCCAGATGTAGTCACTGAGCCATCTATCTGTCTTGAAATTTCAGTACCACATTCTAGTACCACAATAATCTTAGTTTCCTTCTTAGGTGTCCAAACTATTCTTTTATTTGATGTCATTGCTTTTTGACTAAATACTAGAAATATTTACAAAAAATCCCTACTAAATATTAAAAAAGTTTACAAAAGTTCTTACTTGAAATTTCATTACAAAAACCTACTACAGAACAAAGCAAAATAATGACTCGTTTCAACTTTAAACATGATGTCAGCTTCTGCGAGCAGTTATTAACATTTGATTAGTTCAAAGAACAAGAACAGTGATTGTTGTGGAAAGTTAGAAATTACAATCCACTTCATCTTTGATTAGTGGAAGATAGATTAAAGTAAGTATAACATTTTTTGTATTTCAAATATTTGAATTCTGCCTTTTGCATTGAAATTAGCATTAAATTATCTTTAAAATGATATGTAATAGTTGGCAAATTGGGAAATGTGACATTTTCTATAAACAAACAAAGTTTTCATAAGTGTTCACAATTTTGGCCAACACTGTAATAAGGGTGAAATCCTAACGACGATTATCCATCTATGTTTTATCAAACGATTTGAGCAGCCACTTGCAACACGGTCTCAAATTTCAGTGCTTTTATCTCCAGCAGTCTATGAATTATATTTTCTATAAATTTTACTCTATCATTTAAATATCTGACATCTGCTCTAAATATCTATATCTATCTATCTATACAAACACACACACAAATATATATATATATATATATATATATATATATATATATTATATAATGCACGGTTTTTAATTAACGAAAGCATGTGACAAATATTTCGAAAAAACCCGATAGCTTAAAATGGTTTGAGAACATATTATTTAGAAGTTATGTAGGGTGATTTATTACATTAAGCGTAAGCATCGATCAGGTTAACACTCTAACTATTCAAACATTGGAATTATTCATTCACATCCATTTTTAATAAATATTTACATACAAATTTCGTTATTTTTTACACACCTTTATTTGAGTAGATAATGATAGAAATTTGATGATGTTAGGCATTTGCAATCGAATTTTCTCTCATTCCTGATATGCTAAAATTTTTAAATATCACATGATGGTATATTGTCGATGACAATACATTTCTTTAAAGTTTACATATCAAAATTGTTTTAATCCAATAATTAAACTTCTAATCATATTTCTAACGGTGGTACTGTATATATTTGTGGCGCCATCTAGTTTTCAAATTTAAAACAATTTTTTTCCAAAATATTTATAAGAAAATTTTCCATAATATTTTTAATAAAGAATTAGATATTAATAAGCAGAACATAATTTAAAAACTGTTCATTAATTTAATATTATGAGAATTTCTTAGACTGTTTTTATGCAGCTCATTTGGATTATTGTTGAAATTCTTGTAGTCAAGCAAGCAGTAAAACTTATATATTGGGGAGATTTTGTCATGCAACAATATTTCCTATTAGCGCAAATAAGAAAACAGTATTGCTATGATATCTTCACAAAATAGTCCAGCATTCAGAATGTCAAAAAGCATTGTGGTGACATACAAATCTTACGCTAAGAGGTTAAAAATTTACACTTTTTTCTGTTGGAAAGGACTTTTACTTACTGTTCCAGCATAAAGAGAGATTTCGCTTGGTCAATAAAAACTTCTATGTATTTAACAACCTTCTTTCTTATTGAAGTTGTACCATCTAGAACAGGACACCGCGGAGCTCCAACGTTGGTTTTCACTCCTTTCGCGAAGATTTTACTGCAAATGAAACGATATAAGCCAAGAGTTTTCAGATTTTTGTGGCTTAGAATTTCCTAGGAAATACCGAATAACTCTCGTAGGTACTCTAAAAAGACCAGATCATCTCAAGTAATAAAAAACCAGAGATGGACAATACTAAAAGCAAAAGAAACGCACAGAAGTCAATAAAAAATATTTGTTTGTTTTTCGTAGGCATAAAAGTTTTACTGCCTGTCTGATAAGGCACGTGAGTTGTTCAATGGTATGAACGTTAGTTTGCAATATGCTATTATATTTCAAGATAAAGCAGATGTCAAAAAAGTGTACAAACATCTGATTGTAAATTTAAATTCCCTACAAATAATTTTGAATTATATTAATCGAATTATTATACCTTTTACACAGAGAAACTTCTTCATTTAAAATTCATAAACACATTTTTTAAAGAAAAATTCCTTGCAAAATTTATCTCCTAAACAATCATTTTTTTAAAAAGTACGTTTTGCTGAACTTACAATAGTTTATCTCATTGTTGAACTGAAATTCAAACCATTTTCTTTTTTCTGTCAAGTATTATAATCTCTAGATTTACTTCCATTGTGGTAAGCTAAGGAAAAAGAATTCTATTTAATATATGTTCAGTTTATATACTAATAGCAAAGTTAAGTTATGGTGCTGTAAATAATTTTAGACTATCAAATAACTATGTATTATGCACTAATAGTATTATGTTGCCATGGGAAGTGACTCATTAAGATGACTCCTATATACAACGAACTGAACACACACATATGAGTCTATTAAAATAGTAGAGCTTTGATATCCATCCCTATTTTATGCTTAAAAATATTTTAATGAAAACAATCAATTAAAAATTAATGAATAAGGAAATCACGACCATTAATTTATGCATAAGAGAATTTTAATTTAAAATTAACACAAACGAATCAAAAATTCTTCAAAAGTCACTAATATAAGAATCGAGTGGAGAACTTGATTGCATAATTAATGCGGGAAGGTTAGACCAATTTTAAGCAATTATGTTTACCATGCTTATAAAGCATTGTTGAATATTAATTTTCTAATGCACTAGAGAAATGAAATATTGAGTATTTGTAGTGTGATGCCCTATCCATGTAATTGCATTATTTTGATATATTAATATGCTTATAAGCAGTCAGTCATTAATTAAATTAAATTCTGATTTTCCATAGTGGCTCCATCTGATCTTGATTCTCAGAAAGAATATATCGGAAGTTTAAATCCAGGAGATAAGGAAAATCCTAAACAAACTCTTCCACTTAGCATCCCAATGAAAGCATTTTTTTTTGAAAAATTAGTTTAATCTACTTGTTATACTAACTTCTGTATTAACCATGGTTAGTTTACGAGATTGAACATGCCCTGTCACTCTTTACTCCAAACGTATTCTCCATACCAGTAGAAAGACATTGAGTTTTGATACATTTAATGTGTATCGCGCTTATAAAAATAATAGATTTTTACTAAAATCGGCTACATACACTATGATCCTTCAGTTTTGAAGCCAAGTCTTGTTTCACAAGCCACCAAGTACCTTGAATTGATTAGAATATGTAATTCCCCAGATGAGTGAAAAAAAGAATAATTTTGATTGGTTACTCTTAAGTTATCGTTAATTATATAAAATTTGATTCTTCAATAAAAATGCATAGACGAATTCAAAATTTTACTGAAACTATAATTTTGTCACCTGATACTTTATTCAGAATTGAAGGACTTGACATTTTCTTACTGGTCATTTTACTAGAAGAGAAATAGGTGTTTGAAACACATAAATTTTTCACCGAAATATCCAACTTAATAAAGAAAATTATACATTCTGTTATAGCTTCAAAATATAGTGCACCTTAATGTAGCAGAACTTCCATTATTTCTTCTACCATAATTCAAGTTTTTTCTCCAGGCTCCCAATATAATCCTTTTTTCCCGATTGCATACTTCATTTTCCCTATCTTTATAAATGGGAAGCACTTTTGTTTTAGACGATGGTATTCAAAACTTTATTGATTGCCCCATAAATATTTATAAGCATGCTACCACTACGTCAAAGCCCCGAAGACTAGCGTGCCTAAAAATACTCTTTTTCTTTTTCAAATTTATTGAAATAAGTAAATAAAAGAAAATATGAATAATATAAAACATAATGTAGTCAAACAAGTTTACCTTGAATTTTATAAGACCCAATGATATAAATTCTGCATGGAAATATTAATATTTTATAACCCATGAAATATCAAAAATGTTAAAGGTATTTTCAATTCAGGATTTGTATTTGGACCTCTGTTATGTTTAAAGATGTTTAGAGTTGTATTAGTTAACTAACTGTATGAAGCACAAACAAATCGTATCAAAAACATATTCACGAAAGCGGTTTAGGCTCTGGAACGAATTTTTGATTGGTGCACACAGATAAGGTTAGTGCTATTCTTGGAAAATTATAAATGATGACTTAAGTACAGTACTGATGGTACCAGGTAATCTTAAAACTCTGAAGGACATGATGTCAAAAATTGCGAGTTTTTTACCAACTATTTGAGAGTTTGTAGATAAGGAAGAAGGGCAGTAATTTACCACTTTGTGGCCAATTACCTCGAGGAGAATGTCAGTTTGACAAATCGGTCAATGCAAGGATGGACAATGCTCAAGATAGCAGTCGGCCACAACAAATCCTGTCGATACTGCTACGTTCAGTGGTGGCGGGGTGGTCGGCTGTACGCAAGAAGAAGAAGAAGTGCTATTCTTGGAAATGCTCTCAAAAATATGAAAGTACCTTTATCCCAAGATTAGTTTCTTATCATTTTAATGAAGTTCAGTAAATTTTTAATTAACGAAAACGTATAACAGACATATAATGTCACAAACATAATAAAGAAAGATATTTCACGATCAGTTAATAATTATTTCATTAGTGAGTCCAGAAAAGATTAGTGAAATCCTGGGAAATGTAGTAGAAAAGATAAAGTATTTAAATTCAAAACAAAATTTGAATTCTTATATCTATTTTTTTTAATGATCCGTTAGTTTAGAGAAAGATTCGTTAATAAACTGTTCAAAAATCATCTCACAATCAGATTTACGAAAGAGTATCTTTATGTTTCGGTAGGAAATGTTTCGCACACAGATTCGGTTAAGTGCAGTCTCGTTAAATTTGCTTCAAATGATAAAGCCACTTTCAGCCTACGATTTAAAACCTGAAATTCGTCATTATTAATGAAATTTAATGTATGGTTATGCAATCAAAAGTTCGAAAAAAAGTAATATATTCAACAAAGACTTTTAAAACCTGATAATGAATATTTGATTAGTGCGCACAGATTTAATTTGGCCATTTCTGGTAAATGTTGTCATAAGGATATAAATATTTCCAGTTCGGGATTTTAGTTCTGATGTTTATTATATGTAATGATGATCGAGTTAATGAGAAGAGTTAATTAAATAGTTAATGAGCAGCGTACACAGATGAACAGTGCATATTCATAGAAGTAGATAGAAAATAGTAGTAAGGCCTTTTATAATCTCAAGAAATGAAAACAATTTTTTTCAAAGTTAGTTATTTAGATTTTATTCTCAAAATGTTCATGTATTTCTTGGACACTTATTTAAGGGAAAATAATAAGATAATTGGTTCAAAGAATTGTGAAGTGTTCAGAATTGTGTCCATTACAAAAGCCACGGAATATATTTATATCGCTGCTATTATATACAAATAAATGATCCAAGAAAGGGAAATGATTAATTATATTATGAAATTATTAATTTATTCCTTGAATCTCATAAGTGCGCATATGAAAATTTAAAGCCATTGCATGAGAAACTGAAAATGTGTTTACACGCCATGGTGTGTGCAAAAGTCCAATGTATATGTACCTCGTTTCATAGACCATTTTTATTTTAATCGATTAATGGATGTGCGTGAAGACAGCGTTTTAAGCAAATGATTGTGTTCTTCCTTCAGATTTCTCGTAAATAGGTAGCATGTTCATTTAATGGACTTCTGGAAATGGGGATATTACACTGATTCTTTCGCAGATGTATTCCAAATGCTCAGTTGTATACTGGTGGACAAATGATCAGACGTGATTGGTGGCATACTCAGAGTTTGTGTGGTAATTCGTGGATTTTTCTAATTATGGTAATTATGACTGGACGTTGAAATTTCATATTTGCCCTGTTAGAAATTCTGATTTATATTGCGCATTAAATTTGAATTTTCCTGTTTTCAGAATCATTAATAAGACATGCGTGGGAATTGCAAATAATAACCCTATAATTTTATGCAAAGATATATAGTGTATATTCAGTCCCAGAGGATATACAATGGTTCCAACGTTACCTCGATACGCTACAATTCAGTCTGTGTTTTAACTCGTTGTTCGATAAAGGGAATCAAATAAGTATTTAAGCCTTTTCGATTCAAGGTCTATTTTAACATATCTAGAATTTCAGTACCAAGCTGACTATGATATCCCATTTGTCTATTCGCCAGTACCTGTGCTATTATGTTAATATATAGGTCAATAAACAATTAAAGTCATGTTTAATAGGTCAATAAACAATTAAAGTCATGTTTAATAGGTCAATAAACAGTTAAAGTCATGTTTAATATGTCAATAAACAATTAAAGTCATGTTTAATATGTCAATAAACAATTAAAGTCATGTTTAATAGGTCAATAAACAATTAAAGTCATGTTTACTGTTGATGAATTCAATCGAAAATTATAGTTATAAACCATATATTTATAATGTGGAATTTCAAAACTTATTTCTTAAATAAATATTTATTAAGTTTTCTTGATGCATCATCAATTAATCTGAACAAAATGAATGTTAAGTGTATTGAATCTACGTTAATGTGAATATCAAATTTAATCTCTTTACTAAATTTAGAATAAATACTGTGCCGAAAAGAGAGAATCTATTGATTTTCTAACAAACTGATATTCTAAGTTGTATGTGGAAACATTGGGATAAGTAATAGTTCAGATAAAGATGTGCATTCCTAATCTTCTTAAGACTCATTAGTCTTGTAGGTCAGCATTAATCTTAAGTCCAATCAAGCCAATCAATATTTTTCTCTTCTAAAACAATCTTAAGATAAACTAATGTGATCTTAGTATAATTCAATAGCTGGATTAATGAAAAATGCAGTTTTGTTATTAAAATCGTGCTATAACAAACGAGAAACTTCAAAAAATGGTATAATTTTTTAAAAAATAAAATAAAAAGAACTTTTAGGAATTGCAATATATTTATTAATTATTTATAATGTGATTTTGACTTGGATCCAATGCCAGATTAAACACCTTGATATTTACTATTAACATGGAGGTAAGAGGTCTTTTCATTTACCTGACAGTTAAATAATCAGGGCTTCATTCAATTTATAGCATAAAAAATGAAGTAAATATATTTCAAAATAATATTAATGATCAAATTTTAAACAATAAAGAAGTTATTAAAACATTTCATATTTACAATACTTTATAGAAAATGCCCCAAAATTAATGCAAGATTTGAATTTGCCACCATTTGTGCAATAAAGTGTTGGCAACGTTATTAAAAAAACCATTTGATAGCTGATATTTAGGATTAGTAAAAATGGAGCGTTAAACGGCAGAACAACTCGTTTTCATTGCTGAATGATATTTCAAAAATAATGAAACTCTGACCCATAGTTCGAAAATTGGAGAATGGGTCCCCTAGAACATGGGATTTAACACCTTTCAATTTCTTTTTGTGGAATTATTTTAAGTCAAAGGTCTATGCCATGAACACCTCAAGCACGCGTGCATTGAAGGGGGATATTCAACGCTGCATCAAAGAAATTCAGTCACATTTATGCAAAATGGTCATGGAAACATTTCACATTTACGCAACAAAAGAGTGCGTAAGTGCCAATAAACTCGTGGGGGGGCGATTTGTCTTATGTGTTATTCCATACATAACCCTATTTTATGCACTTAAAGATTCAATAAAAATATAACAATTTAAATAAAAAGAACTGTGTTTTTTTATTTAATTCAAATCTTGCGTTAACACCTTGTTTTATCTCACAACGCTTCAATTTTACTAACTCTAAGCTATCAGTTGTCAAATGTTTTTTTTTAATAGAGTTACCAATACTTTACTGCACAAATGGTAGCAAATTCAAATGCTGCGTTAATTTTGGGACACCCTTTATTTTTAGAACCTTCATTCATTAAATTTCGGAATGTTAAGAAAACATTGGCAAAGTTCCTGATCTCAAAATCTAAAAACGTGATGGATTTAATGAGAAATGGAAAGGTTTTGCATATATTTTTTAATTATTAAAAGGAATAATCTGTTGGTCTTTTTATCTATTCGTTGGGATGCTTAGTTTTCTTGTCTTATTTTCAAAAAAAATCAGCACATGTGAAATAAGCAAAGGAAAGACGGACTTTGGTAATTAGAGAGATAGAGTAATCCAGCGTGACTATTTAAACCTGAATTTTGTAGTAATATAACATTTGTAGCAACCTGTTAAAACATAAGAAATTCTACTGATAGATTATCTGTAACATGAGTAAACTCAAAAACCTCAACTGATATGCCAGATATTATGAATCTAAATGACACGAATCATACCATGAAATTAATGAAAAACATTATTTGTTAAATATAAGAAATGTAAAAACCTTATCTGACTCTGTGAGCCTAGCTTGTGTGAGAATACCATTGCCTCAGAACCTGGGGTAATTTTTTGTGAACGAAAACACAATTGAGTCGTGTTTTCTAAGTGAGCGTTTGGTCGCGAATTGTGTTTCGTTCCTAAAGTTCACTGTGCGCCCGAAAACACTCAAATCAGGACTTTGTCAAACGGCAGGAAGTCCGGGCTCATAGGATTAAGATATTAAGTAAAGTTCTTGTGTGAGATTATAACATATTTTTTTTACAGGATTTATTATTTTTTTATGGAATTATATATTAAATAGGTGTATAGAAATATTTTTAAAAATTGAATCAAGTATGTAGGAACGCTGGAAATCAAAATAATTATGACTTAAGCAGTAAAATAAAACTTAATAACTTATCATAAACTTTAACTAAGAACTTAAGAAAAAACTTTAATTATTTCTTGAATAAAATTCATCTTTTTAAAAATAATTAACATTTTTAGTGAATGCTTATTTATTTTTACGTTTAAAATGGCTCAATTTTTCTTCTACATAATTGGTTTGTTTGGAGAAATAATTTGTTTGTTTAGAGAGATCAAATAGTTAAATAATATGCAAAATACAGTCATTAAAGTATTAAAAACAATAGTTATAAATTCTTTAAAAACAGTTTTTTTCATCACTTTATAAGGAAAAAACCATATTAAATTGGTTGAAAAGTTTTATGCAGTTAATTTTTAATGAGCTTAAACTATTCATTAGTTTAGAGGGTAATTATGCATTTTGTGCAATTCCAAGGAAACATATTATTAATTAAAATATTTGCTTTTCTGGAAATATGGATTAACGAATAGTTTTTATTTTATAAGCAATTGCCTTGAAAATTAGTCTAATTTCTAAAAAATTCTTCGTATTTTTTTAATAATTGTCTTTAATGATTTTATATTTATGTTTGTTTTTCTGATTATTCATTTTTAAAAATTCTTTATCAGCAACCCCATTATTAATATAATGTTTTTTTTTCTTTTTTATTTATGTTACGTTAAAAAGCGCCTTCTCAACAACTGACCAACAATAAAACTTACGTAGCCTGTCAAACAATACTTTCAAAGCGAAACGATGTTTAAATTTATATGAAGGGCAAAACAATCTCAAAGGAAAAATAGAACTTAATTGAATAAATTTTGAAATATAAAATATCGTGAATGCTTTTAATTTTCGAGACATGCACGATTTGTGAAAGATCTCCCATTTTGTATTTTTTTTAATGTTTTTATTTTCATAACATAAATATTGAAACTTTTTTGAATAAAAACATTATTGAAAGAAATTTTCAGTATTTGGCTATAAGAGTCTACTTTTTATAAAAAAACCTCAAATAAAATTTATAATAATTATTTCTTCCCTTGGTATTTACAATCATTTAGTTTAACTGAAATAAATTTTTGCGAAATTTTACCTCGAGATAATTACACAAATTGAAAAAAAAAAAGAATAAAATTTCTTCTTCTACTAGATAGCTCGTTCTTCTACTTGAGTCTTTCAGCTCTGTAGTAGAATGAAACCATTAAATTGGCTATATTTTTATCAGCAAATAAAATTTCCTAGAGAATTTCAAAAAAAAATATTACATTAGGTAACTTAAATAAGCTTGAATAAAAATTTAATGACCATTTATTTTGCTCCGCTTTGGTTAACGATTTTAGTTCCAAACAAGACATGACCTGTACTGTCAAGGCTCGAAAAAAGAATCCGCCATCTTTTATTTTTTTAATGTTCAGTAAAAAAATAAATTTCATTAGATCATCGTGAAATGTTCCACAAAAATAATCCTTTTTTCCATCGCTGATTAACTTTAGAAAGACCATTTCTTAGGATTAAGTGCGTTTTATTTATCTATTAGATACTTAAATTTGATTTATGTGATTAAATAATCGTATTTTTTTCGGATAAAAACAGTACTTCGTGCGATAGAAAATAAGAAATTAATGGATAATGGAGATCGCGATAATGTAA
Source organism: Argiope bruennichi (assembly GCF_947563725.1). Taxonomy (NCBI): domain Eukaryota; kingdom Metazoa; phylum Arthropoda; class Arachnida; order Araneae; family Araneidae; genus Argiope; species Argiope bruennichi. Next base: position 95,561,031 of record NC_079160.1, read on the forward strand.
AATTGAATGAAGACGCGAATTTAAAATACACTACTGTTTTTTTTCTTTCGATAATCAGCAGAATCATTATTTTTATTTCTTGGGAAGTTAAATTTTTTATCATTTTTATCAAATCAGTCAGACATTTTCAATATTCCCTTGGGTTAAGCAATTATTATGAGCAAGCGTTTGGAAAAAGGAACAATAAAGATATTCACTGGCTTGATTTTTAAATTTGATGATTTCTGAACTTATTGTTTCAGGCATTTACTTTTTGCATAAACTTTTCTGGGATTTTTAATACTCGATTAATTTGAAAGAGTTATTTATTTCTAAAAAAAAAGAAATTTATTTTGGTTAAGAAACTTTATGAAGATCGTATTCTTAGCAAGTTCTTTCTTTTTTTTAACTTTTGGAAATTATTTCTAGAAATTTATTTTTTGCATCTATTTTACCTCTTTTATTCAATACTTTGAAACCTCATTATGTATAAAATATTTACATAAAATAGACGCGATCGCAGATAGGTAGTTTTATATAATAACAACAAATCAATAGACATATCTTTTATTAATGTAACTATGAATACATTCTATAATTTATGAATACATTTAAACAATTGTATATTTTCAATAAATTAAGCACTCTCACCGGCTACTGTTAATATTTTCCCTTATATATTCTCCATTATGAAAACAATGTTGCACAGATATTGTACAATGTTCTTCTGAAAATTCTAATACGCGTTGAGAATGTACAAAAATTCATATAAAAATTCTAATTCATTGTATAAATTAGAATCATTATCAAAAAGAACAAAATTGCAGAAAGTATGATAAATATATATATATGCTGATAGCGTAGTTCATATTTAAAAATACCTTGCATAAGTCTGTGAATGAAAAATATTTAATTGCTGCATTTCAAAACATAAAATAATATTTAAAAGATGATATTTTATAATGAAAATATAATAGAAAATAATATATGGCATCGGTCTAATTTCCGCAATACTAGAACGATCTAATTGAAGAATTTTGACTAATATTGACTTTCTGGCTTCCCACGTATTGTCGAAATTTAAATGAACTAAGCGTCCACTATTTCTGCAGTGAAGAACTTTGAAAAAAGTGTATATTATTCTGTCATCACATGTGTTACTGCAGGAGAAGCTAAATACATCATTTTCGGTGATTCTAGGTAAAGAAACTAACTTTTCAATACATATATCCTAAGCATTCGCAAATCTCTATTTATAGTACCAATTATCCTCCCTAGAAATTATCTCTAGCCTGTTCGAATACTATTAATATTACTCTAGTTCTCGTGTTCACATGGTAATATGGGCAGAGTTTCATAATTGTAACATTCTATTTAGATGTCCAATCTCTCTAACAGTGGTTCAATAGGCAATTATCAAAATGTTAGAGAAATGTATATAATTTCAAATGGACAGTTGCTTTAAAGAAAATAAAGAGTTATGTTTTGCTTTGACTATGTCAATAAATGTACTACTGTTATACTTTTATTGTCAATAAATGTACTACTGTTATACTTTTTTTGTCAATAAATGTATAAAATATAGCTTTAATATTTGTTAAAGTTCAGAGTTTTTGGACTGGATTTTAATAAATAATAGTCATTTTTATAAAATATTACGGATACAATCACATTTTTAAAAAACATTTCAGTTATCTACGACTAAAATTAAATAGTGTTATGGACCATTGATTTTAATTATTTTACCCCAATTAAATATTACTTCGATGATATAGAAGTTCTGATTGGATGTTCTTCCTTGAGATAGTCTTTGAAATCATCTAAAACAGTGACTATGGGATAGAATAAAAATTTAGAATTCGTAAGTTTTAAATAATAAATTTATTAATTCTTAAAAGTCAAAATCCAATTATTTCCTAGATTTAAGGCATTTTTTTTCAAATGGACCAATATTAGTGCAATTTTCCAACAAATTTTACTATAATAATTTAGAAATTTGTTTTTGGACAAAAATAGATTACATGCTCAATATAAAATTTTGAAAGTGGATTGGCGTTGTATTCTAAAGTCCATAATCAGAAAAAATGAGCGGAAATTTTCAAGAAATTGTGCTATAGGCCGATTTCTTAAAAAAAAAAAATACCAAAAGAGTATTCTAAGCTCAAATAAAGATTTTTTTTCAAGTGAAAGCGCAATATGGAATAATCAAGCAAATAATGAAATTTTGTAAACAACATATAAAAACTTTGATCTCATTCTATGGTTGATTTACTTTTTCAGGATTTTTCACTTACTTTTTAAGCTTGAAAGTGCATTCTAAAGTCATGTTTTCTCATACAAACTCAAGTAACAATCTATGATTTCGGAAGTAGGAAATATTCGTATTCTGAATTAAAGGGATTAAAATTCCAGGAATGTATAATTTTATTGCGATACACTGTTGTATTTTAACAGAATTAAACGAGCAAGACAAAGCAGTTTCTTTTCACGGAAGTTTTAAGAAAATCTCAGATGAATATTTGTGACTCAACGTAAAAGGATTTCTATTCTCAAATTTATAATCTTGAATTTGTACATCACGAGACAATGCACGCCTTTGTTAGCATTAATAAGCTACCTGAATCGGAAGAAGAGTGGATTTTGAATTCTTCCCAAGATCTGGGAATAGGAGTAACTGTCAAAGATAGGTTTACTTTAATAATGAAATTCATAAATAAATTATTAGTTCTGAAGTGCATTTCTATTTTATGTAAAATATTGGTCAAGATAAGCAAGAAATTCTTTTTTATATTGTTATGTTTTAAAGAAATATGAAATAAAAAATATTAAATGTTTCTTTCATGTTTTAATCTTGAATTCGTTGATCACCAGACAATGCATGCCTTTGTTAGTTTTGACAATGTATATAATTTGGATTTTTAAATTTGAAAAAAACATATCTACTAAATTACTATGAAAAAATTTGTGGAATACTGTTGCATTTCGAAAAAATGCAATTTGTAGGTCTTCGTTGTTAGACAAATTTATTTTGCATCATAAAGAGGATTTATATCATTTATCTGCACTGCATACATGTATTTATTGGCATGTATGTGTATTGTATAATAAAAGATGGGACATTTTTCAAGTAGTTAGAAAATGTAGAATTTTCCCTTCAATTATAATATCAAGGAAAACAAAAACTCTATTCAAAATTGGAATGCTAATGCAATATCAGAGTTCCGGCGGATCGAATTTCATCGTCAGTAGTGCTAATAGAGGCAAGTGATATCAGAAATAAAGTATTTCCTAAAATAAAGACAAATGTTGACTCAACAACTCCTGCTCATGTCTGCCATTGTCTCAATCAATATAGCTTTAGAACATTTTGGTTTGATAAAATTTTAATCTCCCCCCTAAATATTACGGGTGGGTTATTATTTTTGTAACTAATCAGTTGAAATACAAAAATCTCCTCATGAAGGCATTGGAGGAAATAAAAGAAAACAAATATATTTTTAAAAAATTATAAGCATAATTTTTAATTTTATCTTTTACAAAAAAAAAAAAATCATTATTTTATACGAGTGATATTGCTGATGGCTTTTAAATTATCATCATTTTTTTCGTGCTTTTTACAATTAATTTTTATAAAGGATATTAATTTTTTTTTCAAAAAATACCTTTTTAAATAAAAAATTACTTATATTCAAGTTTAAATAAAAAAAAATAAACTGATGCAAAATTTCCATTTAATAACTTAAGGCCATATTTGCATGGTACGTAAAAATATTTTACATTTAATAACTTTCTTATTATCTCATAAAAAAATTTCGAAATTTTTTTTACAGAAATCTAATTTTAATAATTTATTAATAAAACTTTAATGAAAAATTCTTCTTAATTTCAAGGGAAAAATTTTAATGGAATCTAAAAAATAGTTTTTTAATGTATAATTAAGAAGACAGGTAATGAAGTAGAAAGTTACAAAATTAAGAATGTTAATTACGAACTTTTTGAAACTTCAGTATTCATTAAATAAAAAAAATACATGATTTAGTGAATTAGTTGAATGTTTTTTTAATAGTATTTTGAACATCATGAACTGCCGATTTGAATTATTTGCTAATTAGATATTATTTCTTCAGACACTTGAATTTTTCAAGTAAATTAAAAATACAATTTAATTTTTTTAAAGCATATTCTAATTTTATGGATATTTATGAGTCTAATCATTCACGGGAAACGAGTAGTAATATATTATTATATTATTTTATTCAAGTCATTTATAAATTATCATTTCAAAAATATAATATACTATCTACCTTTTCACTCGTAAATAGAACGAATGAACCTTTTCATTCCTGAATTTCATATTTTGTTTTCAGGTTGTTAATCGATTATTATAATATTAATTTAGCATTTACTTAAATTTTCACATTTTTAGTTGTTAGAATTGAATTGTATTGTTAGGAAGAATGTAAAATCGGTTTGATGAATGTATGAAGAGAAGTCCAACAAGCTTGCTGAAGGATAATGGTGCTTTATTCAACTGATAAACCAAACATTAAAAATTTACGGACATAGAGTACACAAAACAACACAGGGAGTAAATAGAAGAAAAAAAAAACCAGAAAATTTGTTATAAACACCCGTAACAACGCAGAGGGGCTTCTTAGGAGATTAACTCTTCAAAAAAAGATTTTGATCAACTTTTCGCTTCAGCTGAAATAAAATACTACTGACTATCTCGATTCTCTGGATTTTATAACATGTATTTCTTAGCATCGTACTTTCTAAAATAAACGCTGGAACTCGAATCCTAATGGAGCTATCATCAAGATTCTAGAATAGTCTGTGTTCTTCGGTTTTGTTCTTCGCCTTCTTCTATCGCCTTATTCTTCATTAATATGCAAAGTTTGTTACCAAAGATTTAAGACTAGGGATTGCAATACCGGACCAAAATTTCAATACCGGTACTCGGTATTTTTTAAATCTTAATACCGGGATACCGGTTTTAATACCAGTATTAGAAATTTTAGAAAAAGAAAGAAAACACAGGTGTTTCTTTGTTTTATTTGCCAGTTTTGTTAGAGAGTGTAAATGTCACAAAAAATAATTTATAACTTATAAATTATAACAGTATATAATCACAAAAAAGTAAAGAAACATCTTATTTATTTAAATCACAAAAAAAGTGTAAATATCACTATTCAGTCTGTGGTACTTTTACAAAGTTTTGAAATGTGATCTTAAAAAACATAATGCATCAATTGTACTGTCATTAAGCCTGAAAACTAATTTTGAGTAAAAATTACCAGCTGTCGAAAACGCTCTTTCGGCATCTACGTGGTACTGTTAGCAAGGCGCGATATATTTCCAAGTATTTATCTCTAAATCCCTTATCTTCAAATAAAATAAATCGATTTCTCGTCGGATGGTTTTGGATAAAGCTGATTTCTGTATTGTATTTTGGTTCGTTTAAATTTTTTTATTTATCGCTAATTATAATTTTTGTTCAAGAGACAATTCCTTTTCACTATCGACAGTAGTGACATCATAATCTTCGATAATTGAACCGAATTCTTCTGAATGTGGATAGGTTTGTGGGTAAAAAATTTTAAGAAAATTTACTCTAAACTTAATCAGATTTGAATTGGTTATTTTCTTTTCTTCATTTACATTTTTAAAATCATTATAATTATGTAAATACCATAAGACATTTTCTATTTCGGTATGCCTATCTTCTGTGAGATTTTTCAATGTAATATATAATTCTTCAGATAGTGATGTGTGCTATTCTTTCAATGACTGCAACATGAAATTTATTGTTGCATTAGCTGTTAATAAATTAGAATCTCTCAGACATAATGCCTCAATAGTCAGTTTTATTGGAAGTAGAGCTGATATAGTTCTGGATATTAAGTCGAATTCACTATCTGAAAAATTAATTTACAGGTTTAAGTCGATTATTGGGTATTTGGATTGGATTTCTCAGTTTCAAAAATCGTTCCATCATTAGGAGTAAACTGTTCCAACGTGTTTTAGAATCTAATTTTAACATATATTCTGTTTTATTTTCAGTTAGTATATATTTTAGTAATATATCTTTTTTATAGGGGAACGTTTAAATATCTTAACAATTTTTCGAACTTTATAAATTATAGGAAGCATTTCTGGATAGGTTAATATTTCATCCTGATTAGCAATATCTTCTTCAACAATTACATTGTCATTATCTTCATTGTCAATATCACTCTCACTCTTACTATTTTCAAAGTTGGAATCCGAAATTTCTATATCCACAGTATTTGGATTCTTCTGTTCTTTATTTTTTTGATATAATACATCTATTACTCCTAAACTTTTTTCCTAATTGTTGCCTCATCAGTCGTTATGGTTACAATATTTTCTTTCAGGGATAATCAATGTTTCACTAATTTAGATTTAAGCAATTAATTAAGCCATTCATTAGCTAATTAATTTCGCCCGTTAGGGAGACATAAAAACAAAAACGTATACTATTTTGCTGTGTTTCGCGATACCTGAACATATAGTGGAGGCAATTTTAAAAATGTCTAGTAAATACCGAAAAGCCGGTATTTAAACTTGTGAATACCGGTATCACGAAATTGTACAAATGGCTCGAAATACCGGTATTCGGTATCCCGGTATACCGGTATTGCAATCCCTATTTAAGACTGACTCGGGATTAATTCAGTAGTATTTACCATATCAGTGAAACGGCCTTCCTTACCAGGGTTTTTACTGTTCTATATTGCGAATTTGCAGTGATTTAATATAAATCAGTGTATTAAAATTAAGATGTGTATATCATGATGTTATTAAGAATATGAAAATCCTATGAATTAATTAATATCCAAAGAAAATGATTTTTTAAATCTTTATTTTAACTCCGACAAAAATGTGCTATTAAATGTTTTGATGAAATAATGAAATTAATTTCAATTTCATCACAAAAATGAACACATAATTACGGATATCGTATCATATAAAATTTAACAAATTGATAATATTAGAAAATTGATTTTTTCGAAATGTTATCGATATCATTAAAATGTTATTTTTTTTTTGAATTTTAACATAATATAACAAAAAATTTCAAACACTATTTTTAGAATAATATTTAATTAGATTTAATAATAACTAAATATTATTAAATACTATTTAGTATTTAATTAGATTTAAAACTATAAAATATAACTTTGACTATTTCACTTGAAAAGAACTTTTTTAAAATTTCATTAAAATTGGATAAAATTTCAAATTTGTATAAAAAGGAATAAAGAAACTTTCATCTTTGTATTTAGAGATTTTTTACTTGATGTCATTTGTGTTTTCTTAGAGTTGTAAAATATATTTTAAGAAATGTAAATTGATATCAAATATTTTTACTAAATAGCTGAATTAAAATAGTTGAATTAAATTTTAGAAATCTTAAAAGAGGAAAAAAAAGCATATCTATCTGTCACGAAATTGTAAACTTAAACACGCAACAAAGTAGGTGAAAGAAAATGAGCGGTGTGCTCATATAAAAGTTTCTATAAAATGTTGGATAAAATATTAGCTCGAGCCAGCTATCTTTTCTTTCTTGCGCGTGTCTTTTACATGGTCCTATCATCTAAATATAGATGTGCATTAAAGTTTAAACCAAATATTTCTGTTGATCGTCTGTCGTTCTGGTTATTCATCTTGAATGAATGCAACAATTCAGAAACACAATGGCCTTTGAAAATGAAATCGCGTGGAGTCTTGTCTCCATTGTAAATATGAGTAATTTGTAAAATTTTCAATCTGATTGGTAATTTGAAATGCATCAGAAGTTTAGTTTACTTCACATTGCTTTAGCAAAGTTAAATGCTACATTGTTTTAATAGCCGAAGGTGTTCTATTTCATTGTTCATTTTATAAACTGTATTTTAGAGAAAGTCACCTTTGTAATTGAAAATTTAACTGTAATTTTTAGCTTATTGTTATTTTATGGCTATGCCCTAACAAAGGGAAGTATCTGATAAATAAAAAATATTATTATTAAAATTCAAAGCATTTAAATTATAGTTAAAAAGTAAAATCATTTACAATCTGTTGATATCAAATTGTTGTATTGTTATGCTAGGAATGCTAAAAATAAATTAAATGATAGTGATTATATTTAAAATAAGTAACGATATTGCATTGTTAGTAGAAAATATCATTAAACAGGATTTTTATTAAAATAATTCAGTCTAAAAATAAACTAACTGGACTAGATCAGTCATGCAATTATTTTTGAGAAAAATTTCAATAAACATTTACTTTTCTTCATTTCACCAAACGATTCTGCATCTAAACAGGAAACCAGAATTGTTAAGTTTCGAAAAACGAATCCGTTATTCTTATTTATTTTATTTGCCATGTTTGTTTGAGAAATGTCTCATTTAATTTCTCTGAAACATTCAGTACATATAACTATTCTTTTCCTGAGTAAAGTACCTTTAGAAAAAAAGTCCATTTTATTTTTCTGTTTTATTTATTACTACTCTCTTGAATTTAATTTATACGATTAAATAGTTTATTTTATTTTTCTTCTTGGAATGGAATGATAATGCTTAAAATAAAGAAATCTAACTTATAAAACAAAATGGAATCTCAATAAGTTAAACTTGAAATAGAATGTTATCATCCTAAAAATTAACTTCTTTTATTTTATTTGTTTCCTTTCATTACGTGAAATCATTTTTTTCTTGTTTGAAAAAGTGCACACACGATTTTCGAGTTTTATTAATCATCATACGTTTCAAAACTATAAAGTGATTTCTAACAAAATAGCAGAAGTTATAATTATAATTGAAGTAAGAACATCTTCAAAAGTTTTTTTGAGTTTTAATTGATTCTTATTTTACAAAGGTTGCATTGTTGAAAAGTATTCAAATAAATAATCTGTTATAGAAAAACTCTATCAACAAATATTTTGCTGTTTCTTTTAATAAATGATATTCTAGCTTATCAAAACCGAATATTATATTTAACAGTTTTATAAAACTGATAATTGTTATACTTATAATGAGTGAATTTTTATTACCAGCTTACTTTCCATGAGTATTCGTGGTTTAATTGAATGTTACACTCACAGGTTGATGTTCATGGCTTCCGCAATAAGTTTTGTTCAAATTTTGACAGATATTTAAGCCTTGTTATTTTAATAATCTTACATCTAGTATGTTCCTATTATACATATGATGCTACGGTTGCACGTGAGACTATATTTTTGCTTTAAAATTCCTAGCCATTTGATGGTAAAGTTTCAGTTTCTGTGCCAGGAGGCTCTAGGTTTAAAACCCGATTGCGTTAAATACCCGTGTCTGATCTGATGCCGTAAGTCTGATAGAAGTTGGATCTGACCTCAAGAGTCTAGCATCCTTCTTTTGCTTGATGTCAGTCCTGATATCTTCTTCATCATAGCTCTCGTACTGCTTCCAAATGAGACGTTAATATAACTGGAATAAGTTATTTAGCCCTTTTTCCTCTAACATTAAATTTTAGGCATGCTTACAGAATATGGCGACTTCATTTACTTATACGAGATCAACAGTTTATCCCAACTATTACATCAGAATAATCATCAGAATTTCTAATACATCTATCGACATCAGAATAATCATCAGAATTTCTAATACATCTATCGACATCAGAATAATCATCAGAATTTCTAATACATCTATCGACATCAGAATTTCTAATACATCTATCGACATCAGAATAATCATCAGAATTTCTAATACATCTATCGACATCAGAATAATCATCAGAATTTCTAATACATCTATCGACATCAGAATAATCATCAGAATTTCTAATACATCTATCGACATCAGAATAATCATCAGAATTTCTAATACATCTATCGACATCAGAACGTGAATCTGAATGTCTATAGATCCATTAAATCAAAAACGTTCATTAATATGTTAACTGGATGGATGTACGGCAATAAGAAATCAATGATTAGTAAGCATATATTTTATATATTGTCTTCAAAACTTAAAATCTTAAGTAGAGTATGGTGTTTATAAAATCTACAAAATCTTCCTAAAAATGAAATAAACAAATAAAAATTGTGCGCAAATTGTTGAAAAATATGAAAAAGTAATCAGAATCTTCATTTCTGAGATCTTAATAATGAAAGAAAGAAAAATGATTAAATAAATATGAAATAATGAAAATTGTCTGAATTCCGATGTTATTTTCTGACGTTTACAGCGTGATGTCGATTAATTTCACGTAAAAGGTCAGATGTACAATATTTGGACTATATAGATTTATTCTAGACTATATATGAAAAAATGCTCCCAATCCAATAAAAGCGTTGGCTTGAAGGGTGGAATTTCTGGTCATATTTTTTTGTGTGACATTTTGGCTTATTTTTATGTTTATTTTCTGCCCTGGTCTTTTATAAGGCGAAAATTGAGCTCCTATTGTATAAGAAGGAAACCCTTTTTCTATTGAAAATCAGTATATTCTTAATTAATTTCTAATATTATTAAGACAATATTATTTAGATCAATTTTGTGTTTGGGAATCATAACTATAGAATGACCTAAAAGTGAATACCATTGAAGAACGTTTAATAAAATGAGATATATCAGAGATATTGTGGAGTAATACACATTAAATATAGCTGCTTTCTAATTCTATATTGCGCTTCGGGTTAATTCTTTTCGAAAAGTAAAGAACATATTCTTGCTTAATTTCATTAACTAGATAATACTATTTAGAGAAATTTAATTTTTAGGAATACGTTTACTAATTAGCTTTAACAAAACTGTCCCATTTAATATTTTTTCAATGCATTTTGATGCAGTTGCAAATAATTCTGAAAATATTCTATGGCTGTTATCATGAATCATTTTATGATTCATACGTGCTTTCCTATGTATACCTTGACATGTTATAAAAACGTATATCCCTTTCATAATTTCAGGAAAGAAATGAAATGCATTTGTTTGTTTGGATTCTAGAAGGCATAATTATTAGCCTTCGGAGCCTGGTGGTTCCTCCTGCAAGGCTCAAAAAAGAAAGGACTTCACTGTCTCTTGCTTCCTGCCCCATGATTGGTATTGGGCAATTGAACTTTATTTAAAAGACAAGTACGAAACTCCTTTTAGGGATTAGTCTCACTACGGCAGTTTGATTTGTCAAATTAAGCAGGGCTGGAGGTGCGTCTGAATTAATTCATAAGATGATATCGAATAGGTGTCACTAGCTGTAAACTGAATACAAGCATTCGCACCCTAAACTGCCGAGTTAGGCTGAACCAATCAGGTGGTCCAATGTTTGCATTTTCAAAGCAAATAGACTTCTGTCATAAGGGAATATTTATAGAAGGATGCAGATTGACTGTGGTGCCAGTTCTCAAATTGGGTGCATATGGGTCGGGCATTAAATAGTCGGAGATCAATGGCGCTGATGAGATTTCGATGTTTATTTGATATGTATCTCTAATCTAATCTCTTAACATCTCTATCTAAATATCTCTTCACCAAGTATTCCATGATGTCAAGTATTGAAGTAGTGATTGTTTATTCTCTTTATCAAAGATGGAATTTTTGAAGACCAGTATTTTTTGAGTCGGTGGTGCCGGTTATCGTATGCTGTGTACTGAGGGCTGATTAGTGAAGATTAAAAGGGGTTGACATTGATGAGGGTGACCAAGTTCCGATGTTCCGGAAATCAGGCATGAATATTAGGCTAAGACGGGTATGAGAGCTTTTTCATTGAAGCAAAGTTGAATAGTTGGGATACACGTAGTGTTAGGTAGTACCAGTACTTGATGGGCGTATCTTTTGGGCTGGAGAAGTAGGATAGGATGAAAGAGAAGGTGATTTGTAAGATCCTGGATATCTAATAGGTGATGATGTGGGAGAAAATGGGAAATCTATACCTTCGTTGCTAAAGATCAATCCGACCATAAAAAAATAAGGTACTTTCATGAAAGAAAATGAAGATGTACCAGAGGTTGCGTCAACATGTCGTGTCTTTGATGTCCGAAAGAAAGCTAAATGTTTTCCTAGAGTCTATCAAATTCAGCATGTTGATTTCCCTAGCAAACAGTGGAAAAAGTTTGGATCAGACGTCGAAGCAAATTTTTCAAGTGAATATTTAACAATCCCTTGCTGTCTGACAGAGAGTTGACATGCCAAGAATATTGTGTCTTCTATGAGAGTTTAGAATCTTTCCGCTTATTACACATACAAACACAGCTAATGTATGAAGGAACAATAATATGCTTTATCATAAAAAACAGAGATCCAAAGTTTCTTGGATGGCAAATATTTTGGCGGATTAGTATGAGCGAGGATAGAACCTGGGACCTTGTGGTTCGCAGCCCAGTAACATGCCCACAATACAAAAGCAATTGCTCATATAGCGTAACTGTTAACTGGCTTATAAGCTTCCACCACAATATCTTGTCCGATAAATTGAACCAGTTGGAGTTTTACCTTAGTTTCAACATTCCATATCCTAAAAAAATGTACTCCTCCCTTTAGGATTATATGAAATTGCATCTTTGTACTTGACACCTGTGTTAGCAATGGTATATATATCAAACAAAATAATTTTTGCCTCGGAAAGGTCAAAAAAATATTTCGAGATTGTGGTTGGATCTTTCGCACGTCTGTGCGAAAAGTTTTCGAATTTCTGCTTTTAATCTTACATTGATTTAAATAAGCAAAATTCAATTAAGTATCGCATATTCATTCAGTTCTGACTTTAAAAAATGAGTATTGTTCATAATTTACTCCAAAAAAATTGACATTTAACATCGGAGTCTTATTTTATCAAATGAATTTATGAAAACTTTTTATTGATAAATAAAGTTAAAATGTTTTGATTAAATGAATTTTTCATAAGAATGAATTCCTTCCCAAAATTCATAATAACTCCAGCTTTGGTGGTATGGCAGTAATCTTTCTTACAGAGAGATTTCTTCCATTGAACACTCTGTCCACTATTATTAGATTATATTCCGATTTTTCCTTCTTGTACTCGTCAATGGCAACAAAAATAATATAACACTTATTGACTTTGAAAAATAAGATTGAAATGCAACTCAGCCCTCTTTAATATGTTATCATTCTTTAGCATCTATAATCGTTTTCTTTGAGTTGAGTACCAAAGTACCACTTAAGTTTCTTTCTATTACAACACTCAGTGGTGAAGAGCTTGTTCAAGATTTTTAGAAGAAATTTATCGGTGCTGACAAGTTCCACTTAAGGCTGCTTAAGATGTCACTTTGGAAGAGGGGATAAAAATCTTTCTTTTTATGAAACGTATCTGATAAAATGATAAAAACCATTTTTCACAATGTGGCAGTTTGATTTCGGTAAAGTCAGCGCCGTGATTGAAACAATTATGAGTTTTTAAATTTAAAAAAAGGTAATTCTTGATTCGATGATTAATTTATTGATAAATGATTCTAAATAGTAAATGTTTCTAACAATTAGTTTTATATTTGAGATATTGTCTGTTTCTCTATGATTTAGAAACAATAAGAGTAGCCACCTTATTTTAACAATGTTTTGAAGAAATTAATTAACTACTAATTGCGTGTAATTCTGATTTGTAAATTCCATGACTTGTTAGTTTAATTCAAATCAAAATCATTGCTATATATTTTATTAATTTTCCTTGAAAATTACAGTTTTCAACGAGTGACAGAATTCTGAATAGAATCATTCATATTTCATGAAATATGTCAAGGAATTCTGAATAAAATTATTCATATTTCACGAAATATAAATCAAAATGTTTACTTTCCTGTTTTACACACATAATTTTGAAGACTTTATTAACACAATTTTTGTCTGAAAGACAGTTTGAGAATTATGTTCCAACATTATTGGACACGTACAAATAAACAAAAGCACACGTAACGAAGTTGATAGTATTTGTTTGATAAGATATTAAGTACTAGATAAGAATTTTCTAATTGCATTGTTTGCTGGACTGTATCTGGCTACATTTCCATAAAACTGTGATATCGAACATTTTCCCTTCTCTGAAAGTGAAGAAGATGTTAGCTGAATACAGACGAAAAAGCGTAAAAAGGTTTCTGATTCCGGAATGTGTGGATTTTAATTTACATATTGCTAGGCAAAAGTGTGTCATTGTCAATATTAATGAGTTAGGTAACACAAAGGAAGTGTGAATTTTAAATATCAGAGTGAACTCATTGTCAAAGACGAAAGAATTTTCATTAGATGTCAGAGTGCATAAATAAATACATTGGACTGAAATACTAATGTATGCATGTTATTTTAATTTATAAAGATTGAAGTTATTATTTTGATTATTAATTATTATTTTGATTTATAAAGATTGAAGTAGAAAATTTTTCTAGAAAAAGAAATAAAGGAAAATTTAATTTATTGATAGATATATATGATATCTTAAGTTTGGAATGCAGTGTCAAAAAATAGTTGTTTGCAGAAATTAATAACGAGTGTGGGAAATTCTGAATTAGTGATAAAATTATTAATTTCAAAGATATAGATTTCTATACATTATTGAAATAAAAAATATAATTATTTTGCTCAATAAAGCAGTATCTTATGAGTTTGTAAAAATAACAAAACAAACGGAATCTTATAAGAATTTTTCTAAATTATCTATTTTAATAGTTAAATCAATATTTTGGACAAGACAACAACTACAACAACAAATCAATATTTAATTCATAAAATTTATTTTCACCTCTAGTTTTAGAAAAAATGTTAAAAATGCACAATTGAAATTTAATTACCTAAGGCGATGATGTTCCTTAATATCTAAAGAGTTTTTTAAAAACACATTTTTAATAATTATGTTGTAGTTTTAGTAAGGCTGCTTGATGTAATAAAATCCAAATTTAAATGGCGAATCTTCAATGAATTTTTTCAAAATAATTTTATTTTGATTGAATAAATAAAATTTAAAAAATTAAAATATTACTTTCAAAATGCTTAGAAGAATTTATTTTTTGTACATTAGATAAAATAAAAACTAAACAAATGATTGAAATTATTTGTATTATATGCACTTCCAGTATTTCATTACTACTCGAAATTAATTACATATGCATAAGGATAAGAAAAAAGTTATTTTAATTCTTAAAAAAATGAGCATCGTTTTCAAAATTTATGTATGAAGAATTTATTTTAAAGGTAATCATTTTCATCAGCTACTATTTTTTTATTATATGAAATTAGTAGAAGTGTTTCCTAATTATTCAAATTGTATTTCTGTGTTTATTTTTTTTATCAATCTTGCAAGTGATTTTTCAAAACATTTCTTTAATTTTTAAAGGATCAATTCTTAAATTACTTTTTCCCATCTCTGGAATATGATGCTTGAAAATATTTTTGAAATGGTAGGAATATTAAATGTGCCACTTCAAGGAATTCCAACAAAATTGATGGATTAAATTTTTTCCCTCGAAAACCGATTTTTATAAAACTAGATCATTGTTGCTTTAATCTTAATTAATAGACCATCAAACAGATTGCAAAATAATTTTTATATAATTATGCTGATATATGATTAATATGATTGATTTTACATTGTTTAACATAATTTTCTGTTATCATGTGTACTTCGAAAATGCTAGGAAATTTGAATGACAGGTTCATTGGGTCTGCATTTCAATAAGCTATTGCATTTTATAGCAGAGAACAAGAGATCTGAATGTATTTTGTTGCAGAAAAGAGCATAAATAAGCATTATTGCAGAAAAGCGTTTCTTAATTCATCACTTTTTTCTTTAAGACTGGGTTTTGGAATTGGCAACTAAGCAAATGTAAGTATTATGCATTTTAATCTAAACATTGCACGCAATGTAGACTTTCGACTATCGATAATGTAGCTTTTAAACTTTATCGATGGTTCAGTAATATATTATAATGGATATTTTCTGTAAAAATGCAAATGCAGAATTTAAAACTTGTATTAGTAGTAGCTATAGAAAGGGATTTAATCCCACATCTTATGACTTTTTTTTGTTACACTTAGACATAACTTTCATGACTGCATTTGTCGCCGTCTGTAAGTTAATAAGGAGGAGATTTCTAACTTTAGTGAGTACTTTGCATAAATCTTGTTATGAGAAATCAAGCTATAATTTATGTATTCAAACATTGAATTGAATTAATCATTTTATTACGGGCAACGCAGAAAATAAATTCAATTTTTTTCACACAGCTTTACGGTGGATGCAATATAAGATTAAAAGTCCAAAATTTGCTTTTGAAATAAAAAAATGCTTGATTTTTTTAAGGTTAATATTTTTTTTTTTTACAGAAGTTATTACAAAAAAATAACAAAATTATTTGAAATATAATAAAAGTCTTATCAACAATTGTTTAATCTTTTTATCATTAAAGCTAGAATGTAATAATCAATCCTGAAATGAAAGAAATTTGTGTGGTACTTGTTGGTACTTGCTTAGTAATTAGTTAATTTCGAAACTGTTTGCATAACATGAACACAGGAAAAGCATTATGGATTTTTTAATATTTTTTTAAAAACACGTTTATGCAATTTCTAAATAAGATATTACAAAAATATCAGTAATACTTGGTTTATAAATAATTGTAAGCTGTAAATGAAAAATTTACTAGTGAACTAACTATCGAATATCGCATTTCTATTTTATTTCTCTATTGCTTCATTCTGTTTGCGCACAACTCTTGTAAATATTGTATTTACTATTTTGCAAAATTCTGATAAATGAGCTCATAAAAGATGTAATACTATTTTATGAGCATAGACTGATTGATAGTATTTAAATTTCAACTGAACAGCTATATTTTATAACTTTTAAATGTACACATAGTTAAGTTGCTTTAACAGATTAATCAATAAAAGTTTTTTTTAACAGGATAGAAAATTTCTAGAGTGTTCTCCCAAGAAAAAGAGTTAAAGTAGCATAAACATGTCTACTTAAAAGCAGTGTAATATTTGTTTTGTTATGAGTGAGTCAAATTAAATTTCGAAGAATTCGAAAGTATAAATTTATTATCTTTTCCTAATATTTTCAATTCAATGATTAAATACCACATTTTATTATATTGTCGTGAAATATTCTATTAAAAATTTCGTTTTCTGAACTGATTCTTTTTCAAAGTTCATAGAAGTGATTATATTAAGCTGCATTTATGTTACATTTTTTAAATTTAATTTATGAAATTAAAGGTTTTTTTATTTTGGTTTTAAAATTGAATGAAAATCACAGTTAATAGGCAAGACATCGATTTACTGGTTAAATCTGATTGGGAAAAACTAAAATCGAATAAAAAGCATCCTTTTAAAACAAACTTTCTATGGAGGAAGATTTTGATCATAAATTTAATTATAATTTATTATTTCATTGAAAATTCCCTTTCTACTTTTAAAGAATCATAAAAAAAAAAAAAAAAAAAAAAAAAAAAAAAAAACCTAATATCTGCTTGGAATTTGCTGCAAATATTTCTTTGCAGCAAATTCTCAGAAAAAGGAAAGAAAAGTAAAGATGTTTGTTTGTACATTTTTTTCTTTTTAAAATTTCTGATGCATGATGAAATGTCTTGCAATCTTTTACTGAAAGCATTTTCCATAATTTGATTAAGCCTCTATATATGATGAAAATTCCTCTAACTTGGAGAATATTTTCTCTCGATTCCACACGATCCTTGAATTCACATTCTTGATATAGAATTTTTGATTGCATTTAATTAAAGTTATGCATGTTAAGCATCGGTAAGAACGAATATAATTTGAAATATTTGGCATTATCCATAATTCACGAAAAAATGAATATGATATTTTTGCTTTTCTAAAATTTACTAATAGGACAAAATGCTATGAAAGGATAGTACTAAATGGCCTTTTTCTTCATTTTCATCACTCTTTCACTACTAATCCGTCCCAAATCGGCCGTGAAGATTCTATACTAATGGGCCCTTTTAAAGCTGGTTTCTATCTCAAATGAGGGATGCAGGATGTAAAAAAGTTATCTCTAAGAATACCTTCGCTTTACATCCTAAATTTCTCGTTAGAAAAAAAGAAACTGGCCCCAAACTAATTCATTTATATAGAGTATGAACAGCAGGGATGGTTTGGATTAGTAGTGAAAGGGTTAATGGCAGTTCGAAAATGATGTGGTTGCCTTTTATCAGCGTTATCTATTTCCACGTATTTAGAGCTTTAATGTTCCATTCCTTTTAGAATGGATAAAAAGGAATTACAATATCAGATTAAGAACACACCTGCAATAAAGTGGGACTTACAGATATAAACACATATAGATTAAACAACATTGTACAAAGATAAATAATTCTGCAGCGAACATTTTTCGCCTCAGAAGGAAAATAAAAGAAGCTATTTGTTCCAATGAGTTATTGCTGAAGTTTTTGGCGTTTCATTCAAACTATAGCAATCGAGACTCGATTGAGAATTGACTTTTCGTTGTAGTGCGAACATCAGTATTTTTCTTATTTTCAAAGAATTTCCTATTGAAGAACATATTGAAATTAACACGAAATATTTATAATGATATAAAAGTTCGAAAAAATATCTATGAAGTTCTTTTCGTTGCCATCTAAATTAAAATTTAGGATAGAGCTTCTGATGGTAGTTATGGTAAATTCCTCCTCCCCCGAATTATTTCTGATTTTTTTTTCAAGGGAATATTACCTTGTCCTACTCTTTTAGGAGCTAAAGTCAAGGTTATTCGCTTTTTCATAGAATGAATCTTAGATAGTTGTCAAGAAATGTCTGATTGATTAGAGAAAATAACGTGATAGTTATGGTAAATCCCCTCCCAATTATATCTGATTTTTCTCCCCAAGGGTATATTACCTTGTCCAACATCTTTAGGAGTTGAAGTCAAGGGTATTCTCTTTTTCTGAGAATAAAACGTAGATTGTTGCCAAGAAATGATTGATTGATTAGACCAAATAACGTGATAGTTATGATACCCCCCCCCCAAATTATTGTTTGACAACGAATTGTAAGACCCTCTGCGCTTTTACGCATGAGTTAGGATGGGTTTAATTCGACAATTAGGAAAAGATGAAAGGAAGAGATGTTTACATTTAACAATGAAGACTCGTGATTTTATGAGACGAAAACGTAACAGATAATTAATAATACAGAAGGAAAAGGGTACTAATGCACAGTAAAATATTTCAGAGCGCTTTTTATTTAATATAAGGGACATACACATTGAATTATGAAGAATATATGGAACATTTCTGTTCCTAAAATTTGGTAAGTACTTTTTTACAAAATAATAATCATCTTTTTATATATTAAAATGATTTTTTTATATGTTATTAAATTTTTTCAGGAATATTTTAATTCCCCGTTTTCTTCTTCTAGGCCACAATATTTAATGATATTATGTAAAATTTTCTTCGTACCATTCCTGAAAGCATTTTTTTCTCTTTTGGCTACACATATCAAAACGAAATTTTGAGTTAAAATAAAATGCTGTCAGAAATAACACACCACTCATATACACGTGAAAGAAAAATTGAACTAAAAGGTATCTAATGGGGGAAATCCAAGGTCAAAGGTGAATACCGGAAATGCCTTTTCGTTCCGCGTCTCACTCCTTAATGAGATGGAATCGTCGAAATGTGGTCGTCTCAGAATCCGTTGACGGACAATTTGTCTGATTTTGTTCCAAGTGATTGCTATTTTCTCCCATATCCGAAGGAGCTATTGTCAGGGATATTTTCACTTTCAAAGGTCCTTTATTGAACTCCAGATAGCTGCCAATAAAGGACTGATTGATCAAGAAATAAGTACTGATAGTTACGGCGAATCCCTTCCCCCTCCAATTATATCTGATTTCAGTTCTAAGTGATTATTACCTTTTCCCACATCTGAAGGATCTATTGGAGGGGGATATTTTCTTTTTCAGAGGATGAACTCCAAATAGTTGTGAAGAATTGACTAATTGATCAGAGAAAATATTTCTACTAAATCTGTATTAAAAAGATCAGAGATCTGATAAATGCCACCAATTATTTGGCGAATAAGCAGAAAATGAATTTGATGTGTTGATTTCCATTTCTCGATTTACGCCAATTGTTCATTTATAATTATTTATTCTTATTGAAATCTGTTTGTGATATTAAAGTATGTCCTTAAAACGGAGTATTACTTTAAAAAATTGCATGCCAATATTTTTTGTTCAAATTTTACTGATATAAATGTTCATTTATTTTTCTCGATACTTTTCGGTACTTTTCCGTTATCCGGGAGCAAATGTCGCCAGTTGTGAACCAAACGCTAATTTGGCGTAAGAAATTCAACGAAATAATACATTATTGGGCGCATTTTTGCTTGCGCCCGGCTAACGGATTATGAACTACTAAAAGCGAATTTGGCGGAATTCTACATTATTTGGCGATTTTTCGCTTGTGCCCGGTTAACGGAAAAATACCTATTTTTCTTGTGAATGCGAAAGTAACATTTCAAAAAATTCCCCAAATTTCGCGGATTATAACTAAAAATATACTTTAGAAAAAATATCTTATAGATTAATTTAAAGTGATTAGAAATGAATTATTCTGTTTATGTATTTTTTTCAATCATTAAATAAAATAATATAAATGCACTGCTTTTTCAAATATTCCCGTAAATATGATTTGATTTCTTTTGACACTGTATAAAAGGATTTTAGACTCATGCGTCCCTTTTAATCAAAAAGGCAGAGAGTAAAAGAAAATCTTTTTTGTTAATATTAATGCATTTCTGTTGCAAAGGAAGTGTGTATTTAAATATTCCAAACAGCATTTGGACCTAAAAATGTTTGAAAGAATTATAGAGTAAAAACTGCTGTTAAATATGGTAAATAGGATTAGGATTTCAAGAAAGAAGAAATAAAGTAGAATTTCTCAGTATATAATATAAAATAGATAGATATACATATATAGATAGAAATATTTTACAGAAAATTGATGTAAACATTGAGTTTATTCGCTTTGTGATTGGTAGAGAGCGAATCATCTGACCCACGACGTTTGAGGTTTGTTTTGCCAGTATTGTTTGATAGTATACTGCAAAAAAGTTTCACATAACTTGTTACGCCGTATACGTATTTCTATTGCAATTGATGGTGAAATATTGACAAAAAAAAGAAAAGTATAGCTTTTATTAACACAAAATTAACGGCAAATGAGTTAAAAATAACATAATTTGCTAATTCTACTTTTAGATGTACCGTTTGTGGCAACACTAATGCAGAGCTTTTCGGTTTATTTATCTTTTTAAAGTGAAGGAAATTTTCTGTCTCACTTTTTGTGATATTCGAGTTTTGATTTTTGTTAACCCGGCACAAGCTAAGAATCCGTTCAGGAGCATACGCCGGAAAACAAACCTCATTCCTTCCTTCCTTCTGTCTCACAGCTCGGCTAGCAATAGTCAGAATTCCTAAGCAATACACTTGTTAACCCTGTATTGTCCGTTTTTTTTAAATATTAATGAAGCATCCGGCGATAGATGAAGAAACAATGCGAAGAAAAACGGCGTGGGAATCTGCCAATTTTTAAAAAAAATTAATTGTGAAACTGTTTCGTTGGCGATAAAATGTGGAAATTTGAATCAATATTCAGATACTGCCAATATGAGCAAAGGACTGTTCATTGTGTGATTTTGATCTATGAGTAGAAGGATCGGCAAATGTAAATTGTCATCATGGAAAAATTAAGCCTCCAATATTGAATTGATATTCTTATAGAAAATACTGATTCTCTTATAGAAAAAGTAATTGTATTCCTTCAATTTTTATGATACACAAATTTCTGAGCATGAATTTCCATAAAATTTTCATTAAATGTTATACTTTGATAGAATTTTAGAAGAGGCCTTAAACTGCTTAAGACATTTACACGAGGTTAGTATTGAAACACTCTGTCTTTTTTTGTTGTTATTCAAAATGGAAAACAATATAAATAAATAAATAAAAGAAAAGGAAAAGATTTTGAAATATGAATTTTGTAAAAGGAATTTTGATGAATGTTTGGAAATACTAAGTTATCATTGCTTATCCAGAAGCTTAACATGGTTCGGGGGTTAAGAATTTTGATAAGATTATGCATTTAATAACTGTAACCGAATTGGGTAAAATTTGAAATTGTATTTTTAAAGTGTAATAAAGTAAAGATAAAAGAAGAAAAAGAAGAAAAACATTTATTCACTTCTATCTATAATTTATTTCAAAAATATTAATTAAAAATTTATTAATTATTGCTTATGGATAAATATTCTAAAACAGTTCACTTATAAACAGTCCGCACTTGCATTCTTCTTTTATAATTAAAATATTCCAAAGCTTCGAGATATAAATGTTATTTGGTGGTCTTTGGATGGTTTCCCAATACATTTATTCTGTTACGAATCTGCGATGCGGCTTCCCAGCTTAGTTGGTTCCATAGGAGGTCCCAGAGCTTGGCGACAAACTTGGGGACCATTTGGTGCCAAAACAGATTATACCCGAAACATCGAGAATTTTCCCTTTCGTCCAGTAGGAACCGAGATATGCCTCGAACGTTCCTGATTGGTTGAGAGGCTTCTAACCCAGCCTCCTGAGACCTATAAAAGGAGCTGCAGCTGCCGGGGAGTGGTGGTAAATTGAGCGCGAGAGTAGTCGGAATAAACGGTAAAGAACTGGTCTTCCAGAGTAAAGCGGAGCAGCGACGGAGTGAAGCTAGTGCTGAACTAAGCTGTGCGCTACTATCTGCAATAGAGTCTGGTTGTATGCTGCAAGACAATCTTCTTGAAGACGAATGTCTTCTGGCTGAAGACAATCGTCTTTTGTGCTGTATATAGTTGTCGTCTTTGTGCTGTCCTGTGTGTCTTCGTGTAAATAAACGTCGTTGTTTTATTTTCTACTGCTGATTGAGCGTTTTCCATACCATATAACTCCCACTATCCAAACGAACCCGGAAATTTCGTAACAATTCCTTTCAGAACCTTCAAAGTTATCACCGAACCATCAACATCATTGTTTAAACTTGCTTACAAAAAGTTATGATTTTTCGAAATTTTACAAGGAATCTGTGAAATTTTGAATTGCGTTTAGCGTTGCATAGATTAATTTTAGGTAAAATTTCTTAAGCTTAAGAATTTCTATTTTGTTTTTAACTCTCAATACAGTTCTTAACATTTCACTAACACTGATTGAATATAAAGGTTATGAAATTCTTCACTTCAAAATGATAATGTTGCACAATGTAGTGATGCCAGTAATCGAATACCTTTATGCATATTTATGTACAACAATTCAGTAATTTTCATAATATAAAGATAATGATGTTATTAGCCCGATTATATTAATTGGTAATACATCATTGTATAGCCAATTTCAAATTATCGCTACTATTTCCCACTGCTGATGCTATTTATGATATAAGTCTGTTTTGTATGTCTTAAATAAAGAAAGAAAACGTTACAGAAGAAACAATTTTTAATAACACCAATCAAGTACATCAACCTAAGCAGTAGACACGTATTGTATGTTTAGAAGACATTTATGGAGCTTTTCGATCAATATGACAATATATCTCTATGTCCCTCAAACTCATTAAAGTAATATTACAAGACTATTAAAATGTATCTCTTTAAATATAAACATTACATCTAGATAATCTAATGTTCAAGCTAATAGGCTATATTAAGTATACTTCATAGAATCTTAATTAACGAGAAAATTTAAAATTTGGCACATGATTAATAAATTGGCAGGGCACAATATTGACTTCATCTTAGTTCAATTTCTAGGAAGTTAAGATACTAAAGTATGATGGATTGGATACTTAGCAGTGACAAGGTGAAACATAGTTCTTTTATTGGAAGCTCTTACCCATTTGACCTTCTCTGAGTCATATTAATGGTATTATTATGTAATCTTTTATCCTGTCGAATTCGCGTAGAAAATGTATTGATAATCCATCACTCGAACGTTTGTCGATAAAGGACCTTTCAAACTCGTTTAGACTTAAAGGTAACCGCTTTTCAAGTAAAATCTTTGCTACTTACTGATATAACTGCGAGTTGATTTATAACGATTTTGGAATAATACTTAATGAAATGAAGACATTTTGTGAGAAAGGCAACTCTGAAACTGACATGCTATGATTAAATCCTGACAATTAAATATAAATCAATTATGACTAGT
Organism: Argiope bruennichi; assembly: GCF_947563725.1. NCBI lineage: Eukaryota > Metazoa > Arthropoda > Arachnida > Araneae > Araneidae > Argiope > Argiope bruennichi. The sequence goes on from NC_079160.1 coordinate 95,585,190, forward strand.
TGAAGTGGTCTCTCTAAAGTTTTCCCGTAAATTCTCTAGTGAAGATTTTATTCCTCTCCGCATATAGGTGTGCGGTTTGTTAGGAACGAGTATAGAACCTGGGACCTTGTGTTTCGCAACCCAGTAACATGACCGCGATACAAAAGCAATTGTTCGGGTATCGTAGTTCTTAACTGGCTTATAAGCTTTCACCACATAGGCAAGACTGAACTTCAAGAGTTCTCATATTTTTACTTTCACAAATGACAATAATTGTACAACTATACAATAGATAGGTACTTGAGTATTAACCATATGGTGCTAGTGAACAGTAGTAAATTTATCAATATTTAAAGGTCTCTAAACGCCTGTTCAAAAAAAAAAAAAAAAAAAAACTACGGCGGTTTTCCTAGACGCCTGGATATCACTGTGGAATTTCCTTCTACTTTCGTTAAGTGGGATTCATTAGACAATATAGTGCTGATGGCTTTCGGGGACAGGGAAGAGCTCAGAGGACTCTCAAAGGATGTTCGACCATGCACTTGTTTCATAGCCATCAGTAAAGTAAGTCCTCTTTTGTATATAAAACGCCTTAAGAATTCGTGCTTTCTTATCTTTGAAAGAAGACTCGGAAATTTGAATTGCTTGAATTCGAAATGACCTTAGGAATGACAGGGTTAAGAATCATCGATTTTCCGCAAACATCTAGTGTTTTTCGTAAATCCAACATAAAAGTGTTGGAGATATTTTTGTGATAAACTAGACTCTTGGTTAATACTCAAATATTAGAAAACCGGATATATGTTTTGGATACCTTTTTTTATTGACCGATTAAAATCAAAATTCGATATAGAACTAAATATGTAGTCACAAGATCACAGCTAATTTAATTTTAGTTATTTCGTTTTTTTTCCTCTTTGATTTTGAGTTGTCACACTTATGTGCATACAAAAGTACAGAGAGAGAGAGAGGTCGATTTCTAGATGGATTTCTTTGGAAATCTACATTATAGATGCTACACCGCTGTTATAAATTTAATTCTTTTTGCTCTTTATGATTTGCAGTTAGCGTGTATATTTGTACTTGGTGAATCAAAGCCGAGCAAACTTTCTCAAGACGGAATTCAGTTCAAAATTTGATATAAATCTACAAATTTGGTTTAAAGATATACAGAATATCAACCTTAAAGTTTAAAGTGGTTTTTTTAGTTTTTTGTTTAAGGAAGGCAGATTAATGCATAGACATAATTCCAAAAATATTTGAAGTTTATGTCTATAAATTCTCGGATTTCCAAATAATGGAGATTCGTCAATATCTCACGAATCTAATTTCTAGACGATTACAATACTTTCTCTTTGCATGATCGACAAAAAAGTAAAAAGGAAACATTTTGTCGATCATTCTGATGATTGTCATTCCTTCTGGCATTGTTGTAAAATCATTTTGACAACAAGTAGTTGAAATGCTTGTATTCAATATCAAAAACTTCGAGTAATAACTATTGTGTATAAGTAACATAAGTTACAATGAAAGGTCTATATTTGGCAAATAGCGACATTCTCTGGTGAATGTCAGCAATCATGCTGTCACCATTGATTCACATTCGTTGATTGGCATTCACTGGATGAGAGTATCGACATTCGCCGAGAATGTTAACATTTTCTTATGTCGATGTAAATGATTTATAATAAAACATTAGCAACATACGTTATTTATAATTTTTTTCAAGATTTACTTTTTGCATGTTTAAATAAGAAAATTAGTTTAAAACCTCCAAATACAAATCTTTAGATTCAGAATTATGATAAATGTTAAAGATACATAAGTAAAAATCCCATGAATTCTCGATTGCTGATACCACTCTTTAACTGCATTGATGGCATTCAAGTTTAAATTGCTATTGCTGTTAAATTTGCTTCCAAATGTGGATTGTCAAGCTGTGTATCTATGATCTTTGATAAATCGATAATTTTTTACAAGATAATTTAAAAGTATGTTATAATAATCAATTATTTGTAAATGATTTAGAATAAAACATTAGTCAAATAGAACATAAATAAAATCATATATGTTTTATGTTGAAACCAGAATTTATTGTCAACATAGCCTACAACTGAAATAATCAGATGATTTCAAAATTGGTACAGAAATGCTTTGTGGAGAAATATTTTGCTGCTCATGTTATGTTACATCATCAGAAATGGTACTTCATTTTGCCAAAAATACTGTGGTAATTTGTTTGCCTATTCGTTTTCTGATTGAAAAACCTCTACTTTAACTTTTACAATCCGTTACTCTACTGATAGTTTTACTTAAAACACGGCTTTGAAAACAACAGGATTCATAGAGTGGTTTAATTTACAAACTAAACTGCAATTAAATGATGGCTTCCTGAGACAAAAAAGCAGGCTTTATGTGATGCAATGATTTTAATTTCAGTAAGTTATTGGAATAAAAATAATGACTGGTGCATTTGAAGTAACTCAAATAGGATTAAATCCAAACCATTAAAGCTAAAAATATTTTTGATGATTCATATGTAATTGCATGCAATTTGTTAAAAACATTTGTTGGTATTCGTTAAAAGAAGTAAAATGCATAATATTCTGTCGATTATGAAAAGACCCAAACGCTCGTTTAACGAAACTACGAAGGACGTCTAGATATAACTGCGAAATTTCCTCCCCTCTTGTTAAGTATAATTGAATACTCATAGCACGCGCGTTGGTTGATAGAGGCGCTTGCACAGATATGTTTTGCAGCAGGAAGTTTTCCGAGAACTCTCATACAGTTTTTTAGCATTCTTCAGTTAAATAGGATCCCGTTTTGCATATTAACCCCTTAAGAACATAGGGTCTTTGAGGGCAAGGAGGATTAAGCTTTTCTAATACTTGAAAAACAAACTAGGTGCTCCCATGTCCTGAAATATATGAATATAAAAGTGATCCAAGTATTGAGAGAGTTAAAATTGATTATAAAAACGATATAAAACTAACTACATTGTTACAATTAGTTTTAAACAAGAAATCTGCTTATTCATTCAGAATACTTCTAAAAACCATTATCATTATTTATTTAATAATAACTAATTGCTTTTGCGTTTATTCCAAACTTAAATGAATATTTTAAATATATGGCATTGTTTTATTGTAACAGTTTTCTAGTTTGTTTCTGTAAACAGCGCAGCTGTCATTTTACGGTAGTGCTATGTCAAAGAAAGCACAATAACTAAAAACTTGGTTTCATTTCGAAAGACGTTTTCTTGTAAGTTGCAAATATTATTTTTTCGTGAGAAATACCCATTGTTCTATATATCGATGCGCTTTTCATATTTCACGCGATACATCAATTTATTTTGAGAAACAAACAGGTGTTCAATTTATTTTGTTTTTAACAAGTGCAACTACCTGCCGATAGTTGTATTTGAGTCATCTGCTTTATGGCTGTATTTGGCATATTAATAATAGTTATCTGAATCTGAGGTTCATTGTTAGTAAAAACACAAATATATTTCGCTAGTTGAAGAACTATTATAGTTATAGTATATTTCTATACAATAGAAACATAGTATATTTATATACTATATTTCTATATAATTTCTATACTATGCACTATTATAGTTTATTCCTAGTACTAGAAATAAATTTCATATTTTTATTGAGGAACAATATTTATAATTTTCTTTTACATGATATTTTTAACTTTATTTGTTATAGTTAATTTCATGTCAGAAATCCATTTTCCTTTATTAAGTTCTAAATTTTAGATTGTTTAATTCTTTAATTGGCAAATTGTGAAAAAATTGGTGAAGAATTTTTTGGGTACACATACTAATTATGTAGAATATGTATAATATATTTGCGTGTTCTTTTATTTTTTTATGAGTTAATCAATCAATTCATTAATTAAATCTTAGAAGTTTATGTTATTAATTTATTCTACTTATTAAGCAGGCATTTACGTACGAATATACTAGGTTAATAATTAGGTCCATAGGTTACGGTGCCCGCGTAAATAACTTGAAAACATAATTCACCCATATGATCCATTACATCTGAGCAACCGTGCCAAATAAAGGAGTAAAATTTAATATGGTTGCACGGTCAAAAATCCCTGACTATCCCACGACAAAATCCCTGACTCCCTGAGTACGGTTTATTCGGTTTTATGAATAATGTACTCGTATTCGGTGTCAGATTTTAAACAGACAATCGTCTTTAATAAATTTCTGTTTAAATCGGTGTATTGTTCATGTAGGTGTAGATATTTTAATAGTCTAGTCATTCTATTGAGCGTTTGTGAGTGTCAATAAGTCAATAGTCCAATATTTTTATAAGTATTATTTTGAAAAATCATTTGAGGATCAAGAAGCAAGAAAAGAGGCCCTCATATCATCATAATAATTGTAATAAAATGTTTCATGATTGGACTAAAGGGAAACGAAGAAAGCCCTCATATCATCAGAAAAGAGGCCCCTCATATCATCATAATAATTGCGATAAAATGCTTCATGATTGGACTAAAGGAAAACGAAGAAGGCCCTCATATCATCAGAAAAGAGGCCCTCATATCATCATAATAATTGCAATAAAATGTTTCATGATTGGACTAAAGGAAAATGAAGAAAGCCCTCATATCATCATAATAATTGCAATAAAATGCTTCATGATTGGACTAAAGGAAAACGAAGAAGGCTCTCATATCATCAGAAAAGAGGCAATCATATCATCATAATAATTGCAATAAAATGTTTCATGATCGGACTAAAGGAAAACGAAGAAGGCTCTCATATCATCAGAAAAGAGGCCCTCATATCATCATAATAATTGCGATAAAATGCTTCATGATTGGACTAAAGGAAAACGAAGAAGGCCCTCATATCATCAGAAAAGAGGCCCTCATATCATCATAATAATTGCAATAAAATGTTTCATGATTGGACTAAAGGAAAACGAAGAAGGCCCTCATATCATCATAATAATTGCAATAAAATGCTTCATGATAGGACTGAAGGAAAACGAAACGAAATACTTTCGTTTCCTTTTTTTTAGACCCATAAAACTAATTTGGATTTTTACCTGAACAAACAATTTGACAAGTAAAAGTGGCACAGCTATTTTGATCTTCCATTTTCTATTCACCCGATTCCACACTCTTAACAACTGACGGTTCTTGTAGTTAATGATTTCGGCGGGCATAAATTCATGTATTCGCGATATTTAACTTCCAGATGAATCTTCTCACATCTCCGCAGTTGATAGCTAGAACTCATCATCAAATTCTTTTAACAGATTAATTTATCAACTGCGTAATCTAAGTTGACAGGAAGCGTAATTCTAAACGTAATTTTATCTCGTAAGAAGAAAAAAACTGATGCATTAGCTTTGAAACTGCACGACATCATCGTAAATCCCATAAAAAATTTTCTTACTGCAAAAAAAAGATCTGAGTTTTCCAGACTTCTTCCAAAATATAATCAATTTATTTGCAGTTATGATACACCAAGAAAATATTAAAAATGCAAAAATTCGTGTTTATATTTTAGAAGCTCTTGTTTGACTAATTATAAAGGACTAGACTTTTCATATCATTATTTGAGTTGTTATTCAGTATTTACTTTAATTGATTTTATTCGATAGATTTAGCAATGAAAAAAAATTCAAGAAAAAAATTCCGTTCAATTTTAAATATCAACTGTCCTACATATCTAATTTTATATAGTTTTTGATTAAAATAATTATTAAGAATTGCGAGAATTGAACTCTAAGATAATTTAGTAAAGATTTACATGCATTATTTAAATGCTGCAACTGGTTGTTCCAAACAGAGGAAATTCTGTTCGAAAATATGTGAAAATATTCTAAGTGGAAGCTAATGGTTATTTTTCTGAAAACACATATTGTCAGCTTTTTTTTTTTTTTTTTTTTTTTTGTATCAATTTAGAATTTCATATGTTACAGATTTTAATAATAGAAGTTTTGACAAAACCCAAAATTCTTGTCCTAGATTGTTAAAGGTAATTTAATAAAAAAAAAAATAATTTTTAGCAGTTACTTGATGCAGATGCGCATCAGTTTCTCTTAAGTCGCTGTTTATATTAATTTGTTAGCAAATTCTCAGAAATTTAGTTTTAGTATTGTTCTTGGTATTTTACTATAGACTGCAATTGCTAAATCATGTTCGCGGTATCTGCAATAGTTTATTACAAATTTGATGCGGTTTTTTTTTAAGTATTTCTTTTTGTGTGGTTTTTTATCTAGAAGGATTCTTTAAAATTTGAGAAAATATCCTTTGGCATATTCTTTGCGAAAAAAAGCTTATTTGTAAGAAAATACAAATTTGAAATGCTTTTTTTATTTATTTAGATACTAGCCGCCTTTGGCGACCAGCCGGTTCGCCAATCTTAATGTTCGTTTAAATTTTAATAATTAAATAGCTTGAACCGGAGTTTAACCCCCTTCTTCGCCAAGTTGCGATAACGCGCCAAAGCTGGCAATCTTTATTATGCACTATAATTGAACATCTACTCCTTTGCTTTTGATCATTTCGCAAGACCGTTGTTGGCGATTTTTAAAAATTTCGCCAAGCAGGGGGTTAAACTCTGGTTGTACCATTAAATATTTTACGCAATTCCAACTTTAATAGATTCTTCAGCAAAATATTTTAAAACTTCAAATTTTGATAGTCATATAATTCACTCATAATATTATAAAGGCCTCCAGTCATAACGTGATATGTATCTCTCTCATTTTCTGTTACCCCTCGTAGAATTTATGCTTTAAATTAAAGTGTAAATGATTAGTCTGCAATTAATATAATAATATTTTTTACTGAAACAAAGCATTTTTTTTAATAATATGATTACTGATAATAGAGTCACTGAGCGTTTAAACTTTATGGGCACTAAAGAATATTTTTCTTAATTTATGTATTATCTCAAGAATTTGTCAACAAAATTTTCTCAGATTCATCATGAACAGATCGATTCATTAACAATGTTTCATTTTAAATGCATCAAACACTAAGAAAATAAAATGAATCGTTTAAAATAATTGGTCGAAAACAGGTTTAAAAAAAACTATTTAAAAAACGATGTACTTAAAACTATAAGCATATACAAAAAATATATAACTAACATAAATACAATTTAATTACAAAATCATGCAACTAACCTAAAAATAATTTAAATCATTAAAAAAAGGTTAAAAAAACTACTTAAAAAACTATGTAAAAACTATAAGCATATACAAAAAATATATGACTAACATAAATACAATTTACTTACAAAAGCATGCAACTAATCTAAAAATAATTTAAATCGTCCGTTGATAATGGTTGTCATGGCAACAATTGGTACAGAATGCGCATGCGTGAATTTTCTTCGCCAATTACGGTAACGCAAATGCGTGAATTTTTCTACGCCAGTTGGGGTAACGCTATGCAGATTATACATTTTTAATTTCCTTTATTCTGTGTTATTTTAATTCAAAAGTACTTCAGAATGAATCTGAAACATGGATTAATTAACAATGTTTAATTTTAAATGCATAAAACATTAAGAAAATAAACAGAATCGTTTGAAATAATCCGCCGAAAAACGTTAACCCTAGCCTCATTTCTGTTGGGAGAAAAAAATAACTGAAGCCTTACTCTTTTGGCGGTTGGGGAAATGGAAGATTTTTTTGGCGGAAAAGTTGACGGTGGGGAAAATGGAAGATTTTTTTGGCGGGAAAGTTAGTTTTTAATTAATAATTAAAATTCTAATTAAAATTTCAAAAAAAGGGACCCCAGGTGCACATTCCCGACCTCTAAGGTATACATGTACCAAATTTGATAGCTGTATGTCAAATGACCTGGCCTGTAGAGCGCCAACACACACACACACACACACACACATTGAGCTTTATTATAAGTATAGATAACAAGAGTTAAAACGCATTTTCTTGTTAAATGCAAAACCACAAAATGTGATGAAAATTGAAGAATTGTGCTTTGGCAATTTTTTCATATTACAATATACCAAAACTATTGCACCTTTATTTGGTCATGAAATGTGACAAAAATTCTTAGACTTGAAAAGTTGAGCAGAAAAAAATTCCGGGTTTTGATATCAACAAAATATTGAAATGAAAATCTTTGTATTTAATTTAGTTATGTTGTTGATATTAAATTAATATAAATCAACTTCATATTATTATAATATCAGGATATCCTGATTTTGAGGAATAACAGCTTTTTAGACAACTTCTATTTTGAAAAAAAATATTAACAAGCTAATATCGCGGTACATATTCGATTGTCATCAAATCTCATAAATATAGTTAGTAAAGTTAGTAGCAAATATGGTAGGATTCTTTTAATTTTCAAAAATTATGTTTCTGTGAATTTTATACGAAAAGATTCGTTTACTTTTGTGATATATAATAAAGTAATTTTTTTTTGTCAAAATAAAATTATTCGTAAGGAAATGCTATTTTGATGAATTTTATAGACATTTTTTATTAAATGCAAAACCGTAAAATTTGATGAATATTCATCAAACATTATGCAAGTGAATAATAAATCATTTGTTTTAAAACTTTCTACATATTTTAATATAATAAATTAATTGTATCATTATTTAGTCCTCAAGTGTGACGAAATCCTCTCAAAGCTTTACATAATTGAAGAACAAGTAGAATAGTATTTTAACACTTTGTACAGTTAAATTTATTCTTTCAGTTATAATGAAAATATATAACAAAATGTATTTTTTGTTACAACAAAAATGATATCAAGTAAACGCTGCTGCTATGAATTCTTTCTTTGACAACATAAGCGATATAGATTAAAAGCTTATTGAATCGACATTCTTTAGCTGACAAGTTTCTGACACTATCCTTATAGCCCACAGACGAATCCGTAAATAATTCATTAGGTATCAATCCCATCAGGCAATGCGAAAAACAGTTAGTAGAGTTATCTCTTTTCTTGTCGATTCTCAAGCTGACCTAGATATCGCCTTTCTTTCAAAACATCTCCCTTTTCTTGTTGTAGTTTTTATATTTTTGTCACTAGACCGAAATAAAGACCAGATCCACCAGGAAATGAAAGAGATTTGTGTTAAGTTTGAAGTTCTCTAGAAGTACAATTGGAGATATAAGTTTTTTCCCCCTAGTAGTTGTAGACATTTTAGCTCAAAATCTTGGACGGGTGTTAAATCTAAGCCGCTTTATTGCTGCGTTATTCAAGTAGAAAAAAGGAGTATACGATTTATTGAACGGTCAGTTAAAGCATTTTCTTTCCAAAAAATGTAGGGAATGTGTCTGGGACTTCTCAAAACATTAAATTTATTGTCAAACCCTCTGTGACTGATCCTGGTTTTTTTCAAGTCTGGATGTTATTTTGATTTTTCCCCAAGGAGCCAACGTTGAAAACTAAAATAAATTCAATCGAATCCTTCTTGGTTGGTGGCTTAGCATTCATTTAGCATTAATAAGAACTTATCCATTAGTTAGTTATCAGATTCATCGTACTGTCTTAAATAATGTTAAGATGATTTTTTTTTAATTCAACAGTTTTCTTTTTTATTACCAATTTATTTATTCATTCCAAAGTTTAGCCGGCGTCCTGGCATAGGGGTAGCGCATCTTCCCCGTGATCTGGGCGTCCCGGGGTCGAATCCCGGTTCGGGCATGTTTGTTCTTCATCTGTGTTCTATCTGTGAGGTGTGTGAATGTGCTCCCTGTAAAAAGGAGTTGTGCAAGCAAATGTGTGCATGCCATCTTCATATGCACTAGAAGTCAGACTTCTGCACTCGGGTGCTCAGGGGTCTTTACCCTCAAAACCTACTGCACCCCCCTTTCCGTGGTAACGTGGACACGACATCATCTTCATTTCAAAGTTTAATAACTGACAAGCCGTTATTGATTATCTTTTTAGATTTCAACTGTGAAATTCGGTGAATATCCCCCTTTTTGGAATTTGGTGATGATTATTGTAATTTTCACAAAGGATTTCCTATTTCTGTATCCGGCAGATATTCATTAGTCTATCTGACTGAAATCTTTCAGCAAAACTTGATTTTTGCTGGATAAATTGTTCCATATAATTGAAATTTGTTTTCAAATTTGCGATTACCTCGATCCTGTTGAATAATTTGTACAGCTATGTATTTTTCCTTTGGAGGGCGGTCTAGATATTAGACAATTCTATTTCCTACACTTATATTTGAAGAAAAGTGATTGATTTCAGCAAAGAAGTTTTTTTATTAATAGAAATTTAACCACTTCCATTTCAGATTAAAATTCGACTTTTAGGATAAAGGACAGAAAATAAAGGAATACATAATTGATGAAAAAAAAAAACGGTGTTTGCTTTCCAAAATGATATTAGTTATATGACAATCAAAATATGAGGCTTAAACAAATCTTTTACCGGTGAAGCCATTTAGACCATGTTACATAAATTATTTACATTTCAATTTTAGATATTATTAATTCTGATGAACTACTGCTCCCTGAAGTCTTGAGTGCATAGTAAGGAAAAAAAACATTTAACATATAATTCTTATGTATCTTTTGTTTAAATAGCGCTATTTATGATTTTAATAACTTTTACACTAAATTTTTTTTTCAAGTTGCTCAATTTTTATTCTATTTAATCAATCTATTTTCGTTATTTTAGTAATGGCATCATTTGGTCTATTATTATCAATTTTTTAATTATCTTTTTAAAATATTCTTACATTTTACGAAATTATGTAATCAAACTCAGAAATGTGTGTTTTCTTTCAGTATCATTCGAAGGAACGAAAGGGATATATTCCTGGTTTTATCAAGATTATTTAAAGGTATGTTACATACTTTCATAATTTATCATATAATTTTTTTAGGTTATTTTTCATTAGTGATAGTCAGGTATAAAAAATAACTTATTTTTTATACTTGATTCAGCAAAAATTTATTTGCTTTTTGTTTTTTCACGGATAAAAGAAATATAACAAAAACATTCCTTTTAAATGAAAACTGCCATATCACAATAGAAGGCAAACTCTAAATTTTAATTAAAAAAATTTACGTGACCAATTTAATAATATTTGCTATATTATATTAACTATATATAAAAATACGAGTTTTAATAATATGGTAATTTTATCAACTAACTGGTGAATAAGGGAAGGGCAATCATTGCGAAAACATACGTTTCTGGTAAAAAATTGGAGACTGCTATGGTAACTAATTTCTAACTTTTACAATAACAATCAAGCTTCATGAAAAATTTAATGATATTTTCATATGATTGGTCAAAAGAGACAATACAGTGTTCAAATGCAAATAACACAATACTGTAGAATTCCATTTATAATTATGCCAAATCCATTTATCTTGTATTTTTATTACCAGTTCAAAGCGTTTGTGTCTGATATACATTTCTGTTGTTGCGTGTTTCTAATAATCATTCCTCAATTCTTTTAATTATTAATCACACCATAAAAAATTTTACGAACACTGGACAACGCGGAATCGATATATAAAAGCATGAATATATGGGTAAATTCTACACTCGTTTTAAATTACTATTGTAGGCTGTTTGCCGCTTTCATATTCCGTTGTCCATGTTTTTATCTAGACTGATTGAATTCCTCATCGGATAGGGAATGCACACTCTATATTTTTCCCTTTTTGATAATATAGAAAAATAGGTGATGATATAAAAAATTATTCTATTGAAATAATTTTCTAAGCATACAAAAATGAATTTTGTATTTCCAAGATAACTTGAAATCCTGAAAATTAAAAATATTTCATAACTTTGTTGATACGAGGCAATACGCCTTAACATATGATGCAAAAACATTATCGTTCAGTTCAAAATGAAGAAATGATTATAAAGAATAGATGGCTAAGAAATATGTATCGCCCGAAAGGTGATACTATAGAAAAAAAACAGTTATTCTATTGAAATAAGTTTCTAAACATACAAAAACGAATTTTGTATTTCCAAGATAACTTGAAATCCTGAAAATTAGAAATATTTCATAACTTTGCTCATACGAGGCAATACGCCTTAACATATGATGCAAAAACATTAACGTACAGTTCAAAATGAAGAAATGATAAGAAAGACTAGCTGGAAAAGAAATATTTATCACCCAAAAGGTGATAATATAGGAAAAAAGCAGTTATTCTATTGAAATAAGTTCCTAAACATACAAAAAGGAATTTTGTATTTCCAAGATAACTTGAAATCCGGAAATTTAAAAATATTTCATAACTTTGTTCATACGAGACAATACGCCTTAACATATGATGGGAAAACATTATCGTACAGTTCAAATTGAAGAAATGATTATAAAGAATAACTGGCTTAGAATTATTTATCGCCCAAAGGGTGATAATATAGAAGAAAAGCAGTTATTCTATTGAAATAAGTTTCAAAACATACAAAAATGAATTTTGTATTTCCAAGATAACTTGAAATCCTAAAATTTAAAAATATTTCATAACTTTGCTCAAAAGAGGCAATATGGTGTTCATATTCAAATAACCAAAATACTGTGTAATTCCATCTACACTTATATAAAGCTCAATGTGTGTGTGTGTTGGCGCTCTACAGGCCAGACCGTTTGACCTACAGCTACCAAATTTGGTACATGTATACCTTGGAGGTCGTGAATGTGCACCCGGGGTCAATTTTTTTGAATTTTTAATTAGAATTGTAATTATTAATTAAAAACTAACTTTCCAGAAAAAAAAAATTTTCCCGCCAAGTTTTAAAATATTTTGATGTAGAAGCTATTAAAGTAGGAATTGCATAAAATATTTAATTATTAAAATTTTAACGAACACTAAGATAGGCGAACCGGCTAGTCGCCAAAGGCGACTAGTTCGTAATAAAACCAAATCCATTTATCTTATATTTTTATTGCCATTTGAAAGTGCTTGCGTCAGATATACATTTCTACCTTTGCATCTTTCAAATAATCATTCCTTTGGCCTTTTAATTATTAATCACATCATCATATATATTTTACGAACACTAGATGATACGGAATATACATATAAAAGCATAAAGCACATCTGGGTAAATTCTAGATCAATTTTTAACTTATTATTATAGTCTATTCACCGATTTCTGAATCAATCAGCTATATTTTTTATCCAGAAGTTCCAAATTTCCCATCGGATAGGGAAGGCATGCTCTAGATTTTCCCTTTTTAGGGATTATTATTTTCCAAGTCTCCCCAGCGTTTAGGTATGTAATAGATTTTTTTTTATCTGCGGTATATTAAAATAAACATTAGCATATGATGGAAAAATATTATCATGTGGTTCAAATTGAAAAAATGATAGTAAATAATAGTTTGATAAGAAATATTTATGACCCATAAGGGTGATAATATAGCAAAAATTGCAATTATTCTATTGAAATTAGTTTCTAAGCATATAAAAATGAATTTAAATTTTCCAATATAACCTGAAATAGTGAAAAATTTGAAAAATAAGATTAGAAATTCTTCCACTTTTTTCATATCAAATGCAAAAAAATCAAAGATAATTATTATACCATTAATATGGAAATTGGAAGAGTTCACTCAGCCTAAAGGAATAGATCAAAAAAGCAGGTATTGATTAGAGAGATAGGCTTCGTCAGTCCTTTTGTTCAAATAATTGTTATATTATGATAGCTTTGCAGGAATTTCAGTAATTTCCTGAAAAACACTCATTATCCACCTTTTCCAAGTATTTTCCTAGATAATCTGAAATCGTGAAAATTGCAAAGGCAAAACTGGAAATCGTTCCACTTTTTTCAAATAAAATACGAATAAATTAAAGATCATTATTGATTCATTAATCAGGAAATTGTAAGAGTATTATCAACTTTATGTTAGGAATCAGAAAACCATGTATAGATTATAGAGAAAAGTATAGTCAGTTCTTTTGTTCAAATAGCTGCTATTTTGTACGAATATCAGTACTTACCTGAAAAGCATTCATTATCCACCTTGCAGATTTTCAAAGAAATTTCTATGAATATTTGCCAAAGGAAATAATTTAATAGCATATATATTTTCTTCATGTTCCGTTGAATATGCGATAAAAATCTTAGATTATTCAACAATATTTGTTGTACATGTTTCAACAATGTAAACTTTTTCTTTCATCTTAAAATCAAAAGAATGCATTCTTTTTATTATTTGTATGCATGCGTTTTTACTGCTAGAAGTCTGAACTTTTTGTCTATCTTACAGAAGATTTCTATTTATTAAAAGAGAGAAAGTTTTATCTCTAAAACGCGTTTCTAAAATCCATTACAGATATTCATTTCACAAATCGCGATACATGTTTGTCTGTATGCTTTTCTCGCAAGTAAGAATGCTAGAGGAAATCTTCAAAAAATTCAGTAGAACAGATGGATTGTTACTTTTACATCACGAACTTAGGAAGGTTAAAAGTTCTAAACCCATTAAAATTCCATTAAAATTTTTTCGCCTGAAAGGATCTCTGCGATGAAGCATTTCGATATATTTTTTTTCTTGAGATTCACTTTTAGATTTCGAACGATGTCTTTGAACTATTTGTTTTATGATACCTTTTCTCGATTACTAAGAGGAAAATAAAATATATAATCAGCCATTTGTTATTCTAAAGCGAAGCATATACTTTATTTTCTAAAAAGGCTATCTTTTATTTCAAAACTGACTTTTAAAAAAATGGAAGTGATATTTTTAAAGTATTATGCATTAAAAAGTTCATCTTAAATAAAAACAATGTTAATTTCTAATGTTTAAAATAATTATTTACTTTGATCATTCAGAAAAAAAATTATGTTCTTAGAAATAATATTCAAAAGTATTCGGTATATTTAAAATTAAACTAATATTGTTATGAATATTAGTGATAATTATAATTTATATAAGCTAATATTGTTGTGAACATTAGTAATAATTATAATTTATATAAACTAATATTGTTATGAATAGTAGTAGTAATTATAATTAATATAAATTAATACTGCTATGAATAATTTTTATCGCAATTGCTTTTTTTTATTTTTTAAATTTCAATCAAGAGAAGAAAAAAAATTGACAATCAGAAACAATCAGAAATAAAGTGAATTTTCCTGTAACCGATGAGATGATGAATTTTGAATCATCAGTCAGAAAACTCGTCCAAAATTTAAACTGTCAAAAGCTCTCTGTAATTAATAAAGTTGACAAATATTATAGGATCGATATAAAAATCTTGTAAATCTTTAACGATCTGACATATAAGTCATTTAAAAGTCATTATCAAAGTCATTATTAAGTCATTATCAAAATTCAGCTGTAAAGTTCTATGCAATAAACTGACAAATATTACAGGATGAATGTAAAATGTTGTAAAAATTCCAAATTCAAAAAAAAGAATTCCATTCACTTATTTGAATTAAAAATAAAGGCCGATTCTTAAAAATGCATTTGAAATTGCATTTTTTAATATCATATTGCATTAGTAATTTGAGAAAGTGAATTTTTCCAGTAATAGATGCGAATGATGAATTTTGAACGATCGGCCATAAATCTCTCTGTTTTATAAAGATTCAACTGTCAAACTATCTCAATAACAGATGACGTTGACACTTGTTAAAATTGTATCACATTTTAGAATGAACAATGAAAACTCAACGAACTCAAACTCAACTCGAAACTCAAGAAGTCTCAACGAAACTTCCATACTCTGGAATTAAGGTCTCCTCCCACTCTTCCGGTATAAAATTTAGGATCTTGAATAAGGTTGAGAATACATTGCACAACATTGGCGAACAGTAGTTGTGAAATATAAATCATATGAATATGTATTTTGGACACATTTTTGCTGACTGATTGATACGGAACTACCTAATATCACATATTGAATTTCATCAATTTGTCATTGCTTTTACATGAATGCGAAAGTACAGATAGACAGATGGTCATGTCTTTGATAGTATGATTAACAATTTAATAGGAATATACTCTTTAGACACTAAACTTGTGCGTCGAATTATATCTCTCTAATTCCTTACATTCCACAATTATAGAGTCACTTGTATCCGAATTACCAGACTTCCTCTGAATGGATTTCGTTCAAAATTTCATGGAAGTCAACATATTTGGTCTAAAGTCCATATTTCAAATTTATTCACAATCTAGAAGTCTAGATTGAAATGTTTTTGAGTTATAGTGTTCACAGATAAACATAAAGATGGGCAGACTGACAGACACAATGCGAAATACAGGGTGACTATTAAAAATATGCTGATATATGAGACTATAACTATCATACATTTCGCAGGAACTGAATAAAATCTTTTTTCAACGTATTTTGAGGTATGCACCAAAAAATCCTACTGAACCGAAAAAAAAACAAAAACAATTAAGCTCTCACAGTTACTGTTATGGCATAGCAAAATTTTCAAACACCAGCACTAACTTTTTTATTGGAATGTATTTCCCATAGCAAAAAACAATAAATGATGTTGGAATGGCACCTGTGGCACGAAAAATCATCAGTTGATATATAGAATATGAAGGAAAAAAGAAATTAAAGAATAACAGAAGAGAAGCAAAACAATTTATTGTGTTTCTTTTCTATTTCACCTACTTCAACCACTATGACACTTTGCATGTGACAAACAGTGTCTAGAACCAAAGCATGTACAAAGCATGTAAGGATATATATATATATATATATATATATATATATATATATATATATATATATATATATACAGTGTCTCACAAAAGTGATGGGACACTTGTGCTTTACAAAAGGAAACTGTAATAAAATAAATAAATAAACATGTACAAAAATTTTTGGGGTGTGTTTCATATTTAAAGTTAGTAATAATTATAGCATAACATACATTTTGTCAAAATATTAAAATATTAATTTAAAAAAATAGAATTGTTTAGAACGGAGCAAAAAATGGCTCACATAAGTGATGGGACACTTACTTTTCCATCAAATATTTATCCAAAAATTTTACTTTTTAAAAGGTTTAATTATTTTGTTGGATTTCCTTTTACTTTTAAAACATCATTTAATCTTCTTGGGATGGATTTGACTAATTTTTTTGTGATTCCTGTAGTGATTTTACCTCATTCTTCTTGCACCGATTTTAATTGTTGTTTTGAAGAAATGGTGTTTTTGCGAATTCTTGATTCCAATTCTTGCCAAATATTCTCTATGGGATTCAAGTCTGGAGATTGTGGTGGTGTTTTTATTATTTCAGGACATTTATACAGCAGCCAGAGTATAACGTTCAAAGCAGTGAGGTTGGGTCATTGTCCTGGTAGAATTTAAAATCGTTATAAAGGCTTAATTTTCGTGCTGAAGATTTCAAATTTTACTTTAAAATGTCAATATACTTGTACTGATCCATTATACTGTAAATAAAAACAAGATTACCTGCTCCAGCGGACGACATACACCCCCATACCATAACTGCTTCTCCACCATGTTTTTCTGTTGGCACCAAGTTCTGTTTGCGAAATTCTTCCCTAGGTTTTCTCTACACCAAGATTCTACCGTCAGAACCAAATATCAGCTCATCAGCATATTTACTCTCATCAGCAAATATAACTATATTCCAGTAATCAGAATTCTTATTTATGTTGGATTTTGTGAAAGCTAGTCTGAGTTTTCTATTATTTTCACTTACGAAGAATTTTTTCCTCGCTACTCTACCGTGATATCCAGCAGATCGAATTACTCTTCTAATAGTCTCAGGATTAACAATTATTCCATATAATGCTTGTAAATCAGGAGCAATTTTAGAAGCACTCTTTCTTGGATTTTTTTTTAATATTTCGAACGATAATTCGCTTTATTCCATTGGATAGCTTTGATGGTCGGCCAGGTCTTCTTTTATCCTGAATAATATGATTCTTTTTATATCGTTTAATGATATTGAAAACTGTTGAATGACTCAAGTTAACGGTTTCAGCAGCTTTTCTAATAGATTTTCCACGTTCAGTATGCAAATTAATAACTAATTTTCTAATTTCAGGCCAAGTTCCTTTTCGTTTAGCATTCATGACTGCACAGAGCTAAAAGACACAAAAATTCCAAAACAAACTGGAGAGAAATACTGCAGACGGTTTTATAAATTATTGCTAATTGCTTTTGAGTAAAAATAAAACCACCAAAAATATTTTTATTACTTATTTCAGAAGATTTTTGTTGCATATCTAATGGTGTCCCATCACTTATGTGAGCTATTTTTTGCTCCTTTCTAAACAATTGTATTTTTATTAAATTAATATTTTAATATTTTGACAAAATGTATGTTATGTAATAATTGTTACTAAATTTAAGTTTGAAACACACCCACAAAAAATTTGTACATGTTTTTTTTTTTAATTTATTTTATTACAGTTTCCTTTTGTAAAGCACAAGTGTCCCATCACTTTTGTGAGACACTGTATATATATATATATATATATATATATATATATATATATATATATATATATATATATATATATCCTGTTCCATGTCTAATTAATTCAATTGAAGCTTGAATATATATATATAGTGCACATTGTTAAAAAATTAATTACCACAGTGTACAATCATTAATACTTTTCTACATGTTTCTTTGAAAGTTTTTCAATATTATTACCTAGAAAATGAGTTGTCATAAGTTATTACCGTACCAGCTCTTAATATTATCACCAACTCACTATTTTTCTTATTGTTTGTAATCGTCCAATAACATCCTGCTTTCCAGAACAGACGTCTTTTTCTCCTGAATTCAGACAAAACGATTCGCTGCACTAAGCCATCCCATAGGACAGAAATGAATGAAACAGTTCAAGTTAATTTTCATTACAGAGAACCAGATACGTATACGGGTCTTCGTTCCTTTACTCTCTCAAGGCTGGTGGATTGATTACCGATTTTGTTTTACTTATAAATCCATTAAATGTAACTGTAACTGAAAGGCAGAAATTTGATCAAATCAGGTTCGGGCTTCTAGAAACAAGATTAAGACTGGCGGAACTAATTATGCAAGGAGAGACACTTGTCTGTCCCTAGAGCCATGCTAATTTGCATAAATCTGAGCAAGTGAACTGTTCCTTGCAGTTTTCAAAAGATTGAAGTGGCGATGGAAAGTCTTTTTTGATGTCGCACGAAAGATATTTTTCTCAAACGAACTGAAAATAGCTGTGAGTCGTAATGAAATGAATGATGTTTTATGTAACATATGGATTAGGAATGTAGTACTTTTAATTTTCGCAATAATACGATGAAAGAGAGGCAAAATTTTAAAGTTGTAAAGCAAATTATTTCTTTTTTCACAATTTAAATTTATAATAATAAATGAAGTGAAGCAGAGGAAATAATATGATGAAGCAGAGGTAAAATTTTAAAGTTGTAAAGAAAATCTTTTCTCTTTCCCCAATTTAAAAATTATAATAACAAATGAAGTGAAGCAGAAGTAAAATTTTAAAGTTGTTATGAAAAACTTTTATTTTTCCACAATTTAAAAGTTATTTATGAGTGATAAACACATTGTTTTAAAAAGATGAGAAGCATTTAAGTAGAGTGGCATATCTTTCGGATGATTTTAAAACAGCACAGGGCGTGAAGACGTGGGGGGACGTGGAGAGACAGTTCCGATTGATGAAGCTGTATTCTATTGTTCAAAATATTTATAATTTAGATGGCAGTGTTTGAAATGTAGAAGTTAAAACAGTTTAATTTTGCATATGATTCTATTATCGAGTTTCAGCACGAAATGAAATTTGCTATTAGAGTTGTTATGAAATCTACAGCTAGAGGAGCTGTTGCGAAATTCAACCTCGGTGACATTCTAGGGTACTTCAATACCTACAGGAAAACGGTCATCGTTTGCAAAATGTGTTTTCCCTTCATAGATTTCTTTAACTATTATACGTAATGCTTTTCTTGAAATACTCCCCCCCCGCCCCCCGATCTAAATAACATTTCTGTGATTTCAAAAATGGCCTATTTTTCTATCGCATTCTATATTATAATAAGTAATAGCATTAATAATGCTTTAATTTAAATCAGAAAAACACAAACAAAAAGTATTGAAATTAATTATGTTGGAATTTTTAATTCATCTCGCTAGAGTATATCATACACCTCGATAGATTCCATGAGGCATCGTCATGGTAAATAGGAAGTTAGGATTCTTTTGCAAATTAGAAAAACGTTGGAGCACTACAGGTAAAAGTCTGACTTTGTTGTTTATTTGTTTGTCAGAGTTGTTATATCATAGTAGAAGGCTTTATTTATGTACTTTCAGAGGAAAGTTGCTCACATTTTTTATTCCCGCGAAAGAAAGCTTGGTAATTTTCTAGTATGGAATATGCTAATAAATTACATGAAGCCTGGTGGTGCAGTGGTGCACAGGTCCGAGGTTAGATCCTCGGGCTAGGTGAGATCGGCTCGGACTTTCATTCCTTTAGTGGGTCGATAAACTGAGGACCAAGCGGGCTTGGGAACTAAACACTAGGGGTTCCGCGGTAGGCTGACCACCTGACCGGGACATATACCTTGCATCAAGGGCCCTTGGTCAAGAAAGCAGATATGGGCACTGTGGAGCTTTACCCGCATGGGTTGTGCCACTGAGTAGAGTAAAGAGCATATTGATATGCAATTTTTTGAATAATTCATTAGAGAATAGAACTTGCAATTTCCTCCTCTGATTCATGTTTCTCAGAATGATTAATTTAAACTGCTAGAATAGACATTGGTTTCAATCAATTTGAGTATTGACATCTAGAGAATTTTCTCTATGCACTATATGTAAACAGTCATTTATGATCTTTAACAAGATTTAAAATCTGAATTTTAAATGTAGGGGTAAATAATTAAGTTTAAAATTTTTACCTAATGAAATTTGTGACAGAAAACGATTGCTATAATAACTCTAAACATTTAGAGAGTGGGAGAACACAAACTGAACTTTTGTGTTTTGACAAGAAACGCTCTACAGCGTTTATTGCGTGAGATGTCTTTCATTGTATAAGTGATATTTTTCATTAGAATATGATAAAAATGCAATATGGGAAATTAAAACCAGTATCGTGACATTTTAAATAATTTTAATAATAAAGTCTTCATCGTTTTATTATTAGAATTTTAAGAGTATGAAAATGAAACTTTGAGTATCCTATATTTATTTTCAATTTTGCGTCAAAGCTAAAAGAGCTTATTTTTATTCTTACAGTGATGGACTGATGTTTGTACTAAATTTTGAAAGTAATATTTGGCGTGCCATAGATTTACAAACACTTTTATTTAGCTTTCTTATATATTGTTCTTGTTAAAATCGATTACTACAAATGGTTATTTATTCATTGCGAAACGTGCTATAAATATAAAACTATGCAGATTTGTTTGATTTGAATGTTTTAGTTAAATTAAACTATTTCGGTAATTTCAGAAAATTTTTAATAAATGAATTCATTTAATTTAAACAATTTTCAATGTATGTGGCGCCATCTTTTAGCAAATTTACGAGAAAATTGGTTTAACGATTCAATATAACTTTTAATAATAAATTTGAATTTAAAGATTGAAGAACAGAAAAAAAAATTACAGTACAATATTCTATTTTTTGTTGCACAAATAATGTCAGAAATATGAAACTTTATATACTTGTTAGATTTTAAATTGTTTTAGATAAAATTGAAGTATTCCGATATTTCCTGAAAATTAATCAATAAATTTAATAAAATCAATAAGTTAAACAATAATAAAATTAATCAATAAATTTAATTAAAAAATAAGTATTACGTGACGCCATCTTACACAGAATTTATAAAAAATTGTTATAATGATTGAATAATATTTTTAATCTCTGTCTATCGCATGCATACGATGAATCAAAGATCAAATGTCAAGATGATTACATACAGTCCAGCATCAATAATTCTCTGGATGGCATAATTAGAATTATGAATCATTATTCATTGATTCAGAACTTCTCAGATATATGCAAATAAAATATCAATGAAAATCAATAATTTAAAATAGAGTGAGAATGTCATCGATTATCTTTATTCCTGATCTTTAAAATATTCTGAAAATTCTTCGCTATGAATAATTCGCCTTCATTATAAACGATTTACAAGCAAAATTGATTAAAATACAATTTATCAAATTCGTCTTTCAATACGGAAAGCGAAATCAAATTCATTGATATATAGATCACTCAATTATTTGATTTTAAGGGGCAATTAATTACCTTTAATTTCTTAATCAAACGACTTCAGGGTTTATTTAGATTTTGAAGTGAATATGATTCATTATCCAAAGATGTTATTTTAATTTCCCCCTTGAATTTCTTGAAGACTTCCACAATACAGTAAATTTTATGTTTAAGTTTGTTGTATTGTTAAGCAATCCAACTTTTCGTGTTAACTGATTAAGTCAATAGATTCGACATAATTCATTTCTTGACTGGGTCAGTTTGAGGGGGCTACAATGGCAAATTAAAGCCATCTTATAATTATGATATGTTTTCGATTTATTGAATTCACAATTACATAAACAAACATATCAATAAGAAATCACTTCGTTATTGAATTTCGTCTAGATTTTTCAATATATCAGCAACTCTGTCCAGGAAAACATAATCGAAATTTCCCGAGATTGGTTTTAGATTTATTTTAAATATGTTCAATTGTTCATACGATGAAACGACTATCAAAACTGTTCTTGATGAAATTAGATTTGATTTGTATGCATACCTATAATTTTGCTGTAATGGCCTAAAACCCAAATTTCTTTTATTTGGATAGCTCTATTTTTAAATTCACATACACACATATGATTTTAATTTATCGATTTCAGATTAATCCAGTTTCCGTGAGGTCTAGAATGTCCTAATTGGAACAAGATCTTGATATTGAAGATCTTGACTATTTAAATGTTTTTTCTTTGTTTATTTTGAATTAAAAAAAATACATCATCAAACATAATTATTTAATAGTACAATGATATATATAATCGTTATTTTAAACTAACGAGAGTAATAAGATTATTTATTATAGGAATGAATCTCACAATTAAAAAAAACTCAAAAAAATGAGAGAGTTTTTGATTTTTATAATAATAAAATTCATCCATAACTGGGTATTCTATAAACACTAAATATTTATCTTTACAGAAACCAAATCTTTTGGAATAGTAAAAAGAATATTAATAGATTATTTTGTTACCTAGTACTGAAACAAAACTCCGATTCGTATTTTACTTTAATTTTGATTGCCTTATTAACTGATAATAACAAGGTAACAACATTAAAAATCATAAAAAGATGATTATAAATTTGCTAGTATAAAAACATTTCTAAACGGTATAAACAATAAATTAAATAAAAACAATTTAAAAATAATATATTCAGAAAATTTCTATTTTTTTTTTTTAATTATAAATGATAATCACCGAACATTTCATTTTTAAAAACGAATAGCAGTTAGAAATTTAAGTTCTTAAAATATTTAAGAGTAGTTTCTTTTTTTTTTTTTCTTTTTCTTAAAATGTATTTAAGTGTTATTTTGTTTCTAAAAATGATTGTTTTCTTAGAATTTATGTGATCCTAAATGAAGAAAATAGTTTTCTTTAAGATGAATTTTCCTTCATACCTTTTGTAGGTGTATTGATACCTTTTGTAGGTGTCTTGGTGGTTCAATGGTAAAGTCATCATACTAGGAAAAAATCGTCTCATAAATTTAAAATACAATTTTTGCAAAATTATGTAATAAATAGAAATCTGATGCCACTAATGGGGTAAAATATTCCCTTCAAATGTAATGAGGAAGTTGAAGAGTTCAACGCTTAAGGTATTTTCAGTGGTATCAGATCTGGATTTATGTTTAAGAAAATTTTAATCAAAATAAAATAAGTTTACATATCTGTAAAATTCCATAAATATAAAACAAATCATTGAAGAAAGCTAGTTGTTAATGATAATCATACTAAAATAATTTAGAGGTATTCCTAAAAATCATTTAATTGTCCATTTTTTTTTATCTGAGAAAAAGAGATCATCATATTTTTGGATAATCATCAGTAAATTGACTGTTTTTACAGAAATAATTGAATTAGAAAAACTTTCTATATCGAATTAATTAATTATTTTTAGGTAATTTTGTATATAAAAATTTCATTTTTCTTACTTTTTAAAAACATTATAACTCTTTCACTATTGAAACCGCCTAGCAGGACAACTTTTGTTTAAAACGAGGGATGCAAGATGTAAAACGAGCTATAACTAAAGATGTTCTAGCATTACATCCTACATCTCTCATTTGAAGCATAAACCGGTCTTTCAGGATAAAATTTTCATGGGCGGTTGGATCGAGTCAAGAGTAATCATAGACTGACTACTCCGACCCGCCCGAAGGCAGATGGAAAAATTTGAATTACCTAACCGCCGCTACAGCAACACTGGTGGGAAGTGTGATTGAATCCTAAGGGTCATTACCGAGCACGGTACAACCCTTCCCTAAGGAAGTATTTCCTGTCATACAGGGGAGGTAGCAAGCCCCCACCTTTTCGTATACTCACAAGGATAGCCAGAACTCACCACCAAGCCAGAAACCTCATCCTGAACTACGAAGTGCCCTCCGCGGGATTCGGATCAAGAGTAAGTCATATCAATGATTCTCCGACTTACCGGAAGCCACAAGGATAATAATAATATGACCGGACCGTCGCAACAGCAACACTGGTGAGAACTGTGGTTGAGTCCTAAAGGCCATCACCGGCCACGGTGCAACCTTTCCCTAAGGAAGTGCTTCCCGTCATCGATGGGAGGAGCCAGATCCTCACCATTTCGAGTACCCTTCAGGCTGGCGAGATATAACCACCATGCCTGAAGCACATCATCTTCATTTAGATGTTCCCGGGGGGGGGGGCGGGTTAAGAGTAAAAGGGTTAAAAGAAACTGCTACTGGAAATAATTTCAGTGTCATGAACTATAATCAGATATGTCAATACAGGCTCTCAAGTTTTGCACAATTCATAAACTATAGATTTATGCTTCGGAAAAATATACTTTGAAGCAGATGAAAAGAGATCAATTATGTTGTTTCGTGATACATTTAGGTTTTTTTTTAAAATTATTATTATTACTTATTTCTGGAGGATAAATGTTAAACAAAAAAATTAAACTCTTTCACATATCAATGCGATTAGCTTGCATCAATTAACAATGAACAGTCTGGTTCTTTTAATTCATTATCCCTAATGTGCAGAAAGCATATGGAACTGTATATAATTTGTATATATCAGGTTAAACAGATATGGTAGTTTCTTGTCTAACCATGTCATTTCATTTGCAGTTTAATTTAATAAAATTAGTAGAAGTTCTGAAGTCCGACCTGAAATAACTATGAAAAACTGGCATCCTCGAGCTGATGAGATGAAAAAATAATTCAGATGCTCAAAATGAAATTTATTTCATTATAGAATTCATAATAAAAGGAGCAATAAAATTTCATAACAGCATGATAGATTGCACATTCCCATGGGATAGTTACAAACATATGTCTAGAAAAATAATTAATGATGCAATCATAAAAGTTGTAGAAAAGTAAGTAGAAAATTGCCCAGAGAGACAGCAACACCAGAGGGTAAGTTACTGTAATAATTTTCCACCAAAGCCTGGATCTTCTTTCAGTTACTGATACGAGTTGACATTTGAACAAGAAAAGAGCACAAAAGTGCAAAGAGCAGGCGAAACCTTTCCCCTTAATGAAGACAAATCGTCCCTTAAGAGATTTACCCTCTAGTAAGTAATTTGATCCTCTGAATGTTGAAAATGAAAATAGTTTTGTAATCCCCGCCTTGCCAGAAGATCATGTGGATAGTCTCCAAACGGTATATCCGTCTCTGCCGCTTGCAACAGGCCGATTCGTCTTTGCCAAGGGCTGTTCATTCGTTTAGCCCAACCCCAGCACTGGAATTTTTAAGAAAATGGAGAGAAATCTGACACTTTTGATGAATAAGGCTCATTTAAAATGGCAAACGTTGCGGCAGCAAGGAAATATGGGCGAAGCTTTTAATTTAAAACGGAAAAGGCGGAGAAAGGGGTGATGAACTTTCCGCAAAATTTGTGATTTCCTGTTTTAGGTAGGTTGGCAATCGCATAAGATGAACTGCTTTGTCGGTTGCTTTGGTGTTAATCCCTATCTTTCGTGAAAATTCCTGGGAGATTTAAAAGCTAATAAATGTCTAATGTTTGAGATAAATGAGATAAGTTGTTGATAAAAATTAATAGTAATAGTTAGCAGAGTTGAGTTAGTTATGAAACGAAATGTTTGTTGAAGGTATTAAGGCAATCTCCTAGGAAGAAAATATAAATCCCATAAATTTATAAACATTTCGGCAAAACTCTTTTATGGTTTTATAGCTATTCTAAGTAGAGCAATAATGAAAACGTAGCGGGCCCATTACATTAAGAATAAGCAAACTTATGTTTGAAGAAATGAAGTATAAAATACTACTATTGAAGAAATGAAGTATAAAATACTACTATTGAAAAAATGAAGTATAAAATACTACTATTGAAGAAATGAAGTATAAAATACTACTATTGAAGAAATGAAGTATAAAATACTACTATTGAAGAAATGGAGTATAAAATACTATTAAATTTACTAATGAGTGAAAGCAATGAGTTAAAATGAAATGAAAGAAAATGAAATGAATGGAATAAATAATAATGAAAGAAAAAAATAATACATTTTAAAAGAAACTGTTGTGTGATTTTTAAGTAATATTTGCACGGAATATAATTAGAATGTGAATCCTGAAAATAGTTTAGAGAATACATCTGCAATTTAAGATTATATTTCATGCAGGGACCCAATTACCCGATAGGCTCAATTGTTTGTTTTGTGTTTAAATATGTAAGCGTTATATTTTAATAAAATGGATGAAATAAATATGTTTACATTTTTAACTTCGTCGAATAAAATACATTATGCCGTATATCAAACAGTAATATCTTTTTTATTATATTTTTATACACGAAGTTCACAATGCCGAGGTATTGTATTGGATATCCAATCAAGATATCCAAAACAATTGAATATCCTGATTTTGAGAATAAGCCCATTTAAGACATCTTCTACTACAACAGATTATAATTTCTTTTTACTGGAAGCACGATGACACAGAAAAGTATAAACCTTGAAAAATGAAATTTGGCCTGAGATATGTAAGCCAAGAGAGTAGATTTTAATCAAATGTTTGATATATCTCCCAAGTAAGTCTGCTTGTCCCTTTTGGTGGATGTAACCGTAATTAACTTAAGAATTCTTCAAACTTGATGGATGAAATTTAAAATATGTTTCTAGCATCAATATGATAAATGCATCATAAATTTTGTATTTAATCATTCAAATTATTCAATCAGTCTATGATTTGTTTTAAATAAAACGTGCTACATAAATGAAAGTTATTGTTTGGTAATGTCATTATAATTACAGATATGTATCGTTTTCATACTTAATTGATTAAAGAAAATATAAGCTAAATATATTTTCTTTTTTGTACAGAAATCTAGCCTAAAAAAGTGCCATGGTTTGAGAGTATATGTGAAAGAAAATTGGCAACACTTCAGAATCGTCTTTTAGTTAAATATTTTATTAGTTCATATTTAACACCTTTATCGTTATGTCCATACAGGCATAGAGTTTTCACCTTTGAAATTTATAAGCTTAAATAAAAACATTTAAATATAATATTATCTTCAAGTATTCTTGATTAAATTGACAAGACAACGTAAACTAAAAAGTATCATTTCATAAGATAAAAAAATATAAAAAGATAAGTAATTAAAGTAATCCTTTAAATCAATTCAATTATAAGTTTAAACGCTTGTTGCATTTTAAATCAAATTTTAAACTTAAGCATGAAGACTTTTAGCGAAGTACAAAGTCTCCATCAATATTTTCAGGGGAACATTTAAATTGTTATTGTATATTTTCAAAATGTAATTAGCAAATGGAAGCTTTATACGATTATCTATGTTCATGTTTTAATTCTCATGTTCTTTGTTTAGATGCTCTTTCATCAAGCATTACACAATGCCAAACCTAGCTTCTTAATTTGCTAATTTGAATACACAAGAGTTGTTGCAAAGTCAATGTAAGACTGAATACTTCGATTTCAGGTATTTCTTAGGAAGGGAAGAAAATTCGCTATGTCATCTTCAAAGCCATTTAAATGGACCTTTCAAGATTATTTTCAACAAATCCAATTGTTTCGACATTTCGAGGATCCTGATCTTAATTGCTCCATTCCGAATTAAATAAGGAACACTTGTCCCTCTTTCATATGTTCCGTCTGATGAATGGTGAACCGACACACCAATTTACTGGGTAGCATTCATTAAGACCTCTGTGCAAGTGATGTCCGGTCCATGTAGCGCGTACATCTATTAAGCATCCACACTTGTCTTACGTTAAGATGTTGTTAAGTTGTGTTGGAGGATTGTTACTGCTTCTGATTTATTGAATTTTGTATATAAGGCTTATGGATTTAGTAGATTTTTAAGTGGAATACTATTGGTTCTCATTGGTTGAGTTTTGTATATAGTGCTAAAGGATGTGATTTAATCTGATAAATTATTAAATTGTATAATAGCGATTGGAATGCTATTGTTTCTGATTGATTGAATTTTGTATATAATGCCAATGGAGGTTCGTTAATCTCATAAATTATTAAATTGTATAATAGCGATTGGAATGCTATTGTTTCTGATTGATTGAATTTTGTATATAATGCCAATGGAGGTTCGTTAATCTCATAAATTATTAAATTGTATAATAGCGATTGGAATGCTATTGTTTCTGATTGATTGAATTTTGTATATAATGCCAATGGAGGTTCGTTAGTCTCATAAATTATTAAATTGTATAATAGCGATTGGAATGCTATTGTTTCTGATTGATTGAATTTTGTATATAATGCCAATGGAGGTTCGTTAATCTCATAAATTATTAAATTGTATAATAGCGATTGGAATGCTATTGTTTCTGATTGATTGTATTTTGTATATAATGCCAATGGAGGTTCGTTAGTCTCATAAATTATTAAATTGTATAATAGCGATTGGAATGCTATTGTTTCTGATTGATTGAATTTTGTATATAATGCCAATGGAGGTTCGTTAATCTCATAAATTATTAAATTGTATAATAGCGATTGGAATGCTATTGTTTCTGATTGATTGAATTTTGTATATAATGCCAATGGAGGTTCGTTAATCTCATAAATTATTAAATTGTATAATAGCGATTGGAATGCTATTGTTTCTGATTGATTGAATTTTGTATATAATGCCAATGGAAGTTCGTTAATCTCATAAATTATTAAATTGTATAATAGCGATTGGAATGCTATTGTTTCTAATTGTTGAATTTTGTATATGTAGTGGTGGTCAAAATTGTGGACAATTTTAAAAATCTTTATGTTTTCTAACTTTGCATGCTTATAGAAAATGCGTTTCACAAAATGTAAATTCTTACCTACCATTTAAAAGAGAATTTAATGCTAATTTCAACACACAAAAATTCAAATATTTTCAATACAATAAGTTATACTTATTTTAACGTGTAAAACAAACACAGTGATGAAATGGATTCCAATTTCCAACTTTCTTGGCAAATCACTGTTCTTGTTCAGGGAACTAATGAAATGTTATTTACTGACAGTAAAAGCTGCCATCATTTTTAAAGTTAGAAAAATCATTATTATGCTTTGTTCTGTAGATGGAAGGCTATTTTTTATGTAATCAAATTACAAGTAAGAGATTTTGTTAAGCATTTTAATATTTAGTAGGAATTTTAGTAAATATTTCTAATATTTAGTCAAAAAGAAATGATATGAAATAAATGAATAGATTGGACACCTAGAAAGGGAACCAAGATTATTTTGTTACAAGACAGTGATTTTTCCTTTGCTGAAATTGCAAGACAGGTGAGTTGTTCAATGACTGCATCTGGAATCTGTAAGTTTTGTTTACGTCACTTCATTTACGTTTGTTGTTGTCAATTTCACTAAACAACAGCAGAAAATACCGAAAAAGGTGCACCATATCTGTTGATGACAGAAGAATAAAAAGAATATGTCCCCAAGATAGAAGAATGTCACCAGCGGCCATCAGAAATCAATTGAATGATGCTGGCTTTTCTGTCAATTCAAGAACAATCAGGAAATGATTATTAAACGTTGGACTAAGTGATAGGATTCCTCGAAAAAAGCCTTATCTCAATTTACAGCAATACATAAAAAGATTACAGTGAGCAAAGGAACACATTAATTGGACAGATCATCAATGGTCTCAAGTTATTTGGAGCGATGAGACAAAGATATTGTTATTCAGTTGTGATGGTAGAAAATATTTAAGACTTAGAATAAGCTAAGAGCTACATCCTGACTTCATTCAGGCAACTGTGAAGAACTTAGTTAGTGTTATGATTTGGTCATGTACGTCAGCAGACGGTATTGGTCGCCTTCATGTTATGGCCAAGACACTAAATGAAAAAAAATTATAATATTCTAGAGCCAAAACTTATATACTTTTTATGATCCCTTTCCAGACAACGCATCAGTATTTTTCAGCAGGATCTTTTCACGCAGCAAAAATCTCAAAAGTGTTATTTAGCACAAAGAGCACTAAATTGTTATTATGGCCAGAAAACAGTCCTGCCCCCAATCCTAACTTATGGCACCCTTTGAAATCTCTTGCACAAATGAGGCGTCCTTCAAATAAACAGAGCTAATTGAGGGTATAATTGTTTTCTGTCATCATGTAATAACGAAAAAAGAGCTTAAAATTCTCTTCAGCTCTATGAAACATCGATGTAAAAATGTAATAACGAAAAAAAGAGCTTAAAACTCTCGTCAGTTCTATGAAATATCGATGTAAAGATGTAATAAAAAATAAGAGCTACCGAACTAAATACTAAGTAACACTCTGCAGTTATCAGCATCTAATGTATCTCGATAATTATTACCGCTCAACTTTTTGTATTGTAAATATTTGAATTTTGTTTTTGTATTGAAATCAGTTTTAAATTCGCTTTAAAATGATATACAAGACTTTGCATTTTGTGAAACGTTACATTCTCTATATTTCTAGAGTTACATTTCAATTGAATTGCTAGTTAAATTGAGCTTTTGATATTTTTAATTTGAGCTTTCAATATGATGGTAATGCCAACGCATTACCATCATATTGATAAAAGTTAACTTTTTTCCCCACTAACGTGCAATGTGCTCGTACAGATTAAATTTTATTTTTATTTTGTTGAAATAATAGTTAAAAAATATAATTAAAATATTTTATAAAAAATTCATTAAAAATAGAAATTTAATTTATTCTTTAAAACATTAGTATCATTGAAAAGATTATTTTTTGAACTTGAATAAGATGTAAAAATCAATTTTATGTTGTAATATTTTCGGAAGTTATAGCGGAAAAACGCTGAAATTTCGCTTAATTTTTAATTAATTAAAATTCTATTTAAAAATTCAAAAAACTCGCTCTGAGGTGCACTTTTCCGGTTTCCAAAGTATACGCATGCCAAATTTGATAGCTGTAGGTGAAACGGTCTGGTCTGTAGAGCGCCGAAACGCACACACACACAAACACACACACACACACACACACACACAAAACACATTCAACTTTATATAAGTATAGATATAGATTTCAAGGGTAGAGTTTTATCAGAGGAAACAAATCCTTCAAAAGATTTATCTACACTTGCATACAAAACGCAATAACTCAATTCAAACTTTAATGAATAAAATAAATGAAATTCTGTATGTGATGTAACTATACTTTATACATATAACTTGCATCTCTATGTTAAATTTTGTTTCAATCTATTGGAAAAAATCTGTTCAAAATATATATTCGATTTTTGGATGCTTTTGTATTAATCAGATAGTAGGGATTAAACAAAAGAAAATATCCAAAGATCATGCAATAATTTTAGAAAAAGTTCCGGATTCGCGTTAAAATTCTGTTTTTCATAACTATTGTTTGCTAATATCCTACAAAGCCTTCTTGGTCTTATCTATTATTTATAGTTTTATGTGGGAGGAGGAGAACAAGTGTTTTATCAAAGAGTATGCGAGAAAATTTTGGAGAGACAATTCCTGTTGATTAATAAAAGAAAATCTAGGACTTAAAACTGGTCAGTAATTAAAAATCAAGATTTCAATGATTCCCGTGACAGATATATTTTCATGTCCTTTATCATAAAACCTTTTGGCTTCTTTTAAATATTTAATAAATGAAAATGCATTCGTTAAAATAGATTAGTATTGCGAATTAAACATTAAATGTTGCTGTCAAATAGGTTGGCAGGATACATTATAATAGAACAATGTTTTGAACCTACGACTATAAGGTAACAAATATTACAAACAATTATGGTAGAAGATAACAGACAAACTAATTTCGAACCATAATTAGGTTGTAGATACAGTAATTGAATTGATCCAATCCAAATGTCCACATCAATGGATAGACTGTTGATAAATAATATTCTAATTTGAAAAATTCACTTTAGCCTAGTCAGATTAATATTCTACTTTAGAGATACAGGATGGCTATTTTAATATGGACCGCATCATTTTGGATAAAAGTCAAATGATTAAAATAAAATGATCAGTATCTTAAAATAAATTTCTCCAATATCATTGTATCAATGAGCCGATATTTTAGGTATGCGACTATATGCTAATTATACTTTTTTGAGAAAAATTTGATTTTTTTATGATCTGAAAATCCAATTTTCGTAGATTCTAACGTAGATTAACGTAGATTAAGTCCAAACTTCGTAGATTCTAAAACAGACATTGGTTTTAAATATGTAAGACAGAACTATATTTCCAGTAGTTTCAAAAAGGCTCAACAAATAAAATGAAATCAGTAGCTGGTATTTTTTAATGAAAATGCATGAATTACTTTATTTTTGTTTCAAAATTCTCCAAAATAATATTTGACATTAACTCTCTACCAACTCGGCCATTATTTGCTTATTTTTGGCATTTCTGTTAAAAAAAGCATAAAAACTACATTTGTTTCCAGCTCATTAGGATGGATATTATAACAAGTGCAATATTTAAACGCATTTTCTGAAGAATGAATATTTCACTGTGATTGATTCATGGAAAACAGGATAACTCAAAATACATTCAATAAAATTTCATGAAGATATCCAAACCTTTTGACAGTGTAATAGACAGCAGATTTTAATATAGTTTCATTTAGACATGTTTTGCAGACATTTTAAGTTCAAAACACAAAAAAAATGTTGATAAAAATCATTAACGGCAAGTTCAAATACTCATAAAACTTTTATTTATTAAAATAATTTTTATATTATGATCTGTTACATATTATGTAGTTTGAGTTATTTAAAGGGGAAAAAAATTAAATATTTCCATTATTTTTTTTAACCTACTCTGTTTTTTCTGACACTGACAATTTTGATAAATGTTTATTGAATAAGCAATCTTTTTAAAAATTAAAGGCAATAGGTGTATTGTTTCTTCTAGTAGTATCCTTTCGAAGCTGATTTAGCTATTTGGTACAATAAAAAATGTTTATGTCTCATTTTTAAAAAAATTCATCTCCGAACCTATTCGGACCTATTATACTTTAACGCTTGAAAAATTTATTATGCATACAAACCTTGTGTGAGACATATCCTAGAATAATGGGCACGCGAAAACTATGATTCCTGAATCAAAACTCTGCTAAGATGATACATCAAATATTTTAATTGCCAAGAATTAATATCTGAAAGACAGATCTCTAATTGATCAAGGAAAGATAAATAATCTGATAAATACTTCTTAATTTATCAAAGTTATTTAATTACTGTATAATAATATAGTTAAGCATTTAAATTACTGTACCCACATCAGAAGAACAATTGAATTATGCGTTCTTAGGAATCCTTGAAGCATTCCGATGCATTCTTAAAGCTACCTCCCTTAGACAGTCTTTAAGAGAATGAATTCTAACTGAATTACTGAAAGGAACTAGTTTTCAAAGGGGTCCGGGAAACTAGGTTTCAGTATCGTGAATTATGATGCAGAAGGTACCAGAAAAGGGAAGGAAAGTTCGAAGTAATGTCTGAAGATACTACACGAGAATTTCATTAGTAACAAACAACTGCACCGAGCCTAAAAATATATGAAGAATGCGAGTTCAAGATATTTACATTTAATTAAGTTTTCAACTTTGAGGAATATATGACATTTAATACTTTGAAGAAGTGTATTATATTCAATTATGAAGTTTTATAAAAGGATCATGATGCTTTGAAGAGTCCACCGATTGCTTATGGTAGCTTGTTGTCATATTACAATAAATATATAATGGCGTTAACTATTCATCAGTGGAAGATATAAAGCAGTATTTGAGATCGTAAAATGTTTTACGTTCATCAAACATTTTTTTTTAATTTTATCTTACCTTCATTATCTATTTATATATGTCTATTACTGAACAATAAAAAAATAGAAAATTGGTGTTTTTTTTTAACAATTCGAAGACATTTACATTCAATTACGACTTTAATTTTGAGAAATATATGATATTTAATCTGAAGAAATTTATTACATTCAATCATGAAGTTTTATAAAAGGATTATGATGCTTCGAAAAATTCACGGATTGTTCATGGTAGTTTTATAAAATGATTATGATGCTTCGAAAAGTTCACGGATTGTTCATGGTAGTTTTATAAAAGGATTATGATGCTTCGAAAAGTTCACGGATTGTTCATGGTAGTTTTATAAAAGGATTACGATGCTTCGAAAAGTTCACGGATTGTTCATGGTAGTTTTATAAAAGGATTATGATGCTTCGGAAAGTTCACGGATTGTTCATGGTAGCTTATTGCCTTATTATAAAAAATATACTAGAGATAATTATTCAGCAGTGAAATATATGAAGCAGAAAAAAAACTTTACATAAATTAAGCATTTTTTTCTTACCTTTATTATGCATTTATATATCTGTGGTAATCCTGCTCTTTCATTTAATATCAAGTTTTTGTTTGATTTGTTTTTGCAATTTTTGTTTGCAAGTTAATGGAATATATATATATATATATATATATATATATATATATATATATATATATATATATATATATATATATATATATATATCCGATTATTTAGATTTCTTATAAGGAATCATCCAAATATTGAATTTATTTGATTAATTTTATAAAAATAGAAAATCGGTTAAATATGCGCTTTTTGATTTGACTATATTTGTAGTAATATTTTAAATAGTTTGTATTTTTAAGAACATTCCAAAATTTTAAATATTATAAAAATAAAACACAATGACGTTAAAATACGGAATGTGAATGTAAATTACTGCACAGTATTTAACGGAAAATATAGTAAATGAATATTTCATTATTTTCAAAGAAAATTTCTTAAAGTATCTATTTTTAAGCTGATTACTATGTTTATACATATAATAGAATGAAATTTTAAATATAATTAGAATCATTGTTTTCAGGCTAATGATACTGAACTGCTACACATTAACACACATGGCAAATATAATGCTGCATAAAAATTATTTTATGAGGTTTAATAATATAAACGAAGCAACTAACGTCAAGATAAAAGCACTCATTAAAGTTGCTCGGATTAAGGTTTAAATAATTCCCTTCAATGCCTTGTCCGCCATATTATTTCTGCTATGACTTTTTCTAGATGAGAAAAAAAGGCACGATTTTTTTGTCTTTATTATCACATATGCATTAAATTTCATCATATTAAATGTGAAGATTCTCACAAAAAAGTAATAAACTTCTGGAAACGTTATTAAAAATGTATGAAGTGCGTTTTTTCATAGCAGACTTTAGAAGCAGCGTAAAAGAATTCGCAGAGTGCGTATTCGACTGGTAGCAGATTAAATGGGATAGATTAAAAAACACAAAAGTTTTTTTTTTTGCACATTTCGCGAGAAAATTCACGAGATTAGAATCCTCAGAATAGAACTTCAACGCAGTTCTGCATTTTTTCACTCCAGTTTTTCAGAAGCTTGCAATAAGAAGAGAGAATAGCTAGGATATTTATAATGAAAAAGTAATTATTACTAATATTAAAAAATACATAGATTCGTTTTTACAATTTCAATAAAATGAATGAATTCAAAACTGCTATATCGATTCTTGCAAAGCTTTAACACTAATGGTATAGAGCTAATCCAAGAGCTATAATTATAATATAATTTGTCGATTTTTGATTTTATAAAAAACATCTTACATTTTATATCATTTCTTTCTGATGAAATAAGATTATACTTTCAGTCCATCATTATATGAAGGATAAAATAAAAGATGTCCCAAAATTAACGCAAGATTTGAATTTGTCACCATTCGTGCAGTAAAGTGTAGGCAAACCTATTAAAAAAATCGCATGGCGTCTGATAGCATATAGTTAATAAAAATGGTATGATACACGATAGAAGAACGTGTTTTCCTTACTGATTAATATTTCAAAAATAATGAACGTCTGGCTGACACAGTTCGAAAATTGAAGAATTGACCGCCCCTAGAGCGTGCGATATAACACCATTGTATTTATTTTTATGTGAATATTTGAAGACAAAGACTTATGTCAACAAGCCCACAGGCATACGTGCATCGAAAAAGGAAATTCAATGCAGCATCAATGAAATTCAGCCACTTTTATCAAAATGGCCATGAAAAAATTTAACAAAATAGTACGTATGTGCCACCAAAGCCATGAAGGACATTTGCGCTATGTTTTATTCCATGCATAAACCTACCATGTGTACTTTACGATTCAATATAAATATAAAAATTTCAAGTATAAAAGCTGTGTTTTTTATTTAATTCACATCTTGAGTCAAAACGTAATTCTATCGCGTAACGTTCTATTTTTGCTAACCCTTAACTATCAGTTGTCAAATGGTTTTTAATAAGTTTGCCAACACTTTACTTCATGGATGGTTGCAAATTTAAATATTGGGTAAAGTTTGAAATTCTCTGTTGCTTTCAATTATAATTTAATGACTTATTATATAAATGATATGCTTATGTCAAAGATAATTTAAGTCATAAATATTAATGCAGATGAAAAATAGTTCATATCACTTTTGTATGCAAATATTATATACTTTTATTATATATTACTTTTCATACTATATTATAGTTTTTATTACTTTTATTATTAATATTATAGTTTATATTTTTTTAGTTTATATTACTTTTGTATGCAGTGCTTTAAAGAGAGGAATTTGCTAAAAAATATAGGTTGAAATAGAACTGAAATTATCTATTGCTTGCAATTATTATTTAATGACTTATTATAAAAATTACATTTTTACACCAAATATAACTTAATGTATAAAATTGATGTAATTGAAGAATAGTTTATACCATTTGAGTAAAAATTTTAAAATATCCCAAGAATTAAAAATACCTTACTATGAAATATCATAATGCTATTAAAATTTTATTCATTTTTCGAATAATGATATTGAATGGTACTTTAATTCGGAAAATAACAAAATATATAGTTTTCTATGTTCTTAAATTCTTTTTCTTCTTAATTTATATATAAAAAAAGAAATGTTTGTAATATATGATTTGATTACAATTTGCAAACCTATTTCTTTGAAAAAAATGCAAGTTTTGAATTAAAATACAAGTTTGCTGAATGATATTAAATCTACTGTTTCCATTTTAAAGCTACGTTTCGTTAAAAAAATTTATAAGCTTTTAAAATAATTGCCATCAAAACAGAAATTTTTCTTTTAATGACTGATACTGATCCTTTTGAACGATTTAAATCAGTTTTAAAATGTTTAAGAAAAACAGATATATAAAATTTCGTAAAGGCAGCGTTCACTCAAATTGAAACTCCCTTTTAGAGCATTTATAATATTTTACTAAGTGCATAAATTTATTTCCCATTTGAATTTCCCGCAAGGCTTTATAAATTATTAAACACTCTTACTGAGGTAAAAACATTATGTATTCAATAGCCTCTCATGCACTGGTTTAAAACCTTTTCATGCTTTATTAATTTATTTATGGTTTTTAACTTTAAAGCGATATGCACTGCTTTTATTTATTTATTTTCTAAGCTTTTATATTCTTTATAATAACCAACTTAAACGAATATGCAAATACTGATGAATATCAAAATAAATGCTGAGGTATATCATGTCGTGCTTCTAGGCTTTATTTATGATGGCAAATAGTAATAATAAAAGACAAATATTGGTTTTATTCTATTAAAGTAATATTTATATCATATATAAGATTATTTCTGTTGATAGCATGCATAAAATGATACGTTAGGGAAAAGAAAGTGGAGTATCAAAGGAATATAATTCCGTATCTTCATAAATAGATAGAAATTAAGGTTCTTTTTTTTCTTTTGAACATAAGATATACATAATTCATGTTATGATGCTTTTTCCTGATACTCATTAATAATAATAACAAATATAATAGAGCTATTTGTTATAAACGCATATTATCACTCTTTCCTCAGAGGGATCTTTTTATTTTTGATTCAAGTGATATGATAGTAAATTTATTTTTTATGTATATAGTTTTAAAGTAAACATAATATTTCAAAATAGTCGAAACTTCCTGTGAAACCCTTAATTGTTAGTCTCCGGAATTTTATACCCATTTTATAGTGAAAAATTGTTTCCGCGCATGTTTATTCTAGAATTTTTCCGGATATTTGTCGTTAGTACTTGTTTATTTTCATTTATCGTGTTATACATGGATGCGTCTAGTTCGGACTAACGCTGGAACTATGGTTTCTGATTCTTCAATTGATTCAGGCCCTTTTTTATTGCTTTCTTGCCCTAAGGGTGCATTATAAATTCAATACAATACTGCAATACTCTGACCAACCTCGAAACCAAACGGGCAGGTCTTCTCACACAACAAGTGATCTTCTGGATGATTGCGTGAATTTCAGATGACCTCAAAAAAATTACGTTGAGAAGTGTTGGAATATCCGGCGTACAGTACGGATTTGTCACTCTTTGACTTCCACATTTTTGGGCCACTTAAGAGAGCCTTACAGGGAACACGTCGTCCATTCGGACAACGAAGTGAAGGAAGCTGTGCAGGACTTTCTCAAGAATCAACCACCATCTTTCTACAGCAAAGGCATAGGCTTGCTACCTAAACAATGAGACCTGTGTTATAACGCCCATGGCGATTTTCTTTAAATTTCCAATAAAGGCATTGTCTTCATTCAATTAGTCCGATTTTCCTTCAGCCACCCTTCATAGAATAATACACTCCTTTTAATTAGAGCTAATAGCTTAGAGTTTAAAATGCATGGGTTTCTGGCTTAGAGAAGAATTTAATATTAAGGCTTTTGCAGTGATTTTAGAATATAAATATTGAAATATATCTGCAATCACTCGATGCTTTCATGAATTAAGACTTGGCATGATTGAAAACCAGAAGGAGAAATATATGGTTTCTTAACTCTGTTTGTATATTTGTTTTTATTCAAAATTAATTGAACTATATGAGACTCAGTAACAAATATTCGTTACTATTGAATTAGCAAAAATTTCTGAAACAATAGCAAAAGTCATAAATGTGTGCCATTTACAACAATTTTGATCCAAAGACAATTTGATTAAAAGAAGATGTTAATATTGTTCCTTTTTGTTATGAGTTCTTAACTGATCGAAGTAAAACCTCAGATTGGCAAGATGAATAGATTAAAAGCTGAAATAGAATCATCACTACAATAATTTAAAAATATTGAATAAATCTTTGCGTAATTATCCCTTCAGTACTTTGCACGATTATACAGAATAATCAGAATAGTCAGATTATTTAATATACCTGAAAGAAAGAATAAATTTTGTAGAAAATCTAAATATTTTTATCTCGAGAGAAATAAAAATGGAACTGACCCATATGGGCCATTTTCAATTTTTTTCACACATTATATGTAATAAATACTGTAGCGAAACATTCATAATATTTTTTTTATGATTAAATACCTCTTGCCCCTATCACTTTTAATGTATATAGTAGAAGAAATACTTTTTCACGAAACTTTGAATTTGCAGCCTCTTAAAATTTTTCCCATTTTCCCAAGTTTTTGTTTGACA
Source organism: Argiope bruennichi (assembly GCF_947563725.1). Classification (NCBI taxonomy): domain Eukaryota; kingdom Metazoa; phylum Arthropoda; class Arachnida; order Araneae; family Araneidae; genus Argiope; species Argiope bruennichi. Next base: position 95,625,353 of record NC_079160.1, read on the forward strand.
AGTTTTTAGAAAACATTTTTTTTTTGAAATATGAATTGCTGATTCTTATCTTCTTACCCTTCTGTCTAAATGCATGCAAGATGCAATGTATTTTGTTTTCATCACTAAACAACATGACTTGTAACTGATTGATCAATTTTAAATTTGGTTTTATCTACTGATTATCCACAACCATTGTCAACAGAATTATTGATCAAAATTTTCACCTTTCATAAAGATATCCCAACTTTTGGACAAAAGATGTATATTTAGTGCTTGTATATAGAAGTCTGGAAATATTCCTCTGCAAAGCTATCAAACTATACAGCACTGTTTTGTGTTGTGGTAATAGTAATTTAAATCATTAAAGCAAGAATTAGAAGTCACTAGATACATAACCCTGCAAATCTGAACTCACTGCACTTCATGAAGCAGTAAAATATACATCTCAGTTTTCAAACAACAATACTTTTAAAATACATGTTGACAATAGAGCTAGTATCATGGCATCTTCAAATCCAAAGAGCACAAACCAAAAAGCAAGAGAAATTTTTGGTGTCCTGCTTTCAAAACCAACAATAAAAATTTCATGGGTTAAAGCACATGCGGGCAATATAGGCAACGAAAAAGCAGATCAACTGGCAAAGGACGCAACGCAAAATGGGCAATTTTATATGCAAACAAAGATACCAAAACCACATATAAAAGCCCTCCTCCGGAAAGACATGCTTGAGGAATGGCAAGGATATTGGAGCAATGGTGTCACAGGCAGAAAAATTTTTAATATCCTACCTTCAGTCAACCTTAATCCCACTAACTGGAACAGAGAGGAAATTATTTTCTTCTCAGAACACGGCCCTTTTCCTGCCTACCTCAAAAGGTTCAATCTGTCTGAGAGTGACCAGTGCAGTTGTGGTGGGATAGGCACCGCACTTCATTATGTTACGGAATGCATCCTTACAATCTCCTGGCATATGAAAAAACCATCACCAAGCCATGAACAGGAATGGCTGAAAAGAGTCGCCGGCAACTTCCTTTCCAGGCAAAAAATCCACAGTATAATTAAATTTATAAGTGGAAATAGAGACCTATTCTCGCCTCCATAGCACTCAACATCAAGTCTCATACCAAAAAAAAGACTAAGGGAAAAAACAAGCACTGCAGTCTCCTGTCACACATTTCAATCAAACAGAGATTGTCTTCATTTCCATTTCTCAAATCATTTTCCATCTGATTTTTTTTTTAACTGCATCCTGATCTACTATAACATAAAAAATGTGAACACAGATTATATGTATATTTTTACAAATTTTATCTCTCAATCTGCATTATATTTCTAAGTTAATTACTACAAATTATATTTCTAAGTTGAAAATTATGTAAACGGTCTCATCATAATATAATTTTTTATATAATTGTAAATTTTGTAAATAGTTATTTTTGTTTCGTTTTCCTACTGTAAATATTTTGTTAATTAAATAAAATTCCCGTAACATGCCTACCAAACCGTTCAGTGACCAGAATGGTCACGGATACGGGGGTATGAGACGGCGTTCTGTTCTGAATCTAATGATTTCTAATATTAATCAAGATGTGATGTCTTTTTTTTTAAATTTCTCTTTAATATCTCTCTCAAAATCTCTATGTTCAGACGCATGATGATTAAGCAATACCTTCTGAGGATAAAGAGGATCACTATAGATTCGATTTCTATAAAGAGGGTCTCAATATTTAGAAGTTTGTGAACTAATATAATGAAGCAACAGAGTATAAAAAGTGAAGTTAAACCTTACGCTTTAAATTTTGTCACGCAACTGTGGTATAAACTTATGGGATTCTATCCAAAATAGCTTCGAAGATCTACAAAATGTAGAGTTATTTTTTAAATTAAACTTATTCTAATATTCAGTTTTGCTTTATACAACTTTGAATTTTTTTTAAATCTCTCATTTTTCCAACATAAGTAAAGTAACCAAATTCAGTGTCAGTATTCATTACTTTTCGATTCATGAGGCAATTGTTTTAATAAAATTTTGCTTATTTAGAATCACATTGTATTACTTCAATTTCATCCACATAGAATTATGAACCAATTATAAATTTACCGAAGAAAAATTTAAAAAAAAAAAAAAACTTTTATTAAAGATATTTTAAATTTTTAAGAATGAGCTACTAAAATTTTTATTTTATTTTTGTATTTGCCATTGTGAATGAAATGTCTTTATTTAGTTAAGGAACGAAGACTTGAGAAGTTGAGTACCAACGGTACTTTAGTCATTTTAGTAAGAATTATGAGCCATATAAAATGTCCACTGTATAGATTCAAAAAAGAGTGGGAACTATGCTGGCTAAATGTGAAGTCCTAAAGATAGATTGGACATTCTGTGCACTGGTTAATCGAAAAAAGTGTCAGTTGAATATTTCTCCATTTTTAAGATCTGAACTAAATGTAAAATGAAATACCAATAAAATATAAAATAATTCATTAAAAGTATGTATGTTATGAACATCTTTTATAAACACTTATAAATACGTTGTAAATTTATGTCGCTCCAAGAAGTAAGAAATTCTTGGGACAAGAATAGTGACAAAAACTCAATTTCTATGGGAAGGAAAGCTCTCTAATCGAAAATAAATACATCCTCTTGCTGAGCTTTAAGTGTTGAAGATTCCCTGTCGCATCGTAGCTACGAGAGCGATAGCAGAATCGTTAAGTGAACGATTAACAGACAATCGATACATCGCGGCTGCAGCTGAGTATCAAAAATCGATTAAGTTTCCTCGTTAGGAGGAAAGGTCCTATTAATGAAGTTAGCGAGGATTCCGTAAGTTTAGTGGAAGAAAACTTCCGAACAGGTCAACAGGTTAATGAAGGAAGAATTAGAGGTTTGTAAACTTTGTTACGTTCGTTGCTACGCAGACTAGAATGAAATTTGATTATTGCATTCTGTTACATTTAAAAATGCTGGCTTTAAGTCATCTTTGAATCTCTTTTGTGTAGAAATATTAATCTGAGGAGCTGTTAATGCATATCTTATGGATGGTTTCATGAGACTTTGGTTTCGCTTAGATTACTTACAAATTCTGATCATTTGCGATTTCGAAGAATGATAGCTTAAACTATACTCAAAATAAAATGTTAATTTAATATAAATTAAATCTGCAATCAATTTGATCATCTGTGTCAGAACATCTTCCAAAACCTCTCTCAGTCTGCTGTTCAATCAATAGTTTTACATCGCCTTTCAATTATTTACTTTAATGTTAAATGAATTCTACCAACATTTTACAGATTTTCTGAGTGTTTTACATTCTCTAAAATCATGTAATCCTCATCCTCATCCTTTGGTTTTTAAAGGTCTAAGATACTTTTTATAAACTAACTTCTCGTAGTTATACAATTTCATTCTATTGGGTACCATCCCATGTTGGAATTTTAGACAACGAAGAGGCAGACAAGGCTGTCAAATTTGCGACTATTTCATTAGCTACTAATATTCCTCTGAGCGACATAAAGAAACATATTAAAATTCTTCTTTATTCTAAATAGCAGAGACAGTGGGACCTGGAGACAAACAACAAACTTCATGTGCAACATTGGCCCTCATTAGCGAACAGAAAAGCAGATACTGTTTCATCTCGTTTAAGCATTGGACACATTACATTCACCGATAATCATTAGTCAGCATCATGGCTCTTGTGCCAGAAAACTCCAAACAAATCAAATCAAATCTACCAATTTTTTCTGATCTTCAAAATGAGCTTTAGGATGGTTTTGTAAAGATCATTACAAAAAAAGATTATAAGTTTTTAAAAAATATCAAGTTTTGTTTGTTCATAATGATGAAAACTTACATTAAAAATAAATGTTTTATAAGAACGAATTAGATTAAATATGTCTTATTTATCAAGTTTGACTTATTAAATATTTCTTTTTTCATATGAATTATTTTAAATTGTTATATCTAAATAGTGTATGGGGAAGGATTTATTGAAATATAGTATCATCGGGTTCTTAGATCTTGTTTTATATCTAAATAGTGTATGGGGAAGGACGTATTGAAATATAGTATCATCGGGTTCTTAGATCTTGTTTTATATCTAAATAGTGTATGGGGAAGGACGTATTGAAATATAGTATCATCGGGTTGTTAGATCTTGTTTTATATCTAAATAGTGTATGGGGAAGGACGTATTGAAATATAGTATCATCGGGTTCTTAGATCTTGTTTTATATCTAAATAGTGTATGGGGAAGGACGTATTGAAATATAGTATCATCGGGTTCTTAGATCTTGTTTTATATCTAAATAGTGTATGGGGAAGGACGTATTGAAATATAGTATCATCGGGTTCTTAGATCTTGTTTTATATCTAAATAGTGTATGGGGAAGGACTTATTGAAATATAATATCATCGGGTTCTTAGATCTTGTTTTATATCTAAATAGTGTATGGGGAAGGACGTATTGAAATATAGTATCACTGGGTTCTTAGATCGTGTTCTATATAAAAAATAATGAAAGGAATTTCAAATAAGGCTATTTATGGATAATAAAATAATAATAAAAACATTAAAATTAAATATTTATTTTTTCTTAATTTTCTTTCCATAAATAAACATGAAACTAAAAATGCGCGATTTTAGATTCATATTTCAGTAAATGTTTTAGTCTGTTTCTTTCATACACATCTTTTATACGCACAACTTAAACATTCGGCATTTCAAAATAATCACATTCACACATAAATTGATAGTATAATAAAGGAATATATATATATATATAAGAAATAAAGAATAGAATTTCAAATAAGGTTATTTGCGGATAATGAAATAATAATAAAAATGTTAAAATTGAATATTTTTTCTTAATTTTTCATTTTACAATATGACATAAAGCTAAAAATGCTTGATTTTGGATTTATGTATCAATAAATATTTTGGGCTATTTCTTTGATACACATCTTTTTCCATGCTCAGCTCAAATTATGTATTAAAATGTAAATAATATTGAAACATTTATATAAAAAGAATAATGAAAAGAATTTCAAGTAAGGTTATTTATGGATAATAAAATTATAATAGAAATGTTAAAATTAAATCGTTTTTTTTTAATTTTTTTTCCCAAAAATAGTCATCAATTTTATTTTTATTTATGGAAATTTCCCATAAATAAACATAAAAAAACAGGATTTTGTATTCATATTTCAATAAATGTTTTGGGTCATTTCTTTCTTATGCAGTTTTTTTCAATGCGCAATTTAAAGATTTAGCATAAAATGAACAAATTTACTTAAATTTAAATAACAAAAAATTATAAAAACAATACATTGTTTACATTTGTGTATACCACATCAGAGATACAACCATCCTGTCAATGAATCTGAAGTAGTTGAGTGAAGATTTTCTCTATAGCAGGGAGGTGGAAACTCTTTAATTTTATCGTCCATCACCGTCCAAGATTTAAAACCACACATGGGACGTACATTCGCGAGCGAAAACAATGGGACACTTGTAATTTTATTATTCCATTTCGCATCTTCAAAATATTGGTGAAAATTGCGCAAGAGAAAAGATTTATTTAGACCGAAAAAGTGATTAACCATTTAATTAATATAGTCAATGGTCTTGTGTCTCGGAATTTCTCCATTACAGAAATCAAGATTTTTTTAATAATTCCATCCAGTATGCATTTCTCAATATATGTATCGAATTTCGTTCCAAAATTCACAATAATTCTTGAGACAATAATTTTGACCCGTCAGTGGTCAGCACCCTTTTCTGGCAACTTCTTTTATATATATTGCAAGGGATAAGTTTAAAACAGTCCCCCATTCTCTAAAGAAAGGGCCAATTTCGCCAATTTTATCCAATAATTATCTTCGCCATTTTGTAAGCATAGCTAAATTAGGTAATCAGCATTTTTAAATTATAATTAATAATGAATTGCTATTCAGGATTTTCAATAAATTAACTCATCAGAATATTTTATTCCTTTTTATAATAAATATTTTAAATTTAGTTCAAAAAACGTATTTCCATCTGGCGTCATAAGGTATAATTCATCAAAGTTGACTGATATTATTATATTTATATGAGGAATTAACAGGTGGTCGCAAAGGAATTAAATTCTCTTTTATGCATTTTTTTTTTTTTTTTTGCATGGCTAATTTACTCTGAAAATTTGTTTATGTCTTCTGAATAAATCTACATTTGATGCTGTAAAAAGAAAAGTGGGTTAGGGCCAAGACATAATTTGTCAAATATTGATAAAATATTGCATCTGGCTAGAAATAAACCATCGAAAAGAATCTTTACTTCATCGCGGATTATGTCTAAAAGGCAGAATAACGGGTTTCGTAATATATCACCCTTCGATATCGTAACGTGCGGAAATGTTTTGTGTACAAACAAAGCCGAATTGTTTGCCCTAAAGCTTTATTTCTATTTTAAGCCATGCAAACAGACATGAAATGTTTGACATTTGAATTATAATACCACTTTCTTTCATGTTTGGATTTATAAACGCGCAGTAGGGAAAAAAGTGTTTGTTTTTAACATGCATTCGAAGTAAAATGTGTTTCATGTTTATTAGTTGGAAGGCTGATTCTGTTCATTTTCCTTTGACTAAGCAAAGAAGAAATTACAGAGAGATAGAGAAAGAGAAATCTGCAACAAGGGTATAAGACAACACAGACATCAATATTCATTTGTATTCGTTCGATAAGATTAGGGTGCAATTTTTCTGGCCAACGGAAACAATGATATTTTCTGAAGACATGTGTTGAAAGAAAATGATAATGCAGCTTATTTATTGCCTTTTCACGTCATATCTTTTACATCGCTGCTTTATTTTTAAAGCAACTAATTTATATATTCTTTCAAATCATATTTCATTTATCCTAACAAAAAAAAGGAATAACTCCTATGATATAAAATTTTAATAAGGATTAATTTATTAGAGTAAGAAATCATAAAAGTAAGTTTCACAAATTTTAAATCTTTAGTTTATTTCAAACTTTTAGTTTACATTTTGTACGTATGACTGAAAAAGATTTAGAAATTATATTTCAACTGTTAATAATATATAATAAAGGTTAATATGAGGTCCATTTATTGTTTTTTATTTATTTGTTCAAAGGATTTTTGATTTCGTTCGATTACTATTTATTAACAAAGACATTAACAATAACATAACATAGTGTATATTTTATGATCAATGTAATTATTAATATTAATCGTTATTATTAATACTAATCGCTATTATTAGTAATTTAATTTAAAATATTGGTTAGTATTATTAATTTCTAGGTTATATTAATACTAACCACGGTTATTATTAACAAAAAACTGATTATCACATTAATTGTAACGCATGAATAATTAATCAAAATAAGCATCACAGCTTCAAGGATTGAATCTAATTCATAAACAAATTTTAATCAGGTGGATACAAAATTATCAATATTTTTTCATGAATTATGAAAAATACAGATGATAAAATTAATGGAATCACTTTTAAAATTGATGTTGATTGACTAATATGATTATGTTCATTTTTGTTTTGAAAGTTTATTCAGCTAATGTACTTCAGAAAATGCTCAGCATGGGTACATAGATTTTTCATTTCAAACGCATGCCATGCGTGTATGGTATTATAAAGATATAAGTAATTTCATTTAATTATTGTAAATAAAATAAACTGAAAATTATTAAAATGTAGTAAAATCTATTTACTTTTAATCTATTATAATAATAATCAGATGAAATCTGAAGGTAAAATTTGTGAAAGATTATTGAAAAAGAATGGTATTTATTTATTATTCGAAAAGAGAAAATCTTTTGTATTTTACGGTTTTCAAATGCATTAATACGCTCATTATCTAGATAAAATGTAGAAAACAAGTTTTTTGTCGATTCTTGAATAAGGAACATTATATAGATCATTGACATTCATATAGAGCATTGTCATAGAACCCTGAACATTTAAAAAAAAGTTTAGTCCAATGACAGCTGAAAGCTATTCCTGAAGCTAAGTAAGATCATTTGCGTAGTTTATATATGCATTAAATATAATCCATCTAATTTTCTGTGTCGGTTGTCTTAGTTATCTGAATATCTTTCCATGTTCATATAGATAAGGGATAGCATTATGTAGATCACTAACATTCATATAGACCATTATCGAAGAACTTTGAACGTTTAAAAAAAGCAGCTGAAAGATACTCTTCAAGTAAGATTATTTTTTTATAGTTTGTACATGCAATAATATAATCCATTTAATCTGTCAGTTTTCTTAGTTATCAGAATATATTCCCACTTTTATATAGATAAGGATAGATATAGATATATTCATATAAATCATTAACATTCGTATAGACGGTTACCATAGAATCTTGAACATTTAATAATTGGAACATTGGCAGCTGAAATATACTCTTCAAGTAAGATCGAAAAGTTCCTTTTTTCACTAAAAATATATGTGGGAAGTGTTCTATTGTTTCCACATATTCTTTTTCTTTTGTATATACACCTTTATCATAACTAAAAAATATCCGTTGAAAAATTCAATAACTATATAGCTTATATTTTTTCTATCAATATAAGCGTAAAAATATATACAGTAAATATATATGGAATACGTGGGAACAATACGGAAAATTTTCATTTGTTTAATGCATCCATGTAGCGACAACATCCGTCTAGACAAGAAAGTCTACTTCTCGCATAGATATTTAGAGTACCTCTCGCATTCATACAGCATCATATCAATTCATTACCATAGAACAACAAGCCTTGCAAAATAAAGCACGTTCAAAAGTTCCCAAGGTCTACTCAAAGTTTATTCTGCTAGCATGGACGGAATGAGCCTCTAGATATTTCCAGAATACTTTCTTGAAAATGTATCCTTCGAGGACGTATATATATTTTAAAGAAAAAAGATTCAATTTACATTTTATATTTTGTGAGGTGGCTTCTTCAGTTCTTATTCTGTGAAAGTGTTGGCAAAAGAAATATCTGTGAAATATTGCTGCACTTAAGCCAAATAAGCATAAAGGCAGTCATGAAGTCTGATGTGTAAAATGGGAATTTTATGTTTTTTCAGTGTGGCCGAAAGATATTTTCTTTTTACTGATGAAAAAGTGCTTTTTATTTCGCTTTGAAACTTCGTATGAGTTTCAAGTTACTTTCTGTGCTATGAAAAATTTATTTCGTCTCACATTTCTCTAAATTTAATTTGTTTAATTGTTTAATAAATAAAGTAAATATTTATTGAAATATGCATCATAATGTTTATCTTTCTTCTGCTAAACTAAATTATTTTGTTTATATCAATTCAAGTTATTAATTGACGATATTCATTTGACTATGATTGCTTAGTATTTTAAATCTATCATTTCCTATGATCTAATACAATTCTGTGTAGAAGTGTTTTACATTAAAATTGAATTAAACTATCATTTGTTTAAAAAAATTGTTTTACAGAAATTTCATAGGTATGCATTATTTGCAAATATCTTACAATTAATTGCTGAAAATATAAATTTATTAAATCCCTAGAAGAAATTTCATCCTCAGTAGCTAATTTTTATTGTGACATTGCTACAATAATTTTCATGGAAAACCAAAATATCTGTTACCAATTAAACGATATTGAATTCGAAATATTCAGAAATATTGCATTTCTTAAAAATATCTGAAGACTTGTTGCAATTTGTTTCAAATATACTCTCAATTTCAGCTGTAGATAATTTTAAGAACAAAAACTTTTCATCTGCTTGATAATGATTATATATTATGACTCACAGTTTCTCTATTAGTTCTCTATTTAGTTTGACATTGAAAATAAAAAAAAAAACTAATTCCAAATATCAACTTATATTATGCAATATTGTAAATGTAATTATGTAATGCATTCGACGAATCAAATGATAAAATGAAAATTTTTAAAACTCTATTCGTTATTTTATAAACTTATCTTCAAATTTGTCAATGACTTTTTTTATGTTGACACCGAAATGCTTCGTTAGTTTTATTTACAGGTAACATTTAGAAATAAATCCAAATATATTTTCTTCGTAGGGAATTGTTTTTAGGCACAGTGTTATGGTTTGAATTGTCTGTAGTGTATGACATCATTGAAATTGGAATAATAATTCTTCCAGGGTCCTGTTAGTAAATGCAAATTTCTCCGTTTTTTATGAGAATTACACGTAACTTAAAATTCTCTGCACTTTTATTTAACTTGACATGTTTATTGTTTGTAAATATATAATTTGTAATCGATGTAATATCTTAGTTTCTTAATGTAGTGTCAATAAAAGTTATTGGGATGGATTCTTGTATTTAATGTTTTCTTTTGAGACAGAACATAGAATTATTAATTATGCGAGCGCGTAATCATGTTTTGGAAGACTCATTAAAAAATACTCATTTTTTTCAAATTAACTTATTAATTAATCATTTTCAGTTGCAGCAACGTTCACATTTATCCCAAAAACTTTGGGAGTAATTGGGATTATAGTTTTTCCCTTCTAGTCATAATAATAAATTGATGTGATGAACAAGCATTAAAAATGATAAGAAGCTATTTTTCTTGTCTCAAAATTTATTTTACAGCCTGTCCACAACTATTTCAATGTTCTGTTACTTTACAGTTCTATTTTATGAAATAAAAACTTAGATTCTATTTTATGAAATATCGCATATGAACTATCATTTAATAACTTAAATTTAGAATAATTTATAATCATTCTATCTTCAATTTTGTTGGGAAAGAAATCAGGAAAGGAAACTTTACAAAAACAGAAATGATTGATAATTATGAAACAAGAGAAGGAAATATATAAATTTCGTGAGCTTTCTTTAATATAAATAATGATTAGTAATTCACTAGCAGTTCCTATTTCAAGTAGAAAGTTCGATTTCCAACTCCATTTTGTAACATTTACGCTACTTGAAGAAATCAACTCAGTGATTAAGTCTGGTGTGGTACATTTATCTAAATCTTAGAAATCATAAACTATAATCAAACACAAAATGAATTTTGATTTTGGTCAAATTCATGCTCTCCAAACCTGTTCGTATTGAGCCGAAATTCGGCAATTCCATCAATTCCTCGGAACAGAGGAATAATGATTATTCATTATTGTACTTTCAGCACAATTCACCAAAATATACATATATATTTTATACAAATCAATCATGGATTGTTCGAGATGTTCTTTTTCCATTTCCACATCCTCATTTTATAGTGGAAAAAAGTCAAAATAATCATCATTAAATTTATCTTTCAGTACTACGTTACCTCCAGATTAGTTTTTTCTTCTATATTCGATGCCAATAAGTATCAATTCTTTTTTAATAACGAGCTTACATACATAGAAATTCATATACCGATCACATGAGAGATTCTTTAGAAATATAATTTGTTAAAATTGGCATAAAATAATAAACAGTTTTGGCAGTGCAGAACAATGTCCTACCTCTAGATATCATACTATATTTTCCTATCATATAATAAATTATTCAAATACTTGAAATATATATATTTTATTATATTTAAAGCTTGTTCCTTATTACACCATAATTACACCTTAATGAAAATTTTCAGGGTAATTGAGAAAAATATGCAGTTTCTCAAGAAAAAGTCAAAAAGAGAAAATTGAATTAAAAACAAATGTTTCAAAATGACACGGAAAATATTGGGGAATTATTATTCATACCCCTTCTTGACCCTATAAAGCAAACACTTCCCTATTTGCTAAGATTCTTTTTATGCATAATATAGTCATTATTCTCAGTCACTTCTTATTCCCAATTACCTGCATCGACCTAAATATTATAATTCTGAAAATTGCTTCATTTGTCCATTCTCATTGATAATGCGGAATTTTAATCTCCTCAATACATAATTATTATTTAACCAATTAATTTAAATAAAATTTGATATCATGTAAAAAACACTCCCTTTTTGTTGATCCCAATTACCTTCATCGACCTAACTATTATAATTCTGAAAATTGCTTCATTTGTCTATTCTCATTGATAATGCGGAATTTTAATCTCCTCAATACATAATTATTATTTAACCGATTAAATTAAATAAAATTTGATATCATGTAAGAAACACTCCCTTTTTGTGGATCCCAATTACCTTCATCGACCTAACTATTATAATTCTGAAAATTGCTTCCTTTGTGTATTCTCATTGATAATGCGGAATTTTAAGCTCTTTAATACATAATTATTATTTAACCGATTAAATTAAATAAAATTTGATATCATGTAAGAAACACTCCCTTTTTGTGGATCCCAATTACCTTCATCGACCTAACTATTATAATTCTGAAAATTGCTTCCTTTGTGTATTCTCATTGATAATGCGGAATTTTAAGCTCTTTAATACATAATTATTATTTAACCGATTAAATTAAATAAAATTTGATACCATGTAAGAAACACTCCCTTTTTGTAGAGTTGGCAGGAAATTGACTTTTAGGCTTCGAAATATTTATAACAATGAACTATAAATCGAATACTGAAAAGTATAAAACAATTAAAATAAAAAAAATATATTTTAGTAACTAATAAAAACGTATTTTTGCTTTGTATCTTCATTTCCTTAGTGTTTGGGAAAATTGCCAAGTAAATAACACAACAAAAAGAATTTACCACAAAGAGCAACAATTAAAAAAAAATGGAATTATTGATTGAAAAAAATGCATTGTGAGAGGAAGAAATAAAATGTGAGGAACAGAATTATTGCCTCTTTAGAACAATCGACGATAAGGGTAAATATAAATTCTATGATAAAAAAATATATATCTTTAAACATAAATTTTGACTCCAAACGCTTTCATCTCTTTCTGCCTAGGAGAAAAAATAATCTTAAGTTTCAGAAATATTTATAGCAATGAACTATAAATTAAAGAAAAAAAAATGCAGAAAACAATTAAAAGAAAAAAATTGTACTTTAATGCACTTGTATTTTTATTTTATCTCTTTATTACCTTGGTACTTGAGAAAAAGACAACAAAATAGAGTAACTTAAAATCTTATAATAGCAGCAGAAGAAAACAAAATGCAGCAGCCTGATAAGAACGTTAGATGCAATGTGAAGACCAAAAGTATTGCCTCCTTAGAATAAAGTATGCCAACAATAAACGAGCATTTCAAAATCAGAAATAAAAATATTTGGACATCTAAGCATAAAATTTTTTAGATATGAACACTTTTGAAAAGTTTTGTTAAAATATCCCTTGTTTTATAAGATCTTTCAAAAAAATCACGATAACGCAAAACGATTAAGACTCTTAAGTAGTCATTTATAGTTGCTAGGAGACAGGACGCTGCAATGGAAGAATGAAGTATTTTCCCCATAATCGACTAGAATTGTATTTTTTCAGTTAAACGGTTGTTATTTATGCAAATTCTACAAAGAAATACCAAGTTAGCGTCCGACATGTTATATAAATTTAAAATTCAGTCTTCCAGACTGATTTATTATCAACAAAACTCCAGACAGCGCAAGATCTCTTCTCTTATTTCGTTCTAATTTGAATATTTTATTAAAAGTTAAGAAGAATCATCCTTTTTGGAAACGATTAAAGCTCTTTCTACAGTTAAGAAGGAATTAATACTTCTTTTTTTTAATTTTGAAGATATTATGGATGCGCTTTTCTGTAAATAGCGATTTAACTCGAAAATAATTGAATCTGTCATTTTGGAGGTTATCTCCTCTTCTATAAATTTTACAGTTGCAAAACATCAGTTCTTTCATAATATTTTCCGAAGACACAAATCAGTAATTTTTTGGCAGTAAAGAGTAATTTATTATATATGATGTAAAACTGCATACATAACTAAAATGATTAATATTTTTTTCAGTATTTATCTGCAAAGATATTACTTCTTGAATAATTTTTTCTTGTTAAGTAAAGAACTACGATAAGTATTTGCTTATTTTGACTTTATTGTAACTTAAGAAAACATTGAATAATTTACCTGTGAATGTAATCGTGGGTAATCATACAGCCAATTTTATTTACTTACAAGCATGCATCTATTATTCAATATTTAGACGTTTGATTTGAGTTAATAACTTTTCTATCGAATCTTATATACATCTTATATAATGTTGATATAAAGAATCTTATATAAAGAATAATACAGAATATTTAGACATCTTATATAAAGAAGGCTAAATATAACGCGAATCTTCGAAAATGTTATGCGAAAGCGCACAATCCGTTTTATTGCTTCATTTCTTCCAAGCATGTCATCATTAATTATAAATACAGATGCATCTCACAAATCACGCGAATGCTTCATTTCTTCACCGAAATGACATCATTAATAATAAATACTACTACATCTTAGACAAAAATCTGCCAGTCAAAGAAGACAATAACTCAAATTTTAACTTTTTGTCAGAAGTATCGTAGTGTGATATTGTTTTTGGACTGATTTATAAGTTTTGTCTTCGTCAAAATATACTGCGTCAGCCGTTATTTTTTGTGTGGAATGATTCATATATTACGCAATTTACAGAAAAAAAAAAATGCTTCCCTAGAAACATTTTTTATTTTGAATAATACTTATTCCTCAAAGAGAGATTAAAGCAGCGACCAATGAATGTTATTATGTCAGAACTCCCAAGAAAATATTGTTACGAATCTGTGATGCGGCTTTCCAGCATAGTTGGTTCCATGGGAAGTCCCAGAGGTTGGCGACCATTTGGTGACTTGGCGAAGAGCTTGGCGACTTTGGCGCAAAAATGGACTATACCGCCAAATGGAACATCGAGAATTTTCCCAAGCCGTCCAGTAGGAACGGAGATACGCCTCGAACGTTCCTGATTGGTTGAGAGGTTTTCTAGCCCCACCTTCTGAGACCTATAAAAGGAGTGGCCCGCAGCTGCCGAGTAGTCGTAACCCAGCAGTGGTGAATTGAGGAGAAGTCGGAAGCGACGGTGAAGAACTCGTCTTCCAGGGACTAGCAAAGTAGAGCTGCTGTGTATACTGTTGTATGCTGCACATCTCGGCTGAAGATAATCGTTCTGTACTGTATATAGCTGTCGTCTTTGTGCTGCCCTGTGCGTCTTCGTGTAAATAAACGTCGTTGTTTCATTTTCTACTGCTGATTTAGCGTTCTCCACACCATATAACTCCCACTATCCAAACGAACACCGGGAAATTTCGTAACAATATTCATACTCTTTTTTGTGTGAATCTCTTGTTTCGATTATTATTGTCTATCAACGCCGATATAGAGAAAGTAAAAAAAAAATTTCTCCATAATGATTTTTATGATTAGCAATTATTAATGATTATGATTAGCAATTATTAATGGGGAGAGATATGATACACATTATATGACTTTATCCCGAGTTAAAAATTTTGTCTCTTTATAGAAAATATTTTTTTTTGAAAGTGATGGTGTTTCCATTGAATGAGTGATTTTCCATTTAATTCCATTTAATGAAGAATGTATCATTATAAAATATTTATATAGTGAAATATTGACTAAAACATATTTTTTATAAAAGTTAATTTTTTCTCAATACCATTTAGAACAGGCTGAGATGAGTTATTTACACGTAAAAGAGTGTAGATGGGTAATCAGTTCTATGGAATTGTGATTATTGGAAGTTTTTAAATAAAATTTGATAACTGATTAAAAGTAAATCATTCATATTCTGATGTACAAAAATGATTCATATTTTCATCAACGTTTATTTAAAAGCGATAGACTTTTCTATACTAGTACATCGAAGTTTAGAACTTCCTGCATGTATCCTTTAACTCAGTTCAGATAAACAATATTTTCAGATACTGTGAACTAGAATGCATTTTAAACTCGCATAATTTCTTACAGCATTTGGATTGGGGGTCTCTTTAAGGTAATTTATTAGTTTATTTTTCACACATACATTATACAGTACAGTATTTACAACGAGAGGGTGGCGGATGAATCAGTTTAACTACTTATTTTTCGGCTATGCAATTAGCATACATTAATTTTTGCATCCAATTACAATATGAAATTCTGTGATGGTTTAAACGTCAAACGAAGCGAAACTACTTCTGTAACCAACTTTTTTTGTTCTTCATAAAAGTTAATCAACTGAATCTCCGACCCGCTGCGAAGGCACACGGATTTAAACCATAAGTCTGAATGACCGAACCGCCGCAACAGCAACACTGGTTGGAACGGTGGGTGAGTCCTAAGGGCCATCACCGGCCACGGTACAATCCTCCCGAAGGAAGTACGTCCCGTTATCGATGGGAGGAGTCAGATCCCCCACCTACTTGTGTACCCCCCAGGGTGGCGAGATCCAACCACCATGCCGGAAGCATTTCATCCTCATTTCGAGGTGCCCTCCCCTAGGTACTGAAATTTGGTGTAATGACTTTAGATCAAATTCGTAAATTTGTGCCAAATTTTCAAAGAAATCCATTTTGTGAAAGTTTGTCTGGTTATCTGTTCCATTACAAATGACTTCGATAACTCGAAAAAGCAAAGAGCTTTGAAGATTAAATTTAATACACATGTTTACCATCTAAAATATTAAATCTTATCAAATTTTGAATTAAGTCTGCCAAAGGGTTGGCCCACTGCTAGTTTGTAGTTTCGAAAGCATGTAATCGCAATAAATCACAAAAGAAATGACATAAATCTATGAAATTTGGAATATTAATTTTTTAATATAATTACTTTCATGTCTGATTTTAGTTAAAATATTTCAGCAAAATGCCGTTCAAATTACATATTCCCGCGATAGATATATAAAAAAAAAATTGATTCATGTCAAATATCAACTTTCAAAACTATTGTTCGCTATTGCCATGCAAGGTATTTGAGCGTTCACCCAAGGTCCATAATTTTTTGCTGCGGGAGTGGGATAAGACATTAATTGAAGAGCATGCCAGAACATTTTGGGGAGACTACCTTCGCTGGATTTTATTTATTTCTGACTTATCTCCAACCACTTTTGAGTAGCAATCTCCCACATTTATTCATGAAATGGACGCAAGTAGGCAGTCTTTCATTCACTGCATTGCCCAACATATCCGAGGACAACCTAAAATAACAATTATAACCCTACAGTACACAATGTATTTTTCGGACTTTTATTTTAGAGGAAATTTGAATAATAAGCTTTCTCCAACAACTTTCGAATAACCGTCTCGTACATTAAATAGACAAAAGTAGGCGATCATTCATTAACTACATTGCCCAATATATCTGCGGGCAACCTAAAATAATAATTATCACCATTCAATATATAATGTTTTTTTTTTTTCAGATTTTAATTTAAGAAGCAGTTTCGATAACCATGGTTTTTCAGTAATTTTCGAGTAGCAATCTCCTACATTTATTCGTTAAGTGATGCTAGTGTGCAATCATTTATTCACTGTATTGCCTAACGTATCTGCGGGCATTTAAAATAAAAGTCATAACTATTGATGTGCCTTATGGCACTTCCCACGGATAAGCCCTTTGTACAAGGACAGCCGATTTAAGCCTAAGGGGGAGCGCCTCTTGTTTTTATCGTAAAGCCAACTTGGGCCAAGAGTTGACTATTCACACATCACTCATTCACTTGCACAACCCCTTTTTATAGGAGGGCACATTCACATACCTCCCAGATAGAACAGTAAGAACAAACATGCCCAAACCGGGACTCGAACCAGGGACATGGGGAAGATGCGCTACCCCTATGCCTGGACGCCGGCTAGTCTTAACTATACAACACGCAATGTGTTTTCAATATTATAATTTCGGATGCAATTTAGATAACTATGTTTTCTATCAATAGGGATTTAGCGTATTTTTTGAGAATCTGGTGGATATCTGGATATGGAATTTTTCTCCCGTCAATAACAATTATGGTTTCTTCAAATCGTTATTTACAAATACATATGTTTCATCCTTTCCTTCTTTTATGAGATAAAAAAAACATTCAAAGAGATCATTGCTCAATAAATGCATTCGAATAACATTTCTCACTGCGGAAGAAAGAGATGGAGTGGTTGAAAGAATATATGTTCAGACGCTTCTTTTCCATGTGTATCCCTTGTCCATGAATCACCACTTCTTCTCTCCCGGGATAAAAAGGAAATGGCAGTTTTTCTCCTCTACCAGTCCATGCTTATCCGGAACTAATGGACCAAAGTCACCCTGAAGCATGTTTCTTATCCTAGAATTCCGGGATGAATATTTTATGTTTTTATAGAAAAGTGTTTTGCTATTTATGGCAAGTTTTGATATGGGATCGATAGCTGTAAAATATGTTTTGAAAGGAACCGCTTCTTGAATCTATAGTGTTTTTGAGTAAAAGAATGGTATTCAAGTATGTAACTGAAGAGAGATCAAAGAGAATAACTAATTTTTCATTAAAAAGATAGTTTAAAATGTTGCATTGTAATTATATATATATATATATATATATATATATATATATATATATATATATATATTTCGTTTATCTCGGCAATGGCTCTAACAATTTGGATCAAATTTTATATTTAGTAAGGTTTTGCTTTCTTAGTTTATCTATATAGGTGCCTCTCCTGAAAAATAAAAACTCGAATTTACATTTAAAAAAATTTCTTTTATAACTAACAATTAGAATAGGTATATTCAACTTCCGCTTCTAAGTGTGGGAATGCCGTTTAGTGGTCAGTAAAACATGAATGGCACGTGTTTCGCGGGCCCTCGGCTCGAGTCTAGTTTCTTCCTTTATTTGTTACTTATGTACTTATATTTATTTATTTTTTCCTTTTTAATTTATCTATATGGGTGCTTTTCCTAAAAAAACGTGATTTTACACAAAAAAACATTTTTTTATAACAAACTATTAGAGGTGTTTACTATATGTTTTCATTCTGATAATATCATAAAGCGCTATATCGAACCCGATTTCATCATGATAAAATTGAGTGTAAGTTCAAAAATAAAAGTAATTATAGATAAACTGTAAAATGGATGCTGTAATATAACGTATTCTTTCGAATAACGCGTTAAATTAAGTACATTCATGGCGTTTTTAAATGACCAGTTCATAAGTAGGTAAGATTGAAAAATATTCATATGTAATCAGTATGCGATTTGTATGTAAATATTTTCTTCCAAAAAACAAAATTTTTACAAAAAAAATGCCGGAAGAAAGGTTTTTTTTATAGATATTTTATCTTTAAATTGCCTCCTTTGATTGCTATTCTCTACCCAGAGTGTAGCCTTTCCTAACTTTTAAAACTAATATACAAGATATGTTTTTAAAATTTTGATTTACTATTCCATGAGACCTTAATATATGAATTGATATATGAGTATATTGTCACGTAGGTACTCTAGTGTGGAACGCAATGACACACACAAGAAGTAGAGCTAAATCAATTTATTAACTCAACTCTGAACTCAGAACACAGTGACTGACAGATCTACTGCTTTTATACTAGCAGGGAAAGTGCCAGAATACTTTTCTGGAGACAGTAAGAAAAGTCCAGAACACTTGTCTGGTAAACTAAAAAAATGTACAGAATCTTCTGGAACATGAAATAAAAGAAAACAGAAAGCCAAGGTATTAAAATTTACATAGATTGTGGATCCCATTGCCTCTAGCGGGATTCGAACTTCCGATCACTTGATTAAGAGACCAGTGCTACGACCATTCGGCCATGGAGAGTCGTCAACGTGCCAATATGAATTGACTTAAAATCTATTGACTGCAAATTAGAGAGCGTGTAAAGTAAAATCTGTGTATACTTCAAGAAAAGGATAGGAGCCTAAAAAGTGTAACTTTCTTTATCTTATTTTTAATATGAACAAAAGCATGCGATTGAATGATTTGAGAAAATAATGAAATTTAATTAAATTTCGTCCTAACATTAAAATTATTGTTACAGATTAAGCTTCATATTAATTTTTAAAGTATTATAATTAGGGAGAAATATACAAAATTATAATTGTTATCATTTAAACGATTATTTTTGTGTTTTAAGAAATTGAAAAAATATGCTTTATGAGATATTATTTTCTAAAAATACAGATACCAAAAACACCAAATACGTACATAAATTTTATCTATTCCAATAACCTTTTGGACTTCAAATCATTAATAGTGACCTTTCTGTTATATTATAAAGGTACATGTATCGAATCTAGTTAAAACGTCACAAAAAGTATAGAAAATATGTAGATATATGGTTTAAAAAGACCTATAATGTAAAAATTAACCTCTGCAGATACATATGTTGTCTTAATTGTTCTTAAAATGTTTTTATTTTATTTATCTGTCAGTATTTTTACTTTCTCGTACACGTAGTATACAGAAAGTAATGTAATAGTCAAAAAGTTTGAACTCGGTGTTTTGGTGAATATCCATGTTTTAATTATCCCTGAGCTCGAAAAATGTCCATCCGTCTGTCTGTCACAAAGACAACTCAAAAATGCTTTGAGCTACAAGGATGAAATTTGGTGTATGGTCTTTCCACCGAATTTGTATATGATATCAAATTTGAGTAAAATCCGTTCACAGGTGAAGGATTTAGTTCGGCTCTTCGAATATAATTTAATACAATATCAACAAAATGAAGGATTTGGATGGCAAAAAATCGGAACATAGATTTGACATCAATGACGTAGACATTTATCAAATTTTGAGCACAATTCTACGTGGAATTTACAGTCTATCGATCTAGACTTTCAGAACTATGTAAACGTAACAACTCAGAAACACGCCGATTTAATTATGTCAAATTTAATGAGATTTTGTAACTACAAGTGCAGCTGTGTGTCAAAATTTGGTTTCACTCAGTTGAAAAAAAAACTGATCTAAAACACAATTTCGATTTTCGCATTCAGTCCGATATCAGAAATCAATCACCGAAACGCTCGCCAGGAATGGCATGATGGATTCAGTAAAAGTGCTAAAGTCACGTCAAAGACAACTATTTCGTAACTATTATACGCCAAAGCAGCCAAGCAAGGCGTTCTCTCGAATAATACCTTTATCAGAGATTATGCGAGAAAGTTTTATGAAGACCACACCAGCAGCTTATTTTTTTCTTTGAAGATTTGTTTTCAAGCTACTATCATTGCTATCAGATATATAAAAACATTTTGCTGTTTATAAAATAAAGCATTGTATGTGCAGGATAAAAGTCAAATTTGCTGCACTGTGATACCTTGGTGCTATTTGCCACAGTCAGATCAAATGTTTCAATTTAATGATATTCTTAAAGATTAATACAAAAATTACATAGTAAATTTTAACGAAACGCCACAGAGCGCAACATGAAACACAAAATATTCCTTTAACTTTAAAGAAAATGCATCATACGAAATCGAATTTTCGTTTCTTATGCATATAAGCTGAAACTATGTAACTTAAATTCTGAAATTCGATACAAAAATTATACATAATCCACAACAGCCCTCAGATTTTCTACGAATCCTTAATTGAACCAGAAAAGTAGCGCATTCCTGAAACCGAAGTCATCTAATTAGATAATAAATAAAGCAAAACAATTACAGGGTTAATAGCCTTAGACTAGGGGTTAGCTGTTAGTTATTTCCTTCATTAAAAATGATAGTAAGCTCGCGTGATTTTCAGTAATTCTATTTCGAATGCAAGAAATATATTATTAATGAGCTTACTTTGCTTCAATATTTGTTAAGTATCTACAGAAGTTTGAATGGTGCATTTCATGTATTATTGGATACATAAAATGCAATGATTGGAAAATAAATGTATTATTTGAACCTGCAAATATGTTTTGAGCAAATAGTAAGAGAAAAAAACATAGCCATACAGAAAACATTGTATCGTAAATTTAATTTTTTATAATTTTAGAGACTTTTAGCAATTAAGGTTGCATAAAGTACACATACAGTGACTCAAACAATTGAGAGGATACATTACTTTTACTTAATAAATCAGAATTCATTATAAATAACATATTACCAAGAAATGCAAGTATTCTTTTATTTTTACACATAATAAATGGTATAATTTAAAGTAAAATTAAAGAACAATCAATGGAAACTTCTAATAAAAAATCTCAGAAGCATTTCAAATAAACATATGCAGATTTTTGCCTAAAAAAATTGAAAACACAGAAAGTATTCGAACTTTTTTAATTACCAATAAATATTATCTACTTGACTGCTTCTCTAATCTAATTTTGCGTAATCTCATCTTAAACATTTTTAATGATCACTTTTGTATGATTAAGTTTGTTAGAACTTGAAGCCAAACTTTTATTTGGAAAATGGCTTCTCCTAGAGCAACCAGTGTTGATGTAAGGAAATTAGTATTATGATTATTTAAAAAAGAAAAGTCTTATCTTGAAATGGTTGCAATTGTTGATAAAAGCAACCTTGTGTCCAGAAAATCCTTGCAAAATTTTAAAATGATGGATCCATTGAAAATAAATGTGGAAGAAAAAGGAATGATATTCTGATTGATGTCGCAAATTAAAAATTTGAAAAAATCAAGATTGATCTTAAAGTATGTGCAGTCAAACTTCCTGCAGAAAAGTCTCAAATTATAGGCAGAAGTGTAAGTGCTGAAAGTGTGCGAAACATAATTAGATAAACTGGATATAAAAGTCCAGTTGCTAGAAAGAAACCATTCATCAGCTTGCAAATTCAGAAAAAGCGTTTGGTGTTTGCAGTAAATCCTCAATTGAAGACCGATAACTTATGGAAGAAAGTTATATTTAGTGATGTAAGTAAATTCAAAATGTTTGGCAGTGACGGCCGTTGCAACGTATGGAGAAAGCCCAATACCGCTTTAGATCCAAAAAATTTACATACAACAGTTAAACATGGTGGTGACTCCGTCATGGTTTGGGGTTGTATTGCTTCATCCGGGGAAGGAAATTTAGTTTTTATAGACAGCATTATGAATCATATGGTTTACTTGGATATACTTTGCAACAATCTAAAGAAAAGTGTTAAAAATTTGGGTTTAGGTGCAAGTTTCATTTTCCAGCAGCACAACGACCCCAAACCCAACTCACTTAACGCCGAAATGTAGTGCCTTTTTTATTATAAACAGCAGTTACACTCCACCACCAGAGTCACCTGATATAAATGTGATTTAAAATCAGTGGGCCATGCTCGAAACATAGGTCCAAAAACACAAAATTAGAAACAAAACCCATTTTGAAACACATGTTGCAAGAAGAAAGGGGCAAAATATTTTCGGATGCCACCAAAAAGTTGGTCGAATCGGCAACACGACGTTTAGAGGTCATTATAAAAGCCAAAGGACATGGAACTAAATATTGACATTTTCTATGTATGTGAAATATTACAAAAATTTCATTGATGTAATCTCAATTTTTTGAGGCAAAAATCTGCATACGTTTTTTTTTTAATGCTTTTGAAACTTTTTAATTTAGAAGTTTTTCGTTGATTGCTCTTTATTTTATTTTAAATTAAGTCATTTGTTATGTGAAAAAAATAAAAAGATGTGTGCATTTATTGGTAATGTGTTATTTATATTGAAAATCGGATTTATCAATTAAAAATAAAGTATACTCTTAATTGTTTGGGCCATTGTATGTTATTTTTGTATACGCTGTTGTGATTCTTTGAAAATCCGGGAGAATATAAAAGAGAAAATATAAATCATTTTTACATCCCGTTTTGATATTTAAAAGTACAATTAAAAAGCAAATGTTAAAGTAATTATATTTCAAATATATTTAGTTAATAAATGTTTTTACTTAAGCTATGCTTTTTATTAAACTTATGAATTATTTTGAATTTATGAATTATTTTATTATGAATTATTTTGATTTAATTCTATCATAAAGCAAAGGAAAACAAAAATAAAATGAAATAATGTTAAATAATTGATTGACAAAATTTAAACTACAAGTAAGCTATTTCATTTAAAAAAAATCAAAATAAGTAAATATTTTCAAATTAATAAATAAGTGTTCTAGTAAATTCAAAAAAATATATAGTTTGTTTGTGAATATCTTATAAGTAATCACAAAAATTTATTTTCCTTGACATTTCATATTGTTAAGGATTAATATTTTCCCTTTATAATTTTGGAAAAGTGTTAGAGTATTTTTATAGAATGAAAAAAAAATGATATTATAATTTCCAGAATAATTATTTTAATCATCTCATTTTAATATGTTTTAAGGCTTATAAATCAATCACGAAAGAGAAAGTTTCACTGAATAATACATCCGCACTCTACATAAACAATATTAACGTCTATTTATGAATTTTAGAATTCATTGTTATCTATATAAAACTAAATACGTTTAAAAATAAATGAAATTACAGAATCTAAAAATAAAGATATTACAAAAATGAACAATATTTTAGTAAATTATTTCGAGGAAGGAAATAATGGGATTTTTCTGAAATGGGAGAATTTCTGAAATTATTTTCGAGATTTAGATGCAGCTGCATCAGGGAAATTCTTTTGCAATTGCATTTCTATATTATTAGTTATATAAATACCAGCATCCAATTTCCTATTGTTGAATTTCTTTGAGTTACTATTATTTGGCTTTCTTTATTACTGAATAATACATTTATAGTTGCGTAAGATAACGTAAACTCATTTATTGAAGTAAAACATTTATCCGGTTATATTTTGCGATATTACATTTTGATATGAAACATTTTCACTGATATTACATTAAATCTATATCATTTTGATCTTGTTATAGTTCGTAAAAATTTATGAAAGAAAGAATTAGGAAACCATTATATTATTGAAACTTTCTTAACAGTTTATCAATATTTCTTGTACTCTATACGAGGAGTTATAAATTTTTAGGAAATGACATCAATTGATTGAACTTCTCTAGGATCACTTTTGTGCTGATGGTACTAGTCTCCTTTTATAGAATATCTAGTCATTAATCAAGGAATCACAACAAAGGAAAGGAGTGTCACCTTCAGTTGGTCAAAGTGATAAACGGAAAATATTAATTTCTATCTGAGCAATTGTGCAATGGCTTATCTATAGACTAACAGCAGTAATAAAAATATGGGGCAATACTTACATTGCCGCATATCGAGACTGTTATTCCACGTTTATCCAAGAGTTAAAAAGAAACCGACTATTTTCAGACTGTTGAAACATTCTCAATATATCACCAATATTTCTTGTACTCAATACAAGGAGGTATAAATTTACAGGAAATTACATCAATGCATCGAACTTTTCTTTGAACAGAATTATGCTGGTAGTTCCAATCTCCTTTCTCAGAATATCTAGTCATTAATCAAGGAATCATAACAAAAGAAACAGGTGTCATCTTCTGTTCATCAGAGTGACAAACGGAAGATATTAATTTGTGTCTCAGCTACGAGAATGAGGAATGGTTTATCTTTGCACTTGGACTGATAAAATTATCTGGAGATTATGGTCTTAGGGGGTGTCGATTCGCTTTGTAATACTTACATCGACGCATATATCCACCGATAGTGTCCGTTCTGCCAAGAATGAAAAA
The DNA here is from genome assembly GCF_947563725.1 of Argiope bruennichi. Classification (NCBI taxonomy): domain Eukaryota; kingdom Metazoa; phylum Arthropoda; class Arachnida; order Araneae; family Araneidae; genus Argiope; species Argiope bruennichi. The sequence goes on from NC_079160.1 coordinate 95,650,833, forward strand.
GAAACCAGTCGATTTCAGACCCTTGAAGCATTCTCAGAAACTCATTAATATTTATTGTATTCAATTTAAGGCGTTATAAATTTACTGAAAATTAATCAATTAATCAATCCTATTGTGCCGATGGTACTAATCTCTTTTCCTAGAATATTAAGTAATTAATCAAGGAACCACAACAAAGGAAAAGAGTATCATCTTCTGTTTGTCAAAGTGACAGCAGAAAATATTAATTCGTGTCTCAGCTAAAAAAATTAGGAATGGTTTATCTTTAGACTAGCTGGACTGAAAAAATGTCAGGAGTATATGGTCTTAGGGTGCTGCAGTTTATATTATTCCATTAACAGACACAACTTCTTTCATGATTTCACTCGTGTATTCTATTGTAGAAAGTCTTTAATTTACTATTATTTGGCTCTCTTTAGCTGAGAAATATATTTTTAATTGTGTAAGAATAGTATAAACTCATTTATTGTAGCTAAATATTTCTCCTGATTCATTTTGAGGTATTACGCTTTTATTTGAAACATTACCATTGATATTTCATTAAATCTGTATCATTTTGATCTTGGTATATTTCATTAACATTTATCAAAGAAATCATTCCTCAACCATTCTGTTGTTGAAACCTACTCAGTATCTCACCAATTGTTCTTGTACTCATTAAAGAAATTATTGCAGAAAATCGCATAAATTCATCAAACTTTTCTTTGTTTACTATTGTGTCGATAGTACTAGTCTCTTTTCCAAGAATATCAAGTCATTAATAAAAGAATCACGACTAGGGAAAAGGGTGTCATCTTCTGTTTGTAAGAGTGATAAGCGGAAGATATTAATTTGTGTCTCAACAAAGAAAATGAGCAGTGGCTTATCTGTAGACTACCGACACCGATAAAAATATCAGGAGAATATGGTCTTTGGGGGTTTCAATTCGCATTGTAGTGCTTACATTTCCACATATATAGACTGATACTGTCGGTTCTTCCAAAAGTGAGAACAAAACAGACAAGCTGAAATTCTTCGTAACTCACCAATATTTCTTGTACTCAATATAAGACGGTATAAATTCACAGGAAATTATATCAACCCATCGAACCTTTCTTTGAACTGAATCGTGCTGTAGTTCTAATCTCCTTTCCTGGAATATCCAGTCATTAATCAAAGAATCATAACAAAAGACACGGGTGTCATTTTCTGTTTATCAGAGTGACAAACGGAAGATATTAATTTGTGTCTGAGTAAAGAAAATGAATAATGGCTTATCATTAGACTGCAGGACTCAAGAAATGTCAGGAGAGTATGGCCTTAAGGTGGGAGTTTCAGCACATATTGTTCCATTTATATTGGAACATAGAGACACAGCTATTGTCTTTTTCTTCTATGTTTGGAAAATAAACGAGGAATTTGAAGAAAATATATATGGCACATTTAAAAATTATTATCAACTATCTCATAGTGCCACTACACCTGATGGTACCTCCAATAAATGGAGATGAATTTCTGGTAAAATTTCAGAAGTAACTGGTCGTCTCTATCATTTCATTTAGAGGAGACGAATAGAATTTCTTTATTTAAAATTATAGCCTCTAAATGTCTGAAATCTTGTTTCAAAAATAATTTACAAACAATCAGATATAATGAAATGAGATAACACTTCCTAGATATTGTTGAAAAGTCACATTGTTTTTAAAATTGATTATGTAGTAATAAATCCACTTCTTAGCAAATTCTTGATTTCAGAGCTGGAAATTTGTAGATTCTAGAATCGATTTTACTGAAAACACATCATATGCTCCTGGCCGTGATGGCTTGATGGTTTAGTCTCACTTTTGGAGCCGAATGATTCCTGTTGGGGAACTTGGGTCAATTACAGTCCCAAAGCGTTCGAGATTTCGGGTATATTAAATCTGTGGGGGCAAAGTGTCCTAATGCTTCAAAGATAATTTACAATCATTCAGACTTCATGAAATGAGATAACATCCTAGAAATTGTTGAACATTCACATGGTTTCTGAAATTGACCTCTTAAAAGATTTTTGGTTTAAGAATCGCAAATTTGTAGGTTCGATAATTGATTTTACTGAAAACCCGTCATATGCTCCAGGCTCAGTGGCCTGATGGTTTGATCTCAACTTTGGAGTCTGTTCATTCCAGGTTTGAAATCTAAGTCAATCGTAGAACCGCCGTGTACATGAACCTTTTATACATTAAATCTGTAGGAGCAAACTGTCTTACGGCTAGTATTGTACCGTCCTCGTCGTTTCTCTCAAAATTATAGAAGTTTTGCTTCAAAACAGAAGATAGATAGAACTAAGTTTAACAAACATATGTGTCAGCGTAACAAGTGGGAATCTAAATGGGCAAATTTAGAGAAAAACGAATGTGCCTGTTAATTTTTTATCCGTGATTAGCAATGTGCTAACTAAACCCTTTCGCGGCGAACAGAGCCTTTAGATATTCAGCTGTAGACGCTCTCTTCTGAGCGAACAGCACCTATAGACGCTCAAGCAGAGTTTCTCTCACCGGAAGAACAGTGGCTTTTGGCGCTGTTCATTTGTGACACATCCTTCCCAAAAGTAGGCTTCTAATTGTTTTTATAGGTAATGTTTTGACTTAAAATTGTTATTATCATTATTATTTGATTGGCGTGCCGGTCAGCCGCTTCAAGGAAATAACCAGCAAAATCAGCTCCGCACACCGCATTCGGAACGACTCGCATATCCCGTTGTCAGCGCAGAACTTACACCATCACGGCGGCTGCCTAGAGGGCAATTCATTTCTGAGTGCTTCGCCGCTAAATGGTTAATTGAAATAACCACAGAAATTTAGTTTCCATAAATGATTAAAAACTAATTAAAATGCATTTAATTTGTGATTGGCGAATCACAATAAAATTCAATTATAACATATGAGGCTGTATTCTTTTTAGATGGGTCAAAATATGAAAATGTGAAGGAAAAAAGTAGAAACACGTTAAAAATTACGAGAAAAATTTTAATATTTTGTTTCTATCAAATAATCAAAAAGAGACAAAATACATTGAATTTTTGTATAAAAATCGAAACAACATACTGCTCATTCTCGCATTAGGAAACCTTCCTTGCTTGTGTGCGTATTTCAGGAGGCATTTATTTCATCGAAAATAGAATGAAAAAAAATATAAAAGGAGAAGATACTTAGATTTAACAATGGGAGGGGGGGGGGGTATCAGATTGTTTTCGAAATTAGGAATCGTATTAACTGCTTGCATTTCTACCATTCCTTAGCGAAGTATAGTCGTCGGAAAATGCAAGTCTCAGGATCATAAAATGAAAAGTAACTTTGAAAAAATAACCGACTGATTTTTTTAATTGTTGTTTCTAATGGCACTTGCGATGGACAAGTTCGCTGACGAAGAGTCAGCGATTTTATGTCAAGAGAGCGTCTCTTGTTTTAGTAGAACCAACTAGGGCCAAGAATACGTCTTAGCGACTCACGCATCACATTCGCTTGCACAACTCCTTTTTAGAGGGGGACACGCTCACACATCTCGCAGATAGAACAGATGAAGAAGAACCAGGCGCGAACCGGGACTCGAACCCAGGATGCCCGGATCACGGAAAAGACCCCTATACCAGGAAGCCGCTTTTTTTTTAAATTTGAAGTTTGTAAACGTGAATATAGAAATGATTCAATCATTCAGACATTACCAGAGAAATAAAACTAATTTCATACAATTATTAAATAGCAGTTATCTTGCATAGCGTCGCTGTTTTAGAAACGATGCAACATTGAAATAAAGTAATAATGGATGCTTTTATTGCATTATACACTTTTAACATTGGAACTTTTAACACTGGAACATGAAATATTTTTTTTTAATTTACTATACTAAAGTTTACTATACTATGTGTCTTGTATAGTAGTTTTCGAATTTTTATAACATTCTCTTTAAAATGTGTTTTTAATGCAAATAAATTCGAATTTCAACAAAACCACAATTACAAATATAACAGATGTTATGTAACAATGTTTAGAATGGAGTGTAGTGAGAATCGTTATTTTATTACGTCATGCTTTCAGTTGTGAATGACAGGGAATTGAGAATTTCTCTGTAATTTTGTTTCCTTTGGTTACTTAACGTCAGGAAACTGGAATGCATTTAATGATTTGCTGGTGTGAATTTATTGCTTCGGATTAATTTAATATAACATTGAGACTTTATCGAATTCGCATTTGAAAATAGAATATGTTTTATGTTTGTTACTAATGACTATACAACGTATAAAATAACAAGACACAATTTCTTGAAATTAGATTATGTAGCAAGAGAACTGTAATGCATCACCACTTGGAATGACAGATCTCTGCCTTAAGCGAACATTCTGACAACCCTTGACACTGGAAACAGAGTATTTCCGGAGTTTTTCTTCAGTCTGTGTGCGGTTTCCTTGCTTGCATGTGAGGAACCCTTGTTTACTTAAAAAATGTAATTTGTATAGAATTAGCTTAATTAAAATTTCTTTAAATTATTGACTAATACCTAGAATTAGATAAAGTTGTTATAATAATGATGATGTAATTGGAAATCAATAAACATGTTCTCTCTATAGTATATGATAATATTAAAATATATTTCAGATAATGGCGAATTCATTATGGAGAAATCAAAGAAAATATAAATATATTAATCAGTTTTCTTCGTAGCTCTAAGGCGCCAAGGTCGGACGTCCTTATTTGGCAATTATTCGTGCCGTATCTCCAATATTTGGCGATAACGATAATTGGTGACAATTACCGTCAATATTTTAACTTTGAAACGAAGGGAATCATTTTCGATGAAAAATAAATATTCATTGTAGATGAGTGGGTCATTTCGAACAAACTGAATCCCCTTCATATTCAATATTTCAGTAAAATAATTTCAATAACTACAAAGATATCATTATGCATGTTCAACATAATTTCAGTCAAACCTTGCTTAACAAGAAAAAGAATGTCAAAATGTGACTCACTTAATAACTGATGTTTTGCAGAACGAGTACCGAGGAGACATCGTGGTTTCCCCTAGTAGATTGACTTGCATTAATCTGTGTAGAGAGTTTGTTAGAAGAAATTCTTTTTTTCTGCATGGTAGAAGCTTGGCAGAATAATGTTGTCAATGACCATGTTGTTGACCATGTTGTCTTTGACCATGAATATGAGATGGATAGCAACCACATCGATGAGCTGGTAGAAGAACATCGGTAGAAATACGAAGAACTTGTGGAACTGTATTCTGTGTCAAAATGAAAAATGGCGGAGACGATTTGATGAAGATAGGAGAAAATAGCAGGCTCATCAGAGCAACAGCCATCGAGTGAAATAAAGTAAATGCTGAAAAATCAGATGGAAAACTATTGTATTGTTCACATTATTCTAGGCTATGCGAGCTATAATTTCATTTAAAGATTATATTGCATTTCATTTTCACCAAATTTTGAAGCGAAAGACAAATGCCTTCAGATTTTTTTTTTAAGTAGTGCCCTATAATGCCCTATACATTGCCCTATTTTATATGTATTCCTATGGAAAAAATTGTTTTGTTTAATGAGTATTTCGAATTACGAAGAAGACTGAGGAATTAATTATGGTCGTTAAGCGAAGTTCTACCACATTTACAATTTTTACGCGTATTTAAAGGATAAAATAAACAGTTTTTTTTTTCAGTTAAAAAAAAGGATAATACCCAAAGGAGAATGGTCACAAAAGTAATCATGTGTGAATTAATATTTGAAGTCTGCGACCGCAATTTTATGTGCTTTGCAAATTTGTTAATAGTGTATTTACCAAGGTTTTATAAATTTAAATCCCAATGTCTCATCTTAATGAGATTTAGAAAACATTAATTGCAAAATTAGCATAAAGGGGTTTTTTTTTGCCATGAAATCAAACGCAATTCTGGCTAAATGGTACCGACAAAAGAGATTATTTATTACTTCCTTAAAAAGTGTAAAATAAACACCTTCATATTTTTTAATCGACACTGGTACATAACTTTTTGAAATCGACGTTATAATTTAAAGAAGTAATTTTATTTTTTGAAAAGTTAAACATATTATTTTTGCAGCTAAGTAGTTTCAGGTATAATCCTTTTAATGGAATGGGTCCTCTGAGGATATCAGTTCTCATAAAGAAATTTCTAAATATATATACATTTAAAATCACGCGACACTGTTTTTGTCAGTGTTTATGTTTTTTTTTATTATTATTATTTTATTACGATACATTTTATGCGTTTTTTTTAACTTGTAAAAAGTGTTAATCCTTTTGACAAAAAGTATGCCTGATGCGTTTATCTAACTAAAGTTTCTGTTTATTTTTAGAAGAATACTTTATCCAGAAAACAGAAAATTACACTTTTTGACCAAACTGATAAATTTATTGTCATAGAAAATTAATCCAGATTTGTATTTTGATAAATATAGTCATTTTACACGATATCACAATCATATTTCATTTAACTTTTAATTGTTTGTTGTGTTAAGACATTTTCTGAGGCTATATTTCTTTAAACAAATTAAAAATAACATTGTTGTTTGATCTGGTTGAATCAAGCTTGAATTCTTTCATCATAGAACTTCACTACATCGGCAATACTTTGATAACGACATTATTATTTATAGAAATTCCAGCTACATCACTAAAGAGTTTAGCAAGGAAATTGAAATTTTCATCCTAAATTTATTCATTTTATATTAGTAAATGATTAAAAGGAGTTATGTCATTATAAATGGTGAATTAAATTTGGACTTTTAAATGATGTGGTCAGCAACTAAAATGAAAGTGATGAATCTATTTCATTTTCAGAAACAATCAGCTTGCACGCTATTCAATTACACTAAAGTTTCAGAATAGCAAATGAATTTAAAGTTGCAAACTAATGAATAGTTGTCTTCGTATAACTCCGGGACCGTTGTGGCTGCACCTCACCGGAGATTTAATGAGAAGGGAACTGCACGTCAGATTCTAACGATATTAGCTTCCTGACTTATAATCGTAATCGAATTCAACCGTGGCACGTACATGTTACCCGAAAGCCCCTGGGCAGCGTACTCAAATGAGTTAGGGCGGAAGTTTGCCCGTAGAGGCCTTCTCAATTCGGGATATCAAATGCATTATACCCTTTCGTGCACCAATTATTTATTACTATTTAGTTAGAGGTTTACGTGATTTATTAGATAGAAGAATATATTAATCAACTCAAAAGTCAACTAAACATTGCATGTAATTGACAATTGGAGTTTGAGCAGTACTTTTGAATAAGTTTTATCTTTTAAAGATATATATATATCTTAAAATTTCAATATATATATATATTAGCAGTTGCGTGACAGAATAGAAAAATCTTTTGAATTTTTAACTTCGATTTATTTTATTCCGGAGGCAGAATTTATACAGACAAATATCAGTAAGAGATAAATCAGTCTACATCGGGATACAAGAGCAAAAGAGACCGAAATGTTTCACTTCGGTGATTTCACTATGAGATTTTGATAGGGTTTCTTTGATACGTATAAATTTAGGAAAGGAAATTTCAGATATCTTTAAAAGAATATTGTAAGCTTTAAGGATTTTTCCTCTTCACTCAGAGAGTGAGAACCTGCTGAATTCATATAGTTTTCTAGAGTGGGTGTTAAAAGTAAATAAATAAAATATGGAATTGGAGCAGGAAAATAAGATAACATTTTCGAAGGAAGTTAATATGGGTTACACTAAGATAAAGATTAAGAAATTAATTAGAATTTAAATTAGATTCAAAATATCATTATCTATATATCTATCTATTATATATTATACTAGCCGCCTTTGGCGACCAGCCGGTTCGCCAATCTTAATGTTCGTTAAAATTTTAATAATTAAATATTTTATGCAATTCCTACTTTAACAGCTTCTTCATCAAAATATTTTAAAACTTCAAATTTTGATATATAATTCACTCATAATATTATAAACGCCTTCAGTCATAACGTAATATGTATCTCTCTCATTTTCTGTTAGCACCCGTAGAATTTATGCTTTAAATTAAAGTGGAAAGAATTTATCTTCAATTAATATAATAATATTTTTTACTGAAACAAAGTATTTTTTTGTAATATGATTACTGAAAACAGTCACTCAGCGTTTAAACTTTATGGGCACTAAAGAATATCTTTTCTAATTTATGTAATATTTCAAGAATATGTCAACAAATTATTCTCAGATTCATCATGACCAGAAAGATTAATTAACAATGTTTAATTTTAAATGCATCAAACACTAAGAAAATAAAACGAATCGTTTAAAATAATCGGTTGAAAACAGGTTTAAAAAAAACTACTTAAAAAACGATGTACTTAAAACTATAAGCGTATACAAAAAATATATAACTAACATAAATACAATTTAATTACAAAAACATGCAACTAACCTAAAAATAATTTAAATTATCCGTAGATAATGGTTGTCATTTCAACAATCAGAACACAATGCGCATGCGTGAATTTTCAACGCCAGTTACGGAACGCAAATGCGTGAGTTTTTCTACGCCAGTTGGAGTAACGCTATGCAGATTAGAAATTTTTAATTTCCTTTATTCTGTTTTATTTTAATTTAAAAGTACTTCAGAATGAATCTGAAAGATCGATTCATTAACACTGTTTAATTTTAAATGCATCAAACATTAAAAAAATAAATAGAATCGTTTCAAATAATCAGCCAAAAAATCTTAAGCCTAGCCTCATGACTGTTGGGAAAAAAAACTGAAGCCGTACTCATTTGGTGGTGGGGAAAATGAAAAGATTTTTTTTTGCGGGAAAGTTAGTTTTTAATTAATAATTAAAATTCTAATTAAAAATTCAAAAAAGGGCTATCCTATCTTTTAAGTTAGATCAAACTGCACACGGTGTGCAAATTTGATTAAAATCGCTTAAACAGTTTAGGAGTCCATCGCGGACAAACAACGTGACACGTAATTTATATATATTAAGATATATTATTACATATTATATACAATCCTGCCCACATTATATGAATAAATAGTCTAATTTGCAAATTCTGTTACTCGTATCTCTTTTTAGTGCCTCGTTAGGAATTCAGAAATATTCAATATTTATTATTCAGTACAAAACCAGTTCATCTTTTTACACTTCGTTAACTTAATTATTTTTCTTTATCAAATCCGTAAAATGTTCAATAATTTCAGTCAATGCGAAATTGATTTCTTCTTTTCATGTCACGTTACCTTGTTAACCACTATCAGATTACTAAAATGCTCAACAATTTTATTCAACGCTAAGCTGGTTTTTCTTTTTTGATTTCTCTACCCAGTTAGTTTATTATTCATTTTTAAAACATAAAAATGCTCAATAGTAAAGGGGAAACTCAAAATAACCTGCATAATCTTTTAAATTCTATGATTCAAATTACCACTTCGTTGAATCACCAATCTGTCTTTACTGAGGAAATTGAAAATAATATTAAATATGGAATTCTAGTCCATTTTCTTTAATATTTGGATATGGAATATGATTGCATTTTTTAAAATGAGTTATAACTTCGGCGGATGTTTGTCACCTGCCGTTTATTTAAACAGCAGTTTCAATCTCCAAAGCTATTTACTCTCAACAACATCTGCCTTAGAGGCAAGGGGAAAAGTTCATGCTTTTCTGCTCTTGAGGTGGCTGCATTGATATTTAAATAATGCCAGAATGAAGGATCTGAGTTATTAAACATTTCTGATTTATTTCTTACAATTACAGTTGAACATTTCATGATGGGTCTCATCTTTGTAGTAACCACATTTCAATTAGTTATCAAAATTTCTGGAATGTTTCAGTTTGCTTTTCATTAAAAATATCAACTTTGTTCTTGAAACTTGCAATAAATTCTAAGACATTCCTTTTATTTATGATTCCGATGTGTTGTAAAGAATACTATTTACATTATATCATGAGATATGATTCTGAATAGACGAGAATTTATTGATCCAAAAGGAAATAGAAGATGAAACCTTCTTTGCATAAAACAATCTATAGTATTATCTACAATCAATAATAAAAGAAGATGAGTATATATTTATCTACTTGTCACTATGTGTGCAAATGCTGGCGCTCTATAGGTCAAACTGTTTGACATATATTTGTCAAACTGCATATATAAACTTCGGGTAGTGCGAATATGCCTTTCGGAATGTGCAATGTATTGAAATTTTATTTAGAATTTCTATTAATAAGAAAATAAACGAAATCTTGCAATTTCTTTAAGTTAATTTTCAAAATTACGATCCCCCAAAAAAGTAATTTTTATAATATCTTAAAATTTCAAAAATATTACCTTTAACAGGATACCAACTTTGTGATCTGCTTTTTTCTTCTTTTTTTAACTCATTTAAAAAAATATATTTTAGGCCTATTTTACTCCAATATATCGCAGCGTGAAAATAAAGTTAAAATCATTTCACGCTGTTAATTATATTTCTTCTCGACTATTTTTTTTCCTTTACTGATTATCAATACACGAATTATCGGCTTTATTTTTCATGTTAAGAGGGTTTTAGTACAAAATATACTTTTAATAAAAAAGTCCGTTCGGTTATATTTACTGCTAAGGTTTGATTTAAAAATCAAGTAATTATGCAAACATTTTAAAATGCATCAATATTTTAATTCTATTATTCTTTCCTGGGATATAACAGGAACATAACCAAAAGTCATTACTCAGATGAACTAATAAGTCATGCGGATAAATTGAAAAATAGGAACGACGCTATAGCGTAAGCAGGAACTTAGGTTGAGTCCTAAAAGCCCAACATCAATCAGGTATGATCAACACCATAAGAGGAACATCCAGTCATCGTTTGGGAGGATCCAGTCTTGAACTAATTCTACATCCATCATCGTGGTGCCTTCTGGTGATGTAAAAGGGCGCATAAAAGTGTAGACTGAAAATTAGGAAAATTCAGAGCATAATGAACAGAATTGCGTGTGTCTTCTAAATTATTATGATCTATATGCCAATCAAATTTTGGTTTTTAAAATATTTTTTATGAATAAATCTTTAAGATATGGTTACAAAAAATATGTAATTAAAATTTTTAGCAAACCATTAATTTCTACAAACCATGCGGTCTTCAGAGGCAAATAATGTAGAAACTAAATATAATAGTTCATGACAAAAGCTGAGATGTATGAGTTTGAGAAAATGCAAAACATTTGTACAATTATTATTGAGAAACATTTTTGTTTCATACATTAATTATGTATGAGCTATTCCAGGTCTATTCTGTGAGCATATTCATCAGTTTACGTTCTACATTTTCCACATTAAATCACGTGCCACTTTTCGTAATGTAAAATCTAAACTTATGCAAGATAGAAACCGTTGAAGAATTGTCAATATGATACATATATGTGAAAGAAAAAAACGAATTTTCAACTAATCAAAGAATATTTTCTTGTGTTCCATTAATTCATATATCAAAATGTTCTTGTTTCACACATTAATTACGTATGAGCTATTCCAAGTCTATGCTGTGAGTATATTCATCAGTGAGTATATTCATGTTCTACATTTTCCGCATTAAATCACGTGCCATTTTCGTAATGTAAAATCTGAACTTATGCAAGATAGAAACCGTTGAATGAATTGTCAATATGATATAGATATGTGAAAGAAAAAAACGAATTTTCAAATAATCAAAGAATGTTTTCTTGTGTTCCATTAATTCATATATCAAAATTTTCTTTTTTCACACATTAATTACGTATGAGCTATTCCAAGTCTATGCTGTGAGTATATTCATCAGTTTATGTTCTACATTTTCCACATTCAATCACGTGCCAATTTTCGTAATGTAAAATCTAAAGTTATGCAGGATAGAAACCGTTAAATGAATTGTCCATATGCTATAGATATGTGAAAGAAAAAACGAATCTTCAACTAATCAAAGAATGTTTTTCGTGTGTTCAGTTAATTCATATATCAAAATCTTAAGCAATAAATTCATGTCTCTGAATACCTCAAACATCTTTTAGTTTGAAATTTGCTTTGAAATTGATTGCATGATTTTTTTAAAAGACAGACCATTTTAAATATACACAATCAGTGGTTTATTTTCAGCAATTGAATTTTGATACTTGTCTTATAAGATAAACAAGTTTACTTATTTCCAAAACATAATGTGATCATCTCAAAAAAAAAGTTCATTAAGAATGCTTGATATAGAAAAAAAATGTGTATTAATATAATTCAGATACTTGTTATAAGAAGGGGAAAACACTCTTATTTTCTTTATTTTTATAAATGCATGCTCGATAAAAAAAAGGAATTTTTACTCTCACTCTTCTCTAAATCATTAAAGGGAACTTACCATACTTCCCTTTAATGATAAAATTTCTTAATTATTAATGTTCTCTCTTCTCTTCTATTAACAATATTTATAGCTTAATGAAGGAAATAATTACTAAGAGTTCGCAGGAAAATCTTACCACGAGCATATAACTAAATGAATAAATAAAACTAAATGTAATAAGAACGGTATAACGATAAAGCTATTAATATAATAATGCAATTACTGTGTGCTGTTAAACAATAAATAAATCAACCGCGGTAGAATTAAGAGATATTTTTACTTGATTTATTAATTATAAGTAGAATGTTTCTATAACTGTATAGAAAATAATAAATAAATGATTATTCTAAATATAATTTTAAAAGTTTATATGAAAGCAAACAAATTTGTAGCTGAATTTTAAATTTATCAGAAGCTTAATATACTTAAAAGAATTAGATTGCTATTAGCAAAAAGTAGACAATATAAAAATAATTTGAAATAAAATGACAGGCATGTCTAACTATAACCGTTGGAGTGAATTATAAAGAAGAAAAAGTGGAAAATTATTTTTCTGTAAAACCACGATTTTGAAATGAATAATAAATAATAATCAGTATAATCTCACGAGTATGTGCGTGCATTTATATTTAAACACGCAATAAATAAGAAAAATTCAAATAGAATAAATCTTTGAGAACCAAATAAAAATAACAGAATTAGACTGCCAATAACTTGTATAATCCCACATGTGTGTCTGTATGTTTACTTTTAAACAAATAATAAATAAAATATTCAAATAGAATAAATCTTTGTGAAGCAAATCGCATTAAATAGAATAAGATTGTCAATAACTAGTATAATCTCACGAGTGTGCGTTTATATTTAAACAAGCATTCAATAAAAAAATCAGATAGAATGCATCTATAAGAAGCAGAACAGAACGCCGTTTCATACGCCCTTATCCGTGACGATTCTGGTCACTGAACGGTTTGGTGGGTATGCTACGGGGATTTTATTTATATAAGAAAATATTTACAGTAGAAAAAAACAAAAATAACTATGTACAGACTTTACAAAAATATAAAAAATGATATTGAGATGAAATCGTTTATAAAACTTTTTTAACTTTGAAAATTTTTTGGAATAATAATAGAGAGAAAGATAAAATATGTGAGAATATTCGTGAATTCTGTGTTCACTTATTATCTTGATATAATAGATAAGGATGCAGTTATAAAAATTAAATGGAAAATAATTTGGTTAATGGTAACTAAGAGAAACTCTGTTTGATCGAAATTTATGAATGCAAATGGATAATAAGAGACTGTGGTGTGTTCGTCCCTTTAATCTTTGTGAGTGTGACATTTGATGTTGAGAGCTAGGGAGGTAAGAATAGATCTCAACATTCACTGATAAATTTAATTATTCTACGGATTTTTCGCCTTTAGAGAAAGTTGCCTCCTTTTTTTTTTCAGCCATTCTTATTCATGGTTTGTTGATCTTTTTTTCATATGCCAAGAAATTGCGAGGATGCATACCATAGCATAATGAAGTATCATGTCAACACCACCAAAACTGCACTGATCACTCTCAGACAGATTGAACATTCTATAATAAGCAACTAGCATTTAACAGAATTAAATTAACAATACCTGGAAGTTGATAGCATAAAAATAATTCGAAACCTGCTTCTCTGTCAATAATCGTTAGATTTAATTACGGTAATAATTATTCTGAAAATAAACATATTCCTCAATAAAACAAATCTCATTTTCTTAATTTTATTTTTATACTATTTCAGTTTTGAAAGTGCAGGATTTTCTGAAAATAATGTTATTACGTTTTATTTTCACAGAAAACAACCCATTCCACCTATAAGGAAAAGAAGGACAAAAACATACTAAAACTGCGAGAAGCGGACACAATTAATGTTGTGGAACCTACGATTTCAAGATGTATAGGGCGTATTAATTGGTGAGTAATTTTAATGCTTTAGGGTGGCGCAGTATTTGATAGCTAGGCAAAAGGGAATAACTAACTCACTATATTCATAAACCATCTGACACTCAATGAATACTGTGGCGTTTCAACTAATGTGTGTCAAGTTTGCCGTGTTAGAATAATTTTCCTCGCTAAACATTCTATTATTATCGTATGAAGTTTTAAACAGCTTGATTTTAATCACTGATTATGTTTCCTCAGTAACATTGGATTTAATCTATAAAGATAGAACTTATATTTAGATGTAATGAAATTCCATATAAATGAATGAATTAGGAAATAATTGAGTAAAAACTGTTTTTATTAATATGTATTAATAGCAATATCATTTTTATACTTCTAATTCAAATATGACCTCTGCTCGTATTTGAATTGCTGATTGATTATTTTCGCTTATATCATCGTCAATTTTTCATTCGTTCTCTGGTGTACTTGACAATTTTAATGTTTATTTGATTCCAAACAATTGGAATATTAAATATCTTAATATTTCTATAACTTAAGTAGAGTAACATTAAAAAAGTTTCAATTCGAAATTGGAAGTCCTATTACAAAATTTCATAATGATTTAAATGATAAATTATAAATATATATTAAAATTTAAAAAATAAAAAATATATTACAGAAAAGTAAAAAAATATATATATATAATAAATATTTATTATAAATATTTTATAAGTATTAAATATTTATTTATACATTTAAAAGAGAAAATCATAATAATAAAAATATTTGCAAAATGACGGACATTTTTTAGTGTAAGTAATAAAAAAATAAAAATAATGGCTTATTAAATGTTAAGAAATAGAAGAAACATAAAAATCAGAGATAAGGTAATCATGGTGAATTTTAAATATAATGAATCGTAATGAATTGTAAATATTTATTTAGAAGAAAAAGGAGAAAACTTATTGAAATAATAAAAATATTTGAAAAAACATGTGCGGTTTTGTTATAGTATAAAAACAAAATAGAAAATAAATACTTATAGGAAATCAAAATATAAGGGGGAAATCAAAAAAAAAAATCTTGAGATAATGAAATCAAATCACAATAAATATAAGAGGAAAATATTCCTAAACATTCTATAAAAATTAAGATGTTAGTTGACCACCACTTTAATTTTTTGGATAAGTATTGGTACACTGCGTTATTTCAACTTAATATTTAAGCAATGAACATAAATAATATAACAACATTACGAATATCGCATGTTACGTTTAATCAACCATTGTTGAAATTTAATTTTGGAAAATATTTTAAAATCCTTTCCATTTGTAATAACAATTTTTAGATAAAATAAGAAATGACCAATGGGTTGCTTGAAAATAAGGAATGCAAATAGAAATGAGGAATGATTTCAAATCCATGTCTGATTCAACGCATGAAATCCAATAGAACAGAAATTTTATAAACATATGACAGGCATTTTAATTTCCAAGACACAATGCATTTGAATTTAACAAAATTTGACTGAACCGAATTTAATTTGTATACAACCCATTATCGACTTATTTGTAGGTCAAACTTAAAAGTTTTACGATCTTCTATTCTTAAGAGATAAATATGTATGCAGTGCAGGACTTTGGAACTTCCTGATGGAGCTTAGCTCCATTGATTATGCATGACCCAATGCTTAATTTATTTCGCAAACATTTACTTGATCCATTAGAGCTCGAGTGAGTGTTACAAAGCCCATCCAACCAGACTAAACTTCCTGATAACGAAGTGGATCAAATTAGTACAAGAGGAATTCCGAGAGAGAACACTTTACAAAGGAAAAATACACCAGTGTTAAGATTGCAAAGGGTCGCAAAGGCACAAAACGAAGACTGAAGCGACAAGTATTCATTTACGTATTACAGCCACAGTTCGTACAGAACAGTTATTCCGACAATACCCTATTGCTCGAGACTCGTTTATCATTGTCATCGACGGAGACTTCAAACACATACCGTTCATTTTGGTCCATTTTTCTCTTCCCCCGGTAGAGGTGACAGTTGTGATAAATTGCAGAGCTTCTGTGATAGGGCGCATTATATACTATCCGATCTGTAACCCTTTTCTTGGAGATTATTGCGCGTTGTAGTGAGTTTCGTTTCTTGGAAGAAAATGCTGCGAAATGAGTAAGGAGAAATATGTTGTGCTGTGGTGTTCGGTTTGTAATCCCCATGCCACAAAAGATGGGGATTTTTCGCGGGATCTTTATTTTCTACTTTCAAAGTGTACCGTCGGTAATGTTTCTTTGTGTGGTGATGGATTTATACTCAAGAGATAAAGTTTTTAAATTCTTAAGGCACTTTGTAGTTATTTATATTAAATTTAAATATATATATTTTAAGCTACGTTTTTGATAGCCCAATATTATAAATTATAGTTTAACTCTTGTTTATATGAAGTGAATGATATATATATACATATATATATGTGTGTGTGAAAAGAATAAAGAATTTTTAATGGAATATCTTTATTAAAGGTGTAATATCAATAAATAAAAATAAAATAAAATAAATAAATAAAATAAAATTAAAATAAAATAAATAAAATAAAATAAAAAATGAAGAAAAAGTTTCTTTTGGAGGGGGGGGGGGGCACGATGAATTTTTTTTCTCACAAAATGTTAACATTTTTACTTTTGAATGTTATTATTA
The DNA here is from genome assembly GCF_947563725.1 of Argiope bruennichi. Lineage (NCBI taxonomy): Eukaryota > Metazoa > Arthropoda > Arachnida > Araneae > Araneidae > Argiope > Argiope bruennichi. Next base: position 95,667,809 of record NC_079160.1, read on the forward strand.
TTTATTTTTTTTCAAAAAAAATAATATCAGATGAGAAATTGTTATTTTGTAATCCGACTGATCTGTATAACATGATTTAAATTAATGTATTCCAGTATTCGATAAAATATGCTCTTATCTTTATATTATAAATTATATGATCAACGAGACTGAAGTTCTATTAATTATCTTGTTTAATATAAAATGGCAAATTTCATAAGAATAATTCTATACTTTCTATTGTTATTATTTAATATTTGCAGTAAATGTTCCAGATAATTTTCTTTTTGGAAAGTTTTTCTTTTTACAAATTACTTTATTTTTCTTTCTACAAATATATACATTTTATTATTTATTTATATTTTGTATTAAATTTACATTTTTTTAGTGGAATAAAAATTGCTATAACAAGTGTATGGATTTTTATTATATGAAGTAAATTATGTAGAGCTTCGGTAGAAAAACTTTTTTCTGATTCTAAAATGTGACAGTTTAAAAGTTTCTATATATTTTGCTAAATTTATGCTCAAATATAAAAAATAGTTAATACTTTTGGTATAATATTGATAAATATATTGAGTTCTGAAAGTTTTATTTGCCAAGAGAATACAAATACTTCGATTATCAAGAAATATCACATAATTACAATTAAATGGGTAAAATGATTTAGAATTTAATTTTTTAAAATTTCCACAAAAAGTGCGCAGGGAAAGATTTAGGTAAATACATGTTTTACCTAAATGCAAGGAAAATGCATGTTTTCAGCAGAATTTTAATTTTGAAGTGGCGAGTTTATTCATATAAGAAAATACTGATTATGTTTTGCAAAATGTTAATAATATTTTATTAGAATTAAAAGTTTCCGTAATATTGTGGAATTATATATTTTGTTCTCAAATTGATCATATAAATGTATTTTTAAATGATTTACGTATTAATAATTTATTTTTAAACTATGTACCAGAAAATGTTAAAGTTCGGTAAAGTAATTCTTAATATTTCACTTAATAAAGAGATCATCAGGAGATTCGTTGGTTTGCTTATTTAACTGTAGTTAAGATTTCCAATCAAAAAGGAAAATTTTTACTATAATATTGCATTTTGCAGTTATTTTTGTTATAGGAAAAATGTGCTCTGGACAAAAGTTATTGTGTAAGAACGACGTATTATGAATCAGAAGTCTGAGAATGTTTTTACATGCATATCTGTAGATTCATCCATAAGCTGGCACGTGTTAAAACTTATAATTCTTTATGATAAAATATGACGAATTTTAAAGGTCAGTTCAGCTTATTCAACTTAAATGTAAAAGTAAACTGACTAATTATTTTTTTTTTTTAATTTTCTTACGTGATACTTTTTCTTAAAAAGAAAATGATCATGGTTTTTATGACATATCGTTCCTAGATGTTTATTTTTTATTTCTTTTTATAAGTCTATGATTGCATAATAAGGTGTTTATGGCATATCGTTACTATATGTTTATTTTTATATTTCTTTTTATAAGCCTGTGATAGCGTAATAAGAAAGTGATACTACGATTTATGCTTTAAAAATGATAGGTATGCATATTTGTAAACCAAATGATAACTTTTATAGTCTTGAATTTTGAGTATTATCTGAAATATTCAATGTTTTATGAGCTCGTGAGTCTAAAGAGCTTCGTATACCTAACAGTTGGAAACATTTTCTTTTATTATTTAACGTAAATACAGTTTGGATTGTTGTCATAAATATACATTTCTGAAGGATTATATTCGAAAAACAAATAAAATATATCTCAAAATATACTATACAGAATTATTTAAAGCCTTTGGTAAAAAGTTTATATATTCATCTTCTATATAAAATACTGTGATCTTTTTAAAAATACTGTGATCTTTTTAAGAATCAATAAAATACAACCTTTGACTCTTTCAAATATAGTACTTTATTTCTGAACAAACTTCTTTCAAAGTATTTATTGCATTGTGGATAAGTTTTTTAAAACACATGTAGAATGCATACTTTTGAAGCTTAAAAATAAGCTTTTAAACTCTTTTTATATTTAAATATTTTAAATAAATTAAAAAAATAGTGAATTGTATGAAAAAAAATATTAAATATTCTTTGATATTTTTAAATAATCTAAAGAAGATAACAACTAAAAAATAATTGTTTTTTCTTAAATATTTGAATTATTTATATTTTTCCAAGCTGAATGAAGTGTTTTAATTGATTTTAATTTTTACTTTCTGACTCTTTTATATAATATCATACTATGTTTCTTCAAATGAAATATATTATTTTTTTTAAGTTTATAAGATCTTCGAATTTTATTAAAATTCTGAAAATTAATCATATTTAAAAGAATATTTGTATGTATATGCATATATTCTTTAATTTTAATATTATAATAGCTTTTATTGTTTATACCAGTAGCATAGCTTTGCAATTATTTTTTAATAATTTGTATTTGTATTGAAGAGAATTTGTTCCAAAAGAAATATTAATTGTGAAGACGGCAATTGAAAATAAATTATATAAATGGCGAAACTCTTTTAAATAAAATGTGAAAATAATGTGATTTCTGTGGTATTACATTACTACGGGTATAATCGCTTACAATGAAAAAGGGAAATGTACAAAAATTGGCTTTCTTATTCACCTTAAGTAATAAGGTTATAAATTATCTAAATATATGCAATTATATTTTCTGATTAAGTTGTTTTTAGCGATATTAGCAAGAGAGGTTCTACAGAGTCATAACGTGATTCCAGTAAATTTTGTTTTGTTAAAAAACGCATTGTATGTTGAATGTGCTATTGAGAAAAATAATAGATTTTATTTTAAATCGATATGCTGAACAGAGTAAACAATCTACAGGCTTCTTATTTTCCTAAATCATATTTTTGGTTGTTTTATAATTAAATTTTTTGAAGCTTTTACACCAACGAAATATAAGTACAAGAATTTTCAGTATGAAACTTCTACACTTATGTCAAAGAGTTCACAAATTTTTGGTATGAAACTTGTACACTTATATCATTTATGTACAATTTTTAAAAAAAATATATTTCTAATAACGTTTATGCTTTTAAACATGGGCGCCATTATTATACCGTAAGCTAAATAAGTTTGAGAGTGAATTGATGCATTTACTTGTAAATATGCCTTTGAATGCTAAAAGCTTTAAATTAACCTGTTTTTATCTCTGGATGGATAATCCAAACATGAACTTTAAATTTCAGTTCAGATCTTGCATCGAATTTAAAATGGTCTCTTGAGCTATAAATTGTTACAAAGTTTCAAACAATTACAGAAAATTTTTGTTTTCTGGCAGAATTTCTAACATAAAGTGAAACTCTACAAACTTTCCATTAACACAAGAACAATTGAAACACGAAATATTTTTGGAGGGTCTCTTTCTTCATTTCGAGAATTTGAAGCCAAAAAAAAAACATTAAACCTCAAATCGTTGTACGAAATAAATCAAGTAGAAATAGCTGTTTAGTGTTACATTAAAAATATGAAAAAGTACACTTGTATTTTACGTGCTTCGAAGAGAAAAACAAACCAAAACCAGAAAGCGCAAACGATAAGAAGAAATAAAATAAACTTAGGAAACAAAGAACTCATAAACGGAATTTCCGGTCTCGGTTTGCCAGTGTTTTTAGAAGTCCAAGAACAGACAAAAAGAAAATCCACTAAAAAGTGTGATTTTTACTCGAGATCCTTTTTTTTACTACTGAGGACATAAATAATGCCACTTTACTCTGAAACACATTTGTTTCACTTTGCGCTAAAAGCATTTTAAAACATGATGGTCAACGGAAGGAACAGGATTTTTGTGTCTTCTATGATGATAAATAAAAGCGAAAAAGTTTCCATCATAAATATAAGGAACTGTACGAAAATACTGATGAAGCTGACTCAACTGGTTTCATTGCTTTTTTTAACAGGAAAAAAAAAATAAAAGAGCGATGTTAAGAGACATTTAATGTCTCACAAATATATAACCCCTTCCATTAAAAAAAAATCATTTTTTAAATTAGTAGCTTATCCATTATAGAGTTAAAGAACCCATTTATATAATTTGACATCGAGTCGTTTTCAAAAAGGGTGAGGTTTAAGGGTAAAAATAATTAATTGAAAATCTCGAACTTTAAAAGCACAATTTTTTATTGGGATTCGAAAATACATTGTAAAAAACCACTAAAAATTAATTAATCATTCTCATTACTTTAGGATTACCAGAATATATTTCGATTATTAAAATAGAAAATACAGTATGAGCCAAAATATACTTTTGCATGCTTTCTAGAAAACTACCCGTTTTCTTCAGCTTCAAAATATAGCTTGCAGAGCATCTTAAATTCTTAAAACTAAAGTAATACTCCAAGCAATTTAGAATTCCATAGGCTTGTTCATTCTTTCAACATAACAGCGTATCTTACAAACATTGCCAGATTCCAGAAGGTTTAAAATTGATCATCAGCTATTATATAAAAAATAAACGAAATAATATTAACAAAATATGTTTATCAAAGAAAAAATCGTTTGCTTTTACTTTTTAATAATATTTTAACTGAAATAAAAATAGTAGCAGTTATAAAATGTCTGAAAAGGAATCGCCTGCTAAATGTCTATTAACAGATTTAGATTATGATATTTACCGAACATATACAGTACTGAAATGAAAGGATTGACAAAATTACATTATTGTCATCTGTGAGTTTATTTTTTGTCAAAAGAAATTAATATACATGCATTCACACTATTAGCGTGTTGATTTACCAAGATATGCGCAATGTAAGAAAGAGTTCAAAGTGTCCACTGTTTCGTTGTAGACAGTGTTCGTATCGTTCACGCAGATTCTCAAGCATATCTTGAAACAAACATTGCTGCTAACTGCTGTAAAAAGAGATGACATTCTTAAGTAATGCAGGCACAATTCTTGGAGGATCTTCACAGTTAAACATATTATCCTTTAACATTTCCCACAAGTAGGCATCAGGTGGTTTAAGATCGGGGGAATGGGACAGGTATTGGAAATCAGTACCAGGTGAAATGATTCTTTCTGGAAAGTTTTCCTGCAGCATGGCTAGATATTTTCGAGCGATATGGCTTGTCGCTCCTTTCTGTTGATACCATTGTCTGTTCATCTGAATATTCCTTGCACGACAGAACCTTTTTCAAATCCTGAAGAGAAGGCTCGATCATTTAGAGATCGACTTCTCTTGGAATTATTCTGCTACCTTTCTCAAACTCGGTTCACTTTAATGACCACTTCCGTATGAGCGGAAATAATTCTCAACTTTTTCCTCCGTCTAGAGATCCATTTCCAACAACAACTGCACATCACAACTTCTTTCCTTTTCACTACTTCGAACACATGCAGCTGGAACTATGCCTCGACGACAAACGCAACCACGTGCTCGAGATGCGTGGGTTTCAGTACTGTATATTTTGGCGCATACTGTATTATAAAATAAATGTTCACAAAAGTAAGTTCATATTCCATAGCAAATTACTATAGACTATCAAACTTGATATGAAACACAATACCATTAAAAACGTTTTTCACATCGAGTCACATATGTATTTGCTTCCCAAATATTTTTTTTTAATTTTTATCTTTATTTCGCATAAAAAATATTCCTATTTCAGTAGCATTTGTTTTTATCCTAGCCATCAGAAATTCATCACTTGTAAGAAATGAATGAAATAATTTTAATATAATTAGTTGTCAGAAAAGGTATTTTTATTTCATTTATTGTTTTATTCATTGCTTAGTTGAAACACAAAGAAACTCTGAGCAATTGTTAATATTAATTTTCTGGAATCAAATTCGGATTAAAATTAATCTTTAACTTTTTAATTGTTGCATGAAAAAAGTATTTATTCTTTAATAATACTGGGTGTTTTAAAAATGACCGGTATATTTCAAAAATCAATAAAAACTAAGCAGGCAGAGATAGAAATATACCCTTTGTTGCAATATGCATGGGACAACAGTAAATTTTCAGGCAGACAAGCGAGAAATTAGTTACAATTTACAACAACAGATGGCGGTGCAGGCGATTTGAAAGATATAGAAGAAAACGCAGTCTGAGTTCGCCATTCTGTAAGTCGTCTTTCTGCTTTAAGCGTGTGCTGTACACAGATTGCAAGTTTGTTGTGAAAAAAAATGGTTTATTCCTTAGAACAAAGGATTTTTCTGGTGTTGGAATTCCACCGCGTAGAACACTGTGTTGTTACAACAAGACGAAGTTTTCAACGAAAGTTTAATGTAACCAAAGAGCCAAAAAGCGATACAATAAAGGATCTGTTTGAAAAATTTTGAAATCGCTAGACATGAACCCCTGCGACTTCTTTCTGTGGGGACACTTGAAAGATCAGGTGAACCGCCACAATCTAGAAACAATTGAACAACTGAAGCAATACGTCTGTTCTGCATGTGAAGCCATCCCGCCTGAAACGTTTACACGGGTTTCTGCTCATTTCATTCTGAGACTACGTTATGTTATTGCTGCGCATGGTAGATATTTGGAAAATATCGTAGTTAGATTTTTTTCCAGACTGCAGCGCCATCTGTTGTTGAAAATTGTAACTAATTTCGCAAGTTTGTCTGCCTGAAAATTTACTGTTCTCCCAAGCATATTGCAACAAACGGTGTATTTTTATCGCTGTCCGTTTAGTTTTTATTGATTTTTGAAATATACCGGTCATTTTTGAAACACCCGGTACATATATTATATAAAAAAGTGAACGTTGAAGACAGATATCCTAAAGCCAACTAAGTGAAATAATTTTGCAATTTTTCTTACTGTTGAAAGAATAGTAGATCAAAAAGAAAAATTGAATGTTAAGTTTAAATCTGGATTTAAATTTTAAACCCAAAACAATTTTTTAAAGGAGATAGTTAATTACTATATATATTTTTTCTTTCTCTTCTTCTAAGAGACATTCTCGGAAAACTATAACTTAACTGCTTCATATTTTGAACCGATTTGTTTAATACTTTCTTTTTTACGTAGTATAAAAGAAGTATCATAACCGTGAAAAAAATTCGAGCTAGAGATTTTGATGAATTTCCCCGTTTTATACTTCTCGGAATTTCAAAACCACAAATTTGGGAAACGTTCATCTGTCTGTCTGCCAAAAATACTTTGAGCTAGATGAATGAAATTTGGAAGACTGTCTTTATAGCAAATTTTCAAATTTCTATTAAATTATGAATGGAATTCATTCTGCGGAAGTCTGCCTGTCCAATTTTTCGAATATAAGTTAACACGATAACTACAGAATGATAAAAGCTAGATGGATTAAATTTGGTATACAGATTTAACATATATAGTGTAGACACCTGTCAAACTTTGAGTCATAATCAACAAGTGTTTCGACGTCTGTCAATCTGTACATTCAGAAGTATGTAAACATGATAACTTAGTTCAGTTTAGTTATATTAACGTAGCGTTGTAAAGCAACACTAGGCTATTTTGGGACGGACCTCGTAATTTTGAACAGCGGTCAAATGACGAGGACGACAACTGAGCCGGCACCCCCTCTCCACACCACACCAGAGGGAGAACGTTTGGCATGACGGATTTAACGTGCAACATACCCCCTTACACGACGGTTCTTCGGTGGAATTGGGTCTCGAACCTGAAACCCTACGGCTCACAAGCCAAGACCTTACCACCAAGCTACCGCGGCGCTTGATAACTTAAGAATGTAGTGACTTAAATAAATCTAATTTGGAATCGTACTTTGTTTCTACAAGTGTAGTTTTGCGTCAAATGTATGTTTGTTGTTTTGTTATTTGTGTAAAAATCACGCCCCAAACACAAATTTAATTTTCGGATACCATTTATCGGATGCCTAGGATTATTCTCCAAGAAACTCGCCAAGGATCACGTGATAGAATCAGTAAAAACGCCAAATTCACGCCAAAGGTTGATATTTTGTAACTATTATACGCCAATGCCATGTATCCCTGGAATAATGCTATTATTAGAGAGTATACAAAAAAAAGTTTTGGAGCGGCCACTCCAAATTTATTATTAATTCATATCAAAACAAGCGAAAGTACAGATTTTTTTAAAAAAGTTACCACTGATTTCAAATGAAAAAAATACCACAAAATCAATCCTTGAATATAAACACGACAATACAGCGAAAGCGGCATCTTCAAAAAGGCCGTTATTTCTTGAGGTAATATTCAAAATCGGCAACGAGGAAAAATTGAACAGCAAGAAAAGAAATTATATTGCCTTCGGCGCAACGCCTTTATTGCTATTATGATGAACAATGTTTTGTTTTTATGAAAAATTGCCTCCATTGGAAAACCGTAACTTCGGCTCAATCCCATCGGCAATATTGTATAAATTTCTTTTTCCAAAGAAATGCAGAGACCCGTTTCATTATTATGTCATATTCTGGAAAAGGTATTTCTATCCATAAATCATCTTTTTTCCCCAAATTTAAATTATTTTACTCCTTTTTGGTTCATGTTGTGTCATTATTCACACTTGTATAAAAATGGTGAATGCGCTATAATTCAGCAAGTAATGTTTTTTTTGTCTGACGCTTTTGATGGAAGATTTTATATGAGAGACTTTGCATGGTATATATTAGAAATGATTAGAAAGCTCCTGTAATAGCATTGTTAGAAGAAGAAATAATATTTCACTCGTTACTTAAAAACATTAATTTACTTTGTGTAATAATAATTGCTTCGAACGCAAATGCAAAATTTGAACATCATGTGTTTATAAAAATAAACAAAAATTTGTAAATTTCATACCTTGCAGATAATACATTTGAGTATCAAAAGAAATAGGAAAATTTAATTTATTTTCAATTATTATTATATAAGTTGCATATAAATATATAATGTGTTTGTGTGAAAGAAAATTAATCAACGAATATTAAATACGTAATCAACACATTATTGTTTCATCAGGGGCAGAAATTAATACTGAACGTTTGTTTTTTTAGATTTAGAGTAAAAATGATTAATGGCATCAGATGTAAAAATCTCTGTTCTTGCTGATAAAAAAATGTTTAAATAATAATAAACTAAGATATAAAATCTTCAATATGACACTTTTTGTAAAAGTTGGATATATGGTACTTAATTATGGTTGGATATATGGCACTTAAAAGTGAGAAATTTATGAGTCAATCGCCGAGTTTCACATTCGGATCCAAGTTTTATTTCCACCTTTACTCTTAATTTATATTTAAATAGTGTTTCTTAAATCACAGATACTTACGCATTTGCTTCAATTGAGTTTTAAATTTTTATATCCTTTGTTCATTTATTTTAGGCACTTTATTTTCTATTCTAATTTATATTTACTTTCGATTCTACCTTTTTTAATTTTTGCTATTATTTTTACTCGTATTTTCTTTCATTTGCATATTGTTTTGTACACACACACACACATACCGTGCTATTGGCAAAGTTCTTCCTTCAAAGTCAATTTGGTTGCGTAAGCGTATAGTAAAATAACTATGCTGAATTTATTAAGACAGGTCACAACGGCCCTAGTGGCAAAAAAAAAGTTAAAAATCAGCTATTAAATAAAAGAGTTCTGCCAAAAAGTCCAATTAGTAAAGTGTACTCTATACTATACTCAAAACACAAGAAATAAATTTCATGGATCAGTAAAATTGGTGCATATGTTTGCAATTAAAATTATTAACATTTCATGGCTTGAAAAAAGATTCGTCATAAAACTGAAAAATGCATTCCCCGTTATGATCATATAATTTTTTTACGTTAAGCAACTATCAAGTGAAATTTCAGAATCAAAGAAAGTAAATGATCATAATTTATTTTAATCTCCAGAACGGAATCGGAGAAGAGGGATCTGAATATGAATTTTTTTCAATTTAACATTTTTAGCCCTGGTCTTCAGGCCGATCTCCATTACTTTTTTAGTTACTTTTTGCAACTTCTTCATTTAGCTTCGCTGCTAGGGTGTTGTAACCTGTCTAAATAAAGACAGCAGTCACTTTACTATAGTTACACGTTACTTCCCTGCCTAATGTTATATATATATATATATATATATATATATATATATATATATATAGAGAGAGAGAGAGAGAGAGAGAGAGAGAAAGAGAGAGATACTTGGAATTTTTAACTTCGTTTAATTTCATCGCGGGAGGCATAAGATATGTACATGAGGCGCGGACAAGACACGTTCGTGCACAGTGCGATACAAGAACAAATTTAACTTAAAAGACAGGAAGAATACTTTATCCAATGATTATATGCTGTGAGATTTTGGTAAGGATTTCCTACGAGTGTCGAATTTCGTAAGCGAATTATAGGGATCTTTTAGAAGAATTAGTTTAGGTCAGCCATTTTTTATCCCTTCACTCGGAGCTTCGGAACCACTGAAGAAAGCAATTCTACAGAGCTTTCTGTTGGATTAATTAAATAAAAAAGTGGAATGGGATCAGGATATAAGATAATATTTTAGAATTAAGATAATATGTGCTAAATTGAGCTAAAAACTAGAAAATTAAATAAATTTAAATTGGACTTTAAATATATATATATACACCACCCCACATCATTATAATATTTACCAAAGAACTGTTACCTATTATAGTATAGGAAACTTCTCATCTCCATCTCTGAGGTGCCCTCCCTGAGAAATAATACTGGTTTATAAAAAAAAATCATTGTAATTTTTGCAAAAAAATTTCGCTTTTGGTCCTCTATGTTCAATTTTGAAGCTAAACCTTTGTAGAATTATAAAAAAAAAAGTACAGTTTTTTTTAATGTAAATGTTCAGAAATTAACGCAGTTCTCCATAAATGGCAACTGTAATTAAACTAAGTATTTATCTCAGTCATTATCTATTTTCTTATCTTCCAGTAAAGGAGAAATTTTGTATCCGCTATATACTTTGTACGTCCCATTTGATTTAATCGTATTTTATAATCTTTCAAAGAGTATAAAATTTCCATTCCAACCTTCATTTATTTATTTTTATCTAACATCTTGAATATATGGACTACATCTATTATTATTATGTACTATTAGAACGGCATTATCTATCAAATCCAATATGAACGAAGTTGCGTAACAGACTTAATCTCTTTTGATCTCTTTTAAGTAGTATTTATAAAGATCCTTAAGAACAAATTTTCTGGAAGTCTTTGTAATTTTATCTGGAAAAATTCGCTAAAATTCCAGCAATTCTCTTCAAGTCTTGAAGCTATTGTTTGAAGTTTCAAAGTGGGCGGAATTAATTATCGAGTTGCTTGTGAAGATTTTTGATCCCTGTAGTTCTGAGATAAGTATTTCGTTTCTATAAGAATGCATTTTTTAAAGAATGCATGATATTCCATAAAGCTAGTCATTAAATTTGAACTCCTTTTCATTATTTAAGTTCATGAAAAGGAGTTCAAGTAAATTCTGAATAATACTTATTTAAGTTCTATATTTAGAACATTTTCTTAATTTGCACGTAACTATTGTCTAGATAATAGACATGATTTTAAAAAGTACATACATTGTTAAAGTGGATGAACATTTTTCGGAATCATGAGAAATCAGAAAAATTTCAGTTTATCTTTTATATTAGAATATTCTTATATATCGTGAATTCTTATGTTTCATGAATTAATGACGTTTACAAAATGTTTTTATATGCTTGATTTTTGCAATTAGTTATTTTATTTAAAAATGAATTCTTATATAATACTTACTTAGATTCTATATCTAGAAAATTTTCTTAATTAACACGAGATTATTATCTAGATAATCGGCATGATTTCAAAAAGTATATACATAGTTAAAGTGGATGAACATTTTTCAGAATCATGAGAAATCAGAAAAATTTCAATTTATCTTTTATATTACAATTCTTACATATCATGAATTCTTACGTTTCATGAATTAATGAAGTTTACCAAATGTTTTTATATGCTTGATTTTTGCCATTAGTTATTTTATTTAAAAATAAGTTCTGATATAATATTTACTTAAGTTTTATATTTAGAACAATTTCTTAATTTACACGTAACTATTGTCTAGATAATAGACATGATTTTAAAAAGTATATACATAGTTAAAGTGGATGAACATTTTTCAGAATCATGAGAAATCAGGAAAATTTCAGTTAATCTTTTATATTATAATATTCTTACATATCGTGAATTTTTATTTTTCATGAATTAATGTAGTTCATTAAACATCTTGATTACTCGGTTTTCTGCTTTCCTTTTTTTATGTATAAATTATTTTTAACGTATTTTGTTTTTATTAAAAAAAATTGAAAAAGGCACAGAACAGCAATCCTTTTGAATGACCTTCGTCATGACAGCACGGGGGCGTTTACGAAGTTTGACTCTTAATGGTCATTACTATTCTTTGATACAACACATCCTGTAGAAGGTATGCCCCATCATAGAAATGGAGGTGACTCGATCCTCCAGGTATAATGCAAACGAGAAACGAAAATTTTAACTACAGGTTTGAGATGCTTTCTGTAAATTTTTCTTGCCTTGTTTTAAAGAAATTATAGCTACTTTCAATAGATAAAATTTTTTTAAAACAGTATATTAAAGTTGCTCAAACGGCTTACAATTAATTCTAGACATTTAGAATTATTTTTCAAATATGTTTCAAAATGTAAAAAATAAAATTTTTCGCATGAGCTTTTCCTCGTTCCACATTTCATGAATCATCTCAATCTTAATTTCTCAGCAATATTATATAGCTAACTGGTAATAAAGAATTTTTCATGTTACCTCCCGTAAACGGATTTGATATATACCAGCATTATTACATAATAATTTTACGGCCCGTAAATTTATATTTATTAGTGTTACAAAGTAAAATCAAATTAATATTTATCTCCAACTTCAATGGAAAGAGAAATGCGTAATCTGCATTATAAAAAAAAATCATTTTTGAAATGGATGTATCGTATTCTTTATACTATATATTTTTATGCTTCTTTCTTTCTAAACATTAGTATTAAAAATGAGCAATTTTGTGTCATGATATTTGAAGGAAAACCAGTATACTCCTCTCTTTATTAAATTTAAAGAACCATTTAAATATGGAAAGAGAACAGAAATAATTTATTGCTAAAAATAGTTAATGTCATATCATATGATTTATACTATATTACAAATACATTTCAGAACATTCCAGACATTTTTAACGATGCTTCTTCCGTTAGTATTATTTAAAAGCGATTTACAGTGAAAATCCAAAGAAAAACTTTTAAGATTCCGAACATTAATATAAAACTTTCTTTACTGAATTATAAAACTAATAGAAGAGTATTAGAGTAAGCCTAGAAATATTATGAAGTCTCATTATTTTGAATAAACCTGTAATATTAACTTAAAGATTATTTCAAGGAAAGTACTTTCCTATGCAATTATTAGGAAATTATAAGACTCTTCTTGCAAAACATTATTATGATTTATTGAAACTATTATATAGCTTTATTATTCAAATTATACGTATTACTATATATACAAACTCATCCATTCGAAAAATAATAGCAATACAAGCATTCAAAGAATGTATGTATATGTGGAAGACGTATATATATGCAACCTCAAAATTTAATTACTTGTTTGCCGGGTTTTATATTAAAGTAAGAACTTATTAATGTTTTTTTCGCAATATATATTTTGAAATTCCTTATCCATATGTTAATTTTATATTGAAATAAAAAGAATGATATGAATGAAACTTAAATCAAACCACAGTTGGGCGATTATCATTTTAATACTTTTTTTTAATCAAGAAAGCCCTTAATGTTCCATTCATAGCTTTCTTTAAGATTGAATATTTCAAAAAAAAAATGGTTCAATCTTAAGAAAAATAAAGAATACATTTCTATTTCTTATCCCTCTTTTTTAAAAAGTAGATCTTTGAAACCTATTTTCAGAACAAGTAAAAACAAATCTCATGCATAACAAATGAGATTGCACAAACCACCACGAATTTAAAACGTGGCTTAAGGCACTGCGCACGTGCAAACATTGTGTATAACTGAGTATGCATATCCACTTTTATAATATTTTCTTCTTCATATTCCGAAGATAAATTCATAGTTTGAAGAACTCGAATATTAATAAAAGTGAGGGATTCAAAACAAGAATTATTCATATCTCTGTCCAAATATATATTTATGTATGCTTCTCTATGTTCTTATGAATTGTTCATATTGCAAATTTTGAAATTTTATTCCTAAGGAGATTCTGAAGTGTGGAAGATATGAAAATAATACCTTAAGGCTTGTTAAATGAAGGTGATTTGAAGGTTGAATATTGTGCTAAGACTTGATATCCTGTCAGAAAAGGAAATGTGTGTTATATTTATACCATATTTACAGAAAGTTAAATATATATATTTAATGTCATTGAATCTATATATAGTTGAATGTTACATCATTATTATCGCAATGTAAATAACACCTTAAGGTGTATTAAATACGGCAAACTGAAAATGTGATATTTGGCCACGATTTTATATTCTGTACAAAAAACAAAAAGACTTATGTTATAAATATACATTATTATCCCAATGTAAATAACACCTTAAGGTGTATTAAATACGGCAAACTGAAAATATGATATTTGGCCAAGATTTTATATTCTGTCCAAAAAACAAAAAGACTTATGTTATAAATATACATTATTATCCCAATGTAAATAACATCTTAAGGTGTATTAAATACAGCAAACTGAAAATATAATATTTGGCCACGATTTTATATTCTGTCCAAAAAACAAAAAGACTTATAAATATACATTATTATCCCAATGTAAATAACACTTTAAGGTGTATTAAATACGGCAAACTGAAAATATGATATTTGGCCACGATTTTATATTCTGTCCAAAAACAAAAAGACTTATGTTATAAATATACATTATTATCCCAATGTAAATAACACCTTAAGGTGTATTAAATACGGCAAACTGAAAATATGATATTTGGCCACGATTTTATATTCTGTCCAAGAACAAAGAGACTTATGTTATAAATATACATTATTATCCCAATGTAAATAACATCTTAAGGTGTATTAAATACGGCAAACTAAAAATATGATATTTGGCCACGATTTTATATCCTGTCCAAAAACAAAATTACTTATGTTATAAATATACATTATTATCCCAATGTAAATAACACCTTAAGGTGTATTAAATACGACAAACTGAAAATATGATATTTGGCCACGATTTTATATTCTGTCCAAAAACAAAAAGACGTATGTTATAAATATACATGCGACATTCATCGAAGCTACAATATAGATATGTTTAATGTTGTTGAATATATGTAGTCGAATACTACAGCATTTGTGTGGCAATCTGGATAACTCCTGAATGTGCATTAAATACAGCGAACTGAATGAATCATTTTTGGTAATTGTTTTATGCCCTGTCCAAAAAAGAAGATTTACGTTATAAATACTGTTGTTGCTTTTCCCCCTTTGATTGAACACCAATTTAAACCAAGTCCAAGAGATCGAGGAAAGAGGGGAGCAGTAGCTTCTGAGGGTTTCTGCGTCAGATTCTGCCCCTGAGCACCCGTGGGCAGAATCTGACTAACTTATAAGAAGATGACACTCACACACTCGCTTACACAACCCCTTATTACAAGGAGTCTCTTTCACACACCTCACAGATAAAGCACAGGGTAAGGAGTAAACATGCCCGAACCCAGGTGTTCAGGACAAGGGGAAGACGCGCTACCCCTAGGCCATGACGCAGTCTTCGTATAAATATACATGCGATATTCATCGAATATGCAATATATGTGTTTGATATCATTGAATATATATAATCGAATATTACATCATTTGTGTAGCAATGTAGATAACATCTTAAATTGCATTAAATGAAGCGAATTGGATCTGTGATAGTTGATCGTGGTTTTATATCCTGTTAAAAGAAAAGACTTATATTATAAGTCAGCCATCTAACTCTCCGACCCGCCACGAAGGCACACGGATTTAAACCATAAAAACTGAATGACTGAACCGCCGCAATAGCAACATTGGCGGGAACTGTGGTGGAGAACTAAGGACCGCCACCGGCCACGGTACAACCCTCCCCGAAGGAAGTACGTCCTGTCATCGATGGGAGGAGTCAGATCCCCCACCTATTAGTGTACCCACCAGGGTGGCGAGATCCAACCACCATGCCGGAAGCATCTAACATCCTCATTTCGAGATGCCCCCGGGGGTTAGACTTATATTATAAATATACATGAGATATTCATCACAGATACAATATATGTGTTTAATGTCTTTGAATATCTACAAATGAATCTTACAACTTTTATATGGCAATGCAGATTCCACCTCAAGATTTATTAAATCCAACAATCTAATGTTTGTAATTTTGCCATAGCTTTATATCCTATCAAAAAAATCTTAGTATTACGGTACATGCAATATTCATCGAATATTGAATATGTAAGTTTATTATTGGATATCTATAATAGAATATTTTATCTTTTGGGTGGCTTTAAAAATGTTAGCTACGTAAGCATAAATATGTATGCGCATTCAATGTTGCATTTCAATGATGCACATTTCGAAACAATTTGATGATATATCACCAATGTACAACACTATTCCATTTGCAAATATAATCCATGATCTAGATTCAATTATTCTGAATGTGTTTGTGAAGAATTAGATCGGCTTGTTTTCAAATAAATATTAGTTCCATTATTATCAGGTTGATTTTTAGCATGAGAAATGTGAGGGAATGACGAATTCAAGTAGGATAGTTCGAGTAAATTAATGGTATACTGGGCGCAACATTAATATTTTAAGATGGACCTCATAAATCTGAATGCATTGTTAAGTTTATGCAGTTAGTTCAAGTAATATTAATAGCATACTAGATGCGTCATGAGAGCCGTTTTGAAATGGAGCATATAAATATAAACCTTAGTTAGAGAATAACACTGCAGTCACCATTTCAACGAAAAATATGCTTCTGATGATTAAATTTCCAGTCATCAGAAATGAATACCGCAGAATATTTAGAAAGTTTTTTTTAAAAGATGGTTTTTGATTGTGGAATATTGCTGTACATTTGACCGCAACAGAATTTTATAAATATTATCTTGCATATCCATTTTCAAATAATATTTGTTTTAAGATTCTGTTTTTGTTGTTTTTGATTTGATATTTATTGAAATCACTTCATTCATATATATAAAATATATACGTTTAATTAGGTCACTTTTAATGCCTCTTCTCTTTGTTTAAAATTCAGCATAAATTTTTATCCTTTGCTGCATTTTTTTTAAATGAAAGTTTTTATGTACCTTAGTGTTTATGATTGCTATTTCCTAAGTAATAATTTTTCCGTATACTTCATATCTTTCGAAATTATTTTAAATGAAGCGAAAATTGTATTTACCAAACTCCGATGAAATATTTTCATGCATAGGCGTCCGTCATGCTTAGAAAACATATGATTGGTTATAATTTTTGCAGGGTGGTTATAATTAAACTTCCCTTATAAACAACATCCTACAACACAAACAGATGAACGGATTGTAGCGAAATTTGGCACATGGTTTGGTATTTGGTATATATTCCCAGATGTTCTCACGGAATTTCGAAAAAAAAAAATTCCAAAATGTCCAACAGAGGGCGTCTTTTCTGAAAAAAAAATCAATTTAACACAATAAACTCTCAAAAACAGAATACAGAAACAATATTAACAATCCAGAACAAGGAATTATGAGTAATAAAATTTAAAACCGGGAAAATCTGTCAGTTCCAGGAAAAAAAAATTGAGATTTGCATGCATGCGAAGAAGAGGAAGCTTTATGCACAACATGTTAGGATATGACACGCTTGCAGTCACTGTCATGTTTTATATCAATATTTCCGACTGTAATGATGGCGGTATCTTGTTGCTACATTAACGACAAAGAATTCCATAACCCTTCAGGTGTGAAACATCACAACTGATCAGTTGACCACACTGTCCATCGACATGAAATTTTGAAAGTGAATGAGGGGGGTCACATAAAGTACCTTTCCCTAGATTATTCCGGACATGATTAACAACTTCTCTTCTTGTGCAAATTCGTCCTAATCTGTTCTTGTTTCTGCAAATAAACTGTGTTTCTCAAACAGCGTACTGATATTTTTTTCTTACCTTTACTTATTGTAGTTCGAAGACCAGGTGATCAGAATACAGTTAATAAATGTTAATATTATTTCTTATTCCGCTTTGGTTGTTTATTGTGTTAAAATTAATGTTTTTCTGGAAAAGGCGCCCTCTGGTGTACTTTTTGGAACTAATTTTTTTTCCAGTAATTTCGTGAGCGCATCTCATGTATAGTCTGTATACCAAATTTCATTGCAATCCGTTCACCCGTTTGCGTTATATGATGCTCACTTATAGAGGAAGTTTAATTATACCAACCTGTATATCTGTAATAGATTTAGTATCACTTCATTTAATTAACTGGAATAATATCTTCTGAACTTTCTTATAGGTTAACTAATAATCGTATTTGTGTATTATTAACCACATTCCATTGGAAAACAATAGTTACGAATCAACGAATTAACATGCAAGTTTTGGCCAATCATCTCTGAAAGGTGGTTAATAGACAGTTACCATCAACTGAATACGTATTTAGGACTGTCGTTTCACACCAATTGACACGAAAATTTGGCACAGATTTGCAATTGTAATTATTTGATCACGTACAATTCATGTACTAAAATCCCTGCGTTGTTGAATTATCATGTTAACATGTTTCGAAAAGTACTGAGAGACTGCCAATTCTTCATCGGATATCATTCTAAATTTGACAGATATCTATGTTAAATGTGAAATATATTTATAAAATTCTATCTATCTGACTCTACTCACTTTGTCGTTATTCTATCTAAGAGACTCTATTCGCTTTGTCGAATATATGTTGTCACAATAACATCCATTCGAATATACGTTATTGTGTTAAAATATATTCGGATAAAAAAATAGACATATTTTCTTTGCATTGATTAAGTTTAAAATTTGATAGAAATCGACAAATTTGATGTGAAAAACTATATACCAAATTTCACTCTACTCGATGAAAACGTTTTTATGTTTTAAAGTTCAGAAGCAGACAAACAGATGAGCAGACAGAAAGATAAATTCCGAAAATGTGTTTTTCAGACATATGGAAGTCTGAAACGTGCAATTTCGTCAAAATGTTGGATTTGAAATTTTGACAATTACAGGAGTTCCCTTGTTATACCAAAAACTCGTTATTGGTATAACAATATAATTGGTATAACGTATAACGTATATTATAACGTATAACGTACTGGTATAACGTATAACGTATATTATAACGTATAACGTACTGGTATAACGTATAACGTATATTATAACGTATAACGTATATTATAACGTATAACGTATATTATAACGTATAACGTACTGGTGTAACGTATAACGTACTGGTATAACGTATAACGTACTGGTGTAACGTATAACGTACTGGTATAACGTATAACGTACTGGTATAACATATAACGTAACAATATATTGGTATAACGTATTGGTATAATTGGTATAACGTCGTCAATAAAATCATTCATTGCTTTTAATGAAAAATTAATTGTAATTAAAATGCAATTTTAATTGATTTTTAAGGAATCTTCTTCATTATATGTCAAAGTTTAATTACATATATTTCATTCCGAATATACATAATCAATAAACTTTTCAAGTAACAGTTACACTCCTGCTCTAATGTATTTTCAAATATTTCATTTCCTGATCTAGATGCGAAAATGCAAAATTTATTTCGGTTAATACATTTTCTATTAAACCCCACAAATCACATCCCTTTCTCGATACAAGCGAAAAGTTAATCATCAGCTACTGCATAATTTATAGTGGCACATTCGAACAGTTCGGCGTAACAAATAGGATTTGACCTCGTAGATAACGATTGTAATCGTGATTATCAATTTCGCGGCACCTGCAACTTAAACCATTCCTCCTGGTTGGAACTAATCGCTCGTTTGTTACACCTTACAAACACCCTCCGATTTGGATTTCGGTTCCATTCGTTGAAATGAGTCCCTTGGAAGCTATAATACTGCTATCTCACAGACAGATCTCCGTCTGCTATTGGTGAATGGCATTTTCAGAGCAGCTGTGTCGACCAATGGGATTGCGAGACTTAGTAGTCATCAGGAGGATCAGATCAACGTGATAGAGATTAGTTAAGGATAGGGAAGAACAGCATAAGTGTTTGTTTAAATAGAAATAAGGTGTAAAAATAAGGTAACCTGTTTAGAATATAAATTATCCTTCGAAAGAGTGAAAGATTAAATGGAGATCTGAGAGAAAAGATGAATACATATTACGCATACAGCGAATTAAACATATAAAATTGGCTTCGGTTGTTTTGCGTTATAAATTGATTTATTTTTCAATTCAATTTCTGTATTATAACTTAAAGTTATCGATTAAAAAAGACATCAATGTCAATGAGATAAATTCATGATTGGATGATTTTTTCGATTTGCAATATATATATATGTGGTGTGTGTGTGTGTGTGTGTGTGTGTGTGTGTGTGTGTGTGTGTGTGTGTGTGTGTGTGTGTGTGTGTGTGTGTGTGTGTGTGTGTGTGTGTGTGTGTGTGTGATGATATTTTAAAATCTAAATGAAATCCTAATTAATTTCCAAATTTATATATAGCTCATATTAACTTCTTTCTAAAATGGTGTCTTATTTGGTGATGAAATTTTCCTTTTTAATTAATTACTTTTAATACACTCTCTATAGAACTGCTCACTTCAGTATGTTCTGACGCTCCAAATGAAGAATATATATATTTTTATGCTTAAATTTTCCTTTTCTAAAAAAGCATGTATCGATTGTTTTTCGATGATGATGATGCGATGATTCTTTCGATTTGCAATACATATATGTGTGCCTGTTGGGGTGTAATGATATTTTAAAATCTAATTTAAATCTTAATTAATTTCCAAATTTTTATATATCTCATATTAACTTCTTTCTAAAATGGTGTCTTATTTCCTGACGAAATTCCACTTTTTATTTAATGATTTTTAACACGCTGTCTTAAAAACTGCTCACTTCAGCAGGCTCTCACGCTCCAAGTGAACGAATTAAAGGCTTTCAACATTCTGTTGCTACTTAAATTTCCCATTTCTAAAAAACACGTGTCAAAGGAATTCCTATCAGAATCTCACAGTGAAAACTACTGAAGGGAACATTTCGGTCTCTGATGCTCATCTACGCTTGTGTCGCGATGTAGTCTGATGAAAATGTAGAATTAAATATTTTGTGTGACATAAAATACACTTTAAATTTCACTGCCATGGTATAATATATTATTATAAATTATGAGATTTTCTTAATTATTACGAATCAGCAAAATGCCAAAACTTTATAAACATTTAATAGCTAATATTTTAATAAAAATTGAAAGAAATTGTTTCAAAATGCTCATTTTCCTCTCAATTTATTTGTGTCAAATTTGGTTCTTCAATTTAGATGTCCGAGCATGTTGAAAGCCAGCATTCACAAGCACGCATGCACAGAAACACATCCCCATAGAGATTTATACAAGCTTCTTCATTACTAGAAGCGATAAGCATAGACAGACAGATTCCAAATATTCTTTAGGCTTCAAACGGGTCTTTACACAAGGAATTTTCAAAAATGTTAAGACCAGATTTTTTGTCGGCCATAATATTACTTCTTCACATAGAAGAAAGTTAAAATTAGCAACAATATTGAATGCTTGATAAATATGTATTGATGTTTCCAATTTTTATTCTCCTTGTCGATTTTTATCCACGATGGAGAACGCTATTCTTTATTTTCTTTCCAAAGTTAAATTTATCACTAATAAAAGATACCAGGATGGCCTGGTGGCAAGGTCCGGTTCCCAAGGTTCCAGGTTCGAAACCCAATTCCACCTAAAAACTTCGTGTAAGAAAGTCTGGTGCTCGTTAAATCCGTCAGGACCAAATGCCTTCCTGTTATTGTGGTGTGGAAGTATGAAGAGGGGAGACAACTCAAGTGTCATGATCATCATCTTACCGCGGTTCAAAATTACAAGATCAGTCCCGAAATATCCCTAGTTTTGCTTTAAAATGGGATGTCAATATAGCTATACTAACTAAACCTAATCACTTATCAAAAAGTTGTTATTTTCATCCATATATATATATATATATATATATATATATATTTTAAATGATTTTCAATTGAATTATTTCCAGTATATAGCGTGTTTTAATCGGAATACATTTATCCAATCTTCGTTCTGTCTTCAATTTATAGCTTTATTAAAAGTTATCTTAATTAAAACATTAATAAATATCACAATTCCATACAAAACTTACAATATATAAGGACTTTAAACGAATTTGCATCAAAAATTGGATGTTTCATTTTAATAGATAATGTAGAAAAAGATCTCAAATGTTTAATAGCGATAAAACAGATTACAATTAGGGTTTGCAATATTAGACCAAAAGTTCAATACCGGTATTCGGGTTTTTTCAGATTTTAATATCGGGATACCGGTTTTAAAACATGTAGTAGAAATTTTAGTAAAAGAAAAATAACACAGGTGTTTCTTTTTTTTTATTTGTCATTTTTATTAGAGAGTGTAAATATCACAAAAAAATAATTTGTAACTTATAAATTATAACAGTTTATAAAGAATCACAAAAAAGTAAAGGAACATCTTATTTATTTATTTAAATCACAAAAAAGTGTAAACATCACAATTCTTTTTGTGGTAATATTACAAAGTTTTTAAAATTTGATCTTAAAAAGCAAAATGCATTAATTGTACACTCATTAAACATGGAACATAATTTTGTGCAAAAATGACCAGCTGTTGGAAACTCTCTTTCGGCATCTACGCGAGTTGGTGGTACTGTTAGCAAAGCTCGATATACTTTTTCCAAACATTTATCTCTAAATCCCTCATCTTCAAATAAATCGATTTCTCGTCGGATGGTATTGGATATAGCTGATTTCTGTATGGTATTTTGGTTTGTTGAATTTTTTTTATTTATCGCTAATTCTAATTTATGTTCAAGAGACAATCACTATCGATATTAGTGTCATCATAATCTTCGATAACTGTACAGAATTCTTCTGAATGTGGATAGGTTTGTGAGTAAAATATTTTAAGAAAATTTACTATAAACTTGATCAGACTTGAATTGGTTAGTCTCTTTTCTTCTTTTTCATTTTTATTTTTAAAATCATTATAATTATGTAAATACTGTAAGACATTTTCTCTTTCGTTATACCTTTCTTCTGTGCGATTTTTCAATGTAATATATAATTCTTCAGATAATGATGTGTGCTGTTCTTTCAGTGGCTGCAACATGAAATTTATTGTTGCATTAGCTGTTAATGAATTAGAGTCTCTCATACACAATGCCTCAACAGCCAGTTTTATTGGAAGTAGAGCTGATACAGTTCTGGATATTAAGTCGAAATGACTGTCTGAAAAATTAATTTGCAGGTTGCGACCACATTTCGACGATTCCATTTCATTAAGGAGTGAGGCGCGGAACGATAAGTGCATTTCCGGTATTCACCTTCGACCTTGAATTTCCAATATTAGATACTTTTTAATTGAATTTTTTTTTCACGTGTATGTGAGAGTTGTGTTATTTCTGAAAATATTCTAATTTAACTGAAAATTTCGTACAGATATGTGTAGCCACACGTGATAAAAAAGCATTCAGGTATGGTGCGAAGAAAATTTTACATAATATCATTAAATATTGTGACCACGAAGCAGAAAACGGGGAATTAAAATATTCCTGAGAAAATTTAATAACATATAAAAAAGAAACATTTTAATATAAAAAAGATCGTTATTATTTCATAAAAAAGTAATTACCAAATTTTAAGAACAGGAATTTTTCATTTATTTTCCATAATGTAATGTTTATGTCCCTTATATAAAATAAAAATTGCTCTGAAATATTTTACTGTGCATTAGTACCTTTTACTTTCTGTATTACTAATTATCTGTAATGTTTACATCTCATAAAACCGCGACTCTTCATTGTTAAATGTAAACATCTCCTTCTTTCATTTTTCCTCTCACCCTATTTTGTCGAATTAAATCCATCCTAACGCATGCGCAAAAGCGCGGAGGGTTTTACAATCCGTTGTCAAACAGTATTTTATGACTTCTTTTGATTTACGGTGCAACTTTGTATTGACAGTCCAATTAATTTCGCTCATTAGGGAGACATAAAAACAAAAATGTATACTATTTTGCAATGTTGGCGATACCTGAACATATAGTGGAAACAATTTAAAAAATACCCAGTGAATACCGAAAAAACGGCATTTAAATTTGTTAATACCGGTATTACAAAATTGTACAAATGGCTCAAAATACCGGTATTGCAATACCTAATTACAATGCATGCAAATCAGTAAATTTGTTTTCAATACATGCAAGACAAATTGCGCCAAGAAGCTACTTTTTATTTTTGTTGCAGACTCGAAGCCATCCCGAATGGAAACTCTACTGTCGATTCAGGCTCCAAATTTTCCGTTATGTTTTCCTTTTCCCTTTCCATACAATTCGCTATTCGTTGACACTCCAAATTGAAACTGGATTTTTCACTGCCAAAAATATTTCAAAGGAGGGACAGTATCTGCTACTAGCATGTTGGAGAAACTAAATATTCATCCTTTGGGATTAATGTATCAGGCAAAGAAACGACTCTCAAAGTGCTAAGAAAGTCCAAATGCCCATGTGTGCTGACAACTTCTTAGAGTTAGCACTTCCATGTTCTCTTTCTTAAAGATTTAAAATATAAGAAGTTCCGGACACTGTACATGCATAAACGAGAAATGGCAGAATATTTTTATCAAAGAGAGAAGTAAATGTTTGAACGACGAAATTTGTTATTTTTCTGGAAGAAATCTCCTTTCCCTTAAGAGATTCTTGATGATAAATCACTCCTCTGGGTAAAATCTTTTAGAATGAATAAAGTTTTTATTTCGAGATTCTTATAGACGGAGAGGGCAACGTCTGAAAAGGATATAGAATTTTTTCTACCAATAGCTACAGTTTTTCTTGGTTCTCATACATCCTAAGGAAAAGACAAATGACAATATTATACAGTGTAGTTTATTCACAGAGTACAGTTTCTGCACTGGCTTCCCAGACATAATAGTTTGTTGCAGAAATAGATTGAATTCGTTTTAATATTTTCAATGCAATGAAATTCCTTGGACAGTATTTGTAAAACTT
Organism: Argiope bruennichi; assembly: GCF_947563725.1. NCBI lineage: Eukaryota > Metazoa > Arthropoda > Arachnida > Araneae > Araneidae > Argiope > Argiope bruennichi. The sequence continues at coordinate 95,693,101 of NC_079160.1, forward strand.
AAGATGTACATAAATTAATTTAAAATAATGTCACAAACTCTAAGAAATATAATTGTTGAAAGAAATGATTCCTTATAAAGAATATTTTATACAAAAAAGTTGAAGATATATAAATATATATTTTTCCAATTATCAAATAAGATATTTGTAATAATAAGGGCAAATATATGTCTGTGTATGTGTCTGTTGCGGGCATACAAAACTAATCTTTAGACATAGAACTACAAAACATAATAGTTTTGGCAAAAATAGAAATAATTCATTTTGATCTTTCAGTATAATAAAGTTTCTTGGATAGTATTTGTAAGACTGAACTTTACATAAATTAATTTAAAATAATGTCACAAATTCTAAAAAATATAATGAAATTAATTGTTGAAGGAAATGGTTCTTTACAAAAAGTCTTTTATACGCATGTCGAGGAAACATATATATATATATTTCCCCTTATCATGTAAGCTTTAATTAATAATAAGATCGGATATGTATCTATGTATGTGTCTCTTGGCATATTGGTAGACACAGACCTACAAAATTTAGCTCTGATATATTTTAAAAGGTGATAAACTCCATTTCAAGGCGACATTTCAAAATTTCAATTAGAATTTCAATTAATTCAGTTAAATTTTATTGCAATAAATAATTTTATCTATTTAGAAATTAATATTAAATTTGGCAGTTCTCTTCAAATCGAAAATATTGAAAAAAATGTAAAACATAATCTTTGCATCAGCTTATCTTTTAAAATTCAAATCTTTTTAACGATTATAATTTAGTTGCTTACCAATTTTATTCTTGTTTTGCTAAATTTTCAATTATATTTCTTTGCCCAAATTACAGCAGTAATTTTCCTTTTTGTAATAAAATTCGATTAAATTTTCGATGCGCAAATGAATCTATAATTACGAGTCTTTTTCTCATTGTTGAAAGCTAATATATATCTAATATGCTAATATAGATATATATATTTATAGCTAATAATATGTTAATATATCCCAATGGATTTTAGTTTCATCTTTTATTTCATCGTGAAATCTCTAAATGAAATTTACTAAGACAATAAGAATATTAAGAAATTTATCCAAAAACTCAAAGATTAAGGTTGCTAATATTTTTTTTTTTTACTTCATCTTATAATAGCATATTTCTAAGTGTAAAGTGCACGGTACCATTTTAATGTTGAAATCAAGTTCATATCGTCAGGACAATCCATTCAGCGGGTACACGACTTGAAGTTCAGTAAACAATAACAAATAGCAATGTTGTGTCCCATGAGACAATGACCAAACTTTGCTTTATTCCACGAGACTTTGTAAACATGCTTTATCCCACGAGATAATGTTTGGGCTATAACAAAATGCATTCAAAACATTCACAAGACAACATTAGCAGAAATTAATAGCCCACAAGCAAAAGTATATCATTGTTAAAACTCAGCAACAAAGTAAAACCTTCAAAGCACTGCAAGAAACTGAACTCCAAAATCACTTTAACGCACTTTGGATTTGTTTTAATCTCTTGCTTTATGCATGTTTCTGACTTGTTACGGAAAATCTAGAAATAACTCCAAAACTCAGCTGCTAATAGATATCAGCATAATCCTTATATTTTTTAGAACTTTGTTTTATTGACCAAAGTAAACTGACGAAGAAACGTAGCTTATTATTTGAAATGAAAAATATTACTCATATATTTTTGATTTTCATAATAGCATAATTTTAATTCAAAATGTAAAATTAATTTATCATGCTAATTAAGATACATAAATTTACAGTTGAATTCATAGAATAAACATGTGTATGTACATATTAAAATTCATAATAAAATTTATAACGAATGTTTAACAAGGCTTTTTTTTTCCTAAATTTTAATTGGTAGTGAAATTAAATGCAGCAAATAGTTGAATGGAAACGTACATTAATCTCAGCAAAATATTTAAATCGCAAAAAACCATAAAATTTAACTACGCAATTTCTTTTAATTAAGATTCAGTTTATTGCTTCGTAACTATGATATTTATTGAAAGAACTTATTTGCTACCTATAAATAATACTAGAATATTTAATTGTAAATTTTAGTAACTTAGTTTTAAAGTTGAAATATAGAGCAAGAAATTAATTAATATAATATGGTATAAATTTGAATTTTAATAGGAATAGAAATAAATTGACTTCTAGAGAATCTGGCTATCCGCATGCAATTTTAAATTCAATAAGTAAAATTCTGAATAATTTTTGTTCGATTTACTTAGCACTGGAGCAAGAGTTAATTTGATTCCATTTTGCATGCACCGATGAATTTTCCTCGTTACTAACTAGTAAGTTATAATTAGCTTAATAAATTGCAATCTGTTAAATCTGATCCATTTCTATCTAATTAGTTGAAGGTGTGGTTAATCTTCCCAGATAGTTATCTGGGAGAAAGTTCTGTCACATTTTCAGCTTCAAATATTCAGTGAGATAATTTGAATTTTAAATCAATCTTCAACAATCTATCTCTGGCATGCATAGAAATGGCATTTATTTCATTATATTTACATTTGAATTTCTTTTAAATCTATACCTTTATAGAAAGATCTAATTTGAAAACTTTGGGATACTCTTGTTTTTAGAAATATTTGAAGGATATATTTACATACATTTGGGGATTGACAATTATATTCAGTTATTAAATTTATTTAAAAAATCAAGATTATTAAATATAAATAATGATTACAATTATAAATGTTAATTTTAATTTACAAAAATATATTGCATATACATATATATAAAGTGTCTATATTAATGGTATAAACAAAATTGGATTATCTAATTTGTAGCATACACGGCCACATGATTCTCTGGAAACTAAAGCATATTAGAAATCATAAATGAATTAAAATCAAATTAGATTGAATATTCATAATTTTTCATTCTAGTTTAATAACGTTATAACGCCGTTATTGCTTAGTTAATAAAAATATAGATTAGTATAATATTAAGTAAATTATTAATTATTATATTAAGTAAATTCCTATTATATTAAGCTTATTATTATTATATTGAGTAACTAATTATATTTATGTTAAGTTATTAATTTAAAAAATCATGGGCCGGCGTCCTGGCATAGGGGTAGCGTGTCTTGATCTGGGCGTCTCGGGTTCGAGTCCCGGTTTGGGCATGGTTGTTCTTCTGTAGTTCTATCTGTGAGATGTGTGAATGTGCCCTCCTGTAAAAAGGGGTTGTGCAAGCGAATGAGTGATGCGTGAGTGGCAAAGTCGTACTCTTGGCCCTAGTTGGCGTTGTTATAAAAAATAAGAGACGTTCCCCTTCAGGCTTAAATCGCTGTCTTCGTAACAGTGGGCTTGTCAGTGGCAAGTGCCATAAGAAACAAACAAACAAAACAAATATTTTAGCCGGCGTCCTGGCATAGGGGTAGCGCGTCTTCTCCGTGATCTGGGCGTCCCGGGTTCGAGTCCCGGTTTGGGCATGGTTGTTCTATCTGTGAGATGTGTGAATGTGCCCTCCTGTAAAAAGGGGTTGTGCAAGCGAATGAGTGATGCGTGAGTGGCAAAGTCGTACTCTTGGCCCTAGTTGGCGCTGCTATAAAAAAATAAGAGACGTCCCCCTCAGGCTTAAATCGCTGTCTTCGTAACAGTGGGCTTGTCAGTGGCAAGTGCCATAAGAAACAAACAACAAAAAATCATGACCATTAAATTAAATTAACAGTTACAATTAAAAATGCTAATTTTAATTTGCAAACATATATATAGCATATATATAATTTTGTAACAAATGATCTAATATATTGTATATATTGTCACTTGATTCATTGGAACTTAAAGCATAAATAAACTAATAATCTATTAGATTGAATATTCATAATTTTTCATTCTAATTTAATAACGTTGTAATGCTGTAATTGTTTACTAAATAACAAACGTAGGTAGTTTTTTGAAAGTTATCTTTTCTGTTAATAATGCGTTTTTCATTTCTTTTTTTCTTGCTGCTGAGATTTTGGTTGTTCCGTCATCATACTACTGCACTTTTTTAATCTGAAAACATGACTTCTAACATTTAGAGTCATTGTCCGCAATAGAGGCAATAATTAAAATAAAAGCAAAATTGAATGCTGCATTTGCTTTATCTATACAATTGGGCAGAAAAGATAGCTACACCACTCATCTCATCTGACACGGCAGTGCATACTTAAATAGTTGTGAGTAATAAAATGCGTTGTATGAAAAGTATATACAGTAGTAATATGATGATTTAAAAGATTTATATAAATTAGTTATAAAGTAATAGATTCGAAAGTATGATAGCCTTAAAAATGTGAAAAATCAAATTTCGGAATAATCAAATTTCTTTATACAGAATTCTATCTATCTAATTCTACCTTACAGAATTCTATCATCTAATCTATCTATCTATCTTACAGAATTCTTTCTGTCTAATCTATCTAATCTTATCTGATAGAATTCTATCTGTCTAATCTATCTAATCTTATCTGATAGAATTCTATCTGTCTAATCTATCTAATCTTATCTGATAGAATTCTATCTGTCTAATCTATCTAATCTTATCTGATAGAATTCTATCTGTCTAATCTATCTAATCTTATCTGATAGAATTCTATCTGTCTAATCTATCTAATCTTATCTGATAGAATTCTATCTGTCTAATCTATCTAATCTTATCTGATATAATTCTATATGTCTATTATATATATATTTAATTCTATCTTAAAGAATTCCATCTGTAGAATCTATCTATCTAATTCTATCTGACAGAATTCTATCTGTCTTATCTGACAGAATTCTGTCTGTCTAATCTATCTATTTAATTCTATCTTACAGAATTCTATCTGTCTAATCTATCTATCTAATTCTATCTGACAGAATTCTATCTGTCTAATCTACCCATCTAATCTTATCTGACAGAATTCTATATGTCTAATCTATCTATCTAATCCTATCTTACAGAATGAATTCTATCTATCTAATTCTATCTACCATATTTTTCCTGATATATACAGATACTCGCTTATGCTCGCTTTATACTTTGATATTTTCCTGATAGATATATAATTTTTAATTAAATTCCTGAGTCAAGCTTTTCTATTTTTAATAGTCAATTTTTTAAGATTATAATCTTTAGTACATATACATTCAAATACAAGACCGGATCATGGTATTTCCACAGAAACAATAAATGTCAGTTTACCGATTTGAGAGGAGTGCCAAGGAGCTCTTGAACACAAGGTTCTTAACATCCGCACATAACAAGTGAATAGAGTAATGTCATGTCGGTGAGATTACCTAATAATTGGTTGACACAGAAGTCATCTATTTTTTCAAACCTGTTAATATAGAATGCAAGAGTGGATCGTGATTGCTCAGGATGTATTTACTAAAGACAGGCAGCTTCTCACATGTCTTGTCAGTGAATGCTTTAACCCGAGCTCTTGAAGCGGAGTTAAATTTCTGGAAGCATTTCAATGTTGAGGATATATATTATACTAATGTGTATAAAATTATTTAGATATCATGTGAAATCACTGTAGATCAAATCTTTGATATGTTTACCAAAAATCGAATGGATAGACAAAGGAAATCATTTTATTTAATACATTTGGTTTTCATTCGGTGCGTAAGATTTGTTTTATTTGTTTAAAATAATATATAATAATTAAAGTTTTCCTTTTTAACATATTCAGGAATCCATTGGTCTTAAAAATGTCTTACCGTCTTACGATTTTCTTAAATTTCAAGACATTCCGCTTAAATAGGGTTTTATATAGCTCTACAGGAATTGTATAGCTGATTTAAAGATGCCAAGTTTATTGGAGGAAAAATAAAAAATTTATATCTGGTTAGTTGATAATTTGCAGGAGACATTTTGCAAAGTAAAAAAGTTTTTTCGTACAAACATTCGCCATTAGATGCTAGATTTAAACTTCCGTTTCATTTTACATCTTCCGTACAATGATAATATTATTTGAATTTTATGTTTCTATCTCGAAGATTATGTAATCAATGACGTTTTATTTTTGTAAAAATGTATTTCTCAGGCTTAAAAAGTCTCCACGTAAATAAACAAGGATAAGTATAATAAAGGAGAGAAAAATTCACCATTTGATTCAAAGCATTGTATTCTCAATATCTTAAAGAAATCATCCGTTTGTATTTGGAATAGCAAACAAACTTCTTTTGTTTGAAGAAAAGATTTGCATCAAAGGTGATGCTATTTTCACCTTATTTTGAATTCACCTCAAGGATATTGTTACTAGAAATAAAAGAGCGGATAGTATACCGTTGATTTATTTTGTATGTTGTCAAAGATAAGCAATTGAATATCTAAAATATTGAATGGCAATATGTATATATTAGAATAAATAATCTTTTTGAGTTATTTGTGAGGTAACAGCCGAAGTGAAGCTCTGCAAAGAAATAGTTTTCTGGTAATCAGCTTCAGTTCTTCAATTTCTTAGAAAGAAAAAAATAATAATGTTCGTTGTTATTTTAGTCAAAAAAATTATAACAACTTGATTTTTAAGAAAATAATGTCAACAATTTTAAAACATATTTTAAATTGAAGCCATTCACATATATTAACTTGATGAAAGAAACTAAATAAACTATTAAAATAAAACTATTTGGCTTGTACTACCGGTATATCACTGACATAAGAGTAGTCACCCTGGGGGCGGGGGGAGGTCTCGGACTCTTGATTGTAATAGGCAGGATCAGACTACTCTTATTCGCTTTCTCAATGGACTATTTAGAACTATGAAATATTCTGAGGGCTCTAAGCGTTTTTAATCCTTTAAAGGGCCATTTTTTTCTAGTCATATTATGTTAAAATATTTTAGGCTTGAAATTAGAATAAAAAAAGGGATTCATTTAGCTTATTAAATAAATTTAATTTGATTAATTATTTAATTTGGTTAATTAATAATTAAGTAACAAATCAAGACATATCATTTTGCCTGAGATAAAGAACTGAAGTATCTAAGCTACTGACTTACTAAAAAAATTTGTCAGAACTTATGCCAACCTACATAATTTCATACAAAGATTGATAAATTTGGTGGGAAGCATACTTCCCACGGCCCTAGAAAGGGTTAAGTGCGTCCCAAGTGTTTTACGGAAGAGGCTTAATTTGGTCTTATTTTTATTTGCCTGGACCTCTCCAAGCAAATAAAAATAAGATCAGATCCTTTATTATTATTGGACTTCTTCAGGATGCATAATTTCATAGATTAAATTTCATAGATTCTGACGTTCTTGCGGATGTGCAACAACAAAATAATAACAAAAAAGCAATTTATTAAATGAAGATGAAATATGCTTTTAAAATTTACAAACCCTCAATTGAAATACATGGTAATAAGGATAACAATACGGTTTCTTGGTTCCAGGAGATAGTTTTATTTTTTAACTAAAATTCATATTGAAGAATGTTAAATCGTTATGAAACATTCCAGTTAAACTCTTAACTAACATATATTCCAATAGACAGTTTTATTTTTTTAATTAAAATTTATATTGAAGAATGTTATATCGTTATGAAACATTCCAGTTAAACACCTAACTAACAGATATTCCAATAAACAATTTTATTTTTTAATTAAAATTTATTTTGAAGAATGTTACATCGTTATTAAACATTCCAGTTAAACTCCTAACTAGCAGATATCAACAGTTTGCCATTTTGACTCGTAGTAGGTATTGGCGCTATACATTATGGATTAATCAAAATATCTATTAAGTTGTTAAAATTTCAGTAATATATAAACTATGATGTAAGAAAGTTAAATTGGCGACAATTGGTTTATTTGCTTTTTTGAAAGAAAGAGAGAGAGAGCACATATTTTCCTTTATTATTAGTAGATATTGCAAATCCAAATGAACATAATAGTTTGAAAAGTAATCTTTGGCGACCAATCAATTGATGGTAAGGATTTGTCTAAAAGGTCAATTATGTTTACCTTTATTTAAATCCTTGGCACAAGTTTTAATGTTCATGATTCTTCCCAGAAAATGTTTTAAGAATTAAATTCTGATAATCAAAAATATTTTAATTACTTTATACTTGTTTTCTTCTATATGTATGTGAATTCTCTTAATGAATTCAAGTCAATAATATCAAAGAATATTAAGAACGTAATTGTATGGATAAACTATCTTCTAATTTTCGTGGTATTGTAACTTCATTCTTCATATAAATTACACAGATATTAAACAGAATCATTTTTCCACGGTTTTAAGCAATGTGTTGTTGCACATCTCCTAGAACAGCAGAGCTATATCAAGTCTAGGAAATAGTCCACCATTAAGAAGTCCAACACTAACAATAGATTGTCAATACGATCCTGCCTGGGGAGGCCCAGACGAATAAGAATGTGATCGGGTGAAGCCTCTTCCTTAAAACACTTGGGAAAACTTCAAAACGCTTAGAACCCTGAGAATTTTTCATAGTTCTAAGATGCCCATTGAGAACGCGAGTAAGAATATTCTGATTCTACCTCCTACAATCATGAACTCATGAGCTTTAAACAATGTAAAGAAATGATACGATTAAATATTTGAAGTGCCGGCGTCCTGGAATAAGAATAGCGCGTCTTCCCCGTGATCTGGGCGTCCGGTTGGTGCATGGTTGTGCTTCTGTGTTCTATCTGAGAAGTGTGTGAATGTGCCCCCCCCCCCTGTAAAAAAGGGATGTGCAAGCGAATGTGAAGCATGAAGCAGCTAAGGTGTACTCTTGACCCTAGTTTGCCCTACTTAAAAACAAGGGACGTTCACTTAAAACGCTGCCAATTAACTATCAGTGGGCGTGTAAAGTGCCATAAGTCCCAACACAACACATAAATATTTTAAGTAGCTATGAAAATGGTTTGGATACCAGTTTCACAATTTTGAAAATTAGTCAAAAAATTTGCATTTGAAAATAAGGCAAAAAAAAAAAAATTAAATAATTATCTAAATTCAGGATTCAGCAGCATGACAATAAAAATGGTATCAATAAAAATTCAATTCTTTAAATTTTAAAATGGTCTAAAAATCAGTGTTTTTTTTGTAATTGCGGAAGCTTTCAATTATTCATTTAATTAAAATCCTAATTAAAAGAAAGAAAAAAAGTATCGCTTCGATTTTCCCATTCCTATCATCCAAAATATATTTGTGCAAAATTCGGTTAAGTTAGATCTATGGATTTTGGTCAGGTTTGGTTAGGTTAGGTTTGTCCTATGGAGTGTTAGAATACATAATCACAGACAGAAAGAGAGAGAATTTCCAATCGTATTTATAATCAGTGATCAAAAATTTGTTCACTTAAACATAGTACTGTGAATATAAAACATACAGAAAATGTATATATATGATTATTAAATTTGAATAATGACAGACATTTGCTAAATGTGTATATATTTACAGTAAAAGAATAGTATAAGTAGAAAATAAATTATTTAAAGTCAATATTGATGCCGTGTCCGCGTTACCACCGAAAGGGGGTGCAGTAGCTTCTGAGGGTAAAGACCCCTGAGCAACCGAGCGCAGAAGTCTGACTTCTAGCTCATTTGAAGATGAAACGCACACATTCGCTTGCACAACTCCTTTTTACAGGGAGCACATTCACACACCTCACAGATAGAACACAGATGAAGAACAAACATGCCCGAACCGGGATTCGACCCCGGGACGCCCAGGGAAGACGCTCTACCCCTATACCAGGACGTCGGCATTTAAAATCAATCTATTACTTATATGAATCCAGTACTTTCTAGATTTTATCGACATGTTACTAGCATTTCAGCTGACTAACCTGGATTTATAATTACTACGTTTCAAAGCAAGGTGATATTTTTCTTCTTTAGATATTTTAATCAATGCATTATTATTATTCTACGCACAGATTAAATATATCTAATCTTACTTTCAAAGATTCATGTGAAACCTCGTATAATTCTCATCTACAGCTCCGATGGCGTTATCTTTTACTGATAATTAGCCGAACAACATTCCATTAAGTTGCGCACCTTCATAATCCTCCTAGTCTGGGAAATGGAAAGCTTGCGCTAGAGCTTCCGAAAAGCAATTAAGAGAGATTTTATTAACATGAGAGCAGCATTTCCACAGTTGCTGTAAACCATCACATAATACAATAATCTCCGTAATGTCTCGTGAAAGTTCCTGATATCTCTGCAGATATGCAAACATGGAGGATTCTGGTAAATATTCAGCAAGGGGCTTTTACCACTGACATTGGAGATTGACATGTCGCTTTATTCAAGTATTTGATTTATTTTTCATTGTTTAAGTGGCATAAGATAAATTTAGTTATTGAGATTTTCAATTGTAGTCCATTTATTAAATCCAGTATTTCATTTCATGGCGTCTGAGAGTGAAATAGCAAAATGATTTATAATAATTTATGTATTTAGTTCTTATATTGTATGCAATTAACTGATTTTCATTTATAATCACAAGCTTAAACAGAATATAAGCTTCATGGTAAGATAAATGGATTTGGTTTAGTTTAGTTATATTAACGTCCAGTTTGAAGTAAACTAGGACTATTTTAGGACGGACTTCGTAATTTGGAACCGCGGTCAGATGACGAGGTCGACACCTGAGCTGGCACCCCCTCTCCACACCACACCAGCAGAAGGACGTTTGGTCATGACGGATTTAACGTGCAACAGACCCCCTTACACGACGGTCCTTCGGTGGAATCGGGTCACGAACCTGAAACCCTCCGGTTCCGAAACCGAGACCTTACCATCAGGCCACCGAGGCCGCAAGATAAATTGAATAAAATTAAGATGTAAAATGAATACAAGCTGATATTCTATATTTTCTTGGTAATACAATGGTAATTTTGAAAAATATCACAATAAAGAATTATCGTTTATATCTAAAATCATATTCGATTATTGTGACTTTTTTGTGCTTACGTTTAACTTTCTTTTTCCCGATAAGGATACGTGTCGCTCTCCAAAATGTATATAAAATTTAATTAATTCTACATAATTTATAAAATGTTCCAAAGTCTCCTATATTACAGCAAATATCTTATTAATTCTTATTGAAATTAAACAATTACTTTATTTGAAATATATTGTAAGATCTATTTAGACGAAACTTTATTAAAAACAAAACTAAGCGAGTGGCATGAATTGAATTTCTTGCACATTTTATCAGATGGTATGAAACAAAAGTTCATCAATCATTATTTACCCAAATAAGTAAAACAAATTATCTAATTAAAATTAAGTGCTAACATTGTCCACAAACAAGGCAAAATTTTTCAAGAAATTTTGCAGAAATCCACGATTTGAAACAAGACTCTGACATGAGATATTTGAAATGATGTCTTTTATATGTTTTGAAAAATATCATACGAATAAAAGATGAGATACTAATTTATTTTTCTGGCATTTATATATTATTTTGAAATTTATTCTATACAATTCTCATAAACATATATATATATATATATATATATATATATATATATTAAAAAAATTAAAACTTCATAATGCGTTTCAATCGAAACATATCTTTAGAATGAATCAAAATCTAACTTAATGCACAATACGTTTTATAGTATAAAGTCAATTTAATAATATAAAAAATTATTTGTTAAATACTATTGGTTTTTTGCTAGAGCATAAAATAAATAAATACAACTGATCTTTTTTTTATAAAAGACATTATTGTTTATGCAAGAAGTTTAATATAATGTTTTAACCAGAAAAGTCAACAAATTTTAAATAACAATAACATATCAAGTTTTCAAGAAATACCACTAACTGAAACTGAAATTAACGATGTTCTCAGCATACTTTCTACTTTAAGATAAAATGTAAATTTAGAAGAAGCTTATTTATTCTTAATTTAGTAAGTGAAGTCTTTCAGAAACTTAAAATTACATTTTTGCTTCATATAATAGAAATATTAACTAAATTTTAATTGTTATATATCTTTACACAAATGAAACTTGCATTATTCAAACAATTCTTCGATTATACCTGCTCACGAGAAACGATTCCATGAATATTTAAATTGCATAACCGCTAGATACCATGTTAGTCCCGTTTTAAATGGTAATTTATACTGAAAAATGGTCATTTATAATTTAGAAATCAGCATGAGCTCACCTTACAGAACAATTAACAACGCATAACATATGATCGCGGTAGAAATTAAAATGAAATATTTTTGAAAGCATTTGTTTGTATTTTGAAAACCGTAAATCTTCAATATTTCTCATTTCCCTAGAGTTATATATATATACAAAGCTTTATTTCAATGTTACCTAATTTGAAAAACTCGGTTTGCATGTATTTTTTAAATACCCTACTGTTTAAAATCAGGCAATATTTAAAAGTTTGAAAAAGCATTAAAAACTACATTAGAATATTTTAATCGTATTTTTTTAAACGTTTTTAGAAGAAAAAAAATCTTGGTTTGTAAAACCAAACGATTCTATAATAGTGCAATATTTCGCTTTTCTCTAAATTGAAATAGTCAACTATTTAGATCGTTTGCTGTTTTTAAAAAGTAGTTCGAGGAAGTACTACAGTGAATTTCTCTTTTTCTCGTCTGAAACATCTATGAATGAATTCGTAACTATGCAGTTCTATAAGCAAGCACAAGAAAAGAATTATATACTTAAAAAAAATAGAATATTAAGCAAAATAATTTTGAAAGAAAAATTTATCTGGTAGAAATAAGATAGGGTAGAAGAAATTCATTTTTTTTCCCTTTAAAGAATTTTATTCAAAAATTGTCTAGTAGGTTTTAAAAATGGAATGGGAAATGTTTCCGCATAAGACCATCTTCAATTGAAGTATTTTATCGTCTGAACTGCACTGAGATATCTCCTGAAACTAGTTTTTCTCTTCTTTATACAGGAAAAGGATACTCTGAACAACTCTCTTTTGAATAGAACTAAGCCTTCTTCCTGTGAAATTTGAAAATATTTATCCTCTAGTATTCTAGAGAAAGTTGGGAGATCGGGAAAGAGCTCGAGAATTGTTATTTAAAACCCACTAAATTCTATTCTCAACAGATGTTTGGACCCTTAGGCTTGAAAGATTCTGGTGTCTTTTCATGTTATTTCTCCGGAGTAGAAATCCTTTTTCCGACTAAAAATAATGTAACATAATAACAACATTTTGATTTTATTACTAGGAAAAGGATGAAAATATTTTCCTTTCAAGCAAAGGTGTTCAAAATGTTTTTCAAATATCACTAAAGAATTGTGTAATATCATTCAAATATAATTAGATGAGACCAGGACTATGCTTAGCCTAAGAAATTGTAGAAATTGCAGAAAATGTTTACGACACGGACATTTTTAGATTTAATTCATCTTTCCTTTTTAGCACTTAATACCATTTCTTAAAATAAATAATGCTGTTTTGTCCTCGTAATATATCCATAACATGCTGTTCCAATCTTTAAATCTTTTTACAAGAAATAATACACTATATAAAATAATTTTTTCAAAAGCCTTAGCTTTTAATCATTGCATGCCTTACGTAGACTGAAAAATCTCTATGTTAGTATGAAGTGCGTCCTCCTTTAGCAAAAATGACCATTTCAACACGTCTTGGCACTGACTCCACTTGTGTAGCGCTCTTGATTCATCATCTTAGAATCACACTTGTATAGCACTTTTTATCATTTTTTTTCTGTTGACGTGCGATTTATCTTACCTAAACGATTCTTTTGAATATGCCTTAAGTTCTCAATGGAATTTAGGTCTGGTGAATTACCATGCCAATCAATCCCTTTTATTTTATTTCTCCACATAAAAGTCTGGACCAATTTCGAAGTAAGGCACCAAGCCATGTTGAAATGTTCCTTCAAATGCTTCCATGAATGGGTCAATCCTACTGAGTAATATTTCTATGTATTTGACAGAATTCACCATGTCTTTAAGAGGAACTAAGCTTCCAGTGCCATTTGTTGAGAAAAATCCCCAAAACATCTGTTTAGAAGGGTCCTTTACAGTCTGTTAGATGTGATCGGATTGCAGAGTTTTATCTCCACTTCATCAACTTGTACTTGATTTATATCCCTGCACTGGAAGCTTAGTTTATGTTTCATCACTGGAAGCTTAAGAAATATGTTTCATCACTGAAAGTTACCTTCTTCCAGTTGTTACCGTGACTTGACAAAAAGGTTCGAAAGCTATTCATTTGCAAGGTGGCGGTACGTTTGGTGAAATCCATTCATTCTGTTTCTGAAAGCAGCGAGTAATGGAGACATTCTAAGAGAAGCAGAGTGGGTATTTTAAAATGTAGGCTAATTGATATCAGAAGTTGTGAGAGATTACCAAACCTAGTGACGAATAGAAAAAGTTCATGGTGAATAATTTGTGTCCTTTTCGAATGTTCAGGAGTAGCGCAAGCTCCTTCTCGAAGGACACAAGCAATTTTGGGATGACAGGCAGAGTGGTGCACTGAAGCCCTGGCGCAGACCAGTTTGTTACGAAAGTTGATAAGTTGACTGAACTAAGGTCAACCTATAACAATGGATAAGATTTTTTGAATAATAGTAGGGTTCATGTCATCATCATCGGAACATTGAAATGTTTTTAGTTGGGCACACTATAGGTCTCCCATAATTTTTACAACAGAAAAGAGGCCTCTTGTATGGTGATGCCAGAGCAATTTCTGTAACGTTTCAACGACGGTGTGGAATACTTATTCTCATCAACTGAATGAAGTTGGTAAAAGGTGGTCCATCAGTTTAAGCTCGAATCGAAACTTCAGAGTCTGAAATAGAAGCACATAGATTCAAAGAAAGTAATAATCTTCCTATTAGTGCTGGTAATTATAATTTTCTGCCTTTGCTATCGCGAGGAATCGCTCTTTGCTAATTTATTAGAGAATAGAACTACAGTCAATGTTCAACAATATTTGGAACAGTGGGAAACCACAGGAAGGCAATCAGATCAGAACATCATGGTAAAAATGGTGCCATACAGTTACACGACAATGCTATACCAAATAAAGTCAAGACAACAAAGAAACTTCTGCATTTATTGAAAAGAAAAGCATCTGATTGTCTAATGAGATTCCATGCGACTTCCACATCTTCGGTGAGCTCAAAAAAGCCTTACGGATGCATTAGTATCCAACAGATGAAGAAGTCAAGGAATGAGTAAGCAAATGGTTCAAACATCAGCTAAAATATTTTTACTAACGTAGCATTTTATGATTAGTGTTGAAATGAGATAATTTCCTAAATAATCATGGTAAATACTTTTCAGTTTCAAGAAATAAATTGCAATAACTTTGCCTTATTATTTATTGACTGAAATGTTTCTGTTACTAAGCAGTAAAAGAAAAATGCCGTTA
Organism: Argiope bruennichi; assembly: GCF_947563725.1. Taxonomy (NCBI): domain Eukaryota; kingdom Metazoa; phylum Arthropoda; class Arachnida; order Araneae; family Araneidae; genus Argiope; species Argiope bruennichi. The sequence continues at coordinate 95,708,455 of NC_079160.1, forward strand.
TTTAAAATTTTTATCCATTTATTTTTCATATCTATTACAGAGAAAAATCTAATTTATCATTTACAATTTTATGTAACAATATTAGAAAAAGTGAAAAGAATAGTTATAATATATTTACTTTGTGTTAAAAATTATAATCAGTTAACAAAATAAAATTATCTGCATAAAGTTAATAAAACAATGCTAATATTTTTTTTAACAAATCAAATATTATTTTAAATTAAATAATAAGGAAATAAACTATTTAACCTCATAGCGGAATTGAGACACATAGTTCCCTTTTAATATTGATTCAAAACATTTTCTAAAGCATACTTTATACTTGAAATACTTTAAAAAAATCCTTTTTCAAAAATTTAAATGAAAAGAATTAAATTTCACTAAAATGTTACGTGCTCTGTTGACATTATGAATAACTTAATTCAAAAGTAGCTATTGAGAAGGGGAAGCATTTTACATCCCAACTATTTATTTTAAACTTAAAAATGAAAGACCTGAGTGCATAAAATTTAAAACTAACAAAAGTTCATCAAGGTATTCAGCATCATTTGAATATTCTTAAAAAGATTATCAAACTTAAGTGCCTTTCAGACCTCTTAAGTGCATTATTATTCATAAATTCAGTGACAGTCATCGTTTCCATTAACTTAAGCAAGCTTGAAATTTTAATTTAAAAAAAGAAAATTACAAAATATTAAAATAAGAACTTTAGATCATATTTCAAAAGAGATGGGTTATTTAAAAGGTGATATTATTTTTACTTGCTATTAATGAAATTAAATGATATTTCTAATGACTTTAAATGGAAAAATCTATTACGAAGTAATAATAATACATATTTGGATTCTTTAAAATTTTCTGTAATTAATTATAAATATCTCAGATAATAAAAACATTAGAGAGTTTTTTTTTTTGATTTTATGAGTTTTGAGATAGCTTTAATTTCTTATTTTGTATTAAAATTAGCTGCTAAATTTAAATTTTTGAAGCAAACATTGAATCATGAACTGCGATTTAAAAAATAAAAAAGACTTATTAATGGTTGACAGTTAAATGAATTAAATAGTTTGTCTTTTTTTTTATAAATATCAATTTGTAACAAAACACGAACAAAGAATATTAATTATAACACTTCTTGTTAATATTTTGTCAAATAAAAAAATTCTTGATCATATATTGTTAAAATTATATTTATATTGTCTGGTCATCTATCTAATATGAATTTATCATCTATCTAATATATTTCGAAAAAAAAATCATACTTGTAAAACGATACTTCAAATTTAATTACAAATAAATTTTATTTTAAACATGTCCGATAGTGGCACATATTTAAACAGAATGCTTATAAGTGTAATATCAAATTTGCATGTCCGATAGCATTCATAATATTCAGGAACTTGAAATGATGGATTAATCCCTATCTAATTGTTCAGATTTAACAAATGTCCATTGCTACATAAAGATTAATAACTATCTACATTTTTATTCTATTGTTAAATTTAGATTAAATAAAAATTTTATTTGACAATTTCGCAACCACGCTTCAAGCCCCCGTAATTCTCACCATCTATTTAATTTCAAACCCTTTTTACACTGTTTCTTAGCCGTAATTGCGAAGGTTTCATGAAATTAAAAAACAGGCGTGAATTACAAATGATTCACGAAATCTTAAAATTTGACATTTCAGATATCTTGATTTTCAATCTTTTTTTAAATGATTTGCTTTTATTTTTCATGATATTCATTTTCTAAAGTACTTTTAATTTTTCAAAATATATTATTTCCCTACATGTATGCATATAAATTATAATGAGTTTTCTTTTTCTTTATATAACGTAATTTTATTATTAAATTACGCTATCACAGGTAATAACTCAACATTTTCATTATTCCTTTTATTATTTTAAAAACAGAATTAGCTCACCTGTTTCTAATTATATTTTAATTTCCTTATACTTTTGTTTCAGATTAAGAAAGAAAAGAAATTTTCAACACCAATATGATCGTTTTGATGTTTAATAGCTCAAAAAATAACAACGCCAACGGTTTGAATGAAAAAATGTATCTCTTAAGTGCAACAAGTTGCCCTGTATCTTCATTAAGTCTTGCATATTTTTGCTCAGCTCTGTTATTAACAAGCTTTCATAAAAATCCAGTATTAAATATTATGAATCATAAGCATAAAAAGCAAGAGCTTACTGAACGATTAAAAGATTGGCAATGATTATAATAAAAAAGAATTCTGCTGAAAACAGATAAGAAAAATGAATATTCAAAGATAAATGGTTTTATAATGGTCGATATCCTTGTTTCTTTCATGATTTGTTGAAGATACTTGAATAATTTTAATAATATGAATCATGTCTAGACATTAACCGCGTAAAAAATATTTTTACACATATAAGCGCAAATTTAGATTTTTAAATCTGAAAACATTTTACTTTTTGTTTTCTTTTATTGTTTGCTCTTTTATTGTTTTAACATTTTCTTTTGTTATTTTAATTAGTACACTTTTCCGTTTTCTCTTAAGATAGACTTTTATTATGCTCCTCATTAAGTGTTTTGAAATACAGATATATACTTTAAAATTGTTTTCATTTTGAATTCAAATTCTATCAAAATAATTGTTCTATGTTTCTAGATTAAAATTTTGAATTATTCATTGTAGAATACATATTAGACTTTCTTAGAATTTGAACTAACATTTATAAATTTTGAAGCTATTCAATAATATCACTATTATTTTTTCTTTTTCCTTTGGTAAATAAGAAAAATAAATACGATTGGTTTAATTATGAGTTTATTTATATATATTTCCATTTTATTTTCTTACTTTTTTGTTAGATTATTGTTTTAATTACAATTTGCAAATATGCCTGCAGCTGCAGTAGTTGGATTACTAGTTACTGAAGCTGCACTAGGTGGATAAGAAAACATTTTTTTTTAGAAAACGATTATAATGGAAATATCTATTTATCTAAAACCATCTGCTTTCCATTATTATGCCACTATTTTTCATGCTTTTGATCAAAGTTGTTGCTTGCTGCTTTTGTATATTTTATAAATGAAGATGAAGTAATTACTCCTTAAAAATTAAAGCAGTAAAAAAGGCGACCTAAATTACTAATTTTTTCCACGACATATCTTAAGGGTGCTGTAGAATCTGACATATTCAATCTTCTGTAAAATGATTCCACTTTAGTGCACCCCAAACTGATTTTGGGAAGTTTCCAAGTTTGAGTTTTACAGAAAATTTGTTAAAGAATGTGTTATATACTTAAGAAAATATTGGTCACCAAGCTAATTAGGGAGCCTCTTTATGGTCTTGAAAAGATAACTACCAAAACAACTCTCTTGTCAAAGAAAAAATAAAGAACTCCGCATATTTTGCGATGAAAAGATCTGGGGAATAATTTATAGATCTAAACATTTTTACAATGCAGATTGCTAATTTATCAGGCAGTTTTCTTAGATACTGGCTACTAAATTCTTAGAAAATTACAGAACTGTAACAGATCTTGGTAGATTTATTTATTTCTGAAATGTTAAAATTAATGCCATGTATGTTGAAAAAAATTTCTAAAATGAATAAACATTTCTATAAATTAATTTATATGAAACCATTTAGACTCAGAGTGGCATCAAATTATTCATGATATAACAAATTCGAGAGAAAAATATTTTTGTATCACACTTTCAAATTATCTTTTATAAAGATTTATAATTTCAAAATATAATTGGCAATTCTGAAATTCTTTATTTTTGCATGTGTAACATTTTATAAAAAAATTAATTATTTCCTCTTTAAAAAGAAATCAATCAAAAAGACCTTAATTACTGTTAAAATTCACAACTGTCAATTATCAAAACGAAAACTATCAAAGAAAATTTTATTGAAAGTCGAAGAAATTCTTCTCCAGACTTTATTTAATTATAGACGTATTTTTATCACGAATTCTGGCTTAATTTTATTGCATTCTCCTCTCAATATTCTAGTTTGAGTGCAAAAAAGATTATGTGTGAGTCGAGTGTTGAACTCCATAACATATAAGGCAATATAATGTGTGTGTGTGTGTGTGTGTGTGTGTGTGTGTGTGTGTGTCCGTGCGTGCGTGAGTGCGTGCGTGCGTAAACATAATTCTGCAGATGCGTTATCAAAAAGAAGAAACTTTCGAAATTTTCACTTCAATTTATTAAGGAAATAAGAGAAAATTTTAGAATTAAATAAGCACGAAGTAATTTAAGATTAAAATCAAGAAATTAATTAGGATTTAAGCTAATATATATCATTATTTCATGTATTTTGCTCACAGCATTTTGGAATTTACAAACTTATATTTTGACAGACGCACAAAAAAATTTAATGTCATTTAATGCAATTCATTCAAAATTTGAATACGCATACATTTTTCATTTGAATATCAAATTTGGTTAGTCTGTTTTATTACTTATAATCCGAAATAAAATGAGACACATGATACTGCATAGATGAAATATTTTTAGAAAATGACAGATCTGAAACTTCACATTTCTTATAAATCTTGAGGTAGAATTGCTTGGAGATAACAAATTTTTTATATTATTTGCAGGAAAAATAAATAAAAAACGTTGTATCCTACAATTTAGCCCATATTGAACAATGATTGCAGTATAATTGGTCAAAGTAATCAAATAATATCTTTATGTCCAATAGTTCCTATCAATATATGATGGCACAAAGAAAATAACTTACTTTAGATTATATAATATAAATGCTAATGTGTCATGTGCAACGAATTGGAAGAATGAGATTGAAAGAATATTTAGAATATAGTAGAATTTGTTTAAAAAGTTAAAAATTAATTCAAAATTACAAATTATATCTTTAATTTCTTAAAATATAGAATCCTTCGAATTCAATGCTTTGTAAACTATATTGTAAGTATTAAGATGAAAGATCTCAGAAACATCTTACATCTAAGACTTTATCATAAATTATAAGACCAAGTTTAAGCAGACAAAAAAAATGTAACATTTGCTTTTCGCTATCAAAAAATTGGAACAAAACATGCAGGAAAAGATTTTAGATTGTAGAATGTAAAAAGGAAAATAATTTTCTTTAGATTGGCTTTCGGTGCAGAAATTATGCTGAGACATTTTTATCGACTCCGAAAAATCCGATGCAGATTTTTTTATATTTCTTTTTACAAAAGCCTTTTTTTTTAAATGCAAAAAAATTGAAGAAGACTCGCTCCAAAAACACAGAGAAATGAAAAGTCCCGACTGGGTTTTTTTTATGCATCGTAAAATAAATTTTTAAAGAACTTTTATCCCTCAAGAAGTCTATGGTTCTAATATCCCTGTGCCCTTTAAGATTAAATCTTTTATTTCTTTTTAAATAGTTTTGCTCCAAAGAATTTCTATGCCGTTATTCGGCAGAATCGGCAATTTTATTACTCATTTTTTATCATAGAATCTATTAAAGTTTTAGTCATCGGATCTCTAATCCTGATAATCTAAGTTCTGAATGTACTTTGAACAAATTGAATATAATGTAATTAAATTGAATATAATATAATAACACAATGTTTCTTGAAAAGAATTTAAAAATGCATGCAAAAATAACTGTATTTGAGAACATTCGTGCAGAATTAGATGTATTCGAATACTGCACGAAAATAATGAGTAAAATATCTTTAAAATCTATCATATATGTATGTAGTTTTTCAAAGACATGTGAAGGGGAAAGTTATTTTTGAAAAACAGTATAAATGTAAGTTTCAAATAATGCAAATTTCGGAATTCAAGAAAATCGCTGACAGAATAAAAATCCTAGATTGTGATGACTTTTGAGAAACGATTCCGAACAATATCTTAATATTTTTCAAATGTTTGGTTTGTGACCAAACTTGAAGCTAAACGTTGATCAAACACAGAATAAGCAGCCAAACTCGAACAGAAAAAAAATATTTTACTCTTTAAATTATAACAGCTCAATAATTTGGTAATTTCAGTTTATACCAAAGTGCAATTGCTCAATAAATCTTCTGTACTTTGGAACAAATTTCCAACTATCGGATATAATGGTAGAAGGTAAAACGAAGGTTATTCATTGGATTTTATTAGAGTTGCATAATTTATTATATTGGTAATCTGATTATCTTTCCGTTTAGCAAATGATCATCTTGCCTTCAAATGGAAACAGTTTGTTATGAGATAAATTCTCAGTTTTGTATTCTTAGGATTACAAAAAGACGATGGTTTTAGCAGAAAGTATTGATATTGGTTCCATGCATCATCAGGAATAAGAATTCAAATTTTTCAAATTTATCTCTCTTGATACTTTGAAGCTCTTGAATTTCTTGACTTTTGACGAAATTCTTGGATTTCATTCTATAATATCCTCGATTCGCCAATGACAGCGCTTGCCACAGTAGATCTCTCTTCAAAGATATGGATAGAATCCTGCACTCACGCGACTTCAAAGACGAGAATAACACGCATCAGACGCTAGGTATGAGGTTGAAAAGAATAAAACTCACTAAAAAATGTAATGCACAGAGTTTTGAAAATTCCAATCGTAGAAATATAATAAAAAAGAAATTGGCAACATTCAAGAAGTAAAACTGTTTAAAGGAGATTGTTAGTGTATGTAAATCCATTTTAAGGAAATGTAGAAACCTTTCGTATCAAGCCAGAAATGCAATTCCATCATATTAAGGATGAAATTGAATGGAAAGACGCTTCCAAAAATATTAAACTAGATTACACCCAGATGCTGAAGCTGTACATAAATGATAATTTGTAAACAAGAAATAATTCTATAAAGCCAATGAATGGAAAGATAAATGGTTGTATAGTAAAGGCAAAGATAAATGCTTTATTTCATGTTGAATTTATGATTCAAAGAATAATGAAAACATCTTGAGTATTAATTTTTTAATAACATTAAATTATCCTTTTTTTAATTACTGCTGTTTTATTTAATGAAGATATAATAAAGAATTAAAAAACACTGTGCATAATTGAAGGAAAACAAATGTATTTTCAGTTTAGAATGGCAAATAACAAATGAAAAATTTTATATAATTTTTTTGAGCATAATGAAAAAATATCTTGATTTTTAATTTTTCACCAGCTTTAAATTGCCCTTGTTTTACTCACTAGTGTGTTATTTAATAATGATCTAATAAAAAATTACAGAAAAAAATGTGCACGATTGAAAAAAATATGAAAATATTTTCGGTTTACAATACGAAACAATGCATGAAAAATGTAATATAATTATGTACAACATATAAATTATTTAGGGCGTAATGACAAATATCCTGAATTTTAATTTTTCATCAACATTAAAATGTCCTTATTTTATTCACCGGTGTCTTATTTAATAAAGATATAATTGAGAGTTTCAAAAAAACTGTGCATGATTGAAGGAAAATGTGAATATTTTCGATTTAGAATAGCACACAACACATGAAAAATTCTTTATCCCTGAAAAAATTTTCCCAGGCCTAAGTAATTATTGTTTAAACTTATTACTTGAACAAATAAATTTATTCATTATCAAAATCTAGTTACTCATTGTGTTCTCGCATTAATACAAAGGTCGTTTATTTTGTAAAATCAGACATGCTAACAAGAGAGTCAAACCATTATTTAGAAACGAATAACCAATTGCTTGATAGCATTTTAATATCAAACCGAATTTCAAACAGCTAAAATCTAATAAGTAATCAATGGCATGTCAATCATGTACCACATCACCGATTTCTGCTGACACGGAGCAGCTCCGAATCAAACCAGCCTTCCATGTGAATTTCAATTCGGAGATCTTTAGAACCCAATTCACATAATCGCTGCAGAAAATTTATGACCGAGGACTAAGATTACTAATTACCATAAAGGCGAGGACCGACCAGAATCGGTAACTTAGTCAGCGAGGCAGGCACCTAATTATACTCAAAACAGGCCGAGGGAAAGTTCTACTAGAAGTTGGAAAATATGGTCTTCCGACTGATATGCCATGCTAATGAGTTCCTGCGAAACTGCGTATCTTATTAAAAAGGAAGAAGACTCTCTCCTCTCTTTTCACTTTAACACAAAAGGAGCATTTTTAAAGACAAACATTGAAGGAAGGCAGTGGGATAAAGAAGCGGATAAATTTATAAAAGTTGTGAGAAAACGCTTTTAATTCTTTTTCCCGCCTTGAATTTTAGATTTCAATGCAAATTATTTCTCGCATACGAAGGCGGATGAAGAGGACGAGTGATTTTTCTTTATTTGAAAGCGTTTGAAAGGATTAATTAACTTCTGGTATTTTAATTTAAGGATTACGCCCTATGATTTAGATGAGATTTCTAAATTAATGATAGTAAGTTTATGGATTGAAATGTTCGTTGTTAATGAACAATATCCCATAAAATTAGTGCTTGTTTAGTGAGGACGAAGTTGGAAAAAATATTAATATAAAAACGTATAGCAGCAGCAAGACATTCCATCTAAAAGGCGAAGAAAATTTACATATTATGCATGCATTGAGGTGTCTTATAAGTTCCTTTCACAGCGATTTTAATTAGTGATTATTTATCATACAACCTTATGTATTACCCTTCTATGGCTTTGATGTCAGTTGTTCCACAGCTCTTTTAAATTACGTATCGTTAGTGACACAGTTTCTATTAAAATTTTTTCATTGTTCAATGTGGATAGTCGAAGAAAAAGTTTGAGCCATATGCTATTTTGTTTGCTTCAATGCTTTACAAAATACCCGTCAGATGTTACGGATAATGCGATCTTCCACAATCGGCTTAAAAGATTTAGATCTGGCTGCTTTGGCATAGAAACTGAAGAAGATCGCATTGGCAATCCAGTAACAACGAATACTGACCTTAACAATGCCATACTCACTGAAAATTCACGATATACCGTGCATCAGATAGTGAATTTTCAACAGTATATCATAGTAACAGTATATAATCACTTGATCAGAGCGGGATCTTTCGAAATGAAGTTTGAGTTCCTCGTCTATTGTCAGTAGCTGGGCATTTGGACGATGTCTCTACGTATGATTTACTTTTACAGCAACATGAAAGTTGCTCTGTTTTAAAGAGGCTTGCCAGTAGAGACGAGATTTTCATCTTGTGGAAAAAAAATGTGAATCAAAAACAAACTTGGTCTAAGAATAGCATGCATTTAAATATTGCGAAGCGTGAGCATCACCTACAGAAAGTGTTGTCTATCTGGTGTGACTAGAGAGGCAATGTCTACTAAGAGCTCCTTTCTCAAGATGAAGTTATTAATTTCGCCAAATACTGCAGTCACCTTCATAAATTGAAAGCAAAGAAATAATCAAATTAGTGAACAAACGGAACATCATTTTCATCATGGGAATGCTTTGGCATGGCCTCGTGGTGCTTTTCCTATAAGAAAAAAAAAGCTATTTCAGTTGAGACGTATTTTCTAAATCTTTCTCCATTCGACTATTACTTGTTCTTACTATTAAAGAATGTCTTCACGTTGTCAAATTTCACTCCAACAGCGAAGCAAAAACGCACCACAAGGAACATTTTCAAGTAAGCTCCAACAATTTTGGAAGAAGAAATAATGACGATTCCTGATATATGAACGAATGAAATGTGCAAAACTGCTCGTATTACAACGCAATAATTCATCCTTAAAACAACATCAAATATCCTTTTTTTATTAAAACAAAAGAAAGAGATTTGTCGCACACCATAATATATATTATAAAATATAAATAATAACATGTTGCAGGTTGCGCCAACAAAGAAATGTCTTTAAATAATATTAACAACAAAACTATTTTTCCTTCATATTTGTTTTTATTAGCCCTTTTATTTGCTATTTGCCTTTGCAAAAAATTTAATATTTTTTGAAGCAACATTTCGGGAGACAATATGATCTAAGATCTTTAACAGAGCAGAAAAAGGACAGATCTATGGAGCAGAAAAAGACTAAGGATCAACCTTAAAGGTAATTGACAATATGAGTACTCAATTTGCCTTTGTATTCATACACGATAAACAACGCATTTGCTCAAGATATAATTCGCCATTTTGAAGGACGCAAATCTAATCTTCTTCACTCTATCACGTTGTTACAGCATATGCGTTCACTGAATAATTTCTATTATGGCTTTAATATGAGAACAGAATAACAAGAGATCATATTTTTATATATTACAAGCTTATTTTTAAGTCAGAGGTGTCACTTATATTTGAACTCGTTTCTGAAACAACTGTACTTAAAAAAGACAGTACACAGAAGTACTCATTTTTAAATACTTCATTTTTAGCAGTGTGTAAAACAATCTTCTCTTGATTTCTTTCCTCCTACTTTGGTCGATCGTCCCAAGCCACTTCGCGAATTGGCCGGCCAAAGCCCGAAATCAAGAAAAGATCGGACATTAGCCGGTAAGTTTACAGCAACGTTGGCCAAAACGCGAACTGGCCGATTTCGGTCTTTGGCCGTAACATATATAAAAAAAATCTTCGTGTAAAATTATAAAGCAACTAGGTTCTTAAGCTCATAATTTATATTACGTTCATAAAAAGTTTTTTTTAAATGTCAGACGATTAAGATTTGGAAGCCTCAAATTGTAAAAAAAATATCCGAAGCATTATATCTTAGTCAATACAACCAAATAATGTATACGTGTAGATAAAGTTCAGTTAAAACTTAGTCTTCTTCAGAAATTCCAAATTCTTGACAATGAAATTAAGTACCATATTTCTCAAATGGAATAATATATATCGTTTGCAATTTTTAATCATCTACATTATCAAGTTTATTGAATCATTTCAATCAACATAACATTCATTAGTTCAACTTCTGCAAAATAAATAGTGAATTAGAAATTAACTATAGCATTATTTTACAAGAACCTCAAAAAGTCGAAAAAAATGAAATTAACATACTTTCCTTACTTTTTAAAACTGATTTATTATTTAAAGCGGATATTTTTTTAAATGGATATATTTAATTGGTGATTTTTAAATTCTTAATTATCGAAAAATTCCCCATTTCGTCGGTTAATTATATTATTTAGCAGCAATATGCAGTTTCTCAGTTTCCTTGATATGTAACACCCATCTAATTCAATCAAAATTATCTTTAGGATTCATAAAATTTATTATTCCTAGTGTCAAATTAAAGTAGAATATTTCAAATGAATGAGTCCTTACAAAATTAATTTTAATTTCCTGGTAATTCCATCGGCATCGTTTGAATGAAACCCTCAGACAATTCCGGTAATCACCTTGAAAAATTTACGTATTATGCCACAGGGAAATTACCGGACCAATAAATGCCGGATGCAGTTAGCTCAATCTAATGTCTGAGATGGTGATAATTATGGTTATGAGCAACTCAGAATTTGACGTTGATCCGTTTCCCAAAAATTTATGTTAATTAGCAATGATTGCTACTGCTCGCAGGCATTCAGCTGTTTTTTAAAATCAATTAAATGAAAATAAAAATGCTTTTAGAACTTTACTCTGACTGATGTCGACTTAAACCGATGGTTAAAAAAATGCAAACGATTTTTTTTCATAATACTCTATTTAATATTGTATATTATTATTTGTTATTTATGTTGGAGATAAATATAAATGTTTTGATACATGTTTAAGATACACATTCTTTGTTTGTTGGCTATGTTATTAAATTAAAGGGATTTGTTACATTAAAATCGATGAAAATGATTCATTTTAATTTTTAGTTTAAAAATATCTCTAATTCTAAGAAAATTTTCAAAAAAAGGAACAAATATTTTGTGAGAAACGGAATAATTTTGATTCCATTATTTTCTTTAATTATAATCTTTTGGTCTTTAATGAATCATATTTTGTCAAACTTCAACCAAAGTCAGGAACTGGGAAAAACATTGTTTGTACGTTCTGTTTTCAAATAAATATATTATTACTCAAATTCCTGTAGTAGATATAAAATAAGAGTAATAAAAATTATACATATATATGAAATGGTCAACAAGTAAAGAATATCAATAATAAAATTATGTTCCTATTTTTAAATTAATATTTCTTTAATTAATAAAATTGAATTTTCTAAATCTCTTTATCTTATCAACGACCGCATATATTTTTCTCCTTTTACTTTTTTGTATACATAGTGTAGAGAAAATATAGTAATTTCCATAAAATTCGAACTCGAATCTTCACTTTTTAGACCTTTCTGAGATCAAAAATCACATTTTTAGAAAATGTCTGTCAGTATCCTCGTTCTGCCATCTGGTGTACTTGTTGTCCCACTAAGTGATAATATTTCATTTCCCCTTTTCATTATTCTATTTATTCTTTAATTATCTTTCGAAGAACGATAGCATAAGCTTCCGCATTCTCAGACGATGAGTTATTTGAAGAAAATATTTTTCTTATCTTCTCGAAGCTATAAGTATAAGAATCTTCTTTATTATTTATTCCTCACTTTTCTTTTAGAAATAATCCTATCAATATCCAACAGAATGTAGGAATAACATGGTACGTGTAGGGAAGTAGAATGGAACATAATTCTATTCCTATAATGGATCATTTATTACTGATATTCTAAAGACTTTCTGGAAAAATTTATAAATGTAATTTCAGTGATTTATTGTACATAATTGCGAGTGAAATTCTAGTGGTTTGCTAATACATTCAGGAAAAATCTTCTTATGAGTCACTGGTTCAATATATTTAATGGCGCATAATCAAGTATGCATAATCTTCTTTATTATTTATTGCTTTCTTATCTTTTAGAAATAATACTATCCACACACAACATAGTATAGAAATAACACGAAACATGTAGTGGATTTAAATGGGGCTTTATGTTATTACTATAATGCATAACATAACTGAGATTCTATTGATGTTTCTGGTGAAATTTCAATGATTTACTATATGTAGCTTACGAGCAAAATTCCAATAGTCTACTAATACAGCCAATAAACAAAATTCTAATGAGTCACGGATACAACATATGTACTGGCCTATAATCAAGGATGCATAATCTTCTTTATTATTTATTGCGTTCTTCTCTTTTAGAAATAATACTATCCACACACCACATAATATAGAAATAATAAGAAACATTTACGAGATTTGAATGGGGTGTTATGTTATTACTATAATGCATAACACAACTGAGGTTCTATTGATGTTTCTGGTGAAATTTCAATGATTTACTATATGTAGCTTACGAGCAAAATTCCAATAGTCTACTAATACCGCCAATAAACAAAATTCTAATGAGTCACGGATACAACATATGTACTGGCCTATAATCAAGGATGCATAATCTTCTTTATTATTTATTGCGTTCTTCTCTTTTAGAAATAATACTATCCACACACAACATAATATAGAAATAATAAGAAACTTTTACGAGATTTGAAGGGGGTGTTATGTTATTACTATAATGCATAACACAACTGAGGTTCTATTGCTTTTTCTGGTGAAATTTCGATGATTTACTATATGTAGCTTACGAGCAAAATTCCAATAGTCTACTAATACCGCCAATAAACAAAATTCTAATGAGTCACGGATACAACATATGTACTGGCCTATAATCAAGGATGCATAATCTTCTTTATTATTTATTGCGTTCTTCTATTTTAGAAATAATACTATCCACACACAACATAATATAGAAATAATAAGAAACTTTTACGAGATTTGAAGGGGGTGTTATGTTATTACTATAATGCATAACACAACTGAGGTTCTATTGCTTTTTCTGGTGAAATTTCGATGATTTACTATATGTAGCGTACGAGCAAAATTCCAATAGTCTACTAATACCGCCAATAAACAAAATTCTAATGAGTCACGGATACAACATATGTACTGGCCTATAATCAAGGATGCATAATCTTCTTTATTATTTATTGCGTTCTTCTCTTTTAGAAATAATACTATCCACACACAATATAATATAGAAATAATAAGAAACATTTACGAGATTTGAATGGGGCGTTATGTTAGTACTATAATGCGTAACATAACTGAGATTAGATTCTATTGATGTTTCTGGTGAAATTGCAACTATATGTAACTTACGAGCAAAATTCCAATAGTCTACTAATACAAACAATAAACAAAATTCTAATGAGTCACTGGTACAACATATGTACTGGTCCATTATCATGGATGCACAATCTTCTTTATCATTTATTCTATTCATAACGAAAATCCTATCCATTTTCTATTCCATTTTTATGTGCAGTAGATTGAGATTCATACATTAATTCATCAGATTCATTAGAATGATAGATTATTGACTCAAGCGTCGGTCTTAAGTCTATCCACATTCAATAGAATAAATGAATAATATCATTCACGATACTATAAAACTTGAAAGGAGTTATATCTTATTACTATAATGGTACAAGTTATAACTGATATTCTAATTATTATCTCAAAGAATTTATAAGCGAAATTTCAATGAATTTACTAGCAGAGCGTATTAGCAAAATTCCAGTAGAGTTACTGTGGTTAATAATTACGATGTTTGTTGTAATTATATCATGCTGCATTGAATGGGGTGCTAAAATATGAAATGAAATTAATAGTTGTAGGGTTATTGTTTTACTCTTAATTTAATGAAAGCATATTCTCAATATTAATGAAATTGCCAATTTTATTTTCCTTAATAGCTTTCACACATTTTGGACAGCTAAACGTTACAATTACACTCTAATTACATTCTCTATTACTAATTAATCTCTTCTCTATTATTACAATAAATTATTATTGTATAATTCTAACATTTTGGGTAATTTTATTACTAGCAATTTCAGTGACCGACTGGTTCACCAGATTTATTGTTTATACTTAATGTAAGTGAAATCATTTGAACATAAGTTATTTACTTTATGTCTGTGAATCCACGAAATTGAGCACATGGATATGGTGCTATTTTAATTGTCTTACAGTGATTTATTCTTTGTGTACACGAACTCTTCTAATGAAGGCTTCTTATAACATCATAAAGCTATTAAAAACACAAAATTCAGCATCATATATCTTCCAACTTCCATGGAAAATTTTACGTTTTTATTCGTCTTGTAAGCTATACAGATAGCAAATAGAAAAGTAGTTTGATAAATTTTAACAATGAAAGAATATCATATATTTAAATGTTTGATGATGACGGTTTGAATTTTAGAACAAAAATGTAATTTAAATATTAACAATAATGTATTAAATAAATTTATATAAATTAGCATATTGTTAATGCTTAATAATTTAACATTATTCTTAATTAGAATCTGAAACTGATTCAACAAGACAATTAATTGCAAAGCGATCTAATAAAAAAAAAGATTTGAGGAAAAAGGTTTGAGTAAACTGTTGGCGGAACATAACAGAATAAAAAAACGGCAAACATAAAATCGATATCATCTCTTTAAACAACGATACAGCACATTCTTTTTTAGATGAATTAAAACAAAATATGTTCCAAGCCATAAGATAGTTTCAGGGAAATATCTATAGTTAAATACTTTTAATAGTTAATTTTTCTTTTTACTTATTAATAAACATTTTTTCCTTACTCCTATATATTTCAACATTAACAGCTTCTGACGCGTGCTAATTAATATGAAGTAAAAATAACGTAAATTTAAATGAGATGCATGAAAACAAAGGCATACCTGTCTTCCTGTTTTAACCGATTAACAAAATGAAGACAAAAATTAAAAGATAATAAAAGTGGTTAATCAAACAACTATCTTCTTTTTTATCATGTTTATTTAAAGAAACTATTATTTAAAGAAGTACCACCTGAACTAAAAATATTTCTTATTTTCGGAATAATAGTTTTGATATGGTAAATAATTCATAAGCCATGAGTGAATGCATTCTAAAATTAAATTGTTCTAATTATTTTGTCAGATTTTCTTGTCATAGGACTAAAAAAGTTAAAATTAAATTAAGCATTAAGTAAATATTTTGCAAGTAAAAATATGTAAAAATTTTTCAAAGTAAACATAAAATGTGTTGTTAATTTCATTTAATTCTTTTTTTTTTAATTTTTAAGGGGGTCTGGGACACAAAAATCGTCAAATCTTCGAAAAAGTTTTTTTAGCTGAAAAATTTCTGCATGCTTTTCTGCTTAAAATAACATTTAAATCATGTTTCTGTCTTAATTAGAACGAGAGATATCATAATTTTTGTTGACTACTGCTTTGAAATTCCAACTGTCAAAAAGGCGTTGCCATGGCAACTTCATCTCTTTAAATGTAAACAGACATTTCCCGGCACTTTTTTAACTTAATTTTTGATTTTTTTTTAAATAAATTTTTAAAGAATTTATTTTAAAACCTAGATTTAGTTTGTATGCAACTCAACTCCTTCAATAATGAAGTGAAACGAAGAGATTCAGTGTTTATTAGAACCTCTGTGTTTACATTTCATGAGACAACGTGCTTTTTAATTTTCTGCTCTAAAGTTTGTTTTCTTAATTGTAAATATAAAATTAAATTAAAATAAACACTTGTGAGGGAGGGAGGCGTCTCTTATGCATCTGGAAGCTTTTAAATGTATTTAAATAGTTTTAATTCTTATAAATTTTATTTTTAAACTTTAAACGCATTTTTAACCATGTTGCGTTTTTTCATTATTTGTTGTGATCAAATTGATATAAGTCCAGATCATATAAAGATAGAGGTCTGAAATTTGAAACACATACTTTTCAAACTGTTTGCCTTAATTTTAATTCAGCAAATTAAAAAAATTTTTTACTTTTCAAGATATGAATTTTTTTAAAAAAAGTACCGAAGATTTTTTCAAAATTTTCATTCAAATTTGTAAATTTTTTTTAATTAATATTTTTTAAATTGCCGAATCAAAATGAAAGAATATATATTTGTGTTTGATTTAATGAAAAAATTTTGAAAATTGATCAAAAATATTTTGAGTTATATCGATTTAAAACAACGTCACTTTTTTTTTAAAAAAATTAAATTTTAAATTTAAAAAAAAATTTTGAAAACTCTTGTGCTGTGATTTTGCTTATTAATAAGATGGTTGTACAGTACAAAAAATTTCAAAATTTTAAATTAATTAATAAAAAAAATTTCAAAATGTGTCCCGGACCCCCTTAACTTTAATGAGTTGAAATATCATGTGGTTAACAGGGAACATATCAACAATATTACAGCCTAATCGTTTTATAATGATGCCAATTTAATAGATGTGTAAATTTTGTATGACTTTTGGTATTTTTTATAGATGTTTTTTTTTTTTTTTTGCTTAATTTCAAACAGTAAATCACAATTGTTAAAATTACATTATAATATTTAAATTACATTATTGTTCTAAAATTCAAACCGTCATCATCAAACATTTAAATATATGATATTCTTTCATTGTTAAAATTTATCAAACTACTTTTCTATTTGCTATCTGTATAGCTTACAAAACGAATAAAAACGTAAAATTTTCCATAAATTTATTTAATGCATATTTATAAGAAAATTATAAATATGAATTAACAATTTATAAATTTATATAGTGTTAATTCGTAATTTTGTAAAGGATATTTGAATCTTTTATACGTTATATTTGAGAATAACTGCAATTTTGAATAAATAATTTAGCGAGCAGTTAAGAAATGATTTTCAATTTAATCATATTTTAGCTTAAAATAACATTTTGATAGTGTCAATTAACTAAAATGTTACACGTAAGGTTTCAATGGCAATTTAGGATGTTCTTTATATACAAATTATGACTTTTAAATCAAACATATCAATCATTACAAATTTTAATTACGATCATTTTGTTTCAAGTGAGTTTTATTTTAGTAATCTTTAAATATATTTTTATAACCAGATCAAGATTTAACTAAAAATATGATGTGCATGTTTCTTTTCAAAATAATAATTAATTTACAAAATTTTAAGAATGATTTAGCCACAGCTTTAAAGCTACAGATCTTACATGATATTGAATTTCAATCTATCATCGTTAAAAAAGTTCTTATATTTTCCAGCATTATTGAATAAGCCTTTTTTAGCTAACCGATCAAAAAGGACTTTGTATTTATCCATATCACAGCGAAATTTAATAAATTCCAAAATAATTACAATATCTTAACAATTTAGGATTAAATTCATTTATATTTTTTAAGATGCATTAGAACTGATTTTGAAGATAAGAAACATGTATTGTTTTGATTTTAGGAAAATTTTTACTTTCTTTAAAGACTTAACGTAAGTCATACATTAGTCTGACAGTTTAAAATAATTCGATTTTATTTTTGCATAAAAAGGTTCAAAAGGTTATATCTTCATGGGTTTGTGTCTGACACTTGCTATATGTTTTATTTTCAACTAATTAATACGCAATGCAAGATTTTAATTGGCCAAGATAAATTATTGAAGAAAATTGTTATGATAGTCTGAATAAAAAGAGCAAAATATAAGTAAATATTTGTCTAACTAAACGGAGTTTTTTTTTGCTAGAAATAACTGTTGTTTTATTTCGTCTGAAAACAAGCTTATCATGAGATAATAGGATAGAAGAAGAGTTACTCATCCTTTCTTTTTTTGCATCACATTCCATTAAACGACTTTTTTTACAAGAAATTTTTCTTTTTTTCCTCCTCCTTCTTTTCTCTGAAATTAATGACACAGTTAATTCGAACTTAGATTTTAGAAAAGGAGAGCATTTTTATTTCGCTTAAATGCAAAAAATATAAAACACAATAGATTTAAAAATTTAGTAAAAATATAGATGTTACAAACTAAATTTTTGTTCTTTGTATTCATACTCATGGTTTATTTTTTTACTTTAATTCGTGATTAATTAAATTTAATATACAAAAATTTTAGTGATTAATCAGTTAAAATTCAACAATGATGAATATTTTTAAATAATGCAATCTATCCAATTATGCATTTTCATTTTAAATATTTCTTTTTAACAGTATCTTATTAAAATTATCCTTCGAAATTAATTTTTTGAATTACCATTTAAAATTATCATTTTAAATTACCATTTAAAATTATCATTTTAAATTACCATTTAAAATTATCATTTTAAATTACCATTTAAAATTATCATTTTAAATTACCATTTAAAATTATCATTTTAAATTACCATTTAAAATTATCATTTTAAATTACCATTTAAAATTATCATTTAGAATTGAGATTTGAAATCCTCATTTTGAATTACTATTTGAAATCCTCATTTTGAATTACCATTTAAAGTCCTCATTTAGAATTACTATTTAAAATCCTCATTTTGAATTACCATTTAAAATCCACATTTAGAATTGCCATTTAAAATCCTCATTTCAATTACCATTTAAAATTATTATTTTGAATTGAATTATTATATAATAATGATTATATAATGTATAATAACACTTTATATGATATATAGAAGCGTGTACTACTGACTTTGCACATATATAATTGAGTTACTAATAATCATCATTTAAATTATTTCCTTTAATTTAATTATCTGAAAAGTTAAATGTGCCCAAATCTTCTCTCGTGGAGATTAATAGAAGAGAATCGCTTCTATAAAAGAAAAAAAAATCTTTCTCTATTCTTCCATTTCATATGGACGACAGAAATGTGTGCTACGAAAACAAATATAGTAAATTTCACACAAATTATATTCCATGGAACCGATTTCAATAACCATTGTCTTTGGTTGTTCAAAGACAAATCTTGCCACAGGTGGTTTAAAATACTCAAGACAAACGACAACTTAGTAAGATTTTTTTCCCGATTATTTTTTTTAGAAATATTATGCCGAGCATAGCAATTGAAAGTTTTCAAACACATTTTTATTTCATAAATTTAAAAAAAAAAATGAAAGTAACTTATGTGAATTATTCGTAAATTCTACAGAATTCCACATTGTTTGTCTTATTTTTCGAAATGCATTTTTATTTCATTTGGTAGATTTATATATTTCCAGTTAACAACATTTTTATTAGTCTCGCTTTCTGCTTGGTTTGTTTGCCTGTTACGTACAAATTTTGTATATTTGCACTAAGTACTATTTTAAACTAACTTGCCGAGGAATTAGAAATTTAAAATTTTAAACATAGTCAGATCTGAATGACAATGCAATATTAACTCTCTTTCATGCCTGTTTAAAATTCAAAATTACAAGTTTTCGGAGAAATCTGTATAGGGCTAGAAGAAATTATTTTATACTTTGCTTTAAAACCATGGTTCATTATTTTTTTATTATTTTATTTTTTTAAAATAATTATTCACTAATACAGATATTTGTATCAAACACAAATCAATTAAAAAATTTTTTATATATAAATTTTGCAGTTGTTAAAATATGATGTATGATGCCTATTCTGATGAATGATATTATGCTGAAATGCAAGGAAGTCAAATTTTAAGAAATGAAATTTTCTTGTCACACATATTTTAAAATAAAATATATTACATAAACCAAATTGCACAAGAACATCCGTCTTTGTATTAAATTAACTGCAATATTTATCATCCAATTGAAAAAAGGGAAACTATCCTTCTACAGTCGCCCCCATTTGGTACCCACACGGAAACAGGAAACACATTTCACCAATTCCAGTCGATATTTATTAGCATACATATTCAATATCGCAGCACAGTTCGCGTGGATATTTTTAATTTCCCTAGTGCTTTTAAGAAAAATAGATTTATCTTAGTCTTCTTTTTTACTCACGGCGTCGTATAATTAGTTACTCTTGCAATTCGGAACTGACTTGCAGTTATTATCCCATTACTGATATATTTTTCACGCCGATGTAAGAGCCAGATGGGGAAAACAAATTACACTGCAGCATCTTGTCTTCCTGAAAATACTTTCCGCGGAAAGCTAGTATTGATTTTAGAAGATCGGATACACTTATTTGAGGAATTACTGAACACATAAAGAAGGCATAGTGAAATATTGTTTGCCAACGGATTTAAAACCTACCGCTCTTTTGCTCAAGTATTAGGATGGGTTTAATTCTTCGAAATAGGGGTGAGAGGAAAGATAAAAGGAGGAGATGTTTACATTTGACAATAAAGTAAACTCGGATTGTTCGCGGACTTATGAGGTGTAAACATTGCAGATAATTCAAAATATTGTCGAAAAAAGATACTAATTCACAATAAAATATTTTAGAGCACTTTATATTTATGTCAGGTGCATAAACATTAAATTATGAGGAATAAAGGGTTATATATCAAATTTCATTGTAATCCGTCAGCCCGTTTGCGTTGTACGAGGCTGTTTATAGGGGAAGTTTATTTATAACCACCCTATAGAGTTGGATACGTATTTTCAAGAAGTTAGGACTCGTCAAGTTAAAATGTTGCATTATCATAAGTTTTGGGAGTCAGTGTTGTAGTATAGAATAAATAGTGCCCAGATATTAGCATTTGGTGCTTTACCTTTGCATTAGTGTGTAGGAGTGTTTAATTACAATAGCTAGCGTTTAGTCAGTAATTTTTCGGTTGTGTGAAGTTAAGATTTCTTAATATGTGAAAATAAAAGAAATTTAGCTAAGGATATTTCTTTGTTCCTTTATGACAAAATGTGCATATGCAAAAGTACCTTGGAACTACTCATATACAAAAGTAACTTTCAATTGCTAAACTAGTGGACAAAAGTTGGTAGAGTATTTTATAAACTTCATGAAACATTTAAAAATCGTAAATTATTAAAAACAACATACATTTTGGTAATCTGTCAAATTATTAAAAATTATTTTCATCTAAAAATCGTAATTATGCGTGTTTTCTAATAAGAAAAGACTAAAACATTAGTGCAATTTTAAACCACATAAATTACTTTGAAAGCGTAGCAAAGATTAGCGCGTTACAATTTCGAAACAATTTCTCTTTTTTCTTAGCTTTACGGCATAAGAAATGTTAACCACTTCCAAGGTTTTAGTCCAAGGACAGCCATTTGTTTCCTGTATTTTTTTCGAACAGCTAATAATCGTTGTAATTATTATAATTGAACTTAAACTATTCGTAAGTGGTTGAAGACAATTAGAAAACTCATTATATAAAGAGTTAGTCACACAAGAAATAAAGTTTGTTCCAGTTCCATAAATTATCTACTCCATATTTAAGATAAAAATATCTAGTCCATTTTCAATGTCAAACGTTTTACAAAATTTTATTTAATTAATAGTCAGGATAGTTATTTTGAAAATTACTTTGGCAACCTACTGCGACAACAAAAGTTATTTATTAATTTCCTAATCATTGTTTTATGTATATTTAAGGGTTTATTGTGAATGGTTTGCAGATGAAATAAAAGAATAAAATACAAAATGTCTAGACGTTTTGAAAGCAGAAACTCTTAATAAATAAAAACAAAAATTAGAATAAAGGTATTCTATATAAAATGGATTCCAATGTCTCATCTAGAAATAAGGTAAACAACATCATTTCTTAGAAATAGTGTTCTTCAAAATTCTTATATTTTCAACAAATATCAGTTTTATAATATATTGAAGAATAATTTGTTATTCTTTGCAATTCATATTCAATTTATAAAATTTTCTCAGACAAATATACTATAAATATTATATCAAAGACATATGAAACATGTAAAATTTTTGATTGTCATAAATCATATATATATACATAAGTTATATGGATGGAAATGCAAGAATAAAACACCGAAGTGGAAAATCAATTTAAAATTAATCAACAAAAAGTGAATTTCTTGCTCAGATAATGGAATAAAATAAATGGAAAAAAAAGTTAATTCCTCGAACGTTTTATATTTAAGATGAAGCAATACAAATATAAGTTTGTATTTATCTGTCAATAATAATATATTTTTATATTTTATTTGTAATGTTCCATCTTAAATCTAAATTTTTAGCTGAACTTATTTAGTTGAATTTTTTTTATTTCTTAGTCTAAGCAGAATAAATTAAAAACGAGCCTCTTTTGATTGAATTAAATAAAATACTAAGGAATGAATTATTTCGAATTTTTCTGACAATTTAGTTCCTTATTAAAGAAAAACAGAAAAAAATGATGTTTTTATAATCGTCATATTTTTGTCTGCTCGAAATTCTAGTGCGAGTAACTAGAGCGTGACTTGTTACCACTTCAGAAAAATAAAAACTGCTGCCATCTCCACATTTATTTTGTTTTTATTAGTTTAGCATAACAGCAGCTGTAAAAATAATTCCGAAAGATTAAACAAACAATTTGTGCGGTTGTATTGAATCATTTCTTTTTGTCATTAAATGTAACCGCAAAATTAAATAATAGATGCTTACTTTTTTTTTGTTCTTTAAGAGAAGAAGTCAATTATTCTAGCTGATGAAAGTACAAATAATATCAGACTTTTATCAACTAAAAAATTCTTTTATGTGCATATTCTCTTTTCTCTGATGTCTGTCTTTTGAGTTATAAGAAAATTAAATTATTTTTTAACAATTTTAGCTATGCAAATCTGAATTTTAAGGAATAAAAATATAATTAGACATCAAATTTTCACATTAAAAATGGATGATTATTTATAACCTTGCTTTGCAAAAACAGTTCATTGCATAAACAAAAAGTTTCCATTTTTAAGAGTTGATTAGAAATATTTACGACAGCATTTCACGTTAAAAATGATACTTTAAAATATTTCCGGGACGTAAAAAAATATTTTAAATTACAAATAAAAATGTTTTTATAAATATTGAAAATTTCTTCTGTAATAAAATCAATTTGATTAAAACTTTTAGGGGAAATTTAGCAAAAATGGGTGATAAAATCAACTATTGACAGTATTTGAATCTCTGAACTGTAAATTTTTATCTTTAATTCATTTCAGCGCCATTTTTATGCGAACAAAAATTAAACTGCAATTATGTGATTAAGCACGAACATATGTGAAAGATTGTACTAATTTATATTGCATTTCTCATTTGTAATATTTTGTTTTTATTCTTTTAAAATTAATGTCAATAAACAATTATTCATTAATATACTTGATTCTTTTTATGGTAAATCTAAACCATATTTATTAAAATGAGTGCACTTTGCACAGTAAATCAGTTCAACAGAGAAACTGGTAAAATGTGATTAGTAACTAGGGTTAAATTATTGTTTGTTCAAGAGTATTTTCGATGCTGACATGATGTTGAATTGGAGGAATCTACTAGAAACTTTAGATATTTTTTATTCCCAAATGTTTCATGAGAATTCTTCTAGTAATTCGTATCAAATGAGGATATACTGAACAAAACAAGTAAAACATATATTTTATTCTATATTGGCTTCATAAATGTAAAAAGAAAAGCAAATGACTTCAAATATAACGAAAATGTATAAAAGAAATTTCAGAAAAGAAAGTAGTATTACGCAATTGAAAACACAAATTCTATTCCATAGAAACGTTTTATAAGCTTTTATTGAAATTAATATTATGTATTACAAAAGTTTATAAAAGAATTCTAGAATATCATAAGAGTTTTTTAAAAGAAATTTTAATACGTATTGTCATTCTGATTATATTTTCCTAGAATAAAAAATTTAAATATTTTCTTTTTATAATTGTATGGAATAAAATAATCTTAAAATATTTTTACTTATTGGAGCAGACTATCATGTAAATTTAATAATTTTTTTAAATAAAATATTAAAATGGCATCAACGCTCAGATGAAATTTAGCATAAATTTCGGAACTAAATTAAACAAGTTTCATGTTAAGTTATGCCAAACATTACAGATGTACTTACGTAAATTCTAATAATTTTTCCTTTATATAATATCATAAAGACACCAAAAAGCAAACCATTAATATTTACATGAAAATTTTTATACGCTTGGGAACGAAAAATATTAAATTTCAATAATTAAGACATAAGACGGCAGTACGGAAATTAGAAGTATTTCTGTAATCTGATATCTCAATGAAGTTTCCAAATTTATTGCGAAGTTAAACACGTGACAGAATGAAATGAGGCAACGTAGGAAACACTATTGGCAAAAATCTTGATGAAGTTCCCGCTTTATCATGGCCTTCAAGTACATTACATAGTGTAATGAGGTCAAGTAGGAAACGTCATTAACGGATAATTTAGGTTTAAGTTTATATGAGCTTGAATATATTTTTGTGTTGAAAATTCGGTTAACTTCTATAACTGAAAAACCATTTCGTATATGATGACATTATTCTTACTTATGTTTTCATATACTATGATGACATTATTCTTACTTATATTTTCATATATGATGATATTATTCTTACTTATGTTATTCTTTAATAATATTATTTACACAATTCTGAAACGGTTATAAAAGAATAACATGTAATTTCTTGTGTTTTCCTAAAATATACAAGAGTCTTCTTTCCTTTTTATTAAACCATAAATATAGGGAAGATTTATTTTTTCTGAAAATAACGCAATCAAGAAAGAATTTAAGAATAAAAAAAATCGATAAATAATTCCAAAAATGTATCTTTTTTTACATTACATGTATGCTAAAATGTTTCACTAATATTGTTTTTTTGCTTTTCGATAAAGTATTTATTAGCTCATGTTTATTCTATCTATATGGTAATCGGATTCGAAGATAGTTCATTTCATGTTATATACATATAGATAATGATTTTGGAACCCATAAATTATGTAAACTAATTTATTTTATTGTAATTCCTTCAGATATCTTTTTTTTTCAAATAGAAGTGAAGAAATGATGGAAAATAAGTTTTAAAAAAAATACTGTCCTGAGTTTTTAAATGCTTTGATGTTTCTATTTTCAAGCACCGTTTTTCGTTTTCAAAAGTATTAGAAACATCCACCTTT
Organism: Argiope bruennichi; assembly: GCF_947563725.1. Lineage (NCBI taxonomy): Eukaryota > Metazoa > Arthropoda > Arachnida > Araneae > Araneidae > Argiope > Argiope bruennichi. The sequence goes on from NC_079160.1 coordinate 95,734,247, forward strand.
TTTTTACCTCTGAAGAATTGTGTTATTTCAGTTTAATATATTATGAAATATTCTCACATTTTTTTTTTCTGGTGATATATTATGACGTGACTTATTTTTGTACAACATATACTCACATTAATCTTTGCATTTTTTTTTTTTATTTTTTTTTTGTAGATATTCATAAAGCCATCATGAGCATTGTCCTTATAACTTTTAATATCGTTTAATTATGTAGTTCTAATTTAGAAATTAACTATGGATAATCTAGTTTTTAGAAGTAAATATCAATAATAAAATTGCAAAACTAAAGTAAAAATGAAAGACAACAATTCTTGAATTATTTCATTGTTAGATTTAATATCTCTATAGATAAGAAATATTAATATCTCTATAAATAAGAAATATTAATATCTCTATAAATAAGCAGTATTAATATCTTTATAAATAAGAAGTATTAATATCTCTATAAATAATTTTAATTTATTTCTAAGGTCTTATCACATGGCTTTATAATCAGTCACCATTTGAATTTATGCTTGATGCAGTTTGGCCAAATCTAGCTATTCCGCCAATAAACAAAACAAACTCACCAACCGAATTCTAGAAATAAATATATTTAATGTGACCTCTATTTATATGATCTTTAAATTAACTCTATTAAATATGAATATTTACCTTATCACAAAATCTTCTTTACAATATCGAAAAACTTTAAAATAACAGAAAGTCTAGGAAGGAATGCTTCTTTTGATTTCTATCATGATCTTTTTAATTGCCTTGTGGTAGTAACTTTATAAGCCAGATAACAACCGTCGGAAAGGAGTGTGCACTTTTGTCTTGTGGCTTTGTTACTCGGCTAAGAACCCTAACGTTGCAAGTTCAAACCTTCAAACTTGCGCAGTCTTTTATGAAACTGAGTATTCAGCTGGAAATCCTTTTTTCATTAACTATGTATTTGAAGAAATTTATAGGTCTGTTAATTTAAATTTGCTAACTAAAATATTATAAAAGGAGCAGTCACATTCAATCAACAAAAAATGAGATATTAATGCATTTGGATCCATCTACCTATTACATAAAAACGATATTATGTGAACATTGCGTTTTATTTGCTTTTTTATCGGCAGAAAGAAAGCGAGTCACTTGATCCATAACATACGAGGTTTGTTTTGCCAGTATTGTTTAAAATATTTCATGGAAATTATTATTACGTCATATTAAGTATTTATAATTGACGGCGAAATTTTGTCAAAACTGAAATAGTAAAGATTTAATAAACAACAAATTAAGAGCAAGTAAGTTTAAAAGAATATTATTTGTCAATTCTACTTTTGTGTCAACACTAATAAGTAACTTTCCGGATGTTTATTTTTTTCGAGTAATGTAATTTTTTCGTCTCCTGGCTAGCAATAGTTTGAATATGTAAGCAATACACATGGAAACTCTGCATTGTGTTTTGAAAATAGTAATGAAGCTTCGAACGATATCAGATGACGATACAAATGCGAAGAAAGACCAAACGAAAATCTGGCTACTGGAAAGAAAAGTTGGTCGTTGGCGACAAAACGTGAAAAAAAGATACTTAGATATAGGTAATATAAGCAAAGAATGTCCTCATTGTGGGGCTTTGAGTTTTGTATCCAAAATAGGCCGATCGGAAAATATATGTTCTCTTCATGGATAGAACATCCAGTTCAATATCGAATAACATCGGGGTTTGTGAGCGAAAGCGAGCAGGAGGCGTAGGCCTTTGGTACATTATTGAAAAATTATGGACTAAATACTCTAAATAAGACAATTATATTCTGAATTACATAAAATATACAATATAAATGTTTAAGCGAAAATCTAATATTTATCAGGACATCTTTTACTTTTCCTTACATAAGACTGCTTAAAGAATTCTTTCTTCTCTGAAAACACACTTTGCTTACGTGGACAAATTCTTAATTTTAATACTTACATTTTTATAATCATATATTATGTCATGAACTAAAATCCTTTATGGAATTTGATGCCGTGCAAAACTTGTAATCAGACAAGGAGAACTGTTATTGTCATATAATTAACAATATTCGCTGGCGTCCTGGCCTAGAGGTAGCGCGTCTTCCCCGTGATCTTGGTGTTCCGGGTTCGAGTCCTGGTTCGGGCATAGTTGTTCTCTTCCTTGTGTTTTCTCTGTGAGGTGCGTGAATGAGCCCCCCCTTATGTAAACAGGAGTTGTGCAAGCGAGTGTGTGTGGTATCTTCATTTGAGCTGGGAGTCAGACTTTTGTCCTCGGGTGCTCAGGTGTTTATCCTCAGAAGTTAATACGCAAAAATTTGGCTTATAATAGTCACACGGCAAAAAAAAAAAAAAAAATAGCAATATTCAGTGATGATAACATATAAGCAGAGATATCTTAGTAATAGTATACTTAAAATACTTTGTGGTGGTAACATCATAAGCCAGATAACAACTTCCGGGGAAAAGAGTACTCTTTTGTCTAGTGGTTATGTTACTCGGCTATGAACCCTAACGTTGCGAGTTCGAACCTCAACCCGCACATTGGTGACCCTGGTTCTGAACAACCGCATCCTTCGTTCTGCTGTCGTGGCTCCATCTACCGGCAGCAATCACTCACACACGCTCGCCGTCGCCCGCCATAACACTTGGCGCGATATCAACGTTCGTCACTCGCCATAACGCCTGGCGCGATAATCACGTTCGTCGCTCACCATAACGCTTGGCGCGATAAACTCTACCGACTCACAGGTGGGGACTATTGGGGTGGTAACATCATAAGCCAGATAAAAACTTCCGGAGAAGAGAGTACTCTTTTGTCTAGTGGTTATGTTACTCGGCTATGAACCCTAACGTTGCGAGTTCGAACCTCAACTCGCACAACTTAAACGTAAATTAATATAAATTTGTGTTTAAAATGTAGTGACAAATGCATAGAATATTGATTTTTCGTTTGAAATTAAATTATGCATCGATATATAAAGAGTTTCTAAATAGTATATACTGTTGAAAACTTAAATAGAATAAGCGCCTAGTTTTTTGCTATAGTCATCATTGATGATATTAATTTCAGAAATCAACTGATATTTATTGTCACAGTTCGATGAAACACACGAACAAACATGTTTAAAGTTCAAATTCTAAGAAAGTTGTTTCAAATCCCCGCCAACTCTAAATTCAATAAAAAAAAAATGATCAAACTTGTTACGATCGCCATATATCGATATTAAATGTCGTAAATTTAGTTAAAATGCGATAAAAAGCATATGCATCTTTAAAGATCAACTGAATTTCAATACTGATGGAAGAAAACAGAAATAACAGAAAGACAGAAAAAGCTTATGATTTTCATTTTTTGCAGAAAAAAAAGATACAGTTATTCATAGAAGCTCTACTGTTTTGGGAAACAGCAACAGAACAGCAAAAAGATCCGGCAGCATATTTTCTACTTCTTTACACAATTTGCCAAAGTCATTTTCTTTCAAAGAAACTCCAGACGTATTCAGTTTGATTCATCATATCGCCTTCTAGCCATGTCTAGATTTGGATGAAGGGCTTGTGAAGTGCCATTTACTCCGGGCCAGCGAACAAAGAGACCCTCTTTTTTTTGCCAGCAGACATCGAGGACTTATCTCTTGAAGACTATCATTTACCGACCAGGGGTTCTGACAGCCCTCGTTAACATCCCGACAAATGACGAGGCAGATCCAGTTTCTCTCTACCCTGTGTCAGACTCCCACCCGGATCCCCATCCCGAAGGACGTTGGCACGAGAAAAAAAAAAAGAATATTATTCTTGGAGATATTAGTTCTGTAAGAGATGAAGTGGACAGATCATGACCTGGAATGGTGTCAAGTACCAGAATCAGTCTGCGACCCAGCTTCACTACGTATGCTTTATTTCTGAATGGTTTTCGAGAACTAATTATGTGTAGTTAATTGAGTTGACAACCAAAATAAACGTTTTAGCTTATATCGTTGCTAGGAAATAAAAACAGTTATAGAAACGTAAGCATGTTGTCTCAAGAATTATCCTTTGTTTAACGGAATGTTTGATAGCTTATTTAATATTAAAATAAAAGTGTCAACTTCCATACACATAGAATATTTTTGGAAAGTAGCAAATGAATGTTTATCTAGAAAATAAACCCTAGATGGCCGATTACTCCAAAATAATAACTAATTACTCCTATAAATCATGTATTACTAATGACACCTATATTGCTAATTACTGCCTTTGTCGATTCCAAACTATGTACATAATTTTCAATCTTTATATATCGTTTTATTTTTTCAATATTCATACATAAGATGTTAATCAGAGTTTATAACAATATTGTATAGAATTTATCTTGGCGGCTAATTATGATATATTTTTCATAATTAGGGAACATTTTGTACATAGTTTTTACAGTTGATAGAACGTCACAAGTGTTACGGTGAGTAATTTCCTATATGTTTCTTTATAAAATTGTTGGATAAAGTATTGCTTCAGATAATAATTTAATGCTCTTTCGATCTAATGTCTGTTTAATCATATAAATTACTTCTGAATTCATAAATATCATACTTAATATTGTTTATTGGTTATAATGTCATCCCATTCCACATGACATAAAACATGAATCATTTTTCAAGTCTATACATAACGCTGTAAAGTCTTGGCACTGGAAACATGTCTAGTATTTTTAAAAGAAAACTATTTAGTAATACTTTTATTAATCTAGTGTTTAAAACACTAGAAGCACAGAAAATAAATTATTAATACCTAACATCAAATTACTTTCAAAATCTTCAATTACTTAAAATTTCATCATGTCTATAATCATGATGAAATCATGTCTATTTCATCATGTCTGGGCCAAATAATTGAACTTAATGATGCGTTGCTTCTTTTCCATAAAATTAATCTCTTAAATGCTTTGTATTTTTTTTCTGCGCTAAAATTCCATCATATCTATAATTGGGTCAACTAATTGGGCAATGGTGCTTTGCTTTTTTCTATACAAGTAATGTCTTAAATGTTTTGCATTTTTTACTATTCGATGTTATAATATTTTCCGTTACTGGAAATTGGTTTTAGAGGTTCAATTAAGAACCCTTAAAATAACTGAGTTTTTAAAGGATCATGCATGATTTATATATAAAAATTGTAGAAAACTAAAATAAAAATTCGATCCTCGGAAGTCTCATAGGCCCATGAGTTAAGGGACTTATTTAAGTTATCAATGACAACAAATATCTAGAACATAAAGCACGAGAAATCTTTGGAGATAAAAATGCAGAATCTGTAAAAAACATTATTGAGTATGGTTAAGCAAGTGAAATTATATTAATGTTTTTATGTCAATTTTGGGGAACATTTATGAGTAAGTTGTATTTCTCTAAGATCAACAACATCTATTACCTAATTCTGGAAGATTAATTTTCTTATAGAATTTGGCTAATTTGCACTAATTCTATGAATTTCTTTTTGCAACGTCTGCAATTTTCAAACATTAAATAAAATGGTGGAGGTCCTGATAGTAAGCGAAAATAAATTCTTCAAAATCATTATATTGTAGTTCATATTTTATAGCTAAAAATATCAAATCGGAGCTCATATATCATAACGAAAAATATATCAAAGTTTTTGAAAAATATCTTATATGGATGCAGATGAAAAAATGTTTTATATGCAAATGGAACTTGAATTCCTCTCTCCCAAATTCTGAGTGCATCAACATCAGCCAGTACCCAGTACTTCAAAGATCGGCGTAAAAAATAAATAAAATAAAATAAATGAATAAATAAAAATAAAAAAAATCACGGAGATTATGCGGGATTTTCAGAGCATCGAAGATTTTTCGACCTGACAGAATTCAGAATCATGACCTGGAATGATATCATTTACCTCAGTTCCTTTGCATCCGTTCCAATGCGTGTGCCCTACTCCTGATAAGACTTGAAAGGTAAATTAAGTGTGGTTAATTGTATTGGCACTAATTAATGTGAGATGCTTGAGAACACAGCAGCTCTGAATTAGGGAAAATAACAGTAAAGTCTTAAACGCTTTATTGTGTCAGTTTGAATTTAAGAACTTTAGTGCGTTAATTCCTGATGGTCATTTAATATATGAACATTGGAACAAAATCTGCATCAAGAGACAATAAATATTTTTTTTACATTTAACAAACTGCACATTTAATTACGTACATTGTATATTTATGATTAGAAAAATACGTGATTATATTAATACTGCAGCAGAATATATTATGCATGTTGTTAAGCTTTACTTGCTTTATATTTTTAAAAGTTGCATAATGTAATTTATTTTTTTACTCACATATTGAATAATTACATTTTCAAAATTTTGCATGCTTTTGCATTATTAGTGAAAATATATTAATTTAATTTTTATAATTATTAATGAATCAATTAATGTAGTTAACTCGTAATTCCATATCAGAGCGCCATCTAATAAGGAATATAAAACATATTTATTTCAAGTTTCTATACATATTTATAGTAATAAAATCTAAAATAAGTACTAGGAAGTATAAAATAATTGAAACGAAAAAAAAATGTTTTATTTTTACAATTAATAAAAATATGTTTTTAGAAACAGTTCTTATTGAATTTATTTGGAAGTATGAATTCCTTAATTCATTTTCTTAATGAATTATTTCGGAATAAACAAAATATTTAAAGATAAAAAAGTATTTACTCAATTTCTAGCATAATATTTTAAATAATAATGAAAATGCTGCAGAAAAATTTTCGTTTTTGCCAAACGATACTTATGCAGCCAGTTCATATTCGTCAATATTAAGATCCCTGAATTAAACGAGACAGCTTTCTTCAACAGTTTTTTCATACTGTCTGCAAGCAACAATACCATCTATCCATTGTTTTACTTTTTGCGTTGTTTGAAAGTTTCTTCTAATTTTTTTAATTTAATTTGTATATTATTTAAAGGAATATTTACATATTCAGGAAATTAAATTACTGTTTATAAAGGAAATAAACATGGAAAAATTATAAACATGAAAATAATAAATATGGAAACATTACAACAAGCCACAACATCATCTGTCTACAGTTTTAGTTTTTGAGTTATTTGAAAGTTCCTTCTAATTTTTTAAATTTAATTTGCTATATTATTTAAAGGAATATTTATATATTCAGGAAATTAAATTATTGTTTATAATGGAAATAAACATGGAAAAAATTATAAATATGGAAATAATAAATATGAAAAATTTACATGTGCACGAAGGTATTCGCTTTTGCTTTATCTTTCGCATGATTTTACTTGTTGCTTTGGCTAAAACTATGTCTAAGAACTTAATAAGAACAGATACCTCTAAACTAAATTCAAAAATAATAGTCTGTAATAGATAAAAACAAAATAATACTTTGTAGTAGATAAGAAAAACAATATTGATTCTGAAACAAATATTGTCTGTTATTCTTTATTTTCCCTTGTGAATTTGCCTCCTTTTTGATACAGTTTTATTATTTTTTCTTCTTTTACCTTATGGATTTGGAACCGTGTGGAGTTTGGTAACTTGGTGAAAAAATTCTTGATTTAGGGATCCGATTTTAGTTTTTATTCTTAAAATCTTATTTCACACTCTTGTCTTGGATATTAAGCATTATTCAATACAATAGCCAGTGTTGTATTATTGCCATTTGGAAAATCCATGCTGGCTCAAAAATAATCTTTGCCTCATCACTGCCAAATTTACAAGCTATTAGAAATAAATTCATGGAAAAACACTAAAAAGAAACTTCGAGGTAATTTCATTTTTCAGATTAATTATATTTTGTAAATGAATTGAAGGAAGACAAAATAAAAATGGTCGAGCCCTAAAAAAGAAGGAAAATGTCTTACTTAAAATCGTATATGAAAGTTTCAGAGCAATAAAGAACTGACAGATTTGAGAGAAATTTTTAACTTTCTTGTCTAGCTTACATCGAAGATGAAATAATGTTTTTAAATTGAATAAAGGAAAGTTTTCCGGCAAAAAAAAATGGCAGATTTGGAGGTTGATCATTATTTTTTTCTGCATACTTTTTCTTATTATGTTTTAAATATTTTGATGACATTTATATTTTGTTGTCAATTTTCCGTTCTTTATCTTCTATTTGTATTAATTTTTGTAATGTAAAATAATTTATGTCTTGTTGTTTCTTATGGCACTTGCCATGGACAAGCCCGCTGCTCGAAGACAGCCGATTTAAGTCTGAGGGTGGAGCGCCTCTTGTTTCTAAAGTAGCGCCAACTAGGGCCAAGAGAGCAACTTAGCTACACACACGTCACGCTCTTTTTACGGGGCGGACATCATTCACGCATTTCATTCACTCAACCACAAATCGTAATTTAGACCTGAATCAGAGAACGATCACCCCTGATCCAGTACCTCCCGTGGTATTACTCTCGACATGGATGACTTTGTGACCACGACAGATTTAACGCGCGTCAGCCACCAAGCACGCGGGGATTCTTCGGCCGGCGGGGTTCGAACTCGCAACCTAAGGGACGCGAATCCGACGCTCTACCAACCAGGCTATCCCGATTCATGTCTTAAATTCAGTCATCGTCCATACCGAAATATTTACCGCTTTTAGATAATTTTTAACTTTTTTGTACACTTTAAAATTTTGCGTTTGAAAATTGAGCATAATAATAATAAAACGTCAGTATTCCGACGAATTTTTAAATTACACTTTTTAAAGATTTTCCTTAATGTTTTGCTTTAATTATGTTTAATACATGTTCTTCTTTAATAATGCACAAGTCCATATTTATATATCCAATTTATCATTTTTTCCAAATTAAAAGAAGAGCAAAATCAAATTCTTTAAAGCATGTTTTGTATATTTATTCAAGTATCTTTAAATTTTTTGATACATGTCTGTAATATTTTTCCCTGTTTAATTAATATCAAATTAAGAAGAGATTTACAGATATTCTTAATAAATGCTCTATAAATGTAGGTCAATGTCCCCAGATATTGGAAATACAGAATCCACAATCTACGATGTTCAATATTCTGATTGCCAGCCAATATCGTAAAAATGGTGTAAAAATGTTATTGGGCTTTTTAAAGTAGTAGGATATGTTTAATATACATTCTTATTTAATAATACTTCGCCTGTCCAATTTATCATGTTCAATTTATCATTGTTTATTAATTGAAAGGAGAGCAAAATCAAATTAATTAAAATCTGTTTTGCTTATTGATTCCCATATCTTTGGAATTTTTATAAATGTTTGTAATATTTCTTCCCTACTCGGTTAGTCTCAAATTAAAAAAAACAGAGATTTACAGATATTTTTAATGAATGTTGTATGGATGTTAGGTTCAATGTCCCCAGACATGGATGAAAAAAAATGGTAGTTCCAGGAAATACAGAATCCCGAATGAAAATGTCATAACAATGTTGTTGTACGTTTTATGCTCATAGGATTGATCTTTAGTCTCGTACTCTCACAAATGTTTAGTAACAGTAATGGTTATAGATACAATATATGAAACAACATTCTCTCTGATTCTATTGACGCTTCTACCTATGTCCTACAGTAATATAATAGTTAGCATCTATAGTCGCGGAAATTGCATTGTATCAGAATTTCTGTGGGCGCTTATGTAAAATAGCAATGAGTTAATTAAATATCTGAACCTATTGTGCATTACAAAGAATGGAAAAAATAAATCAAGCATGATATTGACCTGCATTCAGATATTTTTCTTTTAGGTTTTCATGTGATTGCAATATCGCATGCATTGACTCGTGAGTGACGTTTCGAAACTGGCATTGAATCGCGTGAATGGCATTTTCAAAATAAACAAAAGAATGTATTTCAACTGGAATTAAGTAGTGCATCAAGATATTTTACCTTGGCTGTTGATAGTTACACTGATAAGTACTTGCGCAAAAAACTAAAATGTGTCATTAGAACGGAATTAAATAGGCACTTTAACTTTATTCTTTGTTTTACTTTTAAGCTAGAACAATGTTGAAAAACGTGGCTCCTGCTAAAGATAGCGAACATTACCATATCAGTTGCATGACAGACAATTCGTGCTAAAAGCAAACTAGGACAACAGAAATATTGTGTGAAGAACTTAATTAGCCTAAAATAACCATGTTAAGTATACGTAATAACATTGTTCGTTCATTAAAGAATTGCAAATCCTTATACTACTATTTGCCTCTTGTTTATAGACATAATGATGATATTTCTTATTGATTGGCCATTTATTTAGAAAATTCGCATTTCTAGAATAAAGATAAAAAGAGAAATTTTTAAGAAAAAGGAAAATTTGTTTGTAAGATCTTGATAATTTTAATGCTTAAACAAAACGGATATTCACTTTGTGAGTAGAAAATGTGAATTGTTTACTTTCTACATAGCACTAAAGGCTCACGGGAAAAACTTTGAAAATAATTTATGGCAATAATAACCTTAAGCACTATTATTATACATAAGAATGAAAATAAAAATGATTAGCAAAATCTATTTGTTTATTTTCAAATTGATTATGGATTTCGGTATTTGAAGTTATTATTTATCATATTTTATCGCTTTCGAATTAGCTTGAATGCTGGTATGGATCTCCATTCGGGATTCATTGATTTTTCTATGCATTTATTTAAATTGAATGATATATGACTGTAAAAAATCCCTTTTTGTTTCTTTTCAAATCGATTATGGATTTCGGTATTTGAAGTTATTATTTATCATATTTTATCGCTTTCGAATTAGCTTGAATGCTGGTATGGATCTCCATTCGGGATTCATTGATTTTTCTATGCATTTATTTAAATTGAATGCTATATGACTGTAAAAAATCCCTTTTTGTTTCTTTTCAAATCGATTATGGATTTCGGTATTTGAAGTTATTATTTATCATATTTTATCGCTTTCGAATTAGCTTGAATGCTGGTATGGATCTCCAGTCGGGATTCATTGATTTTTCTATGCATTTATTTAAATTGAATGCTATATGACTGTAAGAAATCCCTTTATTTTCGTTTATAAGGTATTTATTTTTTCATATCAAAAGAAATATTGCAATAAATTATTCACTCATTTCTCGATGAGCAAGAGTTTTTAAATTTTGAGCCTATATCTTTTATCGACATCAGGAGAGAAGAATGAGTTTAAATGTCAGTTAAATGATAAATTTAATTAAATTTTGCTTGCATGCTAGTAATGCCATCTGGTGTATGAAAAATCTATTAAAATATTTTATAATGTATTTGTACTAAAACAATTATAAATTAAAAACTGTAACTATGAAAAATAAAAATGTTTTCTTTTCAATTCTAAAAGAGGAGTTATAAAAATTGCTTTTTAAAATTTATTTAATAAGTCATTTAAGCACAAAAATGGGGAAAATATAAAATTGCTCTTAAAATTTAATGATGTGTATTCGTTTTGCCCTTGAAGCATTCCTAAGCTAAAATACTTTCTCCGGTTTCCGAGTAATAGTTTTAAGAGAAAAAAATACCGTTATTTCCAATTAGTGAAGAGTGCTAATGAAACGAAAACTTTTTAAAGCGAAACTATTTTGAAAACTAAATTACTTCTCAATACTCTAAAATGTTCCGGCGTCAACTCAAATAAACAAATAAGCAATTTAAACCATAATTATTTTTCTGTTACAGTAACAAACATTTTTTTTTTAATTCTGGAATTGCTAATTATTTGACAGGTGAAAGAACTTTCTAATTGTGTAATAATTTTTGAAGGCAATGTTGAGGGAAAACTACTGAGTTGCTAACTATTCAATGAATTATTATATAAAGCCTTTTTTTTAACGATATCTGCTTTTAAATCGCATATTTAAATTAATTATTGATTGCATTTTGTTGTTTTTAAATTCTTCGAATTCAGCAAAGGTGTTGCTTTAATTTTCATTTTAAAAAAAATATAATTAATAGTTTTGCACTAAATGTTTTGAGGAATTAAATTTTTTCTCTTAATATTATTTGCTCATTGCCGTTTCATTGATTTAATGCTCTTTTCCTTTAAGGTAAATGGATTATTTTTACGTTACTCCGATTGATATTATATTCTAATGTTACTAATTACGCTGTGTTCTGGTAATCCAACAAATTTTATTAGCTGGATTATAAGGATACAGCGTTACATTACTATAACAGTTAAAATATTTTATTTTTAATTTTCTGGTAAATATCATGCTTAATAAAAGCTTTTTTCCTAGTGATGAATATCGTTAATTAAAATTCAAAAATTATTCTAAAGCCATTTTTCTTGATAACTGACGCAATAATCATTTTTGAGAGTGTATTTAAAAATATAATTACTAATGTATCTAATTTATTTATAGTTAATATGGTTCATCAGTGTTTTTTTTTGTTTTTGTTTTTACTTTCTCGTATAAGTAATATAAAGGAAATATAGTAATCGTGAAAAAATTCGAACTCGTGATTTTGACGAATCTTCACGTTTTAGACCTCCTTTTGTTCGAAAAACGTATTTTTTATCAAATATTCATCTGTCTGTCTATGCCTGTGTCAAAGAAGACTGAAACAGTTGCGTTTTCAGCCAAATTCCTGAACTTTTAAATGTTGTAAAATCGGAAAGTTAATAATAATGTATTGTTCCATTTATGTACAGAAAATGCCATTAATAATCAATCTTAAGGATTATAATGGGTAATGGATAAGGTTCATAATGGATTCTTGTTCGAATGAATAAAAATGCCTCATATGAAAAGAAAATAACAAGAACAATTGGAAGTGGCTTCCGCGAGACTTTCTCCCAAAATCTCTAATAATCTTGTCATGCCTGATAGCACTGGCTTACAATAGCTAAGAAATATTAACTTTTGGCATGAATTTAGTATTTTGATTGCATTTATCGTGCCATCTTTGGCGATTAATCCCTGGCATGAGGTTAATATTCAAAAATCGAATTTATGTTTTTGACATGTTTTTCTCAACCCATTGAATCCAAAATGTGACGTAAAACTGCTTCTCGAAATTTGATATATTTAAATCATTTATCTTTTCAGTTATCAAGTTTCTGAAGTATAGACCGACAGAGTGTCAACATCTCGTAAATTTTGACTTAAAATTCGATAGGTGTCTACACTATAATTGTGAAATCTATGTACCGAACTTTATTTACCCTCTCTTAGTTTTGTAATTATTGTGTTAAAATGAATTCGAACAGCCGGACATGCAGACTTCCTCTGATCAGATTTTACTCAAAATTTTATAGGAATCTGTAAATTCGGTGTAATGACCATGTACTGAATTTCAACCGTCTAGCTCAAAGTGTTTTTCAGTTATCTTTGACATAGACAGAGAGAGACAGGTGGCCATTTTCTAAAAATGCGTTTTTCAAGCATAAGGAGGTCTGAAACTTGGAGTTTCGTCAAAATCTCGAGTTAGAATTTTTTCACGATTACTATATTTCCTTTATGCTACTTATACGAGAAAGTAAAAAAAAAACCCAGTGATGAACCATATTAACTATAAATAAATTAGATAGATTGGAAATTATATTTATAAATACACTAATACACTCTCAAAAATGATCATTGCGGCAGTTATCAAGAAAAATGGTTTTAGAATAATTTTTGAGTTTTAATTGACGATGCTCATTGCCAAGAAAAAACAGCTTTAATTAAGCATGATATTAACTATAAAATAAAAAAAATATTAACTGCAATAGTGATGATAATCATTAATAAAATTTATTGGATTACAAGGACTCAGCATAATTAGTATCATTAAAGTATTACATCAATCGGAGTAATGTAAAAATGACCCATTTACATTAAAGGAAAAGAATATTAAATGTATGAAACAGAAGTAAACAAATAATATTAAAAGAAAGATTTTAATTCTATAAATATTTAATGAAAAAATGAAATTAAATCGAAACTATTAAATATATTTAAAAAAAATAAAATTAAAGTAGTAACTTTGTTAAGTTTTTAGAATTTTCAAAAACAAAATACAATCAATGGTTAATTTAAATATGCGATTTAAACACATATAGAGTTAAAAAATGGTTCAATATAATAATTCATGTGGGATCAGAAAATAATTCATTTAATAGTTAGCAACTCATTAGTTTTTTAATCAGCATTGCCTCCAAAAATTATTATACGGTTATAAAGTTCTTTCACCTGTCAAATAATTAGCAAATCTAGAATTTAAAAAAATGACTTTTTACTCAATTGAAAAAAGAATTATGGTTTAAATTGTTTATTTGTTTATTTGTGTCGCCGTCGGAGCAGTTTAGAGTGTTGGAAGGTAATTTAGTTTTCAAAATAGTTTCTGTTTTGAAAGTTTTTGTCTCATTAGCACCGCTCACTAATTGGAAATAATAATATTTTTTATCTTAAAAATTATTACTAGGAAACAAGTGAAAGTATTTAAGCTTAGGGTTGCTTCAAAGGCGAAAGAAATAGACATCATTAAATTTTATATTTTTAATATTTTTGTGTTTAAATTACTTATCATATAAATTTTAAAATTTTTTAACTCATCTTTTAGAATTGGAAAGAAAACGTTTCTATTTTTATTTTTCATAGTTATAATTTTTAATTTATAATTTTTTTAGCGCAAATACATTATAAAATATTTTAATAGATTTTTCATACACCAGATGGCTTTACTGGTATGCAACCAAAATTCAATTAAATTAATCATTTAACTGACATTTAAGCTCATTATGCTCTCTTGTTATCAATAAAATATAAAAGTGCAAAATTTTAAAATTCTTGAGCATCGAGAAATGAGTGAAGAATTCATTGCAATATTTCTTTAAATATGAAAAAATAAATACCTAACAATCATAAAATATTCAATTTAAATAAATGCATAGAAAAATCAATGAATCCAGAATAGAGATCTATACCAGCATACTACGAATTTGAAAACAATAAAATATGATAAATAATAATTTGAAATACAGAAATCCATAATCAATTTGAAAAGAAACAATATATCTAGCTAGTCATTTTTGCTTTCATTCTTATATGTAATAATAGTGCTTTAGGTTTATATAGCCATTAATTTTTTTTCAAAGCTTTTCCCGTGAGCCTTTATGCTCTGTAGAAAGTACATTTCAATTTTTCTGAGCGCACGGTAGATTTTCATTTTGTTTAAGCACTAAAATCATCAACATTTCTCATACCAATTTTCCTTTCTATTAAAAATGTATCTTTTTTTCTTTATTTTTGAACCGTGGATAAGAAACAGAAAGGCAATTTTCTAAATAAATTGCCAATATATATATATATATATATATATATATATATATATATATACATATACAAAAGTATTAGAATCAAGTTAATAGGAGAAACAAAAAATCAAATAAAAATTAAACCAAAAAAATTATAAAAAATATAAAAATAGAAGAATCCGGCCTGAAGACTTTTTCAAGGGTCACCCTCAGGCAGGGATTCAAAGAAAGGGATTTTTTCTGTGAGGAAATACAGACATTGTCTAATAATGATTCCTCGTGACCCGAAAATCCCCTGAAATTATGCTCAAGAGATATACCATTTTAACAGAAAGGAAATATAAAACAACAAATTAGAAGAAATTAACCACAACAAAGTAAAAAAAACAATAACAAAAATAACACTAAAAACAAAAAAATAGCACTAAAATTAAAAATTAAAAACGAAAAGGCCAGTACATACCATCAACAGTCAAGGAAACTTTAAACTATCGATTGTGATTCCCTGTTTTTAAAAAAAACTAGCGGTAAATTATGTAAACATATGTAGGATCCCAGCGCCATCTATTGAGTGATCCAATATGCAAGGAAAGTTCTATTTTTATTTAAGCCAAAGGATTAATCCCAAACCATACCTTGTTTAATCAAAAAATTTACATTACAGTAATATCTAGGAAATTCATTTTTAATTAAATTTTTAAGGAGGTTGTTTGATGCTTCAATATAAGAATTTTTATTATATATATATATATATATTAGAGATCTAAGTAGAATTATTAAAAACGAAAGATAATAAGAAAGAGAAAAGGAATTTTGAGAATGTGCATAAATAGTACAAGGAATCTGAATTAATTATGTAGGTTTTTTTATTTATTTATACAACTAAAGATATTTAAAGTTTTCTTTCAGCTTATGTTAGACAGAATATTTTAGAAATGAATAATCATGGTTCTAATAAAGATATTGTCATAATTCTTGTATTTTATAGAACTTTCCATTTTGTCACCAAAATGGATAAATAAATACTAAATTTGCGGTCGAATTCGGGCGGTTATTGGCCTAGCGTCTATTCAGCATTCGTTAAAACTATCTGAAATCTCTCTTTCTTATTAGGAGCATCATTATTCAATGGAACATTATTATCGATGAGCAACAATAACGTATTTTCTTCACAATGTACAAAGGAACGAAAAGAAAAAAGAGCGCGAAGCTTGAACCCAGTGTCAGACTGCGGAAAGTTGGGCGAGCACTTCATTTGGCTACATCATTAAAAAAATTTAAATTTGTAAGAATTTAAAAAAAGCTAAATAAAAATTTCTGCGTAAATATTTTTAGTTGCTTTCTTAAGATCAAACAAGTTTTTACATCCTTACTTACGAAACAATTTTAGAGGATCCAAAACATTAGGTGCATTTTGTCAACGCAAGTAAGAATCAGAATGATAAAATCACCAAATACCTTAGCTGTAAATCAATGGCCGAAACCTTTTACCGGAGTTAGACAAGTAATTCAATTTGATGTCACGGATTCAGTTATAGACTTTAAAAAGTAAAGTGAAATCCTTGGAATAGAAAAATTACTTTGAACAATTTTGCTGTCCAATATTTGAAAATTTTTATTTTAAAAACGGATTAAAGACTGAAAGAAAATTGCAATTATACATATTTTAACTTAAGGAATTTTCAGATGAAAGGTTTTTGAAAAATATAAAAATAATTTTTTTCCTAATCTTGAATTCTTATATTTATCAGGTGCAGTAATTTGAAGACGCGCGAATTTAATTTTGTCGTCCGATTTAGATAGAATTCGCTCAATTTTTAAGTTCTAATTTTAATTTAAAGTATAAGTCCCTGTACATTATTTTCAATATTACTTTAAATTCTGCCATCACGAATATTTTTTGCAAAAGTTAACTACTAGTGACAAGTTACATGCAAAATTTATCTTGCGAATATTTAGTAGTCATAGTTAAGAAAAAAAAAATGTAGCCTTTGAAAAATTTATATAGGAGACTATCGTTATAGGAAATTATTTCCAAAGCTTCAATAAATATTTTAAAAATTATATTCATTTTCACATTCTTTAATTATATTTTATTTCATTTGATTTTAGAAAATGTCTGAACTTCTGAAATATTATTTTGAAATCTGAAGGAATTTCCACTTTCTTCGTGATATTCTTTAGAATCTTTGAATTATCTGAGTGCTCCAGTAAATTTTATAAAATTGAAATACTTTTGAAAATTAATAAATTTTCAGACGCCTTATTTTGTTAATTTTTTCTAATGAGTGGTAACTTTTGATAGTAAATGTAATAAAAATGTATTACAAAATTCCATCATAATTTCAATATTGAATTATGAAACATATCAAAGAATAGGCGATGAAAATAATATAAAGTAATATTTGAAACATTCTTTTATTAGTGTAATAAAAGTTAGAATTATTTTTATCACAATTATAATCGTAAAAATAAAAATTATAGCATCTTGGATCTTTTCCCCAACAAAGAACATTCCCCAACAAAGAAGAGAGTGGATAGAAAAAAAAGAAAAAGATAGGGGAAATTAGGTAAAAAAATTAAAGAAAGAAAAATTTACTTTCTGCATCTTTTTCCGTATCTCTCCAATATTTTCTCTGAATCTCCCGCTGATTTTATCGATTTTTTCGCATTCCATCTATGCATTTTTTACCGAAGTTATCTAAAAAACATTTAGACACGTCTCATGACAAAAAAAAAAAAAAAAAAAAAAAAACGTATAGCTGGGAAAAAGAAATAAGCAAAACATTTTTTTTTAATTTTTTTTTTTTATTTTTGTCGATTGATGAGTAAAAGTCAAAGTTTTCTTCAACAGGCAAGTTGAGGTGTTTTCCCGTGTTTTTTCTTCTGCAATTTTTTATTTTCTCATATAAGAAGTATTAAAAAAAAACGATATTGTAAACTTTAAAAAAAAAACGAAATTTTGAAAAACTTCAGTTTTCGGATCTGTCTCAGTCCAAAAAACAAATTTTAGAATTATTATTAGAAAAACACATTTAGAATACTTATCATTATGTCTGTGAGTTTTTTAAGAACATGATAAGCCAGAAACGTTTTCAGCTAGATAGATGGAATTTGGTATATGGTCTCTTTTCCAAATTTGTAGATTTCTGTGAAATTTTTAATGAAATCCATTCAAATAAAGTCTGCTTGGATAGTTGTCGGAATATAACAAAAATAAAATATATTGTCGCGATATATACAAAACGAAGAGAACTAGATAAATAAATTTTGGTACACAGATTTAACATTTAAATTTTAAATATGTATCGTATTTGGAATCAAATCTGCCAATAGATTGAACATGTATTGGGCTATAATTTTGCATGTATGTAAAAACAATAATTCAAAACATTTGTGACTTCAATTTATGAAGTTGTATGATCTTTTACTACGATTGTACTTCTGCGTCAAATTTTTGTTTTAATAGGTCGGAAAAAAGGCCTCCAAATTGCACATTCGGCTTTCTGTTACTGTGTAATAACTACATCAAAAAATCAATCTCTCAAAAGAAATCGTCAGAGATAGCATTCTTATTGTCTAACTATTTTTCACCAATGGCATGCTGTTAATAATACCCAAGTGCATTTGTTAGAAAGAATGCGAGAAAGCTTCGAAGACGTCAGTCCCGCTGATTTATATTTACTTTAAAAAGTGGAAACTAATTTTTTGTATGAGATAGAATGCATGTTACATAACTTGAAATATTTTACTAAAAGATATATATATATATATATATATCTTGTTCATTTTTATAAAATTCTATACGCATGCAATCCTTTTTATAAAATGTTATTATAGAATTCATTAGGATGGAATTTTTATTTACTTTTTTATGACTTATGAGCTTTGAAATCTTCTATACTTGTGTGGTGTCAATGAAATTAAATTATTCCGGTATCTTATGAACTTAATTATAATTAAATTAGATAATTGTATTAAATTTCATTTCATTTTGTTGCAAAACCTAGAAAAATGAATTTCTAGGTTGTGCAAAATTTAGAATAATGAATGATAGTGTGAAGAACAAAGGCAAAATATACTATCTGGTTTTTAGAGCTGTAGCAATAGTATTTCCTTAAAAATTATTGTATTAGATTGGTTTTTCTGAATTAATACTACATTTGTATATGAAGGATAATTACATCATTTTTTTCTTCTTTATTCATATAATTCATTTAATAGCTACTCATTTCTAAGACTTCGTATTTTGTTAAAGAACCAAACGATAAAAAAGTATTGTTTCAAATTTTTGAAATTGTAAATACAGAAACTTAATTATATCAATAAAGGCTAAAACCATCTGTATTATATTCGTATTCAAAATAAATTCAGGGTATTTCATATATATCAACATAATTTAGAACGTTGTTTTCTAACATAGAACAAGAAACAAATAATACATGATTATTTAACAGAATTTCCTAAACCTAATTTTAAAAAAATATTTCATTGGAATTTCTTTCTTATGCGTTTAATTATAATGCAATTCTTTAACTGAATGCATGAAACTGTAGAGAAACAATTAGCAGCAACGCATAATTTGTAATTTTTACTAAGTTTCTGAAAAAACACTTATTTTTCTGTTAAGCAATAAATAAAAGCCAGTGAAAAAATGCATCGATTTAGATTCCGCCATATTTTATACAGAAAATTGACGTAATCACCTCATATATTCTTATTAGATGTAAAGACTAAATTTTTACTGTACTTTTTAATTGCTTCTAGAAAAGCATTTCCTCTCTTTAAATTCATAAATAATTCCCAGTAAAAACGTAAATGATCTAGATTTTTTTCATATTATACTGGCGCATTAATTGAAAAAATAATATAATAATAAAATCGTCTGCTTATATTATTTTAAACCCTGAATTCTGCCGTTATCTAAAACTAAATTGTCTGAAAATTTGGAAAAGTTTTCGAACAAAATATTCCTATAAAAAAGTAATCTAAATAGTGTAAAATTTTTTCCTATGTGTCCAAATCCATAAATAAGCCAAAGTCTAATTCAAAAGTAGAAAGAAAAAAATTATTAATCAAGAAAAACAAAAGAAGAAAGAAAGAAAATATTTCTTTGATCATTCATTTCTTTCTAACCCCGTTATGACTTAGTCATGCGTAGATATTATCGATTTTCCACATTCCACGGATATATTTTAAGTTGCAATTTTCCAAAGAATTTTCTGCAATCTTTATGAAAAACTAAATAATAACAGGAATAAAACAAAATAAATGTTTCCTTTTCTTTTATTCGCCGAAAAAACAATTGTTCGATATTTTTTTTTCCCGTTCAACCACTCAAATTGTAATATCGAACCCTTCCTTTAACAGTTTCATTCTTTATTTCAAAGGAAGTGAAAAACAGTTTTTCTTTTGGATATAATAGAAAAGAAAAAACGCATTCTTGGATATTATGAAAAAGAATATGTAAATAAATGGGTGCATTTAAAAGACAGTATTGCTTTGAATTTTTTTTGACATGAGTACAATTTTTATTATTATTATTTCTTGTTTTTTTATGAATTTTTAATTCACTTTTACATACATTTGATACATTAGTATTCCTAGAGAAAACGACAACCAATAATATTTATGCAAATTGTTAAGCATAAAGAATGTTAATAACTTTTTATACATCCACTATAATATAATGTAGAAATAACTTTTCAAAATACAAGAAATATTTAAAAAATCATCGTTTTTGTGATTGAAATTTATTTTTAATTAACAAAAAATACTTTTTAAAAATTATACTTTGAAAGCAGCCAACTGTATGAAAAATTAAACCAAATCTTCATACTCTTTTTTACACCAAAGGAAGAAATGCTCTGGTTAAATATTTTTAATGCCATTGTAAATTATTTGAATTTTTTTTAAACGGTAAAAATATTTTTAAATGTAGAAAAAATTAATTCTTAAAATCTCTGAAATTTATCCAGATACGTTGGACAGTAACTAAATTATGCCATAAAAAAATCTAAATTTTTAATTCTGAGGTGGTTATTATGCTTTTTTGACATATTCTTTTGGCTATGAAAAAAGAACCCTTAGAAAAAAAAATTACACGAAAACTGAATCTTAGAATTTTGATTTTAAGATGGTGAAATATCACTTTTTTGCTGCAATGTTATCCAAAATTAGAGAGCGTCTAGATTTCTCTTAATTTTTTTATTAAAATTATTCTAAAATTATGAAGTATAAATAAAAGGCTCTTCTTTTTATGTTTAAAAGTATGATTAAACCAAATTTCATAGTGTTTGGTCCCGCAGTCACAAAGGGGATAAATTTTGATTTATTATTCGTAAAGCTATTACTATAGTTTAATTATAGTATGATATATTACATGTTTGTATGGTATATTATATAGTATGATATAACATTTTGGTGTTATAGCTATTTCTGAGCTATAACACTAAAGTGTCAGGATTTTAAAATAAAATAGCTAAAAGATATAATTATTTCTTCTAGTTATCGTGGATAAAATCTTAAATATTCTCTTAAAGAAGAGGATTTAAGACAAGTGACTGCTATCTGTTCTTCAAATCATTCCAATGTAAGTGTTTCTTCTCTATTTTTTTTAATTATCTACATTTATCCTTATTTCTCATCAGTGTTTGAAATCAAATCTTATCCTTTAAGCAACTGGACAATACAGTAGCACTTATTTGAACGCTGTTATAGTTATATTGTTATAGTTACAGGAGGAATAAAATGTCTTTGTAGTGGTGATTATGACAATTGAAATAAATCCGTGCTCTTCTGAAAATGTTCAAGAAAGAAATAAGCCTAAAAGCTCTTCTGGAAAAGTTGTTACGATAGCGTTCTTCTAATGCCTTTAGTAAATTGCTGGTAACGTTTATTGTTGAAATAGTAATATCTCAGGATGAATTGATATTGGTCACGTATTAGTTTTATTTCTATTATGGATTTACGGTTCTATTAATTCCCTGAAAACGACAAAACACTATATAATGGGTTTTGGCTTAATTTGAAATGCAAAATGGATAATTTATTTCTAGGTAATTGAGGTTTACTCATGGTAATCATACATGCTAACCACCAAATGATTCAAATAGGACAGCAATACATGTTGGAACATATACAATAACATGAATTTGTGAGCAATCAATACAATTAAAACATATTCACGATTGTATAAGTTTATATATTGTATGTAATCAATGTTTCAAAATTTGTGCGAAATCCTGTAGGTTGTTAACGTTCAACTATGATTGAAGATTGTCTTTCTGATGTATCATACAAACTGTTTTCAAGATTCAATTCAATACAAGATACAATTTTTTCAAAAGATGATTTACAGATTAATGTATGAAAAAGAATGTTTAATGACTCTATCAATCAAGCTTTAAGTTTTCTAGGTTTCAAAGTTTTTTATATTTAATAAATGAGCAGCTTATTCAAAAATAAATATATTACAAAAAATTACTTTCATCATATATCATCACCACTTTAAACATTTTTTTTTAAATTTTACTGCAGCTTTTTGCACAATATGCTAAGAATTCTTGTAAGTAAAATAATTTTGTGATTTTTTTTATCAATAAATAGAAATAATGTGTAGGAATATGGTTAAATTCGAAGCAAAACCCCTGTCGAGAAAAGAAAATAGATTATTAGTTATAAAAAAAATAAAAGTTTTAAAAAGCATATATATAATAAATTAAATTGATTGAAATGGTACTAAAATTTTCAATTTCTAACAGTTTTCTTAAAGGAATACAAACTGATCATTTTTACAATCATTGCCTTTATTATTCTTTAGAAATTTTAGCTTTTTATCAAGAAATATCTTTTTAATAATTTTAGATAAAACAAATAATGCCATTGAGGGCATACTAAAACTATTTTCGATTAATAAAGAAAACAATAAGAGAAAATACAAAAAATCATCGTTAAGTGGAGAAAAAATTTTTACAATATTATTTTACTCCCAAAATGAACGCTAATAGAACCTGAGAGATAATATTTAAGACATACTGAATTACTGAATATAAAAAACATAATGTTGTTTTCATTTCCAAATAAAAATTAAGCAGCAAACAAAAAAATGCTGTAATCTTTTTTAGAAAGATATTAATATATTTATTAAGCATTTTTACCACTATTATCCATAGTAGATTTATGTTTAGTAAACGAAAGAACTATCATTACTTTTCAAATTAAAATAACAACCCACAGTTTTAATTGATATAGCATAGCAAAATTAATAACAAATATCATAAAGATGTTTAAACTTATTATCTGAAATAACTTATAAGTACTTCAATTTAATGTTTTAATTGGTTTGAAATATGATTAGTATACTTAACATTTCTAATGGAAATTGTTCAGTACACTAATTTAATAAATAATATTACAAAAATTATTAACTAAAGGCACAGAGAATTATTTGATTTATAATCAAATACCATCTCGAGACCAAAGCGCAGCATTGCGTAGGATAAATATTTGATATATGGGCTTCTTTTAAATGGTTTCATTTAAATTATATAAATAACCACATAGAAAAAAACACGATTAAATATGCACTTTATGGATTTAGAATAATGCTAATTAAGACTATCAAAAGATTAATAAATATAAAGCACAAATACGCAGGTTTAGTTTTTTTTAGTTTAGTTATATTAACGTCCCGTTTGAAGCAACACAAGGGCTATTTTGGGACGGACCTCGTAATTTTGAATCGCGGTCAGATGACGAGGACGACACCTGAACTGGCCCCCCCTCTCCAAACCACACCACACCAGCGAGAGGACATTTGGTCATGACGGATTTAACGTGCAACAGACCCCCTTACACGACGGTTCTTCGGTGGAATAGGGTCTCGAACCTGAAATCCTCCGGCTCCGAGCCGAGACCTTACCCCCAGGCCACCGCGACCCCACAAATAAGCAGGAAATTAGAATATTTAATTCTCCTAAGGCTCATAAAACCTATTAAAATAGTAATTACTCTCTACATTTATCTTTATTTTATCATATAATAAATTTAAAATGAATAAAAAAATAATAAATATATAAACATACTCGTAATCTATATAAATACACGCAGAAATACATAAGAATTTATATTTAATGATACTTCTGTTCACATTCACAGTATAATCTCAAATTCACATAAATTAATTCGTTCGTTTCAATATAAACTTCTCTAAATCTTGAAACGTTTATATTTAACTCGACAAATCGTTCACCCTGTCGCATCCGATAGCCTTTTCTCTTTGTTCGAACTCCACCTTCCTTTTATCGGTCTTTGAAAAGAACACGAAAGAGGTCTAACCCAAGTATTCTCCCTCTTTTCCTGTTCTCGTAAAAATTGAATTCTCTTTTGACACAAAACAAAAGCCTCTAAAGTTTAGAAGCAAGAGTTAAGAAACGTCAACACCAAGTACCAGTTTTCCGACAACGAAACGAAAGCGAATAGCCCGAGTGAAAAATCCAATTCGATTCCTTCCAGACGGACATATTTCCTCTCTGTCGTCTCTAGATACCGAACCTACGTTTTAATACATCGCTTTCCTCATTCTTTATTCGAAAGGGAACAAAGGAAAATGCTATTTTGTGATGTCGCTTTAAAACTTGCCGACGGCGAATTGGTGCCTATTCGTTTCTCGAAAACGGGATGTTAGAATTCATTGCCGATAATTAATGCACCATTCCTGCTTCTGCAGTCATTTGTAGAACGTTTTAATTGCTGGGATTGTTTTGTGATTTTTAGCACTGTCGAACTGCAGATAGGATTTGAATTATTTAAAAAGTGTTTGTCTTCGCAGCTTTAAAAATAAAACTTTTCCTGACAAGTCAGGTTCAATACTCTTTCCAGGTGTATCTTGCACCGGCGTTGATCTTCCTCGTCGATTATTGTAAATTTCGAGGCAGATGCTTTCTATTCATGAGTTGTGTCTTTTGAGCAAAGTTTATTTTTAAAATCGTTTGCACAACTTGACTTTGAATCCGGCAATTTTTTTAGAAGATTTGTAATTCTTTTAGTATTTACTTTACTAACAGAAAGCTTCGATAATAATTCAGATTGTATAAACACATTATTTTGCAATTCTTTTTAAAATACTTTTTGTATTTTTATAGAATAAAAATTAACAATTCCATTTTATACATCTTTTTTTTTTTCGAACCAAAGTGGAGAAGTTAAGGTGACTATTAACAGAGCTTAAGCATGGTTATTAAAGCCAAAAAATATAAAATACAGAAAATTTATGCTCACGTCAGTGAATCAATTGGATAACTGAAATTCTTGCTCTTTATTTAAATTAAACATTAGGCAAATTATCAAATCACAAATTTCTTCCAACTGAATATTATATTAAGATGTCTGTGTATTAAGATGTAAGATTGTTTATATTAAGATTTTTTTTCACTAAACAAAATCTTAATATAAACAATCAATTTAACCATGGTTCTTAAATAACTTGAAACAAAGCAACTCGCAGAACTAAAAGTCCAACAATTTTATTTGTTTTTTGCTTGTATGGACAGTATCATACAAAGTTTTAAATGGAATGAAAAACTATTGATTTAATTATTGAAAAAAATATTTTAAACATCAGATTGTGACAGATATTAAAATTGCATTATTTGAATTGATTTTGTTTTTATTTCTATTCTGCTTAATTCGTACAGAAATTTTTTGTTGGAATATGTTCAAGATATTGTAATGATATTCATTGTATGTCCCGTTGTAATTTATTTTGTAGTTGCGTGATTTGTTTCTTGTGACTTTTGCACTCTCATTTCACAACTAAACAAAAACAGATAATAAAACGAATTCTTCTGCCTTAGTTTCAAATAATGGGAAAACATCATACGATTAAATATTTTATGAAATAATGAAAACGGTATTAATATCGTTATAACAATGAAATAAATCCATATAAAATTAGAATTTTTTTTTAAATTGTCAAAATTAAGATTAAAGAAATAATTCGCTGCTTTTGAAAATATATTTTTTTAAGTTTTAAAGAACTGAGAAAATTATTTATTGTATTAAAATATTTCTAGAAATTATTGAGGAAGAAAACTGAAATATAAATTCATTTTAAAGAAAATTCAGAAAATGCGATAAAAATATTTCTAATTAAATTGCACCTTCCAATCTTCAGATTTAAACACTACCCACAAATATTTCTTCGACTTATTAGTGAAATGTTTTCATCAAGAAAATTTAAAAGTCGAATTCAATATTACTCATTCATATGAGATATCATGTATCTAAAATTTATTCATATTTGCTTAAAAATTACATGTTTAGTGTAATTTAAACAAATGTTTACAGCCTACTTCAGATGTTGAAGATTCTGATTTTTTTTTCAGTTTCTATTTATTGTAGTTTAAACACAAAATTTCTGAACTGTCAATGTTCTAGTGAAATTAATTTTGTGATTATTAAATGTCATAATTGCATTTTAAATATCAAGAAAACACTGATAAATAAAGCCATGAGAAATGTGTCTTTATAATCTTTCATTTTGACGAGAATGTTATTTTAATTGGCTAATACTCTTAGATTATTATTTCTTATTTGACTTCATCAAGATAATTATCTCTGACATATTTGTTTTAGCAGCTGGGGCTAATTTTGTTAATTATATTCACCTTGGAACAACATCCCCTTCTTTTATCAATTTCATGAGTTTCCATCCAAATGACTTAATGAATTCATTTTCTTATCCAAATAAACCTTGTCATTTGAACTTTTATTTTTATAATTTCATTAAGATCTTTTAAAATTATCTTTTGTGGGGTAATTAAGTGAATAGTTAGAATTCCATTGCAGAGATTAGTAATTTAGTCCAATCTAAATAGCATTTCTTTTAAAGAATGCGATTTGAAATATTTGATTTTGATTCGCAGTACATTCATTAACGTGATTTGTTTAATTTATTTTCCTAGAACACAATTCCGTGGGGAAAAGATTTGCTCAAATTTAATGAGTAGATGTATTTGACGTAAGGCAGCGCCTGTCGTATGTCACAACTGTCCGAAACTTTTATATTAGATTTTTATTTAGCAGTAAAAACAAAGAACTGATCAACTCTGGCGTCTTGATAGTAAAACAAAAAGTAGTAAACTTTTGTTGTCTTTATATCAGTTCAGTTATGTAATTAACAATATCAAAACTGACCCAAAACTTTTATGTCAGATTTTTATTTAGCTTTGCAGTAAAAGTAAAGCTCTAATTCGTAGTAGGTCTTGATAATATCAAGACCAAAACTAGAAAAAAAATTAAATTAGGAACAAAATTTCTTGCGACATGAAATTATATAATGACTTATATTATTAGATTTTCATTGTCTTTATATTTCCATTGTATCTATGAAGTTTGTAATATAAAGTTCAACACAATAATCAACCTTGGTATACAACTGTCTCTGACATTTAATTTACCGTTATTTAAAATTATTAATAAATAAATTAATTAAATTGCCTCTTTAGATTCAATAGGGTGAAAATAACAAATATTGAATCCGTTCCTAAGTTAATTTTCAATTGTTAGAATATTCTGTGCAGATGTTTTCTGTTTGTTTGCTCATGTTTGAATTTTGAAAAAAATATTTTCTCTAAAAAGTGAGACTAATTTTAACTAATAACTTTTTCTATAGAAGTATTAATGATTTCATAAGCAGTTGAAATTCTGCAAATGCTAAACTATTGTAGATCTTCATTCAGAATCTGTATTGACAAAACTCATTCGTAACTAACTCACTTATATCATTAAATTCTATTTGATCTTACCCTTTAAGAGATTTATTATCAAAACTCATCGATACGAATTTTTAATTTCAGATATTGTCGAAATATTTTAATCCATCTGTGCCTTTTCCTTCTAGTACATGAAGTATGCAAAGAAAATGTATTGTAATCACGAAAAAAATTGGATTTCGATATTTTGATGAATTATTCCGTTTTAGACATCACAGAATTAAAAAAAATATATATTTTTGGAACCATCAAATTTTACGCGATATTTTAATGCATCAGTATATTTCCTTTCAATATATGAAGTATACAATAAAAGGTATTGTAATTTCCAAAAAGTTTCAAACCTCAAAGAATTAAAAAAGAAACATTTTTGAAAAAAGTTTATTTGTGTACATGATATTTCAAAAACCCTTTGATCTGGAGATTGACTTTTGCTAATATATATTTAAACAAAATTTGTAAATTTCTATCTAATGCATAGGTTCCCAAAGTGGTCCAGATGGACCCCCAGGGGTCCATAGGAGACCACACGGGGGTCCACGTAGACATAAAAGAAAACAGGGGTTCACAAGTTGTCAGTGTTTGTAATAATAAATGTTTATAATTTTGTATAACCACAAGTATTATTTTAATAAATAGGACACAAGAAAATGTGCTACTTTTTTTTTCTTCTTAACATCCCCAATTTAGGGTGATATTTTTTAGGAATTTTGGGAATACAGTAGAAATGTAGCAGCAGGGGGGTCTAGCGAAAATAGTAAAACTTTGAAAGTGGTCTACGAGAAAAAAAAGTTTGGGAACCTCTGATGTAATGAAAGTATTTAATTCTGAAAGTAATTTGGTCCCAAGAATTTTTATTGTCTACTCATCCAAATACAAGTAAACAAACATAATGATTAAAAATTGTAAAAAATTTGGAAGGAGATATATAGATTATAGATTGTATATTATATAAATGCAGATTCTCATGAAATTGTTTAACTAAATCCTTCAAAGAGTTAACTGTATACTTACTTATATACGTATCATACAACCGTGACAACTCAAAAACACAATGTCTTCGATAAAAGAAATATAATATGTAATTCTTCTGTTAAAATAGTAGCTTAGTATCAAAATTTGACTTCCATCGTTCGAGTAAACGAATCCAAAAAGAAAATTCGGCTTTTTACTCTATACTTCGAAGTACCAAATGCTTATGTGCGTGACAGTACAAGCATTCTTGGTGTTCAAATTTCCCGATATTTCTGTAGGAATTGAAAGAGGCATACGATATTTATTAGGGATATGAAGAAGTTTCTGGGAGAAAACTTCTGTTTGCTTTTACTATTATAATAGTTTTTCTAATTTTTAAAATATAACTCACAGCTGGTTAATTTTACAATTCTTATTGACAATCTGTTGCTTGGCTTTTACTGGCCTTCAATTCGTGAGCTGCTTGCAGATTGTTCTTTACTTCCCTTCTAAAAGAATCGATCAAGTATTATGTTCTTTCTTTTCAAAAGGTTCTTCTTTATTTTAAGTTTTATCATATCCTGAACAGAAGTGCCTTGTAAATATCGTTAGGGGAAAAATAGATAGAAAAGAATTGTGGATTTGGTAGATTAACATTTTTGGCATCGAGTTTAATATATCGAATATTTAATTATTTTTTGAATGAAAATTTACTCACTTTTCAATAAATATTGCTTATTTGATACATGAAATTCATTGAAAATATGAATCCTTTTCAATATCTGACTTACAAGTTTGTAAATTTTATAAACGTCTACATACATTCAATAATTATGTCTGTGTGATACTAACGATTGTTTCTGAAATTAAATGTTACAGCGGTTACAGTAACTCCATTACTTTCTCTTTTGATACAGCAGATGGTGTTATCTTAATAACATCAAAGTATATTTCCCATGATCCTCTTGGGGGGTCATTATTAGATTTCATTCAAGTG
Source organism: Argiope bruennichi (assembly GCF_947563725.1). NCBI lineage: Eukaryota > Metazoa > Arthropoda > Arachnida > Araneae > Araneidae > Argiope > Argiope bruennichi. The sequence goes on from NC_079160.1 coordinate 95,764,181, forward strand.
AGTGTCGCTTATTTTCGTATTCATGCTTGTTTTGTCTTGTAAAATGTGGAACTTAGAAAATAATCAAATAACTGTTCCTGAAACTCGTCTATTACTTTTATCTACCTCATAATGAGTACCATATAAAGAGTCATGTCCTTCTACAATGTCCATTAACCACCCTTTTGAGAACTTATTAATTTCTCAGCTAATTCACTTTTAAAAAAATTCAGCTTAAATTAAATATGAAAAAAAAAGTTCTTATAAAGTTGTGCGAAGTGATTCCAAGAATATTTCAAAGAGCTTATTAATACTATTTCAATATTGAAAAATTTATCAAGGATATATTTAAATGGAAAAATTGATAAAGAGCAATTAAACAAACTCAAAAGATGAAGAACAATTTCCAGAGAAAATAAATATTGATAAATCCATTTAATGACTACTTTCCATGCTCCAGATTTAAATGCTGCAATTTGGAAAGAAATTTTGACAAAAATTTATTTTTACAGAATAAATTATATCTTTTATTGATAAACTGAAATTTTATCAGCAAGTAAAATTTTTTAGAATAATTTCAAGTGGGTTAGAAATTTAGTTTCCTTCTTAAATTTTTTTTCAAATTTTCAAAATGTCTATTTGGAATATTCATTTTAAAATCCAAATTCTTTTTCAAGTTAGGTGATTTTTGAAAAATTCAAGTCTATTCAACAGAAATTAAATGTTAATTACGTATGAGTTATTCCAATAGTTTTCAATACAAGTTTATGTGTGTGATGGGTTTTAGTGTTCTTTTAGCAAAATGAAAATAAATCAATTGCTAAGAAAAAAATATATTTTTAAATTAAGAACATTTAACATTTTATTATTGCGGTCATTTTGTAATATTTAATAGAAAAAAAAATCTCGAAATCATAGTTTAGAATTCAGTAAAAAGCTTTTAAATAATCTCATCATTTTAATATTTTCAAAACTATTAACAATTATTAAGTTGGAGAAAATAAATTTCATTTCGAAACGTGTTGCTAACACACACACTTATATATGTAAGGATATTTCTTAATCTAATTTAAATCTTAATTAATTTCCTATTTTTTTTGTCTTAATTTAGCTCATATTAACTATATTCTATAATGTTCTCTTATTTCTTGATCCAATTTCCACTTTATTTAATTAACTCCATGCGAGCACAAATACTGCTGGTCTCAATATTTTCTCACTCTTTAAATGAAAAGATAAAAATTCTTAATGCTTCTTTTAAAGATACCTAAGATTCCCTTTCTTAAATCCACAAATGTGAAAGAAATCTCTATCGAAATCTCATAATAAAAATCGCTGAAAAAAAAAATTTCTGTCTTTTCTTCTCTTCTGTCGTGATGTAGACTGATGCATCTCCTATTCTTAGTAAGAAAATTTTAGCTCTTGTGGTGAAACAAGTCGAAGTTAAAACTCCAAAATTTCCTCTTTTCCGCCACGCATCTTCTAAAATATATTTACATATATATATAGAGAAATATATATGAAAATTGAAATTCTACTTACATTACTTCACAATAGAGGAGTTATACAAACGTTTTATGTTCATTGGCGAGAAATATTTTTTTTTATTTTTTATTTCTGGCGATATTTTTTTAATTTCTTAAATTTTTCAAAAAAAAAAAATGGTCCAAATGAAATAAAAAAAGGCATGCTTGTCCAACCACTGAAGAAATTCGGACATGTTGACAGAAGAAATTGAAAAGGGCAGCAGAAATTTTAAAAGAAAATAAAATCAATTGAATTTGAGTGAGATGGAGAAAAAAAATAAACCAATATAATAGGAAAATAAATTTTGCCTGAAAATGGAATTCCATTTTAAGAAAATGTCAGGAAAAATAGAATTTTAATTTATTTCTGGAAAATTGGTTTTTACCAATGTTATTATTGACCTTTCAGATATAGAAATCGAATTTTTCTCAAATTTATTATAACAACGAAGAAATATGTTTTTATAATAGAATAATACTGTAATACCTTTTAAGTTTATTTAAAAGGAAATCACAGATATTATATTGAAAAATAATATATTGCTGAATGTATTTCTTGTAGTTATTTGCTGACGTAAGACATTTAAACTGATTTATGGTAATAGAAATTTAATATTTATTATAAAAATAATATTGAAGAGATAGTGAAATAACAACTGGAGCATTATAAATGCAAGATTTCAAAGAATCACCATTTTATAAAGTATGCTTTCGAGATTCAAGAATAAAAATACTTTATACAGTCTTTACAGTCAAATACTTTATAATAACTGTATACAGTCATCAAGAAATAAATTTCAGAATTAAAATTTCATGAACTCTAATTGCATACAGATTATAGCCATAGAAAATCTAATATACCTTAATAAGACGAAAAAAAAAAAAAAAGGAGCAATCCTTTTCTGTTTTTTCAAATCTGTGAAAAAAAAATATTATTTGTTGTCCTTGGTGATACTCATAAGACTTCTGATCTTGTTTCCGTTCATTAAAATACAATCTAAATATTATAATTGATTAAATCAACTATTTAGAACAATGCGTGTCAGAATGTTTTAGTGATTTAACAGCTATAGGAAGAGGAAGAATATTCCTTTGATTTGTATCTGTATCTAATATTTTCTCTCTCTACATGATACAAATATTTGCAACATCGTAAAAAAGTTTGATAAGCTTCAAAACAATTATAGATTCTTTTTCTTCATGGAGTAAAGGACTCTAATAACTGATATAAAATTTCAAAGGTAGGAGAGGTAAAGTTTAACTAATTCAATAGTTGAATGTAGATTTAAAAAACCCTGATTAGTATCTGTATCTAATATTTTGCCTCTATACTGGTGCAACTAGTTGCAACATCTCAAAAACTTTGATAAGTTTAACATGAATTTAGGTAAATTTTCTTATTGGAGTATAGGAATGTAATGCTAACAGAAAATTTCAGAGGTAGGAGAGGTAATATTTAAGTGATTTAGTAACTGCGCTTAGATGAAAAAAATCTCTGATTAATATCTGTATATAATATTTTGCCTCTATTTTGAAAAAAAAAACTTTTTTGAAAAGTTTTAAAATGAATTTCGATCATTTTTTTTTCTTATAGTAAATAGATTTAATATGCGGCATAAAATGCCATAGGAGGGATCCTTATCTCAAAAATAGTGAATCCCATATAATACTATGTTTATTGCTTTTTCAAATCACAAGTAAACTATATATATATATATATATATATATATATATATATATATATATATATATATATATATATATATATATATATTCATAGAAATTTTAAGGTTTCATTGAGAAATTTTTTTAAAGTATGTAAAGATATGTATATGAAATAAATATGTTTGACAAAAAATATCGCAAATAAGTATTTTACTCTAATAGATGTAATATTAATATGTAATTAAAACAATTAAAATGCAATTGACATCCATGTTATTTACGAATGAATAAATTCTCATGAAATCGCATTAACATACAGCCTCTACGGATTCTGTTAAGCTGTTAACTTCACGTTGGCTTACATTTCTAGAGAAACAGTATCATTTATCTTATTCCAAGATGTAAAATGTATTAAAGAATTGAATTTAACGCCGGTCTTTAGACGCACATTATTTGGAACGGTCTTGGCTATATATAATATTCGATTATGTTGTGCAATTTACACACAAAAACAAAGAAACGGCGTTTCAAAACAGTACGGTTACTTTTTCATAACTCTGTTCGATTTTTCATAATAGCTTGATAAATTTTGTCACATATGTATATAAATATCTGTGAAGTCATCTGAAGTCACTATTATATAATCAATTATATATAATACATGACAACATTAAATATGGCGTTGGATTTACTAAATATTATCACGGAAGAGTTAATAAATTCATTGTTTTTCAACAAGCATTAATTTGTTTTCATTTCATTTTCAACAAATTGTTTTTCAACAAGCATTAATGATATACATAAAAAGTAAACCATTGGCTATATTTTATAGCAATTTCAGAATTTAAATTTAATAATTTTTTTTTATTTACAGGATACGAAGTATTTCCCATATAAAATTAATGAGAAAAGAAAAAGAGAAAATTTTAGGCGTTTTAAGCCTAGAAAACATCTAAAATTTTGCATCTAATATTTGTTTTTCTTTAAATTAAAATCAAAACAAGTCAATGGGTATATTAAATTCTTTTGCTATCCCAATAAATTCAAAATATTCAAAATTATTTTTAATTCTTTTACGTATAAAAAACTATTAAATCAGAAAATTAATCAAAGCTCCAAATCTGAAAACAAAAATCGATTTCATGACAAAGTAAAGTATTTTTTGTGATGCATGAATCGAAAATGAGGAGCAGGAAATGAAAAAAAAAAGCATTAAAAATAATAAAAAACAAAAAATAAATAAAAATCGAAAACACTGTTACAATACGTTTTATTTTTTGACATGAAATGAGTTTCCTCTGTCGCGACACTTGTCCAAAGTTCTCTTTAAAAATTTGGAGTTTATGCATATTTATTAGCTCAAAAACAGACAGGTCGCCGGTCTGCTAGATGATTAGAAACAGTTTCAGTCATCAAAAATGGAATGAGTTGATATTACGAAAAAGAGAATTTGCTTCCATCATCATTTATTGATTCTCTTTAAGTCTGGCTTTGTGCGATGAACCAGTGACAGACTAAACTGGGAACAAATGTCAAAACATCTGGCTGACAAAAAATAAAATAAATATTCCATATATAACTCGCTAGCTCATTATAAATTCATCCTCTGTTTGATAGAATTTGACATGTGGAAATTCAATCGTTACTGTTATAAAGAAAAGAAAGTTTTGAATAAATATACAGATACGTTCTCTCTAAAGATAACTCTTTTTTACAAAAGTAAAATTATATTTTAAAAAAGGGAAAGAAAAGTTAGGTGGTTATTTATTGAGTGCTACTCAACGTAAATAATTTAAAGAGGACAATTAAATAATATTTTCAGATTCTGGGCAACTTATAAATTCTAGATTAATTTTGATTTTTACCTATTAGAAAAGAATATTATTTATTATTATTTATTTCTGTAATAAGTAAGAATCTTATTTCAAATATTTGACCATAAGGGCAATAGCAAAATTAGCCATGGTTGTTTTATGAAAATAATGGGAAAAGATATGACATTTAAAAAAGTGTACCGAGATATTTTCTTAACTGTATTTGAAACTGTTTTTCTATGGGAGAATCTTGATTATCATTTATTGAGTCTTTTTAAGTCTGCCTTTGCCTGATGAACCAATGATAGACGAAAATTGGAACAAATGGCAAAACATTTGGTCGACAAAAAATAAAATAAAATAACAATAAATAAAATAAACATATGTAACTCACTAGCTCATTTTAAATTCGACCTCTGTGTGACATTATTCTATTGTTACTGTTATAAACAAAAAATAAATCTTTGAATAAATCTGCAGATGTTTTCTCTCTTAATATAATTATTTACACGAAAAATAAAACGATATTTTAAAAAACGGAAACAAAAGTTAGGTAATTATTTATTGAGTGCTATTCAAGGTAAATAATTTAATGATGTCACTTAAATAAAAAATTTTAGACACAGGGCAATTTATAAATTCTAGATTAATTTTGATTTCTACCCATTAGAATAGAATATTATTTGTGATGATATATTTCTGTAATAAGAAATTATCCTATTTCAAATATCTGACCATAAAATTCGCCATAGTTATTTCATGAAAATAATGGGAAAAGATATATTAAAAATTTCAAAAATATTTTCTTAACTGTATTTGAAATTGTTTTTATGGGTTAATGATTAACGTTTATTAAACATAAATCTGTAATTTAATACACATTTTATGAACCCAATCTATTATTTTTATCAAAGAATTCGAATTTCCTTTGTTTAATGGCAGTCATATTTTATATTATATATTTATAGTTATATAAAATATTTTAATCTTGCTTCGAAAATGTTGTCATGTAATTTTTCTCTCTCAATGCAATGCCGTTTCTATTAGATTAGTTTTTTTTCTACAGTATTATGATTTTTAAATGATATATTCAATGCATTAAGTCATGATATCTGTATTTAACCATGGAAATTCAATAACAGAGCTTTTGATTTTTTTTCTGACAAATATTATATTAATTTATAGTTAAGACATTTTATTATTTTTATTAAAGTGCTGCAATTTTAGTATAAATTTTTAGTTCAAAAATTCTTTTCAGGTGAACAATCTCTGAATAACTCTTATTTTTTCAACATGTTCTTGTCTATTTTGACCATTGCCACAGCCAAATAAGTAAAATCATTTCTTCTTATTATTTCTTTTTGTTTTTGGTCAAAATTTAAATTCTTTTATTTATATTTGATACAAATGAATGTGGCCTCTTTCATTTTTGTTAAAGTCTCAACATTCTATGACATTTTTTATAATCAGAATAACATTATATTGTCATTTATGTAAAATACGTATTACATCTAGACGTAATAGTTAAGAAACACCTATAATTTAAAATTAATAATGCCATTCTGAACATCTCGTATAGTTCACTGTGCTCTAACCCTCCCAATAACGAAAATAATTTAGTATTTTGCCGGTTTAATTAATTGAAATAGTTTGCTATGTATAAAAAATAATCAGAAAGCCAACTTTTTTGTGCGAAAATATTTAAAATATCTCATAGAAACGACCTGATATCAGAAAGAAATTGATTTTTTTTTATCATTTTCGGAAACGATATTAAAATAAGCTGATTGACTTTGTAAAAATTATTTTGTGTTCTCTATGAGAAAATACAACATTTCATAAGTATAATTCAGCTCTCTGACGTTTTATTCTTGAGGCTTGATGATGAGTATAGGACTTTTCCTGGTATTGAAATATTAATGAGCAGATCCTGGCTCGAAGATTGCATTCTACTCAAATCACATTTTCTGATCACATTTCATCCATTATAATAATAAAGATGAATGTTTATGTTTGCATTGGCTCACTGCAGGCTAGATCGTTTGACCTAGATAAACCAACTTTGGAATATTTTTATTCTGGAAGCGGGTAAGTAAGTTATTTTGGAAGCGGGATATTTTTAAAATTTCAGTTACTTAAAAATTTGATAAAATTTTGAAATTTTCCTACGCTGACATCCAAATATATTCCACCATAAAATTAATTTTCCCATTTTTTAATTAAAAAAATATCTCTTTCGTGTTATCAATTGTTTTCATAAAACATGTTTTCAATTTTAATTAAATTTTTAAAACATTGAGCCTGTTTTACTGTTGTATATTTCATTTTTGAAGTGGAATTCAAATCGTTTTCATTGTTGCTATACATATTCCATGCTGGCTTACTTTCATTTTTGATGATCAAAATTTGAAGATTCGGCATGTTTATCCATGCTATACTAGATTTTTTTTCTTTTAAACTTTTGCTGCGGTTACAGCTGAGATTCAATTTTAAAATCAAACCGAGGCAAAATACATAAATAAATAAAACCCTTAAATTTTGGTCATTTTGAACACTCTTGCTTTTTCCTATGTTATGATGGGTGTATGAAAATCCAGATAGGGCAGCGCATAACACAATGGAAGGAAATTTATTAGCTTTAAATTGGTATTAATTTATGCTTCTAAAATAATATGAACATATTTTGCTACTATAATAATTAAAGCATATTTAAATAAAAAACTGAATTGAAATTTTTACAACCATTTATGCAGTTGAGCCGGTTGGTCACCAAATATGGCTTGTACCAAATAAGTGTATCCCTATGTTACATTGGGATAGTACTCTGCTTCGGGACACAAGGATTCTAATATCTAAAAAAAATCCCTATTCTGTCATAACCTTTGGTGCGCATATTTAACTAAACAAAGGCCGAGTCACGAGTATTCAATCTTACACAATTGACGGAATGGGGAAAATATTGCAGTGGCACCCTGGCGTGTCATTTGTCTACTGTAGTTTCATTGAAAGGGTGATTGGGGCCTTTTAGAGTTGATAAAAATTAAGTAAATCTCAAAACAAAGCAATTTGGATAGTTTGTATTTTTCCGATACTTTCTAATTTCTCGAATAGATTAATTAGAGAATTCCGCAATTTGATTTTACATCATAAAAGTGACCGGTAACTAATTAATGATACCACATTTGTGTACACCATAATTAGTAACATAAGATAGTCCAATTTCAGTAAGCATACTAAATAAATAAATTTCTTTATAATCTAATGATGTTCATTTATACAAATCCAAGGTTCAAACGAATAAATTTCTTTTCAACAGCTTAGATAATTATACTTAAACATTCCAATTTGAAGCTGTGAGAGAATTGTTTAAAACGGAGATCACAAATTTTGAACATTTGATTTTGTTATTATTATATCAGAACAAACAATTATCAAACTATTCATTTTTATCCACAAAAATTGGAATGAGAACACAATGTAAAAATTTACTAGTCGCTTGCGGCGATCAATTGTTTGCTCACTAAAATAATAGCACTAATTTAGTCAATCAATCCAATTTGGAGGAACTACATCTGATCACACCAAATGAAAATATTATTTTAAATTACACTTGCACGATAAACAATGAACATTAGGATTGTTAACTTAGGCAAGATTTAATTAGTGAATAAAATTGATAAATTGGTCGAATTGTTGAGACTTGGAGCTGAGCCAAGATTTTATACTACGATATCTTTTAAAAATGGAGAAATGAGATGGATCTGTAACTTTCGGAGATAAATATAAATCTGATCTGTTTTCAAATGAAATAAAAATTTACGAAATAGACTTCATGATAGGATCAGGAGTGTCTATTAAACTTTATTCACATAGAAAATGTGTAATGAAGTGGCGTGTTTGAGATTTTTTGCAGGTAGCCGGATATCCATTGATGAGATATTAAGAATCATGCGCTTTCTAGGTATTTAAAAATCGATGAAAACGGACCGATGGTTGGGATAGAGAGGTGTTGGATTTTTCTTAATTATTTCAAATGTATAAATTTTGATTACTGAATTACATTTTATAGAATATTCTGTCAAATTTAATTGGGTTTTCATTTATTTCGACCAGAAAGTAATCTCTTTAAAATCTTGTGATACAAATATTTATTTTAAATATAGCAAATAATGCTGATGGTAGTTTATTTATACTTGTCACATCATAATATATATTAATAATATATACTTGTCACATCATAAATATCATAATATATACATATTTTTATCACTTCATAATATATTTCCTTTTTTAAGACAACTTATTTAACTGAAAATAAAAAAAACTGTTTTCGTGTGATTCATTTTGTTTTTTTGTTGTGAATATCGTGATTTTGAATATTCAAAAGATGATAAATACGGTACCCACAATGAGCCGTTTCATTTCGAACATTTCTCAACGCAAATTAATTTGGGTTACATCAAATTCCAAGTTCGGTTTTAGCATCGAACAACTCAGAATTTTTTTAATATGATTAATTATCTTTTTTATTCTTAAAGGGGCAGATTTATGTAAATAAATATGAGTATGAATAAAAATTAGTTACAAAATAGTAAAATTCACGTTTCATTGATATTTTTTTTGTGTAGGATTGTAATAAAGATCAATGAGCTAAAGTCTGCTGTTTTTATTATATCTATTCTGATACGTTGCATTCTCTCTTCGCTGAACCATTTGGAGTTATTACTAATATTTTCTCTCGGCTTTTTTCCTCTGAATTTTGTAATTTGCATTGTATTTGTTTCTGTTAGTGGATCATTATTTGATTAATCAGATTTTTAGTGATTTGTTTTGATTTGAAAATTCATAAGATTCATGAAGCTTTTAAATTCATAGAATTGTTTGTCTTAATTATTTAATTACAATATAATTACATATTTACATCTGAACAACGCAGGCTAATAGTCATTCTAGTTAACATAATAACCGAAGAGAGTAAGAAATTCAATGTCATATCAAAATCGAAGCAAAAATATAATTGACAAAAATAAACTATTTAAGATAAAATGGATAAAATTATGGATAATAATAGATACATATTAGACATAGTAACATATAAAAGTTTATACAATTAAATTTCCAAATCAGATAATCAATAAATTAATAAATGATTTGAGTAGTTGGTATATCCTGAAAATGTTTTTCATTAAATCTGAAAACGTACGTTTTATATAAATTCTTGACATCTACCAAATAAGCCTTGTTTTTTCCTCTCGTGGTTTAAATTAACAATGTCGAAAGATTATATTCTTCTGTGTGTACCTGAATTCACAACTAAACATTTACAAATTCATACAACTTCTCCCAGTGACTCTTGAATAAATTTTCATGCAAGCATCCTCTTTCTCAGGTGCTTCAGGCTGCTGTACAATTTCCTGAAGTTTTAGAGCATAAACACGAATGATTCGTTAACATGCTTTTCCAGAATTCTGTATTTCAAGAAGATTTTGAGTTTGAATAAATGAAGTGTCTTCTGTATTTCCTATCTGGATGAATAATTTGGATTAAACTGTTCATTTTCAGTTCGGTGCTGAATATTAAGAATGTGAATATAGGGCACAAATGGTAGAGTTGTATTATTGTTTTAACTAAATCGGAAATGAAAAAACTATTTGACTTAATTGATGGTAAAAAATATTTAATGATAGGAAAGATTCAATTATTTTCGAATTGCAGTTTGAGTCTTATAAAATAAGAATGAATTTGTTTAAGAAAATGAAATAATGATTAATGTTTTATTATGTAAAAGTAAATAGAGAGAGAAAAGATAAATCCCAATAGTAGCCATTAAAGTATGTATCAAATAGATTATCGATTCTCTTTTGTTATCGATATAATTTTAATAATTTGCCATCAGATATCATCTTAATTGCGAAGACGCGTGTGAGTTTTTCCAACACCTCAAGTTTAAAAAAAATCCTCTCAGCAGGCTGTGAGGCCAAGATAGATTCCTTTTCATTTAAGTAAATATATTGCAACGAAGCTAGCCACATGTCTCCGTGGCTCGTTGATAAGACATCGGACTGCGGGCAAAGAGATTGCTGGTTCTATCCTCGGGAAAAAAATTTGTTATTTATTAATTTATTTTCCTTTCAGTTCTTCCAGAAGTTTCTGGAATATTCAATTATTATAATTTCCTTAATCCTTGTACGTCATTTCCTCTTTAGTTAGTTCTAGGAATGTTCTAGAACATTCTACATGTATATATAAGAGCTTGATTTGTAGTAACCTAGGTCTTTGGTTTACTTTAAATAAAGTGATATTGTTCAAATTATTCTCTACTTAAGCCTATAAACGTGACAATATCATGAATCTAACTCAGGTAAAATTAGATTCAGGATATCTTTTTCCCTAACTTCTAAGATATTACAGTTATACACTAAAGTTGTTCATCGTAATAAGGCAGTAATTTGTCTAATTGGATATTTTTTCTATCTTCAATATTAAGGAAGTTATAAACTTCTTAAAAACTTTTTTTGTCGGGCATTTCTTAGTACAAGAGCCAAAACTTGGCTAAACTGCTCCAATAGCAGATTACGTTAAAATTCTAGAATATTGTTGCTGTCAACAAAATCCCAGCTACAGTAGTTCAGAAATATGCTTTTTTGTTTGGGTCTTTTCTCCTTGCATAAGAGAGAACTTTTGATAATTTAGATCAATCACAAATTAAATTAAAATTCAAGGATCTTGTTGTTACGGACTAAGTTCCAGCCAGAGAAGTTCAAAGATAGATTAGTTTGTTTGGCGTTTTTTCTGCACAGGATCCAGCTTTGGCTAAAATAGGTCAATTGCAAATTACATTAAATTTCAAGAATCTTGTTATCATCCAGAAAATCTCAACCATTGCAGTTTAGAAATAAGTTTGTTTTGTTCTTTTTGGCACAGAAATCAATCTTCGCTAAACTGCACCCCTCGCATGTTAAATTTTAACAACAAAAAATTAGTTATATAAATTTTTAAGATCATAAAACCAATGGTACATAAAAAATGAATTTAAAATGGAAATAAAAGATATAAATTTAAAATGGAAATAAAAGATATAATATTTAAAATGGAAATAAAAGATATAATAATTAAAATGAACGAAAAAAAGATAGTACACAAAAGATAAGATATAGAATACGAATCACTTCTTGAAGGACTCGGCCTTACACTTTTAGATCCTCATTTGAAATCGTAGCAGGAAAAGGAGAAGATTTAAAATGGATGAACTTTTAATAAGCCACGAACAAAGAAAAGAAAATATTGTTTACTGAGGAAATCCATGTCCTAAAAGAAAAAGATGTCTTATCTTTTTCAAACTAAAACTGGATGTCAAAAACTATAAGCAATAATTAATGAAAAAAAAACGCATGTCAAGAGTGCTCTGAGATAATCACAAATTAAATTAAAATAAACTATAAAAAAACCATAAGCTTCGGTTAAAGTAAATTGTTTAAATTAAAGTAAACTCTTAAACTAAGTATACATCATGTATAAACCGCAGAACTTCTACTGCTTCCTGCAAAATGCAAATGTTTTTCCTGAACACCCCATTTTTAAAAATATTTGCATAATTCAGTTTTTATTTTAAAAATACTGCATAGTTTGAATCATAATAATATTTTTAAAGAACAAAAAAATTTTTATTGAAATCAGTAATTCCAAATCATTTTAAAAAAGAAAGTATTTTAATTTATTTCTTATTAATCTTTATTTATCACTATTTTAAAACTATTTTATTTAATAAAATGTTGCAACTGTCAGAAATAGCACACCGTGATAAAATTGTAAAAAAATATTTCATCTTTATTTCAAAGAATTATTGGGAGCCTGATAATATCCCAAGCGAGTTCTCTTGTTACATTATGTACCATGTATCCTCCCGGATAATGTACTATATTTAATTTGTCCATTGTATATATATAATTCGCTTGCATAGGCATTATTTGTTACATGATAATAATAATAATTTCTAAGGTAACATTGCTACCACCTTAATAAAAGCTAAAATAGTCATTTTTGATAATTTGATAGGTTCACCCATAATAAAATATATTTGCAGAATGATGTTGCTAAAATCAATAACCAATCTCTATTGATGTGTTTGGGAGAGAATGTGATTTCGTCTTTTGGTACTCTACAGACTGATTGATATTTGTTTGTTTAACAGAGAGTTATCACATTTGACCAAATAAACAATAAAAAAACCAAAACCGAAAGTGTTCACCTCAGAACAGTTTTTTTAAACTATAAGAAGAATATTAATTAATTGAGAATTAGTGACTTAAATTAGAGATTTTTAGGATTCATTCGACTTAACTACTGCAAATATTATAGCACAAAATTATTTTTCATACCTTTTAAAAATTCAACAAATTGTATTTTAATGATACCATTTAATTGTTTCAGTAAATTCCGATTGTTTTTTTATTTTTTCGAAGTAGCACTAGGGCGTTATTGGATTAATCTATCAGAATTGTCCATGTATACAATAAACAAAACAAGTGTAAGACTATTAAATTAACACGGTTTTATTCTCTAACACTCTTTGATATTTGAAACATTTTTAAAGAAGTTCGATATCATTAAGATACATACAATCCATATTCCCGTGAATCAGGTTGTCGCCAAAATCTGCTTGTAAGGACTAATTAAATCACTAATTGTAAGAAAATAACTTTACACAGAAATTGCAAGATGAAAATTTTGGAAGAAATAAAGATAATGAAGAATATATAAGCAATCTTATACTCTGTTTCACCCTAACTTGGCAGTAGTGTATATTCTAGGTATGCCGAATCGCAGTCGTTGTCATGGGAACTGGGTTACTTTAAAGTAGAAAGTTACTAGAAATGCAGATCGCTGGCGAAACTTCATCTCGCAAATTTTTCGCCAAATAGTAAATATTTATTTACTTTATTATATTATCATTTTATCGGAGAACTAATTTTTTCCTTATTTTTTCAATATTATTGATACATTATTTTAATAAATCATTAAAGTTATTTCATTTCGTTTCATCGTTTCTCAAAAGAAAACCCTAAATCTTTCAATATTCTGTAAAGCGTAGTTCGGCTATTGTTTTTAAAAAAGATATCTGTAGCCTTGTTCACATGTTTTAAAACTTTATCTATTGTTGAGATCTCATTTTTACGAAAAAAATGCATGGATTTTTCGCCAAATACAGGATAGTGTAAAATCATCATATTTTACAAGACCTGAATGTTTACCTACTGAGCCTGGTCGCTTCTTTCCTGGGGTACTTAAAGGACTGAATGCTTCATTTCTTTTTTCAAAAGAAAAACTGTTCATTGCGAAACACCTGTAAGATGCGAAACTTTATCGACGATTTGATTGATGGAATCTTGAGGGTTTTCTCGGAGACGAGAATAAACCTTTAATATGTTTCTGCATGCTGCACTTTTCGTTGGTTTCACTCGTCTTGAAGGTGTGCACAGTGTAGTCGGTGATAGCATTTTTTCTTTTTCAGATATTTTAGAAGTGAATAGAAATGACGAATCGAATAAATATTCAACAATCAAAACTAGTAACTACTAATGTGATTAATAGTATCAAAAATACCAGCTGGTAAAAAAGCGAGAATAAAAAAGTACGAAAGATGATAATGGTTGCGAACTGAATGAAGCTGAGTTGGCGGAGACGTAAAAGAAAAGCGCGCCAAATATTTGACCTTGAAGACCGGTTCTAGCCAAAGTGGAATTCATTATGTCAATCTTTTAGTTTTATTCGTTCGCTTTATTTACAAAATACTTAACAGACAAGAACTTCTAACTTGAGAATAATTTTAAATACAAACTGATAAAAAAAGAATTTCTGTAATTTATGATATTTTTTGATAAATTTCTGCGCATTTTAACTATTTTAAAGTCGGAATTGAAAGGGAACCCTTTCCCAACGCGGAGCGCCACATTTTCTGCCTTTTACAATACTGCCAAGTTACGGTGAAACAGAGTATAATAATAATTTTAACACTTAAGGTTAAAATTCGTTAAAAAACAATGTTTTCTACTAAAGTTAATTACTACTAAAATGATATATTCTGAAAGCTTTTAAAATAAATATGTTTGCATAGAAATTGGCAAGTAGAAAATTTTGGGAGAAATAAAGATAATTGGGAGTACATAAGCCTTCTCAATTGCCATTTTATACTTTAGTTCAACATTCGTTAACAAACAGTATTTTCTACTAAAATTAATATCAACTTTTATATATTCTGAAAGCATTTAAAATGAATAAGTTTTTATAAAAACTGCACCGATAAAAAGAAACGACTTATGAAAACTACCGTGCTGCACTTTTTCCATTCAATACACACCCACTCAGTAGAGCAAACGATTCCGACCATATTTGCGCTCGAATTCCTACTGAAACCATTTACAAATTCAAACTCCCTCTCTGCGACTTCCGATAAATTTTCATGCTGACATCCTCCTTCAAGTGTGTTTCAGAATGTTGCAGTATTTCGGGAGTTTTAGTGCATAAACACTCGCGAACCATTAGCGTGCTCCTCCAACGTCCTCCCCTTTAAGTCGTTTTGGGAATTCGGTACTTTGAGAAGAGTTTCAGTTTGAATAAGTGTTGTGGCTTGCGTATTTCCAAGTAGGGTGAATGATTTCTAATAACGCGGTTTATTTTGTGTTAGACTGTGTATGGCTGGGAAAAAGTGGGATATTTTGAACTGTATTCAGAAGGAAAGGATATTGGATTTTAATGAGGAGTAAATGTTATATTTTTGAATTTTATTTATGGTATTATGAGGTACGTCAGCTTTGAATCGCTTAGTTCAATTTAAAAGCAAACAGTTCCAAGCTGAAATAATCTTGCTTTTAATATTCATTCATTCAAATGTTTTTTAAAGCAATTATTACATTATTCACAACTAGCCGCCTTTGGCGACCAGCCGGTTCGCAAATCTTAATGTTCGTTAAAATTTTAATAATTAAATATTTTATGCAATTCCAACTTTAATAGATTCTTCAGCAAAATATTTTAAAACTTCAAATTTTGATAGTCATATAATTCACTCATAATATTATAAAGGCCTTCAGTCATAACGTGATATGTATCTCTCTAATTTTCTGTTACCCCTCGTAGAATTTATGCTTTAAATTAAAGTGTAAAGGATTAATCTGCAATTAATATAATAATATTTTTTACTGAGACAAAGCATTTTTTAATAATATGATTACTGATAATAGAGTCACTGAGCGTTTAAACTTTATGGGCACTAAAGAATATCTTTCTTAATTTATATAATATCTCAAGAATTTGTCAACAAAATTTTCTCAGATTCATCATGAACGGATCGATTCATTAACAATGTTTCATTTTAAATGCATCAAACACTAAGAAAATAAAATGAATCGTTTAAAATAATCGGTCGAAAACAGGTTTAAAAAAACTACTTAAAAAACGATGTACTTAAAACTATAAGCATATATCAAAAAATATATAACTAACATAAATACAATTTAATTACAAAAGCATGCAATTAGCCTAAAAATAATTTAAATCATTGAAAACAGGTTAAAAAATACTTAAAAAACGATGTACTTAAAACTATAAGCATATACAAAAAATATATAACTAACATAAATACAATTTACTTACAAAAGCATACAACTAACCTAAAAGTAATTTAAATCGTCCGTTGATAATGGTTGCCATGCCAACAATCAGAACACAGTGCGCATGCGTGAATTTTCTTCGCCTTTTACGGTAACGCAAATGCGTGAATTTTTCTACGCCAGTTGGGGTAACGCTATGCAGATTAGACATTTTTAATTTCCTTTATTCTGTGTTATTTTAATTCAAAAGTACTTCAGAATGAATCTGAAACATGGATTAATTAACAATGTTTAATTTTAAATGCATCAAACATTAAGAAAATAAACAGAATCGTTTGAAATAATCCGCCGAAAAATCTTAACCCTAGCCTCATTACTGTTGGGAGAAAAAAAGAACTAAAGCCTAAATCATTTGGCGTTGGGGAAAATGGAAGATTATTTTGGCGGAAAAGTTGGCGGTGGGGAAAATGGAAGATTTTTTTGGCGGGAAAGTTAGTTTTTAATTAATAATTAAAATTCTAATTAAAATTTCAAAAAAAGGGACCCCAGGTGCACATTCCCGACCTCTAAGGTATACATGTACCAAATTTGGTAGCTGTATGTCAAATGACCTGGCCTGTAGAGCGCCAACACACACACACACACACACACACACACATTGAGCTTTATTATAAGTATATATAGATTAATGAGGAATGAAAGATGTACAATTAAGGGATTTTAATGAGAAATGAGGGTAATATTTTTGAATTTCATCAAGGATATCATAAAATAGACCACCTTCGAATCACTCAGTTCAATTCAAAAACAAAAACAAAAAAAACAAAAAAATCCATGCTTAAATATATTTTTTTATATCTTTTCTTTCAAACATATTTTTAAAAAATTTTACTATTTAAAATTAAAGAAAGTGCATATCCCGTATTTCTATATCCATTATTGGTTACATGATATAGCATAATGAGAACGTTTTGCTAAAGTAAAAGTATCTTATATATGTTACGGCCAAAGCCCGAAATTGGCCAGATCGCGAATTGGCCGGCCAATTCGCGAGCTGGCCAACGTTGCTGTAAACTTAACTGCCAATGTCCGATCTTTTCTTGATTTCGGACTTTGGCCGGCCAATTCGCGAAATGGCTGGGGACGATCGGCCAAAGTAGAAAGAAAGGAATCAAGAGCACATTGTTTTACACCCTGTTAAAAATGAAGTATTTAAAAATGAGTACTTCTGCGTACTGTTTTTTTTTTTTTAAGTACAATTGTTTCAGAAACGAGTTCAAATATAAGTGACATCTCTGAGTTAAAAATAAGCTTGTAATATATAAAAATATGATCTCGTGTTATTCTGTTCTCATATTAAAGCCATAATAGGAATTATTCAGTGAACGTATATACTTTAACAACGTGATAGCGTGAAGATTAGATTTGTGCCCTTCAAAATGAAAACATTATATCTTGAGCAAAGACGTTGCGTATCGTGTATGAATACAAAGGCAAATTGAGTATTCAGTTTTCAATTTCAATGTCGAGAAACCCTGCAGAGGATTAGCGTATCTTCATTGAGGCACTCGGTGAAGTGCTCTAAAATCGCCAGTTTTTATAGAAGAGTGATATTGAAATTTCATAAATCAGTCAGTTTTAGTGATTGATTTAGTTGGTTGGAGTTCAACAATTTTTATTAAAAATATTGGTGTCTCAAGAATATTTTGTTAAATATGATTCAAAGGGTAGAGGACCTATGTAAAAATTTAAAATTCCTGATTCATCGGAGCATTTATTGACTAAAGTTATATTAAATATAATTATTTAGTTAATTTAGACCATTTTGTTAACTAATGTATTACCCAAATTAGCTGATGGTAGCTGATTAGAATGATTATCCTAAGTATATTAAACTATGCTTGCCTTAAATTAAATTGTTTTATTGAATTAATAATATAGGTATTGTCAAAGCCTTTTACTTTTTCCTCCTTTTACTTTTCAGAAAATATCTTATTTCATTTTTTTTTTCATTTTATACAGACACCTGCAGAAAATTACAATTCTGTTTATTAAATTTGCAATAATAATTGATTTATTTTTTAATTTAAACTTCTATCAATGTGATGGCAACACGTTGATAAAAGCTATTTTTTTTAATTTGACGTGCTCGTGCAGATTAAATTTTAGCATAATTTAATCTAAGCATAATTTATAAATTAAATTTTAAGCTTTAATTAAAAAAAGCTTTAATT
Source organism: Argiope bruennichi (assembly GCF_947563725.1). Taxonomy (NCBI): domain Eukaryota; kingdom Metazoa; phylum Arthropoda; class Arachnida; order Araneae; family Araneidae; genus Argiope; species Argiope bruennichi. The sequence continues at coordinate 95,783,008 of NC_079160.1, forward strand.
TGATGCAAAAATCGATTTTGTGCTGTAATATTTTCTGGTTATAGCGACAAAACGCCGAAATTACGCTTAATTTTTAATTAAAATTCTAATTAAAAATTTTAAAAAATCGCTCCACGGTGCATATTTTTGACCTCCAAGGTATATATATGACAAATTTGATAACTGTTTGTCAAACGGTTTGGACTGTAGAGCGCCAACACACACACACACACACACACACACACACGCGCGCGCGCGCGCGCGCGCGCACAAACATACATTGAGCTTTATTTATAAGTATAGATTATCACATCGGGCTTTGGCCAAGGATTTCCGGCCACTTCGCGAAATGGCCAGCCAAAGTAGAAAATACAACATTAATTGCAAGTATTTCGGACTTTGGCCAAACTTCTTCGCCAGTTCGCGAACTGGCAGTATTTCGGGCTTTGGCCGTAACATATATATATATGTGTGTGTGTGTGTGTAATGATACTTTTTAATCTAAACTAAATTTAATTAGCACATAATTAGCATCATTCTAAAATTTTTTCATATTTCCTAATCCAATTTTAATTTTTTGTTACTTTTTTAATATTTTGTTATTTTTGATTATTTAGGTTTATATATATATTTTTTTATAAACATCTTTTAATCTTTTTATATTTCTGATATTCTTGTTGTAGATGATTTCAGTACTAATATAAATGTACTGAAAACTTGGTTATCACTTCTAAGATGCGTTAAAATTTTAACCTCATACTTGTTGCTTATGTAATGGTTGCATATCAAAGGATCCTAACGCACTTCCATGTCTTGCAGTAGGAGGAAAAGTGCAATGACATTTTAAAATCTAATTTAAATCTTAATTAATTTGCTAATTTTTAGTTTAAATTAGCTCATATTGACATCATTATAAAATGTTCGCTTACTTTCTTATCCAATTCCATCTTTTGATTTAATTATTTTTAACTCGCGTTCTTGAAAACTGCCGACTTCAGCATTTTTACACGCTCGGAGTGAAAGGTAAAAATCTCTAATGGTTACAATAATCTTTTTAGGATACCTAACATTCCCTTTTTTAAATGATACATGTCAAAGAAATCCCTATGAAAATCTCATAGTAAAATACCTCAAGGGAAAAAATTTCCGTCAATTTTTTGTCCCGATGTAGACTGACTCATCGCTTTGTACAAATTATTCCTCTCAGAATGAAATAAAAATCAGTTAACATTTTAAAAGTTTATTCTATTCAGCCACGTATCCATTAAAATATGATTACATACACAAAACGCACTTTCTCTTTCACACACACACACACACACACACACAGACACACACACACACACACACACACACTCACACACACACACACACACACATACACACACACACACACACAAGCCAATGAGAGCCAATACATGGACGAATATTAGATCCTTCGCAGAAAAAATTCCAGATTTCAATCCTTGCTTTAAAGTGACCCTTCTTAAAGTTATTTTTATGTTACTTTATGCAATTTACACTGAAAGTAATTGATTATTCAAAGTATGGATAGTTTCATTTTTGTTTTAAATGTAACATCATTGCCACATTCTAAAAGTAATACATTATCCTCTTAAATTTTTTTAGGAAATATTTTCTTTATAAGTTAGTTTCTTAAAAAAATTAACAGTAGCTTTAAGGTTTGTATTCTTTAAGTCTTCTAAATTAATTCTTACTCAATATCCACTTCTTTTCTTCAAATTTATTCTATTTTATGCAATTAAGTTCAAATATTTAGCAAAAAAAAATTATCTTTGTAAATTATAATAACGCGGAAGGTTCACAATGAAATTCTAAATTAACTAGACACCGAAACCTTTTAACGGATGCACCACAACTAATGAATAACATAATATATTTCTTACCGCGCTTAAAAATACACATACAAATTTAGTATAATAGTGTTTTGTAAATTAACATTAAAATTCATTAAATAGATAAATAATAGCGTTTTGTAAACAAGAATATTTCTTGTTTGAAAACAAATTATTTTTTATTTTACTTGGATAGTATTTGGATTTATAAAATTTAATTAAAAGGTTATTATTTAATAAAGTCTCTTAACTTGAATTGCCATTAAATAAACACATTATTTATCAAACCGAAGAAAAATGTTACAATAAGCTTTTAAAAATTTTTCTTACATATAATTCTAAACAGTTCAATGTTTAATTTTTAATTTTGCTTTTCAATTTAACAGACGATAATTACATATTCAATAAAATGAAACTCAGAATTATTTATTTATTTTAAGATGTTTGATATGTATAAAAATTTGAGTTAATTATTATTCTGAGGTAGAAAAAAAAAGATTTCAAGCAAATTATAATTATTATTATTATTTTATACCACCACGATCAGATTCGGCTGTTAAATTTTTTACGCAAACAAGTGTTGACATTTCACGAAAAATGTGATGCAAAAATGAATTTATTAACCATTTTTTACGAGATAATAAATTTATAAGAGGGGAAAAAAATCTGGATTTTTTTTTTCGTTGAAAGGTTTTTGATTATTTTTCGTCGACTTATATCCATAACGGTAAAAGAATTCTCAGACCACTTTTATAACTTATAAAAAATTCTTTGATAAGCTAATTTAATGAATATTGGAGCAAGGAGAATTTGAGAAATCGATTTAAAATGTTGTTATAAGAAGGAAAAAAATATGAAGTAATTCTAAACAAATCATTCACGTAGAAAATATGAAAGCATCAATTAACTTTTTATTGTAACTTTTAGTTTCATATTTATTCCTTTCTTTTTCTTATTCCCCTGAAGTTTTTTGATAATTTTCGCTTGAATAAAATAGAATATTAATAGATATTTCAGAAAAGGGAATTTCTTACATTTTTGTGTTATAAAACTTTTTTTTTCTTGAGATCGAAGGCTTCAGCTTCTAAATAATGTAGAAAGTATAAATTTAGATTTATTCTGTGTTTAAATGTATTTTAAGAGATAAAGTATTTTGATGATAAACCAGTTTGTTAGATTCTGTATATTATCACAAATTAAATAATAAGAAAAATTATACATATGTCAGCTTGTTAGGTGAGTGAATATATTTCTTATACGCTTTATAAAATAAATTTATGATTTTTTTCTTAATTTGTGATTTTTAATTAAAGTGAATAATTAGAATTTTACGTCAAAATAATCGAACATGTTGGAAATAAGCTTTCAAACACTCTTTAAATTTTATATTAACAGAAATGGAATAATGAAAATATCACAAATAAATTTCATTTGTATCTTTTAAGTAGAACAGAATGAATCAGATATGCTGGTTAATGAATCTTAATATTTCTTGAAGAAAATTTTTATACCTTAGGAGAAAGGTATTAAATATACTTTATTTAATATATGCGCCATCACTAGGTGTATATTTTATCCATTTGTCCTTTGAATTGTGAATATTTTAGGAGTAAAATTATTCATACTTTTGAGGCGATCCATTTTTCAGCATCCTTGTAATAGTAGAAATGCTATTTGGTAAGTGTGTGAAACAATGGGCAACTATTGTGATCAATAATTACCCACTGCTTGTTGACCACTATTACTCTCAATAGTAGGCCACGCCTACTTCAGGAAGATCACTTAACCTAATGGGACAATGGCAAATAGTCTTCCATTGTCATTATCCTATTGGGATAGAATACCCAGTAGACATCCATTTGCCGTTACCCTATTGGAGACCACCTAATGTTCTTGAGATAAGCGCAGCCTTTCATTGCGCACAATAATTGACCTTGTGAGATGACTGCTTCAGACATCGATGAAAACAAGCGATAGTGAGACGACGTCAAGTCTGATCAGTATGGTGAGTGGTCAAGAATTCTCAGCCACTTGCAGAATAGTGTATCTGATGTCTATCACTCTGTGGGATGGAGTGTTTTCTTACTTAAAAATCACTTTTGTATGCTTTGCAGCCAATTGATTAATTAATAGTTAATAGATCAGCATTAATCAATTGATCATTATGATTGATCAATGAATAGTTGATCAATCATGATGACCAACTATTCATTGATCATTATTAATAATGATTAGTTAATGATTCATATGTCAATTATATACCTTGATCATGATACGTAAATGATTCATAGACCAAGTGGCATTCATTGATCATTATGATTGATCAAGAAATAGTTGATCAATCCTATTTATCAGTTGTTGATAGTAGCGAATGACATTAATTGTTTCACTTGATTTTGGAAGCTCAAGGTAAACTACACTGTTTTGATCTCACCAAATGCAAATTTGTGGAACCAGCATTTTTGAATCATCTAAAACAATGCAAAGTCACATTTTGTGTTAAGATACTGCCACCGTAACATTCCACAACAATATAAAGGTTTACACTAACGTTTTTCCTTTGATTAAACAATAAATGTAGATCGCATGTGCTCTTTATTTTGTGTGAAAATGCATATTTAACACATAAACATGATATCACGCAAATTTGATCAGTAGGACAATATTAGTTGCTAGGACAGTATGGGTGAATGAATGGTATGAAACAATCGACAATATTAGTTGCCCATCACAGATATACTCTTTTAGTTTAGTTTTTTAATTTAGTTTAGTTTAGTTAGTTTATATTAGTTTTTTTTCACAGATATACTGTCCCAGCAAAAAATTGACATATTAGCTATGAATGTGAGCCAGTCCTTGCTTCCAAGCGCAGAAAAATAAAAAAAAAAATTATTAACAGCATACTTGTATGATACCTGGTATTAAAGAGAGAAGGGATTTAGGGCAATTTTTTTTATAATATTTCCAAATTTTGAAATATGAGAAGGAGGTAAAAAATATATTCTTCTTGACATAAATAATTACACAATAACTTAGCTTAGAGTTTTATCATTTCCAAGTTACTACAAAATTAATTGAGTTTAGCTTTCGCCTACGAATTGCAATTAGAAGACTTGGACGATATCATTAAATCACCAACTCACTCTCCAAATTATCATGCTACAACAATTTGTTGGCATTGGATATTCTATTATTAAGTCAATATGCATCAGGTTTGCATACTCAGCGCATTTTAGTTGAATGGACTTCAAACCTTGAATTGTTTTTTTTTTTTTATTCCGAAACTAAAGTACTATTACTAGGCTCAAGAAAAATAAAAATAAAGTAACCAAATGAAATCTTCAGATGAATAAAACATATTTCACAATGCCAGTAAAGCGGATTCCAATTAGTAAACCTTTTTTTTAAACTGCATCCAGTATTTATCTCTCAATTTCCGAAATGATTTTGTAAAGATTCGAGCCAAATATTTTAATTTACTTTGGGCAAGTAAATATGAGCTGATCTATAAGCCCATTACTAACTGCTATGCATACACGAACGAAAAAAAACATTGTTGTCTGAAGACGCAACCTTTAGTTCTGGATAGCTGCATATTTACTTTTCCCCTAAGTAACCCCAGCTCCCAAGTCACAACAAAAGAAGGGCACTGCATTCACGAAATTACTTTGCGTTATTAGTTCTTTAATGTTTCTCTGTAGGAACTTAATGAATAAATCAGAATATTTGACCCAGAGATGCTTATTTACCAACCAAGCATTTAATCTTCTGTTTGACTCAAAGAAGTAATCTTAGAGTTGAATAACAAATCACGTAGAGTTTCCAAGCTATGGTATATTAAATTACATGCATGGGTAATCAAATAAAGATAGCTATGGTGAAATCTTTGAAATTATGCCATGAGTGTATGGTTGGAAAAGTGATTGTGCTTCCTTTGTCCAAATGTTTGTTTTATTCTTTTGATGTGTTCCATTTAATTATATTATCATTTGTTAAGGAGGTATAATGAATGAAACTTTTTTTATATTGCACTTAATATCAGTCACCTGGAAATTCTATTTATAAAGAAATTAATATATTGGGCATTCCCTTGTTTCATTTAAATAAAAAAAAGCATTATTAACTTCTAGGTGCCTTTGAAGTCTGTCTTCATAGAAAGGGATCACCGATTGTAAAAATCCTGAATTCTTGTGGGAAAGACAGAAAGAAATCTTTATCTCGAAATAATTAATCAAGTGAATAAAGGATAATGAAGCAATTTAATTATTAATATTGCGGGACATTTGTAAGTCACAGCAACAAATTTAATGTTTAAAATTGAAAACTTAACCAGAATGTCATTTCATGAGTAAGAATATTATAAACTTCATTTAACTCCATTTTTAATGAAGCATTTTGGTAAAATAATCCTAAGAAAATTTTCTATTGTAAATTCTCAAAATCCAATCTTTAAGAACGAATTTGTTTAATGCGGAGAAATATATACATGAAACCCAAACGGTTTCTGCAATGCAATTCTTATCTGTCTTTTCAGGAAATCTGGAACACTGAATCGAAATTAAAAAAAAAATGATTTGCGACTTGCTTTTCTCAGAAGTTTTGGTTCAAAAAGGCGAAACAAACATTTTTCTATGTTTGTTTCAGGACTATTTTCTATAAAATGTATGTCTAAAATAATAATGTTCTATAAAATAAAAGTCCAAATACTTTATCAAAATTCAATCTTACCTTTGAATATAAAGCATGAACGATGGGCAGAAAATAGATTTATATTCCATTGTTATGGAAGGTTTCCTGAAAATTGGAACAAACATTTCTTTTTACAAAAATTATGATTACTCATATAAGTTTAATTGAACAATGTAGAAAATTATATGAAAACGCTCTAGATTATGTAGAGGTTGATAATAAAGAGTTGCAAAAGTTAAATTTTCTAAGATCTCCAAAGTGTAAAATTCTAGAATGAATCTCTTTTACTCGTCTATATGCGTTTCATTTATAAGAGGAACATTAAATATATATTTCATTATTTAATGGCTAATATATATTTCGCAATAGGTTATTAAAAGGTCGTAATTAGAAAATAATAAAAAATTTGTTCTATGATAAAAAAAACGTTTAAAAAATGCAACAATTGTAATGCTTATGTAATATATGTAATGTAAATGTAATTGCATTTTCAAAGAATCACTTACTACACTTATAGAAATTTCCTTTATTCTAAAATATTTATGTTCACGTGATCCAATGTCCAATCGTTACTTATATTATGAAGACAGGCATTTTGATTTCGCCAGCAAAGATTTGATATGCCCTGCAGGAGGTGGTTATACACACAAAAACAGAACTCAATTTCTAGGTTAAATCAGGTCTAAGAAAAAAATTTAATAGCTCCTTGTAAGCCAATCTGTCAGGGAGTTCCACATTCTGCCGTTGTCATACAACCAATGAGTGGAGAGCAGATGCACTTCTCAATGCAGCTACAAGATCTCCTTGTAAGCCAATCTGTTCAGGGAATTCCACATTCGATCGTTGTCATACAACTGTAAGGCGAGATACCATCCCATTGTAACTACATACGTGGTAGTACTGACAAAAGGAATTCACTTAGTAGCCACTTACATCTAAATGAATGTTCGGTTTCATCCAACATACTGTTTCTAAATTTTAAACCGAACAACAAGTTTCTGAAAATATTCTACCAAAAATATATAGAAATGCCGCTGAAGATACTTTCGTACGAAAGATTGTTTTTATCACTCGAAAAATTATCGTTGTGAGTGTTTGCATAAAATAATTTTTCTGGAATTGTTTTACTTTTCTAAAATAAATGTCAGAATATAAATTTATAATAAACTGTTATAAATTTAGAAAAATGAAATTATTTTTCAATTTTTTAGTATGAAACTTCATGCCTTTATAAATTAATATGAGATTTATTTTGCTAATTGACACTTTTATACTAAAACCTTCGTATGGAAATTAATGTTAAAAAAACTTATTGTGAATCTCCATAGAAGAAACAAATAATTAGCCACCTTATTTAATAAAACTTTGTTATTTAAGATATATGTATATATGCAACATTTTAGGAAATAAATGCTTTTCCAATTTTTTTGATGCACCAATTATATATTATTCTTGAGATGAAATTTTAAAAAAGTATTTGGAAAATATTTCTATAATTGATAGATGAATATTAGTGACGGTTCCAAAAAGGTCTAACTTTCCTAAGAAAAATTACAATAAAAAATCGCACAAGAGGATGAAGAAAAATTCCATATATGCGAGATGAATTTATAACACACCTATCCGAAGAAGCTATAAAGAAAAAAAAAACTTTTCTACTACGAACCATTTGAAGCCAACAACCTGTACTACTTCTCCATTGTGAATGACCCTTTTCTTGAATTCAATTTCCTTTACTTTCTGGACTTTCTGTCGTGCGGAAGAATATACCAACAAAAAAGTGATGTGACTGGAATTTCAAATTTTGTTTTGAATGATCTCTTTCTCAATGCTTTTTTGATATTTAAATCTGAAAAAAATTGTGCAATGTAGACATAAAAGCTTTTAAGTGCTGAATGGGTGTCATAATTGTTTCTTCTATTTGATATTTTACAATCATTTTTATTTTTTCAAAATATATTTAAAAATACTTTGGCTGTTTATAAGATTTAAAACAAATGTCCAAGATCTCATTCATAAGACTTTTCAAATAAACTTTCTAAGTTTTAAAATATATTTATGATAGAATACCTTTATATTGTTGAAAAATACTTGAGACGAAAGAAGAAGAAAAAATCGATGATAAAATTTCAAATTTTTGATTTTTTCTTTTAAAAATGGAGCAATTAATAAAAGATAATACTGTCGTTATTAAGAATATAGTGTCGGATTTTGTTTTAATATAAGATGCCTTTTGTGACCAGTTGGTCAACCGGAATAAATGACTGCAAACAATTTCAGTTAAACATTTCATGCGAATTTGGTTTCATGGATTCCTATTCAAGATATTTTTTTTTCCCATTCAAATTTTGATACATGTACAGGGTGATCGAAATTTAAACATCCCTTTTCTGAACTCTCCATATAGCGAATTACTCAGTGCAAACATTCTAAAATTGTTGAACATACCATTCAAGACACGAGAATCGAATTACGTGAAAAAATTAACTCCAGAAACACCGATAGATGGCGGTGTATAACATAAAATATGCTGAAAAGTTACAAATATTCACAAAAAAGACAAAAACGTGCGGGGTGGAATTTGCCTTCATAGTTCCCTTTTCGAGGTATTAGCTATACTAGTTATTGTATACTAAATATATATTATATATACTAGTTATATGTAATATTATATATATATATATATATATATATATATATAACATATATACATTATATACATACATACATATATATATATATATATATACATAGTAACCAATCTTAAGTAAGAAAAAGTTTGAAAACGAAACTTAAATGAAAACGAAACAAAATAGTTTCGAAATCGCAACTAAAATTTATAACCTATTTAAACTATTTTGTTATTGTATTTTTACTTTGTTGTGGTTAATTTCTTCTAATTTGTTGTTTTATATTTCCTTTCTGTTAAAATTTTATATCTCTTGAGCATAATTTCGGCGGATTTTTGGGTCACGAGGAATCATTATTAGACAATGTCTGTATTTTCTCACAGAAAAAATCCCTTTCTTTGAATCCCTGCCTGAGGGTGACCCTTGAAAAAGTCTTTAGGCCCGGATTCTTTTTTTACATTTTTTACTTTTACATTTACCGGGGAGTTCGTAAATATCTCATCTAGCTCAAAGGTAGAGATGCATAATCCACGATTTTTTGAATAACAAATAATATTGCTATTGTTATTTTTAAATATGCGTTCCAAATATCTGTTATTTCAATCATATTATTAATTAAAAATTATTACTTAATATTAAATATAAAATTTATTAATTGTAATTAATACTTAATTTACTAATTTAATTAACGTGTGAATGAATTAATTTGTCTGTTTCAGCTTCCTTCTTAAATTTTATTTTTTTTCTCAAAACTATTTATTTAATTTATTTATTAGAGTGAACCATTTTCTGGAAAAGATGAGTTAAAAATATATTTCTTTAAAATGTTTACTTTAGTCCTATATTATACCAATAGATGGCGCCAGCATTAAACAGAGTACATGTAATGAAAGTCAAACATGTTACGAGCAATAAAAAATGATCTGTATGGAATAGTGCATCATCAAATACGAATATCGGTGACTTCGCACTTTCCAGTGAAGCCTCGCACTTTCCTGTGAAATCACCGCTGCGATAAATTTCAGTGATATGCAATTCAATGATACGATACGATAATTCCAATAACCGGTCCGTTCACTTTTCAATCCAATCACAGATTTCTTTTGTGAGCTTCCATTGGACAGATCGTATCGTCACCGCTCCGGCAAATTTCAGTGATATCGTATCGATTGTTAGTTTCTATCGTGATCCAAAACTTGTAATCGAAATATCATCAGTAAGATCGTATGAAGGATTTGAATCACACCCCTCTTTGAAAAGTATTGATCACTTGTATTTGTGACTTTTTGATATTGGTTACGTAATAACCGCTCTGAAAATATTCGTCATCCCTACTCAAAGGGGTGGACATTTTCATTTCGCTATACCTTTCTTAATATTGAAGGCAGAAAAATAAATTCAATAGCTAAAATTAGCTCTCCAATAAGAGAAACAAATTTTGTATTTAAAATTTTTGGATAACTGCAATGTCGTAGAAATTAAAGGTTGAAAAGTGATTTTCAAATCCTAATTTTGACTGTTTCTATCATCAATTTATGCTGCCAGATAGTAACTCAGTTGTAATGGTATCTGCCATTGCCTTTCAGCTTGCCGAGAGGTAATTTATTAATATATTCCATGTGTTACGTGTTTCAATCTTACGTTAAAATGTTTTCGGATATTTCGACTGAATATTGTAATTTAATCCATGTTTCTTTGTTTTTATTACGATGTATTAGGTAAAGATCAAGTTACTGTTTTTTCAGGTATAATTTACAAAAGCATTTCACGATAATAAAGAAATCGTTTAAATATTGTATGTAACCTATTAGTTCAATTACACAGTTACTATTGGAATCTAGGTCGGTCTGTATTCTGTCAATCCTGTGTTCACCAAAGATGAATTATATCGTAATCTGCTGGGATGCATCGAATGCACTCGATTCTCAAGCTTTGTCCGCGTGGTTGAACCACAATGGCCGTTTCTATTAAGTTAGAGTTAAATACACAATACGACAATTGCATTTTAAATGACTTCAATTATCATCGAATAGCAGAGTCTTAAATTGCACTGAATATTGGCACCAATTACACAGTAATTTAAAACAGTAAATAAATAAAATGTATTTGTACAGAAAATTGTAAAATTTCTATCAGATATAAATTGTTCTCTTTTATTTTGAATTTATTTTTTTTTTTTTTTTTTGAAGGAAGACTTAGTCAGTATATCTTGAGAAATGGTTACTTTCGTTATTAAGTTGAAAAATTAACTATTCAGTCATATCAAAATGGTCAACATAATATTATTTATACTTAAATATTTAAGAGCAAAATTTAACCCCTCACTACACTCATGAGGTCGTTTTGACCAGATGCTTTCTCGTTTGTTTAGAAATTCTAAGAACTTACGAAAGATTGCACCTGTTACTTCCCGCACCTTCTTAACGGAGCTAGAAAAAGACAGGAGCAATGAATTCAGAATCTTATTTGTTACATGAAAGTTGCGGTCAAAGTGACATCTGAGTGCAATACCGATTCAGATTCTTTTAATGTTATGGCTATGACCGCCTACAAATATGAGCAGTAAATATTCAGAGATCTCGCAGTTGTTCCTATTGATAATAAAAATAATGATAGTTCAGGTTTGCAAATATTGATGAAATTTTAGAAAGTGATTTTGATATAGATTTGGAAAAAACTCAGATTCTGAATATTCTAGAAAATCTGATCTTGACTTTTCCTGCTCTAGATGCTTGTATAAATGCTAGTATATATGCTAGTATATATGTATATATGCTAGTATATATGTATATATGCTAGTATATATGTATATATGCTAGTATATATGTATATATGCTAGTAAATCCTTGTATAAAATGCATTATCTTATGCAGGGTGTCCCAAAAACCTTGACCTCGGCTTTTATTCCTTAATATTGATCGTAGGCATATACTGTAAATTACAAAATTGAGTAAAAAAAAAGGTGCAAAATGTTAGGAAATTAATTACAATTTTCAAGCGGTTAAACTTCAAAAAATACAAAATTTAAATTTTTATACGGACCCCGTACAAAAAATTTCCAATGAGTAAATGTGTCCCATCTTCTAACAAGAAAAAAAATGAGAATTTTATAATGAAAAATTCTGAAAGATATGTTAAAACAAGGTTAGAGAAGGAACAATCACGAATTAAAATGCACATATATACAGCTTCAGTGCAGGTGACGCCACGCAGGGATGCATCATAAGAAAATTAAATATGCTTCATATCTTTAGTTTTAAATACAAATTTTAAAATATATGCTTCCTGAAAAATACTTTGAAATTTTATATCATGAATAACAGAATATAACTTAAAAATAGCACAGTCAGTGAACTTGTAAAAAATCTTATGTAATCTTTCATTAATCTTTCCTTTATGTAATATTTTCTTTTAGTTATTATTTCTACTCATTTTTAAAACTTCTGAACCAATAAATAGTAAAATTATAATTTATTTATTCAATTATTACTTTCTTTGTTTATTTGTGTCCGATCACTGAAACACGAACATCCGACATGATTTTTTCTGTTTGAGAACTTACATCCAGGCATCGAAAAGTGATTTAAGTCAGCATATATGTAGTTTCATATCTTTGAGATTCTGCTGAAATTTCGTACATGACCGTATTAGATGATGCGATACATTTTACTCATTGGGAATTTTTTTGTACGGGGTCCTATAAAAACGTAAATTTTGAATTTTTTATAGTTTTGAAAAGTTTAATTGATTTCATAGAAATTTGCACCTTTTTTTACGCAACTTTGTAATTTACAGTATATGTCTACGATCAATATTTCAGGAATAAAAGCCGCGGTCAAGGTTTTTGAGACATCATGCATAAATAAATTATCTTGAAATTTATGCTAACAATTCATTTTATTCTGAACGTTTTTTTTTAATTATATATATGAAAACGAGTCACACGTTAATGAAGTTAAAAGTTTTAAAGTTGTACGATTAACCTCTTTTTCCTGAAAATTGTCAAATGTCATATGTAAAATATGGATTTTTCTTATTTTTCAAATATTTTTTTCAATAAAAAACCCATTTACTTTAAAAATAATATGAATGGAATTGAGAAAATGTAAGAGAAAAAGGGACTAAGCTCACTTTCGGATTTTTAAAATCGTGTTTTTGTCCGAAATAGAACCTACTTGCATGAAAAAATTTCATATATTTGGTTTTTACACAAATAACTAATATGATAAGGAGCAAGTGCCTGAAAATATGGAGTCTAACTGATGGTCTAAAAATGGGAGCGTGTATTGAAGGATTATCTCATAAGAACGCGTCTTTGGACTCTAAGACTTCAATGCTTTAAAAATATGACAGGAATTCGATTTAGTAGTAATAAGTGAAAATAGGAAACTCCAGTTTCATAGTAGCTGTATCCAAGGTCTTTTGGAAGCTGGTCACACGCATTTCGGGAATGCCTCCATTTCCATATCTTAGAAAACAGTCTCTGAGTTTTGATATCCGATGCGCATACTCGCTTTTCAGTGCTGGGATATTTAAAGGAAGATCGCAATCAAGATTTATTACGAATTTAGTAATATAATTTTTCTATCATTAAATAATAATTTAAATTTAAATATTTCCTTTTTAAAAAAATAAAACTTAATAATTTTTAAAATATTTTCAAGATTTCAAACTACAAATATTTCTAAATATGGGAAATTGTGCATATAGAAATTATTTTGTGGAAATGATTTACTGTGAAATTGTAAAAGTTACTGATGTGGAAACTATTCGTTTGTATTTTATGTATTGGGCTTTCATACAACTATAGTTTTCTGTAACATGGGTCTAATTTCTTAGGACTTGTTGACCGGGTCTGCAAAGCCCAATGCATTTCCTCGAATGAGTACAAAGAAACAGCGACTTCGTGGGTTAATATTTTCAAAATATTTTCAAGATTTCAAACTACAAATATTTCTAAATATGGAAAATTGTGCATATAGAAATTATTTTGTGGAAATGATTTACTGTGAAATTGTAAAAGTTACTGATGTGGAAACTATTCTTTTGTATTTTATGTATTGGGCTTTCATACAACTATAGTTTTCTGTAACATGGGTCTAATTTCTTAGGACTTGTTGACCGGGTCTGCAAAGCCCAATGCATTTCCTCGAATGAGTACAAAGAAAGAGCGACTTCGTGGGTTAAAATACTTGCAACATATCAAAACACTATTAGTAAATATTCCATCTATTTTATAACAAAATAACTTATTAAAGTTCCATTTTATATGCGCCGTATTTGAGTTGAAATACGGTGCAAAGTTGAAATATATTTGATATCAGGATTCCTCAGCAATTCCAAAATATTCTTCATAATATTTTCTATCTTTCATGATCAAATTTATTTTTAATTAAAATGGTACAATCTGCTGTGTTAAAGAATTTCAATATTTCCCAATTTCTCGAAACATTACAGATTTCTTCAAAATGATTTTTTTTGAATCTGTGACGCCAAATGTTTTCTTATACGTTTTTAATATTTAAAAAAAAATTATACAAAATTTAGTGAAACATTATGAGTGGCATATTTTCATATGTGTTTAGAATATGACGGCAACTTATTTTAAATCTGAGTGTTGTCTACTAGTTGATTAAGAGGAAGTTGGCAAGATTTGAATCAGTTTTTAAATAGCAATTATATAAATATCAATAAATCAATAAAATAAATTCTATATCTTATTTAGATATATTTTTCTTAAGTTTTGCTCATTTAAAGTACAGTTCACATAACAAAATTTGAACGCTGCCATGTTTGTTGTTTTGAAGACAATGTGTATAATAAAAATCCAGTGTATTCCGGAAGGACGCTAAATAATGTAAAATGAGAACGCATATAATGAGGCAGCAGAGCTGCCAGTACGCCACCAAAACTACTTATGATATGCAGATGTTTGACATGAAATCTAAAATTTACATTAAATCTAGCGATATTGCTTGAGTGTTTTTTTTTGCTATTAATTTCTAGCATGTGGCTGATACACAAGTATCCGAAAATCGAAAACATGTTTTGGAGGCATTTTTTTCTGTGATTGAAGCAAAAATTTGATATAAAATTTGAATTGCTGTCACAAGATTCCCTTACAAATCCCATTCATTTTAATCCTTTAGAGTTATTTCCGACAATCAATCCTTTGAAGGATGTGTTTTAGTTTAGTTTAATTTAGTTATATTAACGTCCCGTTTGAAACAACACTAGGACTATTTTGGGACGGCCCTCGCAATTTTGAACCGCGGTCAGATGACGAGGACGACACCTGAGCTGGCACTCCCCTCTCCACACCACACAAGCGAGATGACGTTTGGTCAGGACGGATTTAACATGCAACAGTTCCCCCCTTACACGACGGTTTTTCGGTAGAATCGGGTCTCGAACCTGGAAGCCTTCGGTTCCGAAGCCGAGCCCTTACCACCAGGCCACCGCGGCCTGAAAGACATGTTCAAAGTATGATAAGGTTCTATTCATAAGATGTCTATCGCTTTTCATTACATTTACCTATAGTAAATAAAACGCTAAAACAGTGAACCAAAGTTCGTATATCTAAACTGTTACACTGTTTAATTTATTTACATGCATTTAGTAATAAGGATCAAAAGACGGTTACTTTTAGTTTCATCTGTTAATCCAGACCTACGTTTTAGAAGATCAATCTTTGTACTAAAATTTAACGGTTTAACTTTTTACTTTTTGTAGTTATCATGGTCTATTGCATTCGAAAAACCAAATGAACATTATCTCTGAATAGATTTTGTTCAAAATTTGACAGAAATTCACAAATTTCGTTTTAAGCCCATACATTATATTTCCTCCATCTAGTTCAAAACATTTTTGAATCACAGTTAGGGATTGCAATACCGGTATACCGGGATACCGAATACCGGTATTTTAAGCCATTTGTACAGTTTTGTAATACCGGTATTCACAAGTTTAAATACCGGTTTTTCGGTATTTATTAGAAAATTTTTAAATTGTCTCCACTATATGTTCAGGGATCGTCAACATAGCGAAATAGTATAAGTTTTTGTTTTTATGTCTTCCTAACGGGCGAAATTAATTAGCTAATTAATGGCTTAATTAATTGCTTAAATCTAAATTAGCGAAACATGGATTATCCCTGAAAGAAGATATTGTATCCATAGCGAGTAATGGAGTAACAGTTATGAAAAGAGTTTGAAAGTTGATTGGTGCAAATCAGCAATTGTGCTATGCTCATGGAATTCAATTAGGAGTAATAGATGTTTTGGCCAAAAAAATAAAGAACAGAAGAATCCAAATACTGTGGATATAGAAATTTCGGATTCCGACATTGAAGAGAGTAAGAGTGAGAGTGATAATGACAATGAAGATAATGACAATGTAATTGTTGAAGACGATATTGCTAATGAGGTTGAAATATTAACCCATCAAGAATTGATTCCTATAATTTATAAAGTACGAATAATTGTTAGGATATTTAAATGTTCTCCTACAAAAAATGCCATGTTACAAAAATATATACTAACTGAAAATAAAACCGAATATATGTTAATAATAGATTCTAAGACAAGTTGGAACAGTTTACTCCTAATGATGGAACGATTTTGGAAATTTAGAAAAAAGCAATAATCGACTTAAACATGTAAACTAATTTTTCAGATAGTGAATTCGACTTAATATCCAGAACTATATCAGCCCTACTTCCAATAAAACAGACTATTGAGGCATTATGTCAGAGAGATTCTAATTTATTAACAGCTAATGACGATACATTTCATGTTGCAGTCACTGAAAGAACAGCACACATTAGTATCTGAAGAATTATATATTACATTGAAAAATCGCTCAGAAGAAAGGCATACCGAAATAGAAAATGTCTTATGTTATTTACATAATTATAATGATTTTAAAAATGAAAATGAAAAAGAAGAAAAGAAAATAATCAATTCAAATCTGATTAAGTTTATAGTAAATTTTCTTAAAATTTTTTACCCACAAACCTATTTACATTCAGAAGAATTCGTTTCAGTTATCGAAGATTATGATGACACTAATTTCGATAGTGAAAAGGAATTGTCTCTTGAACAAAAATTAGAAGTAGCGATAAATAAAAAAAAATCAATGAACCAAAATACAATACAGAAATCAGCTATATCCAAAACTCTCCGACGAGAAATTGATTTATTTGAAGATGAAGGATTTAGAGGTAAATACTTGTAAAAAGTATATCGCGCATTGCTAACAGTATCACCAACTAGCGTAGATGCCGAAAGAGCGTTTTCGACAGCTGGTCATTTTTACACAAAATTACTTTTCAGGCTTAATGACAGTACAATTGATGCATTATGTTTTTAAGATCACATTTCAAAAATTTGTAATAGTACTACAGATTGAATAATGATATTTACACTTTTTTTGTCATTTAAATAAATAATTTGTTCCTTTACTTTTTTGTGATTTTTTTATACTGTTATAATTTATAAGTTACATATTATTTTTTGTGATATTTACACTCTCTTATAAAACTGGCAGATAAAACAAAGAAACACCTGTGTTTTCTTTCTTTTTCTAAAATTTCTAATACCGGTATTAAAACCGGCATCCCGGTATTAAGATCTAAAAAATACCGAATACCGGGTTTGAAACTTTGGTCCGGTATTGCAATCCCTAATCACAGTGTTCAAAGAAAGACATAAGACCAAAATTGTGTTTCTCGAACACATAGAGGTCTGAAATTTTTTGACAATTACAATACTCTCACTTCGCATATTCCATATATGAGAAAGTGATAAGTATTCCAAAGTCCAAAATACATTGAAATTTATCTATTATTTCAAGATTCATTTTAACATAAAAAATTGGATTAATAAGTAACATTCAATTACTATTTCCTTTCCTTTCCATCTAAATTGATTTCGAATTCAAAGAAAAATTCGATACAATTCACCTAATTCTTTAAGCACAGTTCTATCGCAATCGTCTGAATTCAATTCACTAAATAAATATATAAATCTTATGGCAAAAGATCTTCAGAAAATTTAGAAAAAAACCTTGACATCAACTTACAATATGTAACTAAAACATAAAGCCGAGCTTTTCACCCTGCACGTAATGTATCGTCTAAATAATGTTCAAGGTAATGATCTGTAGAAACCCAAAATGGCCCATAAAAATCACCGATTCTCCAATCTCATCAACAAAGTTACCCGAACAAATTTTTAAGGAGTCCATTTTGGTTAATCAGATAGTATTAACCAGTTAATTACATCAGTCATTTAGAAACAATTAAATCCTAACGACTGGACATTTAATAAAATCACCGTGGCTACTCAGAAGGGGCAGCACAAAGTGATTGTAAAGTTAATACCATCTCGAAGTTAACCCAAAGAAAAGACATTGTTTTCCAATCTTGTGGTCTGCGTGAGAGCACTTCAGGAGACCATTATGAGAGTAATGTAGCAAAAAACCTTCGGCATCGCTGCTTTTCTAAGTGGCTATTATGTGATGCGTCTTTTCCAAGGTTTCGACTTTCTGTGTCCTATGGGGATTTTTTTGTTCATCGGTATTGTGGAAATTGTTCTTTTATTTATTTCTTGGTTATCAAGAGTGATTATAGACAAAAATATATGCATATCGCATAAGCGATTAGAGAGTTTGTATTAATTTTAAGGTTCGAAATTTTTTGTGGCTTTTTGTGTTACGGTTTTCAAGCATAAGATGATTTGTTTCTCAATGATCCTTAAAGATTTTTTTTTCGCATTTTTGTTTGAATATTTCAATTTATTTCGCTTCATTCAATAACCTTAGAATGCATGAATTGTTTTTTACAAAAAATACATGTTTTTTTAATAGCTGTATTTAATTTAGGAATTCTTTTTTAAATTAGTTCTTTTATTCTGGTGAAATTTTAAGAAAGCAATTAAAATATGCCAATGGGCTGCATTAGGAATTTAAACGTGAATTCCCAATGATATAAATTATACCAAAAAAAAAATAATAAAATTCCTTTTTTACTAATATATTTTTTACAATGGAAATAAAATATTTTGATAGCATTTTTAATGGTAGAATTATTTCTACAAAAGCATCCTGAAGTTTTCTGTTTCCTGTTAAAATCTATTTCTAGTTCTGCTTAAGCATTAAGTTCTTCTTATCAGTGTTTTCTGAAAATGCTTATCAAAATGTATTTAAGAATGAATTTACGAACACTTATTGTTCTTTGAAACGGTCAAGTGAAGCTCATAAATGGAAATAAAAATGTGTTCACTAAATGACTAAATGATACATTGAAAGTTTAGTATTGAAAAGAAATATAATTGTTAGTTCTTAATATATTATAGGCTGAATTGCAATATTTAGTCCATTTCATATATTTACATTTTTGCATTATCTTTAAAGGATATTGGATTTAAACGAGATGTGTAAAATTTTGTATAACAATAACAACAATGAAGGAATGACAATATTTGACTTTGATAATTAATAATATTTTAATCTAGAATTTTAAGTGGAATAATTTTTATGTGACAATACCCTGTCACATTCCTCGTACAATGTTTCTAGCAATTAATCCGTTGAGAAACGCTTGCCTCACCAATTAGAAGATACAAATTTCCTAAATGTTCAGCTTCACAGTGAATGGATGTCACGATTAAAATAGATGATTACACATTAAATAGTAAAATACAAGTAATTACCAAAATGGTTAATAAGTTAATAAATTCATCCAGTGTAATTTCTACAGCATGTACACACTACTACATTGGTAATACTACAAGTGTCAGCAGAGGCAAAAAAATTGCATGTTTCGATAGCAAAATAAATTTTGCAAAACGTTCAGTACTTCACATGCACGATTATTTTAGTGACAAACCAATATAAATTTAATTATCAAAATAATACTTCCGAAAAATGGAAATGTTGTTCCTGTTTCGGAATAGGGACGCATACCTGCATCATTTCATTGCTCGCATTTTACGAATATAGGATTTCAAAATGTAGGATATGTGTTGGACTGTAGTTTGCTTTCTTTTTTATTACAATGTCTATTGGGTAAAATTATTATAACACAAAAGAAATAATGAATAAAATAATTTGAAAAAGAATAATCTTTGCAATTTAGCATTTTTAGTACTTAAAAATTAAATTTCATTAAGAAAAAAAGTCCAGTTTTCGGTTTATGCAAATGTTATTTTTCAAAACTGAGAAATAACCAATGGAATTATTAGCGTTTTTAAAAATAAATTTCTCGAAATTTTCAAATTTTCTAATGGGACAATGGATTCATTGATTCTAAAGTCGTATGACAGATGTAACTGCATATGTCATTTGAACTATAAATTCTTGTTTTCTTGCGCTCTTTCGTAAAATAATTTCTCACCTGGCTGCGGGAATGAGTGGTCATTTGTAAGTCAAACGGAAGCAATGTAATTGGTTTTCATGCTACGTGACCACATATGGACTCTATATAGTGAAAAAATTTACTGAGCTGATTATTTTCAGAATTTATTAATATTCTTTACTGCACAATTTTATTACTTGTAGAACCTCTGCCATTATTCTTTAAAGATTGCTTATAAATTTCAATCTATTTTAGTTTTATCGATTTTCAGTGCTATATTTTAATTCAACTATTTTATTTAGCAATATAAATAAGTTATAAATAAAATTCCGGAAAGACAGAAAAATTGTATTAATAAAATCCTTAGTTTAACTTTGGTGTATATATTTATAATAGTATACGTAGAACTGCACGTGTCTTTGTAAAGACCATAAAAATAAAAAGCTTTTAAATATTGAGTTGCCAATCTCCCTTAGTAATAAAAGAGAATATGTCTGTGCGTCTGCTTATGTATATATATATATATATATATATATATATACTTTATAGATAAGGAAGAAAATATAGACTTTGTAGATAATTTTAATTAACATTTTAAGTAATTAAAAACTTTCTAAAATGTTAATAATTTCCTCTGTTTTGAAAATTTAAAATTTGAAACAGTGTGTTTTTAATGGTAAACTAAAGTTAACTAAACAGTTTAACTAAAGTGCAATTACTTTTCTCAATATTTATTTTAGAAATAATTTTATGTCTAAACAGCTGAACTCTGCAACGCTTTGCCATAGCTGGATATGAGTATATTTAAAAATTGAGTGAACACAATCGAATATTCGATATCAATTATTATATTTAGCTAAAATTAGATATTCCTAAAGGTATTCTTCGGCATTATCACAAATCTTATCCGAATTACATAGCAGCCAAGAAGAAAGCCAAAATAAAATTAGCCAAAGAAGAAAGTAAACAAAAATAATAACAAAAAATAAATAAATCTGAAAAATATACTCGGAGGTGGTAGGGAGAAGAATTCTGAAGGTACGTTTTCAATTTTAGAACGAACCCCTTTTCAAGTCACTGAAAATTCATAATTTTAATAACCAATATTTTCTCCAATTTTACAAATAACTTCATGACTTTTAGTATGGTACGGCGTGCACTTTTAATCTGATTTCCTTTATTTTTCTTGTTATTTTTATAACTTCCTTATTTCCCTATTAGGAGAGCTGTAACCTGTCTCAATAAATTTAATTTTGTTATAGATGCACGTTTCTTCCCTCTCTACACGAGACCTAGCTTAGAATTTAAAGGACTTAAAGGTCACTCTTTAAATATATTATTATTCTTGTGTTTTGGTTTGCATAAATTGTATAAACTGTTGTAAAATTGTTCTTTATAATTCCATGTGTCGACAGTAAAATATCTTGACTTTTCAACACACCGGAATAAAACGCATGAAAAAACTTGGATTTTCCTAATTCAATTAACATCATGCAATGATTGACCTTTCCTTAACTTCACTTCCATATACAATAAAATTATCACAATTAATACTGAACATTAAAAAGCATATAAAATATTAAAAAGTACAATCATCACGGAAGTTCACAAAACTTATCATTACTTTTTGTTTTTTTTACAAAAGTCAGAATGTAAATGCACTCGAACTTGCCTCTATACTGAAGAGAAAGTAATTCTTATTTTGTGAATGTCATACGAGAATTAATATCTCTTGGCGCCATCTATATTTAAATTATCATATTATCACTACAGATATTAAATCAGTAAGCACCTAACATTCTTTCTACTAATCTGATAGGTGATTTTAATAGTTTTAAACATTCTCAAGATAATACCAATCATTTTTCAAAACACAGCACATCAATCGGTTTTGTAATTTTTTAATCAGATTGTAAAAGTACCTACAAGTATTGCTATTTTTAGATACATATATGCAAAAATGTTTTTTAAAGTTGTAACGAAATTGAAAAGTTTTTCATTTTTCCCAATTATTATTATTTTTTTCATTGTTCAAAATTAAAGAACAGAACACAATTATTTTTATATTTTCATATCTTTCACAAAAGCCAAAATGATATTTTATTTTATTTTATGCAAATTAATAGTAGAACGCATTAAAAAAAATTCTCTAATATAATAAAGAGAAACAACTATTAACCTTAAACTGCAGTTAATGATGTCCATTGATTCTTACGAATGAAATATCATTGTTTAATGTGAAGGGAGTCAAACATCATTAATAACAAATCTAAATCTTTCAAATGATCTAATATGACAAAAGCGGATGAAAAATTTTACTTATTTTGAAATTTAAAATTTAATTATTTTGATATGATAAAATTTACACTTGCCATTCTTACACATTTTTATCAACATGTTTCATACAAGTGCAACTAGGCGCCCCGATATAATAGTAAAGAAAATCGTTGAAGTGTTTAAATGTTGGGATCAAATGTTAATTTTATATAAGGAGCAAGGCAGTGAAATGATATTCCCGCCTGTGACAACGTGAAGTTAGATGACACAGACAGTTACGCAATTCATGAAATAAGACGTCCTATGACAAATTTTAGAGAGATTCGTATATATATATATATATATATATATATATATATATATATATATATATATATATATATATATATATATATATATATATATATATATATATATATATATATATATATATATATATATATATATATATATATATATATATATATATATATATATATATATATATATATATATAACCCAGAAAAAAATGCAAGCTTCTTAAATACTTCAGTGTTAATGTCTTTCAGTTTGATGTTTGAGAATTTTTGAAGTATTTGAAAGAGCTATGAACACCAAATTATGAAAAGAGTTTTAATTGAAATAAACATAAGGGTTAACCCTAACTAATATCAAAAAGTTGGTATTATCCAATAATTTATATTTAATTCCTTCGCTTGACTTAAATATGAATCATTGAAATTACATAACCTATTATTTCCAGAACGCCGTGTGTAAACAAATAGCACCAGCGTGTTAAGTCAGATAATTAAATTGAGAAGATAATTATGCAAGCCGTGGCATTTAATTGTGTAGATATTAATAAACATCACATTTAAATATTTCGCATATCTACATAAATGTTTGTTCCCGCCTACTCTTTCAAATTAATATTGTGGTAAATGCACCACTTCGTAGTGAATTAGTGAGTTTAGACAATGAGAGAAATATTTGATGTATTTTGAACATGAATTCGCCAGTTATGCAGCAATCCATTCTGATAATGCAGCTGCGATTGATGCGAATAATAGGATTATTTATTTTTACTTTAATTATCTAGTTGCTTTCTAGTAAAATGTTTTGATACTAATATTTATGTAATCAATTTAATTGAAAGTAAATAATGCGGGAGTAAAAAATGAATTACTTAACAATTTTTGTTTCAAGTAATTAAAAACTTTGTTATAGTGAGACAATGAAATAAATATTTGATGTATTTTGAACATGAATTCGCAAGTTATGCAGCAATCCATTCTGATAATGCAGCTGCGATTGATGCGAATAATAGGATTATTTATTTTTACTTTAATTATCTAGTTGTTTTCTAGTAAAAAGTTTTGATAATAATATTTATGTAATCAGCTTAATTGAAAGTAAATAATGCGGGAGTAAAAAATGAATTACTTAACAATTTTTGTTTCAAGTAATTAAAAACTATGTTATCTAATTATAATCCCTTCATTTAAATATTTTTCCTTCCCCCCCAAAAAATAATTATTTTTATAAATAGTTACATGTTTTAAATTTAACTGAAGACTAATGCGGTAAAGGTTAATCAACATTAGTCCCTCATATTTGAATTTTTTTTACCATTTTTTGTAACTTTCATTGCATAAATTGGCCTATCAATACGTGCCATGAGTATGATTTTGGAATTATGGATTATTGTCTCTATTAGATACAAATTTATGATTTTGTTTTTGGAAAAGTAGCAATTGATTTGAAAGTATGAGGATTTTTTTCAAGCAAAACGAAATACACACAGGGTTACATCTCTTTCGTTAATCACAATATAACCTTATTCAACGGCAATATTCATATATATAACAAATTAAATTTATATATTTAGTGGCAAAAACATACTAATAACCTGTACAAGACTCTATAATTTAATCAAACGTGGAATTTTCAGCATTAAAAGCGCCGATTTCTAGAATTAATTGGGAAAAGTACTTGATTATTTTTTATCTGTTTATTTTAATGAAGCAGACCATTTTGAATAAGAGTTTCTTTGCTACCTAACGTTAAAATATTGATTTACTCTACCACTATTTCTTAAAGTTAGTTTTTATTGTGTATCCTTTGATAAAGTTTTAATTGGTTTTAATTCATCGATTTAATTATGCTGAAAAGGAAGAATAAATTAATAATGTAAAAAGTCCTGGCGAGTGAATGAAACAAATGTTTTAAAGCAGATGCGTCTTCAGTCAATGAAAGTTTGTGTGAAAAAATTTGCGATCGGAGAAATCGTAAGACCACAAGAATGCCGGAATTTTCAATAAAGTTTCGTAAGACAACAAATGCGAGAATCTTCAATGATGCTAAATTTATTTTCTTCAATTTTTATACGTTTTCAGAATTTAATTAATTATTGAACAGTTGCAGATGATTTTGAAATATATAAATTTATAAACATTCAGTTTCTAGGCAACGATGAGATTTCTAACTTGTACTTTCGATATTTATGCTTTGTTTTTTAAATAACTTTTGTAATTTTTTTAATTTCTTTTAAAATAATTATAGGACATATATAATTAATTTAAATAATTACTATTTCTAAAATCTTAGCTTGTGTTTTTTAGTAAGCAATAAATAAATATTAATCTATCTGAGAGAGAGACAAGTGAGAAATTTAGAAAGGCGATTTAATCTGCTCAAATTCAAAAGAATACGAGGAAACAAAACTGAAGGAATTTAAAACAAAAATTCGAAATTTGTATAAATTTTCTGATTATTAATACATTTCTTTATTTCTTAGAAAACATTGCACAGTATTTAAATAGTTATTTAAACTGAATTGACTTTATTTAAAGTTTTATTTAAACTAAATTTTAACTTATTTATAAAAATCGTAATTAATCATCATTTACAATTTCCAAAACTGGCTAAAATTTAAAAGCAGAGAAGGTTTTGTTATAATTTAGCAGCTATATAATAAAACATATTCTTCGTACTTTTAAAATTTAAAAGTAAATTAATTGTTCTATAAAAATAATTCTTTTAAACATCATTATTTAACATTAATAATTCATTATAATTCATGGATAAACACGATTAATTAGTAGAGCTGTCTTTTACAACAAGATGTAACATTGCAATTATAAGATGTAACATTGCAAGAATTATTTGTGATTGGAATATTATTGCTCATTAAAAAATAAGTTAATAAATCAATTAATGAAATTTCAAATATTAATGAATGATGGTCTTTAATTCCAAGGTTAATATTTTCTTTATCTCAAGATTTCTGAAATGTTTTCCTTACTTTCTAAAAGTACATTTAATGCCCATCAAAATTTATTCTAAGTATAAACTTTTTTCCGAAAATATGCTAAGTTCTGAATATTATTAACAATTCTAAAGGTTCTTTATGGGTTCTGAAGATTACTATTATTCTAATTTCAAGATTTTCTTAAAACATTTTGTCATTTGACTCATGGTTTTTGATCATGATGATTTGACTCATTTTTTTTTTGCCATGATTGACATTTTATCTATAATTTCATTTGAAATAAAAAAATTTCAAATTAGAAAATTTCAAAAATACATGTTTATGGAAAGAATAAACAGAATAAAATTTCGCCTAAATTTTTTCTGGAAATATCCATTATTTTATTAAATACATGGGGGTTAATGCAGATATTGTTTCCAAGAATCAGGTGTTTGCAATGTCTGAACAGCTAAGTTCTACTTTAATATATAATGCTAATACTATATCCACGAAATAAATATATTTTTTTCAAAATTTGAAATAAATAAATCGAATCCATCTGTGGATTCCAGCAGTTATATCATCGTTTCAAAAATATTCAATTCCCTGCATGTGTCAAGCACAGCAATAGTAAGTCATCGAAATAGTGTAGTTGCCATAGAAACGGCTGCATCTGCAAGAGACTGTCTTGTCCATTGTAGTGTATAAACGTGTTCCAAAGATGAC
This sequence comes from Argiope bruennichi, assembly GCF_947563725.1. NCBI lineage: Eukaryota > Metazoa > Arthropoda > Arachnida > Araneae > Araneidae > Argiope > Argiope bruennichi. The sequence continues at coordinate 95,809,750 of NC_079160.1, forward strand.
GTAAAGTTCCGGCAATGTTTTCGATAAAAAACATATTTCAGTTTCATGGATTTTTGGAGTGATGTTGTTTGGTTTGCATAGCACTTCAAAAGGCCACTGAACGAAATCTGTGCATTGAAAAGAGGATCAAAATAAATGTCAAAATTGGATCAAATTTTATTTCTTATGCTAACAGAAATGTGACGTTCCTTACAAAATATGAGATGCCGAATGTCACGTGCATATTTCTGTAGATGCAATCATATCTATTTATTTGTATAACGCCAAATAATATGTCTTTGAGTTCTTAAAAAAAGATCAAGTTTTCTGTGGGAGGAATTTCAAGTGACAAATTTAAAAATTTTACATTGAATTTTGCATTGCTATAAAAGAATTCTTATTCCCCACATCGTTTCTAACATGAATTAGCTAAGAAGAATTTTTCCCTCTAAATCATGAAGAATTGATAGGATTCTTATAGAAATAATACGATTCCATAATGAACAAGAAAGTCCATAATGCAATATAACGTTCAATGTTAACGACATACTTATTATGATAATATTTAAATTTGAAAATGATTCATAACATTATAAATATATAATATTTGCTTCCATTTCTCAGAGAATCACTGTTTCTTAATACTTTTTAAAGAAAATGACTTACTTTAAAATTTTACAATTTTTAGATATCTTAAAAAAAATAGCACTATTTATTTTCTAAAATCTAAGCTATAATAGCTTTTTTCGATGAAAAAATCCCTCCCTAATAAAATTCAGCGAAGATATGGATAATGTTAATGGAAATTCTAATATGAAAATTCAAGAAAAAATATAATTACTAATTTCTAATATTGCTTCCCTTGATAATAGATGCTGAATGCATATCGAATCAAATTTATTGAGCGTTTGACAATTTGGAATCAAATTTAGTGATTTTGACCAAAGAAAATGGAGGTAACAGAAAATATTGAAATTTTGGTAATAAATGAGTTAAAACCGAAGATACGATATGCTTCTAGAAACTTCTATACTCTATCATGCAGAGTATAAAAATCAGAAGGGCAGAATTCAAGCCAGTAATAGAAACGAGATTGGTTTCTTTTTAGAATGTTAATTTATTTGTTCTCTTCTGAGCGCTTTGTGCTTTTGTGGAAGTGTAAAAGCGATTTATTGCCTGCGTGTTGCTCTTTCTGCGAGTACCAGTTTATGCATGTTTCAGTTGTGTGTTTTTTTTTACCTGTGTTTTGTGCAGAATAATTTCTTTTATTCAATGTGAAGTCAGTTGAATTTTTCACTGCATATTGCCTCCTCAAATGATTTCCCTAACACATTTTTTTAAAAAAATTACGCAAATAAAAAAAAGGATATAAAAATTTAAATACAATTGTATAAGAATATCATTTCATGACAATATAGTCTATATATAATGAAATTTAAGATTGCCACTCATATTCAGTGAAAAAAATCAATAAAATGCATAATTATTATTTTTTATTTCTGGATGAATAAATGTGTTACATTCCTATTATTTTCTTACAGATTAAAGTCTTTGAAATGAGAATGGGAATCGGCTCTAATATCAAGATTTTCTCAAAAAATGTGAGTATGAAGTTCAAATTAATACCATTTTTGTGAATTAACAAAATTTCTAATGCAAATTATCCAAGCGTCCGTTAACTTAACACTTAAATCATTCTTGTGTCATATAAATTGTGCAAATACGTGTCATATAAATTCAGATTATATATATATATATATATTGCTGCAAAATAGCTTTAAGTATTGGGTTGGCAACTAAGTAATTGCGGATTTCACTCATAGATGGCTTCAGTTGAATTTTTAGTTTGCAGACGTAGTACAAATGTAAAACACATTTTGTTATTTGATAGTTGGCAATTCAGCAGTCAATCAGTAAAAAAGGTTTTTTGATCGGTTGCGTAGTTTTCGTTTAGCGTTCGTTGAAAAATGGAAAATCAAAAGGAACATTTTCGTCCTATTTTGCTTTTTTATTTCCGCAAAAAATAAAAAGCATCGCAAGCTCATAAAAAGTTATATGCTGTTTATGGTGACGAAGCCTTAAAAGAATGGCAGTGTCAAAATTAGTTTGCCAAATTTCGTTCTGGTGATTTTTCACTCAAAGATGAAAAACGTTCTGGTCGTCCAGTTGAAGTTGATGACGACCTAATCAAAGCAATAATCGATTCGGATTGTCACAGTACAATACGTGAGATTGCAGTGAAGCTTCATGTATCACATACATGCATTGAAAATCACTTAAAACAACTTGGCTATGTTCAAAAACTCGATACCTGGGTTCCTCATTAACTGAAAGAAACACATTTAACGCAACGCATTAGCAGCTGCGATTTGCTAAAGAAACGTAATGAAAATGATTCATTTTTAAAACGACTGATAACTGGCGATGAAAAATGGGTTGTTTAAAACAATATCAAGCGGAAAAGATTGTGGAGCAGGCCAGGTGAACCAACTGAAACAACATCAAAAGCTGATATTCATCAAAAGAAGGTTTTGTTATCAGTTTGGTGGGATTACAAAGGAATTGTCTACTTTGAACTCTTACCACCCAACCGAACGCTCAATTCTGATGTCTACATTGAACAACTAACGAAATTAAACAATGCAGTTGAAGAAAAGCGACCCGAATTGACAAATCGAAAAGGTGTTGTATTCTATCATGACAATGCAAGGCCACACACATCTTTGGTCACTCGGCAAAAATTATTGGAGCTTGGTTGGGATGTTTTGCCACATCCACCATATAGTCCTAACCTTGCACCAACTGATTACTTTTTGTTTCGATCTTTACAAAACTCCTTGAATGGTAAAAATTTCAATAATGATGATGATGTCAAATAGTACCTGATTCAGTTTTTTGCTAATAAAAACCAGAAGTTTTAAGAACGTGGGATTATGATGCTGCCTGAAAGATGGCAACAGGTCATTGATCAACATGGGCAATACATTACAGAATAAAGTTATTTAGTTCCATGAAAAAATTGTCTCTGATTTTCTAAAAAAAAAATCCGCAATTACTTAGTTGCCAACCCAAAAAGAAGAAGAAGAAGAAAAAAAAAAAAAAAAAAAAAAAAAACGTACATTCACCTGAAGCAGAATTTTTTGTCCCCATAAGAGAACTATGTAGGATAAGTGGAAACATATTTATCAGAAAAAGAAAAGATATAAGGCATATAAGCAATATTTATTACTAACTAGTCATTCAATTCTCTTTGAGCATTTTCTTGATACACAATATGCAGTATGCAATTTTCAAGGCAGTTTGCAGTATATCAGCAATGTTACGTTTGTGGTATATTGCTTCATGATCTGCTAGATTAAGAGACATTTTCGGTACCACATCATCCGGAGTACATACATAATACATATTGCTTCTGAGGATCTTCATGATTTAATGCTATAAATTAAGTAGTCATTGACTTATCTGCAACAGCATTTGTAACTCTTTAACTTCTCGCTGCATCATCCGAGGCTCATTTCGCTGCTAAAGATGAATAAATTCAAATTGTTAGTTCACTTTCTGTAAATGCTTTATGTTCATCTATGCTTCATGAATAATTTTCATTAATAATAGTTTGCAAATGGTAGTAGTAATATTCTCAAATAATATGAATTCTTTAAAAGAATATCCTCCTCAGAGTTAATTCTATCGAATGCCAAATAGTCCATATTCTATTAAGATATTAATTATACTTGGAATGCGAATATTTGAAAGTCTGTTTAATTTTATTCTATCAAATATGAAATATAAGAAGAAAATATTTTTTGATAATGAAAAATAATTTCCTTAATTTTTACCAGTCTTTACACTTTAGAAATCTCTGAATCCGAAAAGTCCATATTTGGTCTCTGTCTGACTCACGGACACGATAAAATAAAAAGCTGTTGTTTGACAGAAGATATTTGAAAGACATTTCCAAATTCAACATTGAATTTCTGTAGATTTTAGAACCAATCCATCTAAACGTCTGTCCGACTGTTTGTTTGTAAGGATTTGTGAGCATGTATGTTTACAAATGGAGATAAAGTGCTAAATTCGATATAGAAGTTTAGTTATATTGACGTCCCGTAGTAAAACAACACTAGGACTATTTTGGGACGGACCTAGTTATTTTAAACCGCGTCAGATGACAAGGACGACACCTGAGCTGGCACCCCCCTATCCACGTCAAACCACACCATCAGGAGGACTTTTGGCATGACGGATTTAGCGTGCAACAGACCCCTTTACACGACTGTTCTTCTGTGGAATAGGGTCTCGAACCTGAAACCCTACGGCTCACAAGCCGAGACCTTACCACCAGGTACCGCGGCCCTAATGGATATTAGAAGAGTAAGATATCTAAGAAATTTTGGAATAAATTAGTCATTTAATTGGTTACGTCAATCAGTTAATTTATAACTATTGGAAAGAGACAACTCAAAAATGCAACAAGATACAATGGAGAGTTTATAATTTATAATATTACCAAAGTTATATGATCTTAAGTTTATTGTTGGTCGATCAGTCTATTTATATATATTGTGTATGGTAAAAAATTCAATGAATGAATTTTTATTCATGAATTTTCCACACAAATTTTTGATACGTGGGTGAGATACGTGCTTAATTTCAAACTATTTTGAATGAATGGATAATGAAACGAAATACCTAAGAATGATGATAGCTGTGTTTATGTGAACACGTTAACTCAAAAACAAAATAAACAAGAAATATATATAAATTTTGTGTGACCTGGCCACAAAATTTATAAATAAAAATCGAATTTTGGACTCAAGGATTTCTTAAGAAGAGACATAAAAAGCTGGAAGAATTGCTCTAATCCCTTGCCTAAATATAATTGTGTGAAAGATTACGGGAATTTTAAAAAAGAGCCCCCTCCCACAGTTCTTTGAAAATATTGCATATTTCCCTCTGGAGGTGCGTTTAAGAAAACAATGCCTCATGTTCCCTTATGAGAGCATACATGATTTTATTACATTTGTCTTACTAAACCTACCTCTAAAAGGCTCAGTACGCTGTTTTTTATTTTATGACCACCACCTTGCATTTTAAATATCCAATTTACAGAACACAAACCTAAATGACAATTTGTTCATCCCAAATGCTTAGATTGTGCTAATAGTAGATGCATTTATCATCGCAATGGACTTTCTTCAGTGTGAATCATTTTAAATTAATGTTGAAATTTTTGTTATTTACCTTTGGAATAGATAGAATTTAGAAATCCGCGTGCACCTGTTGTTGCATGTTTTATTATTTAACTGAAAATGCTTCTTGCTTCTAAGTATATTTATACTGTCTTATTCCTGAGTTACAGTTGTTTGGAATTGTAGAAGTTCCTCATTGATGAAAATAGCGTTTAATTAGTTTAATTCAAAAACTAGTGATTCAATTTTGATGAGGCTAAAAGAAATGTTCATAATTTTAATCAATTACCAAAATAATAATATTATCTTTTTACATTACAAGTTTTTTTTTAGCGATATTTAGATGGTTCGCTTATCACAATCATGAGATGAAGAATATAAAACTATATTTATAAAAAAGAAAATATATTTAATTGAAAAATAAACAATAAATAGAATCGAATTTTCAATTGTAGAGACGATATTGTATTTTGAATTTCGGGTTGAAGGAAAAGTATAACTATAGAACTATAATAATATTGCAAACACTAAATAATATATATATATATATATATATATATATATATATATATATATATATATATATATATATATATATATATATATATATATATATATATATATATATATATATATATATATATATATATATATATATGTAGCCTTATTTTGGTTGAAGCAGAATGGAGGTTCGAAGACGTCGAAGAGACATGTTATATATTTAAATTAATTAAATTAATTTTAATATTCATTTCGTGAAAGCAAAATTATTTGCAAGCAGAGATGCGGACAAGGCACGGCCGCCACAGCACGGCACAAAAGCAGAAGTAAAGAAGAGCAAAAAAAGGAACGAAGCAAATTATCACTAGTCTTATATAACATAGGATTTCTGGCCACTTACCGATGGAAAACATGTGTTGACCTTTGACAAGGGTCACGGAAGTATCACTTTCATTTGATACGTAGTACTGATGGCGCATTACTTTTACAAAGAAATTAATTAAACCGAAAGTGGAATTGGATCAAAAAATAAGAGAATGAAATTACTATAGGCTAAATTAAGATAAGCACACCCACACACACACACACACACACACACACACATATATATATATATATATATATATATATATTGTGTGCGTGTATTGATATCTCTTAATACAACATGAATCCTAATTATTTTCCTAATTTTTATCTTAAAGCAGCCCATATTAACCTCATTCTGAAATGTTCTCTTATTTCTTGATACAATTCCCATTTTTTTATTTAATTAATTCTACATCAGCTCTAATAAACTAATAAATTCAGCATGTACTCATTCTCTGATCGAATTGATAAAAGTTCCTTATGCTTAAATTCTTTTAAAGATACTTACGATTAACTTCCCTAAGTCCTGGAAAAGAAATCAATATCAAAATCTCGTATTAAAATCATGGAAGGGAAAAATTTCTGTCTCTTCTGCTCTTGTTCGTGATATAGACTGACGTATTTCTTATCACTTATTCTTTGTACTTAAATTATGCCTTCCGTTGTGAAATAAATCTAAGATTTAAAATTTCAAAACTAATGGTTGAATTTCTTCTAATTCAACCATGCAAATGCTAAAATTTAAAATTAATGTGACTACATAATAAAATATTAAAACTTTATAAATTATTTTATTGTATTTTACTTTTGTTTTTCAAATTAATAAAATACCGTAACGGAAATAGATTTTGTATAATATTCATGATACAATCTTTATTATAATATACTGGAAACATAAGTTAGTATTAAAAAGTACGTTATAATTCATGATCAGAAAATCCTTTAAGAAATATATTTATATAAATTCAGTAGTATTCTATCAACTATTACATTATTTTTCTGCTTAAATGAGATGCCATCATTTTTTTCTGAATGTATCCAAACACCGAGATTATATTTAAAGAAAAAAATTTTTTTTGATGTATATACCGTCGTTGAAACTTTCCAGACTGTATAAGCTCCTTGCCCCTATATATGTATTTTTTAAAAAAAAATTAATAAATTTAGTTTTAGGATCTTTTTAAAAGAGTAATTCTTCTTTAACAACCAAAAAAAAAACAGCCCTCAAACATTATTTTTTCTTGTTAAAAAACTCTGCTGCATTAAAAAAAAACTAAATTAAAGTTAATGCAACTTAATTAATTTAGGGTCGGGTAGATATTTTTCTTCATAAGTTATCTTCAAATGAAAAACAAGGGCTTGTCTGGTTCTAAATCCATCAGCAGGGAATCTCTTTCTTCAGGCAATTTTAAAGAATAAAAAGAACTTCCTTTTTTTATATCCTTATACTAAGAATTCGAACTAAGAAACTTCCTAGAAAGTTAATTCAATTGTTCTCTAAATTCCAAACCGACATACTCGGTTCGAGGAAATGATTTTTGGGGACTCTTTTCTTTTGCAGAGTGAAAAAAATCGTTTGAATGAAAAATTCTGCAAGAGGGTTAATTTTTGTATAAAAACAGAAACACTTTCTAAAAAACATTTTGTTGATAAATTGAATGCTTTATTTTTTGGAGAACCGCAGAACCCGAAACCCTTTTTTTCTAGTGAAGAAAAAGCAAAGGTTTTACAATAAGTTGGGGTTTCTTTTTCTAAACAAATGGTGACTCTGGTATCGAATTTCGATTCGTTTGAATCTCTGGATAAATCAGGGGGAAACTTCCTCCTGCAAGATGCGTTAAATGGATGATGGATTACAAGATTTTCATTTCGTAATATTTCAGATTCAGAAATCGAGGATATTTTTAATGAAATGAGCATCAAGGCGTTTGAGCATTAAGGCTTATGTATGAATGAGAGTTTTGAAATGAGCATTAAGGTTTTTGTGCATGAATGAGATTTTAGTGAAATGAAGCTGCTTTTTGAATAAAGTTGCGAGTAATTGTTTTTTTACAAATATCCCTTCCAAAAATTGAAAAATGAATAAACTTGATTTTATTATAACGTTTTAAAAATTTGTATTTACAGATCAAATAAAGTTTAAATAAATTAAGATCTGAATACAATTGACAGAAATGGACACAAATCTAATAATTTATATCTTATTTTCAAAAATACTATGAGAAGAACTTTATAACATTGAAGAAGAAATAGAAAAACGATTGGAAAAGAAGCGATAAAAGTAACATTCTAGGGTAGTAACTAAATACTATAGTAACTACACTCCTAAGAAACATTTTTTTTTCAATTAACAAACATTTAGAATTTTTTTAAAGTTATGAATGGGAGAACTGATGAATGGTTGAAGAGATTTTAAATTGTGAATTTTCTGCTGATAATATCATGTTTTTAATAGAACGTATATTTATAGCACTACAAAGGGACTATTAGATACTAATAGTTGCAAATATGGACCTCGGTATGCCCATGAGAGATGAAATCATACAAAAATTTGAGAAAAATTACAAACGTCTTTCAGATAAAATGGTTGCAGAAGATTATTTAAAGTCATATTCTAAAATTCGACTTTGTAGAAAAAACAAAAGTTGTCGAAAAAACTTTCGATACCCTATTTTCTAGATTTTTCTTATTAAAGGTTTCCTCTCCGATTAATTCTTTTTTATTTATTTATGCAAGAAAAAAATCAGTTCTACTCCTCCTTCACACTTTATCAGGTCACGTATCCGAGTGCAAACATAGAAGTCTCTTTTGGATAGCCAACTCAACAGCTCAAAATAATAAAACTGATATTCTATATTTTTTATTGAATAATAACACAGATCGATTGTTTGCTTGGATAAAACGTGAGCAGTGAAGAAAGGATCAAATTCGACTCTCTTATTATTAAATCAGAATAAAAATAAAATCTATGAAAGAACAGTGAACTTTGCATACTTTGCCAAGTATAGTGTGTCATACTTTGCTCTATTGCTTTGAGTGTACTTGTTTATAGTCCTAATGTTGCTTCAAACGGGATATATAATATAACTAAACTAAACTTGAGTGTATGTTTATTCCACAATTATTGATAAGCTAGAGACTCAACTAATCAATAAGCGGGGGAAGGGACATTATACTTAAAAGTATACTAATGGTTGCCGAATAATACTAAAGGAGAAATTCGAATAAAAGTAATGTTTAATGAAGTTTATAATGAATGAAATTTTTATAAACGTTTATAAAACGTTTTATCCAAGTTTTATAAAAAAAAGAATTTTCATTTATATTCTTTGTCACGTGCGACCGCGGTGGCCTGGTGGTAAGGTCTCGGCTCGTGAGCCGTAGGGTTTAAAGTTCGAGACCAGATTGAGCCGAAGAACCGTCGTGTAAGGGGTTCTGTTGCATGTTAAATACATCAGGGCTAAACGTCCTCTCGTTGGTGTGGATAGGGGGATACCAACGCAGATGTCGTCCTCGTCATCTGATCATGGTTCGAAATTACTATATCCGTCCTAAAATAGCACTTGTGTTGCTTTACAACAGTCCGTTAATATAAATGAACTGAATTGTCGTGTATGCATTCACAACTTTTTTGTGGAAGTGCTTCTAATCCCATTTAGTTAAGCATGTCTGCACAAGTCAATGAGTTGGAGCCCCGCGGAATAGGTGGAATATGATACGCTGAACGAATGAAGCGAATTCTGCACTTTTTGAGCCTGATTGCTATAAGTGAATACCTATCCAAATGATATACGCATTAATCCGAAAAATTCAAGATAGAAACTTTATTCATGAAAAAGGAAGAAAACATAAATATAAAAGCTGTTGATACATTCAAACAATTCAGTTTGCTTTGTTAGGTCTATGCTTATTCTCAACTTTTCTTAAGAGATGTTGTTATAACCAACTTAATTCCATCAGTCCCTTCGTTACATAAATATTTCTAGCCAAATCATTGGGTAAAAGACTCTTGGAAAAGACGAAATCTAGTATTTCCTATCCAAGATATTATTCACCAAGCGCTTGATACAGAGGCGACCATCTCTAAGAAGGGGCCCCGGTGCAAAAAACCATTTGGGGCCCTACATTTTTTGCAAAGTTAAAAAAAAAACTAAAAAGCTACAAATACGAACATATATTACTATTGCTTGTTTTTTAATGCATGATTTTGTTTTTGTTGTTAATTATTTCCGGAAAATTACAGTTTTTTGCAATTTTTTTTTTTGATGCTTAGTGTAGAAAGTGCATTTCAACGTTATGCACACATACTTGATTGAAGACAATACTTTATTAATTTTAATTTGCTGAAAAATTGCTCAGCATTTATTATAGTAATTTGCAGTGTAAAAAAAGTTTTAGTACAATTAATACATTCAGATATAAATCATTTTAATTATTAATTAGCATATATTGCAATACGTGTTGGACGTTATTTACATATCTTTCATTCACAATCAAATCAAGCAGCAAAACCATTTCCTGGATTAGGTTTTCATTTACATTGCTATTATAAAACGTTACAAAGTTTTTCGGAGATTTTTCTAATCATGTTTTTCTAGAGTCTTTATATCAGTGATAAATTTGAATCACTTTAAAATCTATCCTTTATCTGTACAATAACAGTAGTTATAGAGTTAAAAAATAACATCCAAATTCCTCAACCGGGTTTTCTATAATTTCATTTTCTGCTGTTTCGAAATATAGTTTTCTCTTTTTTCCAAATTCGTTTTTCAGGAATATTTTTTGAAAGATTCAAATTACGTGTTACGTTTTTGCTTCCTCTAAAAATGAGTTAAATTTTGGATTTTAGTTTTAATTTTACTGGCTAAATTAAATGCCCAATCGAAAACAATTGTTTTTATTTGAAATAATTTATTGATAATGCTAATTTTAGACAATATTATAAACCATAATATTAAACAAAAAATAAATGGCATTTCTTGTACTGAATCCAATACACTTTTAGCTTCGGGTACTGCCGTATTATTGTTATTTCCATGAATAAATTTTTCAAGGGTAAAACAAGTTTCTTCAAACTGTATATACACTGTTCTAATCGTATCGATTTTGGCTTCCCAACGATTGTCGTATAATGGTTTAAGAGTAATATTTAAATGCTTTTGTAGAATTTCTCATCTTTTTGTAGAGACAGAAAATAAGCAATATAAACATTGCAATATTTAAAAAGAACTTACAATATGTACTGCTGGAAGTGGCCTCATAAATTAATAAATTAAAAGAGCATGATAGACAAGGCTCATAAATTGCATGAGAGTTTAGATCAATTATTCTAGACTGTACACCTTTATATTTCATTTTCATGTTGTTACTGTTGCCGTATGCCTGTCCACTACAATCTATAGTATCTAAACAAAGTCCCCTTAATATTTCCAATAGAGCTTTTGCTAGTTCTTATCCAGTCACATCAGTTACTTCAATAAGCCCTATAAACGACTCATTTATACTTTATCTTTTCTCTTCAAAATTTACATAGCAATCAAAGATGAAAATGATTTACCTTCAGCATTCTTAGAAAAAAACTCCTTTCTGTTTCACAGGTCTATTTTTAACACTAAACATTTTAAACCTAGTTATAATGCTTGGTCATAAACCTGAATCACTTATATGCACTTGATCAGATTTGTTATTGACATCGTCGTTTTTTATGATTCAATCATATTTGCATAAACATATTGTTCTTCAAGATTTTCACAGTTTCTACTCTTTTACTGCAAGATTGTATAGTTTGTGAAGGACTTTCCTCGCCAGTTGAAGCTTGAATTGTAATTTCTGAAGTCGAAGCAATTTCATTGCCAGAATTACTTTGCAGATAAGAAAACAGATTTACTTGCAACTTTTGAAAATTAATCTTTTTTTTCTTTCTTTTTTTTTTTTTGAAGCCAAGTCTCGATACCCAGGGCGATACTTCCGCGGCATGCACATGATTAGATTTAACAATATTAAGCATTTTATAGTATGAATTATCAAAAGTTATAAATGCAATTTAACCTAGTAGGTGAGGTAAATGACCGTACTTTATGTTTATAATAGGTTGCACACTTGCACTAAACTGTATTATATCTGTAAACTTCTTATACTTCAAAACACATCGCTTGCTCCAGTTAAATTTCTTCCTCTCTTCCTTCCATCCCGCTATTACCGTTTAGAACATTATTTTAGTTGATGATGTAATGATTCAGCTTCTTCCCTGGGTGACCACTGTGACATTCCTTTTTCCCACACTCGATAATTTACATTCCGGGCCATTCTTCATCAACGAAACTCCCACAGTGTTAAGTGCCTCCAGATTGCCAAATGGAAGACCCTCCTTTTAAGTACGGTCGTCTGGCCAATTAGTGCTAATCCAGATAAGGAACCACACGTCCGTTTCCCAGGGAAATAAATCGTGTCTTCGAAAGGCGTGAATGTCAAACACTCCAGATGTCCAGATGTCCTTCATTTTTCCCATTGTGGAGGGTGGATCATCAATGGACATTTCCCACGGGCGACCAGAGACGATTCAGGTTGTTCTGAACGGTTATTGGGTAACAGGGAGTGGACAGGAAAGGTGGAGTCTGAGAGAAAGATAAAAGGTGAGATTTTTCGGAAGAAGGAGGAGAGAGGAGCTTGGTATGAAGTGGACTTCTGAGAAAAATTCCACCCGAAGGAAATTCGGTGGGTTCCTAGAGCTAACCCTGGAGTAGCCTGAGACGCCAACCGCCTGTTAGCTGTTCTTGTGAAGGCGTTTTCTCCAAATTTGTTCGAGGAACTATTCTTGTTTAAATTTCGTGCTATAAATAGCATCATTCATTTAACCTAGATGAGAAAGAGTTGTTTTTATGTAATAAAGCTGTAAATAAAGAATTTGATCATAACGCTACCTGTTATTGGATCGAGACTTTACAATGATCATGATTGGGGCCCCTCAATCTTGATAATAATAGCCCGAATCAGAAAACTGCAATAAGAATTCTTCGAGAAATAATGAATGTACTATATTCTGTCTGTTTATCAGAAACTTGAAATGGCGAAACGGGATATCATTTAATGTATTGAATGATAAGCAGGAAATCTTCCATTTTCTTCCAAGACTAAAGCACTTGTATGAGAGCATTAATCACATACTTTTCTTCCTTTTGCGGATTGAGTGTCATGCAATATATTCTCCACGCAGTTTCTCATTATTCTAGTATAAATGCCTTGTATTTTTTATCTTTTTACTAGTAAATATTTTGAATTTCCTGTAAGTAATTCTTTTTGTAATTAGTAATTTAATTTAAAAGTAATGGCATTTTATTTATACTTATCACTTAAGATGAAGTTAATGTTTCTTTAGTATATTATATTTTAATGTAAAGTTCGTTTTTTCTTTACAATGACGCTTCGAATATACAATACAAATATACTTTGAATATACTCTTGGAAAATGCTATAAAATTCGACATAATATATTTTCCCAACACTAAATTCTGAATGGTGGCAGTTAATTAAAAAAAAATAATAATAATGTACTTTTGTGTCCATAAAACACTGCAATGCTGCTTAGAGTGACATCTAGTGACGAATTTCGAAATGAAATTTTAAATTCAGTCAACCTGTATAATTTCTTTTTAAAGTATTCTTCCATTTCACTTCTATAAATTATTTATTGCTTTTTTTATATCATTTTAAAATGCAAATATTAATTTTCTTCCATGAAGAGAATCTGAGACACATTTAAACTCAAAATATTCTTGTTAAAGTTTCAATTTTTTTTTTCAAAAATTAAATACAAATATATGAGTTTTAATTTTGATTCAGCAATGTAAGAGATATTATTTCAATTAAAAATAGAAAAAAATATTTAAATAAAATATTGGAAATCCTAACATACTTAAAAAAAAAGAAGAGTCAATTTATATATATATATATATATATAAGGCTTTTTTTTTTCAATTTTTTTGAATCAGAATTAAAGAGAAATGTTTGAAAAAGATATATCCTAAATTTCATCCCTTAATCTTTATCGGCTCTAGACTTATAATAATCTGAATGCAAGAAATCTTGAAAAAATGCACAATGGAAAAAAACACATTTAAAATTTGAATATTTTTTGAACAGACTATCTGCAGCTAATCTCTGAAAACTAGGCATCAGTTTGGTGACAATTTCTTCTCGCAGATCAGTTTTAATGGCTATCTTCTGAGTAGAGGTGTTTTGTTTGAGCGCTAGGGCTCGATTAAAGAAGCTTAAAGGTCCTGGCTTATGAGAGTATAATATTGTATGTTTTGGTTTAGAGTTTATGGAACTGCAGTGCCGCAGAATCGCATAAATATCCCTCTTTATCTCACTGACATTGTTTTTCTTTCAGACTATGGAATAGGGGAAATATCTGGTAATTTTTTATAGTTGAATCATTCAGGCTTCCGTGCTTCTTTCCACCAAGTGTTACGCCTTTTTTCTTGTCATTGTCTACTAAGATACGTAGAGCATGACAACATTTGTCTGAGTGTTAGATTTTAAAAAAACACCAAAAAATAATTATATCTCTCATTCTAATTAAGATGGAAACATGATTCAAGCGCCATTTTAAAAAAGACTGAAACAGATAATTTAAAAAAAAAAATTAATAATTTTTTGTGGGGACACAAAACAAATTTCTGTGTCCCCAACCCAAATAATACACAAGAAATTTTTAATGCAAAATAAAAAAAAAGCTGTAGATGATGATATTGATGAATATTAACTATTTAATTTTCAGAAAAACGACGATGCTTATAATTCCTTAATTTTTATATGTTATTTTTAAAAAAAATATTTGAAATTTATCTTTTTGAAGACGAAAAACGAAAGTGGCCTGAAATCACGAAAAGTTGCATTCGGCGTTTATTATTTTAATTTGCTAAAATATTTACTTTATAGTCTTAAATGAACAATTTTTTTTCTTTTCTATCGCTTTTTTCATTAAATAAACCAATTAATAATTTTAGAAAATACTTTGATTAAATTGAAACAATTATTTATTTTATCTTTTAATATATAAAACTTATATAACCAAGCAAACTTTCTTTAAATAAGAAATATTCTTCACATCAGTCTGCAATATTATATTTCTTAAAGGATGTTGTTTAAAAATAACAAATGGGATTAATAAAAATAAATAAAATGAATTTCTGGAAGTAAATTATTATTTTAAAAGATTTTTTTAGTTGATGTTAAAACTTATTCAAAAATTTGACTGCATCATTATCGCTCTAATCTATTTAAATTTTAATTTTATAATGATAAATTTTTCTCA
The DNA here is from genome assembly GCF_947563725.1 of Argiope bruennichi. NCBI lineage: Eukaryota > Metazoa > Arthropoda > Arachnida > Araneae > Araneidae > Argiope > Argiope bruennichi. Next base: position 95,825,101 of record NC_079160.1, read on the forward strand.
AAGAAATTAAATTTATCCTTTAAGCCTTTCCAAATCTTTATAATCTTTCCTTTTCTTATTTTAAAATTATTTCGAATATTTCATTAAATCTATGCTTAAAATATAATTGAAAAAATGAAAGGGGGAAATCCTTAGTTTATTTAGCAAAAGCTACAAATCCCAAGCGACATGTTTTGAAACTTAAGTAAACACAGCAAAAAGCCGAATTTTCTCTATTGTGCCATCTGCGAAATCCAATTACACATAATTACGGATAAAAGCTAAATCTCCACACCTTATAAAAGTTAATCCCTGAAAACCTGCATAATCCCTATAGACCTTGTAAAAGCACGCATGGATTAGAAAATCTTAGGAAGGAATAAATTATTTCTCGAAATTCAAGAAACAAACTGAAAGATTACTTTGAGAATAGAAATAAAAGAAAATAACGATTTGAACTTCGAATGAAATATAAAAATAGATTTAAAGAATATTACAGTAAGGCAAAACTAAAACAAATTAATTTTATCATTCCCAGTGTGATTTAAATCATTGCACTGATGCAGTTGAAAAGCCGGTCATGTGTTTCTTCATTTGCATTATGCGTTTTTTGTTATTTCGGTTAGTTTAGCAAACTTGCGAATTTTTATTAGTTAATATTTTTATTATTAGTTATTAATTATCTATATTAATTTATTTTATTAATTATTTTTTTATTATTATATTATTGAATATTTAATTGATTTTTTAAATATATCTGCCTTTATTCTTTTATGCGGTTTTTCTCAATAGAAGGATAATGAAGATATCAGAGCACATTAAAAACACATACATGGGGCCCAATTAATTTTAAGACACACGTCTTAGTTTCAGAATGACAGCAGACAGCTACAGCTATGAAAGTGGTGTCTAGGTATATCAAAATGACTATATGCAACGTGATTATATCATGTAAAACACTGCATAGCAGGGATCTTTGGGTTTAGCATTTCTATCTCAAATGTGATACAAGAAAAAGGGAAATTGTTAATAAAAAATTGTGGAATTTTATCAATTTTGTAAGACAAGATACCTTATATTCATATTAGTGGCAAGAATAAAAAGTTCAAAATCCAGATTTGTTCCATATGTTCATATATAACGTCATAAACGGTTCTAGTCCTCTTTGGTGGCCAATTTGTTTGGTTATATTATTGACATAATATGCTGTAATTGATTAATATGAGATCCTTTTTTTAAAAATTTCACTTTGTTATTCAATACGATTGAAAAAATGAATTCATTTAAATGTTTGCTGAAAAAAAACCCGCTATTGAATGTTTTGTTGGATAAAGTTGAATTATAGAATAACGTTTTAAAAAATTGGATATCAAATTGAATTAAACGATATTATTAAACTAAGGAAAACAAATTATGCGGAAATGAAATTTATTTCATTCGAGAATTAATTTCATGATTATTAAAATGATGAAAAAACATTTTTGTTAGATAATTGTCCCGAAGTTACATCAATTTCCATGGGCAAGTCAGCGATTTTCCATCTCTTGTTGTATTTTCGCCCTCGATTAAACTTTCTGTTTGAAACTTATTTCTTGATTTCTTTTATTTTTTTCTTTCCTCTGGATGAATGGACTTTGTGGTTACACGGCGATCCCTCTCTAAAATATTTTAAATAATATTTTACAGCTAGATTAACTAACTAAATGAAGAGCTCAATTCAATGCGACCGTAAAAAATTTCAATGAAGTAGTCAGAAATTCGTTAGATGATTTGTCTTTATTTGATTGTTGTCATTCGAATAAGTAATAAGTAATCTGACGGATTTCTGAGCCACACACATTAGCGTTTCATATAGAGAGATGAAAAAAAAAAATGTTACAGGAATCTTTATTTTCTGTTTCCGAACTCCTCTCTATCGCCCACAATATAAAATTTGGCCTTTACTTCCGCTTCACTTTTCATTCTTTTTACCACATCAGTTGGTGTACTTGCACAAGCAACAGTAATATGTTGTAAGAGGTCCAGCAGTATTGGCAGAAACTTGTCGCTTGATTTATTTCTACAGGAAAACGTTTATTGGGTTTAATTATTTTTTATTAAAAAAAAGCTTTATTTTTTTTTGTCCCTTCCTATTGACTTTACAATTTTAGAAAACGCGAACAAAAAATATGCATTTTAAGCATTCTGTTCTTATTACTTATGTGTACGTACTATCCACCTGTTCTAATTCAATAACGCCCTAGAGTTTTATAATTGAAATGTTTCCTTTATTTCTTAAGTGACAAGGAAATAAAAATAATTCTTTCTTTCCTTTATTGTTTTAGAGACAAGAATGCTAAATGTTTGAATTTGCCACTAGATAAGGCTGCTAAGTATGTCGTATTTGAAAAAAGACTGCATTTGAAAGGTAGACGTTGAAGCTTAAAGTTAACTTTTTTTAGGATTAGGCAGGATTCACAGTTATAGAAAGTGTTGTCGACAAATGTCTTATTTGATCATGGGATTTCTGAAAGGAAATGATATTTTTAGGTAAAATTGGCTGCATTATCTCTAATTTTAAATGCTTTATAGATTATATTTAAAAAGGCTAGTGGAAGAATAATTGCATCTCATTTTACGGAGTGCCCTTGTCCTACCAGGGTTACTTCGGATATAGATATAAGAAACTTCTGGTACGGTGATTGGTTTTCACCATTTTGTTGGGTATAGAAATGCTGTGGGGTCAGCCACCCCATTCCGATGACGGAACATGCATCCCGGGAGAAAGTTGTTTCATGGCCAGTAATGGCACTTAGAATTCAATCTTAGATCCAAGGTCCTGGTGGCCGACCATTCAAATTTATTCGTGTATTTTATGACAGGTCAGAGTAGCTGTTTGTGATTACCCAACGTCTATCATAAGAACTGTTTCATACCAATATTAACTATTTTTTGTTCAAAATGCGGGTGTAATTGTTATTTAAAACGTGTTTTAAATGTTTTGTGAATGTTTGTGAACTGTTTAAATATGTTTTGTGAACTAATGAATCGTACATGCCTCTAACCTCTAAACATTTATATCACAATATATTTTGGTTTATGTCATTCTAGATATATGCATAATTTCATTAAATCATGTTTAATAACTTTGGAGATATCTGATCATATTTGAAATGTCACATTGTCGACTGAAGATCATGTCAGCCCAATAAATAAAGTGACCATCCGTATGGAAATAAAACTGTAATTATTTATTTCTTTATCGGTCATCATCAAAATTGCTAAAAAAAAAAACGAAAATTTGATAAGTTCGTTTAACGAAATTAAAAATTACAACTAAAAATAATTCGCATGCGTAAATTAGAATTAATACGATTTAAAAATTAAATAAAATGAAGCGAAAGGAATATTGGAATATAATTCAAAAAATTCCCGTTAAATGATGAATAAATTGAGAAAAATTTCAGGTTATTTCTTGGAGATATATATATATGTCACTATATTCAGCCAATTTCTTTAGCTTTATCAATACTGAAACCCCCCCAAACGTCCATTCAACAAACTACAACGGACACTCGAGATGCCTGAATACCATTGCAAATTTTCCTTTTCTTTTCGTTCAATATGATTGATTGAATAATCGTAGCGTGTGCTTTGTTAGTAAGAGACGCTGGCCCAAATGGGTTTAGCGGAAAGAGGTTTTTCTAAGAATTATCAAAAGTTGCTAGGATATATATTTGTTTAATAGCGATCAAATAAGCAGGGTCTTTTTTGTGTATCACCCCCTTAACCTTAAGAACACACTCTCTCTCATTGCGGATTAGAGAGGGTAGGGAATATTTCTAATCTTTGAAAAAGAAACTTGGATGGTTTAGTATTTTGAAAAATCTTAAGATAAGAGCTTAAATGCATCAAACCTCAACTTTTGTCCTATGAAACCGTGTAAAGACAAGGGCGATTACTTGTCGCATGAATTATCATCCTCGTCATGATAACAGTTATGAACTTCAAGGTCTGTTCCAAGCAAACCTTTTATCAGTTTAAAGACTGGGCATTTATACAATAAAACTAAAAAAAGTTACGTTGCATCGCACTGAAATGAAATCTTTTTGTCGCAAAGTGATCGTATATATTTTCACACTGTTGGATGTGTATTTCATTATATATATATTTGAAATCTTTTTATTTATCAGAACGTCAAGTGGTTAAAAAAGCATATTGTCCACACATAATTATAGTTTAGAAGTTAGCAACTATTTGTTTGAGTTATAGAAGATAGATTCAATTGTACGTCAACTATGGTTAAAGGTTCGTTTCTCTTTAACTGCAATCAAACTCACAGCTCAATGGGACCGGAAAAACCAGACCATTCTGAGACAGGCAATAAACAAACTTCTGAAAATAAATTGCGCCATTTCATGGTTCACTGGATAAAGATATTTGTTCTTTTACTTGATAATTTACTGGGTAAAGTGATTATAAAAGTGTAAGCCTATTTCGAGTTATATAGCAAGAATTCTATAACGTGCTTCATTCAATCTTAAAAAAAAGATGTAGGAAGTAATTCAAAAAGTTAGCGATAAATTTTACAGACAAGCCAAGTTTGCACTCAAATAATAAAGGTACGTAAATATTTAATAAAGGCGTCTGTTGCAATTTAATAAATTTTCTAATAATTATTAAAGCGCTTTATTTCATAAATAATCCAAAAGAATTTTAGGTTTGAATTTTCTGCAGTATTTTCTTACTGGGATTTTATTAAAATATCGGTATAACGAAATATATATATTTTTATGTTATCATTTTTATATAAAATATTATTTTGGTATATAATTCTGGTAATACAGCACGTTTCGTGTTCATCAGTATTTTGCAATATTATGCAGCATCATATTATAATATTCAATATTCAATTAAATTACACAATATTTGGGTTAATTTTAATATCATGCAATACTGTATTATATATTTGGGCTACTGAAGAAACTAACAAGTTTAAAAAATAATAATTGCGACTACTCTAATGAAGATAAATGGCTTATATACTTAATCCAATAATTCAGGGTTAGCAGAAAATAATTTATATCCCGCTTCAGTGGGATATAAAATGCGTCCTATTGATCCAAATGAGATAAAATTTGAACTACAGATTATTGAGATGATGCGTTTTATATTTATTAAATAAAAAAAATGTGCAAAAATTCACCGTTAGGTGGTGTTTTAATACACATAAAACCATTTAATATGGTTTATAATTGTTGAATAAAGTAAAATTAAAATTGCTCAATATGTCCGTATTTATTTTCAACAATATGCTCTAATAGGAGAGCCATATTTTCTATAGATGATCGGAGTAAGTCTTAAGAATATTGAGAATATGGCGCCGAATATTCTCCTTCAAATCTGGTAAATAGGAAGGCCTTTGAGATATTGTACTTCAAATAATCCCTCAACCAAAAGTCGCAACAGAAGATGTCAGCGAGAGAGGAGGCCATGCTATTGGGAAATGACGGCTAATAACTCGTGCTTTTGTGAAATGCTGTATTAACAATCGCTTTACACGACGTTCAATATGAGGTGGTGCACCATCCTGCGTGAAAATGATGCCTTGAAGGCATCCACGATGTAGAATAGTTGGGAATACAAAATCCCTCTGAATATTATGGTACCTTTGTCCTGTGAGGGAAAATAGGTTTGGAATCCATTTGAAGTTTTCATTTCAAAGAAATACGATCCAATGATAAAGGTAGCTGTAAAACCACACCATACTAAGAGATCTAAGGGTTGTTCCTGAATAACGTGAGTGTTTTCCTCTGCCCGAATTCGGCAGTTGTGGATGTTAAGTTGACCATTGAAAAGTGGGTCTCATTCCTCCACAGAATGTTCCATAGCCAAGTTGTGTCAAACACCATTCGAGCAAGGAACTGAAGTGCAAAAGTTTTACGGACCTCTAAGTCCCTGTCCTGCAATCAAGTCTGTGCACCTGCACAGACTTGATTTTGTATGGATAAAAATGCAATATTTGTCGTACGAGTTTTCGTACAGTTGAATACAGGAAACAACTGGCGAACGCACCCAATTATGCTGCGACTGACTGCTGCCTTCAACGAGCGCGGTCGTGACATTTTAGATGCTGGAAGACGGGAATTTTTTCGTCCTTTACCTGGAACAATGCCGAGTTGCCCAGTTTTTTCAAATTTCTGAATCATCTTGCGTAGGGTACCTGGAGACAATGGACCTCTTCGTATCTGCTTCATACGACGAAATTCCTTTAGAGCTGCAGCGAAGTTTTGTTGGTCCTGGTAGAACTATTTCATCAGTACCGCTTTTTTTTGCAATGTAGGCATGACAAATAGAGAAGAAACTAATGTTCGCGCAGAATCCACCTTCTTTTTATCCAAAGAAAAATGGTAATAGACGTGCGCTGTAACTCAAATTACGTTTCACATTTTCAAATATGCAAATAAATGCCATTTATACTACATCGCCATCTATTGGCGAATTTTTGTACTAATTTTTTTTAATTAATAAATGTACAGTGCATCATCTGTATAATCTTTAGTTCAAATTTTATCTTATTTGGACCAATAGAACGCATTTTAGAACCCTCTGAAGTGGGTAACTTATTTCTTGCTAACCCTCTATATTAATTGGATTAAATATATCAGCCAATAAGTATATATGAATATATTCGCTTATATGCTTAAAGGGCTTATATACTTAAATATACTTTAACTTTAATTGCAAATAAAATTATACATGTCCATATTGGGAAACGTAAAAAATGAGACTAGCCAATTGAAAGGATATAAAATATGCAAATAAAGTTGATTTAATTAGAATTATTATATTCACAGATATAAATTAATGGAAGAAAATCAGTACATTCATTGATGAATGTCAAGCATAAAAATTAAAAGAAAACAAACAGGAATAGTCTATTGACGATCTCCAAAATGCATAAATGGTTTTCTGAATCTCGTATTGACGACACCCGAAGTAAAATGGTAAAAATGCCGCATTCGTATCTTCATTACTATATTTAGCTAAGTGATATCATTTTTGAGGGTTATTCTTTCAATAACTTTTGCAATAATTTCATCTTCAAATCTCTTTTAGATAACTTTAAAATAGATTAATGGTTTCATATGTATAGATGTTAATAAATAGTATGTTATAATTTTGAAGAAAATCAGACATAATGGTCTTTCTGAAACTTTTTCGTATATACTTTAATAATTATGTATGCATTATTTACCCCATGACACAGATGAATGATACTTGCTACAGAAATCATTAGCTGGAGATATTTGGAGATTAAACTCTGGATTGAGGATAATATACAGCAACAGAAACCCGAGCGTGTATTTTTTTATGTTATTTTTCAGATTAGTCGAAACTAAAATTTGACATAATTGCAGGCAAATGATCGCATATCACATTTCATACATTTAAATCTTTACATGTCTGCTTCATGGCGTAGGGGTAGCGCGTCTTCCCCATGATCTGAGCGTCCTAGGGTCGAGTACCGGTTTGGGGACGGTTGTTCTTCAGCTGTTCTGTCTGTGAGATGTGTGAATGCCCCTCCCACCCTCCTTGAAAAAGGGGTTGTGCAAGCGGATTTGATGCTTGAGTAGCTAAGTCGTACTCTTGGCCCTAGTTGGTGCTACTAAAAAACAAGAGGTGCTCCCTTGGCTCAATATCGCTGACTCAGTCAGCGAGATTGTCCATGGCAAGGGCCATTATAAACAACAACAAATCTTTACATTTTTTTAGTTATCCTGTTTCCTTACTTGAGAAAATTCAGATTAATAGAAGGCCAACCCTATAATAGACCTGATGCCAGATTTTATATGAATCTATGTTATATATGTTAAATCTCCGATTCAGAATTTATCCATCTATTTCTTTTACTTTTATTGTTATTTGTGTTAATTTATTTTCAGACAGTTTGAAAAAAGATTACCTTTGAGCTGATTCCTTTCAAAATTTGATATAAATTTACAAATTTGAGTATAATTATCGCAGGCCAAATTTCCTTCGTCTTACTCAAAGCGTCTGTAAGTTATTGCATCAGACATAAAATGCATATTAAAAAATATGATTTTTAAGGGTGAGAATTCAGTGAAGAGACGGCAAAATCTTAAGTTCGAATTTTCTGCAGTTACAATACTTCCTCTCTTTGAACTTTGTAATGGAAAGAATGGTTACAGTTTAAAAATTCAAAACAATTCCAATAGGTTAAAAAAATAATTTACTTTGTGTCATGTGAACATCCAAATTCGATAATATGAGCAGTCGTTTACTAACACCCAATCAGGAGGTGTTCAATACAACGACCACGATTGTAATTGGATTATATAATTATTCAGTGGCTACAGGGCCGTAAATTGGAAGTGCAACAGACTGGTTGTTAATGGGTATATTCTACAATCTTGAATGTGCTATGAAACTCCATAGATGAAGTTGGCGCCTTCATCATTGATCGCTAGACGTTAAATATCCCTTAATCCGATTTTGGCGGCCGTCTGTTCTAAGGTTACTAAGTACTAAATCCGCCAAATAAGGGCATGATAATAAGTAAATTATAAGTTAGTTTTACAAAATCATGACGAAGAATATATTTTGGATAATTCATGAAGAGACGACTATACATTCTTAAAATCTGCATTAAGATGGCGTAAATAATCATTTTTGAATCATTATCAAAGCGATTATAATGTTTTTTTAATAGTTTTCTTGATAGATATTGTTACAAAAATATGATAAATTCTTCCTTGAATTATGTGGGGAAAAAACCAGTTAGATTGGTATAAAAAAACCCGATGATTTATACTGCATGAGAACATAATATACGGATAACAAAACAAAGACGAAACTTATACAAAATAGCAATGTAACAGCAGTACACGAGTAAATAAATCGTAACTGCACAATACGCTCAGAGATAACTCACAGGAAATCAGCACTCCAAAGTCAATGTATATTTCGCTCAACTACTCCCTCCAATTCATTTCTAGCGGAATACTCACTGCTGTCTTTGTCTCTGGGGTTTTTATAGTCTCTGTGACCTGGAATTGAATGGTCTGAAAGCAGGAAATTGGATCCAAATAGAGATATCGCCAAATTTCTAAAATATTCTGTGTCCATCATTTTCGTCGTCAAATCTCAAACTGATCACCAAATTTATTGCCATTGTCGAGGGCATTGATTTAACATCCATTCAGCATCTATTAGAGCTAACTGTAAAATTGTCTTCCTTACATAGATGCTTATTGGACGGCGAAATAATATTACAAATTCGTAACATCACGAAAGCATGATTCGTCTTGAAAACTTTCATTTCGAAAGAAGGACTTTAATCTAAAATCGAAATAATTTAAAACATTTTAATTTTAATTTGTATCCTTTATTGTGTTATATGAACTGCGACAAATTGGTAGAAGATAAAATGGGAGGTAGTAGCTATTTCTATGTCAGCAATTCATCATAATTTGAATATAAAAGACATTCAATCTTTTCTGGAATTATATCTATCCTAGTTGAATCAATTTCACTTAATGAATTTTGAAAAAATCATAAATAATACTTCCTCGGAATAGTTTAATCGAAAATGAAATGTTGATTAATTCACACTGCATTTTTATGTATAATTCGTTATTTAATAATTTACATTTAATGAATAATGCATGCAATTTCGAAAGCGTAATTGTTACACAAGCAACATAAGTACTTCTAAATCTTTGGAAAGAGGTTTGGCATTGTGCTATTACACAAACTAATGCAAATGAGAGTTTATTGCATGACTGGAAATAATTCTGATAAATTTGCTCAGATATTATATTACCGTTATTTACATCAGCTTTTTAAAATTATGTTTTGAAAATTTGATATTCCTACTACAACGTTACATCAAAGAAATTAGATTTCAGAAATGCATGGCAAAAATGTAGGAGAAATATGAAAATTAATAAAGCAATAAATAACTGAATAACTGATATTTATTGCATTATTATTGTTACTTAGTAATATTTGTTTCGATTTACGATTAAAGAACGATCAATTACAGTTTACTTACGATATACGATCGCGAACATTGAAAAAATTAATAAATAATATAATTTAATCTGAATTCCTCACTAGTCATTCATTTGTGGTGAATAGCATATAATCCAGTTAACAACTACACTACAAGAGCGTACGCTTTTGTATCTAGGTTTTGTTACTGGGCTGCAAAACCGCAAGGTCCCAGGTTCTATCCTCGGCAATCACATACCGCTAAATTGGTGACCTCGGACGATGAACCTTCAACCTTCGTAAGAGCTGTTGTGGCGCCATCTACCCGCAACCAAAGTCGTCAGATTCACTTGACGCAACAAACCACAGTCGTCAGACTCACTTGACGCAGCAACCACACACTCCTTACTCAACTGGGTACAGGCCCATTTAGACAACAGCTCAATACATCACCACGCAACAGCCATATCGTCTCATTTCCGACTTACTGGAGGGAAGAGTACTGTGGTGAATAGCATATAAGCCAGTTAACAACTTCTCTGCAAGAGCGTAAGCTTTTGTTTCCTGGTTTTGTTACTGGACTGCAAACCACAAGGTCCCAGGTTCTATCCTCGCGCGTCCCAATCCTCTAAACATTCTCTTCTCGAGCTGGAGATAAATGTTGTATGGCCGATATGAAAGTGGAGGATTAAAAATAGTTTTTTCAAGATTTTCAATGAATTCGTATTTAAGCCCAATGAATATAATATTGCATAGATTTTAACATATAGATTTCAGAAGTGCTCAAAATTAAAATAGGAGGCTTTTAATTAGAAACAAAAATTATTCAATCTTATAAACGTTTAATCACTATTAAATATGTGTGATTTTTTTAGTATGATTCAAATACTTGAATTTATATAATAGTATTTCATTTAGAATAAAGTTCAGTTTTTTTTTTGTTTTTTTTGTTTCACATAAAATATAATTTTTGTTTTATATAAAATAAAAAAAACCGTAATAGCACAGAGAAAGTTTGTTTTTATATATTAAGAGATTGCAATAGTAAATACCAGCGATAAATGCAAAAATTTCAATTGCTAAGTATAAAAAGTTTTTCCTGAAATACACATGGGAATGAATTAAATTATATATACTGAGACATTTATCAAAAGACTTTTGTACCTAGATAAATAACGCAGGGTTTTTATTTCGATTTGAAATGGTGCATATTGAAATCATTTATATATATTATATGCTAGTGCATGAATCGTATTTTTTAAACTTCGGATACTAAGTGTTAGACATTATTTTGCCATCAGTGATAGTTAGTATTCTCTGAAATTCTCTGCTCTAGAATAACTTCGTGTTATATCAATACAGGAAGTTTGGAAAATAATTCATACGTTGATAGTTAAAATTTCTTTTATGTTTTTATATATATGCATATTGAGTTGTTTAAATGAATCTGAAATAACAAACTTTTCATCTTTCAACTCAGCATTGGACGTAATATGAAAACAATGAAATAATACTTAGAATGTATTGTCCTTCTTCTGAATTTGCCCTCTTTCTTTTCTTTAAAAAAAATTTTGAAAAAGAATCTGAAATGATACTGTTTTTACATTTTTGTATATTGGATATAAAAAAAAAAATCTTGCAATCATCAAAAATTCAGATCAGATTCATTCATCAAAAATCAGAAATTCATCAAAAATTGAGAAGATGATTTGCAATCATCAAATCATCTTGCAATCTTCAAAAATTGAGATTTTGATGACTCGAAACTTTTCAAACCTTCTTGATTTCAAAAACAATGATTTTTGGCATTATGTCTGTATGTGAATACGATAAAACAAAAACGCACTGAGATAGTCAGATAAATTTACTATGCGGATGTAAGACCAAATTTGTAGTTTTCAATCAATTATTGAATGCAATCCATTCAAAAGAAATCCGTCCGTCTGTCTATTAAAACAAAGTGAACTCGATAATTACAAAACGTAATGAGCTACATAAAAATAGCATATAAATGTAATATCTAAATACAGATTCTCATCAATCGAATAAAATCATTCGAAAGTTTGATCATTTTTTATCTGAATTTTCACATGTGTAAATGTAGTAACTCATTAATGCAATGATTTAAATCAACGAGATTCGGCGTGTGATCCTGTGATTGCAACTTCAGTTTCTTTCCAAATTTATTAATAATTAATCTGGAGAAAATCCAGCATTCATAATCTCATGATATATTAAGTAAGATTCATTTCAACTATCTATGTTTTGTAATGATTGTTCGCATATGCTGTAGAAAGAATTCACGCCGTTCCTCAAGATATTTAATTTTATGCGCGAGTGTGTGTTGGAAAGGGGGAGTGGGATAGGCCCTTTATTTGAAGTATGAGGGGAAGTTTCAAGCACACCACACCCGTTAATCAATATTTCATATAAAAAAATGAATGATTAGGAGGAAAAAAAACTATTTGTTGATTCAACATATTTTGAAAACTTACTATGGAGAAGGGTAAATATTCCTTGCTCAAAACGTGAAGTTAAAAGAAATCGTTTTTTTTTAATGAGTATTTTGATTGTCTTGACGTAACGTAATAAATTTATTGACAGTGCCTGAAAGTTTGATTATGATTTCATATTAAATTTTGAATAAATTTTTATAGGTGTTTAGCCTTTCCAGACATACAATTACTATAATATTTTTGAAAAGTCACAGTTTCACTCAAAAACAATTAAGTAGAGGATAAATAAGTTTTGCAAGAAAAACTATTAAATATTCTATAGAATTCTAGTAAAAAATTCTTAAACAGTTCTTAAAATATTCTTCAGAATTGTAGGATAAATAAAACTATAAACGGTTTTATAATTGATTTGAATAATTACTGATTAGTAAACTTTCAGAAAGAGATTTTCGGATTGTAAAAGCAATTCTATAGTTGTGTTCGATTTATATAAATACGTCAGAATAAGGCTTACTTTTTTTTCTGCATAACTTAATGATATCAAATGTAAAATTTATTAATTAATCTATAATGAGAAGAGTTATTTCATACTGCTATATGATATATGATATACTGCTTATTTCAAACTATAATAAAAATTGAATTTTATAAATAACATAAAAATAAAGGTATTGTTTATTCAATTTTATTTTATTTTATTGCTTAATATAAAAAAAAGTACAAAAAGGGATGAGAGCAGTTGGCCCGGGAGCAATATTGATAAATGGATAATAAGGATTACACAAACAAATAAGAATAATTATTCTTTACATTATTCAGTTGTTACAATGTATGATAAATATATATTGTAATCCTTTCTTTTCAACTCATCGTTAATTTTTATTGCTTTGAACTAATAATATTTAAGGATTATTTAGCGAAAAAGAACAGAAAGAAAACGAAATAGAGAATGAGATTGAGATTGGCAAAACGATTTTCAAAAGAAAAATGAGCTCAAGATATGCTTGAAAAGAAATAATACTAAAAGAATGCTAAGACGTGTATAACCAAGATGAAAGAGAATCATGATAATGTGGAAATGAGTCTTACGATTTTCTGTATTCTAAATTTCTGGGCTTGAAAATTTTATTATATTAAAAAAAAGATTTTCAATAATATTCTATTATGAAGATTTTAATTTATGTTAAAAATGTGTTATTAATAATATATTTGGAAAAATTAGTTATTTTCCACTATTTATTTTTTTCGTGAAATTTTAACATGATTTTCTAGATATACGTTCTAGATTTAGAATTCTAAATATGCATTTCATTCATTTAAAAAAACTACGTACTTAGAGCTCTTTTATAACTACAAACTAACATATTAAATTTTTTGACTGAAAAAATTAATTAGTAATTAAATTCAAACATAAATCTAAATAGACTTTTATCAAAAATTAAAATAATTTTTTTAACTGCATAAGTTATTCAAATGTTTGTGGATATTTGTTTTGAAATCACAATAGAATTACAGTTTATGATAAAATATTTTAAATGAATGACAACAATTTTGTCACTAAAACGATTTTAAAAAGAAATGTATTCATTTTTCACAATTATAATTTTGAATTTTTTTTTGTGTTGAGCAAACTCAATTGACATGGAAATAAATGTATTACTCTCAACAAATTATGAATACATTGTTTTCTTTTAAGAAAATTAAGAATAATTTTCAACATATCGATAGATCTCACAATAAATTTGTAAGAAAAATAAAAGATCATATTTACCGAAAGATTTCACATGCCTTTCTTAACGAAACATTAAACAATGATTAGTTTTAAAAAAATACAAAATTTTAAGCTCAAGTTATTAGGAATATTTATCTGTCATGTATTAATAGAGCTATCATATTACATGGAACCACACATCAACGTTGACCTTAGTGTAAAATTAATTTCTAAAGGCACAATGATTTGAAACATTTACTTGATACATCTATACTAAAATGAAATATCCAAGACTTTTTTTAAAAAGAAAATTTAAAAAATTATAAATAAAAAATGAATATAAAACAATTGCTTTAGAGAAATTGCTTCAAATATTTATGCATCTTTAAATTTTTAAATTATTTCTTTTCTTTTTGCATACCATGTATTTAATAATAATATAACTCGTTTAAGGATTTTACATACCTTTATACGTCGTATCTTTATACTATTTTATCTAGATATTACATATTGCGACGTATAAAGATATGTAATTAAAACAGTAATATACAATTATTATAATATATTTTCAGTAAACTATATAATATAAGATATTGGTACTATAGAGCATTACAGTTAATGCAATATCAATAAAACCTGATTGAGAAATAATATTTATTTATTTTTTTGAAAAATCAAAAAGATTTTTTTTTTTGTTAGAATAGGCTATAACACTATCACATATTTTTTCCCAAAATGTGTAAGTTGGAAACACCTGCTACCCTAGACGGAAACATTTGTTGGATTGTCATAAGCATGTATTATTGCAGAAACAATCATCTCAACAATCAATGAAGTGAAAAAGAAAAAATAACAAATTCTTTCTCGCTATCAGCTTTTATATCAACAGAACAATCTCTAGATTCATGATGGTGGATTCCTCTAGTAATCACAACATACATCAGCTTTATGGATTTCAATATTTTGCAAAAAACTGCGGATCTAATAAGACATTTATTCTAAATATGATCCCTTTCCTAGTTGCAGATGTCATTTGCTTCGTTTTCAGATCAAAAGAAACAATATAATCCATTTCCGCTGTTTTATGCATGATGTAGGAAAAGGCCATGAGACAGATTTGTTATTTGGCTCATGTTCATGATGTAGGACGAAAGCAGGTGCAAGAAATAGCTGGAACCGATGAATGACGTAATGTTTATTTGTATCTCAAATAACATTTTATTTATTGTTATTACTTTATGAATATTGAGTTTCATTTTTTTCTGAATAATCTGAACATCTGTTTGTCATTATTTGAATTGGATTAGGAAATTGCATTTGAGAAATTTCCTGAACTTTGCATTTCGCACTGCTTCTTTTTATTTGGTTTCCAAATTATTTTTTTGCGTATTGCAGGAATGTAGATGGTGTAAAAGAATAATTACTATTGTTTTATAGCAATGAATTTTGAATTGTATATTTGTTAATTTGTTGATTGAAGGAACTGAGTCCAATATATTCAAATGCCACACAAAGAAATTCAATACTCGATTAATGATATCGGATATCTAACAAAAAAAAGACTAAAATATCGGTATATGTCATTTAAATATAAAGAATAATTAATTTTTTTCAATAAAATATAATGGTACTTAACTCATTAAAACAGTGACATTTCTCAATTAATGCAAGTCACTTATTATTAACACAAAGAAGCTGCTCATTAGGGAAATTAAGGAGATAGTCAATAAAAATCAAAATAAATTGCGAATGAAAATCTATAGATAATTAATGTTTATCCCTCTTCCTGTTAAAACATTGCGGTTATTAATTTGGATTTTTTTTCTGCTTAATTGAAAAGAGACGAAATATTTGAGAAAAAAATAACTGCAGGGAAAAATCGGTAAAAAATGCTTTTCCAATATTTATTAGAGTAAAAAAAATGTAATAATGCATTGGGTAAGTTTCGGTTATTTTATTATATCAATATTATTGTATGAAGTCTGGCTTTTACCAATAGATTTATCTAAAAGATACATGCAATTAATGATTAAATATATTTCATGTTAAAGTCTAAAATATTGATATCAGATAAGTTTAGAATAATTATTAATATTTCATCCCGTTTAGTCAATTTTCAAATAATGACATATTAGAGAATATATATATTTTTAAGCATTTAAATGAAAAAGTTTATCTTTCGAAATATCAATGCCCGTAAATTTTATTTTTTTGGTGTTTTCAGTTATGTGTCGTATAAAATTTGAATTATATTAGATAGAACCTACAGGTTATATCTAAAGAGATATTCAGGCTTTTAAAATCTATTTCTGCATTTACTTTTTATAGTAAGTAAAATGCGGATTGATTTCCCGATTATTTGATAGTTACTCTCTTGTATATCTTACTTAGCAATGCATTTTTTTATCTATAGATCTATTTATTTATTTTAAAAAAATATAAAACTATAAATTATAACTAATTAATCATATACTATTTGAAATTTCACAATTAATTCAAATTTTTAACTTTGAGATGAAACATAAGGATGAAACATTATCTTTAATGAATATTCTTTCATAAAAAATATAAAAAATGATCATCAAATAGATATAGATAATCAAAGAAACAGTTTCTATAATCTTAAGGATTGGTTAAGAAATGTTAATTGATAAGCTTATTTTGATGAACAATATTATATATTTACTTTTTCGTATTGGATCATAGAGAAAGTATAGTAATCCTCTATAAAATCGAACGTGAAATTTTGACGAATCCCGGAGTTTCAGTTCTTCCTGAGTTCGAAAAACACATTTTACTAATTACGAATCTATAAATATGAAAACTCGAAAGCGCTTTGAGCTAGGCGAATGAAATTTAGTTTATTACTTTACACCAAATTCGTAGATCACTATGAGAGCAAAACTCATACAAACGCAGTCTATCAGTCCGGCTATCCGAATTTAAGTTACCACGATAAGTGTAGAACTATGAAAGGTAGGTAGCTGAAATTTGGTACACAGACTTACAATCTAAAATCTTTCTTTCTTAAATTCATATCTTTTAGGTCTGTACTTTCACCAGTATATAAACGCGATAATTTAAAGTGAAGTGACTTGAATGCATAAAATTTGGTATTGGATTTTATGTCTATAATTGTACTTCTGTGTCAAATTTGTCAACGCATTTAAAATAAAAATTAGATTTTCAGATTATATTTATTACATGGAAAGGATTAATATCCAAAAGGATTCTACGATAAATTTTCCTTATATTTATTACATGGAAGGGATCGTCATGGATTCTACGATAAATTTTCTAAAAATGCTAAATTTATGCCAAAGATTAATATTTCTTAAATATTGTTCGCCGATGCCATTCAATGTATTTGTTACGTTTTAATAATTTTATTAAAACATTTTTACTAGATGTTACATATATTATAAAGATGCGAGAAAGCCTTAGAGAGGGTTATTAAAGGGCTTTCGAATATTTTCTTTATTCGAGGTTTCAAACTGAGATTTATTAAGAAAAAATATAATATTAATGATACAGATTCTAATATGTTTTTTGATAGAAGAGACAAAGATTTCCAAAAAAAGCGTAAAGTTGTTTAGAAAGAAATCAATAAGAGAAATAGCTTATCTTTAATTTTAATTTTTACTCATAATTAAAAAAAATGTTTTCTTGTAGAATATATCACAATTTTCATAAGCGTTTCTCATCAAAATTATATATTATTAAAAATATATAATTATTCAATAACATATTGTAAGTAAATATATTGTTCAGTTTTAGCTTTTATTTATTTACTAATTTTCAGCAAACAAAAATTATACTGAAAATCTAGAAAACATATGAAAACAAATTACTTACAGACTGAAAGACGAAACGAAATTTTAATTATGCATCGATTCTTAACAAATGTTCTTATAAATTTTGTTCAAAATAACATCAAAAATTTCTTTAAATGCATTTTTAATCAAATCTTCACCAGATATTCGTAGGAAAAACATTCAAATAATTGATTTTAAATATCATATTGCAGACTGGACGATTTGTAAGCATTTCAAATAACATTTTCCGAAATAGCTATTAATTAGTCATGATTTAACGCTGTGCGATATTGGAATTCATAATTAATTATCATTCTGAGACATTTTACAAAACATTTATCAAATGCATATTGATCTTATTAAGCATAGTTATATTTTAGTTAAAACTATCTTAAATAATAAATGTGCATCAGTAGTTCGCAGGAAAACTAGAATAAGTCAACCTTCTGACTATCCGACCCGCCACGAAAGCACACGGATTTAAACCATAAAACTGAATGACCGGACCGCCGCAACATCAAAACTGGTGAGAACTGTGGTTGAGTCCTAAGGGCTATCACCGGCCACGATACAGCCCTTCCAGAAGGAAATGCGTCCTGTCATCGATGGGAAAGCCATATCCCCCACCTTTTTTTTACTGTCCAAGGTGGCGAGATCCAACCACCATACCGGAAGCCTCTCATCCTCATTTCGAGGTACACCCAAGGGTTTATAACAAATATGTAACTCTTAACAATTTAATAACCCCTCTAAACGAAAAATTATGATCTAATTTAACAAATGCGAGCAATTAAAAGCAATATAATAATCCGCAATTATATAAATACTATTTTTACTAAGTAATTTTAAATTATTTTTTAATAAAATTATCTGTTAAATCTGAAAAGGAAATGGCTTATTTTGAAATTCAAAGAACAAATATGTAAGTCATATCACTGACTCTCCACCCGCCCGAAGGCACACGGATAACGAAAACTGAATGACCGGACCACCGCAACAGCAACACTAGTGGGAACTGTGGTTGATTTTTAAAGCCATCACCGGCCACGGTACAACACTCCCCGAATGAAGTACATCCCGTCATCGATGGGAGGAGTCTGATCCTCCACCCATTTGTGTACCCTCCAGGGTAGCGAGATCCAACTACTATGCCAGAAGCCTCTCATCCTCATTTCGAGGTCCCGCCCCGGGGGTTGGAAAACTAGAATAAATAAAAACTAAAGATAGAGACTTAAAGCACATGCCATTGTAGTAACATTCAAATGAACATTAGCAATTGCTTTAGATATTTCGTAGCAAAACACTTTACGGTTCTTAGGATGGATACAGGATACAACATTTTGGTTGTTATGAAACAACATCTTTTCTGTAAACATGGGAAGTATAAATTTATTACTTATTGAAATGACACTTCCTTTCAACCAGCGTTATTACTCCAAGCGGAGAAGCAATATCTTAACTATTCTTCTGAATAGACAATCTCTAAACACACATTGTCTCTTCAGGGAAAAAATAAAGATACATTGTGCACTAAAGCAAAGCATCATTTCAGGATGCAATTGGATTCAAGTTACCACATAAATTCACTTAATAATAAAACATTTTATTCTTCTCTTATCTATTGCTGTAGTTTTTATGGGTACGTACTAACTTAGTTTCTTTTATGTAATTTTCCCCATATATAAGTGATCTTTTGTAATGATGCTTCTGTATTTTGGTAATTCCTCGGTCTTATGGCTCCGTTTGGAAGACGAAAATTAAGTCACATGCTCAATAAAGTAACTAGATTGGGATGTTAAGACTGCTAATTTTCTCATGATAAATTATAGAAAAAATGTATAAATATTAAATTAACAATGAATTAATTTTTCGAAACTCTGTTTCTTTTTTGACTAAGACATTAGATAGAATGTAGAAGAAAATATTATATATATGTTACGGTGAAAGTCTAGAGTCTAGAATTAGAGAATGTCGAAACTTGCCGATAAATATCAACATATACCTCGGTGGAAGAAAAAAAATATTTTATTATATTCTTATATATTCGGACTATCACCGTTGTATGTCGACAATCACCGAGATGCTCTGCTGGAAGTCAAAGCGAGAAACCGATGTCTACGAAGATCACTGTGCGAATACAAGTCCCTGATGCCGACCGTGGTCGTACAGATACCAGAAATGTATTGGCGGTTGTTGCTGGAATAGAAGACTCCAACTTTTATAAATTAGAAAACAAAAATGGTACCCTCAAGCAGCTTTATACCAGTAATCAGTTTGTAATTTGTAAAAAAAAAATTAATTTCCATAGATGAGATTTCTTCTTAAGAAATGTAACTGAGAGAAGCCGCTGCAGCTAATTCGAAAATTGAAGGACAAGGCTATACACGCTGTCATTGCAAAAAGTAATGTTTCACTACTAAATGCAATTGCAAAAGCAAGGGACTCTTGTGCAATTCAAAGTGCCATAACAGTTTAAATTGTTGTAACAAATAAGTTAGTTTAACATCAATCACATAATTAAGTTTAAATCTATAGCTTCAAGTTTAATAGTTTAATTACTATAGTTTTTTCAGTGTAATAACTATAGCTTTCTCCTATTTTGACACATATAATTCCAAATAGGTTTTAACAATAAAGTATGATTTAAAAACGTAACAAAAATGTTTTTTTCAATATTCACCATCATGGTGATTGTCGACATACACCGGTGACAATACGAATATATAAGAATATAATAAAATATTCGTTATTTCTCCGAGGTATTTGGTATATGTTCCACCTTTGGTATATTCGGTTTTTCTCCGAGGTTTGGTATATGTTTCACGACATCCACCTGTGTATGTCGACATTCTGAAAATTTCAGTCTTTCATGGTATATATGATGTTTAAAATGCTTTAATCATCAAAACAATTTTTTAGGGCGAATAATAATGAACTTCAAAACGTTGTAAAGGATTACTTTTAAGAATGAAAATCTAAAACATCCATTCTCACCTTCCAAAGTATAATTTTAGAAAACTTGGTTTCGTCTAACACATTGTTAATATACAGATTGTACATATATTAGCTTTTATTACTAATGAATATGTGCGCCCTTATTTTATATCTTTTTGTTGGTCAGAAAAAAAGAAATTTTTAATATTATTTTCTCATAAATAGAGTCAACAAATTTTAAGAATGCTCTTTCAAAAACCTTATTATACGATTAGCTCATTCAGAAACTACAGTTTGTATATAATTATTTCTTTACGGTCCCAACATAATTATTTTCAGAAATGGTCCAATGATTTATTATTATTATTTTTAAATGAATTTGTTTTTACGTTAAATCAGTACCCAAAACGCGTGATCTCAATTTCTCAATAAATTTTATTCCCTGTAGAATATAATTTTTCTTCGTTTCAAAAAGTAAAAAATAAAAATTTCTCAAGTAAAACGATATTTTTTATATAAAAGTTTGAATTAACGTGAAATGATCCACAACAGTATCTCTAAATAAGAAACAAAAAAGTTTTCAACTGTTACTTGAAAAACACAAATCTCGATATTTAAATTCCGCAGAATTAAATGAGCCATCAAGATGGTTCTTTTCGAAGAATTCCACATTATATTTTGGCAACAGTTTAAGACTTTCCCGCGGTTGCAGATGTCCCGAGTTAATTGGACTGCGCCTGTATTTGAAGTTCAATTAACTTTTCTGCAGGCAGTGCTTACTCTGTTGTGACGCTGTCATTTTCCTCTTTTTCCTTTCATCTTAGCAAGCGGCTGAGATGATGTTTGCATGGATTGCTTAATCTTTAGGACCAGAAATAAAATGTGTTTTTAACAAATAATTATGTCTCAGGTTATGTCGTTGAGTTAATTGAATAATTGTAAAAATATATATAGATTTATTTTCAATTTAAATGAAGTCAACAAAGCAATAATGAAATAAATTTAATTTTAATAATACATATATATTATGATTTAAATTAATCAAATCTTTAAACGAAGGAATATTTTACCACACATGTCTAATTTGAATTCTTTTAAAGTATTCAATTTTTGCTATATATAGTTACTGATTAAATTTCCAATATTAATATTTAAAAATTTCTAAACAGTAGAAATTGCATATAAATAAATTAAACATTGCCATTCTCCAGTGCATTATATTTTGCGATGAATAATCTTGAAAGACTGAAAATAGCGGAAGTATTTCTTATTGATATGCGCTCAGTAAACAAAACTTAAAATACTGAATTAAAGTAAGGGTTTGATAAAAAAAAAAAAAAAAAAAAAAAAAAAAAAATTAAAGACATTCGTAAAATTGGAGAAATTAAGTTTCTGCAAATATTTTTTAAACAGTGGAAAATCAGAAAGGTTTGTTTTTCATGGTCTCATTAAAAGCTCGTTTATTTTTGCGTGAATATTTTCAAGAGAAAATATATTTACAATTAATTACTTACCCATACGCACAAAAATATGTACTTACATTATGAATATAGTTTGTTCCAGATTTTTTCAAAAATAATTTAATATGTAATGAAGATTTTTAAAATAGTCGAAGCTAACATTTTACACTTTTCCTGGTATTACTTTGAAGCACGCAAACAACATTGAAAAGAAGAATAAGCATGCGGACATCTTTTTGACTTTAAATGATGAACTATCATTAATAATAAAACGCTTTTTGCAACCGGATCTATTTAATGGTTGCTAAAAATTGAAATTAAATATTTTATGTAAAAATGTTTTAATTTTTTTCTTAGTAAATTATTCTTAAATTTCTTTTTGATAGATGTATTGGTCCTACTATTTACATAGCTTTGCACATTTCTGCATTTTGTGATTTATGTATACTTATGCATCCAGTTATATTATAGAAAATATTATAAAAAATAAAAAAGGATGCATTTAAAAAAAAATTCACTGTTTCTTGATTCCGTAGTTAAAATATATTTGCAAATACAACAAGATAAAAAAATCATTAATTTCATACTGAAGAATGCTTAAATAAACTGAATTTCATATCCGGAACATTAAAAAAATTTAGGGTGAAATATTATTAAAAAACAGAGAAAATTATTTGAATAACACTTGAACAATGAAATTAAATGCTGTAAAATATGCTTGAAACATTTAAAAAAATAATTATAAACAGAAAAATAACAACATTTTCTAATCGTGATAGGAACACTCTTGTTCCTTGCTTTTTCTTGTTTTTATCTGCTTTTATTAAGAATTTCTGAATAAAAAGTGGGAATCCTTTTAAGACACAGATTTTTACACTTTTCCACCACCTTCGACAAAAAATTTCCTTCTGCTTCTAATGAATATTAAACAATCTCAAATCACCTGCTTTTTTTTCACGTGTAACCATAATTTAATCATTCACACCAAAAATAAACGTCACTGTCCATAAGAGAAAAAAAAGTAGGGGATACAGCCAAAAATAAGAATGACACATTTTAAGGCATTTTCATTCCTTATTCCCAGTCTTTTTTTACCCAAAAATAAGTGGTTTCCCTCTATTAATAATAAAAAAAAAAATACCAAAAAAATACTATTCCACCCACAAAGTGATTTTTTAATCAAATCGTGAATGTATATTTTTAATTGGAACTTCTGAATTCTTCATAAAACGAAAATCTATATTTTAGATGTTACACTAGTGTACCAAACTTTATCTACATTTCTCTTTGTGATTTGCAGCTATCAAAAAGCCAGAGAGACAGACTTTTTGTAATGGATTTCGTTCAAAATTTGATACAAATCTATAAATTTGGTCCTTAGTTGAAATATTATGTTTCATCTGTCCAGATCAAAATGTTTGTGAGTTATCATGCTGATAAACAGGCAGATGAACAGGAAGGTTATTTTTGAAGGTTATTATGTTTCCTCTATATTTAAGAAAAACTAAGAAGGGTCCGTTGCAAACTAGAATTATGAAGCATTCTTGGAAAATGCTAATTTATTCTCCATATTGATTGAAAACAACAAAAGCAAATATTTGAAAGAAAATCTTTCATATTTAAATAAATATATAATAAATATAATTGCGAAATATAATATTACATTAAATTGTCCGTATTTGTTAAATCATATCATTTTTGCTCTAGAGTAGCTATTAAATTGATACGATGTGGATATTTGCTGTTCGAATTTAAAAATAATCTAGTTTCGTTTCAGAATTAAAGCTTAACCTTAACATATAATTTTATTAAAATGAATTACTTCGATTAAAAAGCTTCTTGAAAATTAAAAAAAATTCTATGATCAATATAATTTAATTATATGAATAACTACCGTAATTATATAAATAAAGTGATCAAAACTAAAGCTAAGTTATAGAATGAATTGGATCGTTATTTTTCCAGATATGAATAAATTTATTACCAAAATAAAAACGTCCATAAAAACACTTTCTCATCATGATGGAAAAACACTCTTATTTCAAAATTCTCAGCTGCATTTTTTTAGAAATATTATTGAAAGAGAAGGAATTTTGAATAAAAAGAGAGAAACCTCTTTCAAGACACAGATGTTTACACTTTTCCACTACTTTCGGGCGAAAATTTCCATCTGCTTCTAATGAATATTTAACAGTCTCAAATCACATGACTTTTTCACGTATATCCGTAATTTATTCATTCATTCACTTCAAAAATAGACGCCATAGTCTAGAATAAGAAAAACAAGGAAATTCTGCCACCTTTTAAGGCATCTTCATTTCTAGTTCTAGATCTATTTTATCCGAAAATAAATGACTTTTCGACAAGCAATAAAAACCAGAAAAATATTTTTTCACCCAAATAGTGATCTTTATTCAAAGTGAGGAGTTATTTTTTCATTGGAACTTCCGGATTCTTCTTAGAAATGCAACTAGAGTGAAGGACGGTTGATAATGCTGTAGAAAAATCATTTGAATATTTGTTGGATTTTTAGGTGAGTTGTGTGACGAACAGAGCGATGAAACGAATTTTTTTCGCCATTCCTTAGGAGCTTCTTTTACTGTAAATCATACATTATTTACATATATATGTGTTTTTTACCAGTTTCTCGTGTTTCAATATTTATAAAATGTATAGAATTAAAATATAAACACAATACGAATATTCTGCTGTTATAAAAGTTTTTTAGTGTAATTCGCATGAAAGAATAAGAAAATATCTTTATAATAATAAAAATCTTGAATAAAAAAAATCATAAATTTGGGAGAAAACAAAAATCTTTATTTTCCAATTTTTCTTCTGAGTTTCTCATTTGCGTAAAGATAATGTCTTAAAAGAGTCTTATATTTAAACTAAAAGTCATTTTAAATCAGCTAGTTTATGATAATATTGGCTGTGTTTGATTCAGTTAAATGTCTTATACATAAATGGAATTTTTACAACACGCCCAGGAAAGTATGTTTAAAAGTCCGTTAGTCACTTGCGTATTTTTCAAACAAATGTTGACGCGCTGTATTTGACAGATACATCAGTATTTATTGTTAACATCGGTTATTTATATAGCTTAGAATAGAAAAATAGAAATATATAAACACAATTTGAATTAGACACAAAAATACACAATCTTTTACGAATTAAACTAAGAAAGAAGCAAAAAAAGTATTTTTTCTCAGACATAATATAAACTAATTATTGAAAAATAAAACAAGCGTGAGTCTATCAGATAAAGAGCAACTAAAGAAATGTTTAGCATTAAAATGTGACAGTTATTAAACCGTTAGTCTTTAAATATATACATATATGGGAATCTATTTTCTGTTTATTATATGCATGAACCTTCTTAGTGGAGTCACATTCCAAGACGTTAAAGAAAAGTAGCCATTATTAATGTTTTTTTTTTGTTTTTTTTTATTAAAAACTCAACAGTTCGCGAAATTTATTTTTTGATTGTATATTGTTTTTTCATGGTTTAGTAGCAGCGCTTTCTTACTCTTTAAATAAACTGAGTAAATAATGGTCAGAAACTTCTTTCCTTAGATTTCAACAATGGAAAAATCCATGTGAATATTTATGTGATAAAAAACGAAAATGTTTTAAATTTCATTGGTAGGACCAAAAATATTCTTGACTATCATGGAAAAAATGTTGAAAATTGATGAAAAAATTGCAGTTCAACTGGAAGTGTATGATATAATAGATGGTTTACTGGAATTTTACAACGGTTCTTCTGAATTGATAATCTTGGTAAGTTATTATTTCCTAAAATTATCGCGTTTGAACGAAAACATTTCACTTCCTAATTAAGTTCTTAACTACAATTTCAAAACATTACCTTGAAATGCACATTCCCTCCTCAAAAAATATGCTTGTGCGAAATTTGCAACTCTATATTAAATGGTCGAGCCCATAGTGAGCAAGTAGTTACCCGTGCACATGAATGATGATATAGACAAATGATTCATAAGCCTCTCGGGAAAGAAAACTGTCAATAAAAGAACTGTGCATTTTCAGTGATTACAGGGCTCTAACATATTTATTTGGAATTGATGAAATTTAATTATTTTTAAATTTCTCTTTGTTATAATGGGTAATCAAAATTGATCAATATAATGTCATAATTGTTTCTCATTTAATTACCATTCAGATTTTTAAAAAAGCACTTTCTGCTGAGTTTATCAAAAATTATTTTAGATTTTATAAATATAAATGGAAGAAAAATGTCCGTTTCTAACTATTAATTTTAAATCAAGAAAAAAGGTATTATATGCAGCATAGTTATAAATTATTGTAAATTATTTATTTTTGGAATCCTTTTAAAAAATCTCCTCGGTGTTTATTTTCTCCTCTATAATGCACCGGTAACAATCTCACACCAAGAATATTCAAAATTTCATCAAAAGAAAACACGGATAAAGCAATTGTGAACTCTAGAGTTCAGCAACATGCAACCAAGTCATTAGTATTGTTAATTCATTGACCGATGCAATCAAATTAATCTGCTGCAGTGCGCTCACCTGCCATGGTGTTCTTATTCAAAAGGGGAAAAGTTAAGTTCGCTACTTTTCCCGCCAAAAAGATAGATTAACGTAACTTTCGAAGAAAAAGAACGCCGCTTCTCAATTCTACTCTTAATCTGACATGTCGAAAAAGGCGTCTCGGCGTTGTTTCATCCACTTTCTCAATCATTAGTCAACCAGCGAAAGTCTAGGCAGAAGTTCAGAGTATTTTTTTTCGTTATTATTCTTCGCATTTCTCCATTTTTTTTCCTTCTTTCGACTCACAGTATTACAAATGAAGAACTCCCTAAGAAATAGCTTCTCGAAACGTTCTTTGGGAGTAAATGGTAGAATCTTCCTCCTCAGACACGATAAAACAGTGGGAATGAAAAAGTAGAACAGAAAACAAGTTATAAGAATGAAAGATGGTGGTATGAAATGGAAGTAGACTTTGGCATGGAAACGGTTTTAAATCCTTTTGTTTAACAGGGCGTAATTCACGGTTCCACTTGACTGAATTTTTCCTCCTTTCGATTTCTTGAAAAACTTTAGAAATAAAATTAATGGGCATTTTGTAACGGAAATGGTTCTGGTAGCTTTACAAAATATGAAGTTTACGCTTTTTGTTTAAAAGAAATTATTTTCAACAAGGCCATTCGTTTTATAGAGCACATAGTTTCTTTGAAATGTAACTATTTGGCTAAACTAGAAATAGACTACAGATTAATGGGTCATTAATTCTACAGATGTAATACACAGTTGAATAAATCCTATTGAAGAAAGAAACAGCACTCTCTAATTGCTTTTCACATGCCGTAAAGATGCAGACAAGTTATTTTATTAAAAGTGCTTAAGTGTTTCAATCATTTATTTATTTTTACTTTTGTCTCGTTTGTTTTCTTTTTTTACTTGAGCCTATTTAAATGCTAAGAACTAAATCATCAATACAATTTTCTCTTAAATCTTTCGTATGCTTCGCATCTAGTCTTAGTCCTGCACTTCATGGCAACTCTTATAATTCATCTTTATTATAAAGGTAAGAGTTATTAACACATACTCTCATATTCTATTATTACATGCTAACTAACTTACTATCAGTGTCATGTGCAATTCACTTATATGCATATGTGTACAGAGTTTGCTTAAGGTTATATAGTAAATGAAGAATTAAGTTGTTTTTACATATATATTTGTGTTTTATGGTTTACATCATTAAGAAGCTTTTAAAATAATTTCTTTGGTAATGGCTATAAAAGATATAACCGCCTTTTACCAGACCGCCATTTACCATTTCAGAAAATATAATTTGACCTCATTATATTTTCTTTTAAAAATTAGTAAGATGACCAGCATAGTATAACATTATGGTTTAAGCCAACCAATAGGCGCTATGGAAATGAAAGAGCAGATAATTGGCCAAATATCCTCTTCTGCCAGATGAAATAAATATTTTGTGCAAATCTATTGTTGATATTAAAAATGTGATAAGAAAAATGGTAAAGTTTTAGAATAATGCTCAAAAAGTCCAAAAAGCAAAATAATTTTTTTAGAAGCTGAGGGTTTTCTCAATCAAAGTTTTGGAGGGCATATAATTTATAGAATTCACCAAGCGAGCGAGGCCTTTTGGTAAAGATGATAAATGTCAGTTGAAAAGCCAATGGGAACAGTTGATAATCTCATATAAAGAAGGTGAACATTGGCGAAACAAATTAAGTTATGGCCAATAAATTGGGAAATCCAACCAATTAAAGATTCAATAAAGCATGGTATTAATATCTTCTTGGTTAAAAAATCATTTTTGCTCCCATCTCCTTTGTAATTGATAAGTAAATTTTTATTTATACATTCTTAAAAATGGACTAGTTACTTTCAATATAAGGTGAAATTTTTATTTTTAAAATACTATCATCGGAATTGAGGATCTGCTGCCTATTGAAATTATCAAAGTAGATATTCTTCAAGGAATCATCATGTTATGACCTGGAGGGCCTTAAAGTGAACAAGTGGTATCATTATCACCAGTCGGTCTTTCTGTGGGGCAATCTGCTACTTGATATTGCTGGGCTGCTTCAAAGTTGTCTGCAGTGATGCCCGCTCAGACTTTACTAGGACAGAATATGGTTTTACATAATGTTGTTTATAAATATGTGCTCAGTTGGAATTCAGTTCACCATAATTGGGGAATATAGGCCCCAGTGGTATGAAAAATTAATCACCATAAGTTGCTAGTTCAATCTTATTTCTTTTGTTTTAAGATCTGCCATCTATTGCGATTAATGCATATTTCTTTTTAATTTCAATTATTGCTCTCTTTAAGATCCATGGAAGATTTTTTTTTAGATTTAGTAGGTGTATTGAAGGAAGTATTTTGTTCTTTTAGGTGTTTGAGATATAATTTACATTAATTTTCTGCCTAGAAAATAATAGAAGTTATTTATATTATTTGGTCTCCTGATTTGTGAAAATAATGGTCAAACAAATATTATTTTTTTAAAGCAATAATGTGCGTTCATATGTTTAAAGAGGATACAAAATCAATTTGGGGAGATTTGGGAGGGTTTAAAAGTGAAGGGAAAATCGAAAAGTCGACATCAATCAACATCATGAAACAACATATTAAGAGCGAAATATATCATTTATACATTCCATAATTTTTTATTTTATGTAAACTAAGAAATTTATTATTAATACATTTATTTCGAATTTTGTAATTAGTTATTATAAAAATATTTTGTCATCTCTATGAATAGTACTTACTTATGAATAGTACTTGCTTATGATAGAACTTACTTATGAATAGTACTTACTTATGAATAGTACTTGCTTATGATAGAACTTACTTATGAATAGTACTTGCTTATGATAGAACTTACTTATGAATAGTACTTGCTTATGAATAGTACTTACTTATGAATAGTACTTACTTATGTGTGCAACTCTATAAGCTAAGCTATTTAATCTATAGCTATACAATTTGAACAAATTTACTGGCACTTTGAAAGTGGAAATTTGCAACTTCGTAAAGTTTTCTTAAATTTTTAACTTTAACTAAAATAATTGCCTCTGATTGCAATAATTTCTTATAAATATTTTTTTTGTTTGCTCATAGATTTTGATGTTAATAAGTGAAAACTTCCGAAAATATTACAGTACAAAACCTAGTTTTAAACTATTTAAAATGTTTAAATTTTTGTTTTTAATGATGCAATTAAGTTTTGCTAATTTTTTCTGGATTTCGAAGATTTAAAAAATCTATGCAACTTTAATTAATGCATCACATGGTTCCAATAAAGAATTTTAAATATATATATATATATATATATATATATATATATTTTTAAAATTCTTTATTGGAACCATGTGATATATATATATATATATATATATATATATATATATATATATATATATATATATATATATATTCCTTATTGCATTTGATAACGTATTTTGTTTGAAATATACAACATCATTTATATTTATCTATATCTACAAATAATAAAAGTTAGCATGTGTGTGTATCTCTGTACATGTATTGGCTCTCTATAGGCCAGACTATTTGACGTACAATTATCAAATTTAGCACAATTGGTAACTTTACTTCGGCACTTTGAGAAATAAGAATATGCAGTTTGAAAAAGTTGAATTAGAATATAAAATAATTAAAAATTAGAATAATTTTGGTATTTTACCACTATAAATTCCGTAAATAATACACGAAATGTATATTTGCATCATTCAAAAATTTAAAAAACTTTATTTTTTTTAATAATATTATTTTTTGCCTTATAATTTTGTTCTATTTTTAATAATTTTTCAAAAACTTTTTAAGCGCATTTTATCATTATCTGTTTCAATGCCGAAGGTAAATTGAAATTATTTCAATTGTTAGTACTAATATTTTATCTTGGTTGTTTTTCCATTGTTCAAGTTTAAGATATGAAAATTTGGCGTATATTTCCAATAAAGAATAGAAGTAGGTTTTATTCTATGGCATGCTTTTAATAAAATTTATGATTTTTTTATATTTATTACTAAGAATTTATTTCTGACTTTTTAGTGTTAACTTTTGAAACTACTTTGCTATAAATTCAGAAAATATCACAGAACGACAAACTGAAATCGTTCTCAAATGGTTTTCTCTGTTGCTCGAAACATTTTCTCGTATTTTTTTTTTTTTTGCATTGTTGATGATTAAAATATGTAAATAAGGCATATTTTTTGATGTTGAGAAACTTTCAGTACAAAGAAAGTTTTTAAGATGAATTTATGAAACGTTATTATATTTAAAGATTAATTGAAAATATGCAATGTTGAAAAGGTTTTAAAGTGTCCCCATTTAAACACTGCTACATTTTCCTGTGATACAGTTGGATGGATAAAGACATATGCCAATAATCAGTGGAATGCATAGCACAATGAACATATAATTACAAGGCTTCTAAAGTAATATATGTATCGGATTTTCAGTTGAAAAATATTCCTGAAAATTTCTTCCTCCCTTGGGAAATTTCCTGCTAGAATATTCAT
This sequence comes from Argiope bruennichi, assembly GCF_947563725.1. Lineage (NCBI taxonomy): Eukaryota > Metazoa > Arthropoda > Arachnida > Araneae > Araneidae > Argiope > Argiope bruennichi. Next base: position 95,856,517 of record NC_079160.1, read on the forward strand.
TCCAACAACAAAAGCTAATGCTTTGATACAATACATAGAATATCCCACCTCCTTTTCCTGTAAGCGCATTCTTACATGTCCCACACTCAACGCAAATTTTCACCAATAACTAAAATGAATCTTTTTGGAGTACACTTCATACCCTCCATCAAGTTCATTCTAGTCCCAAGAAGACAGAGTACTCCACATATCCCCTCGTTCCACACAAGATCTCACCAACCACAAATGTGAACGCCTTGCTAGAAGACACTCTATGTTGCTCAATGAAAAGCTCTCTCTAATCCCAAAGTTGAACGCTTTTCGAAGGGAGCATCGCAGGTTTGCCCCAAGCATTCGAAATTCGGCCTTCCCACCCGCATTAAATGCACCAAATGATGCGATAAATATGGACTTATTCTTCCTAATTATGTATAACTTCCAATTCGTGCCATGCCGATTCCGATCAATTGGCTATAGATTTTGGAGTGTCATTACTCTACTTTTGTGGCGCGTAATAATCGCCAATACCCGGCTTAAGATAGTTAGGAATTATTTTCTTACAGATGAAGTGCTGAGCAATTTTTTAAATAACTAATCGACCAAAAGCATTCATCTTTTTGAATAAGGCATAAAAAGTGCAAATATTTCCTGTTAATTTTATTTTGGACATCCTTAGGATTATAAAAAAAACTTTAATGAAGTACCTTTATTGAAATTTTCATAAAAGTATGTTCGTATGCCTTTCCACGTTTAAATAAAATTATTCTAGAACTCTTACTATTGATAGGGTGAAAAAAGTCGCGACTAGAGTGTTCTTTTTATCAATATGAAAAATGATCTTGGGAAAAAATCAATGTGACATGTTGAAGACTGATGAATATTTAAGAGAGTTATGATAAATGGAGTTACCAGTTTTAGTGGCTGAAAAAAATTCCACATTTAAAAATCAAAGTAAGTGTTTTTTCCCCTTAAGAAGCAAAGAAAAAAAATTCTGACTGGTCAGATTTTCAGTTTTTGAATAGATTTATATCAAGAAATATTTCATTTCCTAGTGAGACATGAAGTAAATAAATATAGATGCATTTGGTATTCAGACAAAGATAAGGCTACTTTATTAATCAATCTCTGATGATTTACTTTCCATGACATTATCTTCTGTTGATGTCCTGACTATTTTTGTGATGCATTAATTCGTATGTTTAGCACATATCAATGCGGCAATAATTATCGTAAATGTCTGATTACTTCTTGATAATGATTACTTCTTGCAATAAAATATGCAGTAAATAAATAAAAAGGCATTTGGTATCCAGAAAAAGATAATTCAACCTTATTAATCATTATTTGATGACTTAATTTCCATATGATTATCATCTACTAATGTCCTAATTATTTCTTGATGTAATAATTCGTATGTTTATTGAAGCACATGTTGATGTGGCAATAAATGATCGAATATGTCTCGTTAGTAATTACTTCTAGGAATAAAAATTGCAAATTATAACTTTTATTTTTGTCACTATATATAATTTTTTCTAATCAACGATGAATAAAATTGGCACTAATGAGTAATATACATTGTGAATGAATATGACTTGCTATAATGTTCAATGATATATTCCTTGTGCATTTTAAAGTAATATGTATCAGCAATTAGCTTTATACACCAAATTTGGAATTCAATTTGTTCGGTAGTAATATTAGTTTTACTAGGCATTAAACGCATTCTTGTCTCCAAAGGCATTATATGGAATGTTTTTCATTATGATTTTTCGAAAAAGATCTTGTTATAAAACTGAAAAATAGAAATTGAATGGAATCAATCAAATATAAATTGTTACACATGTGCATTAAAAAGTGCATTTGCAATGAAATAAAATAAAAATGGAAAGAAAACTGCAGAGAATTCGAAAATCAATTTTATACTTAATTTTAATATTGATATGGTATTGAATCCTTTGATACAGAAATTAGTTAAACTTCATCATAATAGTAATCAGAGAAAGAGGTCACCTCGCATCTTTCGCTCATACTCTCCGACAAAGGTCATTTCCCTTCTGCCGCATAAAATTGGGAAGTGAAAGACCACGAATACCTTACATGGCATCGATATCCTTGAACGATAGTTACGAAATACAGATCTTTGGAGTGAATATAATATTTTTTACAGAATCTATCGCGATAATATGTATTTTGGACATTTTGTTACCTGCCAATTGACATCCAAATTTTATACGAAACTTTAATTACATGATTAATTACATGGATTTTAGTCACTGTATTTACATGCATGTCAAATATGGATAGATATACACTCACAGTCTTAGATGGATTTGGTACAAAATTGGATAAATATCAATGTTTTAGATGCTAAACCTGTTGCCAAATTTTATTTATTTAGGTTTTGGGTTTTACAGTTTTCGAATTCATTCGTAATCGAACAACCAGGCAAAAAAACTTTCGGTGAATTGTTTTCATTTAAAACTTGATAGAAATCTACACATTTGGTCGTAATTCTATACTATATCAAATTTCAGCCTCCTAACTTAAAAGTTTTAGTACTCACAGTCAGTCTGACTGACTGATAGATACACAGACTAAAGCCAAAAATATATTTTTCGGATTCAGAGATATCTGAAATCTGGAGATTCGTCAAAATCTCGAGGCTGAATTTTTTTATGATTGCAGTACTTCTTGTATACTTCTTAGACAATAAAGTAAAAAAATCGCCACACATTATGTAAAAATTAAAAAAAAAATTTTATGAAAACTGTTACAAAATTAAAAATTTGTATAAATAATTGTTGTGAACTTAAAAATTGTTATAAATAATTGTTACAAAATTAAAAATTGTTATTAGCGTACAAGTTCTTTTGACCCAATCTTTTCTCTTTTGTTTAGAAATTTTTTAATAATTTATAAAAGTTTATACGTGTTATTTCCTATACCTTCATAGGGGAGCTAGAAAAAGAAGGTTAGAACATAAGAAATTAATGAAATGAAACAATGTATGTCACTTTTTGCAGAAGGATTGGTGTCAAAATGGCTCTTGCGTTTTGTTTTGTTTTTTTAAATGTTATGCCTCTGACAGTATACGAAAGTAAGTGACAAAGATTCAGAGGTCTACTCGCAAGTGTCCCTATTGATAGACAAAATGATGGCAACTCAGATTTGTCAAATATTGATGAAGTTTTGGAAAGTGATCATCATGTAGAGTCGTAACAATCGTAACAACACGCATATTTTGAAAACTAGAAAATCTGATCGAGTCTTTTCCTGTTCGTTAAAAAATAGCAAATCTTTATAAAATTTATTCTCTTATAATATGAATAAATTGTTTTGGAATTTATGTTAAAAATTCATTTTATCTGAATGTGGAATTATAAAAATATTTTTTGAGCATGGATATAAAATTGAAAGACAAAAGTTATGAATTCTTAATATATATATGTTTAACCTTCTTTTTCCAAAAGTAAATTATCTATATCTAGATTTTCTTATTCTTTCAATGTTTTTTAATACAGAATAAAAACAGTTTACGTTAAAAAGATAATTTTATATGAGTGGAATGGAAAAAATATAGCAAATAGAGAAAAAATATAGAAAAAAGGTGCTGAGTTCAGTTTTGGTTTTTCTTTTTAAATGCCGCATTATCGTTTTAAATAGAACATATTTAAATAAAAAAATACTCATATATTCTGATCATATTTTATTATTATTCAAATAGCCAATATAAGGAGTAAGTGTGTGACTATTTGGGGTCAAACAGCGTGTGTGCTAAGGTTCAAATAATGAGTGCATATGCTAATGGGTAAAATATACATAGATATACGATGCCTTGTGGAGTAAATTTCTACATTTTTAAATCGAAGGCTTTTTCGATTTGATGGATTCTTATATATTTAGATCCATTATTTATTTTAGATCCATTCTTATTTATTTTGGATCTCGGAATCAACTTTATCAATTTTGATCAATTATGATCAACTTTAAAATTTTAAATACTTGAATGGTCTTTGTTTAAAGTATCTTCCTCAAAAAAAAAATGAAGCAAGGAATATTCAGATATAAAATATAATCAAGTCATCTAATTCACACAGCATATATTTCTAATACATTTAAATGCTTCATTATCATCTTGAATAAAATCAGATGAAATTCCGCATAAAACATTAGTTTGATATTTTTGATTCACCATATGAGCTACAACAGAGTTATTTCAAAACGGGACTCATCTGAAACCGTGGGCACGTGGTAATCTTAAACGGCATTTCATTTTTTTTAAACATCTAAGAGACAATCAGTTTTCTTGAAGTCATATTTTAAACGTAAAAATGTTAGAAAGTTATTAATGAAAAGAGTCAACGTTCCGATTATCTTTCAATTTATTATAATAAAAAAGAAATTGCTTTTAAACACACCCCCACCCCCACCCACCCACCCACCCACCCACCCACACACACACACACACACACACACACACACACACACACACACAAACACATACATACACACACGCGCGCGCACGCACACGCACACAGAGAGTGAATCTTATCTTAACAGAGGTTTCAATACATAATTAAGATTGGAATCCAAATAATGAGACATGTGATCAATAGAATTCTTGATTTTTTTTTAAATTTATAAATTCTCTACATATTTTTGTAAGGATTTAAAAAGTATATATATAAGCATGATATAAATGTAAATATAATGAAATGTAAATGTAATATTTATATTTATATAATTATTCGTGTTCGTATAAATATTCGAAAATGTAGAAAAATCAGATTTTGCCGATTTTTTCGTATTTTTTGCTATTTTGATATACTCTATTACAAATTCATTTCAAAACCTCATCCTATATTAGGAGTTGAAAATTTCATAGAGAGGTAAGGCAAACTATATAAACGCTTTTATAATATTATTTTATACAATCAAGAACAAAGAATGAAGAAGAAAGATTTTCATATTATTGTGTCATTATTTTAATTTTATATTTTATATTATTTTAATTATTCACAATGTAAAAAATTTTCATATAAACTTAGACATATTTCTTTTAAAAATCCCTTAAATTATCTTCCAATTTTATCTATCTGTTATAAAAATGACAGCATTTTACAAACTATCTCAGAAACTAGAATTGATTTTTCATTAAAAGACTCCAGAGTATACTGATGACTCTCTGACGCTTGCTGAGTTTTTAGAAGCAAGTAATTACGTCGAGAAGAAGTAATCAATGTGCCATTAGAAAGCAATGTGCCATGGCTTTCTAATTTTCTTCTTTTCATAAAACTGATGCTATCATTATGTTCCTGCTTTCCTTTTTCACTTATTTTATCTTGAAACTCAATATGATTGAAGCAAAATAGAGAAAGCTGGCTGATTTTGTTGAGGAAAAATAAAGAATATGAACGTCAAGATAACATTTTTAATTTTCTTATAAATTTGTTACTTTTTTGAAACAATATATGATATTTAGAAGGTTTAGAGAGACAAATTGCCATTAGACCATGAAATAAATTATTTTTCATAATAATAATACTAATGCTGTATCAAAGTTCATCCTGATATTTTGTTGAATCTTAATTGTATACTTTTATAAAAAAAACTAATTTAATTATTTTCCTGGCTTGATAGCTAATAATAAAATTTCTATGGAAAAAAATCATTACATACATTATTTTGGACTGATTTGATTCTAAATCATTCCTAAATTTATGAAGATAATTTGACTCCATAATTATTAGCTAAAATTTGTTTATTTATGATTTTATAAAGTATATTCAGTAATAACTCTTATTATAAAAATTTAAAAAATTAAAAATTTTTAACAATTAAAATTTTCGAGTTTGAAAAAAAAACACATTTTCATAAATTAAATAGATTATTTATTATCTTAAAAACACTTCATATTTCACAGATTAATGAATATTTTAAAATTATCTTCCTAAATTTTAACTTTAATCGCACGAACATAAAGGAATTTAAGCCCATCACATGTCATAAGCATCAAACTGGCGAAAGAGCATTTGATGTAATTGATACTATGATAACCAAATCCTCATGCCAAATGAATCTTCGGTGGATACATAATACTTAAAAATTTTCGGAACCGAGATTGTATTACAGGTCACAGCTCTCAATGTTAAATTTTAGTTTCTCAAATACGAAGTATAGAGGATGTCTTGCAATTGTTAAAAATGAGAACTCGAGATGTTGACGAATCTTAATGTTTCAGTCCTCTCTTAGTTCGAAAACACGTTTTTGGCATTATATCTGTCTATTTATCAGCTGGTTTGTCTGTCTGTATGAAAACATGATCTAAAAAGACGAACGGAATTTTATTATTATTTATGAAATTAACCTAGAAACTTTTGCCATTGTTCAAAAAGTTTAAAGATCTTTTTTATCTAGCCTTTTATGTCATAAATATTGTTCCATTCGTAGAAGTAATATTCCAAAACGGTTTTATATATATTAGCTCTTTATGATACGAATTTAACATCACGTATCGAGGATTTATCTCTCACTCTTTCTTTCCACAATTATCATAGTATTCACAAGAACGGAATAAAATTTTCGTTCAACGTATTTTGAGGTATGCGGTCAAGAATCATATGGAAATCAACAGTTAAACACTAACAGTTGCGGTTGCAGTGACAAAATTTTCAAATGGCTGTACCAACAATTTTTTTATTGAAATCTATTCCCCAAATCAAAATACAATAAATAGTGTTGGAAAGGTACCTGTAGCATGAAAATCCCCATTGCTAGACAGACTAAGAAGAAAAGAGAAAACAACGTGGCGTGTCTAACAGAACAGTGAAATTCAACAGATTCTTTTCTGCATGGTACGTACATTAGTACTACGGACTATACGCGCATGCAAATTGTCATGGTGGTTGAAGTAGGCAAGTAAAAAATGTGTTAAACACATAAACTGTTTTGCTTTCTGTTGCTTATCTGCTAATTGGTTATTTTCACTTTTCTTCTTATTCTGGCTACCGCTATTGATTTTCATGCTACCGATATTGTTCCAGTACTATTTATTATTTTTATGATATGGAGAACACATTCTAATACAAAAAAGTTGGCAATGCCCTTTGAAAAACTTTGTAACTATAATTATAATTGTAAAACTTTTATTTTTCATATCATTCTTGAGTGCCTATTTCAAAATGCCTACAATGCCTACTTACAAAATAATCAAAATTTATATAAACAGTATGATAATTATGATGCATACATATATCTGTATTGTTATTAGTCAATAATCTTCAATGGCCTTTCTAGAGAAATGCCTGAAGCTAGGAATTGGTGCTACAACTTATTAGATTGCTATTAATAAGTTAGCAATTGAATTTTTTTTCTTAACTATTCGTTTAAACAATGTCATTATATTTGCTGTTACCAAATTAATCACTAGGATTTACTATTTGGAGTCACAAATTTAAAGAAGAAACACGTAAACAAAAGAATCCGTCAGATATAAAAATCAAAAAATTTAAAAGGCTTAAAACATGTTTTTTTTATTCATAGATATTTACATAACTTGGATCATTGTCCAAAGTATATATGATATTCATTTTCAGAATTCGCCAATTTCAATAACTGCAAAAAAAAAAAAAAAAAAAAAAAAAATGTGGATTTTGAAAACCAAAATTTTATCCCAAAGTCGAAACTAAGCTGAACAATAAACTTATAAACCAAAATCTTGTCCACACAATTTCTCATGCAGCCAGATCACAAAACAAAATCTTCTGTAAAAGGCTTAGTGATTAAATATACAATACTTTATTGCAAATAGTCCACTCACTTGTTCCATACAAAAGAACAGCTGATCTTCCGTATACCATAGTGTCCCCAAACTAAAAAAAGTCACAAAAGAAGGTTCAACTTTTTCCAAAAAATCTTGCCTTTTTTCAGGAAAAAGGAATATTTTCATCAATCCACTCCCTGCTGGAAGTATCATCAACTGCAAGATATCTAATCAACGAAAAGCCTTTAATCCCAATAGATACACATTCAATGATCTTGGGATCGTGGTAGATAGATACCCGTGTGACTTGGAGTCTCCAAAGAAAATATTGAAACAAAAAAGTGACTGATTTAATACAATCATTACATTTGCGAGCAGTCAAGTGTTTGTTTCTATCTGAAAGAAGAGGAACCTTAATCTTTTGATAATGCAGCACATAGAGCCAAAAAAAGAGGCTTCTAGAGAAGCTGCAAAATTGCTGTTACATTATTTGCTGTTCTTTGAAAAAGGTGGCTTTATAATAAAGTGATAATAAAGGTAATAAGCTTCGCTAAAAGGCCTTTAATAAAATAAAATATCTCCTGGGGATTCTTAACTATATATTTATTTATTTATTTTCCTTTCACCGCTCCATCATTAATGAAAAAAAGGTAATTGTAAATGGATGAAAGAATAGAAATTCTACTTTCAAGTTAATTGGTCCAGTTTACTCTTAATTGTCCATGCTTCAGTGGACATAAATTGTTTTGATATAAATAAAAAATGAAAATTATAACTACGCAGTAATTTTTGTCGGTACTCTTTTATTTAATTATATTTCATATAATTTTTTGAGGAAAAAAGGGAAAAATGAATGCGGAACGAAAAGAAAGTTTTCTGCTTCATGCATTAAATCTTAAGAAGTATATTTCATAAAACATAGAATTGATTAAAAAGAATAGTAATAAAGTATTAAAATATTTATTAATATATATTAGTAAATTATATTGATAAGTAATTTAAGACAATGTAATGTAATTAAAATTATTTTTATAAAAGGCCATGATGTATCAGCTATATTCTCAACGTCTTTTTCTGTTTTGTCTTCTTCAATGCCTTCATAAATTGGGCTCGCTTATGCATTTTGTGGTGAATATTTTAAAAAAAGATTTCTGCCATTTTTTCAGATATAACGTATTTTATGCTACACCTTTTTTTGAGAGATAATAATAGTTTAGTAGCACTTATAAAGATATAAAATGCAACCATAAATTTGGTGAACATAATACATTTTTAAGTATTTAGTTTGCATGCAAACATATCAGTTTAAATCACATCAAATAACATCCAAATGATGATAAGTTGATCTTACTTGAATGGTGTTTATTAATGATGATAATTTTAATAATTTATGATGATAATTTGATTAATTTAATGATGATAATTTGATTATTGTAACATAACTGATCAACATAAAATCAAGAAGTTTGCATTGCATATCTTTATTTCTAACAACTTAGAAAATAAAAAAGTTTTAAAATATAGAAAAAAAAAACTTTCCACTTTCTCGTAGGACACTAAATAAGTCAGTGTAGTATTTTAATGAGAGAAAAAAAAACTTATTTGTTTCCGTAACTTTGCTGATGTAGATATTTTATATGGGTCAGAATCAGGATCAAGAGACACGAACAGTGTGACTTATAATGCGTTTTACGTAATTTGCATATACAGAATTCTGAAATCTAGCACGAAATGTTGGAAATAATTTTAATCTGCACTGTGAAAAAAATTCATACATATTTAAATGTTAATTCATACATATGTGCATGTCAATTCATACATATGTGGATGTTAATTCATACATATGTGGATGTTAATTCATACATATGTGCATGTTAATTCATACATATGTGGATGTTAATTCATACATATGTGAATGTTAATTCATACATAAACCAATGTTAATTCATACATAAACCAATGTTAATTCATACATAAACCAATGTTAATTCATACATATGTGAACGCTAATTCATACATATGTCAATGTTAATTCATACATATGTCAATTCATACATACGTCAATCCATACATATATCAATGTTAATGAATTAGTCAACTTTCAACTTAGTTGATTATTTAACTTACCTAAATAATCTTTCGCTGCCAAAGTCAATTAATTTTTCATTAATCAAATGACATACGATGTTGTGACAACTTTGAGTATCACTCCACTATTCTGGACATTTTGAATGTCATATAATAGGCAATACAAGAATTCCAAAATGTGAATTTAAATATTATTAGGTTTTGAAAAATTTTTGGATAAGGGAGTGAGAGTGAAAGTTTTAACATCGAGTTTTTGCATTTAAATAAAATGCTATTAATCTGAAGGGTAAACATTAGATTAAAACATTAAAGGTATTAAAATGATTTATAAAATAAACTACAGAAAGTAATGATAGCATTCTTAGATTAGATCAGGAGTGAAGTCATTTTTTTTCAATCAAAAATCAACATATGTCTTTAGTCGTTTTCCAGTGAAAAATCAATGTTACTCATTAGTCAGATTTCAGTCAAAAGTCAACATTTTTCATTGTTTGTTCAGCAAAACTTTTGGAATTTCTCTTAGGTACGTGTTATATCGAAAGGAATAAACAGTACATTTTTAGGAAAACATCTGAATTATTTTTTGAAAAATTCGACTTTGGTTTAAAAAAAAAATAAGGCAATCAGCAAGAAATAATTACAACTGTTTTGCATTTCACATTACCACATGGACCCAATAATACTTATTACTTCACAGCAAAAGTGCTCTGTTCTAGTCGGGCCTGCATATACAGGGTTATCAAGAAATGTTACCCAATTCAGAGGGCTCTAAATTACGTTTTATTGGTACAAATAAGATAGAACTTGAATTACAGATTTTTAAGATGATGTGCTTTACATTTATTAAAAAAAATACAAATTTCACCAATAGATGGTGCTGTAACACAAATTATATTTATTTGTATATATTCAAAATGTGAAACATAATTTGCGTTACAGTGCATATCTATTATCATTTTTCTGTGGATAAAAAGAAGGCGGATTCCGCACGAGCATTAGTTTCGCCTCTGTTAGTCATGTCTACGTTGCAAGAAAAAGCACTACTGGTCAAATTGTTCTATCAGAATCAACAAAACTCCGTTGCAGCTCTAAAGGCATTTCGGCGTATAAAGCAGATATGAAGAGGCCCAATGTCTCCAGGTGCCCTACGCAAGAAGATGTAGAAATTTGAAAAAAACTGGGCAACTTGGCATTCTTCCAGGCAAAGGAAGAAAAAAACTCCCTGCTTACAGCGTCGAAAATGTTGAGACTGCGTTCGTTGAGGCAAGCAGACAGTCTCCTCATAATAGTATGAGTTTGCCAGTGGTTTCCCGTGTTCTGGATATGCCGTATTCAATTGTACTAAAAATCGTGCGCATTGCTTGGACTTGCATTTATTGTGCTTTGAAGGATCTTTTAGAAAATCCTTGGATTCAGGTCATCAACTTATAAACATGAAAACAGTTGTGCCACTTAGTCCACTCATTTTAATTCCAAGGATTTTGAAGCGTTCTGCATCGGATAATCGTTCCTGCTTCGGCATCGTCTTTAATAGCAGAGATAAAGATTAAAGTAACCCTAAATATGTTGTTATATTGCCTTTTATATTTCATGCTTTCCCTGGTTGTAGAAAATGTCCATATCTCGCATCAGCATATTTAATATGGTAATCTATTAGCATATTTAATATGATAATTAGTTCGATTAATTTTATTTAGATTTTAATTAAAGCGTGTTCTAACTAACAAATCGTTTGCATACTTTCTATTTTAATTGCTTTTCCATCCGACAAACTTGCATAAATCCTAATTAATCCTAGTTTGCACAAATCCTAGTTAATCCTAGTTTGCATAAATCCTAGTGGATATTTATTCGACAGAATTATTTTCAGGATCATAATAAACGAATGCTACCTCCAATTTCTTTGTTATAAAATAAATTATGGAGAATAAATTACAGAAGCGTGCGAGTAAAAAAAATGCAACATACGGAAATGAGCATACGAAAAGCAATGAATGTAAAAAAGAAGAGTGAAAAATAAAGATATCAGACGTGAAAAGATTTCGCATGAAGACATGAAGAAAATTAGACATGAGATTAGACATTAGATTAGTCATGAAGAAAATATACACACGTTATTTCCATATTTTTTGTAATAGTATGCATCAGCTACAATAATAATCATTAATGTTTGTCTTGCAAGAATCCTAGGAAAAGGAAAATAAAATTATGAATAATAAATATAACAAATTTAGCTAGTCTTTGAGAATAAAAACAAAAACAAAAAAAGTATCTTCTTTTATATTTACTTCATTTATAATTCATTATTCTTTGTTTCATTTAAAAATTTCTTAAGAAAATATGCTAAAATTTGAATGTAATTTAGAAACTGAAAATATACAAGAACATTACAAGTAAATTTTCATTCTTTCTTTAGCCATTATCTATAATCTAATATTTCATATTCTTACATACGGTAGCAAACGCACCTAATATGTGCATCTCGCTGACTGAACAGATCAATTTTGTGCTTTTGTTTACTGTAAAGATTAAAAAATTTTTAAAAATAACACAATCTAATGGCCGCTTAAATGCGAATACATATTAAAAACAATAAATTCAGCAATAATTCCTGAACTAGAATCAGCATCAGTATACTAATTTAACTGCAACTTTTGCTCGCTGTACAATTTTTCATAAATCTTATATCTATATTAAGTCAATTTAATATGTTTACCTTTTAAGCATATATTTGAGTAAGACAATACAAAATATTATGTAGCCTCAAAACCAAGAATTTTGACAGATTAAAACATATCACAGCTAAATAGAGTCGCAAGAAAAAGAAGAGTGAGAGACATTTATGGAAATAGACCAAAAAAAGATTAGAACTAAAAATGAATAGTCGACTTTTAACACAGGATCAACATATGAACATATTTTATGAATGCGAATTGTTCGCACAAGAATCAAGTTTTTGTAAATGTTCAAAAAAATTACTATGAAGTATCTATTTTTATTAGTATTCACAAAGATACAGTTAAAATCACATATCTTCTTTAATCACCTATCTTAAAAATTCAATTAATTGTTTGTTTTCATTAGCGTTGAAATAATTACAATGAAATCTATTGCTATTACCAAATGATTCAATACTAAATCAAATTCTCGAGTCTTCAAACATTAAAGCCATTAAAATAGGCATCATCTTGACAATATCTAAAAATAATTTGAAAACAATTAGGCTCGAATTAAAAACTAAAATACTATCCATATATATTGTTTTATTTTATAAAAATAATTTGAAAATAAGTAGGCTTGAATTAAAAGCTAAAATACTATCCATATATATTGTTTTATTTTATTAAAATGAATTGAAAACAATTAGGCTTGAATTAAAAGCTAAAATATTATCCATATATATTGTTTTATTTTATATCAACAGACTTAAATGTCATATTAGAATAAAATCGAACAACATAAAATGAACAATTGTATAGTTTCATGCCCACAAATTTGGAGTCAAACGGAGGATATGACTAAGAATTTGAAATAAGCCCTCGTCTGTTCGAATAATTTAATCTATTAAAAGGATATGATAATTGTTCTTTATTTAAAAGTCTTTTAAAGTGTTTCAATTGTTAATAATGCACCAAGGGTCTCAAGATTAAGTATTTCATCAAAACATAAAGATTATATATTGCAAATTTTAATGACGCAACTACGTCACATGATAAACTTCACATTGTACGCAGCTTCTCTAGATAGGTGAGATATCGCAATTGACTGAGGTCCACCATAAGAAATCCCTGATTGAACTACCATCATTTGAATTAATTTGGCATATCAAAACTTTTATTTATTTTATATTTTGAAAAAAGTTGTCATTTTAAATAATCATTACTTTTAAATGCTTGACATTTTACTTTCTTCTTCGATGTAATATCGCTATTGAAATGTCATTCGCTCACATTTCAATAAAACTGTTCGAATGAACTTCTAGGTGAACTTCCAAAACAATTTCACAGCTGTGCGTTCCCAAAGTAAAAGCAATTCTCCGTAACCGCGTCATTAACTTGAAATTCCGCTAGGGACGCATTATAATTAATGGTTAAAGTAAGATCATTAACTTGGTGGCTTTCGAACAGAAATAAGCCCAATTCAATTAATCGCTATTTTTATAATTTACGTTTAATGAAGGAATTGATTAATATGATTTTACAACTAATGGATTTTCGTGATCTTTCATCTTGGGGAATTTATTTTCTTCTCATTTCGATCATTTATGGGATTTTATTTCATTAAATATTCAATCAAGATTTTATATCCATAAAATTCATTTGATTCTTCTTTTTATTTTGCATGTTAATGTTTTTTTTTTGTTGTTGTTGGTTTAACCTTGCTTTCTATTTTCATTTCGAATGCTTTTTCTTCTTTTTTTTTACTTTATCGACGTGATTTTATTTCTGTATTGATATTGCCAAATTTCTTTTCATTTTTATTTAGATTTTTTTATACTGAAAGAAATATCATCTTGATATTAAATTATTAAACTACGTTTCATTGTTTCCAAATGAATAAAATCGTGTAAAATTATTTAATTTTTTAAAATTAATTTATTGATCAAAATAAAATTCTAAGAGATACGTTTTTTTTTCTGCTTATCTGCATATTAAAAAGAAAATGCATACAGCTGTTTCATTGTCACATCTTAGTGATTATTTAATGTTCGAACTAATCCAAAATTTCGGATAAACGCTAGTTTTAATTTCATCATTTGACACAAATATGTAAAACGTGCTTAGAATACCCGCTCTGGCATGTGGCAATAAATATTTAGTCATTGGGTTGGGGGAGATGAAGATTTTAGATATGCACTATAAAATCTAAAAAAATCTAAATTTTAACATTAGAGATTAGCAAAATTAAGAAGACATTAAAGACATTAAAAAGTTGTTTAAGTTCAAATACTTAATACTTTCTTGAATAAATGATATAATAATATTTGTAAATATATTGATATTAATTGTTTCTAAAATAAGAATTATGATTTTTTTTATATAATAGAATTGTTACAAAATTCACGCTTAAGTGAGTAATATTCATGGAGCAAGATCCTCTGTGCACTTTATGGAATATGACCGTTCATGAAAATAACCCTATTTTTGAAAATATTTCCGTTTTCTTCCTTACTTTTTTTTTTTTGGAAATAAGTACCTACAAATTTTCAGCTCTCGAACACATTCAAATTATTTTAGGAAACGTATTCTAAAATTACTTTAACCTTCATGTCTTAATAATAAAAAAAATAAATAAATGAATGAATAAATAAATGAATTCTAGATGCTATTGCATTAAAAAGTTTCAAAAAAATCTAGTGGTTTGCATAAATCTAGAAACTTCTTTCCATTAAAGCAGTTTAAAATATATAACTTTAATACAAGCGTTATAAAATATATAATAATTATATAAAAACTAACAGACTTTCCATTCGAAAAGAAATTTTATTCATTGAGCTGTAAAAAAATAGCATATATTATATGCTATTTTTTGAAAAAGGCATATAATATATCAAATAAAAAAGTAAAAATTTGAAAGTGCTAAAATAGGAGACAAAATTAAGGCATACTTTAAAATAATTTGTAATAGTTTTAAAAGACTATTTAAAAGTAAACATCTGCATTCGCACTTTGGAAGTTGTTAAAAATTAAAAGGAGAAGCAAAAATATCCAAAAAAGGTTAAATTTATTATTGATTAAATGGGCAAGTGACAGTTAAAACCAATCGGAAATGAACTTTAAATTTCATTGAAAAAAAGATATTGTTATAAACTGTGTTGAAATTACATTTTAAAATGTTGATGAAAATGAGAGAAATATTCTTTAAGAAATAAAATTGATATTATTGAAAATCTTATTATTTTTTTTAATGTTTGAATGGTATAAAAGTAATTTTTGTGTAATGATATGTTCCGAAACTATAGCAGAAAAACATAAAATCTTTTATATCATTTTACAACTATTTACAACTATTCAATTTATTTAGGCGAAGCCATATTTAATAGCACAGTAAATCGCTCTAGGACCTAAGGAACATGTATAAATTTCATTCGATTCTTTGCATTGTATTGAATTGTATCAAGGTATGGAATTGTACAAGGTTCAAACAAAAAAGACTTTTGAAAATACTATAAGCTCCTACAATCTTCAAATAACAACTTTTGTGTAGACTTTTAATTGATATTAAAAATAATCAGTAACAGATGAAGCAGATAATTACTAACTTTATAGAAAATATCACTTTATTTTGAAACTGCTCGAAACAAAAGAATAAAATTTCCCTTTAAGTTCTAGCTTACATTATTAGTTAGAATAACGAAAATTGGAAATAATCAATCAAACACAACTATGAACCATACTTTCGTAATCAGGCAAACAATGAATTAAAAAAGTATTCTGAAATCACAGAAACTTCATTTGGCCTGAAGTATTCCAATAACAACTTCTCCACTGAATGCCGCTTTTCAAAACGAAACTATTAATGATCCGTTGATTATAATCCAACAACTCTCTATCGAAATTTGAACATAGTTTATTCAAATCTCGAGCGATCCGAAATTTGTAATCTTTCCGAAAGATTCTCTTGTCCGATTCAATTATCTCTCGACTTCACTTCCAGTTAAGGTAGATTCTTATTGGCTCGTTCAGGCATCGGGTTCATTACGTAGTCCAAAAGTCGGGGATGAAGCCAATCAGGCCTAAGGGAGTCTTCCTGCGCCTTTCTACCGGTCCTTGTTATTGCCTTCATTACAGCGAAGTTAATCGAGGAAGTTGATATACAATATTAACTCATTATAAACACAGGACCCGGATTTTGTCGGAGATAATCACTGTTGCTTTTAAAAGTTGTTGTCTGTTGCAGTAGGTTTGTAGCAGGGTTGGTTGTAGCCTTCTAATGAGCTGTGGCGTTATTCATTAGATGAGGATTTATTGGTCACTAAACCGAGGTATTAAACGTGACTAGAGGTTTTAAGAATGTTTAAAGATGAAATTCGCCCACTTCCTTGAAATAGGAATGTGATTGTCTTAGTAATAAGTTTTATCTGAAACAGAAAGAAATATTAATTGTTCAATGTTTTGATTACCAGTTCGAATAAAGTAGTCAAATTTTCTAAATTCGAATCCAGGATGATATTCAGAGAACTTGTATGCAAATAAATATATATATTATGAAACATAAGAGACAGTGAAATATTAGTTAATTTGAAAATTTAAGAGGATACATAAAAATAGATAATGTTTATTGTTTATTCTATTTTCATTTTAACCTGATTTATAATTTGTCTAAATCATAAAATAAGATGAAATTCTTTTCTGGCTTTGACGATTTGGTAAATAAAATTCATTACATGCTCACATTTGAGAATTAATAAATCATTTTTTAGCATGTATAATTTTTAAATTCATTAGAAAACTTGGCAGACTGGATGCTTATTGCAAGATGGGATATATTTTCAATATGGGAATGAGAATTTCAGTCTCGATTAATCTTTTAATAAATTTAAATTAATTTTATACTCATGGAATGAATTTAAATTTATGTATGTTATGTATTTAAATTTTCCATGTTATGATTTTAAATTTATTTAGTTTAATAAGTATTATTATGAGCTTTTTTCTTGTCAACTACTTATTCTTCGGCGCGATTGAAAATATTTTAAATAAGAGAGAAAAAAAAAACAGTTTAAATCAGGCATTATCCAATAAATTCAGGTAATTTTATTTTATTCCAAACTACTAAATATTATTTTCAGATCCTAACGAAATCTCATATATGAAACAAAATAAAGATTTATATAAATAAATATATAAGTTTGCTTTTTTAAGCTGCAGGTGATAAAGAGGATGATGTAAGAAGAAAAAAAATCATCTACCAGAGAACATTTTTTAATCTTAAAAATTCATCATTTCAGTGAGAAACATTTCCTATCCTGATTCATACTTTTATGTAAAACACGAAAGAAAGTTTGATGATTACAAATTATAATGAAAAGATTCTGCATGCAAATATCATAAAATAAAGTGTCTAAGATCCTTAAGGCTCTGTTATATCTTCAAAAGTGTATAGAAGACAAATGTTAATCTGCAATGCCTGTAAGTATCCGGCTAGCAAAGCAACGTTTAAAAATGAAAACTCATCAATTCGATTTCAATGGCATTTTATTAAGAAAAATCATATAAAAAATAACAATCGAAAATAGAATATAATAAAAATAAATACCAATAGTTGCCACTTTGGGGAAATTTTATTAACGAAATTTGTTTAGTTTTATTTAACCTCTTTCCCTATTGGAGAAGAAGAATACTCTAAATTAGTCATTTTATTGATTCTAAATGACGATTTACATAGATTATATAATTAATAAATAATAATTTAATTTAAATAATAATTCCAATATATTTTTAAAAAAAATTAAAATAGATTATATAATTAATATACATAGATATATAATTAATAAATTACATAGATATATAATTAATAAATAATAATTTAATTTAAATAATAATTTCAATATATTTTTTAAAAAATTTAAAATAGATAATATAATTAATAAATTAAATAGATAATATAATTAATAAATTAAATAGATATATAATTAATAAATAATAATTTAATTTAAATAATAATTCCAATATATTTTTTAAAAAAATTTAAAAGCTCAATTTTTAAAGTTTCTTTTATTTTTTTTATAAAGACAAAGTTATAACTGTCGACCAATCAAACATTACTCGTGAGTAGCAATTTTTTTTTAAAGTCACGATGACTGTATGATGTTCTAGACATATATTTACATAAGAAATGTTAAGAAAAGAATTTCTTCATTGAAACCTTTTTCAGTGCGGGATAGTATAAGTAATTAATGTTTTTGATTTTTAATTATCCCCTTCTACAGAAACTAAGTTTTTTTCTTACACTTGCACATCTTATTGGAGGTATGTGCTTATGTGAAATATTCAGGGAATGAAAGCTTTCTCCACTTTCTTGAAACGCATTGTATAAACACATTATACTGAAACTTTTTACTAATTTTATTTGATTTTTCTTGATAAATGAGTAAAAATAATTCTAGAGTATCTTTAGAATGAGAATGAAGGTTTTTTTTTTAATTATAAAATAATATAAAAACAATGTAAAATAAAAAAAAATTGATGTCTTTTAATATTACGAATTGAATGGCTGTACAATTCAAGGCTGTAGCAGTTACATTACTCTTAACCTATAGACTTCGAGACAATTCAAATTCTGTCTCCTTGCCGGGACGTCGTCGGAGCCAGAGGGGGAGGATGTAGCAGTTGCATTACTCTTATCTTCTCTTTTGGATACTAGATGGTGATGCCTGATTAGGCCATCCCATATGTCATCCCATAGTGCACTGCGATTGTAATTAGAATGAGATGTGATACTGAACTGTGAAGTCGCGCACTTGAATGTCTTGTCTTTGTGCTTGTTTAG
Source organism: Argiope bruennichi (assembly GCF_947563725.1). NCBI lineage: Eukaryota > Metazoa > Arthropoda > Arachnida > Araneae > Araneidae > Argiope > Argiope bruennichi. The sequence goes on from NC_079160.1 coordinate 95,875,841, forward strand.
TGTGTGAATGTGATTATTAAAAGAAATGTTCCTAAAAACATTCGTCCTGTTGCTTCCTGCATGGATCATAATAATCTATATACCACCACATTGGCACCCAACGTAAAAGATTTTCTGATGAAATGAAAATGAAGTCGTCCCGACGATCACAAGAAAATATTCCCGCCACCACAAGGCTATTATTTCCTGTAATTCAACCCGTGTCGTAGGATGTTGTCACTATCTCGCATTGGTTCCGTATGTTGATTGCTTGATTTTATGAGGTTTAAATGGCGTAAAAACCATTTCTGATTATGCAGATCCAATGAGAAGGTATATTCAAACATATGATTTATAAAAATGTGCTTGATCATATTTAAAAAGGTTAATTAAAAATTTTTTTCAATGTTACAAATACTCCATTTGCTACTAAGCATAAAATTCTATTGCATAGGTTTGGAAACATTAAAAAGTGAGCAATTCTTATAAGATAGGGGAAAAAACCCAATCATTTTAGAAACGGCAAAAAGGCGAGGATGAAACACTGTATGAAAGATGTCTTTTAAAATAATGCGAGAAGGAGAAAAACATTTAATTCTTTAAGAATTAAAATGTGTACAGTGTATAAGATTGTGCCAAACTGCCAATAGACATTGGTCTATTGCACATCGAGGGGCGAAGCTCCGTAGGAAAAAAAAGATCCATAAGAAGAAATCGTAGACCTTAAAATGCAAGCGATGTCATAATCTTTTACCGTGACTACAAAATAATCCACAATTGACTCGTCTCCGTATAGGGCATACGCACTTCACCCATAAACACCTCATATTTGGCCAAAATGCGCCTATGTGCAATAGTTGTGTTGCTGCTGGCGATAAGCGAGGATCGAACTCGCAAACATTGGGTTCGTAACCGAGTAACAAGACCACTAGACAAAAGAAATTTCTCATGTCTCGTAGCTGTTATCTGGCTTATAAAGCGTCACCACAGTTGCAAAGTTCCTTTTACTGTTCATCATGTGTTAATTGAATGTCTGTTTTTTCATTCTTATCGGGCTCGTTTTTTTACCTCGGCATCTTTAACATTACAAGACCTGGTGGGTGAGAAATACCACCTAAATATTTTTAATTTTTTAAAAGCTATTGGTTTTTTTCACTTGCATTTAGCATCTTTTTCTCTCCTACTGTATCATAAAAGATTGAGTGAATTACTTTTTTGTATTGAATTCTTATGAATCATGGTTTTAAATTTTAAGATTCTAATTGTATTTGTTTCATCATTTTTCATGTGTTTTTATCTTTACACTCCTGATCTTGTTTTTTAATAAATGAATGTTTTATAATTTTACCATTTGATTGGAGCATCATAGCCGAGTACGGCTCTTGCACCAGAAACCAACACAAAACAAAAACAAACAAAAACAACAAAATAATCGACGATGAAGTTATTAATTTGTCCCTCAACGAAAATGAAATTCTAATGAGTTCAATGAGACCTTCTATTGATATGGAAAAGCCAGGATGTTTCACACAGATTATCAAAGCACTGACAATGAATTAAATACTCTTACATGAATTAAATGCACCGATTTTAATGAATTATAATTATTATAACCACTGGCCCAATGTTGGATGCATCTTTCGATATAATAATGTTTTCTTCACAAAGTGTTAGCTGAATGGTCTCTAACAATATCCGTAAAAATGACAATTTTCGAAAGCTTTGTCATCTTTTCATGACATTTGGTTCAATACAAGGAAAAGCCATAATAGATATTAAACAATATAATTGCATTCTTCAAAATAGTTATATACTCAGTTTGTATGATAATTATTTTTACTTACTGGTTAAGAAATTCGCTTATTATATGCATTTCATGTATTTATATATTTTTATTATTTAGAAATATGGAAATGTAGAGGAAATAACTGATTAAAACAAAATGTAGATTAATATTTCTACATTTTTTTTCAGGGTTGTGGAAGTCGTAGGCAATTATGAAGACAATGGATCTGAAAGTCGGCCCTTCGTTTTTGTTGCAGGTTTTTGCTGTCTTCAAAATAGCTTGGTGAGTGTGAATTATTTTTTTTACTTTTGAAATTTCAGTTCTGATTGTTGCCGCCTCCAGAAACTGAAATGAAAAGTTCTTTAAAAAGTTATTTTTTGCTTCAAAATTATCTTTTCTGTTTAAAAAAAAACATTTAAACGCTTTTAAAAAAACTATAATTCTCCTTATTAATATAAAAGTTTCAATTTGGAGCAATCATTTTATAGATTTATTAAGAAGTATTCAAACTAAATTTATGTGCTTATCTAAAAAATCATTTTATAAAAAATATTTATTTTATAAATTTATAATATTAAGTTAATGTACTGATTTTTCAATTTATAATTTTCAAATAAGTGATTATTTTGCATCACATAATTGAAATTTATAATTTTATTTAAACAAGTTTAAAAAAACAAATAATCTTCTACAACTCAAAGTCATTCATTTTTTCTTAGATCCATATGTATGTGCATTAGACAAATCTGCAAGTGCGTGGACGAATTGTAATGAAAAAAGTTGATATAAATAGTATTTAAAATGAGACAATGAGCACAAATCTTATTTCAAGCTAAAACTATCACATTTCTAAATTAAAATGTAAAGAACAGTATCAATTGATAAAATATTATACCCTATTCTATCTTTTCCAGCTTTATCTTCGAAAAATACTATGCAAAAATGTTTACACATTTAAAAAAATATATTTTTGGCAATTCCATTGCTACACAATTTTTCTCTAATTCAAAAAGAATGATTTTTCAATGATTTGTGATAACAATTTTTTTAAATAAAATAAACTAATTCCATAACTTTGTAATGATTATTCTACGAAATTTTATTCTTCAGATTATTCACATAGTGAGAAGTGAAGATTTTTAGAAAGATAATTACAAAACGAGACGATTTATAAAATTTTGCTAATATTTTTTTATAATATTTTTTCTTACTTATATTTTTTTATTCTAATATGCATAGCAATTTCAAAATACATTTTCACTTATTCGATTTTCATGTTCCAAAATTTAATTTTCTTCTCAAGTACATTGAAAAAACTTTTTTTTTTGTCAGTTGATAACTTCTGTGTAGTGAAACAATTTCTTGTATCGATTAAAAATTGATATTGTCTTGTAATATGATAAATGACTTTCGAATTTTCAGATTTTTTTTTGATTTTTAATATAATTTCGCAATTATTAAAATTTTGAATTTCTTTTCTTTTGGATATTTTGATTTAGTAAAATGAAAAGAAAATTTTATCTTCTCAAAATTTATTATTTGGGAATTTTTAACAAATAAATGTTTTACATAATATCTTGTTTAGCTTACCATGATATACTGTGTTTCTGTCAAAAACACTGTGTATCAGTTAAATTTGCATTTTTCAATGAAAGTTTGCCAAATTTGCTATTAGATTTAGCACTGTTAATATTTAATGTTCATTTTGATCCTTAATACTTTTATTTCCGTAGCAGGCATAGAATAAAGATAATTCACTTACGTAAAAAATTCTTTTTTCCTCAAAATCATATTTTTTGTCTTATTTAATCAGAGAAAAAAAATGTACCTAGTCAAATATTCCATATTTACAATTAAGTACCTGCTTGAAAAGTATTCCGAGTGCGGAAAGGATGTTACTTCCTATCTAAAATTCAATTTAAAATTTACCCATGAAAGCTTTATATCAAAAATATGTAAAAATGCATTGTTTTAAGTAACCAGTGGGAATAGTATCCAGGAATCTTTCTAGAGTACCTCTAATAAATATACTCTTATATTATTAATCGCATGCCACTGGCAAGCAATAGTTACGAATGAATATATGAGCGTGCGATCCTTGGCAATTTGTTTTGCCAATTTATCTCAGGGATGCAGTTAATACATAAATATCAGAAAAAGAATATATATTTTAGATACTTTTTTTTCTGATTGATTGAAATCAATATTTGGCACAAAACTACAACTATAATTTAAAAACCACATACCAAATCTCATACATTTTTAAATTGTTGCGCTTACATGCTTGCGAAAGCATAGGCAGCATAGCCTGGTGGATTTGGGCTTACATGCTTGCGAAAACATAGGCAACAGAGTTTGGTGGAATTGGGCTTACATGCTTGCGAAAGCATAGGCAACAGAGCTTGGTGGATTTGGGCTTACATACTTGCGAAAGCATAGGCAACAGAGCTTGGTGGATTTGGGCTTACATGCTTGCGAAAGCATAGGCAACAGAGCTTGGTGGATTTGGTTCTAAGTTTGATACTGATCTAAAGTTTAGATATTAATTTGTGTACCAAATTTTATTCATTCAGCTCTTTCCGTTCTTTATTTGTTATTTTAACTTGTATTCGAACATCGGATGAATAAACTTCCTCAAAATGTATTTTGTTCAAATTTGATAGAAATTTACAAACTTAGTGGAGATATCATATATCAAATTTCTTCCATCCTTTTCAAATTTATAGTTTTAACAGATAAACAAAGAAACTAGAGGATGAATAGTCATAATTTCAGACATGTGTTCGTTGAACTCAAGGAAGCCTGAAATGAGTAGATTTATCAAATTTTCGACAAATTTACTCTTTTGACAATAATTATCTTTTTCTTTGCATTCATCTCATACAGGAAAATAAAAATTCAGCGGGATCATTATCGTTTCCGAGGATTCATAATTATCATGAATATCTAGGCTTAGAATGTGATAATTACTTTTATATCCTATATTCTAAACTCTTAAAAGAATTTCAACTCAGATTGCTTTATGTTAAATGAAGATAATGATTTTATAAGCTAATACGATATTATGTGTAATATTTCACTTCCAAGCGGTAGAAGTTTCCCCCTAAATTTTCTCCTATACACTCTACTTATCTCTCTTCTCATCAGTATAAAAATTGTGAACCTTGGGGAAGAAAATTACAAGTACTCAGATTTTTATTTTTAAAGTCTCTCCCAGGAAAATTGTGTGCCTCATATTGTAGAAATGAAAGCTGAATATGTATTTTGTGATTTTCTTATTTCAAATTCTATTGTTGTTAATATTCCCATTATTATTATTCTGTTTAGTTTTTAAGCAGCTACCGAGTTCACGCGCACTCGAACAGCCAGTCAGATAGAAATAACCAGAATGGATTTCGTTGAAAATTTGAAAATTATTTACCAGTTTTCTAGGAAATCCATTTACCAAATTTTATCCGTCTGTTTCAAATCATTTTTGACTTATTATGTCTACAGACAGATAGATAGACATAATCCTAAAAAGTTGTTTCTCGAACATTCAGAATTCTAAAGCGCAGAGATTTATCAAAATTATCATTGGATTTATTGACGATTGCAATATTTTCGTGGAATGGTGCCATTTTGAAAATATTTTAATAACTTGCCAATAATTTTTTAAAAGACAAAATGGAAAATTATTAAGCAGCACGTACATAGTTCTTATCGCGATCATTTGTGGTAACTTGTTCAAATTGCGATTTCTTCGTCTCGGTTTGAGGTCCTCGGCTTTATTTCAATGTTATTATTCTCACTTTCTTAAAATTTGTGTTCACCAGTTGAATTGTAGTTTTTCAGTTTTATGGGTTTCTTTTTAAAACTACTAGTGTATGTAGAAGTTATGTACTACTTCCTCTGTACTAGTTTATGCTGTACAAAGAGTGAGCTACCAAAGGTTTATAAGATTTGTAATAGCTAGAGAGTATCGGCGCAACTTTTTACATATTGAAGTGAATTTAGAGCATCAAAAGTATTGTTAATTCACAGGGAAAAGAGTTTGGAAATTAACGCTCGATGTTAAAAATAAGACCATGATTGACACAATTAAAGTTTAAATATTTAAAATTACTTCCTGTATAGTTATATATGCAAAATAATTTGAAATATTTTAAATTATATCCAAATTAATGGCACAACAGTAGCATTTCTCCCAATGGTTAAAGTATTAAATATTTTCATATCTGAAATCGAATTCAGGAAGGGATACACACCAACTGTTTTTGTGACACAGTTTAAGGCTTTCACATAGAAAATACTTTTAAAAAAATGTTTAGAAAGTTTTTCTGAAAGTGATCATTCTTTGAAATCCGCCAAACTTATCAAATTTCTTTTTAATGAAAATGTCCCATTCCTAAACTTCCCAGCAAAGAAAAACGAGTCGAGGGAGAAATATTTCTTTTTGTTGAACTCTGTGATTTTGTTTTCTTTCTTAAAATGAGGACAAATGATAAATATAGGATCAACGAAAAAGTTCTTTTAGGCTCTTTAAATTCATAATTATTTTCTCTATAATCAGGAAAGAAACGTGTATCTCTATCTCTAGTAAAGTGACTATGCTGAAAAGTGATAATAACTATAGAGTGCCTAGCGGCGAAATAAGGAAGTAAGAAAAATAACACACATGAAAGAGAACGGCAAAAAGTCCAATTGCAAATATTTGCTGCAATATAGTAAAAATACAAGAAAAGAGATATTTATAAAAATGCAGGATATATTTTTGAAACAAATTATGAATCTTCGGCGAATCGTGCAAAATTTAAAAATGTATCGTCAAATTCTCTCTACCATCGATTACATTTTTCAAAATTTTCTTAATTATTATTATTATTTTTTTGCTTTCTTTATTGCTGACATTTCATTTTATCGTTGCTTAACTCTTGAAGTCTGTATTATAATGTCAGAATATTCATTTTTCCCATTTTAAGGAGAACATTTTCTATTCACAGAATGTAATTTTATCCGAAAATATTTATTCTACTTATAATTCCATCACATTTTTTCGGAATTTTTACTATAATATAGCGACGTACTTTTCCCTAACTGGACTTTTCGGACGATCTCCTTTATTTTATAAATTAATTTTATTACTTCTTTATTTCGCTACAAGGAGCTCTTTAATCTGAATTAATTCAGCATAGTGACTTTACTTATATATATATATATATATATATATATATATATATATATATATATATATATATATATATATATATATATATATATATATATATATATATATATATATATATATATATATACATTATAAACAGAGAAAAAGTGATAAGAGATACGTCAATCCACATCGCGACACAAGAGCAAAAGAGAAAAGAGAGAGAAATTTGTCCTTTCAGTCATTTTACTGTGAGATCCTGATAAGTAAATCTTTCCCATTTGTTTAACTAGGCAAGGGAATTTTAGGTACGTTTTAAAAAGATATGCAGGGATAAAGGAAACTATGTTGTCAGCAATTTTGTTAAGCGTGTGTTAGAAATAATTAAATAAAGAAATTCGAAATTAGATCAGGAAACAAGAAAATATTTTAGAATGAGGTTAGCATGGATAAATTTAAGATAAAAATTGGGTAATCAATAGGATTTAAATTAAATTAAAAGATATTATTACATACATATATAGGATTATCCGTAAAATCATTTATATATATATAAATGATTATAGAAAGCGAAGGAAAAAAACCCAATCCAAATCAACTTCTTTCTTCGGAGGCCGGCTTTATTTTTCAAATGATGCAATCCTTCGCAATTGGCAGATTTAGCAATAAGCATTCTCACAAACCTCGCCAAAAGTAGCCAAATATCACAAACCCGTTCACTTAAAATAATTTCAAAAATTACAAGCTCTAAATTCCACTTCAAAAATTACAGTCAGCAAATTGCCTCTCAAAAACTACGATCACAAAATTTTAGCTCAAAAATAAATATAAAAATAGTTTCATAAAACGTATCTATGATTTAAAAAGGCAGAAAATAATATTGAATTAATCACGAGTTCCTCTTTTATTGATTTATGTTGCGTTAAATGAAAACATTAAAGCATCAACTTGTTTGTCTGGAGCAACGAGTTGAAGAAAATGCTTTTCGATAATTCTCGCTCGAGAGGCGACCAAGATTTCCAAACTAGCTATCAACTGCGTCGCTTCAAAAAATATTTTTCAAGTATTCCCTTCAGACTCAGACTGAAGTTGGACCGATTTGACCATTTTTATGGTGTTTCGACATGAAAAGCCATAATGCAAGCAGTAAAATTCTACAACATCAATTTTATGACTGGCGTCGACTTTGGACTTGCATGGTAGAACGATTTTTGTATAAGTGTTCATTTAATTCTTTTTCTGTACAGCTCATGAAATATTTCTTCGTATAAAACGTTATGTCTAAACGCTTCGCTGAATTGTTATGTTAGCAGTTTGCCAATATAAGTTCTCTTAGTAGAAATTTGGCTCTGAAAAATAATTGGCTATCTCAGGTACTCGAATTTTCGTTAGGCAATTGTTGTTCTGTTTGAAATGTTTAAAATACCTTGTATAAATCTGTAAAAAAATATTTTTTAAATTCACTTGATAGATTTAAGCAAATGATGTTTGAAAAGTTTGGTTATGATAGAATAACAAGCTGGAGTTGTCTCCCAAAAACGTTCTCGCAAACTCTCCAATAAAAATAATTGGCCATCTGAGGTACTCGAATTTTCATTAGGCAATCGTTGTTCTGTTTAAAATGTTTAAAATACCTTGTATGAATCTGCAAAAAATAATTTTTTAATTCACTTGATAGATTTAAGCAAATGATGTTTGAAGAGTTTGGTTATGATATAATAACAAGCTGGAGCTGTCTCCCGAAAACGTTATCGCAAACTCTCTAATAAAAATAGTTGGATATCTCATATACTAGAATTTTCGTTAGGCAATTGTTGTTCTGTTTAACATGTTTAAAATACCTTGTATAAATCTGCAAAAAATTTTTTTAATTCTCTTGATAGATTCAAACAAATGATGTTTGAAGAGTTTGGTTATGATATAATAACAAGCTGGAGTTGTCTCCCAAAAACTTTCTCGCGTACTCTCTAATAAAAATGTCATGACAGAGAATCTTACATGCCACTGGCGTATAATAATTAAGAAATACTTACTTTTGGTGTGAATTTAACACTTTTACTGAATCTGCCGTGTCATTCTTGGCGAATTATTTGACGATTAACCTCTGGCATGCGATTAATAGTATCCGAAAATCGAATTTGGGTTCATTCTTCTCAACCGACTGACAGAAAATTGCACTTGTAGTCAGAGAATACCAAAACAAATTTGATATATTCAAGTTATTGGGTTTTGTGTTATCACATTTAAATGTTTTTGAAAGTACCTACCGATAGACAATCATAATGTAGTTGGAGTTGGCACAAAATTTGATAGGTAACTATATGTAGGGTTACTATACAGATAACTATAGGTGTAAGTTTACACTGTAGTTGTTAAATGTGTTGTTGCTGTTGTGTTATCACTTTTAAATGTTTCTGAAAGTACCTACCGATAGACAATCATAATGTAGTTGGCATTGGTTCGAAATTTGATAGGTAACTATATGTAGGGTTACTATACAGATAACGATAGGTGTAAGTTTACACTGTAGTTGTTAAATCTGCGCACCAAATTTTATCTACCTCGCTGTATTCTTTTTGTAATTACCGTGTTAGCTTATATACTAAAGGTCGGGAAATTGAGCTTTATCTGAACTGAGAGAGAAAAAAAAAATGAAATAACATTTACGTTATGTCTATTTAACTAAAGTATGCAATGTTCTTCCTTTTCGGGCATGTACTATCCTCTAATAGTGAATAAAAATCCTTCTTTAAATATTAATACGAGTATGAAATACGTATATATATTTCATTAACGCCCATATTTAAAATTGAGTAAACATTTGAATAATTAAAATGCGAAAGAAAACTATTGATTTTCCAGAAGTTTTCAGAAGTGTCTTCAAAACAATGAGAAGGACTTATTTGCCTGATATTATAAGAAAATAAACACGATGTAACATAAAAGTACCTTTGTTTGTCCTCACCAAGAAAGCGCTTCAATCGAAATATTAGAATTCTTTTTCACAAACGTAAATAGATTTACCTTATTTATTTATCACCATGGAAGAATTTTTTCAATTTTGTTTAAATGAAATTTACAGTAACTCCGACTGATTCGCGAAAATTGCATTTTATTCTAAACATATACCAATGAATCTGTAAAACAGAAATAACATTATTTTCTATATTGCTTATTCCTTTGTTCCTCACGTGAATTTGTCATAATATCTTTCTAAAAAATCTGTAAAATTAGATAAAGACATTGTACATCGAGAAATTAAATCAAATAACGGTAAAGTGTATTATTTATGGAACACGCTCCCTGCCAGTTTAAATATTTGATTTAGAAAACTCTGCTGAAATAAAACATAATAAAGCTAATCAACGTAAATAGGCAAGAAGAATATTTCAAAGGTAGTTTATTTGATATTTTGGAATACTTGATATGTTTGTAAGAACTATGTATTGGATACGTGCAAGAAAATGACACCTATAAAAACAACAGCAACACTATTCTCCATATTATATAAAGCTTCATGCAGTATGACCATATATAGTTTTTGCACCAACAAACACTCATTACCATAAAATGTCATTGAAAATATATTTCTCTCACTTTATATCACTATTTTTGTTAGTATTTAAAAAAAAAAGATATATTTTTATAACTTTTCGATATAAAGTTATTTGCGAAGTTTACATTCTACCAGAATTTAGAAAAAAAAATTTCTTGTTGATATCCTAAAAAATCAAAAATCAATAAAAATATGATAAAAAATAAAATCAATATTGATTGATCTTGATTATCAAGATTGATTGATTAAAAAATTGATATTGATTGATCAATCAATTGAGTTGTCAACAATCAGAACACACTGCGCATGCGTGAATTTTCAACGCCAGTTGTGTAACGCAAATGCGTCAATTTTCTACGCCAGATGGGGTAACGCAATGCAGATGAGAAATTTTCAATTTCCTTTATTCATGTTTTATTTTAATTTAAAAGTACTGCAGAATGAATCCAAAAGATCGATTAATTATCAATGTTTAATTTCAAATGCATCAAACACGAAGAAAATAAATAAAATCGTTTGAAATATTCTGTCGAAAACATGTTAAGCCTACCCTGGTTAGCGTGGGAAAAAAACTGAAGCATAGTTCATTTTTGGCTGGATTTGGCTTCAGTTTTTTTTGGCGAGAATGTTAGTTTTTAATTAATAAAAATTTTTCACTCAATTAACCGAAATAAATAGTAGCCTATGTTCTATTCCAGACTATAATCTACCTCTGTGATAAATTTCATTCAATTCCGTTCAGCTGTTTTGACGTGATTGACTAACAAACATCCATCCATCCATTCAAACTTTCACATTTATAATAGTAGTACAGATTTACAACAATAAATCACTTTATTGCCCTGAATCGCTTTCATTGTTTCATTAAATATTCAATTTCGTGGTTTTTTTCAATTGTTGGAAGTTGAAGAAGAAGTATGGTGTTTAATATCCGTGTAGTTTAAAAGACAAATAAAAAGTGAAGTTATAATACTGCGAAATTTAAAAGACAGATTAATTGGATATTTACATTTTTAATAGATTTACGATCTTATAGCACTGGCTTCATTAGAAAGATTCATATACAACAAATGAAGCTTAAGAAGCACAGAGGGCCGGCATAGCCTGGTTAGTAGGGTGTTGATTTGGCGTCCGTTAGTTTGAGTGTTCGAACCACGCCGACCGAAGACTCTCCGCGTGGGTTGTGGCTGACGCGCGTATAAGTCTCTCGTGGTCACAAGAGTAATACCACTGGGGTACTGGATCAGGTGGGATCGTTCTCTGATTCTGGCCAAAATTTCGATCTGTGGATGCGTGAATGAAGTCTGCTCCATAAAAAGGGTTGTGACGTGTGTGTAGCTAAGTCTTTTTCTTGGCCCCAGATGGCTCTACGGAAAAACAAGAGACGTACCCTTGGCTTAAACCACAAATGATTTCTTAAAGTCAGTGGGCTTGTCTTGACAAGAGCCATTAGAAACAAGTTAAAATAACGTGATGTAAATGTCGGATTATTTGGCGGAATCATGGATTTGAAGCTATATCTAAATTATATATATTTTTTTAAAATCAAATTAACTAATCCTTCCTGCGAACCATCTGATCGCTTAAAGCGATTAATCAGAAATAAAAAAAACACTGCAATTATATTTAAGTAGCTGCTTATTAACAACTCCATTATTTCACATCATTTTCACTTGAGTCTTGTTTCTGTCAAATCCCGTTATTCGTCATTATTTAGTATAAAATTCATTTCTTAGTATTATGATTCCTCTTTAACCATCTGGTTGCTCTGCAAAAGTGAAAACTCTTAGTTATTGAAAAATAAACTTTGCAGAATTATTAGAACATGGAAAAGATATTTTACAACAATTGTGAGCAGTAATTCTACTGAAATAAGAATAAGAAATTAAAAAAAGATAATAAAGGATTAAAAGTTCCTAATATAAAAATTTTGAAAAGGATTTTTATTTTTAGTCTTTTAAAAACCAATTTATATCATTTACATTACGCAGACAATTCTTAAATTTAAGGAAAAAAAATATTTTATTTATTATTTGACATGATTTTTACTGCAATGGTTATCTGATCATAAATAATAACATTTTTCTTTCATTTTGATTGGATAAAACATTTTCTGCGCGAGAATAATTTCAATAAAAAAACGCTTTAATAATAAACATTTCTGATATGTATAACTTTACAATATACATTTTATCTTACTAATAAAATAATTTTAGCGAAACATTAAAGACATTAATTGTTCGTTCATTCAAATTTTCTTAATACATTAACGATTTTATCTTCATCGTTTTCATTTCGTCCATTAAACAAATTCAAACAAAGTCTAACACCATTCAGAAACATCCTCAAAAACTATTTTTAAGAAAAAAATATTTAATATTTCCATTTCAAATCAATAACAATCAAAAAGAACTGACAACACATTCTTTTGTATAGGAAAATCCTGGAGGAATTTTTTTTTCTTTGCAATTTATGTGACAAAGATTCTAACCGTGCTTTGAATTTCAATAAAACTAATAAATTTAAAAAAAAACCTTCTTTCGCATTATTTTGTTCTTATAATTCTTATGAGATTATCGCCAAAGAATGTTTTTTTAAGAATATGGAATAATTGAATTGAGTATATTATTTTTCTCATAGGTCTCAGAGCTTAGAATTTGACACCATTCTTCCCGATAACCCCCAAGAATACGACAACTTACAACCCCCTAAGCACAAAGGTAAGATGTTTGTTCATTTATAGATATTTAATGGATGTTTTTTAAACATTACTTACAAGAATTGGTACTTAAAATAATTATTCACATTTAATGGTGATAAAACCAAAAACAAATAAAAATATGATAATGGTGATAATACTAAAAACAGATTTTTTTAATTAAAAAGACATAGATCTAATTTTATAATTTAAAAAAAATAAAGAATGCATATTGTGTTGTAATTTAAATGTATACTTCTAGGTATTATCAGAATGCTGCTGAATTTCATTTCAACCTAAAGCAATTGAAATGTGTATTTTAAAAATGAAATAATGATGTGGTTTGTAAATGAAATTGTGTAAAAGAATTGGCTATTAAAAGTAGCACACACAGAAGTTTTAAAACATGTTGTTTAAGTTCTACAAATATATAAAAGAAGAATAAATATTTATCCTTTATTAATGATCATTATATAATGTTATTTTATATGCACAAATTCTTATTGGTCTTTTTTCTTCTTGAAAATGAAAAGGATTTTAAATTGCTGAAAAGCTTAAATCCTAATGCCGTTGTATATTTGCCGAAATTGTACATTAATTCATACCTATCCAATAACAGTACAGATTAAATTATTTAAATCAATCGAATATTTTAAATTTTGTAGAAATAGTTAAATAGGTTTCTAAGATTAATAATTAGGAATTGTTATTTATAGTTTAGTTCTTTTTAAAAATATTATTTGTTTCCTAAAAAGATTTAAAGTAAACCGCTATTTACTTCTGAGTGTCATCATGATTTTTTTTCTCGTACTTTTAGAAATTTGGTTTAATTTTTGTAGCCACAATCAAGTCTTTCTCAACTGGAAGTTCATCAAAAGTTCTTTTGAGAATTTTAATTTTTCATGCAATTTTCATTTATTTCCTTGTGTACGATAATATATAATGTCATAAGCAAATAATCTTTAGCAATTTATTTTTTTAATTAGTATTAATTTTTCAAAAAAAATCATAATATAATCAACTATTAATCATAATATAAGAATATAAATGTACACGAAGTAAAGGGTTCATATAATACAAATGAAATATTGCTACAAGCATTATTAAAAGAGTAACTCATTTTTAACGAAAATTTGTGACCTTAATTATTTGAGGCTAAATTGCATCATACTTTATCTTCTCATCTTCATGTGAAAAACTTATATCGTTCGTTTCACAAGAAAAAAAAACTCTGGAATTCCAATGCAATACTAAGTAAAGCATTGATAATAAATATCAAAACTTTAAATCTTTCACCAAAATTAAGGTGAAATAATAAACTAGTATGAAGTTGGTTTCTAAAATATGTTTAATGTTAGCAAGGAGTTTAAATTTATTGATACATAATTGTAAATTGCATTGGTTTCTTAAAAGTAATTATCATTTAAATTTTAATTGTATTTATTATTTATAAGCACTATGCAATTACTTGAATATTCGCATTCTTACATAATTTATAAATGAATTGGAGGCAATAATTTAATACGAGGAAATAATTAAATTAGATATTTACAGCTATTTGATGAAAATCCATTGTATTTAATTGCTATTAAATGAAAGCTAAAATTTTAAATTTGTTATGATAATATTTCACATAAAACATATTTTTTTTTGTAGTTCATTATTGGCACAATGTTGATTTCAAGAAACATATTTAACAATGTAATAATAAAAATTCCTACATCGATGATTGCTATTTGTTTGAACTTAAGTCCTTATGAGCATATGCTCATGGATCATACAATAAATTTTTGATCCTACACCTCAGTTGTTTGGATTCAAATTGAAAATGAACTAAAATAAGATTACATTTCATTTAATGAGTTTTGAAGTTTTGTATATTTATTCTATTGCTAAATTTCTCATCTGATATGAATATATTGACTGGACATTCCCCCTTATAGCAAAGATTATTTTTTATTTCCATAAGTTTCTTTCTGAATTAATGAAAATTTTTATGATTTTTTATCGATAGAATTTATTTCTATTAAGTTTTCATTCCTCACTTTTAAAAAGTTGAAATTTCTAATTTTAAAAGAAACAAATATTTCACCATAAATGGTTATCCGAAACCCATGAATTAATGTCGCAATATTTTAAACTGAATTCCAAACAATTTTCGTCTAAAATGCAATGAAAGAAATGAAAATATAGAAAGAATATAGAAGAATTATATTAGTATATTAAAAGACGAGGGATTAACAACTGCTCATATTAAAAGAATTGATGCTAAATGTATATCTTTTTCTATCATATATATTCTATGATTCATAGAAAGTAAAAAATGACACAAATTAGCAAAACTCTTTGAAAGATTTGTCAAAAATTGTTAAGACTTGAATTAGACATTTGTTTGGTATGACGCAGTTAGTGTAATCGCGCCTGTTTGATAAATATATATTCTTTCTATAATTCATATTCTTTGATTCATATAAAATAAGAAATGACGCAAATTGACAAAAACGCTTTGACGAGCTTATCAAAAAAATTTTTAAATTCGAATTAGTTATTTGCTTACTATGAAAGTTAGTGTAATCGCGCTTTAGTGATAATCTCAGATCTTTGCTAGTGTACTGTGAAAATTTTAGCGTATTTGTCAAGCGAATTCATCAGAGATTCAAAGTACATTCGCTTTGGATTATGAGGATGAAATAAAGAATGGTAATTGAACATAAAGCAAAACTTGTAGCATTCTTGCTACAAACTTGTTCTTCAGTAGCATTTGATCAAGCAAGTGTGTAGTGATTTTTTTTTCAAGTAGGTGAAATGCTTACCAGTGACATGATTTCTTTTCTTCAGCGATAAATTAGATCATCCTGTGAACATCATGTTCTAACATATTTAAGACATGGTAGACTATTAAACAAGTGCGTGATTTCGTCTTAAAAAGTCACTATTCATTATTACAAAAATAAATAAATAAAAATAAAAGAATCTTTATAAAAGCAATAAAGAAAATATTCGAGACATGTTGTTTGAAGATTTACACAGAAAAAGGTTTCTTCAATTCAAAAGTTCGTTTTTGCTTCGAAACAATGGCAAACGAATTTCAGAGACAAAGCTTTCAGCCTGTGAAATACTTAGAAACTTTTTGAAATAGATGCTACAGATGATGAACATGTTGTTTTACATATCCATATCAAAATGACAAAGATTAGAAAAAAAATTTTAAAAAATCATCACAAATCAAAAAAGTATTAAAACTAGTAAAAGTATTATTAGATATTAAGAGTTCTCTGCACAAAAGATGTGCTTAAAATGCAATTATTTAAATGTTTTGATGTCCGAATTATCACTTTCGTTTGGATGGCTATAAACCATTGGAATGTAAATAATTTATATTTGTTACATTTCCACTCGATAGAATCTAATTAACTGCTCATAAATTTTTGCCAGAAAATAACATATATATGTCGAATCCTTCAATGCATTGACATCTTCATATTTCTCATTATTATCAAAAAATGTTAACACAATTGTTACGGAAAATTACTCTAAATTTCGAGCGTCTGTAGTTATACGGTGACACAGACACCAGGCCTCAATAACAAATAACGAAGTTCATTAACACGAAGACACGAATACACAGGTGACAAAACACAGCCGAGACGCACACAAGTAATACAGATCAGCAGACTTAGAACAAATAGCAGTCCACAAATAGTAATCGGTAGCTAACAACTAGAGCACACATAGCTGCCAGACAGAAATCAGCAAGTGGAGAAAATCCATGTAGCCATTCACCAGGGTCTCTCCAAACATCTGATATTCTCCATTGTCTCCTTGCTTTAGCTGCAAGCAACTGCCAACTCTCTACGACTGGGCATTAGTTGGACTCATCCAACTAATGCATCATTGACTTAACACACACTCACTATTACATCGATTTGAGTTTGAACTGTCGGCCTTTTGTAACTTCCGGAGCAGGGCACAGAAGTTTCTCGAAAAATAAAGCATAATTATCTTCCAAATGATTCTATTGCCAAACTTCTTATTGATTCTAATATTCTCAATTTTGTCGCCAAAGCCGTAAAATTTGTCACCAAATCGCCAAATGGTCGTTCACGCCGGGGATCATTGATCAGCATTTAATAGAGCTGACTGTAAAACAATCTTTCCTATGATGAAACTTTGTTGTGAAATATATTATAACCTAACAATAGTCTGATTGCTAGGTTAGTGATTTAATACCTAAGTTAGTGATTTAATACCTAACAATATTTTACTTTCACGAAATTTTGGGCAGTGATATTTTTGATTTATTTCGAGAAATTCCAAAATGTGGAACAAGCATTCAAATAATTACTAAATCATTATATTAAATGTATTGAAGTCCAAAATATTTATTCAGTTCAGTTTATTATATTACTCTTCATCTACATTTGATTTAAAATTTAATGAAATTTATACATTCATTTCTAAAATATCGAAAGGAGGGAGTATCAAAATATAGAGTTTGTTTCAATTTACAGAAAATATTCTATTACTTAAGTATTCCCATGCTTTAATAGATTCCTAAGACACATATTACTCTTCCAACTGCAAAAGTATTATGGCATGGAACCGTTTTTAAAATGCATAAAAAATTACTGGCAGCAAAAAAATATGTAAAAATTCAAAATTGAATTTTGGAGATACATCTTAAAGTTAAATATGATTCGAAGTAATATTAACAAAACGAAAGTTCTCTTTTTTCCTAGAAATATCAATTCAAAATGGAACCCATTCATTTTAAAATATTAAATCTGATTCGGAACAATTTTTACGATACATTAAGTAATGACTTTTAAAGATAAAAAAAGACCAATATGTCTCCTTTTTCAAAGCTTAAAAAGGTTCTTCTATTTCTTTTTTATCAATCAAATAAAGCGATATAGAAAGATCCATCTTAGATCAGGAAGAAAATTGTATTTTATCCCTCATTTCATTCACTGCGCTATTTGGAATTCATCCGTGTAATACTTTAATGTTATCTTGAAAGATTTATTTTTCCAATTTAGATTCCTCAAATGCGTGGTTACGCTAATGAAAATCAAAATTTGAAATAAAGAAATGATCGAATGCTTCACAACAGTATTGAACAAATGCAGAATTTTTTCAAGAAATCATTTCCAAGGATATAAAAGCTGCATTTTGGGGAATTAAGGGGGGGGGGATTTGTTTGGTTTTCTTAAACATTCCAATTAGTATACCAATCATTTATCAGTTATAGTACGCAGGATCGGTTTAAAACATTAATTTAAAAACATATGAAACATAGACTGAAAACAGAGTTTGTTTGTAAAGTATATTGTTGCTCGCTTGGCGGCGTGGCGGTTTTCGGTATTTTCTGAACTTGCGAAATGCGCAATACTCGGCCACTCTTTTGATAAACTGGCCAATTTAGTTTGACATTTCAATATATCCTTAATATGTTGCTTATTTATTTAAAGTTTTGTCTTTTTTTATTTTACTAACTCTGTGAGAATATATTTGACTGTTACTTTGAACATCCAATATCCATGTTCACACATAATATGATTGAAGTAGGAATTCAAAGCTTGTAAATATTTTATTAATTGAGTGAGTATATAAACACAGAAATATAATTAATTATACTTAATAAAATGTTAATTAATATTTTATAATTAATAAAATTTGTATTTTTTATAAATTTGCTTATTTAGTAATTTTTTTTAATCATTTTATTTGTGGCCCTTTGCTCAGGCCAGTGACTTTAGGCAGTTGTCTAGACGGCTCCTTCTTATGAGAAACATGCAGCACTTCCGAGAAGTGATTGCTCCAAAAAAAGGCGACCACTTCGTTTATGTCATATTCTAGAATTTTGAAAATTAGAGCTGATAAAATAGCTTATGATTTTCCACCTCTTTTTAACTGGAACGTTAAATTATTATATTCATAGCTGATTTCATATATAGATTCATTATATTTCATAATATAAACAATGAAATTATTAATTATTGTGATCAAGTTCTGATCGAATTAATTCGGAAAGGAACTTTTGGTAATTCTAATTTGCTGTTTCAATATCTGACCATTAATGTTTAGATGATTTAAAGGTGATAAAGTACACAACTATGAAGTGAAAATTGTATTGCGTATAAACGTTTAAATAAGTTTGATGTCTGAAAAGGGATAAGGTACACACCTATGATGTGAACATGGTATTGGAGACAAAATTCGGATTAAACAAGAAAATTATGGTTAAGTGATTGAATGACGATAAAGTACACATGTAAGAAGTTAACATTCTCTTGGTATTGAAGACATAGATTAGGATAAACATCAAAATTATGGTTCGATGATTGAAAAGCGATAAAATACACACATATGAAGTGAATATTGTCTTGGTATTGGAGATAAACACCAAAATATTTTTTAATTTATGAAAAAATCCATATTTATGCTGGACGAGTAAGTTAGGCACGGATCGCTTATTTTTTTATAACTGTTATATAATTATGCTTTATTTAATATTGGATACTTCGTGTAATTGGTCGATGTTTCAAAGTTAAAAATTAAATAGCAAATTTTATATATACGACACTGTTAATCTTTTTTCCATCATTGGTTGAAACAGGATCAAATGTTTTATGGCTGCTTCATGTAAAATCAACTTTGCTTAGCAAACTGCAGCGAGCAAAAATATCATATAAGAAAGAAAATAAGAATTCCGAAAATTTGGCAGAAGGATATACTAAAAAGCATATGAAGAAAAGCAATTTAGTCCTAGAATCCTTAGAATATTTCATCAATTTTCTTGTTTTTGGTCTCAACGCTCATACGGATTTAGATGTTAAAAGGAAATCTTGAAGTTAAGTTCAGTTTAGTTATATTAATATCGCGTCTAAAGTAACGCCAAAGCTATTTTGGGACGGTCCTCGTAATTTTGAACAACTATCATACGCCATCCCTTTCTCCAAACATCCGCACCACACTAGCATTTCATGGCATTAAGGCACCATTATGCTTTTAGTTCCTGAGTTCTAAAAATTGCATTTTCAAACTGTGCAATCATGCACACACACAAGTAAATTTATTCTTTTAAGAAGACGAAAATGAGATTTCAATCGATCTCATACACTTTTAAGAAAGAAAACTCACGAAAGTTTTGTGAATGTAAAATATGACAATTTAGAAATCAACCATTTTTTTGTAACTGTAAATGGAATAGTCTTTGTGTAAAATGAAATCCATTTCTAACTTTCAACATGCACTGGTGTGCAAATCTTAAGAAACAATGTAAATTTTAAACAGGTAGCCATTGCAGAAAAGAGGTTATAGCGATTAGTACAATGAACACGCAATTCAGTAGAAAGGTGATGCGTGTGCAAATGTCAGGAACGAAACATCATAGGCGACGTAAGCGTACGCAAAACGCGTACAGTCGGCGCGCACAGCTCAAAACTACAAGGAAAAGAAGAAGGGAGGCGCAACTTAAGACATTCGCTGCAAGTGCAAGTGAAGTGCAAGCCAGTTTTTTAGTGAAATATGGCTAGAAGAAATCTCCTGCATGACTTTACACGTGGAAAAATGATCGGAAAGCTGGAGGAGTTGCGCAGTTTGACCAGTGTAGCTGAAGAGTTCGGAATAAAAAAAAAGTGTCATTTCGCGTGCTTCGAAAGCCTTCCCAACCATAGGTACAGTTGTTAGAAAAGTTGGTGGTGGCCTCCCTAGGAAAACAACTGCTGTGGATGACCGATATATCATGCTGCAGGAGAAAAGAGCCCAATATCAGTGAGGAAGCGCCACTGCTCAGCAACTGTGTACAGCAACGGGGCGACAAGTGTTGCGGTTTACTGTGGCCAGATACCTTCACGAAGGTGGCCTATTTGCCCACCGTCCTAAATGCTGCATTCCTTAGAAAGTTATCCATCGGAGACACTGTTTAGAATGGTGTAAGGAGCGCAAAAACTGGACATCTCATCAATTTAACCGCGTCCTCTTTACGGATGAGAGTCGTTTCAGTGGCACAAGTGATTCTCAATGCCAGTTGATTTAGAAAGAAGTAGGGACATGGATTCATACCAGTAACATCATGGAAAGAGACCGCTAAGCTTATCCTGGAGATATCGTCGGGAAGGCATTATTCTGAACGGGCGGACAGAGCTCCACGTTTTCGACAGAGGTTCTGTAACCGAAGATCGCTACTTTAAGGAGTTGATCCTTCTCTATGTTCGTTTGTTCCGATGTGCTAAAGGACCAGACTTCGTTTTTATGGATGGCAATACACGGGCGCGCCTGACTGCTGATGTTCAGCAGCTACTGGAAAGTGAAGATATAACTCGAAAGGATTGACCAGCATTCTCTCCTGATTTAAATCTCTTAGAACATGTGGGGGAGGCTTTGGGGAGACGTTTTACAGTAAGATTACATCCTCCTGGAAACATCCAACAACTGAAACAGATGTTGTTTGAAGAATGGGCACTCTTACCTCAAGAACTTTTGGACAATCAGGTGCTGAGTATGGAGAGACGGTGCGAAGCAACCATTACAGAAAGGGGAGGGCCTATCTCATAGTAAGGAGCATCTGCTTGCTGTTCTTCCTCTTGGACAGACAATCATGTGTAGCTATACTATGAGCTCAATAAAGCCTTTTTTTGCATGATTCCATACTATATGCATTATATTCATTTTTGCGCAGTTATGCTTTCGTCATCTTGCAAGTACAAAATACTGTCTCTTATTTCTGAATTTCATGTCTCTTTGATGATTTTTCGTGGAGTTATGGCAAAAAACGTACTTGTTACTAACGTTTTGCATGTCAGTGTATATGCTGTATATGTATATGCTGCATAGGAGGAGAATTTTAAAATGTTATACAATAAAATAATTACAGACAAAGATCAGCAAATTCTATTTGCGATCCATTGACAGATGTGATTCTGTCATTCGTAAGAAGTAGAAGAAGACAGACATATTTCTCATCAAGCTTTATATTTTCTAATAAAACTATAGTAGAATTTTACGTTCTTACTATGTTCCAAATGGTAATTTGAACTTCATACAATACCCGCACCCACGCCACTCAGGATATATTTCATTCAATCAACGCATTACCCACATCACCACCTATAGGATATTTCATTCACGCTCTGCATTACTCACATCACCCCCACAAATGCATTTCTCTGATTCTACGCATTTCTCATGCCACCGCTACCGGGACATTTCTCTCACACCAAGAATTAATCACATCAGTCATTATTCCCATGAGCAAAACCACTATCCCTAAAAGACATTTCACACGAACAACACATTACACAAAATCTCCCCAAAGACAAACCATGCATTACTCGAACAGCCATCCCTCTTAAAGGCAGTTAAAACAAATCATTTACTATCCAAATCAGTCGAATATCAAAGAATTAATCACATCAGTCATTATTCCCATGATCAAAACCACTATCCCTAAAAGACATTTCACACAAACAACACATTACACAAAATCTCCCGAAAAACAAACTATGCAATACCTGAACAGCTATCCCTCTTAAAGGCAGTTAAAACAAATCATTCATTATCCAAATCAGTCCAATCTCAAAGAATTTCACACAAACTATGAATTACCCAAACTTTTACAAAGACAATTCACACAAACCATACAGATATGAAGTTTCCATTCATCCCATACATCTCACACCTTTACGAACTAGGCACAATTCTCACATTCACATAGTACCCACTCCATTTATAATATGTGAATCCAGTAATCTTTTCATGTATCACCCACTCCACCGAGACGGAAGCCAAATTTATCGTTCAGCATATTATACTGTCTCGATTTACGCATAAATTTCATTCATACAAAACCATCATTCTAAAAAGCTCACATTCCATTCCACGCCAAACGCATCACGTCACTATTGCGAAAATTCTTATTGCATTCATTTATCACACTCGTTGTAGCAACATAATCCTCTTCGGAAATCGCCATGCATTTCCCGTGTTAAAAAAATTTTTCCTACATATTTTCTTGATCAGAACAAATATGTTTAAATATTATTGCATGTTTCCATCCAATTCCCTTGCAATCCCATATGATACATGAAATGTAACTTGAAATCCCATATATATTATACCCAGCATATTTCACCATATCGATTTCTGTATTTCAGAAAGGTTACATATGCAAAAGAAATGCATATAAAATGCAACTGAAACATATTATCACTTGAATTTCATAGTCAGCAAACAACCGAACCTATCTAAGATGTCCAACTTTTAATCTCATCTAAATGCATATGTTAGTGTTACAAAATATACGACGATTTGAAATGTGTTCGAAATTCGAGGGCTTTCATCTACATTTCAAAACTGATATGGACCCAGAAGAACGTAAACATATTTGCTTTATTTTCACACAAATAAATGATTGAAATTTGTGACTAGATGAAGAGTTGGCAATTTCAGAATGGAAATTATTTTAGAAAACGTTTGACTTGTTATTTAAAATAATTAAGAGACTTTAGTCTTGTGATAAAATAATATCTTCTTGTAATAAAATAATTAAGGGATAGATTGACAAGGGAAAAATATCTTACTTTAATAAACGCCTCTTTGATGTTCCAAAAATGAAAGTAGTTACAAAGAAAAACATACTTCAGGTACTGATATAATAATACTTATCTCCTTATCAGTTACTTTAGAAATATTTTTTTTTTTCATTTTTATAAAACTGATACAAGAGTTTCAGCATTAGAGAATAAATATTCTGTAAATTTAAACTTGGTAATATTTAACATTTTAATTTCGTTTCTATAATTTCTTTGCTCTAATGATTAATGGGCGAAAAATAAACTGTCAGACTGAAGAAAAATTAATGAAGATTTTTCATAGGAATTAACAACATCTTAGATACATTTACATTTAGATACATTTTACGACTTTAAGAAATATTATAAGATTTCGTTGCTGTATTCCTTATTCTTAACGAATAAGTTTTCAAATATTTTGTACTTGTCATATTTCTTCAAGTTTTTAAATATTTTGAGGAATTACTTAATAATTCCTCAAGAATACTAAGTACATGAAGATTTAACTTAGTAATTACCCACATATTAAACACTTTTTAAAATTTCAGAAAATATGACAAGATTTCGCAGTTGAATTCTTTATTCTTAGCAAATTGTTTAAATATTTTGAGGAATTTCGCTTATATATCTATTTATGGAAAAAATTTGGCCAGGATTATTTTTTTTTAAATTCTCTTAACAATCTCCTTGCAATTCATATTTGCTTATGCCCTTGGAATTGCTATTCCTGTTTTTTAATGTATGTGTAATAAGGTACTTCATCTATATTTTTTTAACTATTATTTTTATGTAGCAAATGTTTGCATTCCATGCAAAAGAAAGTTTAGAAAATTTCAAATGTCAACCAATTATTCTATTAGTCTTAAAGTTTTTTGAATATCTTGATGGCTAATAATGAGAATAAATTCCCACATTTTGCTAATTTAGAAAAAAAAGTAATCCTTAAAGCTTATTTCAAACCTTGATTTTTAATTGTAACATGAAGCTTTTTTTAGAATTTATCGGCAAAATTATAAATTGAATCTGACAAGCGCTAGATCATGTAAATTCTGTTTCTTGCCATGTTATTTTAAGGCAATATTAACTAACTATTTCAAGATAAGTATTTCCTACTAAAAGGGAAAAAATCATGTAACTCCTGACACTTGACATTTGTTGTCACAGATGATTCCAGATCAAGGATATAGAAAATCATCAAGTTAAATCGGGAACAAGGCATGACCTGATTCAGAATTAAAAAGGGGAAAAAAGCCACCCCAACGAATATAATATAGCCGAAAAGGATTGAGATCTTGATAGAAAAAAAAAGCAAATAAAAAAAATAGTAATAATTTCTCTGCTTTTCATCCAAAATTGTTTATGGTTCTGCCAAGCTCAGAATCAGCAAATGCCGTGTTTAGGGTCAGTAATATCATCACCACTCGCTCCGAAAATGGTTCACGGTAGAAAGGAAAAATCCATTTATTTTTATGATTAAAATTTAGTACTAGCGAAAATCGATTTGATCGTTTGAAAGCGAGGTTCCAGGTTTTGGTTAAAAGTATTATTCTGATAATTACAAAAAGTGAAAGCACAATCATTTTTTTATACGAGAAAATATATGTGTCTTTTGGAAGATGTTATGATTTTTCTTTATTTTCATTATAAAAACTTTCTCCACTTGGCTTTTTAAGACTTCATATTTGTATGTATGATGATATGGACTCAGCTTTAAAAATAAATTCTTTTAGATTTGAAATTTGATTTATTACGTACCTGCGAAATCTTGTAAAAATTATCTATCATTTTTTTATATCAATGTGTATAATAAATACACCCAGAAGCACTAGAAAACTGATATAGCCACCTATTAGATGGCTATATTAGTTTCACTCGAAATCATATAACATAAGCTCCCTTCGAGTAGTCAAAATTACTACAAAATGACTTAGCAAGATTTCTAATATTGTGTGACGGTATCTGTAAGGCAACTTGTTCTATGTTTCTTATATGATAATCTTCATTTCCTTAAAAGAACAAGGATATAGAATTATCTTTTTTATGTCATGTTAAAAAGTTTTTCAAATCATTTCATGTATTGATATCCAGGAATTGAGTATATTTTGGAAGGCACAATTCAGAAGAGTGCTCTTAAAGAACTCAGTAGAGACTGTAAACATGTATGGATTAACTCAATCGTGGTAGATTTGTTCAAACTCAATAAAACGCGCACAGTATATGAATATGTGTAAGTTACTGGAAAAGTTGATAATGTACAAACACATTGTCAAATTCTGAAAAGGAGTTCCGTGTCATGCCAACTACATGAATTCCAAACAATAACAAAGGTTTCTTAACTTCGAGGGGTCTTCTGATTAAATGTGAACCCTATACGCCTCATACCATAAAAGAATCTTCACCAGACAGAAGACCTTCCTATAAAATGCGGAGCTCTTAGCTTAATGGATTCGTATAATCTCAACTAATATCGTAAAAGACCATAGCTACTCCCCTAATGTTATAAATGTTACCCTGGAATTTTCAGAACTACGACCATATGACTCGGCATATTTTCTACTAACATATGAAGTTATATCCACAGTCATATTCTTGCACTGTAATCTGAATTTTCTTAAAGGAACAAGATCATAAAATTATCTTTTGTACAATACGTTCAGAATATCCCATATAACTTCAACTATTCCTGCCCTGGGATCGGATGATGCAAATAAGACAAGTACTGTGAAAACGCACACAGAACATGAATGAGATGTACAAGTAATGCAAATAATGATGTTGATCAACCGGTATCTTGTCAGAATCTTCTGTAAAACTGTAAAATTATAAAAAATTTCATATCACGCCAACTACAAACGTCCTATTCTATAAAGTTTTCACGAAATTTAAGTGTAATGTTATCAATTGGTCTGAAGGTTTATAGTTCTATGCGTATTCCTTCATACTCTTTTTTATCTATCAGGCTCCGAATATCTATATAAAAGAACAATAAGCTGTACATAGGGATTGCAATACCGGACCAAAATTTCAATACCGGTATTCGGTATTTTTTAAATCTTAATACCGGGATACCGGTTTTAATACCGGTATTAGAAATTTTGGAAAAAGAAAGAAAACACAGGTGTTTCTTTTTTTATTTGCCAATCTTGTTAGTGAGTGTAAATATCACAAAAAATAATTTGCAACTTATAAATTATAACAGTATATAATCACAAAAAAATAAAGAATCTTATTTATTTAAATCACAAAAAAGTGTAAATATCACTATTCAGTTTGTGGTACTATTACAAATTTTTGAAATGTGATCTAAAAAAACATAAGGCATCCATTGTACTGTCATTAAGCCTGAAAAGTAATTTTGTGTAAAAATTACCAGCTGTCGAAAACGCTCTTTCGCATCTACGCTAGTTGGTAGTACTGTTAGCAATACGCGATATACTTTTTCCAAGTATTTACCTCTAAATCCCTCATCTTCAAATAAATCGATTTCTAGTCGGATGGTTTTGGATATAGCTAATTTCTGTATTGTATTTTGGTTCGTTGAATTTTTTTTATTTATCGCTAATTCTAATTTTTGTTCAAGAGACAATTCCTTTTCACTATCGACAGTAGTGACATCATAATCTTCGATAATTGAACCGAATTTTGTATGTGGATAGGTTTGTGGGGAAAAAATTTTAAGAAACTTTACTCTAACTTAACTAACTTAATCAGATTTGAATTGGATCTTTTCTTTTCTTTTTTTCATTTTCATTTTTAAAATCATTAGAATTATGTAAATATCATTAGACATTTTCTATTTCGGTATACCTTTCTTCTGTGCGATTTTTCAATGTAATATATAATTCTTCAGACACTAATGTGTGCTTTTCTTTCATTGACTGCAACATGAAATTTATTGTTGCATTAGCTGTTAATAAATTAGAATCTCTCCGACATAATGCCTCAATAGTCAGTTTTATTGGAATTAGAGCTGATATAGTTCTGGATATTAAATCGAATTCACTATCTGAAAAATTAATTTACAGGTTTAAGTCGATTATTGCTTTTTGGATTGGATTTCTCAGTTTCAAAAATCGTTCCATCATTAGGAGTAAACTGTTCCAACGTGTTTTAGAATCTAATATTAACATATATTCTGTTTTAATTTCAGTTAGTATATATTTTAATAATATATACTTTTTATAGGGGAACGTTTAAATATTTTAACAATTTTTCGAACTTTATAAATTGTATTAAGCAATTCTTGATAGGTTAATATTTCATCCTCATTAGCAATATCTTCTTCAACAATTACATTGCCATTATCTTCATTGTCAATATCACTCTCACTCTTACTCTTTTCAAAGTTGGAATCCGAAGTGTCTATATCCACAGTATTTGGATTCTTCTGTTCTTTATATTTTTGGTATAATATATCTATTACTCCTCATTGAATTCCATGTGCATAGCACAACTGCTGATTTGCATCAATCAACTTTCCAACTTTTTTTATAATTGTTGCTCCATCAGTCGTTATGGATACAATATTTTCTTTCAGAGATAATCCATGTTTCGCTAATTTAAATTTAAGCAATTAATTAAGCCATTAATTAGCTAATTAATTTCGCCCGTTACGGAGACATAAAAACAAAAACGTATACTATATTGCTATGTTCGCGATACCTAAACATATAGTGGAGACAATTTAAAAAATTCTAGTAAATACCGAAAAACCGGTATTTAAACTTGTGAATACCGGTATTACAAAATTGTAGAAATGGTTCAAAATACCGATATTCGGTATCCCAGTATACCGGTATTGCAATCCCTAGCTGTACAGTTTGTACATTGGCACTTACTGATTCCCAAGATTTAAATCTATGGCAATTTAAGCAGTTGATATCTCTCATCCAGCTGGCTCCGAATAACTACATAAGAGAGGATATGTTGTCTAGTTTGTACATTGACACTTGCTGATTTCAGAGAATCTATGGCAATTTTAAGCTGTTGATATGTCCTTTATAACTGTATGTAATCTCTTTGATTCTGATCTTTTTTCTGCCGATACTTCTGTAGGATATTTCTTGTTTCACTGGATTTAATATAATAATTGGGACTGCTATGAAAATCAAGGGTAAATAAATACAAATTAAATTTTTATCTCTGAAATCGAGAAAAGGCTTCTTAGCCACGTTCCAAATAAATTACTGCCTAAACAGAAACAGATGCAGTTAATTCCTTACTTAATGTTGTTTTATAAAGGCTACTACAGCATCATATTAATTGATTGGTTGAATATTACCCTTAATTAAAGCTGCTCGTAGTTACCAGATTTTATGGCTTTTCAGACTACATCATTTTTTTAATTATGAATGGAACAAAGGCTTTAAATAATTAATGTTTTTAACTGCCGTAAAATAAATAGCTTAGATTTTAATCGATCAACTATGTAGTTGGCTATAAAATGTCAATTATTAAGTCCTGTACTGGAGCCAAATGTATAGTACTAAACATAGTACCTCGAGCTTTTATTTTATAAAAACAATGTCTTTTAGATTATGATCATGGGTTATAAAATCTCTTGAAGAAATTTATGATTCAATTTATTGATTAAATTAATCAGCGATTAATTTCACTTTTAATTAGTTTTCCACTCATCTGAATATTAGTTATATAAGTAAAAGTTAAATCTTTAAATTGTTTTAAAATGCTCTGTTTGATTGCTTTAAATGAATTACAGCAAGTATAAGAAATTATAACAGAACTGCATTATTTTTTCAAAATGGATTGCGTGAAATAGTATATCCATGATATCTTTTACTCGTAAAATTATCAGGTACAGGCTGAAGCATAGGAGACATAATTATTTATGAATTTATAATTAGAAGCAAAAGTGCATCAATTGAATGTTTTTTTTTTCATTTTTGGAATTATTATTATTTAAAATTGATTCTGCTGATCGTATTTTATACTAATGAAAACTATTTAAGAATGTGCATCAGGATATAGCACATGATAGCTGCTTAAAAATTGGCATCAAGATACAGCGAATGCTAACTGCTTACGAATGTGCATCAGGATACATACAGCACATGATTGCTACTTACGAATGTGCATCAGGATATAGCGCATTAACCTGACTTATTAGAATACTTTTTGTCAAATGCTATGTATTAGAAGATTTTTTAAAGTATTTTTATTTCCGTTTTTCATAATTGTAATAAATGTAAGCTTTTATTTAATCCACATTTCTACAGAACTTTGTATAAATCAGTTCTTAAAATAGCTGCTTCGAAAGAAAGAAAAACAGAAAGAGTATCTTTTTTTATTCTTTTTTTCTATGCCCTAAAATGAAAGTTTGAAAAATGGGAAATCCGTTTGAGGAATGTTGCACTTTTAGTACTGTAATGACCTGCACGTTTGAAGAAAATGCTTCCAGAAGCCATGAAGATCCATTAGAGGTGAAGAAGTGATGCGTTCGTCTCTTTTAGATTCAATCATTTTAAATTCAAAGAGGAATGACAGCGAATGGCCTTTTTGGCCATTTTTCATTGCATGGTTGGATTTGAAAAATTTGGCTGGTCGCAAAATTTCTGGTTTGGGTCATCGAAATTTTATTTTTGTTGACAAAATTACTCATTATATCGCTGGCTATCTTTAAAAAAATGATTTTAAATTTATCACTTTCTATTATATGCTTGAAGTTTAAAAATTGTAGATATAGTTTGAATAAATAAAAATAAGTGTGAAATCTGAAAATTTGTCGAAAATCTTAGATAATATGTTTCTTTTTATTTTTCAAACAAATGTAGTGAGTTGGCAAAAATATAGATTTTTCGGGAAAACATCGAAAATATATTGCTCAAACATATTTTCGAAATGAAATATATTACTCAAGCATATTTTCGAAATGAAATATATTGCTCAAACATATTTTCGAAATGAAATATATTACTCAAACATATTTTCGAAACGAAATATATTGCTCAAACATATTTTCGAAATGAAATATATAACTCAAACATATTTTAGAAATGAAATATATTGCTCAAACATATTTTCGAAATGAAATATATAACTCAAACATATTTTCGAAACGAAATATATTGCTCAAACATATTTTCGAAATGAAATATATAACTCAAACATATTTTCGAAACGAAATATATTGCTCAAACATATTTTCGAAATGAAATATATAACTCAAACATATTTTAGAAATGAAATATATTGCTCAAACATATTTTAGAAATGAAACATCATTGTTCAAACATATTTTTGAAATGAAACATCATTGCTCAATAATTTTAGTCTCTAACACATTTCTTTATAAAACTGTTGATTTTTTGTTTTTGAGTTCAATCTTTGAGAAGTTATATTGATTTTTATAATTTTTTATTTTTATTTTTTCAAATTCCGAATTTAGATAAAATTCTACTGGTAGAAAATTTAATAAATGCAAAACCCATGCATAGTTATTGTTCCGATCTCTATATGTTGTGTAATTCCCGAATTACAGAATAAATAGTCCGTCCATTTTTTTAATTGATCCTTTTATGTGATAAAAATTGAAATTTTCTTGCTAATTATCATTGATCCTAAATATTTAAAATCTGGTCAGAAATAATTTTCCCCTCATCTTGGGAGCACAACAATACGATTTTTATGATATTGGTAATATTTTAGGGAAATCATGTGATAAACTTTTAACTGGAAAGCTTTTGCTCTCTAGCTATATTTAGCAGTATGGAATAATGCAACTTTAATATAAAATTTAAGCCGTATTTCTCCCAATTTTCAAAACACTTTTACTGATAATTTTTGTTTCATAAATATTTTTTAATTCCACTTTATACAAATATTCAAAATTATAAGCCTTTATAAGTTTTTTTTTAATTCACCGCGAATAGTCACGTACCGAAACCTGAAACCTTAATGTATCACTTGGATAAAAATTATCACATATTGTATGAAGTAAACAAAGTAGCAATATCAGATATTAAACAAACCAAATTAATTCAAGTATGAACATAATTATCAGTACCTGTCACGTCTTCTCATTTTAAACCGTTTTTACATTTCGTTTACACTTTAAATTAATTGGAAAATCAAAATATGCTTGTTTGATATATATATATATATATATATATATATATATATATATATATATATATATATATATATATATATATATATATATATATATATATATATATATATATATATATATATATATATATATATATATATATATATATATATATATATATATATATCACGAAGACAAGGTGTAACTTGATTAGCATCAAATAAAAAATGAATTAAAGAAATTACGCCAAAGCAAATGATAAATTATTAAATATATCTTTGCTTGTGGAACATCGTTCCCAGTTTCCAATAATAATACAACATTTTCTAGATTGATAAACATACAACATAATAATTCGACATTTCTTCTTTATATTATTGAATTTTTTTATTTTATATTATTCATTAACCTGAAACCTCTATAGAACATTCGTGATATTTATTATTTAAAATTTTAAATGTATTACACGTGCGTATTTAATGTCCTTTTTATTACAGATATTAAGAATTAAAAAAAAAAATAACTGCGTTATCTATTGCAGACGAAAATTGTACAAGTCTTTTTTCATAATGATTTCTTGCTTTCGTATCAAATTTACATTTCATATAATTTAACACTCATTGTGTATTTTTTAATTTGTGAAATTTATATTTTTAACGGGCAGTTAACGTTTTGATGAAAAGTAGACATTTGTTACATTTATCATAGCATTCGGTTGTAAAAGGTAAGCTCTTTTAGGTCAGATCACGCTACTTTAAGCTACAATATGAAGAGGAGTAAAACGTGAGTGCCCCGCCTCCAACCTTCTACAATACAAGGACACTTTGTCTACTATAATAGCTTTGGATTCACCATATCCATATGCAAAACATTTCTTTAGTAGATCGAGACTCGATTTTAAGATCTTACCATCTGATGCTGCATCACAGATTATATTATAGCTTTATGTCACAATCAGATTCAAGTGTATAATCGCATTCTGCTTTTGACAAATGTGTCTTAGAACATGTAGCCTGACGCTTGTCATACTAATGAGTAAGCATATTGACCTCGAATCAAAACGTTTTTCTTCCTTTCTTTCTGGCATAAGAATTGGATAGAATATTGTAAACATAAAAAAAGTCGAACTCAAGATTCTGACAAATCTCCACGCCTCGCACCATATTTTTTGCATTGTGTTTATCTGTCCATCCATACATGTGTCTGTTTATCTTTGAACACGACAATTCAAATCGCTTTGAATTGAAGAAATAAACGAATAAAATTATATATATATAAATATACATATTAAATATATTATATATAAAATATAATATATATAAAATATTAATTGTTCGGCAAAGAAGATGCTCAAAATGTATAATTCGTAACTATCGTTCACCAATGCCATGCAATGAATAAACGGCTTTATCCAAGGTCCACAATTTTATGTCAAGGAAGTGGAATAAGAGTCTTATTGGAGAAATGCAAGAAAGTTGCGAAGAGACCCCTCCCGCTGGCTTCAAATCAAATTCAGACTTCTGTTTACTATATTGTAAGATAAAAAAGATTGAATTAGAACTGAATTTTTAAAATCGGATTTCAAAAAGTGTTCTTCATTATTCTTCGAAAGTATAATGTATTACTCGAAAAGTATATACAAATGATAGTTATTTAACATTCTTTTTCCTTTTAGGTGAGGCAACCGTCGTGCGCTTCCACGTAACTGTTCTCAGCCTGGATACAATAGATGAAGGCTCAATGGTAAGTAATGATTACTTCATTGATCAGAATTACTTTACAATGCATATATTTCAGGCATTGTGTATACAGCAGTTTTGTACTTATATTTAACCATTAATAATATTTTTATAAAATGTATTTGTGGCTGGACGGTATAGTATTTGATCTGAGAGTCGTATAATCCGAAGACACTACTGGGGAATAACTAAAATATCTGCTTACAAAGAAAAGCAATTTATTTGTTAAAATATTATAACAGCTAACAATTAAGGATGGTTTCTCGATATAGGAAGCATACAAATTACTAATAAAACTGCTAGAGACTATTTTTATCAGTAGAAGGCCACCTGGAAATGAAGAAGAGCGCGAAAGCTACTAGAGGGAAAGATATTTCCTTTTCAATCTTTGCTGCAAAGACTCATCTGACGAAATTTCCAGCAGAATTTTCCAAAACAGATTGGCGGAACGACTAATGACCTGTATTAACGGAATGGCTAGTATACGCCAGCTGTATACCAACAGAATGACTAGTGCCGGAGTATACTAGCAGAATGGCTAGTGTTATATAATAGTAGAATGGCTAGTGTCGTATACTAGCAGAAGAACTAGTGACGTGGATAAACAGTATAGCTAGTGGCGCATAATAGTAGCATGGCTAATGTCATATACTAGCAGAATGGCTAGTGTCGCATACTAGCAGACTGACTAGAGATGTGTATTAGTAGGATGGTTAGTGACGTACACCAGCAGAATGGCTGATGCCATATACCAGCAGTATAGGGTTTGTAACGTATGCCAGCAGAATAGCTAGAGACGTGGATTAGCAAAATGGGTAGTGACGTATACCAGTAGAATGGCTAATGTTTCATTCTATGGATAGATTTTTAATAAAATCTATAAAAAGTAAAAATAGCTAAAACGACGAATTGGTACCAATTATTGGTAATAACTAAACGACGACCAATTATTGGAAGAACTATTACACCAATATTATGACTTCGAAGTAATTTTCGAAGGGGGAACAATAATTTGAATAAAGTAGATAATGAAAGTTTTACAAGTATGGAATAAGAAAACATTAAAAGACATTATATCCAGAAAAATATGCAGCCATTCCTGGAGATTGCGAATAATAAAATTATACTGATATTTTCAATGCTTATTTTTTTTGTCGTGTGACTATTTTAAGCCTAACTTTGCGCAGTAGTTTCTGAGGTTAAAGACCCCTGAGCACCCGAGGACAGAAGCCTGACTTCTAGCTCAAAGGAAGATAACACACACACA
The DNA here is from genome assembly GCF_947563725.1 of Argiope bruennichi. Lineage (NCBI taxonomy): Eukaryota > Metazoa > Arthropoda > Arachnida > Araneae > Araneidae > Argiope > Argiope bruennichi. The sequence continues at coordinate 95,910,654 of NC_079160.1, forward strand.
CACTCGCTTGCACAACCCTTATTTACATGGGGGTTCATGCACGCACCTCACAGAGAGAATAGAAGGAAGACTCGAACCCGGAACACCTAGATCACGGGGAAGACGCGCTACCCCTAGGCCAGGACGCCAGCGAGCATTATTAATTATATGACAATAACAGTTCTCCTTGTCTGATTACAAGTTTTGCACGGCATCAAATTCCATAAAGGATTTTAGTTCATGACATAATATATGATTATAAAAATGTAAGTATTAAAATTAAGAATTTGTCCACGTAAGCAAAGTGTGTCTTCAGAGAAGAAAGAATTCTTTAAGCAGTCTTATGTAAGGAAAAGTAAAAGATGTCCTGATAAATATTAGATTTTCGCTTAAACATTTATATTGTATATTTTATGTAATTCAGAATATAATTGTCTTATTTAGAGTATTTAGTCCATAATTTTCCATAATTAATAAGACGCACTTTAGTCCATAATTAATAAGACGCACTACCCCTAGGCCAGGACGCCGGTAACGGTTATATGAAAATAATCATTGAGAAGTTGGCATAACTATCACATAAAAAAACCCCTCATATTTTTCAATTCTACTATGAAATTAGAAACTAACAATTTGCGCTTTCAGAGATTTATATATAGGCCATTAGAAATTAACCAGCAAAAGTCGTTTCATGCTAAAAAAAAAAAGGCTTCCATTTTCTTTTATTTTTAGATTTTTTTTAATAAACAAGATTATATAATTAATTTACGTGTATTTGGATAAACACCTCCTTTTTTAATAAAACGTTGCATTGCATCAACTTGAAAGAGGAAGTAGGAGATTTAATATATCACATAAAGCAATGATTCTCAAATATGGTTACATCGTTTGGTAAGTTCGTTACTTCGGTAAAAATATTTTTTTTTTCTTTTCTAATTTAGAAAACATTTAATTAATGCCATCATTAGCGATTACATCATTACGGTTTTTTTTGTTTAAGATAAGCAAAAAATTTAATAAGATTTTATGCTTTTTTAGGGTTTAATTTTCCATTATGGGATTGTATATGGAAGTGTTTTAATAATTTTTAAGCTAATTTCACAAATGACACTTAATCCCCGTTATGTTAATGACAGGCTTTTAAACTAATTCCTTGGGGATTTAATTTTCTCATTAAAATTACTGCAAGGAATTTGTTGTCTTGTCCATTAACCATGATTGCAAAATTATTAACATTAACCAATAAAAAAAATTAAATCTCTGAGTAACATATTTGATATGGTAATAAGAAACTGAGAACATGTTTATAGTAACAATATTTTTACTTATTAAGTTTTGTATAAAGTCATTTCGCTATATATTTATCTTTCTCTCGATTATTTAACAATATTTAGTTGTAAAAGTACTAAAATAACATTAAAAGAACTTCCATGAGTAAATTATTTGTTAAAATGAAGAAGATAATGAAGCAATATCACTGAAGCGTCTTAAAATAGCTTCCTTTACAAAAGATATTCTTAGCATAATTGCGATGTTCTATCCATCCTATACTACAAAATATTTATAACAAATCTCAAAAATGTAAATTTTTCAATTTTTTCATTATTAAACTATTTGCAGAAAGTTATTTTGTTGTACAGAAAATGTGTGATATTTTATAATAATTTATATCACACAGAAAATTTATATAGCATAAAGAGCAAACGCAATAGCCGATAAAGGTGATTTAAATCACTTAAAAGTCTTTCTGTAAGTTATACCATTCTATTTTTAAATTAAAGACACTAATGTGTATACCTAAATCAGTTTTTTATTATGGAACACATTTTACCAGGATGGCATCATCCCGATTTCGATTTAAGTATAACTAAATCGGAATTTCAGAATTTTTACATATTAAACATTTAAGAAAGGAGTATTGAATTTTCTCATTAAAAGCCTTGCCAGAAAGTATTACATTAAAAAAAATGTTAGAAATCATCTTATTAAAATTATTGTTATATTTCCAAGATTATATACATGTTTGGTTATTTCTTTCTTTCCAACATGTATTAAATTCTACCAATGATAGCATGAAGTCTGTTATTATGTTTTTTAAAAATGTTATCATAGCTATGTCATAAAATAATATTTTAAAATATTGCAACTATCGCATTAAATAAATCTTTATAATAATGAAAATGCAAGTGAATTAGTTATATTTCAAATTTTAAGTGAACACAACTTTCTTTTACGCAATATATAGTTTTCATCGAACGAATCAAAATGGCAATTTGAAACTGTTAATAAATATAAAAATGAAAAAAAAAAATAACTGTAAACAATATATCAAAATGTAATCCCATTTTGATATAAATAAATAATAATTGAATATTGAAGAATTGTGGTATAAACAGGATATAAACATTGAATAAAATTCTTATTAACAATAGTTTAATCATATTTCATAAATAATATATTTGGGAATTTTTGCTTGATTATTTACAAAAAGTATACAGCTGAAAGATATAAACATGGAAATTATTCTGAAAAGAAGGAATTCTGTTTCATCAAAGAAGAGAATATTTCAACAATTATAGGAATTCCAAAAGTCTGTGATTTTTTTATCCTTGATTTACAATGTAAATTATTCTTGTCTGAAAATTAACTGCACATTTATTTCTAATATAATATTTGTCAGTTAATATTTTACATCTAATATTTATAGAGTTCAGAATTATAAAAAAGTAACTTTCAGGCCATTGAATTTTAGCTACAATAAATAGATAAAGATCATCGATATCCACATAAATAATACTTTATTTTATATTAATTATTGTATTTTTGAATTTCTTATTGTATTTTGTTTCACTTTTTATATACCTTATATAATTTATTATTTCATCATTTATTACTTATTTTACTTAAATCAATCTAATCTTCGAATTCAATCTTTTTATATGAGATATTGGTATTTTTCCGTATTTTACTTGAATTCTGGTTATAACTATCTGCCTTTTTAATAAACTGCATGTTTTTGTTCATTGGAATTTTTTGTCATTTCTGAACTATATCTTTAAATGAAAAGGCTTTATTTCGATTCAGATGTATTAAATTGTTTAATTATCGTTTGGCATTTATACAACGAACATTCAAAGAGAGATAATTTATGATTAATAAGTGCTCATGTTAATTCTTGCAATTAAAACTTTTACTAATTCCAGTACAAAAACCTAATCGCCTGTAGTAAAGAAATGTTCTTTTGAGATTTTTTTTTACTTTTAATTTGGCCATTTTTCTGGCAATGGGTTTTTAAATTTTGGTCGATTTTGAAGTTTACACAGTTGTAACGTCACTTTTACATATTGGCATCTCTTTTATGGATTGCACATTTTAAATATTCCCTTTTTTTACTTAAAATGGAATCTCTAAGTGTTTATAAGTCCAAAAATTTTCCATGTCTCTCACTATCACTTTGAATAACATAACTCATATTGGAAAACATATGATAATAATAGGTAAAAGACAAAAAAAGGAAGAAAGAAACAGAACTTTTATAGAAATCAAGATTCCTTTTTTTAAGATCGGGAACAATTATGCGCAAGATGGTAAAACTCATCTGCAAAGTCAAAACTGTCGAAGAATGCATAAATACTTGGGATATCCGTAATGGCTGAATTATGCATTTTTTTTTAAACAAGCATTAAAGCTTTTTCTTTTAATGGTTCCTTCTGTAGCAATACAACATCTCTTCGAAATAGAGTACGTGATTCCAAACAGAAAATATCTTGCTGAAGTATATCTTAGCTTTGCTGTTTCTTCTGAAGGAATCGAATCGTGACAATTTTAAGCAACGTATTTATTTGCTGAACTTTCTTCAGCAGCAAAAGATTTCCGATATTTTTCTTTGGAAAATAGTTTATTTTTCTATCGAAACTTTCTATATTTACATGGGGTTTAATGGTCTCTAATGACTCCGAACGTTTGGCAATTATCAAATTCTGGTACTGAAAGGTATTATTGTGTCATTTGCATCATAAAAGGAAAGGAAAAAGAAAGGACACAATACTAGTATTCTCATGGAATTTGTAACTAGAAATTTCGGGTATTATTTCTCATTATTTTTTTTTCAGAATTAGCATTTTCATTAAATAAACTGCATTTGAATGAGTGCATTCTTATTCTAATTTTAGACAGATTATACTAGCAATCTCAAATTCCTAATGTCTGGATTCGGAACGCGTGATCTACACTTCTGCTTAATATAGAATTATTGTTGAAGGTAGTTTGGATTTTTTTAGGTTTGTGTAAAGTCATTTGAGAATCACATCTAAAATGACATATTTAACTACTAAAAACACTGGAAGTAATTGTACTGATATCATTAACTTATATGAAATCTAAAGTTCATATATTGAGTGATGTCACATATTGAGTCAATGCCATCCAATGTCATATATTGAGTGATGTCATATATTGAGTCAATGTCATATATTGAGTGATGTCATATATTGAGTGATGTCATATATTGAGTGATGTCATATATTGAGTGATGTCATATATTGAGTGATGTCATATATTGAGTCAATGTCATATATTGAGTGATGTCATATATTGAGTCAATGTCATCCAATGTCATATATTGAGTGAGATGTACTTAGTTAAATGTAAAGAAGCATAAATCAAGTAAATATTAGGAGTTTTGGAGTTTTTATTATAAAATTTCTTTAATCTGTTCAGTTAAAATTTAATTAGATAAGACAGAATATACAGAATAAAATATGGATAAATATGCCAAATATAGTATTTCAAGGTTCTGCAATGAAACACTTGTTTTTTTTTCTATTGTATCTAACCTTTACTAATAAATGCCTCTGAAATCAGAAAAATCAACTATAAGAAACAAATTTTAATTAGCTTATAAAAATTCTACATTATGTAATTTGCATAAAAAACCCGTACGTGCAATCTAGTGTTACAAAATGAATGTATTCTGGATTACATTAGAGATTACCCATGCTTATTCCTTAACGTAGAAAAAATATGCTTATGAATTTAAATTTTATATTGAATAGGGAAAACATCAGTTAAATATTCCTGTGAAAAAACACGCTTTTTTCTGGATTCGAAAATAATAATAAAAAAAATTATAAAAATAAATAAACCATTTCCTTATTTAATAAGTATTTCTTTAACTTTTTATTTAATTTTCACTATCAAGGGTGAGAGAGAGAGGAAATAATTAAAAAAAATAATCTCTTAGTCTGTGAGATAATTATGAAGTCCCTAAGAACGTTCAAAGAATTCAGTTAAGAAATTTTAAAATCTTAAAAGTTCGATAGTACTTAACCTTGTTTCAACCTTCAGTCAGATCTTCTGAGCATCCTTTCAAGTGAAATGTTCGAAATATAATGGGCGTTAAACTTTTAGAGACATATATATGAAGTCATGGAAGGCAATTATGACTTCCGTGATAAAGTTATGCACATATTTTTAGAAAGTAGAATGGGTATTAATTGCATTTGGTTCTAAGAACATATAAGTATGCAAAAGAATAATATGTCTGAATATTATAATAAATTGTCTGTATGTCTAAATGGTTCGTCTGAATGGGTTCCCTGAACTAATTATTCAGAACGAGCTATAATTTTATAAAATACTCAAAACCCTCATAATAAGCATTTGCGTTTATCTCTTTTATTGGCTGCCAGTAAGTTTATTTATGGATAATTTATTTAATATTATCTTTATGACAAGACGTTTGAAAAAGAAGAAATTAAGATAACATTTTAATTGTTTGGTTGGTGGGAGGGTGTTTCTTATGTTTAGGACATATACATATATCCACAGCAGGACGTGTTTGTCTGGGTCAATAGTTGCACTTCTCAAAAATGTATTAGATATTCATACTTTTCGCATAGTTAGTTTATCAAGCCAGATTTTAATCAAATTGCTTATACATTTCCCATCCTAGCTCTTTTGTAAAATATTTATCATTAGATTGATTAGATATTTGAAGACCAGACTAGTAATTTCAATACTAGACGTATAAACCTCTAACTAATTAAAAAAACGGTTAAAATATATTTTTAAACTAATCTACATTTCTCTGTTTACAGAATATTTGGATTTTAGATTATTATTATCTAAATTAAAGAATATTTGAGTAATACAATAATCTGGATACTTATTTGAGTTTAATTTTTTAATATAAATCAATACAATAATAATTTTATCAGTTATAAGAGATAATTTTAATAATTCAAATTGATTGCTGATAATTCACAATAAATAAAAGAGTTACACATCCTTCAATCTTTTTTTTTACTATTTTTGACTACCTATCAATTTACAGTAAAATTCCTGTTGGCTAGTTTAATAGTAAAATTAGACATAAAAGAATACATTGAAATCTTTGGAATAAATGAAAACCAGAAACGGAAAACTTTATAAGCACCGACTGAGGAATTATGCAAAAGAGCGAGGTAATTATTTTTGGCTTTTACTGTATTTTCGATTCCAATAGTACTTCCTTTATTTTTCATGACATAAACATGCATTTCGGTCCTGAAAGTTCTTTTCAGATAACATAATGCAATACTTATATCACTTATACACTGGTATATACTTATATCATAGTGCAATACTTATGTCACTTATATAATTGTACATACTTATGTCTAAGTGCAATACTTATGTCCCTTCTAAACTGGTACATACGTACTGCATATCTTAATGTAAATAATATTATAAATGTATTATATTTCTTTCGAATATGCAATAGATAAATCACCTGATAAAGAGGGTGTATTTACATACAAAATAATGGGTTATGGCTTTATCGATCATTTGAATAGATCTCTGACTTTATTGACCATTTGAAGAGTTGACAAACGAATCAGGCTTCTTTGGAGACGAAAAGGGGGCGGGGGATACAGAATATTCGAGAATCTATTCAATAGCTCTGTTAGGAATCGCGTTTGGATGTTTGTTTTAGAACATTCAATGCTTCACGGATTTATAAAAACACGATAAACGGATTTAATAGTCCATGCAGTCTAGTTGGACTCAACGGAATATTTGAGAGAAGTTTCTCTTTGAAGTATTTATCTCAGAGTTATCTCTGAAAGCTTTGTGCTGTTGCGGTTGTTTATTAGAGATTTTCTTCTTGTAGGCTACTGTTTACCGTAAATGATGTTTATATATGTGTTTCGGTATATTTTTGGTATACTCCTTTTCTTCGTGTAGAATAAAGCGTCGTTATTCTTTATTGAGCTTGTTTAAATTTGTCCATCGTATTCCCACACATTTTGACTTTTCTTCAATAATATAATATCTGCGTATCAAATTATCTATTTTAATTAGTATGTTTTAGTTTAGATTAAATTTTTATTAAAATTTTTTTTAAAATTTATATAAAATTTTTATTAAAATTATTAAAAAAATATTGTTGATGTGACATAGTTTTTAACAGTTTGCCAAAAATGACAGATTGGTTTTAAATTTAGAATATCTTCCTTTTCCCCACAAAAAAAAATACCCTTTGATTTATATAATTATTAATTTATTCAAAAAAAACCACAAAACAATTTTATTTCATTGGAAACCAACAAAGAACTATATTCTGGTCGTCGTAGACATATTTCTCTATTTTTTTAGAAATTGCTGAATCCAATAATCAAATTGTACGATCAAATAAACTACGATCAAGGAAATCACATTTTGTAGCATCTATTATCAAGGATGAAAATTTCATACAGTTTAAATTAGAACTTTTTAGCAATTTCATGCTTCTTCATATTCATCTCACAAATAAAATTTATCAACAATAACACAAATTCCTAAAATTCACGATCATGACCTTCAGCCAGGAAATAAATGAATAGATCCAACCAATTAAAAGGTTGAAACTTCTTTTATTACAGTTTCTAAAATCCCTTCTAAAATAAAAACAGTGCTTTTCTGAATGGCCGTAATTCAATTATCCTAATAATTTTGCCTGTCAAATCCAAACTTTTCTGAACTTTTCTTTAGAACTTTTTAGCAATTTCATGCTTCTTCATATTCATCTTACAAATAAAATTTATCAACAATAACACAAATTCCTAAAATTCACGATCATGACCTTCAGCCAGGAAATAAATGAATAGATCCAACCAATTAAAAGGTTGAAACTTCTTTTATTACAGTTTCTAAAATCCCTTCTAAAATAAAAACAGTGCTTTTCTGAATGGCCGTAATTCAATTATCCTAATAATTTTGCCTGTCAAATCCAAACTTTTCTGAACTTTTCTTTAGAACTTTTTAGCAATTTCATGCTTCTTCATATTCATCCTACAAATAAAATTTATCAACAATAACACAAATTCCTAAAATTCACGATCATGACCTTCAGCCAGGAAATAAATGAATAGATCCAACCAATTAAAAGGTTGAAACTTCTTTTATTACAGTTTCTAAAATCCCTTCTAAAATAAAAACAGTGCTTTTCTGAATGGCCGTAATTCAATTATCCTAATAATTTTGCCTGTCAAATCCAAACTTTTCTGAAAATCCAATAATCATTTTACCCCAAAGATTATACCACTGAAATAAATGAACATGCACAAACATTTTAAAGATTGAAACATCTTTAGCAAGAGCTCTAAATCATCTTTTACTTTTTGATTTCTTCATTTTTGCAAATTGAAGTAATAATTGTAAAATTGCAAAGTAACAATTTTACTTTACAATTGTAACAAAATACATTTTTACTTAAAAATTTTAAGTACAAAGTACAATTTTAGTTAAGTTTAAAGTACAATTTTACTTTACAATTGTAATAAAGTACAATTATAAAGTAACAATTGTTTTCTTCATTTTTTTTCTTTTCCCTCCATATTTCATTTTTTGCCTCTTCTCACAATACAATGAATTAAGATGGTGCCCTTTACAGAATTCTGTATTGCCACCTGCGGATCCTTAATGAAAATCTTGACTCTTAATTGGATTGTTTTCTTTCCATGTTCAAATGGAAATTGGTCAATCTCTTTTCTCCGACGCCCATCTTGGTAGAAGATGGCTCAGTTACCACAAATAAAGTTGTTAATTGAAACAGATTATAAGAGAAGATTCTCGCGGAACAAACTTTCCCTTGTGTTTGAGCATTAAGAGATAAAAATTGCTCAGAAAGTAATGCTGTGAGATGTAAAAGATTAGTTTTTTCCGTCATTAGGAAACGAAGATGGATTCGGGTGGCTGTGAAATATGGCTTCAGTAGAAAAAATACTTCTACAAGTGATGTTTCAATGGTTGTTCGTTATTTGTTCGTTTGTTGTTAAATAAAAAGGACTGTTCCTTTTTATTTAATTAAGATCAAATGTGTTACTTGTTGAAGATTCTGCTAAATGTGCTAATATATTAGATAGTTTCTTCGAAGATTCCCTACTTAGCTCAATTTTATTACATTATATCTCAATTTTATTATTTAAATAACATAGTTTTCCTGAACTGAAACAAGCCGATGAATTTTCTGTGCATTTTATTTACTCTTAGACAAATATAATGTGCAATTATGATTTTACAAGTGTTTATTTCGTATGAAGATATACAATATCACTTTTGTTTATATAATATAATTTCCAGATTATTTTACGTCTGTAACCTCTACCTTTCTACGTGCGAGTAATTAGGATGCATCAGTACTTAAAGTTTAAATCACATGTAATAAAATTTGTATTCAAATATTTCAATAGTAATTAACTGAGAGAACAGCTACTAGTTTTGATTGCTGGTCCAAGTAATTGCCTTGCAATACAGTGAATGAGTGCAACGAATGCAACCAAAACAAAACGTTTTAAACATGCAATAATTTTTTTAACGGTGAAAGAGTGTTAAAGGTTAAATATGTCTTTTAGTGATGCTGTCGAATTTGCGGGAATTTTGCTATAGATTTGGAGATAAAGATAACTGAAAATGGAATACCGTCTAATGCTCAATATTTATGTCTGAAAAAAGGTTTCATACTTCAGTTATTGCTCCGACTTCTGCCCTCGGGTGCTAAGGGGCATTTGCCCTCAGAAGCTACTGCACACTCGGCTTAAATCGCTGACAGTTCGTCAGCTGGTTTGTAAACTGCCATAAGTAACATCAACAACAGAGTTGCTCCATTTTACCATATGGACATATGTGCTAGGAGAAAATAGCTCACAAATATAGTTTATCTTAAATTTGAAGCTACTAAACTTCATAAAAGTCAATACACCATGATGAGAATTGCTGCTGATAAAAACGAAGATAATATCAGCTTTTATAAAGTGGGGGATACAATAGCTTTTTATTCTAACAAAAACAAATTCAAAAAGATATACAAAAAAAATTGGAATCTATATTTTTAATTAAGAGAATTTTACACATATCCAACCTTTTATCAGCTGTTAAACTCGTTTTAAATAGAGAGGAAAAAGTCTCAAAATTATTTACTAATTGTATAACAACTTTTGTGTTATCTCAAATGTTTCTATAACTAAACTTTGAATTTATGTTTAGTTATCTTAAAAGTTTAGTTATAGTTATTTGTCATTTTTATTTTATCTTAAAGAACAAACCAAATATATATATATATATATATATATATATATATATATATATATATAATATACAATCATATAATCATAAATAGTTGTTATCAACTGTATAATAGGCTTCGCTTGATGATTGGCTGTTTTGATCTTGTGTTGATTGGCTGCTGTAATTGATCTTGTGTTGCCATAATACGGTATTTTAATATAACTATATTTCTGTAGTCTTTCATACGGGTAAAAAATAAAGAATAAATTATATGAAGTTCAGATTAGACAAGAGTATATTAAACACTTAAAAAATTATAATACTTTTATTTAAAATTGAACTAATTAATAATAAATTCCGAACTAAAATTTGATGAATGATTCATTAAAGAAATTTCATTCTCCAGTATCGGCAATAATTTCATAAGATAAGTTAGCAATGCTCTCTAAAATGTGATCAAATTCATCACAACTTTAGAAAAATTAAATGGAAGCATATTTTTATTTGCAGACGATAAAAAATATTTCATTTTCTTTCCTTTCGCTTAAATCTCTTTTAATCTAGAATAACTAGATTTCCGATTTTTTTTTATTTATCCGTTTAGGTTCTAATTTTAGATTCTTCTAACGGAAATTAGAAGGAAATTCCTAACGAAACATATTGCTAGAGGACGCAATTAGATTCATAGTCAGAAATCCTAGGGGATAATAGAACCATTGATATCTAAAAGTGACAACTTAATTCAATCCAATACTCAATATTATTATCTTGCTTAATACCAGATAAGAGTATAGATTAAGTCTTACATATCTAAGACTTTTATCAGATTATTTCGTTCTCTGCAATCTCAGATTAAAGACTTTAATCAGGCGTAATCTCTAGTGGACTCCTAGCCACTTAGCCACACATCGCTAATTCACTCCTAGCCACTTAAAAAGGGCTAGGAGTGAATTAGAGATGCTTCTATTCAAATTAGAACCCTGCAGTTGATTTGCAAGATTTTCTTTACATTGTCCGATAGCTTTCATTCGAATGTCAGGTAACCATTTGCAAGTAATATAGCAAGGTCGTTATTTCATAGATTGCTGCGTTAATTTCACCAATAACGCTACTTTCCGAAATCGATTACTACTTAGATGCCGGCAAATGCTCATTGCAATGGATATCTTAATATGATAATATATTCAACCAATATGATGAATTCAACTACTAGAAGCAATGCATACATATAAAATTGTCTAATAGTATTTCAATAATATATTTAACTCCACAGGGGTATAAATATGATATGCCGCTAACATAATTTTTAAATGAAATTTTGTTGCAACAAAAACCATGGCATTATAAAAACGTGATTTGATTCTTACGCCTACGAGGAAACTCATTTCACTCACCTAAACTCATAATATATTCAAACTTATAATATACTCAAACAATATTCATCTCATAATATATTCAGCTAATATTATAAATTCAATTAGATACAATACAAAAAAAAAAACGTTCAATAGTGCTTCAAAAGTATATTTAACCCCACAAGGATATAAATATAATGTGCCTCTTCTTTATATATATATATATATATATATATATATATATATATATATATATATATATATATATATATATATATATATATATATATATATATATATATATATATATATATATATATATATATATATATACTTGTCTACAACCTTTGAATGCAATTTTGTTACAACAAAATTATGCCTTTTTCAAAAATAATTTCTTTTTTACAGAAACGTGGAAACTCATTTCACTCACCCAAACCTTATAATATTTTCAACCTCTTAACCAATACTCAACCAATATTCACCTCATAATATATTCAATCAGTGGGAATAAATTCAATAAGATGCTATCTAAACAAACAATAATGTTTAATGATGCCCCAAAAGTATCTCTAATTCCACAAGGATATAAATATAGCATTCCTCTAACACAACATTTGAAAACAATTTTGTTATAAATCAAGTTGCGCCATTATCAAAATGTAATTTGATTCTAATACAAACGAGGAAACTCATTTCACTTATCTAAATCTCATAATATACACAACCAACATTCACTTCATAATACATTCAAGCTATATGAAAAATTCAATTAAATACAACACGAAAAAATAAAAACATTTTAATAAGTGAAATGACGTATCTTTAACTCCACAGTGATAAAAACAGAAGAAGCCTCTAACAAAACTTTAGAATGCGCATTTGTTATAACAAAAGTTGTACCACTATCAAAATTCAATTTGATTCTTACACAAAAGAGGAAACTCATTTCAATCACCCTAACCTTATAATATATTCAATCAGTATGAAAAATTCGATAAGATTCTACCTAAACAAATAAAAATACTTAATGATGCACCAAAAATATCGCTAACTCCACAGTGATATGTAGATATAGCATGTCTCTAACACAACTTTTGAAGCAATTTTGTTATAACTAAAGTTGTACCATGATCAAAACGTAATTTGATTCTAATACAAACGAGGAAACATTTCACTCATCTCAACTTCCTAATATACCCAACCAATATTCACCACATAATACATTCAACCTATATGATAAATTCAATTGGATGCAATACGAATAAATAAAAAAAAATGTAATAATGCTTTGAAAGTATCTTTCACTCCACAGTTATAAAAACAGAAGAAGCCTCTTACAAAACTTTAGGATGCAAATTTGTTATAACAAAAGTTGTACCACTATCAAAATTCTAATACAAACGAGGAAACTCATTTCACTCATCTAAACTTCCTAATATACCCAACCAATGTTCACCACATAATGCATTTAATCTATATGATAAATTCAATTAGATATAATAAAAAGAAATAAATAAATGTTATAATGCTTTGAAAGTATCTTTCACTCCACAGTGATAAAAAACAGAAGAAGCCTCTAACAAAACTTTAGGATGCAAATTTGTTATAACAAAAGTTGTAACACTATCAAAATTCTAATAAAAATGAGGAAACTCATTTCATTCATCTAAACTTCATAATATACCCGACCAATGTTCACCACATAATACATTTAATCTATATGATAAATTCAATTAGATATAATAAAAAGAAATAAATAAATGTTATAATGCTTTGAAAGTATCTTTCACTCCACAGTGATAAAAAACAGAAGAAGCCTCTAACAAAACTTTAGGATGCAAATTTGTTATAACAAAAGTTGTAACACTATCAAAATTCTAATAAAAATGAGGAAACTCATTTCATTCATCTAAACTTCATAATATACCCCACTAATGTTCACCACATAATACATTTAATCTATATGATAAATTCAATTAGATATAATAAAAAGAAATAAATAAATGTTATAATGCTTCGAAAGTATCTTTCACTCGACAGTAATAAAAAACAGAAGAAGCCTCTAACAAAACTTTAGGATGCAAATTTGTTATAACAAAAGTTGTACCATTATCAAAATTCTAATAAAAATGAGGAAACACATTTCACTCATATAAACTTCCTAATATACCCAACCAATGTTCACCACATAATACATTCAACCTATATGATAAATTCAATTAGATACTATACACATAAATAAAAAATTGTAATAATGCTTCGAAAGTATCTTTCACTCCACAGTGATATAAATAGAATATGACTCTAACAAAATTTTTGAATGAAATTTTGCTATAAGGAAATGCGTACCATTATCAAAACGCAATTTGATACTCACAGAAACGAAGAAACTCATTTTACTTACTTATACCAGAAAAAAAGTTACTCATCTGTCCTAAATAACGTGAAAATTATCTCACTGATCTAAATTAACATTGCTGCTCTTAGTAAGCATTATTGAACCGGAAGGTTGGAACAGACCTTAACGCCAAATTAACATTATTATGAAAGGGGGTCGTAATATTATGGAATATTTTGATTTATTATTTTAAACTACAAACAAATGCTAAAATATTGAAGGTGTCTTGAAATGCAGATAAAAAAAGGATAAATGAAAATGTTTCACTAAGGAAAAAAGATTCATTTTAAAAAGTTAACATTAAAGCAAGGATTCAAGTTGTCCTTTCATTAACACAGAGCGCAATTATATTATGTAATAAATAAAAAATCAATTACAAATTCAACATTTTTCATCGTATTTCAATGAAAGTATCGCAAAATTGCTATGTAATAACATTAAAGACATGACTTAATTTTTAGTGCTATAAAAATATCATAAATATTAAAGTCATCTTGATTAGTTACTAAAGAGTAACAAAACCTTTCTTATTTCAAATTCCTCTCTTTGTTTCTAAATCCCCTTAAAGTCACTCATTTTGGTAAGCTCTCAGTGACAACGGTGTGCAATCGCATTTTACAGAGACAATTTCACATTTGAATTCATACTTTTGAGCAAATACTGTTAAATTTTTTTGTTCATAAGTTAGATGACCCCCCCCCCTAAAAAAAGAAGCATAAATGAATTTTTACAGAAAAATAAGTCTCATTAAAAGCAATTATTTGAATCTAATTTATTTAATTTATTCCTCTAACAAATCTGAGCTATTCAATATTAACCCTTTCTAGGGCTGTGGGAAGTATGCTTCCCACCAAATTTATCAATCTTTGTATGAAATTATGTAGGTTGGCATAAGGTCTGACAATTTTTTTTAGTAAGTCAGAAACTTAGATGCTTCAGTTCTTTACCTCAGACAAAATGATGTGTCTTGATTTGTTACTTAATTATTAATTACCCAAATGAATTAATTAATCAAATTAAGTTTATCTAATAAGCTAAATGAATCCCTTTTCTTATTCTAATTTCAAGCCTAAAATATTTTAACATAATATGACTAGAAAAAAATGGCCCTTTAAAGTGTTAAATGTGGTAAGCCAATGACATTTCATATAGACCTGATCTCCCTAACTGGCACTGAATTGCCATAATTTGCCTTCAATATGCCAACTATTGTTATTCCAAATGGTAAGCCACCAATGATCTAACAAAAGGTTTCAGGTTTATGTCCAAGTTAATGTCGCTAAACTAATGGGTAAACAGCCGATTAACTAACCAGATGATTCTCGAAGGTAAGGTTAAAATAGTGACAAGGGGAGTAATTAGAGGAGTGAATAGAATTGTCAAGAGATGTTGTGCGAAAAGCTAATGTTTAATATTTTTTTCCTTATTCTATTAGAAAAATTTTGTATTCAAATGTTTATACTATGATGTAATTATGTATTTAGTATATAATTTCCACATATCATATATTAAATTATACGGCGTTGTATAATTGAGTATATAATATGATATAATGCTTTAATATATCATATCAGATACTATATAACATTTTTCTTTATTCATAATATTATACAGTATTGCATAATGGGATGAAAAAATATTGCATAGTACTAAATAACATTCGTACAGTTTTACAATATTTCAAGCTACTTGATATTGCCTTGGTGTATGTTAAATTTGTGGTTGATGGCCAAATGCACTCCCTCTCGTGCAGCAACTTCAGGGGGCAAGGGGAAGCGGGGATGTCAGCCTCTTCATCTGGTAGCATTCGATGTTATGAGATTTCTACAAAATAACTAAATTTGCTTCAAACATGACTATAGAGTCAAGGGCTTTAGAATAATCATTCAGCAAAAGAATATTCTTCAGAAGTACAGCCAAATGCCTAAAAATTCATTCGAAAAGAAATAATAAATCAAGTTTTCAAATAAATTCCACAAAATCATTCAGTAGTTTTCATTTTCAAACGTATTATCAACTTTCCTTCTTGGAAATTTATTTTCCGAATACGTGACCATTCTTTTGAAGAAGATATTATCTCAAAAATAGGAATTTATTCTAAACAATTTTTGTTTATTTCAGTTTATTTATCTATTTTGCATTAAACAGAGTTGGCATTTAAATTCTTTCTCTTTTAAAGATCGTTTTTTTCCAATATTGTTCTGTGTTGCCAATTTTTTCTTCATAAAAATAATGAAAGTCTTTAAATGCGTATAAAAAATATATTCTTTTGAAAGTAAATGCAATAGAATAGTAATTGCATTACGGCGACTCGATTTACAGAATAATAAAATAAAGGTTTAAACGATAAATGAGAAAAAAAATTAAAGAGAGAATCGTTTAAAATTGTAAAAACTAAAATGATTTTTTTTTTCATTCTTAAGTGTTTCAAACTTTAATTTTAAATGATTTAACAACAGAAATTAGAAAGCAAAAGAGAACAAACTTCTATCATTTGATTTCGAAATTGGCTGCATTCACTGCTTTAACAAAAATATTTGAGAATCTTAAGATTCTACTTATTTATAAAAGTTGAAGAAGTGTCTTTTTAATTATTAAATTTGCTTACATTAAATAAAAATAACAAATGATAATTTTTCAATGATTAAATTTTGTTTAAGAAAAGAATGTTGGTAGTGATATTAGTAATCCAAAAAATGAAAGCTAGTTGCAGAAACGAATGGAAAAATTTGTAGAAATAATTTGACGAATGATGTTCGTTAATTTAATAATAGTTTTGTAAGATATGAAAATCACATAAAGATATTAAAACAAAGTTTTGTTTCCGGAATCTTATTTTTGGTGTTGATAAAAATTTTATATTAATATAAATATGTTCGTTAAAATGTTTTTTTTTCCATACACATAATGGTTTAAATGAAAATGGTAACACAAGAGATCAAACAAATATTGTTGATATTTTCTATACGCATACTAGTGTAAAGGAAAATGGTAAAATTGGAGGTAAACAATTAGGATGCTTTACATACACTTACTGGTGTAAATGAAAACAGTGACACTGTCGTTGTTTGTTATGGCACTTGTCATTAACAAACCCACTGACGAATTGTCAGCGATTTTAAGCCGATAGGAGCGTCTCTTTTTCTGTAGCGCCATCTAGGGCCAAGACTACTACTTAGCTACTCAAGCGCCACAACTCTTTTTACGGGGCGGATTTCATTCATGCAATTCATTCACTCATCCACAGATCATGATTTAGACATGAATCGGAGAACAATCACCTGTGATTCAGTACCCCCCAGTGGTATTGTCTCTACGTCCAGGGCTTGGTGGTCCCGTCAGATTTATACATGCACCGACCACCACATACACAAAGAGTCTTCGGCCAGCGGTTTCAAACTCACAACTGAAGGGAAGCGAATCTATTGCCTTACCAAACAGGCTATCCCGGCCTTAAGTCGCAACACTAGAGATCAGACAAATATTGCCGAGGAATTTCATACATATACTAATGTAAGTGGAATTGGCAGCACTAGAGATCAAACAAATATTTTTGGTGATTTCCATACACATACTGATGTAAGTAAAAATGTTAAAATTAGAGATCGAACCAATATTTTGTGGTACTTTTCGTACACATACAAGTGAAATGCAAGGGTTTTTTTTTGTTTAAGTGTAATCAAATAAAAAAATAATTAGTAGGTTTATATTGACTACATATGATTATTGTTGGATCGTAGATATAACTGCATACGTACTGTCAGCCGATATGGAACACGTTTTTAATAACAGGCTTCGCTTACCAATACACACAATAACTTTAATTGTAAGTCTCACTGAGTGTAAAAACAAGCTGAATTTAAATTTATGATCCATATTAAAAAGAATATGGAACTTTCACCTCCTTTTCACCCAATTGTGTTCTATAACGGAATAAAATCCTAGATGAGAAGCTCTATGTCAGAAAGAATAATAAAATTATTAATTTTCAGATATATGCAGAGCGACTAGTAAGACTAATAAAATTCTTCTTCGAACATAAAAGAGATCGAGATTTTGCCGTTCCTGCATTTTTTAATAAACTGTAAGCAAGTCTCTTTTCAAAGCTCTGTGTTCATGATAGTACAGAGTTCATGAAGTAAAGTATTCATGATAGCTAAGCAGCTATTTTAAATTAACTATGGATTTTTCAAGCAGTCAAATTTTATAAATATGTAAATATAAATATTTCTTACAATGTTTCCAAGCATTTGAGCGTTTTCTGCATGTTCTATCATGGTATCGCTAGTAGGGGCAAGAATTTAGTAATTCGTGCCCCTACAATGCATCATGTATCATTTGGCTACAAGTGTTAATTTCCATTTATAATATTCACACTGCAGCTTCGAAGGGCAACAATGAGTTTTTGAATATCCTTTTTCTTAATATTTTTTGATACAAATTTGTTAAAAGACCTATATATCGTAGTAGCTATATTATAATTAGATTTAATTTGGAAAATTGTAAAAAATGCCAAAATGGCTGTAGTGTAAATAATACTACTATTAAAAAAATATCAAAAATGTTTTATTACATTGTAAAAAATAAATTAGAAAACACGGTATTTATATTTTTATTGCAGAGTTGTTAAAATGTGATTTGCTTTACTGGTATATTGTTTAATTCATAATGTAGCCATTTAGCTCATTTAATTTTTTTTAAAAAAATCACAAAATTATGGTTCAAAAATATTTTTAATAATTTTTCTAAGTTATATGCCAATATTCAAACACATATATTTTCATACACATATTTTTTTGTAAGAAAATAAAAAAGGATGCACTCTAGAGTTACTGTTATGCTTTGAGATCTATAATCATTTTTACATTGTCAAACATACGTGGCAGATATCTTCATATTATAAAGTGTAAAATTATGCACTCTAGGGTTATTGGATTATGCTTTTGAGATCTATAATAAACTGTACTTTCTCAGACATATTTGGCTGATATTTTCATATTACAAAGTTGGAAAATGATGCACTCTGGGTTATTGTTATGCTATGAGATCTACAATCCCATTTACTTTTTCAGACATACGTGGCAGATATCTTCATGTCCCAAAGCTGGAAAGACCACCGATTGAGGCTGCCTGAGAATATGACTATGAAGTATCGGCTGCTGCCCGTCGGCTGGCTGAAGCGGATGTGGAGACCTGACTCCTTCTTCAAGAACGCCAAGAGGGTCACCTTCCAGGAGATGACCATCCCTAATCATTACATATGGCTCTACAGCGACAAGACTATACTCTATATGGTCAAGTGAGGAAAAAATCACCATCATTCTTTCATTTTTCTTTTTATTGTTCTTCGAAACAAATTTCTTTTGATTAATCAGATTCATTTCTAGTATCCTGGTAGAGTAGTCTGTTGAACAATAGTGCACAATATTATGTGATATGCACCATATTATTATTTAATATTCAATAATATTATACAATATTGTGAATATTAATATCCTAAAATATTATACAATATATGTTAATAGGCTCTTAATCAGACTAAACTAATCAGGCGCATTTAGGCATTCAAGTTCTTACATATATCATGGATTTGCAAAAAGGGTTGGACAATAAAAGTTGATTGAAGTTGGAATTTGTTCATAGTACAGTAATTGTTTTTTCTAAAAAATACATTAGAATTTTTTTTTAATTGTTTTACGAAAATAGCTGCACATAAAATTATATGAACTAGTCATATTCATGTAGCGCCATGGCACTAAATTTCCTGGAAATATTCTAGGATTTCTTTTAAATAATGAAATTCAGTTTCGGAATTGCTAACATTTGTATTTCGGGGGGTTAAATACTATCATCCTATGAAATTTCCAAAACATGGCGGATATTTAAATTCATGTAAAGTGAAATTGCATACCACGAAAATGGGATTTTAAAAATACGCAATTCAAATTATTGGCAGATTAGAGAGAAATAACCATTCAACTCATCTTACAGATTATCAAATTTAATCAATTTCAGAACATTTTTCATTTATGGGTTTGTTTATTTATTGAAAAACTTCATCGTTCTTGAAATTTGGGACATCCTTTTTGGACATCATCATCAGAACTAAAAAATAAACAATGCTAAATTATTTATGTTTTTTTCCCCGTGAAAAAAAGAAATTGAAATAACTTTCAATATTAGAAACAGTTTTACTACTTTCGTCGCTTCAATGCTAATTGCAAGAATGTTTTTTTTATATTCTTTCAGGAAAGAGCAAAACACATTATCTGTCACTGCAGTGATCTACTATAAAACGCACTATAGCCGGAAGAAAAACTACTTTCAAATGTAAATCTACCTACTGGCAAATCTATCAACTATCAAAATTAAATCAATTATGCAGCAACTCTTATATTTTCTGCAGAACTGATATGAGAATTCTCAAATCTGAATATAATTTATATGATGCTTCAAAATAGTGTTAATATTTATAGATAAAATAATTTAAAATTTAGAAGCTGTTATAATTTTTTTTTATTTCAAAAGTCACCACGTTGTAGAAATGCATATTTTTTAGATCCAGGTTAAGCTTGGGTAACATGATATTGCTAAATTAATTCAACAGCTATTGAGCAAAAAGTCAAAAAATTAATTATGGAGAAATGGCTAATGTTAGAGAATAATTTTAATTTAAAATTTAAAATGTTTTTTTACAGAACATAACATAAGAAACATAAGAAAGTGGGAAGAGAAAGAATTTTTTTTTTTTTTTTTTTTCATAAACCTGGTTTCTTTGTTCTTTTTCATTCTTCAATTCCTAGTATTAGTTCACAGTCTTCCTATGTATATTTATATATCTTGTTCAAATTTTCAATCATTAATAAAATACTTTTTATTAATCCACTCATGTTCAAATACATTTTTTTAACTTGTAGTGGATGACATTTGATGTTAATACAGTCTTTTCAAATATTAATTCATTAATTAAATTTAATACATTTTTAATACTTTAAATAGAGTTTTAGCAGTTTGTAATGAAAATTGAAGTCAACAGGCAGTAGCTCAATTGGTAAAAGGCAAGGATTTCAGTGTTTTTCCCGTGAAGGTGAAGAATTAATAATTTTTTGATAATTATTTAATAAAAAGTAACTGAAATAATTTTTTTCTTTGTTTACCTAAGTAGGAATTGAATTTTAAAAAAATTATATTAATTTTTTTATATGACAAATTAAATTAATTAACGGCAAATAAAATTATTAAATTTGACATATGTGCCTTCGAGACCTTTCATGTCTTTCTAGAGTTAACAGATGGGAACATGTTACAAGTTGTGATTTATGGTAATTAACTTTTTTCTAATTTCGCGAATATCTGACACCAAGTAACTAAAACCAGCTGGAGTGGTCACTCCCGGAAGGTTTTCACATGAACGCGTTCACATAAGATTTGATTCAAAAATTAATGATAATCTACTTTTTAGATATTGGATCTTTTTTTCAAGTTTCATGCACCTAGATCTTTACACTTCGTAGTTATTGACTTCACTTTCATTCGAATAGTCAGACAGATAGTCTAAGGATTTATTTCGTACAAAATTTAATAAAAATCTGTAATTTTAGTCTAAGTACATAAGCCACGTTTCATCACTCAGGCTTAAAGCGTTTCAGAGTTATCATATTTCCAGACAAGGGTATACAATATCAAAACTTTAGGGATATCAAAAACAAAGTGATTTGTCAAAATCTCGAGTTTGAATTTTTTTGACGATTACAATAGTTTCTCTACATTTCATATACAAGAAAGCTAAAGTTACTTCATATATTTCCTTAATTCTAAATATTAAGAATGGCAATTCTTTGAATGATGTTAATTTAAAAATTGGATACGATGACTTAGTTCGATGTAGGAGTAATGCGTGACTAACTTCTATTTAATTGCAATTCTACTGAAGTGAATCATTAAACTCATTGTATGCATAGCAATAGGAAATAAGCATTAAAAAACAATTTAGTAAATATTGTGAACTTTGAAATAAATTCATTCTCAAGGGCATCAGATACCATTTTTAGTTCTCAATACTAACCATGATTTTTAAAAAAAGGTAATGGTAAAATATTAATGGGGGAATGTAGTAATATCAGTAATGGAATAAAATTAATATTAATATCATTAGCAAACGAAAATCTAAAACCTATAAGGAAAATTCCTGAATCTCTCTGAATTTCCAAAGCTATTTGTTTCGTAGAATTAATTAAAATTCTAAATCACTAATTATTTCAATCTCTAGGATACTTCTTTTATTTTTTAAGTCTTATCTGCATGTCAAAATTTTGGAAAGTCTAGAATTAATCCAACATAAATCAAACGTATTCAAAGAGAAGACATCATTTTTCTTTTACCCTAATGTATTTCGCATTGATATTTAATAACTTTCCCCTTCGAGATTTCAACTTAAGTGTGATGGATATTAAACAGCAATAAGCTGTAGAAAATGGATTTAAATTAAAAACTATTTATAAAACAATCTCAAAGAAGGAAGAAAAATTTTGCAAACGTTTTTAATGATTCTGTATTTTATTCGTATTTGTATGGCATAATAAGTTTTGATATTGGCATGTATAGAGAAAACTTAATATCTACGCTTGCTTATTTCATTCCACCAAAAAAAAACTGTTTTTCTTCATCTATCAATGTGAAGAAAAACTGAAGTTTTAAGAAATGAAGAGAAGAAGAGTTGTCGTTTTATTACTTTTTCTCATCTTATTATAAAGGAATTTACAAAGGATAAATCTAAATCTATATTATTTAAATTAAATTCTAACTATTTTCCAGAGTTTACAACATATTCTTCATTTGAAATAGGAAAATTTATGAGTTAAAAGTGCTGAGAATTTAATTTATATAAAAAGGCCACATGAAAAAGAAAAATCAAAAAATTCAATTAATGCCACCTCATTTACATGATACATCATACAGAAGAAAAACCGATTCTAGCACTAATAACTTTCCAAATAAGCATATTTATACTAATTTGTCTTCGCAAACTCTAGCAGAATTTGTCTCTCGTATTTCTTGTCAAAGCGATAAAACAGTGCCTGTTCTAGAATTTATTTCCATGTGATGGAAGGCAGAAGTTTCGAGAGAATCAATTGGAATAATTACAAATAATATCGGTATTCTGTTTTCTTCATTTCCAAAAATCACCGGAAAGGAATTAAAACTAATCTCGCCAAACTATACGAAATTTTCCACTTCAACTGATTCCATTTCCATTTAAATATCACCTGCTCTATCCATTTCAATCATGGAAAAAGACCACCTGCTGTTGTCCTCTTTACGCTTTCTTCCTTCCTTTTATTTTTGAGTAATTATGATTGCATTTATGAGAATTAATTTCTCACTATTTGTTTAGGACGCATCTGACTCATTTTTTCAGTGTAAACAGAATACCGATACAGGACATCAGTGCATAAGATGTATTGAATATAGAGAAATGATTGTGAATAACTGCTTAGCAATGTTTGTGTTACGAAATGAGTTCCTTTAATGAGGATTCAAAGGAAATAATGAAATTAAAAACATTCTTTGCGTTGACAATATTTTCATTTTTGTACATAAATGAACCATTTCGGGGAAGAGCGTAAATTATTAAAGGGAATTATTATCGGTATCTATTTATTATAATTAAAATAACAACATTTATGAATACTTTTTCATAAGCATTTACTTGTAGATTGAGTCCTTATATCCTAACTGTCATTTTACAATATTCCCATTGAAAATTGGCGTAATTTAGAAATACATGCAATGAAAAGTGTCTCTTTTGACATAGATCTAATAAAAAAACATCTAACAGAAGATTTCTAAATATGTTTTAGTTTAAGACATTGGTTTTTCTTTAGTTTAGTTAAGACTTAGTTAGTTTAGACATAAACTAACTGAGACTTTTTCTAATTTTCTTAAAAGGAACCAGATTTAATCAAGAAGAATTAATGTTAATGATAGAATACACTGTATTAGGTTAGCCTTAAAAAAATTTGGCAAAAATCAATAAGAATTAGATGTCGAAAATTAATGCCAATTCCACAAGGAACAAGCTGATACAAGATGAATATTCATTCAGGCTTCTTCTATTTGAACTAGATCAGATAATTTATATTCCATTATTGTAAATAATTTTTCTTTGGTTTTGCATTTTTGAAATTATAAAAAAATGATGGTATTCTTGAGAATGAAAAAAAAAAAAAAAACATAAAATTTTATAAATACATAGTATACAATAATAGTGATGAAAAATAATACTAAGTAATTATTATTCAGTTAAAAAACTAATTGTTTACTGAAAAAGAATGAAATAATATTTTTCTCAATCGCATTCGAAATATATTTCCCAGGAAAAGTATATTCTCAACTGTAATAGTCATATTTGTTTCCAACTGGATATATATTATCGAAATAAATTTTCTCACTAAAATAAAATAAAAGAATGTGCTATTATTTTGACTGTTAGATAAACCTATATTTGGTCGATATATATGAATTCATATATTTTTTATTTTTAATGCTTAACATTTAGAGTCTTTGTTTTTTGATTAAGTCAAAGGAAATAATGGAATTTATGACTTAATATCCAATCGGACGTTTACATTTCAAGGGCATGGCGTAGGATATTACCATAACCCATTTTTATTTGCAGAATCAAATCTCAACGCTCAATAGTCAAGACATTTTACTCACAAAAGTAAAATAGCAATTTATTTTTTGACTTCTAGATATTCACAATATATTTTTAAATTCGTATAATTATTATTTTTAATGCTTAATATTTAGGGTATTTGCTTTCTGAATAAGCTAAAGGAAATAATGAATTTTCTAATTTAAAATCCCAATTAAATGTTTACATTTCAAGCTTACCATTCCCAAATTTCCTTTGCAATATCAAATCCTAACGTTCAAAAGTCAACACACTTAACGCATCGATTTCTATTTCCCCAAAACTGATTTTTTAGGCAAGATGTGCATCCTTTGTTCGCAGTGGTAGGATTCCCAGTTCCATATCGGAAAAGGTGATACTACATCCGATAAAAGGATAATAACTCTCTAAAAGCTGATATACTTTGGCCTGAAAAAGCCAGATTTTTTTTTTTCAATGGTACCAAAGGTTTCGTCTGAAAAAGTGGAAATCAGGACATCGATAAGTTCTTTTTTTTTGTAGTCCTTGTAGAATATAAGGAAAAATGTTATTCTTTTGGTTGGTTTGAAATGCCACAATAGACAGAAATAACTTTTGTAACTGTAGCATAAAGAGAATGTTATGCAGTCTGATATTTGGTATACGCAGACACATTTCAAAAGAAATTCAATAAAAATTCCGAAGTACAGTAAAACTCGATTAGCATTTTTAATAATTTTAAATATTAATGTGATGATTAAACATGCACACATATAATAAATTAACATAATAGATCACATAATTAATTTTTCAAACAATTTCATTAGAAAAGGAAAAATATATGTTTTTTTTATTTACTACAAATTAATTTATATTTCATTTTATGATTTCACAAAAATTTCAAACCAACCAAGCTTAAAAATTTATAATCGAACAGTTTTAAATTATTT
Organism: Argiope bruennichi; assembly: GCF_947563725.1. Classification (NCBI taxonomy): domain Eukaryota; kingdom Metazoa; phylum Arthropoda; class Arachnida; order Araneae; family Araneidae; genus Argiope; species Argiope bruennichi. The sequence continues at coordinate 95,936,520 of NC_079160.1, forward strand.
AATCTGCCTTAATCTTTATCTTTCTTGAAAAATCTTTAGAGGGGAAATAGAATGTTTTATCTTCATATCTTGTATGCAATAGATACACAGAAAAGAAAAACAATTACAATTCTCTCTTTCAATTCTGATAATATCAGTGGTTGTGTTTTCCATACTTAAAAGAGAAAATTAAACTAGATCAGCAAGGCACTTCTTTGTAGAAAATGAACCTCTAACACCTTATCCTAGAAATTTGACGTGAATAGATGCTGGAAATAAGAAAAATGTTGACAAAAGATAATACTTCAAAGAATGGTTAACATTATAATCTCTCCAGCAGTTTCAATAAGTTATCCTTAAATTCAGTGGCAGCAGGTATGAAAAGGGATTTTCTAATCGTAGTTATATGTCACGGAAATTACTTTAAAGCTTAACACATTTAAAATACTTGAAAAGTAAGTGCATGTCTTGAATTATGCTTTTGTATTTAGAACACATGAATTGTTTTCAAAAAATATACTCTTGTCTCAGGTACGATTATTTGACTATTTACACAAAATAGTATTTCAAATAGAAAGAGTATCTGATAACTGTCATATAAAGAATCTTCATTTTCTTGAAACAATTCATGTCAGAATGTACGATTTCTTGTACAATTACGGTTTTGTATACTAACTAAACAGAATAGATATATTAAAAAACAATAAAATGAAATTACAGTGGAGGCAATTTTTGCTCACAATATTTCATATTTTATTTTCTGCTCTTTTTTAAATAATGTTCGCTCTTTTTCGTTTGAAAATTTTATCGTGTCTTATCAACGGGACAAGGAAATAATACTAATAGAAAATTTGCAATTCGAAAGTTGAACAAATTAATTAAAAACGATAAAAAGACCCGAAAAAAATCGTAGTCTATATTTTGGTAAAAATAACGGTCATATTTGCCAATTCTTTGTGGTTGAAATAAATGATGAAACATGGAGTTTTCAAAATCTTGTTACATGATTCATTGTATTCCATGTCGTTTGTTTTTATTTCAGATTGACTCTACTGCTCTCCTGTGCCATGAAATTTGAAGCCTACCCTCACGATACCCAAACCTGTACCATGAAAATTGAAAGCTGTAAGCATTTATAAATCCTTTACCCTATTATCCTTAAGCAAAATAATAAATTATTTCTCCTTCTAAAGTCAAAAATATTTCTGATTTATCATAAAGGACTATTCAGTAAGTAAAAACTATCTTAAAAGAGTAATGGTGGAATGTTTTTCATATCGTGTCTGATATGCCAACATTGTTACGCGATAAGATTTTTAAAAATAGTATTTAGACATACCAGCAACAGTGATTTTACATTAAATTATACAAGGTGATTAGTAAATTCTTGTAAAGCCCTATAAATACTGAATGGTGTCCCGTATAAACGAGGGAAGTAACGTGTACCTATAAAAAATGATGATGAATTTATTATGGCAGGTTATAGAAATTAAAACATCGAAAAATAAACAAAAATAATAACGAAAAATCTGAAAATTGCACTTGGGGTAAAACGGAGAAAGCCTTTTTCAAAGCTGAAATAGGTACTAAGTCATTTATTCAGTAAGTTTTGATTGCTTATATATCTGAACTAAGGGATAAATTGATTTTGACAGTACTTTTAGATCTTTATAAATTTATTTACACCATTATATTATTATCCCATAAATGCTTTGTAATCAGAAAAGAATATTTGCTTGATTTCCGAAGTCATCAAAATTAAAATGGAATCTCAGATTTTGAATTATATTATTAAAAACGTTGATGCCTTCAAGCCGACATCCAAAATTTTAATAAATCATATTTGAAATTCTACGAAATTATATGGATTTATATTATGGAGTTATTGTAGGAATTTTGTTGCGGCATGAATAGAATTATTCATGCCGCAACATATGCCCTATTACGATAATATTATTGAATCTTTCAAACTAAAGTTTTCAAATGAAAGAACTCATTATATTATTTGAAAATGAAACAAACATTGCGTTTCTAAATTGACTTCAATTTTTTCACTCATTTCTGCAATGCTCAATTTAGTTGTTTATACAAAAAAGTAATAAAATTATCAAAAATCCTCGGAACTTTTTAGGTGTTACCCGTTTGTTCTGAGATGCAAAAAATTGTTTCATATATTTTACACTTAATTGTGTTAATCTCTTTCTAAACTTTTAAAATTTTTATTTTTTCCTTTTAGGAATTAACTTTTCCTTGCACTGAATAACAATGGCTTTGAGTAGAAATCATTTTTTTTTAAATTTTTAAGAATAAATGAAGAATATAACTTTTCAATAGAAAAAATAGTGCAAATTTCCAAGAATTTAAAAAAGTATTTTTCACCATCCAAAGTATTTTTCCCATCAAGGGAAATTCGTCACAAAAAGATGTTGTATTCCATCATGTAATTCATGTAATATGTTATTGTATTCCGGCATGTATTCGGCTTTTTAATAATATTGTCTCTATATAAAAATATATGTTCCTTGAGCATTTTACTCGAAGAATACCTTAAATATTACATGAGTCATCTTTGCGTTTTTTGAGACATTTTTTTACCAAATTCCGATAAAATATGAATAAAATTTGCAAAATAAAAAGAAAATCCATTAAATGGCGTTTTAATTCACAATTTTTATGCAACGCTGAAACGAAAAACGTGATTTTTTAATGAAAATTTCAATTTTTCATAAAATGCTCATACCTTCAGTATTAAGTATATTCAAAGAACTTTTTATTTTTTTAATTTATTTTTTACATTTTATACTCTAATTGAAATTTACCCAAGTATAATTTTCAAACGCCATTTCCAATCCCTTTAGAAAAAAAATGGTATGATATATTGGTTCCCTTTAGAAAAAAATATGGTATGAGCTGTTCTTTTATTTCGAAAAAAGCCATCTTAGATGGCTAGTATAAATTAAACTTTTCTTTAAAGAAAATTATTAATCGAGAATTTTAAATAATATAAAAAAGCTTCTCAGCTCGTTGCCTTCCACTGTTATTTGCAAAATATTGTATTATGCAGCTCCCCTTCAATGTTTCTCATTACTATTTCTTTTCCTCTCATTTTTGTGTTCACTTGCTTTTAGATATGTAATTATTCCATTTCTAAAACTGAAGAATTTCAATTGAAAACAATATTTTCTTATTAATAAGAATTATTGCCGAAATCAATGTTTTAATCTCAAAGAAATCTCAAAATTAGTGAGTTCATAGTTTTGGAGAAAGAGGATAAAAAAACAGAAATGGTCTTTAGAAGGATTTAATAGTAATAGTATTTTCTTTCTTTCTTTTCTTTTCCTTTTTGTATGAAAAATGTAATCGAAAATCAGAAATCACTTCTTTAATGTTTTGTGAATTTCGATTACATTTTTCTTTTTTCCAAAAGAAAATTACTGAAAGCAAGTATTTACCTTATATTTAAATTTTTAGAAAAAAAAAATTTTAAAAAAGCTTTTAATTTACCTGAAAATTGTTCAATCATTTTTAACCCATACTCATCAAGTGGCCAAATAAATTATAATTTTTAAATACGCCTTTCTGTATTGAATATGTTATTCTCTATAAATATTTATAGCTTCTTTAATAAAAACGTGATGATGCAAATGATCTTTTTTTTATCTGCTTGTAAAAATTTTAATCTTACATTCTCGAAGAGGATATGAAATGAATTTTTATTTTTATATTGGAATTTATCACTATTGGAATCTATTATCACTGAAATTAATATGCAATAATATACCCTAAGACAATTGATATATAAAATTAATCATGTAAAAATAAACCTGTAACACCAGAACTGTAATGCGTCGCTGGATGGAATGACAGATCTCTGCCTTAAGCGAACATTCTGGCAACCCTGACACCGGAAACAGAGTATTTCCGGAGTTTTTCTTCAGTCTGTGTGCGGTTCCCTTGCTTGCATATCAGGAACCCATGTTTAATTAAAGAATGTAATTTTATAGAATTAGTTAATTCAGATTTCTTTTAAATTAGATAAACCTCGCTAAATAACTTAGAAATGAAAAATTGAAGAAAGATACAATATTTTTTATTCGTTAGTTAGAATTAGTCCAGTTTACTACAATAAATCAATACTGGAGATTCTGAAAAGGAAGAGCTTGGAAGATCCTCGTTTCGAGTGAATCCAGAAATATTTCTGAAATATTTTGTGATTTCACACTTGCAGGACATTTTTATAATACAGAAAATATAATACTGCTTATTTCAGTGTCGTATACAACAGATGATTTGGTATTCGATTGGGAAGAAGAGGTTCCTTTGGTTGTAGACGATTCTATTGAACTGCCTCAGCACAACTTAGTGGACACTACCTTAGGAGATTGCACAAAGCACTATTCAACAGGTATTATTATATTTTTTGTAGTCCGCCTTGTCGTATAATCATTATTAATGTTACAATATATGTATGAATAAAAAAGAAATACCAATCAAAATAAAATATGTCAGGGCTCTAAAAGTAATTAAATACTAAAGGTCCTTGAATAGTTATAATTTGTCCTTTTCTTTAACATACGAGGATAATCAAAAAAAAAATTTACAAGGCAAAGGAAAAATGCTTTATTAACAATAGACAATAGGTACAAATGGTAATTAAGAGACATATGTTTCAGTCATTTCTCTACATAATCACCAAACCTGTAGAGGCATTTATCACACCACAGGTCCAATGTCTTTAACCCGTCTGATCAGATCCCTGGCTACTGAGTCAGTTCTCGGCACCTTTTTGAAAATCACCGTCTGATATGAACTTTGTTTCGGATAAGTATTTCTTCAATGCCGGAAAAAGGAAATAGTCACTGAGAGGCCGAAACGGTTCTGTATGGGGGGGGGGGCAGACCTCCCACCTAACCGTTTCCAGCAATCACTCTGCCCGCTTCAAAAGAACGATTTCAATGTTTTGTCTATGAATGTTCGCTGGGTACAAATTCTTGGCCCATAGAAATCGTATCACGGCTCACACCTCTGTGCGAGACCACTTCTCTAGACGTCCTGCCATTACTGTCGCTGTTTCAGGTCTCAGTACTAACACTATCTGCTCAAACGACCGCTCTAAGACAACTAGCGCCATCTGTCTCCACTCTGGGTAACAATATTCCCATCCACAATTTCTATTTTACAAATGCTGCTGCTTGTAAACTTTCTTTTGGATCACCCCTCGTACTAAGATAGCAGTAACATGCCAACATCACCAATGGGGCATAAGTAGTTAAAAAAATATGTTGCCAATAATAATTATTTTAAAATAATTCATGAATCTAAAAGAATTCAATTACTGAAAGTTCTAATATATTTTATTTCTTCACTACTCAAACAATAGTAAATGATATCATCGCGAGAGCGATATAAGTTGTCTGAAGAATAATTGTCTACAACAATTAATAAATATTTTCCTTCATTACTGAAATATTAATAAATTATATCATCGCCAGAATGATATAAGTTGTATGAAGAATAGCAGTCTGCAGTAACTTTTAGTTATTTTTTTTTTCCTTTGCTGCTGCTACAGTAGTAAATGACATCATTATTAGTGAAATATAAGCTGTCTGAAGAATAGCTTTTGATAACAATTATTTTCCTTCACTGCTGAAACAATAGCAAATGATATCGCCAAAGGTATATAAATTGTACAAAGAATGGATGTCTACAAAAAATTTTGGTACGATCGGAGTTTCACTCCCTGCTTTACGTAATTTTCAAAATTCGCCAACAACGAAGTGCGCAATGAGCGGAAAAACATGGCGCAAGACCGTAGTTTTTTAGAAGACTAGAGAAAACCTTGGTTGCCAGCTTTGGCGCGTTATCGCAACTTGGCGAAGAAGGGAGTTAAACTACTGTTCACGGTTTATAATTCATGGCTTCAAAATAAAGAGTTAATTTAAAGTGCTATCTTTCATGTGCTTGTATTTTTGAAACATGTCCGTTATTACATTTATACTTTTAAAAATCAATCATGATTATTGTAATTTTATTCGAAATGTAATTTACGTCATTTAATATTTTTCATATTCATACCGAACCTCTCAAAGTGATTTTCTTATTAAAATATTTAACAAAAAAATGAATTTTTATTTTGCGATTGATTTTTCTATCGTTTTCCCAATTACGAATAAAAAAATAGAAGACTGCTTTCAAATTTAATTTAGATCCGAAATGGAGAATTTATTCATTTCATAGGTAATACTAAAGTTTATTAAAACGATTCTTTGAAATCAAGATTATGTAATGTAAAATGATTGCGACTTCATAGTTTATTTTGGGTATCATCCAAAATATTTATGGCTAAGCAATCTAATGCTCCTAAGTACTCTATATTAGTTGAAAATGTTAAATAAACATTGCTTTTTATTCGCTTTGTGATTGGTAGATAGCGAGTAACCTGACCCTTGACATTTAAAGTTTTGAAAGTATTGTTTGAAATGTTTAAGGAAAATTATTATTTGGTCTTAGTAAGTATTTATTAAATACATAGTAAGTGTTAAGTGCATTTGACGGTGAAATGGTACGTAAAAGTAAAATAAACTGTTAATTAACATAAAAGGAGTTTAAAATAATAGTATCTGTTAATTCTACTTTTAGATACACGCTTGTGGCAAAACTAATGAATATTTTTCATTTTTATTTACCCTTTTCGAACAACGGACATTTTTCGTCTTTCGTCTTGTACTCGAGGACAATTTTAAACAGAGCAACAAAGTGCAGGACAAAGACTGCTTAGAATATCTCACTTAAAGCGTCCTTGTTGCATATTTATTATTCTAGTGAAAATCTTGCATATAAAAGTATGCTCTTAACCACAATAATTCAATATTTGAACATATTTCTGAAATGTTATAAGCAATTATAATGGAATAATAAACTCAATCGCTTTTATTACAATTATTTTCTTTTGAAATAAATTATGTTCACAATAAAAAAGAATCTTCCAATGTATTCTAATAACTGTTAGCATCTACCCTTAATACCAGATAGTGAAAGAAATAAATGGATAAAACATATTTCAAGTAGAAATCAGTTGGCCATTGGAAACAAAAATTTGGTATACTCTCATATACAATAGGTCTTTTTTATACTTTCAAATACAGCAGGTCTTTGTTATACATTCATATACAATAAGTCTTTGTTATGTTTTCTCATTTTCAGAAGAAATCTATGTAGAAAAAAATTGATATAATATATTCTAAAAATGATAACATACCTATTTTGGAACCTATTTGTCATAAATATATAAAAATTTTAATTTTGTAATCCCAGAGTTATCATTTGAAAGCTAATATATTTGTACATCCGAAGTTATCAGAATATTATATTTAAAAACATTTTTTAATAATAAATAAATAAATCTTCAGCAAACAGACTTGATAAGCAGGAAGAGAGATACAATTGTTTTTGAATCATGTCTAATTTTATTTCTTTAAGTAATCACATTCTTCTAATCTTTACTTTAGAGATCTGTTGTTTCATCAGGAATGTTAGATTTTTTTTTTAAATTTCAATTAATTTCTCAATTGTATTTTTGTACCTCTGGTTCCCTCAAATTGTCAGAAAAACCCCTATACAGTTTTTTTTTTTTTTTCATTGCGTACATGAAATTTCAAAATAAAAACCAGTCCCATTACTTCAAGCACTATTTAAAAACGTAATTGTACAGTTCATCTCTCTTCTAGCTTTCGCGTTATTGCAAATTCAGTTTTTATTCGCCTCGTAGACTATGCAGATATTTAACAGAATCTTTCTTCCTTGGCTTCCTATCAACAAATGGCAGAGAATTCCGCGATTAAATATTTGATGAAACAATCGAAACGATTTGAAACTACTCAGGTCACCATTATATTGTAATATACTTTTTGAAATTAGGTAAAAAAAAAAAAAAATGCAAAAATTGCCAAAAATTAAAAAAGGTTTTCACGAATATTAAGTTGACATCATTAAAAAAAGGAATTTTGAAATCGAACTAAATATATTTTAATACAATAATATTTTAGGAAATTACACCGAGTTGAGTCAAAATTGAGTTTAATTATAATATTAAGTAGAATTCTTATTAATATTTGAAAAAATAATCGCTTCGAGGAGCACATTTCCACTTACCAGGGTATACATGCGTCAAATTGCTACAAGTAGATTCAACTGTCTTGTTTGTTGAGAGACAGCGAACCCATGAATGACCATACATTCTTCTTAGAGGGATGCATTTCTCAAATTAACCCAATTCTTCCTAATTTTCAGTTGAAATTCTGGAAAATATTTTCGTAATATGGTTCTATATAAATAAGGTTAACTATTCCAGCCTTTTTAGAATTTCGTTGCTTAATTTTTACAATGATTCACACTTTGAAAATTCACATAACTGTTATTAAAACTAGATGTGTTCTACGCTATCAAAATAAATTCTAAAAACAGGATCTTTTAAATATTGAGAAGAGTTTGTCAGCAATATATGATTGATTTGAGTCATTGTTTTAAGCAAAGGGATTCTACTGCTCTTTTAAATAATAATAATAATAAATATTCAAATCCAATGATAAAAAAAAAGAAAAAAATATCTTTGTTTGAATGCCATCTTTCTACTTCAACGTACTTTAAAAAACTTCGAAATCATAGAAATTTAAATGAAAATATTATGTATTATTTTCTGTTCACAGTTGGTTCCCTGCATTAATTCTTTTACTCTGATCAGGAAACTTCACTTGCATTGAAGTGGTATTCACCCTGAAGCGGCGCCTTGGCTATTACATGTTCCACACCTACATCCCCACCTGCCTCATCGTCATCATGTCCTGGATCTCGTTCTGGATCAAGCCAGAGGCCGTGCCAGCAAGAGTCACCCTCTGCGTCACTTCCCTGCTCACCCTGTCCACACAGCACGCGCAGTCCCAGAAGTCGTTGCCCCCCGTTTCCTACATCAAGGCCATCGACATCTTCATGTCCTCCTGTACCGTCTTCGTGTTCGCTTCCCTCATGGAGTACGCCCTGGTCAACATCCTACTGGGGGAAGGGGCGGAGGATTCTGACGAAGATGGCAGGAGGACACAGCCACAACAAGTGCAAGTGCAACCGCAGCAGTCGCAGCGAAATTCTGTTCCGAAGAACTCTCGGAACGTTGTCATTGTGCCTAAAATGCAGGTAGAATATGCTGTTCAATAATATCTATCTTATTACCGCTGGTTTAACATTAAATCCTCTTCAATTGACGTTCTATAGTGTTCTTTTTAAATATTCATTAAAAATAAATTTCGACCGACTTAATCCCCCAAACTCTTAATTGTCCTCAATGGAACTCTCAAACAAGCAATAGCTGTTTGATAGCTGAACTGTGCATTAGTTTTGCAGGATTTTTTTTTCTTTTCTATCTTCTCGTATGCAACATATACGACAAAGTATATGACGTCAAAAAATTCGAACTCGCGATTTCAATGAATTTCTACGTTAGAGACTTCCATGAATTCAAAAAACTCATTTTTGGAAAATGTCTCTCTGTCTATCTATCTGTGACAAGGATAACTCAAAAACGCTTTGATCTAAACCAATGAAAATTGTTATAAGGTCTTTATATTAAATTTGTAAATTTCAATCAAATTTTGTGCGAAATATACTCTGAAGAAGTCTGTCTGTACGACTGTTCAATATAATTTAACACGATAATTACAAAGCGAAGAGATCAAGATACATAAAATTCCACACAAAGAATTAGCATCTGTTCTATAAACACCCATCAAATTTTAAGCCAAATCCAATAAGAGATTGACCGCCTATCGGTCTGTACTTTCAGGAACATGTAAGCGCGATAAAGCAAAGAAGCAAGGATATAAATATCAAATTTAGAATGGAATTTTGTGTTTTCAATCGTAGTTCTGTGCAAATTTTCGTTCCAATAGGTTGGAAAAAACCTATATAATACAGAAATTCGATTTTCGGATATATTAACCGCGTGCCAGGGATTAATCGCCAAATAATTCGCCAAGAAGTTATATGATAGATTCAGTGAAAATTCACACTCATGGTTAATATTGCTTAACTAATGTACGCCGTTGCCTTGTATGGCGTCCTCTAGCTTGTTAAGACGATTAGAAAATATGCTAAAAAGTTTTTGAGAGACCACTCCAGCTGATTGTAGAAAAGCTGTCCAGCTGGTCCAGAGAAAACCTTTCCTTTTTGCAATTACTTATTCTACCAATTATATGTTGCCTTCCCTGCGAGAACAAATTAGTTTACATCAGCAACATATTATCATCTACAAATTCTAGTGCTTATTTTAACTAATTCATCATATCTTCAACATCATCAAACAAAGAATAAAACACAAGTCAAAGCACAGTGCTGATGAGTTTTTATATGCAGCTTAGAAAAAAAAAATCCAAGACTTAAATAAAAGGCTTGAAGCTTAACATGATGTTTGAAAAGAGCCTATTGGCGGAACTCTCTGAAAATAGCCACTAAGAAGGAAATATTTGGAGCATCCATTTCAAAGATTAAGATTGCTGAATTCGAATTTTAATTTAACTTTTTGTGTTGTGTTTTTCATTTATAAAATTGATTTTTTTCCTATAATATTAAGTCGTGAAATCGCTTTGATAAAAGAAATTGAATTGAGGCCCTGGATAATTTTGACTATAGAAAATCATTTTGAAAACAATGGATTCATAGGAATAAACGGGAAAGACAAAATAGCAGTTTCAGAATTCGTTAAAGAGACAGCCATATTGTACGCTTCGAACTTTATACAACATGTATATTATTTTGTATGTATTGATGAAGGTATGCTTTGAAATGGGGGAAAATTGTGATCAATCTTTTCAGAAACTTTCTTTGGACAGATAGGAAGACCTATAGCCACTGGTCCTTAATTTTATATTTTGCATATTGTCACGTTTATAGGCTTAAGAAGAGAACACTTTTGAACAATATCACTTTATTTAAAGTCAACCAAAGACCTCGGTTACTACAAATCAAGCTCTTATATATACATGTAGAATGTTCTAGAACATTCCTAGAACTAACTAAAGAGGAAATGACGTACAAGGATTAAGGAAATTATAATAATTGAATATTCCAGAAACTTCTGGAAGAACTGAAAGGAAAATAAATTAATAAATAACAAATTTTTTCCCGAGGATCGAACCAGCAATCTCTTTGCCCGCAGTCCGATGTCTTATCAACGAGCCACGGAGACATGTGGCTAGCTTCGTTGCATTGCTTCCTCCTCAAGAGAACAGCGTCTCGATGTTATAGACGAAGGTCCTTAGAGCGTGATCTTGTCATGGGTCCGGTATAGGGCGGGGTCCACTTAGTCTAGATCAGGATTCCGTATGTCCTGTCCCACGGTCGTGGAATCTGAAAATATATCCTCTTGTGCTTCTGGAGCGTAGTAGGGCTTCATCCTCAGCACATGAACAATGTCCTTTGACTTACGTCTCCTAGAATTTGGATCAAAGTCCTGGACCTCGTAAGTGACCTCCGAAAGTTGACGCAGGACTTCATACGGACCGAAATAATTCTTGAGAAGCTTTTCGGAGCGGCCCACCTTCCTTATAGGAATAAAGATCCACACTAAGTCACCAGGCCGATACAGCACTGCGCGATGTTTTGAATTATAATGACGTCGGTCTTTCTCTTGGGCATCAAAGGTGCGGATTCGAGCCAACTGACGCGATTCTTCTGCGCGGGTTACTAGCCCCGTGACATAGTCTTGTCCTGTATCCTCGATTGGGTGATGGAACATAGTATCGAGTGTAGTTTCGGCTTCCCGCCCAAATGTCAGGAAGAATGGAGTATACCCAGTGGTGCTCTGTTTAGCCGTATTATAAGCAAAAGTGACGAACGGCAGAATTAGGTACTTGGTTTTATGTTCGATATCGACGTACATCGACAGCATATCCGCTAACGTCTTGTTGAAGCGTTCCGTGAGTCCATTCGTCTGCGGGTGATAGGCGGTAGTCATCCTATGAACCACGTTGCATTGATTGTTAATTTCGGCTACGAGCTTTGACTGGAAAACTTGACCTCGGTCCGTGATAATGGTTCTAGGGGCTCCGTGAGTTAGAAGAATCTCTTCCACGAAGAACTTTGCTACTTCTGGTGCTTCTGCAGTGGGAATGGCTTTTGTGACGGCGTATCGTGTAAGATAATCCGTACACACGATTATCTACTACTTTAGTTATATACAGTCACGGCAACATATTTTCAATCAAGCTGGCCAAATAATACAAAGTTAGTAAATTCGAGTTACCACTTCTACATAACAAAAATGACTTTTAAAATTGAAAACATTTATTTCTCAGGTTTTGAAATAGGATATTTGACATAAAATTATATATAACAGATACTATAGAAGTGATCCTTTGTAGTATGATGTTTATTATGTAAAAGGGAAAGTAGATCCTGGACGTTATCTTCATTTTGACGAAACTTTTACAGTATTGTTATAATTAGATGTGTTTTACAAGAATAAACCAAGTATAATACAAGTGGATAATTTCTGATAGGAATATAATTTGCGTTATTTTAACAAAATTGAATTACTAAATAGGATAGGAATTGCGTTTTTTTAACAAAATTGAATTACTAAAAACATTTTTAATTCTTAATTTCAAATATATTTAAATTTAAAAGCTTTAATACTTTAAGATTAAAATTCCTTTATAATCGGTTTAAATCATGAAAATAATTAAATTGATTAACTAATTAAACAGTACTGATATATAAACAATTCTTTAATACACGCAATCTTATTTCTTTAATACATATAGCCTTATCACTTCTTTAATAAATTAGTATTTATGTGGCGCTAGCTTCATAAGCCAGTTAACAGCCTCTGGACAGAGGTGATCACTTTTGTCTAGTGGTTATGTTAAGAACACTAGCGTCGCAGGTTCGATCCTCGCTCTGGCAATTGCCATATTTATTCTATATCCTTTTCAATATTTCTTTTAACACATTATTTATTTTACAGTGCTTAATTCATTTTTACATTGAATCTAATGATTTCCTTTATTTCTAGGAAAGTAGCCCTCCACTTCCGAACGGCACTAAACCGAAGCTCATATCCTCCGTGTACCGGCACAACCGGCACAGGCACAGAGCCATTCTTGTGGACAAGATCTCTAGGGTCATTTTCCCACTGTCTTTCGTGATACTCAATACAGCTTACTGGTCAGTCTATCTGGACACTGGGGATGGACCAGTGGTGCTATGAGAAACACTTCTTTCTAGTCTGATTATCTTCATCTCATTCCATTTCCCCAACTGTCACACTTCTTCGACACGTTTTGGATGAAAAAGCATTCTTGAGTGCAATTGAGTTCTAGTCATTTTACTTAAGCAGATTGCAAAAATGTTGATTGATTGAAATATGGATCTAGATATTGATTGATCATTTAATTTAGCTGAAACATTATATAAATTGGCGCTTTCTGATTCAAAAGATGATCAGTAGACATACAGACATTCAAAATGTCCCATTTCTTTAAAAAAGAACGACATCTGGATATTTATTTCTAAATAATGAAGAGATTTTTCTAGTTCATAAATTTCTGAGCATCTATTAAATAAATTTTTGTTTTTATTTCTAATATTTCGAAATGGTTATCTTAAGTGCAATATTTTTAAACAGTGGTTTTCGAAAGAAGTACACAGGTACAGGATTGTACATAATCTCAAAGAAATGTAAATTTTCAGCAATGATTGTCCTAAATTGCTTTCGATTTTTTTCTGCACTTCAAAACTCAAAATGTCAAACTGGAAATTTTAAATAGAATACAGATAATGATTTCTTTTTGATGTTTTGTATTTTAGCGAAGTTTGATATTTTTTATCCTTTGTATAATAATACAGCTTGATAGAAAACAAATTATACAAATATCGATGTTTTTTTCACCATATTGAAGATGTTTTTCTTAATAAAATTGATATATTTGGTATTTATTTATCCTTTTATAATATTACCTCTATAGGTGGAGGCTCATACTAAATAAATCGATATTAATGTATTTAAAGATATTCAGTTGCAAACAAACCAGATATAGCGCCAAAATAATCGCAATACGTATAACGGAGCGTGGCACCAAGGCATAATTTAAAGGTCGCCAATTAAGCCAAGATACATCGGTATTACAAATACGAACAATTCGAAAGTATTTATAAAAGTGGAAAGCTTTGTTGACTTAAATGAATTCCCTTTGATCTACAGCAGACTCCCGATTATCCGCGGGCGGGTTATTCGCGGTGCGGATTATCCGCGCCTGCCGCACAAAGTTTTTTTTTTTTTTTTTTTTTTTGACTGATTTTTTCAAAAAGATGTAATTTTACAGTTATGTTTTTGTAATTACATAATACATTACAGTATTAAAACAGTACATATGTATTAATTTTTCTGTGTATCCTTGATGCCTCTCGTAAATACAAAGCACTTTTCTGTTTTCATTAACAAAATGCATTTTAGGTTAGTACTACTTTAGGTTAACTTAATATTAAACTAACGTTTAATATTAAGCGTTAGTTAAACATTTCCTGCTGTTTATTTTACGTTTTATTGTACATAAAATGATTTTTCAAAGTTGGAATGACTTTTCTTTTTTGCTATACCCGTTTTTTGCTTTTTTCGGATTATCCGCGATTTTTGTTATCCGCGGCGGCCGCGCCACCCAATTCCGCGGATAATCGGGAGTGTACTGTATCTCCGAAATATATGGATCTGCCCAAAATATAATTTGCCGTTCTTCATTAAGGAAATAATGTATTGTAATAAATTAATGAATAATACAATGATTTAAAATAATTATATGTAAATAATATTAATCGATTTAATTAATTGACCATGGTGATTATTTCTAACTGAAATTATTTCAAAATATTTAAAGAAAAATGTCGATATAATTATTGAATTAATTTTCAGTTATTTTATTGATTTTTCATACCATTATCAAATTATAATAAAGTATATCTTATAAAATCAAAATAGCATAGAACATGAAATAGAAATGAAAGAATCACAAAGAACTCAATCTCCGTAAAGAATGCTTTTCAAACAGAACGTTCTATTACGTTTCTAAAGACTTCCTGCAACATTCTTTCGTACCCATTTGAAAAGACAGACGACACAAGGAAAAGATATGTGGGTGTGAAACCGAAAATACAGTTTGTGTTTTGCAAGCAAGGCTGTGCATTTCTAGCAATAGCTTGAAACATTACAAATTTTCTCTCTGTCTTGAATAATATACATAAAAAATATTGTTTTTACGTATTAGTGAATAGAATTCGACTTGATGGTTTGACTACAACTTGAGCAACACGAGTTGAAATGTTCAAGGAAATTAATTTTTGTTTTAACTGGGATGTGTAACATGCATTTGAATGTCGATAAATATCTTAATAATTTTCAAAATCAAGCTAACAAATGTCATTATCATTCATTTTTCTCTTTATATGAATTCAGAACTCAAAACTCTTATATCGTTTCCTTAAATATATATATTTATAAAAAATGGAGCATACTTTTTCATGAATTGCAAATTGTGATTCTTCATAAATCAAAGATAAAATTAAAAAATAGAAAAAAAAACAATGGTTGATATCTTTGGTATAAAATATTCTAAGAAAGGAATCATATGTTTTAAGACGTAAATTCAGGTCAAATACAATTGGTGATTAAAAATTCAACTTGCAGATGTTTTAATGAAAGTAGATAGTCATAGAAACAAGCCAAGGTGTGTATCTTGAAATATCACTAGTTGCCTTAGAAATAGTACGCCAATAACAGGATACAACAGCATCAAGTGTTCCTGTATTTTCCTTTAAATAATTGCTTAACTCGGAAATATGAGGGGCAGATGTCTTTAACCTTTTAATTACTTACTTGAGCCAAAAGGTCAGTAATCCGCCCACCAGTATAGAATTTCTTAGACCGGTATAAACGGATCAGTAAAGAGAGAGTTAAATATATTTCACAAAAAAATCGACTTTTTTCGGTGAAAAAACTCCAGCGCCACTGTAGCTACATTGAAGGTCATTCAGAAACTGGCCATGAGCATTCCACAAGTTTCCTTCATATTCTTATTTCAGAAAATAAATGTCCTGGCCTTTGAAGTTCGATTCATAAAAACTATTTCCAGTATTGGATTTGTAAGAAAAACTTCACAAATAAAATGGAATTCGAATTTAAATGTATATTTTTTTGCTATCAATAAATAATAATTGTATCATAAATTTGGCATTTTTTTTCCGTTTTCAAGCGCAATAATTCTTAATTTTTTAAACTTTGTGCTTTTTGTATTTTTAAATGTGGGCCTTTAAATGCAATTTTGCTTGAAAATTTTTCTTTTTTATTTTATATAATTGCTTGATTTCATATAACTAGTGTTATCTGTAATATAAATGCAGGTTTCTTTATATTGTGTTAAGAAAAAGGTTTACTGGGCTTGTGATTTTTCGAATAAATATAAGGAATGCTGTCTTCGATGGTTAAAGTAAAATTCGAGTTTAATGCACTTCAAACCATCCAATGACCCAATAAGTTAATTAGGGATTGATAGAAGATGATATTCTGTCATTCCTTCGTCTCAATTTCCTTGTAAATTTCTACGAGTGCTATGAATGTACAAGAAACGGGGGCTTGCTTCAGTTACCAGCCTCCACCAAGCTATTATTGAAAATATGGAAATACTAATAAATAAATGGTATTACAACGTCTGAATCATTAAGAACTATAGTTTATAAATAAATTATAAACAACTATTAAAAGAGAACATATCGCATTTGGTAAGATTTGGAAATAAGGACAAAAATCATTTAAGCAATCAGAAATCCTGAAAATTTATAAATATTTCAGAAACATTTAGAATTGTGAACAAAACGTCGAAGAAAGCACAACATTTCGCAAAGTTGATGACGCTGAACAAGCAGAGAGGTTTGTATGTTTGGAAAAATCTTTCATAAGTTATTGAAAAAGGAACAGAATGTGCATCCGACTGCTCTGTCATACCTAAGCTGTGTAGTTTTTACAAGATTGATGAGATCGACCATTATATATATACTTCCATACAACAGCACTATGTACCAACGCTAGAAGCCTGGCAGTATCTTGGAGACATCGGACATCACCATTGAAGGAGTTGGGTTTGAGTTGGAGGGAATGACGATACTGAAAATTTTACTTCTTAGAAACCAGTCTTTTGAACCAAAAATTTTCAAACTTAAACAAACTTTGGACTTTTTAGACTAACCAGTTCTCTGAGAAGGCCTTATGTAACATAACAGAAATTTTAAAAAATACTCCACAGTTGCAATATGGAAATGAAGCAAGTCAGTTTTTAGTAGGATCGCGTATTGATTTTAGATATGCTATTGAAAATGATCTCATGTCGCTATCTTCTCACCAAATTATTATGTTACTGAAGTAAGTATGGATTCTTATTTGGCCAGTTTAACAACAATTAGCTAAAATTCTTACCTCTCATCTTATACATGTGTCAAGGTTATGGCAGTTAGTAGGAGAACTTTATGGAAAATTCTAGATCCGGCATTTTTCAAGCACTTGAATCATCAATAATGATCTTTCATTAGCAGCACATTAAATAATAAACCCTGAAATCCAAGAATATCTCAACTGAACAATGTATTTTAATCTTGCTTATATGCTCCAAAAACTACTTTTGTTCTCAATTTCACCTAACATTGTGCAAGTTGAATTTCAAGTTACATTGTATTTAGATTTTACCTGAAGGAACTTTTGAATTATTTGAGAACCCTTCTATAAATTCCTTAACAGTCATAATTAAATTTAAATAATTATTAAATATTTCCGGAAAATATGAATATTGAGATAAATTCCTTAAAAAATTATTCATAGCATTTCTAGTGAATGAGTTTCAGATAAATTTAAACAGCTCGTATACATATAGTTTATACATATAATTTTTTTAGCAATATTTAAAAGATATGCTTGATATATAATTATTTATATGTTGAAATTTCTTATTATATGAATAAACATATTTTCTCTAAAAATCTTATAATCTCTATGTAATTTGGAACTTTTTTAATAATGTTCGAATATTAATAAGCATTTATCTTTCTTGGCTTTGAAATATCTTTGAAAACCCTTACTTCTTTCAAAATTATGATCCAGGAAAAAGAATGAATTAGAAAAATAGAAACTTTTTCTTTAAATAATTAAATTTTGTAAAATCACATACTTATATCTATAAACATGTTCATATTTATATGTAAATATAAGATATTTATCGATATTCAGAAAAAATATTATTGCTTATCAATATAAAGATTTATGAATGTCATATTCTGTATATAAATTCTTATGATTAAGAAGGCTAGATAATAGAGCTAAGATGATTAGAAAGTAGAACTTCTTTTTGTAAATTCTTAAAACTCTTGTATTTTTTAAAAAAATGAACACATAATATTTACTATTCTTTCATTATGATGATGTAACTTTCCTGTTGATGTAATAATTGTGTGCATTTAAATGTATATTATGAGATATATCTACTATCTACTTATATCTATATCTACGTATACATGTGTTAAGCTATCCCTTGTCATGATTCACAACAATTTTATTTTCTACTAAAATATAAAAGAGATCAGCAAAGGCACAAAGCCAAGACATATTTTCTTAAAATATTTATATTGAGAGAGAAAATTATTGTTAAATATAGAAACATATATTTATATTGTGGATTTGTCATATGTTTCCTCTCTATTCTATCATTTTATCAAAGATCTTCTAACAATTTTTTGCAATTTTATTTGCTCTTAAGGTTATGAGTTTGCCATTTAGATGGCCAGTTGTATCTGAAAGCTAAGACTTTGAGATTAATATTTAAATATAGTGATGAAATGAACTTTTCCACGTTTAATATACGTTATTATAATGTGGTATTATTATTATTATATAATTAAAAAATAATCATTCATATTTTTTTTAATAATGCAGTATATTATTCAATTAAAATTAAAATCTATTCAATTAAAATTTTATCAATTAAATTGTATCAATTAAAATTTTATCAATCAAATTGTATCAATTAAAATTTTATCAATTAAATTGTATCAATTAAAATTTTGAATTATAGATTTTTGTAACATTTCAGTTAATTACATGCTTTATCAATGTAAATTAAATTATTAATTATTTGATGATCCCTATATACGAAGATTATTCTTAAAAATGACAATTTTTTTAAATAATATTGTTGGAAATTACAATTCATATTATTAAAATGTCTTATGGTTTTCTATCAAAGTTCTTGATTTATTACAATTTATTTTTTTAAATCTATGATATTTATTTTAATTACCTTTCCTATCAACATTTTGCATTTATGTATATTAAGTTGGTGTATTGCAGATCAGATTTGTAGAATGTAGATAGTATTTAGTGTCGTTTCTGGAATTAAATTTTTCTTGCAGTTAGTCATAAGTTCTCAGTCTTCAAGCAGCAAATCTGTTTTATCAAGATGCAAAACAATTTAATATAAGATTATGCTGAAATAGACTGACGAATTTCAAAAATACGTAACAAGAAAACGGGTAATGTCAAAAAAAAAAAAAAAAAAATGTTGCAAATTTATACGACAGGGCACAAGTTTTTCCTTCCACAGTTTTTGGTTTTAGATAAAAAATTTGTCGACAGATGGCGCTTCAGCTTTTAAATCTATGCAAATAAAAAAATAACTGATAATCACATCATAATTTTTCAAAATATTTTAATAAATGAAAATCACAGCATCATAGTGTCGAAAGGTCTACCATCAGCGGCAATCATATGTCCTAATCAAAGGATGAATTCGATATTCATTTTCTAGGAATTTGTAAATGGAATGTCTGCACTTGCGTCACTGATAATTTTTTTAAGTTCCTCAAGTATTCGGGGTTTTGCCTAGCACACTGCATCCTTCAAGTGGCTCCAAAAGGAAGAAATCGAAACAGTAATCAATTTAGAGGCAACTTTTTGAATGAGAAACAAAAGCTGTGGCAGGAAAAACTTGTGTCCTGCCGCATGAATTGGCTGCAAGATTTTTTTTTCTTTTTTAACATTAACCGTTTTCTTGTTATGCCTTTTTGAAAATTGTCAGTCTATTTAATGTTAGTTAAACATGTTAAAGCTCAAAATTCTAGATTTTATATTCTTTCTTCCTCTAATAATCAACTTATCATTACATAAAGTACAAAAATATTATTGATATTTCTCTATTTTATCAAAAATACCCTATTCATAAAGAAAGATCGAAAGCTTGATATCTGCAATGCTTGCATATTGAATAATGCAATAATATTGATAGCGATAAAAGATATTTTTCAATGTTAGAAAAGAAATTTCTAAAATATGTGAAAGGAAAAGAAAATAAACAGATTTCTAATTTGCATTCAAAGATGAATTCGAAGGATTTAATGGGATTTTAATAGTTTGGAAAATGAATTGAAAAACTAGATAATTTTTTGAAACGATTCCAAAACTGTTATCTATGCTAAAGTTTTAAGAAAAACTTAAAGCATCCAAACTATAATTTTTTTTACAAAAATGTGTATAAATGGAATAATTTAACACATTTTTGGAACTAGACTTTAATGCAATTCAAAATTTTGAAGTCTTGCCAGTTTCCTTAAAATAGCAGTGCAAATATTAATTCAAGAATATATTTTAAGTGATTGAAGATTCAGGCTATAACAATTATCTACAAATATAAAAGAATAATTATATTTTCATCTTATAAATTTTATTTTCCTTTAAAAAATATTTTGATATTTTTTTCTAACTTGTATAATATTCCCAATAATTTTCTGAAACAGAAGAATATTCTTTTTTTCAACAAAATGAAATAATGCATTTCAAATAATTAATTTTCAGAGATATTTTAATATGACTCAAACATTGCAAATATATTATTATTTATTCTTATATCAGCATTTCATGAGCAAGATTGAAATGTTACATATGCATATTAAATAAAATATTTAATTTCTCATAAGTTTGTTATAAATTGTAAATGATGTGAGATGAAAAATAGAAATATCGTAACATTTTTATTTATAATATGGTTTAATGTTTTGTATTGTATATTATATTTTGAAAGTGGTGCAAATATAATTCTTAAATACGTTTAAGTTTCTAAAGAGTTCTATTTTTCACAATCTTTCATAAATTTATCAATTTTGATGGGACCAGACAATGCGGATAATTATTAATTGATGCTTAAAGGCAATATAAAGATTGTGTGATTTCCATTTACTTTAAGATGTGTAAATAAAATTGTTAATCGCAAGCTGAGCTTCTTTGTCCTTATATCGAAAGTTTTATTTCGTTGCTGCCATATAATTTTTGAATAATTAAAAAGATTATATTAATATTTTTACCAGTGCATAACAAATTAAAGTTAGTGAATTATTTTTTCTAGATTATCGCCTCGTTAAGAAGTTAAAAGTGGACTAATTTGAAGTGGAACACAATTTCAAATTTAGTCAGATGGCAAAAATAATGTCTGTTATAAAACTCCCTGTCAGAATTTCTAAATCCAATAAATACAAGAAAAATTGAAAACAACTCTTTTACACTTCATTTTCTAATCGGAAGGCGTCTATCCCAAAACTGAAACTAAAGTGGGTGCAAAAAATATTTTAGCAATTACATTTTGGTTTGCAATTCATAAAAAGAAGCATTAAGAAATACAAGAATTGGTATTGCCAAACCAGAATAAGTTTAATTATCTAAATAAAACAGAAAAATACAATAATATAAATAACAATTTTTCGTAACAAAATTAAAATATCTCGTATCAAAAATGCATTTGCACACTTGCATGAATACAAAATCAATATAATATATAAGAAAATTTCAAATAACTAATATTTAGTATGCATTCCATTAGCATCTATTATTGCTTGTAATCTTGCTGGCACTGATTTAATTAAATTTTCTGTAAGAGTAGGGTCAGTATTAGATTATCTTCGATAAGGGCTTGTTTAAGTGCAGATTTGCTTGAAATATTCTTTTTTCTTATTTTTAAATCCAAAGAATTCCAAAAATTTTCCAAAGGATTTCAATCTACTGACTGTGGTGGTGTAGCAAGTCTTCTAGGTACATTATAAAGCAAAAACAGTAGTGTTATACCGGCAGTGTGCTTGGGATCATTGTCTTGCTGAAAATAGTCCGAATTACTGATACCCAATTTTATTGCACTTTGTAGCAAGTTATCTCGCAATACATCAATATAGGTTCGAGCTGTCATATTCCCATCAATGAAATACAAATAACCAACTGCTTTGCTAGCCATTCACCCCAAAACCATAATAGAGCCTCCTCCATTTTTAACTGTAGATGATACATTTTTAGTATGAAAAATAGTGCAAGGCTTCCTCCAAACTAATTTCCTGCCATCTGATTTAAAGATTATTGAACTTACTCTCATCGGAGAATGTGACATTTTTCCAGAAATCAATTGGCTTATTGATATATAGGGTGTTCATTAATTGTTGTCGGGGTTTCCGTACCTCATAACTTTCGAATAAAAAATATTACGCAAAAACCGATTACGTATTCGTAAATTACAACTCAAAGAATTTTATTAATGATATTAAAGTGTAAAGCTTGCACAATTTGCACTTTTTAGGCATTCAGCTGAAGGCGATTATATATTCGTAAATTCTCTGAACACATTTTGACTCGAATTGAGGATGATGAAAATTACCTTCGGAAATGGTTCTTCAGTGACGAATCCACTTTTCATGTGTCAGAAAAAGTGAATAAACATAACTGTAGAATATGGGGCTCGGAGAACCCGCACGATTATTAAAAGTCAAAATTTGTTCAGCGAATTTACGAATACATAATCGCCTTCAGCTGATCAGCTGAATGCCTACAAAGTGCAAATTGTGCAAGCTTTACACTTTAATATCATTAATAAAATTCTTTGAGTTGTAATTTACGAATACGTAATCGGTTTTTGCGTAATATTTTTTATTCGAAAGTTATGAGGTACGGAAACCCCGACAATAATTAATGAACACCCTATATTTCTTATCGAATTCAAATCTCTTCAGTCTATTTATAAAAGGTTCTTTCCTTGGAGATTTTTTTAAAAAAATCACCAAAAATGAATTTTAAATGAAGTATATTGAATAGTAATTTTGAAATTCATATTCTGGTATATCTTAAAAGCATAAGTGTATCATTGAAAATTCGATAAGTGGTTTTCATAAAAATATAAAATAATGATTGGAAATTTTTATTTCTTATTTTATTCATAACTTATAAATAAATAATAATCATAAAATAAATTTATATTTAGTTATAATTTCTAATTAAAAATAAATTTATAAGGATGTTATTTTTAGTCTCAGACATCTAAACTGAGTACATGACCCAAAATGATGCCATTGTTTTCATAAACATCTTTAAAAATAACTATAATGTTTAAGTACATGATTGTCTTGTCCATTAACAGGGACATCCTCTGCATAATATAATACACTGAACTTCATATTGCACATAAATACAAATGCATTAAAGTGATTTCGGCTGTATTATGTTAATATCGGTTTACTAAAAATACAGTTTATTGGAAGGCTTATTCATTTATCAATATACTTATTGGAAATTTCATTATAATTCCAATTTTTTTAATTTCATTATTCTTTTATCATATGACTCACGGTCGTTGTTTTGATATCATCAGTATCAATTCAATTTTCCCTTTTATAAAGAGTTTAAAGTGTAAAATCTTTTATTCTATGAAGAATCTTTATTCGATTAAAGAAGCTCAGTTAAAGGAAGTGATAATTCAGAAACGTTCAGTTAGTTGAAACTTTGATAACACAAACGGACGCAACTATATGTTTGTTGTGATATCTCGAAAGTTCAACAATACAGATGGTAAAATATATTTGTATGATGTATAGATATATTTGTATGCGAATGACAGTATTATGTAAATTATATATAATATGTGAATTGCACAATTTTTTGTGACATATCCAGAGATTATAACGTTGCAAGCTGATGAATGTATTCAAAATATTTACATATATAATAAGGCTGAAATGTGAGAAAAAAATCAAATAGCATATATACAGTTAATTTAAAATATATAAACATGTACTTTATGTTGTTTGATTATGCTAATAGTAAATTATATGCTAGAATTCTGACAATGCAAAAATAATGAGCGGTACTTCAATTTCAAATACTATTGCTCTCAAAATTTCAATTTAAATTCAGCACTTCTCTCCGAATTAGTGAACACTGCATCAAATATTAGAGTCCAG
The DNA here is from genome assembly GCF_947563725.1 of Argiope bruennichi. NCBI lineage: Eukaryota > Metazoa > Arthropoda > Arachnida > Araneae > Araneidae > Argiope > Argiope bruennichi. The sequence continues at coordinate 95,960,838 of NC_079160.1, forward strand.
TATAAACAAATATGGCTCCTGTGTCAATAAACCACATAATCCGATTTGAGTTTTAACTTTAAATTTGAATTCCAATTTGAGTTTGAACTTTAAATAATTAATCTATAAACAATACGCAAAATAGAATTGGAAGTATTTAAACATCAATAAAGCTTTTTCCAAATTCCATTTTTTTAAGATTAAAATGTCAATAGTTGTTGTTGATAGCAAATAAAATGTTGATAGCATATTTACTATTTACATAAATATTATTAATGTAAATAGTAAATATGCTATTAACAAACAGAACTAGCAATTGCAAATGTTTATATTTTATTCCACGTTCGAGTAGATACTAAAGAATTCTATTTCTACTCACATATATCATGCATTACTATTAATTTATCCGCCAGAAGTATATTAACAGCAACCAGCAGTTTAATACAGTTTTATTAAAAACATTGTTTTTGGTCTATGTAATCATAGACCAAAAACAATGTTTTATATATGTGAGTAGAAATAGAATTCTTTAGTATCTACTCGAACGTGGAATAAAATATAAACATTTGCAATTGCTAGTTCTGTTTGTTGATAGCATATTTACTATTTAACCATTAAGCTATTTATAATGTCCAGCATTAAAATGTTTACTCTTCTCGTTAAGAGATGGTTGGGTTAAAAGTATATTTTTGAGCAATGCGAATCGGGAAAAAAAAAAACCCGGAAATAAACAAGTTTGATATCTATAGTTAACAAGTTTCTAAACATTGTTAATTAAAGGAATTAGAATTGAAAATCGGAAGTTCTGTTTTTTTTTGCAATAGACATTTGATATTTATCATTTTATAGTAATTTAAATAATATCAGATCATTTAACCCTTTCACTACTGATCCGGTCAAGCTGGTAGTGCAGATTTTTTACTGGTGGTGCAGTTTCTATTTCAAACTCGGTATGTAGATTGTAAAAAGAATGATCACCAAGCATGTCCAAATTTCACATCCTATTACTCTCATTTGAAATAGAAACCAACCCAAAAGTAAGAGAGAGAAAAGTAAGAGGCCTGTTGGCCGGAACAGTAGTGAAAGGGTAAAATGCTAACCGCCTCTGAAGATAAAAAGTATTTTTTTCTATGTATGAAACTTTCTAATAGAAATCAATTCCCATATTATCACTATAATATTAAAATGTGAATGTATTCTCTATTTATCAACTGAATCCACAGTATTGCAATTTTTCCTTTTTATTCGTCTTGTAAACTACACAAACATTAGTACACAATCCATTTTTTTTCTATTTTTAACAAATGAAGAAAACACGATATTGCCAGAATTTGCAAAAAATACATACGATAATTTAATCGGTATCTTTAATATATATATATATATATTTTAATTTTTGAAACTTTGTAGAGTGCATTTTTGTGCAATAATATTTTCGAATGCTATTGTGAAACAAATGCCAAAATTCAGTTTAAAATTTCAAAACACTTGTTCTCAGTTGTAAATTCCCATTCTCCAAAAATATGTTATAAATTTTGTAGCCCTATCTCAAGTAGTATGGTCTCTAAAACGCCAACACACACACACACACACACACACACACACACACACACACACACACACACACACACACACACACACACACACACACACACACACACACACACACACACACACACACACACACACACACACACACACACACAACACACACACATACAATTTTGAGAGCGCGAGAGCGCAAATATAAGCAGTACTTCAAATGAGCAGTACTTCAAATTCAAACACTATTGCTCACTTAAACTTTATCTCCTACTGACTCAACATTGCTCTCCAAATTAGTGAGCAATATTTCATATAGACAGGAGCACAATATAGCGAAATATAACTTTTACGCCAGTAAACCACATAATAAAATTTAGCTTTCAGCTATTTAAATTATTAATATAAAAATAATACGCAAATTGAAATTGACAAAACTTTAACACCAATAAAGCATTTTCCAAATCTCTCTCTCTCTCCCATATACACATACACACAAGCACATACATATATACACATCTTTATTATTGGAAGAGATTTTTCAAACGTCCAATGAAATATTGTTCCAAAACAAAAAACAATGGATAGCACACTCAATTTCATCAAATTAAAAATTAATACCTACTGTAAATGAAGTTACATTCAAATGATAAGAAATATTTAATAATAAATATTAAATGTTTATTACAATAATTCATAATATTTATTAATGACATAAAATAATATCCGCGAATCAAATGTGACAACCATCTCTTTTTAAGTTGAGATGCCGTGAGTCGATTCTAACAGACAATTTCGTCAATAATAAGTATTTAAATAATATGAAGATAAAACAATAAAAAGACCAAATATACAAAAAGCGCATCGTTTCCAATTGCAATAAACTTTTATACAAATATGGTTCATTTTTATCGCATGTGTATATTATAAAAATATAATTGCAAATATATAAATTGAAAGAGTATAAGAAATGTATAAATAAGTATTATTGTTGCTGTCTGAAAGTACGTGTTGCTCAAAGGAATTGAATGGTGGAAATAATATTTATAAACTGATAAATGAATTCGAAATAAAGAAGAGTAGAATTAAATATGTGAATCTATTTTAAGATATTTTTGCAATATGATTTTAAGTATTAATTACAATCGCGTAGCATTCTATTATATTATATTAGTTTGGAAATAATGGTCAAAAGTATCAAAATGTTCCATGTTTTGGACAGTTTTTTAATAATGGCCAAAAGTATCAAAATGTTCCATGTTTTGGACAGTTTTTTAATAATGGCCAAAAGTATCAAAATGTTCCATGTTTTGGTCAGTTGTTAAAGAGTTGTCAAGATTTTCAGATTTAGTTTCGGTAACCCTGTCTTCAAATAATTGGAAAACAATTAAAAAAATCTTAATTAATAAGGAAATAATCTTAATTAATAATAAAAATATAATCAGTAAGAAAATAATCTTAATTAATAATAAAAATATAATCAGTAAGAAAATAATCTTAATTAATAATAAAAATATAATTAGTAAGAAAATAATCTTAATTAATAGGAAAATAATAATCAAAAAGAGAATAAACTTAATTTATATGAAAATAATAATCAATAAGAAAATAATTTTAATTAATAAGAAAATAATAATCAATAAGAAAATAATCTTAATTAATAGGAAAATAATAATCTATAAGAAAATAATCGTAATTTATAATAAAATAATAATCAATAAGAAAATAAACTTAATTTATAAGAAAATAATAATCAATAAGAAAATAGTCTTACTTAAGCAGAAAATAATGATACTGTCATACTGAATCGGTAATAATCTTAGATTCAACATAGCATATGAACATGTGAATGCAAATATAAAGGGTAACAAGGCTAATTTTTTGGCTTAAGAGTAAATTTAGAAAAGTTGAAACGCATAGTTAATTCATAAATTTACTTTTAATAGATTTCAGTTTATTCTATAGATTTTTTAATACATTCCGACATTAAATATCTTTCTAGTTGATTGTTACATCAATGTTGATTGTTATTCGTTATCTAAAAATAAAATGCGTCAATTCAATAAAAATCTGTAAAAATGCCAGTGATTTTTTTCTGTCTAAAATGGTACCCTGCTAAGAGAAATTGTGACAAATACTATACCCTATTTAACAGAAATTTTCCAAAATGTGTATTATTTTTAAAAGGAAATTTGCATATGAAATAACAATAATTCTAATATTTTATAAAATATTTTATACATAATAAAATATTATGTTTTATATAGAATACGTCAATTTATATTAATATTATCTTTTAATTAATTTTGATTTTTAATTGTCATTTAGAATATTCTAAAAAAAATTATAATTTAAGCGATATTTCGCTGAATATTTTTCTGTAATATAAATATAAAATTACTTCTCAAATAATAAAAAAAAATGAAATTTTATGTTCGAGGACATTTTTATAAATAGTTCGACAGATAACATTACTTTTTCAAAGTTTCAAAGTAAACCTTCTAATTCCTTACATTCTTTCTTTCTTTCTCTTTTTTTTGTTTTTTTTGTTGTTGTTGTTTAATGAAGTTTTTGAAATAAGTTTGAGTTTATGAAGGATTTTCTGGCATACGAAAAAAGGCTTGATTACAAAATAACTTAATGGATTAACCTTTAACAACTGTCCACATAACCTTTAACAACTGCCAATTAAAGCCATTATAAATCTGCTGGAATATTCTATCATCATTTAAAATAAATTATAAATAATGCAGCATCTTATGACAGCTTTTTTTTTTACTTAAAATATTCATACAAGCGTAATTTATGTACAAGTAAGCGAAACTGTAATCGATATAACAAAGACTAAAGTTGTAAAATTGAATTAAAATAAGTAAAAGAGTGAATTGGGGTAAATTCGAACATTCAGATTTTGACAAGTCCATCATCTGTACCATTGATTCCAAGAACATATTCTATATTTATCATAAAACTGTTACTGTGTTATCCTGATTCTCATATGATACATGTAGGATACAGAACTGATCAAATAAACTCTTTATATTATTTACAAATGCTGTCTTGTGTTTTTATTTGGAATTTGTATTTCACTAAAAGACAGGGATAAGCATTCTAAGATGTTTAGAATCAATTTAACTGAATCAAAGCGAAAAGGCCGTCAATGCCCATTCGTCGAAGCTATGGTGGTATCCCGAGTCGTCTGTATATATTACAGCAAAATGTCCTCTGATTTTTTTGTTAAGTGAATAACCATGACGATTGTTTTTTCATTAGAGATGCTCATCCAATTGAATTAGAGTAATAGGAAGATACTTTCTGATAATACTCAAAGGAAGCATAAGCATACATTTATTTAATCCTGTTTTTTTTTGTTTTTTTTGTTTTTTTTTAATTTGGGAAGTTGTATATATGAGCGAAAGATGGTGTAGCAATATGATTATATTCATATTAAGTTTTGAAAATATTTGATAATTTTAAAAAAAGGTTATTGTTAAAAAAATCATCAAAATAATTTCAGTAAAAGAACAGAAACAGAAAAAACTGAGTAAGTAATAGACCGTTAGTATAACATCTAAATTATACATTTATTTATCGTATTTCATTATTATATAAAAGTTTTACGAAAAATGTAATGCTTCAAATATGACAAACTTACAGACTAATTTTAAATTCGCTTGTTTTAAATAAATGAATACACACACTATTGACTGATATATATAAAATGAAAGCAAACTAGCAAAAGTCTCAAATATATTTTTATCACCGAGTGATGTGCACGCAATTTCAAAATAATCAAATGGAGGTCGTGCCAGCTAATAGGTTAATAGTTATAATTTAAGTTGGAATATCTTTTGCATATTAGCTCCTTCAGATCAAGGATTAACACTGTGATTTTTCAAAAGAGGTGAGGGATTTTTTTTATCTCTCCAGAAGTAGTTCAAACTTACTTATAATGTGAGATACTTGAATTAAAAGGATTGTAAATAAATAAACTAATGAAATGTTAATTAATGAGTGATATTTAAGGATAAAAAAACAAGTTGAAATTACTTAGGGGCTTTTAATGATTTCATACAATTTCGCATTGTATGAAAAGAAAATTTTGAAGCTATTCTCATATCTATAAAAGAAACAAATTCACATCAATAATGTATATCCATATATGTTACTTATTTTATCATTAAAGTAACATACTTGACTAATCATTAATTATTAGGCTAATTTATTTTATCATTAAAATGAGATCTATAAACAAGCACATGAATCTATTGGCCAAGTATAATCGCTATAAATGGACTGAAGATATTGTAAAGTCTCGATCCGATAAAAGGTAGCGTTATGATCAGATTCTTTATTTACAGCTTTATTACATAAATTTACAGTTCATCATCTAGGTTAAATGAGTTCTAGGTTAAATGATTCTTATTCGACACAACAAGGATAGTCCCTCGAATTCTTTCGGAGAAACCTCCCTAGGAACAGCTAGCCGACTCTTTAGCGTTCTCGCAAACAGGCCGTAGCTCCAGGGATCCACGGAATCTTCTCGGGTGGAATTCTCGTCGGACACACCGCTTCTGCCTCAGTGTCCACAATTCTTCTTCTCCTCGCACTTTTATTCTGTCCCCACCCTCATTCACATCAGACCATTTTCCAGGTTATCCAATAGTCGTTCAGCAACAACTTCACTGGTCTACCGTCGACCGTGGGAATCCATTGGGGAGCTACCCTTCACAATGTAAGGAATGCAGGTTCACATCTGTTTCAAATACAATGCAGGTAGGGTCCCTTATCTGGACTCGCACTAATTGCCCAGATGTCCTTACTTTAAAGGGGTTGACCACTTGGCACTTCTGGAAGCACTTACACTGCGGTAGGGCGTCGCCATTGCTGATATTGCTGTCTGGATGCTAATTTTGGAGCGTGGGAAAAGAAACGTCACCATGGTCAAGCAGGGAAGAAGCTGAATCATTACAATATGCACTAAAACGCCTTTGTAGTCTTGCACGAATTATAAGTAATTGGAGTATAATTCAAAAAAGTAATTTCCCTTTGCAAAAATGCAAAAAAGGTAAAGTGCTGAGAAAAGCTCCGTTACTGTTTTTGAGAATTTGGACACATTCTCATTAAGCAGTGATAAGGTGAGTAAAAACACAATACGCTACTTTTGGCTTGTCTCTAAATCGATCGAAACTCACCGAATGTAAATATTATGGAATAATATTTTTTTTGTGCAAATTATAAGTATATCTTTAATTTATCTTTCACAACTACTTACTAAGTAATCTCAATGCCACGCCATTACACTTGTTACCAATACAATTGTTATATCCGGCGTTTAAGAACCTTCAGTTCAAGTACTAGACGACACTCCCCTCACATCGACAAACATTTTTGTTTGAAGTCTTTCGACAACTAGGATTTACGAAGAATTATAAAATATATTAGAATTCAAAAGAACTATCCAAATAGAAATAAAGGAGCAAGCTGTATTCCGACGGCGTCCCAGGTTGCAATAATTCTTTTCAGTTCTTCATTGGACGTCAATGAAGTTTGCTGTTTCATTTTTTAATGATAGCCTAGATTTTAAAATAGGTGACAGGTATTGCTTCAGTCACATCAAACAGTGTTTTTGCTTCATGAAATTTTAACTATGGCAATGCTCTCACCAATGGTCTTATAATCTACCCTTCTTTCATCGACTAACAGATGGTTTTAAAGAATTTCAAATAGTTTAGAATATTATGGCAGTATTTCAGTTTTATGATGATTGCATTGTAAATAATATATTATTCGAGTTTACAAATGTATATAGTAGATGCTCTAAAAATTTCAAAAGTAAAATGCGAACAACGTTTATCTGTCATTCATAACCAAGCGGAACTTATTTTATGAATTGTCCTCTTTTATGGAACATTAACTATACAGGATTGCCGCTTAAATCCCAAACACACATACTACCTTAATTTCAGAACGGCGGTAGCTATATTCATGAAAGTAGTGCTAGGTGTAGTAAAATAGCTACGCCCTACGTAATACGACCGCTTACAGCGCCAATATATTGGTTAGTTTGACTTAGCCTGGCGTTAGCACTCCTTTCTTAAAAGTGGTACAAGATAATGGAAAAGTGTCAGTTATAAACCCTTATCGATATCAAAGCGAACTTTATGCGTATTAATATTAAGAACAGAATGCTTAAAATTCACATATACTTATTTGTAATTTTGGAAAATGTGATTCTTTTTTTTTCATTTTTCGAATAAAATAATGATTTCCAATATACACCTCTTACCGCTTGACTTGAGAACGACGGTAACTATATTCATGAAAGTGATGTCCAGATGTAGTTAAGTATCTACGCTGTATGTGGTACTGCCACTTACAATGCTACCTAATTGCTAGTTAGAGTTCCATCTTGCGCTAGCAGTCCTTTCGTAAACACTATACAAGGCAAGGGGACAGTCAGTTTTAAGATTATAGATCGTTATGAATTTAGAGGTGCAATTTTCGTATATTAATAATAGGAAGATAACACTTAAAATGCTGATTTATTTGTTTGAATTTTTAGAAATTGAGACATCACAAGACATAGATAAAACGTAAATTTTGAGACAAAACAATAACAGCAATGTACTTTCTTCTGTAGAAATGACTCATACTGAAGGTTTCCGCCAGCATTGCAGAACATCCTACAGCGTTTAACTGTTGGTTTTGTTAGTATAAAAGTTATTATGGTAAAAAGTGAAGATGATATGTAAACAAGTATTCATATCTGCATAGTGAAGTGCAGATATGAAATGATGAACTTCGAAATGAACACCGAAGTGAGAAGCTTGAACACCGAAAATAAAAAAATATATTCTGATAGCTCTTTTTTTTTGTTTGTTTGTTTCCTGTACTCGTTTCGTGACGTCACAGTTCCGGAAATAGTGAGACAACAAATTTGGATATTGTGTATTTTGTTTAGCCTTAATGAGCATATGACTTTTTTTTATTAAACTGATAATGCTCTACAACTTTGTAAGTGACATTTTTTTTTTTTTAGTTTCTTCCGATTTAGATACAGGAGACGTAACTATGAAATTTGCTACTAGGTGACACTGATACTGGTCACATCGAGTAGTTCTTTGCTATGTTATTATACCTACACACCATTTTCATGAATACAGTTGTTTTCATTTTAACGTTAAGAAGAGGATATTTAATTGATCAAACCTGTATTGTTAAAAAAAAATTATTGAGGTATTTTTTGAGAATTTATTGCACATATTGATTAATACGTGCTTCCTTTTAGCAATAACAATAATCTTCAATGGACTTTCAATCGCAGATATCCTTCATTTCAACCTTATTTTCGAATTTATTATTTTTTAAATCTAAAATGAAAAGGGAAACCATAAATACTACGAATCTCAAAAAAAGCAAACGTAATGCTCTTTCTTCGAGAAAATGTTGGAACAGTTGAAGAAAAATACCTTTCGGGACTCCATGTAAATTCCTGTTCAGAAATTACCACTGCTTATCTGCAGAAAAAAACGTATATTCAGTGGTTTTTCGCTACCAGTCAGACTAAGCTTGAAGTAACAGACCGAAGTCACATTATAATATGTATTTAAATACCGGATGACTATTTTACTCTAAATTAATCAAATATTCTATCCAAGTCCCAATGTGGAATCCAATTTTGTAAAATTTTGTTGAAGATAATATCGCAGAATAAATTAGGGAAATTTCTTGGAAAACTGAACAAATAGGCTAATAAATAAGAGTTGAGGTAATATGTAGCTAATATTCAATCTAAAAAAAAAGATTGGTATGAAATGTACTGTTTGTTTCAGCATCCGTTGAAGACCACTTTAAAGGATACTGAAACCCGCGACCACCATGAAAGGATGTGCGTATTTCCGGAATTAATTTTATTGCTAAATGCAAACGTCTCCTCCTTTTATCTTTCCTCTCACTCCTATTTTGAGGAATTAAAACCATCCTAACGCATGTGCAAAAGTAAGGAGGGTCTTTAGAATCCTTTAGCAAACTATAACTGTACTGACCAAAAGATGATGTTATTTATCTTTAAGTTAATATTAAATTTGAATTTAGTTTAAGTTTGCGCATTGTTTTAGTTGATATTTGTTGGGTCTAAAGACAATTTATTCTGAAACACAAAGTAATTATTGTTTACACTATAAATTAGAGTTGCTCTATATTTTACAACCACTGTAGAGTTATTTAGTTTATTTAGAGCAACTGTGGCGCCATAAGAATTATCTAAGTGTTGCATGTCATACTTATACAGAAGATAATAAGTTATCTCAAAACATAACTTATTGGTTAAACGCAAATATTTCGCAAATAACGTAGCGTTATTTAGCTTGTTTAGATGAAATTTAGCTACATAAGCACTGTATGAAAGCTTGCATATCGTAGTTTAATTTGAAATATTAATACTTTAAAATCGCAACACCTAATTACAAAGGCAAAATGTCGATTGAGGATCTTTTTGATGCTCCTTTATATTAAAAGTAAGATACCGGAATTTTCAGTTCCATTTCAAAAATAGAGTAAATACTGGTCACATACATATTTTTCTTCAAAATAATATCACCGTCCTTTTTTTTGTTTCATTCTTTCAATCTAATAAAAAATTATGTATGTTATTGAATTTGACAACGAGGCTCCGAATCCATATATACGTTAAAAAAATTAAAAGCAAAGTGACAAACTCTTAATTTAAATTTAATTTTCTACATATGGATGCCAAATGGAGATATTTTAATTAAATAATTGGAATGAAGAATTACTTCATTCATGGATAGCTTCTGGTTTAAGAATTTTAAAAACGTTAACTGCATTAAATCTTTTTGTTTTTCTGAGTGACTATTATTGGCATCGACTAGGGTTTTTAATTTCGTGAAATAATGCAAAACGATTTGCATTTTCTCAGTTTCCGAATTTTTATGTACACTATTTTGATTAAAGGTAAATGAATTGCCTTATTGTTTTGCTTCTGCAACAATCAATGGAAATAAAGGAATGGGATTAATTCCCAACATGTATTTTCCTTTATATTCGAACTTATAATCATCCAAAATAACTTTCTACTGGTATTTGACTAAATTCTTACAACAATTGACGAATGTATATGCGGGAGATTTTAACAGTGATGAATGTCGAGATAATAGATCTATGAACGACTTGGCATCAATAAAATTATCAAAGAATTCTTTCGTTTCTATATTATTTTGCTTCTTTCCATTTCCATTTATGCACTGTTAAAAAAGCTTTGTTAAAAGCTATTCTATATATATAGAATATATTCAATATATATATATATATATATATATATATATATATATATATATATATATATATATATATATATATATATATATATATATATATATATATTGGTGGAATCAGAGTGCAGGTTTGAAGACAAAGACGTTGTATTTTTAATTTCGTTTTATTCTCTCTCGGCAGGCATGATACAAGCAGGCGTAGAGCGGCACAAAAGCAGAAGTAAGAAAGAATGGAGAAGGGCCTAAACAAATGATCACTAGTCTTATATAAGATGGGATTTCCGGCCATGCGCAAATTCAATACACGTGGTGCCCTTTGACACCTTTTCAAGGGCACCGAAGGGGTCACTTTCATTGGATACGTAGTACTGATGGCGCATTATTTTTACAAAGGAATTAATTAAACCGAAAGTGGAATTGGATCAAGAAATAAGAAAATATTTTTAGAATGAAGTTACTATGGGCTAAATTAAGATAAAATCTTGAAAATTAATTAAATTGAATTAGAATTAAAATATCATTATATATTTATTTATATATATATACACACACACACACACACACATAAAAGGACTAAATAATTATTGCACTCAGTATTTCCTAAACCAAAATGGATAACACATGAAACCCATTAAGAATACAGAACGCATTATCCGATTGCACAGTTATTGACTACTTTCTTCAACTTCTTTCACAATCATAAACTAAAACTGGCAATAACTCAATCAAATAAGAAATCAATTCAAAACCAAATTGTTTTAGTGCAGTATTAACGAATTACTTCACAAGGTACCATGCCTCACGTAATAATAAAAACAAATACAGTTCGAATACAAGTAACTTCAGCTGTATCACGTGACATTTGATATAAGCCGATGATGCCGGATCATGGATGAAGAAAACCACCAAATTAAATGTGGCACATGGCAAGTATTGCTTGGGAATAAAAAAAAAATAGATAAAAAAGGAAAAGAAACGAAGTCAATATTGCCGAAAAGGAGAGAATTCTTATGGGGAGAGAAAAAAAGCTGGGGGAAAAAGTTTTTTCTTCTGTTTTTTATCTAAAGTTGCTTATGGTTCTACTAGGCTTAGAATCGGAAGAGGCTATGTTTGGGGTCAATAATATTGCCATTGCAAAACTTGTTGGCGATAAAAAACACACACATTTTTTTCGGGATTGAAACGCAGTGGTATGAAATTTTTATTAACTTTATGCAAATGCTGTTTTATATTATGGACGAAAATATATTTCACTTAAATACAACAAAGTAGAATTATGTTTCTGTAGCTTTTTTTTTTACTTTCTTATATACTTTGTATAGAGAGGGTATTGGTAATAATCGAAAAATTTGAGTTCGAGATTTTGACGAATCCCCACTTTTTTGATCTGCATGAGTTCAAAAATCACAATTCTGGAAAATGTCTGCCTGTTTGTGGCAAAGATAATTCAAAAACTCTTTGAACTAAATTGTTGAAATTGGTACACTGTCTTTACAACAAATTTCGAGCTTTCTATCAAATTTTGAGAAATTCTCTTCTGTTAGACTCCCTATTCCAACACGAACAATCTCTAAATTATAGGCAAGTAAAATCGCTTACCTTTATTGTTTTGTTGGAATCACTTTGTTTACATATTGATGTTGTTGTCTCCATCTGGTTACAGCTGAAAATCTCAAATTTCTAATTAGTGGCAGGTTTAGTGATTACGCCTTCATTAATACGAGGAAGCTATCTTTAAGATTATTTAATAGATAGATTCAACTCGATTATATTTTACATGATTAAGAATATATTTACAAATTAGAAGAGAATACAGAAACGCGTTCATTGGTTTGCCGCTAAAACGAGAGGAAGTAAACAAATTCCTGTTGGCAGGGAGGGAAAGTTCTTTTTAGTCAAAACTGGTTCCGGTTAAGTCCTTGTTTCCGACACACCCACTGTTAGAATATAATTTAACAATTGCAAAACGAAGAGCGACAGATACAAAATTCGATACACAAATTTAGTATCTATAGTGCCTGCCAAATTTTGAACCAAATCACAGTGCGGGTTTACTGTCTCTCGGTCTATACGTTCAGAGGCATGAAAACGCAATAACAAACAAATAAAAAACGCAATGACTTAAATACATAAAATTTAGTACTGGATTTTTTGACTACAATTGCAGTTTTTTTGTCCAATCTTTGCTTCAATCGATTGGGGAAAACATGTAGTATAAATCCTATTAACTCATGCCAAGGATTAATCGCCAAATATCTCGCCAAGAATGACACGATAGATTCAGTAAAAATGTTAAATTCAGGTCAAAAGTTAATATTTCATAACTATTGTACACCAATGCCATCATGTAAGGCTTTTTTTGGCATGATAAATTAATTAAAGAATTTGGAGAAAGTTTTAAGGAGAACACCCTTGCTAGTTTATATTTATGATAATCTTGATACCTTAAGAAAAATGTTTTTTTTTCTTTTTGTTTTTACTCAATCCAAATTCCGCACCCCCCCCCAAATAGAATTGTGGTCCATTTCACAAGATCGTATAATAAGAGCAGTTTCACTAAGCATATTGTGAGAATTTACCACTGTAGCAGCAGAAACAGATCTCGCAGCTTTATTAAAACTTATAGTTTTGTTTAAAAGGTGATCACGTATCGAACTACGGATTGATACTGATTAAACAGTAAATGCAAATTTTAATTGAATCAAACTTTTATCACTTTTCAGTGTTTGTCTTTCAGTTTTGTGACTAAAAGATGTTTTATAAAGTTGTTGCTTTACTTTTGAATAAATTTAAAAATATAAATATTTGATCATCTATAAGCTGGGTAGTTAAATCTTTTAATCTAGCTATTCGATTCAAGTTTAAATACATAATCAGGGCCTAAATTGCCAGTAAAATAGCCATTTGTTATTTCTCCAAAGCACGGGGCTGGATTCTGGTCGTGAAATATAAATTTTTTTGCAAAAAATTTGAAAGTATCATTTTATTTTGATTTGATTATTTTTTTTATCTTATCTACAAGAATTATGCTCACTAAAAAGGATTTTCTAATTTAATTTAAAATGGGCTGATTGCTTTAAATGACGATTTTAAGTTATATAATGCAAATAATAATTGCATTTAATTGTTATTTTTAGTATCTTTACATGTTTAGGATCATAAAACAATTGTCTACAAAATTTGTGCTCTTAAAATTGTAATTCCACTGAAATTATCTTTAAGTAGAAATGGGAGTTGACATGAATTGCATTACTATTTTTCAAAATTTATCAAATTTTGTAATCGAAGTTGAAAACTGATTTTACAGATTATATTAAATGCTATAAATTCTGAAAACTGGCGAATGTATATCAAGATAAAACTTGTTATTCTGGTAATTTAGATAGTTTTTATTCAACGTTATGTATTTACGTAACTTTTTTCAAAGTTTCCAATTGTGTTAATTTCAATTTATCTTTTTTCTTCTAAATGAAATTCGTACTTTGCAGTTTCTTGAAATCAAAATTTTTGCAGAACTTTATTTATTTTTTAATATGCTTTATTAGATTGACATATACAAAGTGTATATTTCCTTCTTCTTCTTTTCTATGCCCTAAATTGAAAGTTGGAGAAATGGAAAACTTTTCTGAAGAACCTTTAGTACCGAAACTGCACATTTGAAGAAAATGCGTTCACAGACTAAGTAGATACATTACAGGTGAAGAACTGATGCTTTCGTCGCTTTCGATGGAATTTAGAGACAAAGAGGATTGAGAGATCCTTTTTAAATCTTTCATTGCATGGATAGAAAATTTCTGCATTTACAGCCTGAAATCTTATTTTGATTGACATAAGCTTACAAGGAAGAGCGGAATGTCATAAAAAACGAATTTAAATTTGTAGTTTTGCATTATATCCATGGTTTTTTAAAAATTTGTAAAGAGATTTTTTAAGATATAAGATTTACAAATTTGAAAAAGCTTTATTATTATATTATTCACTATTTTATTAGTAACTCTTTAATTAAATGGAAGCCATTTAGAAAATCGCAATAAAAACTATAAAATATTATTTGCTTGGAATAAAATAAAATGGAAAGAGATGTGTTGGTATGAAACAACTTCATTTTTGAGACAACATAAGTACTATCACCAGTGATGACAGAACACGGACTATTCCTATAACGATATTCAATTTGAGTTCTTTTTATTGCATACTTATTCTTTCCTAGGTTTGAAAATCCATAACTGAGGTCCATAACTTTGATGCATATTACTGGGTTAAATAAATTAACCTCATTGCATTGCGTCAATAAAAAAGAGTTTATTCAAATTAAAAATTTATTAAAGATATTATTTCTAAGTTAGATGGGTAAATATAAAATATTATATTTATTCAAATATAATTTTGAAACAGAATTATCTTTTTTTTTATTGCAAAGCTACTGATTATTTACTGCATTTTAGAAATTATTGTTTTATTTCATGGTATGCATTTCCTTGCAAGATTCATAGGAAATCGACGATGAGCTCTAATGAAAGTTTTAACCCTTAACTGGGGAAGGGAAAATTTAGGACTTAACTGGGGAGGTGCGGTCTACGAGACCGCATTTTCTTTACATTCAAATTTAATTTTCTATTGGAAGTATTGTCAATGTATTCTGCAGATATTTTTCTTGATTTATAAATATGCTTTAGAAATTTTTCAAAATATATTATCATTGAAAAAGTAATTGCGTTTGAACATACATTTTCTTCTCAAATTACATGTTACAACAAATAATATTCTTGAAAAGGCATATTACTTATTATTTTTTAAATCATATTAACACATTATCACTAGAAAACACATTATCACAAGAAAAAATTATTATATATCCACATACATATCAGAATCTCCTGAATGCGAACTTTCATTGAAAACTCTTCTCTACAATTATCATCATCACTTTCTGCTTCATTTAAATGTCTCTGGAGTTTTGCTTCATTACGAGGATCTGTAGGTTGGATGTATTTCAAGAACCAAGTTTTAGCGCTATTCGCTAACCCTTGTTTAATACTGGAACACTAAAAGGGAGGAGCGGTCTCACAAACATCTTGGAAAGAAATAGCTGAATTACACTGGCAGAAAAAAATTCCAAATACCAAGAAAAATTACTGTAGAGTAATGAAATTCGGACAATGCATTTGTCTAGTTAACATATTTAATTCATTAAATTTTCAAGATCGCAGGTTAATTTAAGCTCAAGAAAATGCATTTCAAATGTGAAATGCTGTTACATTAATAGCCGGTGTAACCTCCAGAATTTTGAATGAAAGTCTGCAAACGTGCGTTCATTGTGTCATACAGGGGCCGAATGTCACATTGTGGTATGTAGTTCCATGTTTGTTGTATTTGCTCTGTTTATACTGGGACGGTCAGTGCTGGCTGTCGTTGATGCTGGATTTGTCGTCCAATGATATCCCATACATAGTCAATTGGAGACCGATCTGGTGATCTCGCAGGAAAAAGTAGTATGTCGACACTGTCTAGCACGTTGCGTTACAACAGTGGTATGAGACCTAGCGTTATTCTGTTGGACCCCCCCCCCTTGAATGTTGTTTGTGAATGGCAGAAATACAGGTTGAATTAACAGACTGAAGTACAAATTTTCAATCAGTGTGTTTGGGATAACACCGAAAGTACTCCTACTGTCATAGGCAATTGCTTCCCAGACCATGACTCCAGGTGTAGGTCCAGTGTGTCTAGGACGCAGACAGTTTGGTTTCAGACGTTCTCCTGACCTGTTTCTGACAACACGACCATCACTGGCACCAAGGCAGAATATGTTTTCATCAGAAAACGCAATATATCGCCACTCCGTTCTCCAATCAGCCCTGGCTTGACGCTACTGGCGTCGCAAATGGCAATGGCTTGGAGTTAGGGGAATGCACGCTATAGGACGCCTGCCTGGGAACTGCCCTTGAAGTAACCGATTTCTAACAATTCATTGTGACACTGTGGTACCAATTGCAACTCGAATTTCTGCCATAGACGCAGTACGATGCGCCACAGCTGTACGCCGAATACAGCAGTCTTCCCTTTCAGTAGAGCCACGTAGCCGTCCAGAACCCACTTCGAAGCAGTACCATTCCTTGACCACTGCTTTCAACAATCATGCACAGTAGATACATTCCGGCCAAGTCTTCCTGTAATATGGCGAAAAGAAAATCCACCTTCTCGTAGTCCTATTACACGAACTCGTTTAAACTCGGTAAGCTGTTGATAATGGCTTCTTTGTCTTATTAAAGGCATATTTGACTAACATCAACTCAATATATCAAATTTCAAAGATAAATAATGCTCACGAACTTTACAGCACGCATTATCAGCAAACCTGATTTGCAAGTCCTGAGTGGCGCTACTAGCGCCACACTTATGCTCGAAGCACAAAATCTGAATCATTGTCATCTTTCATCTGTATAAACAAGTCTACCAAATTTTGTTTATCTAATACAAGTCTTACTTGGTGTTGGGAGTTTTTTTCTCGCTGGTGTATTTTAAACAGCATCCGCTGAAACCGGTTGATAAAGTGCACATATATTAAAGTCACAAAACAGGAAGCTACAGGGTCAATCCATTCGATTGAGTTAAAAATAGAATAGGGGTGACCGAAAGTCCATCGTTAGCGGTCTGATAGACCTCACCCCCCCCCCAGTAAAGGGTTAAATGTACAGCTTATGCATCGTTAAGGCTCCTTTTATAGAGGAGATTGGAAAATTTTCAAAAAATAATTGTCTTATTTATTCTTGAAAAATGTGCCTAAGAAATAACTGAATATGATTTCTTACTACCGGGTCTGATTTATTATTTATCACATTTTACAAGAATTCCGAAATCTACTAGTTTTGATTGAAAATCCTTTTTTCATTTTCTCGCATATGTAGTACAAAAAAAATTATAGTAATCGTCAAGAAATTCAAACTCGAGAGTTTGACAAATCACCACGTTTTAGACCTCCCTCAGTTCGAAAAACACATTTCTGGAAAATGACCATCTGTGTATCTATCTGTGAAAAAAATATCTTAAAAATCTTTTGATCTATACTGATAAAATTTAGTATAAGTTCTTTATACAAAATTTGTATATTTCTGTCAAATTTTGGGCAAAATCCTCTCTCAGAAAGTCAGTTTTCCCGGCTATTTGAATACGAGTTTACAAGATAATTACAAAACGAAGAGAATTATAAGCGCTCTAATATGATTATATACAAGAAAACGCCGCGCGGCATGCACAGAAGTAAGAAAAGGGAAAAAAGGGACGAACAGATGATGACTTGCATTATATAACATAGGATTTCCGGCCACGCGCCGAGGGAATGACCTTTGACACCTGTTCAAGGGTACCGAAGTATCACTCTCATGTGAAACGTAGTTCTTGATGGCGCATTATTTTTACAAAGGGATTAATTAAACCGAAAGTGGAATGGAATCATGAAATAAGAGAATATTTTAGAATGAAGTTACTATGGGCTAAATTAAGATAAAATCTTGGAAATTAATTAAATTGAAATTAGAATTAAAATATCATTACATATATATATATATATATATATATATATATATATATATATATATATATATATATATATATATATATATATATATATATATATATATATATATTGTTAGGAAATTTCCGGGTTCGTTTGGATAGTGGAAGTTATATGGTGTAGAGAACACTCAATCAGCAGGCGGCAGTAGAAAATAAAACAACGACGTTTATTTACACGAAGACAGTACAGGACAGCACAAAGACAACTATTTACAGCATAGAGAAGGCAATTATCTTCCAGCTGAGACGTGCACACAGCAGCATACAACGAGACTCTACTGCAGACAGTAGATCACAGCTTAGTTCAGCCCTAGCTTGACTCCGTTGCTGCTCTGCTAATCTCTGGAAGGTCAGTTCATTATCGTCGATTCCGCCTACCACCCCGGCAGCTGCAGACTGCCTCCTTTTATATATTTCAGGAGGCGGGGCTAGAAGCCTCTCAACCAATCAGGAACGTTCGAGGCGTATCTCGGTTTCTAATGGACGCATCGGCAAAATTCTCGATGTTTCGGGTATAATCTATTTTGGCGCCAAAGTCGCCAAACTCGTCGCCAAGTCGCCAAATGGTCGCCAAGTTCTGGGACCTCCGACGCGACACCCGGACTCCGTCAATACAGATGACTGTAAAACAATCTTTCTGATGACGGAACCAACTAAGCTGGGAAGCAGCATCACAGATTCGTAACAATATTTCAAAAAAAGGTTGAACAATATTTAGTGTTTGAGTTGTAATAAAAGTATATTCATCCGTTTTTTTTATTTTTTTATTTCGTCAACATTTTGTTAAGAAATCTTCTTAACATGAAGTAAATAAATTCATGCAATAATTTTCCAAATGTTACACATCATATCGCTTCTTAGATATATTAATTTGAACACAACACCACAATACATTTCTCTTTTTTTTTGTTTTTGTAAGAAATTAAATAAAATAGAACAAACAATTTTCAGCATATTTATCAACTGCTAAAGTAAATCGAATATAGATAGGATTTATTGATTAATAATTTGGCAGTGAAAATATTTTTAAAATAATTTATATTATTGAACTTGGTACTTTACATTATCATTTTACAAATATCAAATCTCCTTAGTAAAAATTTAAATAAAATGTTGATATCTTAATTCGTTCTTGTTAAAAATCTATTCTACAATAAATAAATTCAGTTATTCAGTAGATAAAGGTAATATGTATTTTATGGAATGTATTTTCTTAATTACACCTAAAATTCTAAAAATCTTTCAAATTATGAAATATTGATTGAAATGTAGCATTAATACTACGTACTGACATTGAATTCCTGTATTTAGTTACTAAAAATGTAATTTAAATAAAATGGATAATGAAATTTCTATAAGTAGAGAATGTGAAAAGAATTAGAGGATTTATATCTATAAATTAGAGAATAGATATCTATCTTTATATCTATATATAATATTATCTTTATATCTCTAAAGATATGGAGATATTGTTTGATGAAAATTACCAAAAGAGTATTTATGACATAATTTCAGCGTTTTTAATTCCTTTGTAAATCATCTTTAGTTACTGAAAATTAAGTATTTTATGAAGCCATATTGAGTGCAAGCTACTTTGCAAAAAAAGTTCTGATTTTTCGATGTTTTTAGAAACCATCAATTAATGCTCTAAATAGTTAAGTATGATATCAGAAGTAAATAGCAAAATAAGTTTCAAGCTAAACAAAACTTTTTACTTCCACTATTTTTTGCACTTTGTCTTGATAAGCAGGGATAATTATCTTAATTGATATGTATGGTAAAATACTACTTTTGTTTTCTTGGATAACGCATTTCATCGCTTCAATTTATAAGGTAAGAGAAAAAGATTTTATTTTTTCTTGAAAGCGAGGATCTTCTACTTAATATCGTTTGCAGTTGGGTAAAAGTATCGTTTTATTTTGTTTCAAAATTGGAAGACTTTGAATTAGTGGCTTCCTTAGAGATTACATCATTATAAATTTTTATAAGATGTATAAAAATTTAATAATATTTTATGTTTTTCTAGGATATAATCTTTTTTTTTTGTTTGAAAAAGTATTTTAATAAGTTTTGAGAGCATGTTACGCATGATATTTAATTGCCATTATATTATGGACTAACTTTTAATCGAAATTCTCGAAGATTTAATTTACTCGTCAGAATCTTAACCAGAAAGTTTTGGCCTTACCTGTTTACCTGCTGTAACATGTATGAAAATTATTACCTAAATAATTTTTAACAATTTTTGTAAGTTGGGCCAGAGATGTGGCGATAAGAGTACTAGAATACATATTAAAAACAATAATATTTTCCATTAAGTGTGATAATACTGTGTTTTAAAATGCATAATTGTCAATTATGCTACTGTTTTTAAGTATAACTTAAAAATAATATTAAAGAGAACATGTGAGTTAATGGTTTTATAAAATGTAACATGTCATGAAATATTATAAATAAAAAAGCAAATTCACAAACAAACAATGCTACTAACAATTCTGTTTGTGTAAATTCAAAATGATACTATCCATTTATTACATATACAATTATCGAAAAAAACAACAACCAAGAAACATTTGTGTGTGTGTGTGTGTGTGTGTGTGTGTGTGTGTGTGTGTGTGTGTGTGTGTTTCCATTTTTTCAATGAAATTCATATGGGGTTACGTCTGAAATAGTAGCAAAATAAATAACTATCCATAAAGCTTCAAAAAGTTGCTTTTTCTTTGACTTCTTTTAAAGTCAATTATTCTAAAATGTTTGGATCGGTTAGAGGTCATTACATTTATTCATGTAATTTTTGGTGAAACTGAATATTTTGCCAGGTTTGTTTCACTTTAATGAAAAGTCACACACCAATTTTTATTAATATACACGGTCATTGTTATATCCGAGTTACATAACATTATGTACAGAATACATTAAATTAAAATGTAATAAACCTGAAATTTTAAAATTTAGAAGAATTATAAAATTTTAAACTGAAAGTTATAAAAAATATGTGCAATATTTTTCGATATAGTGTTTATTATAATGTATAATAAACCTCGTCCAATTGCAGCATTAAAACATTTATATGTGCGACTATTATCGAAGTAAGACCTAAAACAATACTAAAAAAAATCTCAGTAACCTCATAAAGAAATTCTTGCAGTAAAATAGATACTAGCTGAAAGATTATGTTTTGAATTTTAATAGAACGTAAAATTTGTTCTCGCTTCATAATGTTTTGCCAGTGCGCATCAAAAACACAATTCGAAACGAGTATGAATATAAAAATTGAACATAAACAACTTATAAATGCAAACATTTTAGAGTAATAAAAAGTTAGATTTTTTACCCCAACTATATTTTTTCTTTTAAGTCAGCCATTAGAAATCCATTTTGTTTCCATTAAGCAAATCAATATCCCATAATCAATTTCTAAAAATTTTAAATTAATATATTTTCATCGAAAACGCATAAATGTAAAATGTTTTAAATCCCAGGCAGCACAAGAAGTGATTTAGAAATGCATTATGGAGAGCTACTTTATAACCATGAAACAAAACGTTAATTAAAAATGCTTGAAAACCACATAAATCTCAACCGCATAAATCAAATTAAAACGTAATTTTTTTTATTGCACCTTAAAATTGAAAACATAATATAGTCTAGAAATTATAATTATTCTTTCTTTCATTTTATAACAAAGCATTTTTAATATCGTAAGTTATTCAATTCATATTTTTAACGGACTCAAATATATTTCTCTCTGTACTTTAATTTAACTGATGATGTTCGAACAGGCGTATTCTTTTCTAATTTAATAAAGTTATAAATGGTGTCACATTATAATTAATCTGCTATCAAAGCGTAACATTTTTGACATTATTCTCAAAGAAATAAATGTTTCCTTCGGATTGATAGCTTACACTACTATGAAAATTTTGAAAGTTTTCGAATTTATTTGTACAAATTACAAATATTTTGATTAAATTATTTGATTTATAAGTAATATATTTTTCCTACATGGGAATTAGCATAACTCCATTATCTGTTATATAATATAGTTTAATATGTAGCATTTGTTCCCTTTCAGATATTACAACTGCAGAGCAAAATTATTATGGGTTTGCCTTATTGCCTTAAGGTAGATGACTACGTTGAAAAGTTAATTCTTTTGCTACATCATGATTTTTTTATTTAATATTCCAAATGTTTTAACAGATTTCTTTGCGAAACCATTAGAAATTCTTTGGAGAAAATGTAATAATTCTCCCACATTGAAGTAATTTGGGAGAAATTACACTGATTTTTATATCATATATATTTAATATATTTACATCTTTAGATGTCATTTTCTAAATTTTAATATCTGATAGAATTTTCTTTCAAAAAAACTTAATTGACTTAATTTAATTAAACTTAAGCTAATTTTTGATTGAAGTTTGATATAATAATTTCTCAATATGTTCTGCAAAAAGTAATTTATTCATTTAAAAATATTTTATATTTGTTTTAGTGCTTCAAAATAAGGAAAAAATTAAAAATTTCATGATATTTACCAGTTGAGTCCTAGTATTTAAGGAATAGATAGAAATACTGCCTAATGTTTCAGTTCAGTAACTAGATATTTTATTTCTTAAAAATTTAAGTAATTAAGGTAAACCTTTAAACTAGAGGATATTAGTTTTATGCCTCTTATTAGCCAAAAAAGCTCTTTTTTCCAATTTTTATATGTTTTTTTTGCCATTTAATTGGTATATTTTGGTTTTATAAATGTTTTTAAAATCTGTATTATGCAAGTATTAAAAAATATAACTATTTTTTGAACATTTTTTTTTAAAGTTATGCCTATAGTAAGCACATAATCTTACTAATTAGATAATGGTAAAGTCATCGGTTTGCCGTCTTATTTATATATTTCTTAACACAATATTAGCATTAGTCAATATTTGACCCGAATTCTACTTTCATACGCATGCTAAGGAACAAATTTTTGTTCGCTGGAGTTTTTATTTGTCATTTGTTAGCGCGTATGTTAAACTGGCACGTTAACAAGGTAGTCCAAATAGACAATCCAATAGACAGCCAATCAAAATATCTGATTATTATTTTGCATTTCTTTATGCAATGGACGTTTAAAAGAATTCATTTATAATTAATAAATATGTTCTCCTTAAAATTAATAACTAAGCTTTTACTAGTTTTGAAATAAAATGCTACATCGTTATTAAAAAAATTTTTCTTTTTATTAGCCATTAGTCAGTTTTCATTTAGCCATTTCTACAAAAGATAACTTTCAAATATGTCTTGATTTTTAGACTTAGATAGTTATATCATCTTCATCTCATTTATGATTCTGCATTTTAAAGTTTCGTTTTTCTTTAAAAGAAAAGTTTGTAAGTGGTTAGAAATTCAGAAAGTTTGATCTCTTTCTTTACCACACTTGGTAACATAATTTACTTTGGAATACATATTTTTATTATTCTTAAAAAGAAGTGTAAAAAGAAATATAATGAAAATCTTGAATACTATTTTAAGACAGGGATCAATTAAGCTCAAATTGGCGAAACTTATCGGTAGAGTTAAAACTATGGAAGAATGCATAAATACCTAGTATATCTATAATGGTTGAATTACGTATTGTCTTAAACAAGCATTGATGATTTTTTTTTTGGAATTTTTTAAGATGGTTTCTCGTTTTTTGCAATACATCTATTCGAGATACAGTGCGTGATCCCATACAAAAATATTCTGCTGAAGAATATTATAGTTTTGCTTTTTCCTCTGAAGGCATCGAATCGTGATAATTTACAGCAATATTTTTATTTCGCTGAAGGCTTTTTTCAATGGCAAAACATTTACGACATTTTCCTTCACTGGAAATAGTTTTTTTTCCTTTCAGAGAGTGCTATATTTGCATGTGGTTTAATGTGCCCATGCGTGCAACGTGACAGCAATTTTCAAAATCTGCAGCTCAAAATACATTTGCTTGCGTATGATAAATAGAGGAATAAAAACATTCAAAATCATCTATATTATGAAAGTAAAGACGCAGCCTGTATCTTCAAGCAAAATGTACTCTAGAAATTTTGTATGCTATGTCATTTTCGTTGTTCTTGCAAAACCATCTTTATCAAATTAATTTTCAATAAAATTTCAAATAATTGATTATAATTTGTCTTGCATTCTTTTCTTGTTTATTGCATACTAATCTTATACGTATCAGCGAAGAAATCTAAGGTGGATCTATAGCCGCTTCTTAAAATAGAATTATTGTGAGTAAAAATGACTTTGAAGTTGAAATGATGTTGTGAAAGCTGAAGCTGAAGAACGGTTATCGAACACTGGACTGGTTTCTTTGCAGAAGGGATCGAAAGACATGTACCATGCCTCCCCGGCTCGGAGGTAATTACGTTCAAAATTAGATTTTGAATGGAGCTTTAACACACATATAAAGTTATTATAAAATTATATATTAAATGATGTGTATTTAGGTAAATGCATAGAAATACATATAATTAGAATTTCCAGAGTTATTATTATAATATTTTTATCAATCTGCTTTTTTAAAATAAAATTATCCAATTCCGCATCATAATTTGTAAGCATATGAAATAATGAGCCAAGTCTGACTCTAATGTCCTACCAAAAGTATAATAATTCGATTCTTACCAAATAATATTTTTAGAGGCAATTTTTATCTCAGATATATGCATAAGAGTTTAGCTATCACATAGGATATGTAAAGTTATAGAATTTAGAAAAAAAAAATTATCTTATATGCAGTTTGCTACAACAACTAAAGATTCATTTTGTTAGAAATATCTTCTTAAGATAAGTAACTACACTAAAAAGGCATTTTTGTACGAATATATGATTTTTTAAAATTTTGCATTTTTTAATATTCAAGCAGATTTTTTTTAAACAATTAGAATTTTTTTTTTAATTCATAAATTTTGAAGAGTTACACTGATTTTCATATGTTTAAATGTTATTTTACATCTTTAGATGACATTTTATCAAAAATCTTTGATAGAAGTTCATATGAAAATCTCCTAAATGAAAATTTAATGTATATATTTTATTCAAATTTTGTATAGTAATTTTTCAATATGTTCTGTAGTTCATGAACTATAGAATAAGTAATTTATTCATTTAAGTATATTCTATAGCTGTTTACTACCTTAAAATGCGGAAAAAATTGTTTTTTTTTTTGTTATTTATTAGTATAAAAACAATATTTAAAGAGTGAGCAGAAGTAGAGTTTATATTTTAGATCAGAAACTCAGTAATACATTTCATAAGCTACCATTTAATTATCATTAAGTAAAACTAAATGATTTTTGTTTTATACTTTTTTACCTGTAAAAAGACATTTTTTTTTTTAAATTATTTTGTCACTTAACTGGTATATTTTAGTTTCGTAGATAATTTTTCATTTTTTATTATGAAAAGAATTGTTAAAAATATAATTATTTTAAATGTTTTTTTATAATCCATCCCAAACTTAGTCACTTACCTTTAGAAGATACATTTTTTTATTGATTTATAGAGATATTAATTGAGTGCTTATGGGGAAGAAAAAAATCAATATTTGGTTAAAAACATTTACTTGTGGGATGAGTGACTCTTTAAATTTTTCGTTCCAAGACTTCCAATGCTTTTAAAGTTTTCAGTTAAGTAATTTAAAAGCCTTATAGACTCAGACTACTTAACGGTGTCACGACCGCCGATGAGCTTTTTCTTGATGTCTTTTTAAATGAAATGTTCAAAGAATAATAAATATTTAAACTTGCTGAGAGAGAACTGAGAGGCCATTAAATAATATTGCTTCTCATGTTGAAGTATGCACTTAGATTTGGAGAGTAAAAAAAGTTTATTAATCCCGTTTCGAGTGAAGAGCAGATAAGTGCGCCAGAATATAATCGGTCTGAAAACTGTAATAAATTGTCTGCCTTTTAAATTGTTGTCTGGGTCGATAACCCATTTCCACCATTGAGACTCTGGTATAATTTTATAAAATGATCAGTTCTGAGGCAAATATTTATTTAAAACGTTTGAGTTTTTTGGCTGTCAATATGCTTATCAATAATTCATTTAAAATTATTCGTGAATACATGTTTTAAAAAGTAAAATTTCCGTTCAAATTATTAATGTTTTGCTATAAATGTGCCCGCAGGTTGCCTTTTTATGAAGAGTATCACCTTAATTTTATTCTCAAACAATTATTAGAAAATCATCTTCCTCACAAAGTTTATGTGAAAAGATTTAATTACTCGATTGATAGATTTACACACTGCGCTGTTTTAGATTGATAGATGATAAAAATCCTGTACAATTATTTTACGGACAAGCAATTAAGTTTCGAATGACCTAAAAAGTAAGAAATCACTTCCCTGTTTCTTCATCTACTTCTTAGTCTTTAAAAAAATACTTGTCTTCGTTTGTAACAATAAATTCCACTCAGCATCTTAAAAATGTAGAATGTGAAACTTTCGGCATGATGATTGGTAAGTAATTTTCATTACAAATTGAAAATTGAAGTTTTAAAAATTATTTTAGCTAATGCTGCAATCAGCAAATTTAATGGAGAAACCATCATTGCTCGCGAGTAACTGATTATATCCGTCTATTGTAGCAATACATAAATGCTAAGAATTAGTATCGTAAATTAAATTTAGAAAAATACTGTAAGGCTAGAATAACTTTAAAAACCTAAAAATAAAAACTAGGAAAAGAAAAAAAAATAATTAAAGTCGAATCATTGTATGGAGTAAGTCCAGCCAATAATATGATATCCCAAATATAAGCAATAAATTGTTTTTCTTCTAGCATTGTGGAATCAATTTTATTATCAATTTTAAGTCTATTAATGAAAAATATTTTAGTTCATTCTTAATCTTTCAGAATATGATTAGTCTAATTGCAATTTTATTCGGATATTGTAAATAAATAAACAAATTGAAAGAAAAGAAATAAAGGATAAAAATAAATTGATCATAATCCAATTACCTATTTTGATTAGAAAATGTAATTTTAGTAATTTTGATATGATCAATGTTCTTTAAAATTTTAGATATAAAGATTTATTATATTAATATATTCTGACATCATACTGTTTTACGTTTTTTGTCATCGTCTCAAACTTTACCGCTCATCGACGCCAAATTAATCCATTAAATTTTCCTATTCTGATACAAAAGCTTTTTTTTAATAGTAAATATGCTAACATAACAGTTGTTAGATAATTTAACATTGGTTTAGGAAAAATTCATGAGCGATTTTTTTAAAATCTATTTAATAATTTCTGGAATTTGTATTTTATAATTCATTTGATTTTCTGGTCTTTGAATTTTGTGAAATAGTCATACATTTAGTCATACATCATTACTCATACATTTACATAGTCATACATTTTACTTTTGAAAAAAATCCAAACCTGCTTTAACGGAAACAACAGAGTGCTTGTACACTATTCACAGTAAAAATTTTGCAAAACTTTTAACCCATTAGATGTCCTGATCCCCCATTTAGTAATTTTGAAATTTTGCGTACAATAATCGGCGTTAAAAATATATTTAGTGAACCTCACTGTTTAAATTAATTCTACAGGGTGTTGCAAAATTAATGGTCTATACTATAAAAGATGATAGAACTCTCCAAAGGAAACATCTTTCACCATTCAATGTGGGGTTGGAAAGCCGTAAGAGGGCGCTTCGTCTGAAGTAGATAAATTATCTTCTTTCGCAGAGCCCATTATTCTGACACTATTCCTCGCCAGAGATGCCGCACTATTCGAATTCGGAGAAGGCAGATATGCTCTTCATGTACGGGTGTGCAAATGGCAACCCCAGCGAAGAAGTGATGCGTTTTCTGAACAGGTTGTTATCCGATCGGAGAACATTTCAAGTTTACAGAAGCCAATCTCGAGGACAGATTCATTTCTACGGCGAAAGACAAGATACAGGTCGGCCAGGGACCACGACATTGACAAATCGAGTAGAGGCAATCCTGGAGGCAGTGGACTACCAGCCTGTACGAGCACGCGATCAATAGCTCGGGAGATAGGGGTCCACCCTACGACGGTATGGCTTGTGCTGCATGAGGAAATGCTACACCCTTATCATCTCCGGCAGGTCCAGGCCTTACAGACAACTGATTTTCCACAACGTGTAACATTTGCAATTTGATCCTTCCTGCAGCCCCAGTTTGCAGTATCTGTCCTGTTCACAGATGAAGCTACATTCACTTGATGGTGTACTTAATATGCACAACAATCATGTATGGGCTGCAGTAAATCCACATGGTACACTTTCGAGTGATAGCCAGCAAAAATTCTCAGTGGATGTGTGGGAAGGAATGAGCCACGATCACTTAATTTACTACAACATGTATTAGCAATTTTCAAGGTATCATGTGGCTCCAGCACGACGGAGCAAAAACTGATTTTTCCAGGAATGTACAAAACTACCTGGAAACTGACTTTTCGAACAGATGTACGTGGAAGGCGGAGGGCGAGTCTCTTGACTTCCCAGATCTCCCGCTTTGTCCTGCTTAGAATATTTTTCTCTGAGGACAGCTAAAAGGTGTCTATTAGACGTCCATCACGTCGATAGAGGACCCTGTCGCCCTAATAAGCGCTGCAGTGGTGATATGCCAGGAATATTCCAACGTGTGCGGCATTCAATTCATCGCCGATGTGAAGCCTTTATTGCATCTGCCAGTCACTCATTTGAGCATTTATTATAAATAAAGGTTCTTTGTTTTCATATTGTTGTTCTTGGTCTTTGTTTTATTTTCCATTTCTGCGAAGGAAGCACCCTCTCCCGGCCCGACGTTTGCTTTCCGACTCCACATTCTATGGTGAAAGTTGTTTGTCTTGGCGAATTCTACCACCCCTTATAGTATGGATCATTAGTTTTGAAACACCCTGTATACATCTGAAAGCTAATGCAGTTGCAGAAAGTGTGTAATGCTTTTCTTGTTTACAAATAGCGAACAAACTTGAAATTCGTTTCTAAGTTGAACGGAGCCGAATTGCCATATTTCGGCAATATATATTTTGGTTTTGTTAATATATTATTATAAAATACCTTAGATAAATTTGCAATTTAAAAGTTAGAGTAAAGATCTATTAGTTATTCAATCTTTTGTTCTTTTATTGAAATGAGTTTATTGATAATTCTATAACGATAAACCTTTCCAAAAATAACAAATATCTTAAAAACAAAAATTAATTTGAATATAACAATAACAACTTTTTATGCATGTATATATAAACCTTGCCAAATATTTCAAAAAAAATATGCAATTAATGGGTTAAGAGAAATGCAATTATTAAATACAGAGAAATGAAATAGTGGCGAAAATAGTGAGGCTGCCTTCTTTATTTTACATTCCGATTATATGAAACTATAAAAGCTTGTATATAAAATGAAAATTTACTAATTAGGAGAGCATATATTTTTTATTAATAATATAAATCGTTTTGAAAATGTCATCATCCTTATTAAAACTAAAAAATGATTTTGTCAATATATGTAAAATAATTTTTATAATATATTACTAAAAAATAATTTTTAAATTAAATAATAATAATAATGAATTATTACTCTATTTCATATCATTAATACAACCGTCATTTAATAAATGCAATACTCTCAACAAATTATTAAAAATAAAATTATTTTAAAAGCTGGAGTAAACTTATTTATTCAATTTTATTATTTGAATATAATTATCATCAATTCGTAGAATGCTAATTCGCTTTTGAAATCATAACATCATTTACCTTATAAAAACCAATTTTGCTTTCTCATACAAATATTAATTTTTTCCCAAACTCTTCAAAAGATTTTCTTTAATTAAAATCAGTAAAGAAACTGCATTCTTATCATTATACTAATCAAGTAAATATTTATTTCTTATGAATTTCCCAATCATTATATTAAATTGTTATAGTTAAGATCAAAAGATACTTACAAAAAAAAAAAATCATATTTTCGAACATCTTTCTTTTAAGCTGGAAAAAAAAAACCCTCACGATTTAATTTAAAAAAAACCTTGTTAAAAGATTTAATTTAAAGTTTACCAGTGATTTTATGTTCCGTCTTTTTTATATAACAAAAACATTTAGAAACAGTAATAAAATTTCCTAAATTACAACTTGTTAACACAATCAATATACATTGAATGGAATTGATTGAGGAATTCTTACTTCAACATTCACATTTCATTTCTAAGAAGGAAAAAAAAAAAAAAATCACTGAACAATAACTCATTTAACCTTGTAAACTCACAAGGTGAAATCCAAACCTTTCCGAACAATCCAATTATATTTTTCGATTTGACGGATACACCGCTAAAACAAGCTTCATATTAGAATGATCGCTGTCTTTACTTCTTCTTTCGAATCTAAACGAATTTCTATAAAAGCGTCGAATCTTACAAAACAAATACTGAAGACGAAAGGTGGATGTAAGGAGAGAAGTCCCCAGAGAAAATAAAGACTTTACGGATGTGCCAAAAAAGAATCGTATTCCCTACTGAGAACGCAACACGCGATCTTACCCCGGAGCGTCATTTTTTATAATTTCCTTTCCTTTTCCACTTGCGATTCTTTTTGTTCGGGATGTTGACTCTGTCTTTTTTTTTTATTATTATTATCTTTCTTTTATTTGTAATTTTTGGGGGCATCTCAAGCTTGGGCAAGTGAAAATGGTTAGTCTGCGCATGACCGAATTCCGTTGACTGGAGGGTTGCAAATCTTCCTCTTGTGTAGAGTTTCTGTGATGAAGAAATCTCATTAGATTAATGGAAACTTTGACTGCAAAATTAAATGAAACTATATCTACGATTTATAATATTTTTTTAATCCAATCTATGCTTTATAAAAACGTGAATACTTATTTTATTGCTTGCATTTAATTAAAATAAATAAATAAATAATAAAAACGTTAAGTAAAAAACATTAAAATAAATTCGATGTTTTTACGGAAAACCAATTTCTTATTGTTTATCACAGAATCTCATCCCAATTACGTTCACGATAACCTTTTCCATGAAATATGATTTATTTTATTGATTATTTGCCTTTTCAGCAAATAATATGAACTGTGAGTATATTTTTCCTGAATATCCAATCAATCATGAATATATTTATCAATCTTGTTTCAACATGTTGGTTGCTGCGAAAAGAGCATTTGAATCACATTTACTTTCTAAAAAGACAATCCTCTACAACGTTTACGAGATATCGTAAAAGGAACAATTAACTAGATGGTTGGGTTGAATCATAAGTTTGTGTTGTGATAGACAAAGTCATAAATTAATTTAATGTTTTTGGAAATAAACAACCTGGAAAATGAATGTTTAGTATCATCTACAAGATATAGCAATTTTCCTGACCTTCTCTTCAGAGAGGTCATTGTCATTTCATTAGAGTAACATTTAACTGTAAAAGTCTAAATTTGGAAGCAAAATTTAGATGCACACATGTAATTGTGAATATTACATTCAGCAACAGAAGTGTTCTATAGATTTTCTAGTACACGAAAACCGTATGCGGCTTTGTATATCAGCTTAGTAACGTTCAAAAATAACTTCTTATCTCTAACACTTTTGTTCAAATTTTTATTCAGTAGAACAATTAATGATGCCAAGACAACATACATATTTTTAAGCCTATTTTGTTGCACTTTTAATCAACGCATTTGCACAGCCATGCATAGACAGAGTGACAGACAAGGAATTCGTTTTGTCAAAATCTGATGCACATCTGCGCAAAATTATGTTGATAAAATTGAACTACATTTTTTGTTCATTAGAATTAATAATATTTATCTTTATGTTATTTGTAGAGGAATGAAACAAAATAGATTTATTTAGAGTATCAGAAATGTATGTAGAGTGAAATGCCTTCAAATCTAGGGCTAAAATAATATTTGAATATTTTGACAATTATAAAAAAAAAATTATTTATTGAAGTAAAATTAATCAGTGTATACCAGCACATCAAAAATGCTGGTTACGTAATGAAAGCTGGAGACGATACGACACCTAAATAAAACATAATACACAATATCATACTTTAGCGTAGCACACAATCTAAGTCTCGGTGCATAGTGAAAATTTCAATGGCAAGAAATCATAATTAAATATTTTAAATTAATTAAGTACTACAAAAAATTGGTAATGATAGCGAACTTTATTTATGTGTTAAATTCCAGGTCGAACAAAATAAGAATTATCTTAATAAAATGATAGGATTTGCGTAGTTTATTGTTATTAGAAGATACTGCGAGATTTTTATCTATTCAAAACAAAATAAAATTCAATGAAATGAAATAATAAACTTGAAACTAAAATTACTATTTCATTAGAGGAAAACAACTGTATATTTAGTTATATTTTAAAGAATTGTACTAGTTACCAAGAAAGCAAGATCAATCAATTTTCACTTTTTGGATTTTTCTAATATTTGCTTTTTTTCCCCGACCATTTCTTTCCACATCAACTTTTCAGCACCGTTTACTCAAGGTTCAATGATTTAAGACCGCATCCTTTATAATATCCGGTATTGTCACCCGAGACAGTAAGAAAAATCCCGAATCTTAATTGGATTGTTTTATTTCCTTGTTCGAATGGGAATTGGATAATCTCTTCAATTCGATGCCTATCTTGGTTCGAAACGAAGCATCTACCACTAATAAAGTTGTTAATTAAAACAGATCCCAGAAGAATGTTCTCACATAATAAACGTTTTCTTTTCTTTGATCATTAGGAGACCAAAGCTGCTTCAAATATTGCTGTTTATTGTAAATGATTTGTTTTTTCATGATCAGGAAGTTAAGATGGATTTGGATGATCTTGAATTATGGTTTAGACAATTGAAATATTTCAACAAAATACAGTGGTGGAAAAAACTTTCAGACCACATGTGAAATTGAAAACTTTTAACTTTATTTAAAAAAGATACATTAAATAGTATATACAATACAAAAACATAAAAATTTCTTCATATTATTTTATAAAGAAATTAATGTAATTATACATTATACTCAAATAATTTTTTTTTCATAACATAAAAGGGTGGAAAAAACTTTGAGACGACAAAGTTAAATATTAATTAAATGTATAGCATTACAATTTTTAGTACTTCGTGTGTTTTCCTTTCACACGAATTACTTCTAAAAGACGATTCTGGAAGGATTTTACTAGGTTTTTGCAAACATTAGACATTTTTGAAGTCTGGGTTAATTTTTGAATTTTGCATATTTGATGTTTTCCGTATTACTCAGAATATTTCTAACTGTTCTAGCCGTAACTGGAAGCTTAAGTGTCGATTTTATTGCTGCAGAATGTGCATTGTCTTTAACAGCCATCCTTATAACACTTCTTTTCATTCTGGTTGACAGTTTTGATGGTCTTCCTCCTCTATTTTTTGTACCATATCTGCATGGATCTGAGAGAAAATGATGAACCACAATTTTAGACCTCTTGATTTTGCTAGCAATTTGCCTTTCACTCATTCCGCTTCCGCGAAATGCTAAGATTTTCCCTTTTTCAATTTTAGTCAGTAATTTTCCGCTACCCATAGTCTCAGTTGCTTCAACACTCAAAGAAATGATTAGAATTCTTTTCAGTCTCACATCTGTCCCGCACAAAATTTTGCAAAAGTTACGTCATCTCATTATGCACACAATCAATCTTTAAAACTGGTGTCAAAGTTTTTTCCATTTCATTACATTACACATTTTTCCTTTATAGCTACAATAAACGTATTTTAAATTCTAAATTCATTTTTTTTATTTATTACATTTTATATATATGTGTAAATGTAAATTTTAGAAAAGTTCAATGTTGGTCTCAAATTATTTTCCACCACTGTATATTTCAACGGTTTTTCATTACTACTTCGTGCATCTTAAGTCTTGCTTAGACTTCTACTATAAAAAAAATGATATTAATAATTAAGAAATTCTCTCTAAAAGTACGATAAAATTCAGTTCTTTTTTTCTATACGACAATCTACAGTTTTAGTACTTCTCAGTACTTTAAGTAGACTTGAAGAAATATCAAACATTTTTGAAACTTCCAAAGAATTAAGAGTTCGATAGTTCTCTTGAATATCTTTTTTTTTGACAGCACATTAATTTCTGGTTTAATCGCAGTGTTGAAATACGGTCATAACTTCATTTTATGAGATTTCATTTTGAATTCTCACTTTGAGCTTAAAACTTCGTAAAACTAACCCTAACTAATTTTCGAAATAAATTTTCTTCATTCTGTTAAGTTTTAATCTCTAATTCATTTAATGGAAAGTGGAAAATACTTTCTAAAGGTAGGACTTACTGTTGGAGGTGCAATCAGATTCATGCATTTTAAATCCTTGTGGAAAATAGGACAAATGAAATCTGAAAGTGATGGTCTAGTTAATCCAAGACTCTTACCTGATTACTTCGTTTCGAATAAACTAAGATTTAAGATTTTAATCAGTTGAAATCACTAGGGAATTGCTACATAATACGCCAACAAAAAGAGGATTTCTCTGTGGACTGTTAAATGAGGAATTGTCATTTTCAAATAATAAATAATATACATTTTATAATTATAATAGATGGCCATGTATGGAAAGTCTTTTTCAAAGCATAAATGATATTATTCAAAACATTTTTTTAAAAAAAAACAATTGTTTTAACAGATTAGCTATTATTTTCAGATTAACTTAATTTTCTACATGTAAATAAAAATAGGAATAAAAAAAAATTCTTTCAAAAATAAAAAAGGGAAAGTACGAAATTAAGAAAGAATAAATTATTTGAAAATGAAAAAAAAAACGGATGCCTTTCAAATAATGGCAGTTGTTGAAGATATTTGAAAACGCATTGGACAGAAAATATTACAAAATCTGACCAAATGCTGAATATCTAAATCTTTAAAACTATTTAAGAGAGAAAAAATTTTTTAATGAGTTCGTATCCTATGTTTTCTAAGACTTTATTTCTTCTTTCCTTTTCCAATATATATATATTTTTTTTTGTCAAATATTTCTTTAAAAATTTGATTCCACTCGTGTAAAAGAATTTTTCTTTCAAAAATATTTATCTTTTTTACCTTAGACAGCAACGTCATTTGAACTGTTTTATTTTTATTTTCTTATTACATAAAGTCTTATGATGTTTCTCGATATTACTCTTTCATGCTCTGGCTTAATTTTTGATATCAAAAATATATTTCTAAGTTAGAAGATAGATGGAAAGTTTCGCATTTAAAGAAAAAAAAAAAAAAGAAGAGTATTACTTTTTCCTATTTTACCCGTTGTTTAAAACGATGAATTGCAGATTCGTAGATTAAATAAATAAAAAAAACATTAGGAAAGGATCGTATTTATAACGATACAAAAAAAAATGATATTTTAAAATATCTCCTTCATTTTAAGTGCTTTAAGCTATTATATTATGTAACTGATCAATAGAAAAGAAGAGAAAAGAAATGGATTTTATTATTTCAGTTTTAAACTGCCGGAAATTCACTAAATTGTTATTGAATTATTGGATATCTTTTTATTCGCTTCTTTTTAAAAGGTTAAAACTTTCTTTGTTATACATTTAAAGTTAATGAAATCTTATTTAGCTAAAAGGTTTGGATCGTTTCTTTAAAGTTTACATTGAGATATAAATTATTAAACTTTACATTTTATTATTAGGAGCGTTTGTAGGAAAATTTACAAATTTTAATAAATAAATAAGAGTTTAATATCATTAAATAGAAGGACGAATTTCTTCTCAATCAAATTGGTAATAATATAAAAAACAACAATTTTTATTAGTTTCCTACTCGTGTTATAGAAATGTGACTCATGATTTTATGAATGCTTTTAATTTTAATCCAAATGGGTACAATTTAGGAGTTTATAGAATTCGTGAGCATAATGAAAGTGAGCGTAGATAAGGTATTAGTGAAAAAAAGTGAACATGTTGTCTGATTATTTCTTTTTTTTAAATAATTGTATACTTTCCTCAATCAGTATAAAGAGTAAGGAATCAAAATAGGAAATGCAACTTAAAATTGGTAAAAATGTTACTTCTAGAATGTGTTAGTTTGTAAATTTTTTATTGCTAAATTTTGATTTTTTTTTTTTTTTTTTTTACTTATCTTACGCAAAGTATTTTTTTTTTCCTAACTTTAAAACAATCGGCAATAAAGAAAAGCACTTTTTTTAAATAAAAAATTCTTAAATATTTTAATGCATGACAAAAACGTAATACTGAAAAGTAGTTAATAAAAAGGAGGGGAGGGGGCAAGTGAAAGTATTTTATAATTGAAAAGTAATACAATGTAGTACAATAGGATTAGTATTATACTACACTAACCACACAATAAAAAATGCAACACAATATCATAGAATTCTGCCAAATTTTTAACTTTTGAGCTTATACTATTAAAGAAATCCATGCATTCTGTGTTAAATAATTGTTCAGGTAATATACAGTGTGGGTATGCATTTACTTTAAACCTTGATTTGCTTAGTAAAATTGCATTAAAAAGGAATCTTATTTAAAACTTCAAAAATACATTATTCCAAATTAGAATCAAAAATTAAAATCAGGCGACTGATGAAAATGCCTGATACCAAACTAGATATCTGACTATAGAGCTAAAAGACAAGGAATTATAGGATTATGTTCAAATAATAGAATAAGACGATTTAAATCATCGTAGGCCGTAAAATATGAATCGTTCCAGTATTATAAGAGTTTCTTTATTCCTGGAATTGATGGTCCTGACTTCGAGATCACAGGTTTCAACAATTCGATCCAATATCGCCTGTATATTAGGATATAGTACATTTTAAATCATTAATTAATGAACAAATGCCCTTCCTCTACCGTAGTAAAGTATTTTAGAGAAAGCAAGCGGTAAATAATTGATTCAGGTATTACCATCTTCAGCCTGGTTCAAAATTTTGAGCTCGGGCACCGATAAAATCCAAATATTGTTTCAAATCAGGCTTTTAATCTTACTGCACTAAACTGAATTTTATATACTTCAGGTGTCAGAAATTAGAAACATATAAACTTATAATATAATGACATGAACTCTCAAAATTTTAACAATTGTTACAAAAATCCGAAACTCAATAAACAAGGATTGTTGACCAAAATTATCCGAAAAAATTATATTTCGGTAATTTTCTTTTTCATATTATTTTGCTTTTCTTCTTAATATTTATTTCATGAATTCTTGGAATGTTCTTTTAGAAAAATTATTATCTCTGAAAGTAGAATCCACCTAAAGAAATCTTTTAAGGATCTAAAATTTAAAATATTTCTGTTTTGAAAAATTTTATTTCTGAACCCATTCTATCTTTCAAGTTCCCGTTACCCTAAAAGCGTGAATCTATTGCTGCGAAAAAGGACTCTTTTCCTTTTGGAACTTAAATGGGTAGAATAGAAATGGCCCTACTTTCAATATTTGGCTTGATACATAGAACAATAAAAGAGCGATTTAAGACACAAATGCAGAAACAGGCAGAATTATAAACAGCTTCGTTTCAAATAGCGCAAATAAAATAAGATTTAAATTCTTTTTCATTCTTTCTGAAATATTTATATCTATTACTTTAAATAATGGAATAGAGTTATTAAACAAAGGAAATAATCAATATTATATATATTTTAAGCTGACTGTATTTATCTAACTAATTAAAGCATATATAAATTTTGGATTTTCTGGATAAACAAAGTGTAAAGTAAATATATTTCCAATATTTTAAATTTATTTAAACTTTTACAGACAAAAAATTAAGAAATTAATTATTTTTTAACTAAGGATAAAATAGTGTAATTAATAATTCAAAAGTGGGATCAAATTACAAAGAAGAACGATTTCTAAAAGAATGAAGGAATGAATTGGAAAAATTCATAATTACTTATTGAATAATAATAATTTTAGAAATCTCTGAAATACAGATGTTTTTGCTTAATTAAATAATTTTTCGAAACAACTATCATGCATTTGATATGCGATTTTAAAATCATAATTAATAAAGTTCCTAAGATTATACAAAAATGTTGACATTAATGAGAAGTATGTGTAGAAAATGTTTAGATTCTTTGAATTTAGATTTCTTGTGTTTGGAATTCAGTTAGAAATAAAGGAATAATTCTTAATACTTTCTTAATGAAAATTCAACCGTGAAAAATAATATTACTATGCGATGTAGCTAAACTTGTGTCCAAATTAAAAAAAACACACACTTTAAGATGAAATAATTACATAAATCCTGAATAATTAATAATTCCATTCTTAAAAATCCACAAATAAAACATTAAGTATGAGTGGTATCACAATAGCATGCAGATTTCATTAGTTCAAGTATAAGAAAATGAATTTGACATAACCTCCTCTTATACAATGGCACTAGTAATTTAGATGAATAGCATTCGATATATGTTCTTGTAGCCAAAATATTACACCCACGCCAAATTCTCTATTCAATATATAGAAAGGAATACTCCAAAATGCATGTTTAATTTTCTATATTATATCAAAAAGCACAAATCAAGACATAAGAGATCAACACACGTGAATGGCTTGAGCAAGCGACACTTAAACTTTCGGAAGGCAGTAATAATGAAGGATTTCCTAATTTTCTTTTTATATAGCCCGGCGTAGTGGAAGTTATAAATATATAAAGAAAGAAGTTGCTATATTATCTAAAAATCGGAAGGATAATTTTCCTATTAATTTTATTGGTATTTATATAAGAAAATAAGTTCTTATAATTGCAAAACGAGGGAAAAAATACGATGCTCATTTTTCCAAGAAAACATTTATTACTTTTTAACCCATTAAAACAAAAGAAATTTAGTCCAATTGTACTGTATTCAAATATAAGGAGACTGAACAGAAACTAAATGCATCATATTTATTGATTACTTAAATACCATTTATTTTTTCTAAGATCCATAAATCCTGAGATCAAGATTCTACCTATAAATATAAAATGATAAATGCTGAAAAGATGAAAGCGTACCAATTGTTCCCTATCCATTATACACAAAAGAAAATACCTTTAGGAAAGAAACAGCATCAATAAATTCGATTAACGTCTTCGCATTTATCAGATTTTATTATAAATATAAAATAGTAATCCATTCCAGTCTTAAATAACGTCCAATATAAACATATTTATTTCTCTTCATTTTCATAAATCATGTGCAAAATTTGCATTCCGAATTATTTATCTAATCGGTATCTGGAATCCATTTCAATGAGATGGAAAAGTGGGGCAGAAAGTGTTCCAATAATCACGAAAAATATCGTAGTTTGTCTTATATATTTCCGAAAATCGTAGGAAATAAATTAGATTAATTGCATCGAATCTTAACGAAATTTTCCACTCCGAGTAACTCTATTTCCGTGAAAATATCACCTGCTCCATTCATCTCAATCTAGGAAGAAAACTACCTGCTTTTGTACACCTCACTCTCCCTCCTCTGTTTTCACTGATGCGTAATTAGGATTGAAACCCTGCATATTAATCTCGAAGCATTTATTTATATGAATGGTTCAGTTTTTATGTGTAATTTCCACGTCACTGCATCGAATGCATTGTACGGATTTGAAGATGGTTATGAATTACTGCTTCATAATGTTTCGCTACAAAATGACATTTAATATAGACTTCAAATTCAGAAAATGCAATAAAATTGTAAAATTATGAGAAAGAATAAAATGATTAAAGAAAGTGATAATCGATATCCATTTATAATGATAAGTTTTTAAAGATAGTCAAATATTTTTTTGATAATATTTCATTAAATGTTTAATTTATGATAAGTTATCTTTTTTTTAGAAATAGTGATTCATTTCATCAATCATTTTTAAAAAAATTAATTTTACATTGGATTTAAGTAAAAAATATGAATTTTGAAACATATTAAATTCAAAAGCTTCGTTTTAACTCTGAAATTCTATTTGTTTTTTATATGATATTTAAATTGCTACTATATTCCATTTATATCTGCCAACAAGGAAGCTGATTTAGATTTTTTCATACCATTACCTAAACGGGATAAATGTTTATTATCATTATAGCTTTGTAAAGGAAAGATTCGCGCTATATAAAAATTTGAATTGCATGTTTAATCGAGTGTATTGTTTTAAAGTTTTTGCTAAATACCAGTCCAATTATATATTCTTTCTTTCGGGCTCTATCGAGATGGAACTCATTTTGCACTTTCAATTATAAAATGTAAAAATGGATAAAGTGTATATTAAGGTTAATATGAAGAAACACCTTAAAACAGAAATTTCACCATCATTTTAAAGAAATATATACATGCAAGGTGATAACTGGAAGATGTTATAAACGAACCAAATATTTCAGAGAATAATAATAAAATCCTGACAAAAGACATTTAATAATTTGAAGTAAAAATTAGAACAATTTTCATTATTGATTAATAGGCATTTAAGATAATTATTTAACCAAGTTCGCTATTAATTCACTCGGACTATTTACATCGTGTTACCATGAATATATTTTACCAGCCTAAGAATTTATAAAGATTTTAACTAAAAATGTGGTGCTTATATAATTTAATTGAAATTTTGATGATAAACGCCCTTTAATATAACGAACTATAATGATGCATTTAAACTAATCAGCAATGGAATTTATTCATTATTTGAAAGAAATCATTTTTTTTCAGTCCTTATTATTTTTATAGAAAAAAAAAACCTTTCAATTCCTTAAGCCCCAAACTGAGTCAAAGAATTTACTTTGGAATCTATAGCCTAAAATTCCTATCAACCATCTATGTTTTCCAGAGAGTTACGGTTTTCGGTTTTCTCTCCCATTTCAAATCCCAACAATCAATGGCCAGCGCATTTAACACATCGATTTCTAATTTCCTATAAACATAGTTTTCTTTTAGAAAAGAAGTATATCTTCTATTTCCGGTATAGGGAATTCCTTGTTCCATATCGGACAAGATGATACTGCATCCGATAAAGGAATAACTATTCTCTAACAGCTGATATACTTTGGTTTGAAAAAATAAGGTTTTTTTTTCGTTCGGCCCAAAGATTTCGCTTGAAAAAATTGAGATCAGAACATCGATAAGTTTTTTTCGGTTGTCCCTGTGGAGTCTGGGAAAAACTTCGTTCCTTCGGGTAGGTTGAAATGACGCAATAGACTGGAATAACTACTGCTGCTGAGACTGAAATAGAAAGGGAGGTACTCTTAAGTTTTGTTATATAAAATCCCACTTCAAAGATGGCTATAAAATATTTCCTGTGTAAATTAAAATTCGAATGGCAATTTAAATAATGTACAATACTGATGTAAGGCCTAAACACGTATGATTGCATATATATTTTTAAAAATTTTCCATATCGATATAGGAAACGGGAATATATCATTGTTACAAATTAATTTGTATTTAACTATATCAATTTAGGAAGTTATTTTCATTTTTTAATAGCTTATAACTGAACAGTTAAAAACTAAACAATAAGTCTGCCTTTCTTTCTTAGAGGAGGAAATAGATTCTATAATTTTGTTGTCCTAAAAAATGTATTTACAAATTAAAAGAAGTCCCACAAAATAGAATGCAAGTGGCTACATATGTCTTCTTCATTTTTTTAGTTTTATCAGTAGTTCAATTATACTATATACTAAAAATTGAAAATTCGGTATGAAGAGCAAGATATCTTTATGCATTTCATGACATTTTACTAAACCTCTTTAAATATTAGATGAAGCTGAAGCATATTTTGCAATATTTTGACATGAACAAGTATTAGATATAAAGAAATGTTTATAAAACTAATTCTGTATGGGAATTTAAGAATTTTGATTTTTATCTCCCTATCTCTTTCTCGCTCTATAAATAATGCCATATCCGAGAGAAACTCAAAAAGTAAAGGGAATTTTACAATTTCTCTTTCCAGAGTTTTGTAACACCATTAATAACAAACTCTAAATTGTTGGCATCACTTCTATACGACGTGTCAAGCTGATCGTTGGAGTCTAATGTACCATTAAATATGGCAACTCCATTGTCCATATGCACCAAGGTGGAAATGAGGGCAATGATTCGCTTTTTGATTGCGGAAGGTATTAAGTTTTCGTTGGTTAAGGTAAATTTTCGTTGAATTCAATAGCCGTATGTTGGCAGCTGTTTATCGCGAATCAAGATCTACTACTTGCTTTTTAATGTGACAACGAAAGATCGGGAAAGCCATCGACGTCAACCACTTGAGGAAAATTTGCTCATTTTCCATGCAGCCCAGACCTGGCATCTAGTGATTTTTTCAAATGTTTGGGCAATTGATGAACGCTCTAAGCAGAAAAAGATTTGAAATCGATGAAGAAGTCACTGATGTGGTCCGAAATTGGTCACAGATGCAATCGAAAAACTTTTGTCCAACGGAATCAATAAAACTAGTGAAACTTTGTGAAAAGTGAGTTGAAGTCTGAAAATATATTTTTCAGTTTTCTATCATGCGAATAAATGCACCTTTTCTTAAATACAATTTACTTTTTGACTGTATATATTAGAATATCGCATCGTATCTTGTCGTTTCTGCTCAACTGTTTAAACATTATCCCATTCATTGTATATTGATAAAGACTGAAATTTATTTAACAGAACTTTAAAGAAAATTACCTTACATATCGGAAATGATATGGAATTAAATTAATTCGGTTTTAAGAAGATCTTTAACGAGTTTTATGGTTCAA
Organism: Argiope bruennichi; assembly: GCF_947563725.1. Classification (NCBI taxonomy): domain Eukaryota; kingdom Metazoa; phylum Arthropoda; class Arachnida; order Araneae; family Araneidae; genus Argiope; species Argiope bruennichi. The sequence continues at coordinate 96,003,966 of NC_079160.1, forward strand.
TAAGTATGGAAATCACAAGTAAAAGGCATTCTCAATCCTAAACTAGTATTTTTGGAAAACATAATATGGCATTTTAAAAATTTTCAAAGGTAAATTTCTCTTTATACAAGAAACATATTTTTAAATAAAAATAGTAAATTATATGCACTTCAGATACTGATTATTTCTTTCTTTAACAAGTTAAAAAATTTGATTGACTCTATTTATGCAAAAAATTACATAATTTTAAAAAATTACAAAAAAGAAAAACAATAAATAATATTTTTTGAAATCTATATTATAAGAAAAATAGATTCAAATTATTTTTTTTATCTGAATTTTGATGCCACCAGAAGAATTTTAATCTATGAATAATTAATATCCTGTAAAACACTCTTAATAAAGTTTAATATGCTTAAATAAATTTTAGTTTAAACATTTTTCTATTTTTTTTTTCTCTCAAATGAGTGGAGTCACGGTTGCCAGGTGGTAAGGTCTCGCCTCGTGAGCCGTACGGTTTCAGGTGCGAGACTAGAATCCACCGAAAGGGGTCTGTTGCACGTTAAATCCCTCTGGGCCAAACATCCTCCCGCTGGTGTGGTGTATAGTGGAGAGGGGATGCCACCTTATGAGTCGTTTTCGTCATCTGACAGTGGTTCAAAATTACGATGTCTATCCCAAAATAGCTCTAGTGTTGCTTTACAACGGGACATTAATATAACTAAACTAAACTCTCAAATGAGTGCGGGACGATTTTTCTTGCATTTTATTTACTATTCGAAATCTCTATAATGTTAAATTAAATTAGGATTTATCTTTTTAGAAATTTATCCGTGCCTGTGTGTCCTTAAAAGAATTGAAGTAAATAATGTAGTGATAAATTACTATAATCACCTAATTCTCTTTAATTCTTAGAAGATACAATAATTTTCAGATAGAAAATTATTGCATTATAACTTCAACAAAATACAATACATCTCAGAAATTGTTGAAGTACAACCATTTATCAATCAATAGTAATTTTAGCAAATTCTCAAATATTATCAGTAACTTAACAAATTACAGAAATATAAATAATTAAGTTATAATGTAGCTAGAATTTCTTAACTTAAAGAGTAGAAATAAATTCAGAAAAGATTTTAATAGATTTTTAAAGAACTACTGTTTTTGAGAAGCTAGTTTTTTTAGCTTATGGAGCAGTAATAAATTTAGAAAAGATATTAACTAATTAAAAAAACTAATGTTTTTGAAAATTAATGTAGTTTAAAATTTAAAAATGTAATCAGTTTTTACACCTTTAAGCCATAAAATATATTTTGAATAAATTTTAAAATTAAATGCATCTCATAACCTCATTAAGAAGAAATAACAGCGATATACAAGATATTTAATCTGTTATACTAGGCAAAGGAATAAATTTTTTATGTTATAGAAAAATACTTTCACAAAAATAAAATGAATGAATCGTTTTCTTTCTCTCATAGATAAACCTTTATAAGGACAGATGTTTTTATTTATTTATTTTTTCCTTTGAGAAGGAAGACAGCTTTTTTGTGTCTTGTTGTATGGATTAGCAAAAGGAAAAGAAATGAAAATGAAAATTTTCAACAACAAATAACAGAGATAAAAGCAATCAAATCATGATAGAGTTAAAAACATCTGTCCTCAGTAAGAGTATCTTTTATGAATCAAATGAAAACAGTATTTTTTATAACTCGAATATATATATATATATATATATATATATATATATATATATATATATATATATATATATATATATATATATATATATATATATATATATATATATATATATATATATATATATATATATATATATATATATATATATATATATATATATATATATATATATATATATATATATATATATATATATATATATATATATATATATTTATATATATATATATATATATATATATATCTGTAGCTTATTTTTTATGACAATTTATTATCTATTTTTTAATATATGGTTAGATCTTCACTTGAAATAATCAGGCTAGTTTATCAGATATTTTGATTTTTCAGATAATTATTTTTAAAAAATTAAAAATTTAATCTTTTTTTTTAACAATTATTAACAAATTGGATATGAATATCTTGATGTCCACAGAATAAAAATTTAGAATTTATCCCTTTAAGAAGATCCAGATGATATGAAGAATTTTGCGATTCAATAACAAGTGCTTTCTAAATTAGAAGAAATTCAGTTACATCCTAGCATAGCAAAATTTTTGTTTTGAGTTATTTTTTTGAGTTGAGGATTTAAGTCTAGATTAATAGCTATATTATAAAAACTATATCTAAGGCAAATATCCGCCGTTATATGTGAATCATATTGAATTTGAAAATGAAATTATTAAATATTTTTTGTTATTATTAATTTTTTAACACACACATTATAAGATTTCTTCAAAAATGAACAAGAGTTTTGTAAGTATCCTAATTTGGAAAAAAAGTAACATGAAGCATGAAAAATTCATCCAGAATGCAAATGTAATATTCTGAAATTAAAAAGAATATTAAAACTGCTCTTAATACGACAATTGTTTTTGAATTTTATTGTTGAATATCATGGATTAAATTTTTCAAAGGTTAGAATTCGTAACAGTATTTAAAAAATCGTTTGTGACATTTGCATTCTTGTTGCATTAATTTTTATAATGCAGAAGAGTTCTATTCAGTGATCAGTTCTAAAGAATTCTATCAGTCTCAATTTAGTAAGTCATATAAATAAGTAATTAAGTCTTCAAAGGATATAGAAAATTTCTCGTCAGTTTGCGCTCTCTGCAAAGTAATAAATCATATAGTTCCAGCTTAACTTTTCTCGTCATTTTCTCCAGTTCTAATCATTTTTATTTTCACTTTATGAAATAAAGGTTCCTCGTTATGCTAGTAAATTGTTTTGGATTAAAATCTAAGTCTAATTTTAGAAAATCGTTTTTTAATGTAAAAGAAATCGAACATCTAAGTGTTTTTTAGCATAAAATAATTTTTTGTTCATAAAGGAATATTAGTGTTATAAATATATTTCACTGTATGCACCTCATAAATATCCGTTATGTCCTTTTTTTTTTTTTTTTTCTTTATAAAACTGATTGAATGCACAATTACAAGTTCCTTACATATTACCTAGAAATGATTTCTTTTTTGGAATTAATAATATGAAAAATATATTTAATTTTTCTCTTTAATAATTTTCAGTATGTTTTATTAATCTGAATGAATTTTAATATTTTGAAATAAAATCAATACGTAGTTTGATTAATTTATAAAATACAAATTATTTTGAATAGCTTTAAATGTTTATTTCTGGCCCTGGTTTTTTTTAGTTCTTTCACTCCCGGGTATATTTAGAAAAAAAATTAATTTTGAGTTTTGTAATACATTTTCAAAGATTCTCTTAAAACGAAATAATATAGAAATTACCACATGGGGATCTTATTATATTTTTAGGTGTCACAGAAATTATTAGAGTATAATCTATACTTATATATAAAGCTCAATGTGTGTGTGTGTGTGCGTGTGTGTGTGTGTTGGCGCTCTATAGAAAAGACAATTTGACCTACAGCTACCAAATTTGGTACATGTATACCTTAGAGGTCGGGAATGTGCACCTGGGGTCCCTTTTTTTGAATTTTTAATTAGAATTTTAATTATTAATTAAAAACTAACTTTCCAGCCAAAAAATCTTTTCATTTTCCCAAACGCCAAATGACTAAAGGTTCAGATTTTTTTCCCAACAGTAATGAGGCTAGGGTTAACATTTTTCGGCAGATTATTTCAAACGATTCTGTTTATTTTCTTAATGTTTTACGCATTTAAAATTAAACATTGTTACTTAATCGATCTTTCAGATTAATTCTGAAGTATTTTTGAATTAAAATAACACAGAATAAAGGAAATTAAAAATGTATAATCTGCATAGCGTTACACCAACTGGCGTAGAAAAATTCACGCATTTGCGTTACCGTAACTGACGATGAAAATTCACGCATGCGCCTTGTGTTCTGATTGTTGACAATATTATCAACGGATGATTCTTGATTTAAATTATTTTTAGGTTAGTTGCATGCATTTGTAATTAAATTGTATTTATGTTATATATTTTTTGTATATGCTTATAGTTTTAAGTACATCGTCTTTTAAGTAGTTTTTTTAAACCTGTTTTCGACCGATTATTTTAAACGATTCATTTTATTTTCTTAGTGTTTGATGCATTTAAAATTAAACATTGTTAATGAATCGATCTGTTCATGATGAATCTGAGAAAAGTTTGTTGAGATTTCTTGAGATATTACATAAATTAAGAAAGATATTCTTTAGTGTACTTAAAATTTAAACGCTCAGTGACTCTACTATCAGTAATCATATTATTAAAAAAATGCTTTGTTTCAGTAAAAAATATTATTATATTAATTGCAAATTAATCATTTACATTTTAATTTGAAGCATAAATTCTACGAGGGGCAACAGAAAATTAGAGAGATACATATCACGTTATGATTGAAGGCCTTTATAATATTATGAGTGAATTATATGACTATCAAAATTTGAAGTTTTAAAATATTTTGCTGAAGAATCTATTAAAGTTGGAATTGCGTAAATTATTTAATGGTACGATTGGAGTTTAAACCCCTGCTTGGCGCAATTTTTAAAAATTGCCAACAACGGCCTTGCGAAATGTTCAAAAGCAAAGGAGCAGATGTTCAATTATAGTGCATAATAAAGATTGCCAGCTTTGGCGCGTTATCGCAACTTGGCGAAGAAGGGGGTTAAACTCCGGCTCAACCTACTTAATTATTAAAATTTAAACGAACATTAAGATTGGCGAACCGGCTGGTCGCCAAAGGCGGCTAGTTATATTATAAAGCACAAATCAAGCCATACGAGATCAACACACGCGAATGGCTTGATCAAGCGACATTCAAACTTTCAGAGTGCAGTTATAATTAAGGGTTTCCTAATTTTCTTTTCATACTGCCCGGCGTGGTGGAAGTTAGTAATATATACGGAAATAGGTTGCTATATTATCTATGAATCGAAAGGATAATTTTCCTATTAATTTTATTGGTATTTATATAGGAAAATAAGTTCTTATAATTGCAAAACTCAGAAAAAAACCGATGTTTATTCTTCCAAGAAAAAAAATTATTATTCTTTAACCCATTAAAACAAAAGAAATTTAGTTCAATTGTACTGTATTCAAATATTAGGAGACTGAACCGAAACTAAATGCATCATATTTATTGATTACTTAAATACCATTTATTTTTTCTAAGATCTATAAATCCTGAGATCAAGATTCTACCTATAAATATAAAATGATAAATGCTGAAAAGATGAAAGCGTACCAATTGTTCCCTATCCATTATACACAAAAGAAAATACCTTTAGGAAAGAAACAGCGTCAATAAATTCGATTAACGTCTTCGCATTTATCAAATTTTATTATAAATATAAAAAAAGTAATCCATTCCAGTCTTAAATAACGTCCAATATAAACATATTTATTTCTCTTCATTTTCATAAATCATGTGCAAAATTTGCATTCCGAATTATTTATCTAATCGGTATCTGGAATCCATTTCAATGAGATGGAAAAGTGGGACAGAAAGTGTTCCAATAATCACGAAAAATATCGTAGTTTGTCTTCTATATTTCCGAAAATCGTAGGAAATAAATTAGATTAATTGCATCGAATCTTAACGAAATTTTCCACTCCGAGTAACTCCATTTCCGTGAAAATATCACCTGCTCCATTCGTCTCAATCTATGAAGAAAACCACCTGCTTTTGTCCACCTCACTCTCCCTCCTCTGTTTTCATTTATGCGTAATTAGGATTGAAACCTTGCATATTAATCTAGAAGCATTTATTTATACGAATGGATCAGTTTTCATGTGTAATTTCCACGTCACTGCATCGAATGCATTGTATGGATTTGAAGATGATTATGAATTACTGCTTCATAATATTTTTGCTACAAAATGACATTTAATAAAGACTTCAAATTCAGAAAAAGCAATAAAATTGTAAAATTATGAGAGAGAATAAAATGATTAAAGAAAGTGATAATCGATATCTATTTATAATGATAAGTTTTTGAAGATAGTCAAATATTTTTTTTGATAATATTTCATTAAATGTTGAATTTATGATAAGTTATTATTTATTATTGGATTACTATATATACTTTAGATGTAGTTTTTATTATTGGATTTGTATTAAATTATTGTGATAAATTAATTTTATTTAAAAATAGTAATTCATTTTATCAATCATTTTTAAAAAATTAATTTTACATTGGTTTTAGTAAAAAATATGAATTTTGAAACATATTAAATTCAAAAGCTTGTTTTTTTACTTTGAATAATAAATAAATAATAATACGTTCAAAATTCTAAGGAGTAATTTACTATTTTTTTTTTCAATTATATAGACTGATGCGTGTATAAAATTTAATTTTCATGAATAAAATTTAATCATCATTTGAACAAAATTTTATTCTATTCCCCCCCAAAAAAAACATGCATTAATTTAAAAAGATATAATCAATAACTTTTTATTTCCTTCTATATGTAGTATAACGAAAGTATAGTAATCATTAAACACCGCCTTATAAGTTTCATCGAGAGATTGACGAATTTCCACATTTTAAACCTTTCTGAGTTTGAAAAACAGCATTCTTTAAAATTTACGTACCTCTTGTCTACCTCTCTGTGACGAAGATAACTCAAACATACTGGGATCTAGACGGATGAAGCTTGGTATATGGACTCTATAACTAACTTTTAGATTTCTATTAAATTTTCAGCAAAATACGTTCAGAAGAAGTCTGTCTGTTCGGCTGTTCGAATATAATTTAGCATGATTTCTACAAAGCGAAGAGAGCTAGACAAAAAAAATTCGATACACAGAGTTAACATCTATAATCTAAACATTTATCGAATTTTGAGCCCAATACAACAAGGGATGGGTCGTCTGTCGAAACATGTAAAGGCGATAACTCAAAAGCACAATGACTTAAATATAGCATATTTGGTATAGGATTATGTGATTATAAGTGCAGTTTTGTATCAAATATTTGTCTTATTTGGATGCAAAATAAATTAATAAATAAATAAAATGCGTTTAAAGCAAAGTTCTATTTTCTGATACTATTAACCGCATGCTAGAGGTTAATCGCCAAAACACTCGCCACGGATCGCACAATAGATTAAGTAAAAATGCTAAATTAAGGCCAAAGGTTAATATTTCGTAACTATTGTAAGCTTGTGCTCTACACAAAGCGTTCTCTCTAGGGATTGCAATACCGGTATACCGGGATACCGAATACCGGTATTTTGAGCCAATTTTACAATTTTGTAATACCGGTATTCACAAGTTTAAATACCGGGTTTTCGGTATTTACTAAAAATTTTTAAAATTGTCTCCACTATATGTTCAGGGATAGCGAACATAGCAAAATAGTATACGTTTTTGTTTTTATATCTCCATTACGGGCGAAATTAATTAGCTAATTAATGGCTTAATTAATTGCTTAAATCTAAATTAGAGAAACATGGACTATCCCTGAAAGAAAATATTGTATCCATAATGACTGATGGAGCAACAATTATGAAATAAAGTTGGAAATTTGATTGGTGCAAATTTGCAATTGTGCTATGCTCATGGAATTCAATTAGGAGTAATAGATGTATTATACCAAAAAAATAAAGAACAGAAGAATCCAAATACTGGGGATGTAGAAACTTCGGATTCCAACTTTAAAGAGAGTAAGAGTGAGAGTGATATTGACAATGAAGATAATGACAATGTAATTTTGGAAGTTGATATTATTAATGAGGATGAAATATTAACCCATCAAGAATTGGTTCCTATAATTTATAAAGTTCGAAAAATTGTTAAGATATTTAAACGTTCCCCTGTGAAAAAGGATATATTACTAAAATATATATTAACTGAAAATAAACATAATATATACTTATATTAGATTCTAAAACACGTTGGAACAGTTTACTCCTAATGATGGAACGATTTTTGAAACTGAGAAATCCAATCCAAAAAGCAATAATAGACTTAAACTTGTAAATTATTTTTTCAGATAGTGAATTCGGCTTAATATCCAGAACTATATCAGCTCTACTTCTAATAAAACTGACTATAGAGATTTTAATTTATTAACAGCTAATGCAAGAATAAATTTCATGTTGCAGTCACTGAAAGAACAGCACACATCACTATCTGAAGAATTATATATTACATTGAAAAATCGCACAGAAGAAAGGCATACCGAAATAGAAAATGTCTTATGGTATTTACATAATTATAATGATTTTAAAAATGAAAATGAAAAAGAAGAAAAGAAAATAACCAATTCAAATCTGATTAAGTTGAGAGTAAATTTTCTTAAAATTTTTTATCCACAAACCTATCCACATTCAGAAGAATTCAGTTCAATTATTGAAGATTATGATGTCACTACTGTCGATAGTGAAAAGAAATTTTCTCTTGAACAAAAATTAGAATTAGCGATAAATAAAAAAAAATTTCAACGAACCAAAATACAATACAAAAATCATCTATATCCAAAACCATCCGACGTGAAATCGATTTATTTGAAGATGAGGGATTTAGAGGTAAATACTTGAAAAAAATATATCGCGCATTGCTAACAGTACCATCAACTAGCGTAGATGCCGAAAGGGCGTTTTCGACAACTGGTAATTGTTCCACAAAATTACTTTTCAGGCTTAATGACAGTACAATTGATGCATTTTTTTTCAGATCACATTTCAAAAATTTGTAATAGTACCATAGACTGAATAGTGATATTTACTCTTTTTTTGATTTAAATAAATAAGATGTTCCTTTACTTTTTTGTGATTATATAGTGTTATAATTTATAAGTTACAAATTATTTTTTGTGATATCTACAATCTCTAATAAAACTGGCAAATAAAATAAAGAAACACTTGTGCTTACTTTCTTTTTCTAAAATTTCTACTACCGGTATTAAAACCGGTATCCCATTATTAAGATTCAAAAAATACAGAATATCGGTATTGAAAATTTGGTCCGATATTGCAATCCCTAGTTGTCTGGGATAACACCTTTATGACTGAATATGCGAGAAACTTTTGAGGAGACTTCTCACGCTGGTTTAAATATATCGAATCATTTTTAATGTAGAAAATTGACAGAAACTACCACATTGGCAGAAAATAATTTTAAAAAATAAAAAAATATCCTGAAAAAAATATTTTTCTGTTCATTCGTATTATCACATGATGCATCTTTCTAACTTACACGTATCTTTGGTATCCAGATGTGCATCGAAATATTTTTTTTTCTGTATATATATTTTTAGCTCTATTATGCCGAAGTGCTAGAAAATGCAAGAAAGAAAGGTGCTTTTCCGAATTCTAAATGCTACAAATAAAAGTAGCGCATGTGACACTCACAAATATTCAAATGCGAAAAAGAAGAAAGTTCCTACACCTTTTAGCAACACTATAAAAATTCTTCGCATGTTCTGTCACCAGGGTGATATTTTTTTAGCCCAAGTTCAGAGCAATTGAATAATATTGGAAGTTCGTGCTGTAGCTGCATTCTCTGGAATTCAGGATAAAGTTCTTGCCCTTCTAATATGCCAGAAAAAGGCAGTAATACATAAAACATCCGTGCTTCTTCTTTTAGAAAGGGAAAAAAATATCGAATATTTTGTTCCTATCCAGGCGAATGTTAGATTTGTTTTGAATCAGGTGGTTCCACTAGAAGAATATGTAGTAAAATCTCACGTTCTGGAATAAAAAATTTAAATATCAAAATATTCAGATTTGTAGGAAAAAAAAGAGATTTATTGTTTTCAATTACCAAATACTGGCGCATCGTGAGTTTATAAGCTGTTAAACGACTGTAATTAGTACACATGCTTCGCTGCTTAATATATAAGGTAAAAAATAATCTTTCTATCACTAGGCCTTTTAAAGTTAAAAGATTATTGTTGTAATAAAAATGTTGAGGAATTTTTGTGCAATGTTTGCTAAAGAAAAATAAGCTTCTCTTTGTAAAATTTTAATTCAAAGAGAAAAAAAACACAGTTTATTTTTGTTCTCTGTTCAGGTAACATGCATTAATCAAAATTGCTCATAATCAAAATTTGGTATCGAACAAGCTGTTAGAAAACTGTAAATAGTACTTATATTTCATCGCTTATTATGTAAGGTTGAAAATAATCTTTATATCATTAGGCTTTCTAATATTAAAACCTTATCATTATAATAAAAACCGTTAAGGAAATTTTGCGAATTGTTTGCTACAAATTAATAAGCCTATCTATAAATTTATAATTCATAGTGGAAAAGCAGAATTTACTTTCGTTCGCTGTTCAGACAAAGTATTAAACGAGAATTACTCATCCTCAACATTTGGTGTTTTGCAAGCTGTTAAACAAATGTAAATAGTACACATATTTCTTTTCTTATTATATAAGGTTGAAAATAATCTTTATATTAGTATACTTTCTAATATTAAAAGATTATCACTATAATAAAGATGTTGAGGAATTTTTAGGCCCCAGAGAAATAACACTCTATATATTGTAATATTGTAATTCGAAGGGAAAAACACAGTTGTTCGCTTTTTAGATAAGGTAATAAACCAAAATTGCTCACAATCAACATTCAGTAATTTTTAATTTTTCAAAATAACCTATTTATTTAGAATTTGAACTCAAATGAGCATATATCCTATAATATGTTTTCTCTTTTTTTATATATATTTGGTTATTTAATATAATTGGTGAATAATTAATCTATATATTAAATTTCAGCTGATCATATTTTCAAGATAAAGTTAGATAAATGTAAGTAACAACGTAGGGAACAAATCATGATGACAAATTAATTAATTTAATCAAACTTGTATTAAATCAAAACTGAAGAGGAATTAAAGTTTTAAAGAACATGAATTTAAAAGTCTGAGAATTTCATTTTCTCCCTTAAAGATTTATACGACATTTTTTTGACTGCGTATATGAAATATTTTTTGTAATAAAGAACAAATTACATATTTTCTCATATCAACGTCATATACAACATACATGTCAATATTCGATTTGAAACAGGAAACATTTTAGATAGTTTCTTGATCAAAAATCTGGATCTCTTTTTAATAATTCGTAATTTAAAAAAAGATTAAGATTCTTTTCATAATGAAATAATGTGTAATAAATGAAGTAATAATTAAAAAAAGCCATGTTATTCTAAGATCAAATAATTGCTCTTAAGAAGAAAATTATTTAATAGATATTTATAATTGTCAAATAAAATTAATAATGAAATCTTCAGATTAGTTCTTCTTTCTTTTAATAATAATCAACAAGCCATAAAAGAAAATACTATTTTTTTATAGAAATTTGCCATTATTTTCATTATATACGTATATAATTTTAGAGAAGAAATGAAATAATTTCAACAAATTGCATATCTACTTCAGCGGGAATATTATTATAAAATGCAAATACAATGATTGCATTATCGCATTATAATAGGAAATCATATATATTATAATAGAAAATTGCCAAAATCATTAGTAAAATATTTTATTTTTCAATAACAATTCAGATGGGTAATATAGAAGATGAACTTAAAGTAGCTAACGGAATTTTAATAGTTTCTGAGAATGAATAGAAAAGCGAGATATTGTTTGGCTTTTGAAATGGTTCCAAAATTTTCTCCACATTAAACTTCGAAAAAAGAATAAAACTCCCGAATGCTAATTTATTAGAAATATTGAAAAAAAGGGAATAATTTAACACATTTTTGGCACTATACTTTAATGACAATGAACATTTTGAAAATTTGCCAGCAACCGCAAAATAAAAGAACGAATTTTTTTTTTTTTTTTAACATGATTCAAGATTATTTTACTTCAGTGACGTATTGGCTAGAATAGACCTCAATTAATATAAAAAAATATAATAAATTTTCAAATTTTGAATTTTATACTCTTTTTTTAAAATGTATGGATACTTGCATAATAAGGACTTTTCAAAAGATTTTCGATGATACAAAAGTTTTTCTTTGACGATTAAATAAAAGAATGTATTACGAAGAATTAATATTCATCGGGGATTTGGAACCATTTAATAAGTATTGCACAGATATTCGAAAACATTTTTCCATCAACATTCAACAAGCAGAACTGAAGATTCATTGATGCATTAGAAATAAAAAATTATTGAATTATTAAATTTCTAAGCAACGTCTTAAGTTATGATAAAAATATTAGTACACAAATACCATAAAATTTTAATTATTCAAATTATTTATTATATAGGTTCTTTGTAACTTGCGAGAGTTTCTATTTATTTCCTTTGCAGAGTCTTCTGTGGTAGTATTGCATATAAAATTTTTAAACAAGTTTTAAAATCCGCTGGAGTTTTTATATTTCGGCTAATGAATCATAAATATAAAATTTTGTGGAATCAAAAAACTCCAAGTTGTCATGTTGTTAGGCTTAAAAGCTGTGATAAACATTTGCATCAAGGTGTTAAATAAAAGAAGCGAATTCGCCAACTGGCGGATAGTTTAATAGTTCTTTAAATTTCGATTTATTTAATTCATTGAATGCCCCGCTAATTTTACATGGTTTACCCTTGGCACCACGATTTTATTATGAAATGCACATATTCTTAAAATATTGTTACGAAATTTTCCGGGGTTTGTTTGGATAGTGGAAGTCATATGGTGTGGAGAACTCTCCATCAGCAGTAGAAGAAAACACAACGACGTTTATTTACACGAAGACACACAGGACAGCACAAAGACGACAACTATATACAGCACAGAAAAGGCAATTATCTTCAGCCGCGAGACGTGCAAACAGCAGCACACAACAAGACTCTACTGCAGACAGTAGCGCACAGCTTAGTTCAACACTAGCTTGACTCCGTCGCTGCTCTGCTAATCCCTGGAAGACCAGTTCTTCACCGTCGATTCCGACTACTCTACTCTGGCAGCTGCGGCTGTCTCCTTTTATAGGTCTCAGGAGGCGGGGCTAGAAGCCTCTCAACCAATCAGGAACGTGTGAGGCGTATCTCGGTTCCTACTGGACGGATCGGGAAAATGCTCGATGTTTCGGGTATAATCTATTTTGGCGCCAAAGTCGCCAAATTCGTCGCCAAGTTGCCAAATGGTCACCAAGCTCTGGAACCTCCGACGCAACACCGGACTCCGTTCAATACAGATGACTGTAAAACATTCTTTCCGATGATGGAACCAACTATGCTGGGAAGCAGCATTACAGATTCGTAACATTATTATCAAAAGCAAATTAGTACTGATGTATAATTATATTTTATTGTGTCTATTTGGAAGATTCATCGATGACTCCTGTGACAATATAGCGAAGTCGAGTGTTGATCACCAGTTACCCCTAAGGCAGTGAGTGTTTTAGCAAAATGTTATGATAATGAAATAGAGGTGTACATTTCTCCACATGAAAGCTTGCTAAGAAAACTATTAAAATTAATATTTAATACTAGCCTTATACTTACTTATTAAAAGTAAGTATAAGGCTAGCTATGCAACAATTTGAAAAATGTGGTATCAAAAGAATTCAAAGGAATGAAGATGATAAATGCAAAAGGCTTTTCTTGAAACATCGTGGCATTAGTTTTCTTTTTATAATGTTTCGATACAACACATCGAAATTTGTATAAACAATAAACCTATAACTCTGTAAATAAAATTATTTTTATATTTATTATACTTTATTAATTTTTTTCAAGCCATTGTATTAATGGTGGTAATAAAGAAAATTTACAAGTAACATATAAGGAATTATAAAATTTATATTGAATTTTATATTTTATTTGTTTAAATTATACATTTCAAGAAATATTGATGCTTCATTATTTGGTGGCCACTATGACACGCTGCCGAGCTGTTTTATTATGCTGTATATAAAATCAACTTAAAAAACTTTCAATTAAGTTTATATTTAATAACATACTACAGATAGAAAAAATCGCTGTCGAAAAAATTTCCAGTATTTCTACATTTAAAAAGAAACTCTTAATTGCTTCTGTTTATAAAAATATGTATGAAATATTGAGAAGAGATTATTTGACAAAATCGTGAAACTTGGCGAAATTACAATTGTGACTTTAAGATCATTAGGTACCGATGAGTGTAATAATAAGATTATGCTGCATTAAACTTGATCTCTTTATGATTGAAAATAAACAAAGAAATAGAAATCTCGCCAAATGTTAAGTTTTGGATTAATATTGCATTTAATGAAATCGCTCGGTATCTGAGATTTGTAGTTAATGATGTATTATGTCCGGAAGAATACAAGAAAAATGAAATAGAGGGGCATGTCAAGTTGTATGAGCACTCTAATGTTTCCCACGCTCCACTAAATGCATTCAAGATATTTCGAATCGGTTATAAATTCCTTTTTTTATAATTAATAACGCAAGGCAACGAGAGTCAATCACTTCTTTAAGCATACAAAACAATGGTTTGCACCGTGCTATTCTGAAGATATCAATACTCTTTTCAATGGTCTTACAATGTGGTAATCGTTCCTTGGCAGACAATTATTTTTGTTGAAGGAATTTGAAATATTTTTAATATTTATGAAAGTATCTAAATTTGAATGACGAATATGTTGAAAAGTAACTTCCTGTTCAATTTTTCAAAAAGATTTAGATTTTTTTCAAAAAGATTTGCCAATATGAATAACAGTCAACATTAATCACAAAAAAAAGAGGGGTTTTTTTTTTTTTCCAAATTTTTTTTTATATGGGATGCCAATGTATCATTTATCGTATCAGTAAGTTGTTTGGTATTTTTGATTGAAACATATTTGGTATTTTTTTTTTAAATTTATGTCTGAAACGATAAAGCGCCGAAAAATCCCAACCATCGCCAACTTTTCAATTGATAACTCGTTATTAGTGATGTTAACATAATTTGAGAATGTGAAATAAACTTGTTATCTTCGTGAAATTTGAAAATCATTAAGTAATCCCGGGAATTCAACCATCTTGGTGTAAATGTGTCATCTTATGTGTGGTGGAGCTTAGCAGTCTTGGCATAATCTGAAAATCGCCAAATAAATCTCAAGACCGTAAAAATAAACAAGTACCACATATATCTTTTTAACAACAACAATAAACTTTGGTCCACTTTCAATCGAAATATCTTTCTATTCTTATTTTCAGACCTATATATTCTTCCGCCTCCTTTACTTCAAAAAAAAAAAAATCCACCGATTCTCAAAGAAAGAACTCGGAATGACATTTCTTAGAGAATAAGTTGAAGCAGTTGGAGGAAAATAGGTTTGGGGATTTCTTTCTGTATGGACTCCTTGTCCATGAACCACCACTATCTATCTCCAGGGTAACAGAGAAAGTAATGTTTTTTTTTTTATTCACCAGTCAATGTTTAGCAGAAATAATAACCCAAAGTCGCACAGTTAAATGTACTTAAGTTCAGGATGAATACTTGAAAAGCTTAACAAAATGCTGGCTTATTCTTTGGGGTGAATTTTGATATGAGATTTTTGAAGTGATTCTACGTCCAAAGTTGTTAAAACAGACAAAGACACTAATGATCACAATGACCACAATGGCACTAGTGATCATTGTGATACATTTTTTCCCCTACGCTCGCATAAAATTGCAAACCTTCGTTAATGCTGCCTTAATTGTAAGGCTTCGTTAAGAGCAACAGGTTAAACCGTTTGATAGATTTGATTCAAAACTGGATGAAGATCTGTATTTTAGATATTAAACCTTTGCGCCAAATGTTATCTATCTAGCTTTTTGTCTTTGATAGCTATCATATTATCTTCCACTAGAACAGATAAATAGATTTAGTCTGTGACCTATAAGAAATTAATAATATAAATGAAATCTATTTAGTCTCATAATATATAGCGATACAAGCTGAACGAAGATACATTAAGTCCAATAATCATTGCTAGATGCAACTGGAAGTATCTAGCAATGATTATTGGATATTTTCAGTCTGAATTAATCAATTGAGAATTTTTAGATTTTTAAGGGGGGTCTGGGACACAAAAATCGTCAAATTTTCGAAATTCTTTTTTTAGCTGAAAAAATTCTGCATGCGTTTCTGCTTAAAATAACATTTGAATCATGTTTCTTTCTTAATTAGAACGAGAGATATCATAATTTTTGTTGACCATTGCTTTGAAATTCCAACTGTCAAAAAGGCGTTGCCATGGCAACTTCATCTCTTTAAATGTAAACAGACATTTCCCGGCACTGTTTTGGCTTAATTTTTGATTTTTTTTGAAATAAATTTTTAAAGAATTTATTTTAAATCCTAGATTTAGTTTGTATACAACTCAACTCCTTCAATAATGAAGTGAAACGAAGAGATTCAGTGTTTATTAGAACCTCTGTGTTTACATTTCATGAGACAACGTGCTTTTTAATTTTCTGCTCTAAAGTTTGTTTTCTTAATTGTAAATGTAAAATTAAATTAAAATAAACACTTGTGAGGAAGGGAGGCGTCTCTTATGCATCTGGAAGCTTTTAAATGTATTTAAATAGTTTTAATTCTTATATATTTTATTTTTAAACTTTAAACACATTTTTAACAATGTTGCGTTTTTTCATTATTTGTTGTGATCAAATTGATATAAGTCCAGATCATATAAAGATAGAGGTCTGAAATTTGAAACACTTACTTTTCAAACTGTTTGCCTTAATTTTGATTCAGCAAATTAAAAAAAAATTTACTTTTCAAGATATGAATTTTTTTTAAAAAAGAAACCCAAGATTTTTTCAAAATTTTCATTTAAATTTTTAATTTTTTTTAAATTAATATTTTTTAAATTGCCGAATCAAAATGAAAGAATATATATTTGTGTTTGATTTAATGAAAAATTTTTGAAAATTGATCAAAAATATTTTGAGTTATATCGATTTAAAACAACGTCACTTTTTTTAAAAAAAATTTAAATTTTAAGTTTTAAAAAAATTTTGAAACCTTTTGTGTTGTGATTTTGCTTATTAATAAAATGGTTGATCAGTACAAAAAATTTCAAAATTTTAAATTAATTAATAAAATTTTTTTCAAAATGTGTCCCGGACCCCCTTAAACCTCACATTTCTGTTGTAATTAATGGCAAAAATTCTAATTAATCGGTTAGTATTTTTAAAGATTTGTAAAATTTGAAATCGAGTGTATATACTTGGTGAATGTGAAAATATCTGATTTGTTTCTGCAGAGAATATATACACTTGCCATAAAATGTCTGCGCACAAACCCACAGTAAACATTCTAGAGAAAATAAAAGTACATTGTAGTGACTATATTAATTTAATTTTTATTTAAAGTAATTCATGAACAATTCATTAAATATCAATAAAAATTTCAGAAATATCACACACATTGTTTTAAAGTAATAATAATAATAATAACTTAAAATTACACAAAAAAGTTATTAGAAAAGTTTTCAAAAAATAGCTTCCTTGGACTGTCACTTAATAATTAATATCTTGTAAAACCGTTAGGTCTTAGAAACTATGTCAAACGCTTAGACATAGATTCGACAAGCCTGGTGATTTCCTCAGATGAAATATTATTTCATTCCATTATAATTACTCTTTTCAGCATATCTTTCGATGTTATGTTATGTTGCCGAATCATGTGTTCCCAAAGTCCCATAAATGTTCGATGGATTTTAAATCTAGAGATTGTGGAAGAGTATGCAACTGATTTTCGATATTGTACAGCAGCCAGTATTTTGCGATGTGGGCTGTGTGTTTTGCATCATTGTCTTATTGAAACAAAAAATCCTCGCAAAAGTTCAAATATTGTGCAGCTGTTTCACTTTTTCTTTTAGTATATTCAGGTATCCCATATGATCTAATATGGAGTCTAAAACCGTTAATCAACCTACTCTACTTGTTGCCATGCACCCCAGAAATCATTACGCCACCCCCACTGTGTTTAACTGTAGGCGCTTGCTCCAATCTGTGAAGTTTAGTAGGGCCATAATCATAAAATTATTCCAATTTAATTTGAATTAAATATAAACGATATCTCTGCCAAACCAGCTGTTTGCCAGAAACAACTATAAAATATTTCTCAACAATATTTTCAATTTATACACAACATTCTCCATTTATGTTACGTTGTAACGATATAATTTATTTTGAATTTTTGAAAAAAAAAATATTTGCATTTTAGCGAAATGTATGTGCAATAAAAATCACATCAATTGCATATTACTTTTAAGATAGTAAAAAAGTGGCATTTATGAGCTACGTGGGAATCTGAAACAGAAATATTCCTTCAACCGTCTAGTCAAATATGGATCTGACAAATTTAGAGATATTTATGCATGTTTGGATTTTTCCGTTTTATTGTTTCCGATAACGTTGCAGCACATTTTATAGAAAAAGATATCGCTGAACTTAGAGGTACCATTTGAAAGTTTAGAAGAACAAAATAAATATAATTTATGCTGAAAAAAGAATGCGAAATTTTCTTTGAGATTTTGATAGTATTGTAATTCCGAAAAGTGCGCTTCAGTTTTGTTCCCTTTATTACTATTTATATAAAATACAGCTTCATATTTTTCATTATAGAATATTCCTAGCTTGTGATTTTTCAAAACTCTACGCAGAGAATAATACTTTTTCAACCGTCGCTTGTTTGTTGTATTGAAATATTTTTCCAGAGATATTTCATGTTATTGCTTTTCATATATGAAATGTCATCAATAGTATAGTAATAAATTTATATTGGACTCAGCTACAATATAGATAATTCTTAAGCCTATTTCAGTTAAAAAAAGTCGGACAGATATAGGAAGAAGGTTTTGAGATTATTGAAAGATTTCTTAATAATCCTCTGGAATTCGATAAAAGGATTTATAAATTTGAAGAAAATTATAACATTCTTCGAATTATTCTATTAGAAGAAGGGAAAAAAAGATTGTAACTTCATTTTATCTATCAAGTCCAGAAAAGGATATTGTTGTGAAAATGAACTTGTTTTGACCTTGAACCACTTAGATAATATAAAAGAATAATTCTGACCTAAATCCAAAATAGCTAGGAAGGAGCTTCCTGAGAGATATTCGAAAAATGCGAAATTTTATTGTTGCATTTGGAATTAAACACTATAAGTGTCATATTTTTCTTAATTTAACAAAAAGTTAATTTAAAATTACTCGGTCATTATCATAAAACTAACATAACATATATTTGTAAAAATCGGGAGCTGGCATAAAGAATATCACACTATAGAAATTGCATGGAAATTGTATGGAAATTGCAACTTGTAGGTTCTAAACATATGAAATTTTAAATTAGATTATTATAGACATTTCACTATGTACTTGATCTAGGAAGTATTAAGTTAAAATGTCTTTAAAAGTCCACCTGACTAATTGAGGTGGAATTTAAGAGATATAAAGAGAATAATAGTATAATTATTATTCTCATTAAAAAGTTGCAAATCTAAATATATATGCTGGCAAATACTTTCTTCTATTTAAATTTATATATATATATATATATATATATATGTGTGTGTGTGTGTGTGTGTGTGTGTGTGTGTGTGTGTGTGTGTGTGTGTGTGTGTGTGTGTGTCTGTCTGTCTTGTACATAGTAAATCTTGATAATTTCAAAATTGTTAAAATTAAGAAGAACACTTAATTTAAATTACATTTCATTCTAAAGTAGGAACTGCAACACAATTTCACATTTCTCCAGGTAGAATTTTTCTACGATTATATTATTTTATATATTAAAGTATAAGTTTTTGAGTACATGAAAATAAAAGTCATTCAAACAAGTATAAGGTATGCGACTTGTAAGGTATGTAAGGTACATGGTAAGGATTTTATGCAATTGATACAGACAAAAATTTCCATTGTTTAAATCTAAAATATCCGAATACTTTAAAGAAACGACTTTATTTAATATCTCATTAGATTATTTTCTATTATCATATTATTAGGATGTTCATGAACTCTGCTTATAAATAAACTTTAATCAAAGATAAAACTAACGCGTTTAATCTTTGAATTCAGTGTTTCAAATATTTTATGGAAAATCCAATCCTTCTCTTACAAGGGCATTGAACGTAATTTAAAATATTAACGTATAAAGCCCTTTTCATAAACTTGGGAGCTGAAAATAATTATTTTCCTTTTTAACTACTCATAATACCGGAGGAATTTTATTACCTGTCGTTATTTAACCGATAATTTTAACTTTCACAATGTTTATTCTCAATTCTTGGCTCGAGGCAAAACTCGAAGTTTAAGCCTCCTCTTTTCTTCGATTGTTGCAGAGATATTTAAATAATGCGATTAACGGAAACATTTCAGTTATAATGCGTTCCTGATTGATTTGTTTCCAAACACAGTCACATTTTATTTAAGGCGTTAGTTATAAGGAACAATCAACTTTAGAATCTCGTTGCGATCCAGATTTTCAAAAATGTTTAGTTTGTCTTTCACTAAGCACACATATTTTATTATTCTAATTTATATCAATTTTTGAATTGTTAATTTTATTTATGTATAAGATTTATCAGTAAGTATTGCCGTTTCGTTTGGAAAATAAGAATTAACTCAAAATATCCTTTCAAAACAAAGTGTTACAGCTAAAATGGAAAACCAAAAGCTAAGGATAATTTATTGAATTGGAAACTTAAATCAGAATTAAATCAAAATATTAAATTAAAAATCAGAATTTTGTTACAATATAAATAGAATAATTTCTTATACAAGGCGCAGTGTATGTTTAATTTCATGTAATCACTAAATTGAAATTTATTAATTATCAGTTGTCTTTGGAATTCAGCCGTTCAAGCTTGGAAATTGGTCAAATTTAAATGAATTTAAATAATTTAGATCTAACTTAATATTCAAGATTCTGTTAAATTTTCATATATTGAAGTCCTTTTATTTCGGCTAATGTTCATGCGCTCTGTTCATAGTATGCATTAATCTTTATAATAGCAACTAGAACTCTGGCCTCATAGTGTTGCCTAAAATGTAAATTTGACAATCATCTATATTCTAAATTTGAGGGCATTGTAACTCATGTCTTGTAAACTACACAGATATTAAACAGAATCCTTCTTCATTAGCTTTCAACAATGGAAAAATATCATACGATCAAAAACAATGAAAATGCTTTGGACTTCCATAAAACAATGTAATACTGCTGGTCGTCTAAAAGGCCACTTTTGGTCAAAATTCACAATTTTTTTTATTTTAAAGTGCATTTATTTAGCTTTCTAAATCTGTGTTTATTTTTCTCCTACGATTGATAGAAATGGAGATATGAAGATTTATGTAATTCAAAAGAGTCGAAAACGAAACCGGAAGTGCTTACCGGAAGTTGAATGTGTTTCGTTGTTTCATCAAATATACGCTCCTAAAATCATAAATTAATTAATTTTTTAAATTTATACAAAACTATTTGCAAGGCACCTAAATTTGAATTAATTTTCAGCTTTTTATATACAGAAGAGATTGGCAACAGCTGCTTCTCGAACATTGTTTACGTTTGAAAACATCTGCTTGAGCTACAGACTTTACGTTTGGGAGCATCAATAACTGCAATAATTTTTAATGGTGGATTTTATGGTCTCTTGGCAATTTTTTTTTTTTTTGAACTGGGAATAACTCCTGGGGATTATACCCTGAGACACTTCCTTTCTTTCGATAAAGAAAGAATCATCACGTCAAAAAGGCTGTCATTAAGTACAACAAAAGTTGCCATGAAAAAATTAAGAGCTATTAAAAAGAAGAAAACAGATAAAATTGTTAACAAAGAAGGTGTATCATACAAATGTGGTGAATATTAAAAAAATAAAGAGAGAGATTTTTCATAAAACGCAATTAAAAACTTTAAATGCATTTTTTGAGGAACTTTAATTTTGTAAAAATTTTGATACGCAAAACATGATATCTTAAAATATTATGAATATTTTTTAATGAAATTTTGTATGTATGTTATTTATACTATCCTAAAGGCAATGAACTAGGATTATAGTTCTGAGATTAATAGATTTTATTTAGAGCTCCTTAATGTTGTTTATGCATAAGAATTTTGATAAATTTTCAGTTAGGAAATACTCGAACTGCTATAACTTTCTTATAAATGCAAATATTTCTTAGATCCTAGTTCATTGCCTTCACTAAAGCTGAAACTATATTTTGTAGAAAAAGAATTTGAAAATTTTGGTTAGAATTCTTGTTAGGATGTTTTGCGTTTTACACCAATTTTCACAGTTTTTTACCCAAATTTCCCCATTTGAATGAGTTGCAAATTACATAAAACTTTTTAAATGGTATTATTCATTGTTTTGAATTGCAATGACCTGAAAAATAAACTAAAAATGAAAATTGAACAGTTTTTCAAAAATTTGTCTTCTCACGTAGACAGATACCTTAAAGAATTCCAAAATTCAAAACAAATTTTCTTGACTATTAAATCATTTATTATTAAATTCAAATGCCGATTTTATGAATTTTTAAATATAGTAAAATTTATTTTTGTGCAATTGAATTTTCTGAAGTTATTGCAGAAAAACTACAAAATGTGGATTAATTTTCATTTATTAAAAGACATTCTAATTAAATTTCCACAAAATCGTTCCAAAGTTACCTTTCCATCCTTCAAAGTATATATGTGTCAATTTGGTAGCTGCAGATCATACGATCTAGCCTTTAGAACACCAATATTCATAAACATTCATTTCTAATATTAAAAGAGATGACTTTGCACAATACTCCTGAGTTAATGCCATCAAATTATCACCACGAAATATTTTATACACATGATTTATAATAATATTAAAGCGATCCTTTAGTTATTTAAAGGGAAGTTACCAAAAAATCACCGATAATATACGTATTCATAGATATACCAGTATCGAACACAGTTCTTTAATAAATTTTCTCTAAATGAACGGGTGGTTGCATTTTTTTATTGAATCACCTGCTATAAGTTTAAATATATAATCTTTTTTTTATATAATTTTCACAATCCAATGAGTAATTTAATCGGAAATGGCTGATTTATTTGTACTAGAATAATCTTCTTTGTATTTAAGTTTTGTTATTATGTTGAAAATTGATTTTTTTTTAAATAATGAACAAATGTTTCCGATATCCTAAATTTTTAATCAGTTTTATTTATAAAACCATTCGAAATTTTTTGAGTTTATTATTTGAGTAATTATTTTTATATTTCCATAGTAAAAACTTTAATGATATTTTCATCGCTAAATATTATTTTCCCTACATTAAGATTTAGTGAAAATATTTTGAAAAAGCATCGTATATTAAAATATAAGGCGTATTTTTTGTTCAAATTTAGTGTAATAATTTTCACGGTATATTACCCTTTCAAAATGGCAGAATATAAATTACAATTTGCTGTTTAAAAGAAATTCCACAGATGTTTAAGTACTTTACGTTTTAAAAAAATAAAAATGATGCGTTATTTACTAAGATTCCTGGTATTTAAAAATTTAATAGAAATAAAGCTTATTTTATAGTTAATTAATTAGGTATTCTAATTTTTAAATTAACTACAAGACTTAGAATAAATTATATGAGAGCTCTGAGGAGGAATATTTTCCTTTATGCATCCTTTTAGTTTAAAAAAAAAACATTTTGTTTTTAATTTTCAAAACATTTTTCACTTTTAAATGATATATTTTAGTTTCAAAGTTTGCTTTTTCCATACATTTTTTTTCCTCCAAATACAAAATATGACGTTTTTTCAAAAAAAAAAGTTTTTCGAATGTAATCATATATTATTGGGAATACGTTTCACTTTTAAATGATATATTTTTGTTCCGTAGAAGTTTTCCCATATATTTTATGTCAAAATGCAAAAACATAAAGTTTCACAAAAAAAAAAAAAAAAAAAAAAAAAACCCTTAAATGTAATTATATATGTTAACGCATATCTTATCAGATCAGTTGCGAACAAGTAAAGACCGATTTAAATTCATCACAGATATAATGAAAAATTTTTACATCCAGTGAATGAGAATTTAAATAATTGAGGCGATTATTATAAGAAAGAGAAAAATAATCTATCTTCCTTACTTTTCTCAATGTTTTCAAACTCACATATCTTTTAACAGCTCTGAAATACAGCATCTAAATATAATAACTTGAATAACAAAATATCTTAATGATAATATACATATCTGTAGGAAAAATGATAAAAAATTTATAGTTTGCATAAAAAACCTAGACATTAATTGATAATTAAATGGCTGAAGAAGCTGGAATAGAGTGATAAATTAATAGAAAGACGCTAATGCAAGGTATAAATAAATTATGGAACATTTACAATAGAATAATGCATTTTATACTAGTAAATAAATAAATAACTAATTGCGTTATAGTAGAGTTTACGTAAACAAAATGGTGAATAATAAATAAGTGAAAAATAGTAAAAATATTTCGTCGATAGTAGACTACAAAATAAATGAATGAAAAAGCAATTTTGAATTAAAATAATATTAGAGAAAGTAAATTATGTTTTTAGAAATTTGTGCTACCAGCCAAACATAATAAGAAATGGAATACCATAATAAACTGTTCTGCTCAAAATCCACTGCCAATATGAGGTTTCTATGATTAGGTAAAGAATAATAAAAGAAAAAATATTACTCTAAAATAACGATTTCTATAAATTTAAATTAATTTTTAATTTAAATAATAATTTTAAAAAAATCTATATTTGAATTAATTTTATCAGTTATAAATATGTCTAAAGCGTATTCAGTGATAATTATTTTAATAAAAAAATATTCAATTTGCCCCAAGAAAAAAAAAATGGGAAGTAAACTATATATACATACATAATTATACCGAGTGGTGCGGTTGCAGTTAATTTATGTGACTTTTAGAACTTGAAGATATATAATCTGGTAATCGTTGAGTAATTTTAAAGCCTTAAAGGCCAGTCTTTAATATCCGAACACATGCAAGTAATGCATTCATTTAACAGACTACTGAATACAGTGCTTGCGCTTATATTGTGAGTCAGGTTTCTCACGTAAGATTTATTTCATCTATTAAATAATCCACAATTATTTCATGAAGCTTTAAGCTTTATAGATTTAACCATTGAATAAATGTTTTCAACAATACTTCATAACGTTCATATCTGCTGTGCCAAGAATCGGGTTATAATTCAGATTAGCAGAGTATCTCTTGAAAAAGAAATTAATAAATGACGAATATTTTATTAAAATTATATTAAAAGCATTTTCGTTCTTTACTTTCTCGTGTATGAAGTTTAGAACAAGTATAATAATCGTCGAAAAATTCGAAATTAATTTCGACGTGTCTCCACGGTTTTGACTCCCAACACCCCTGAGTTCGAAAAGTACATTTTTGGAAGATGATCGTCCGTCTGTCTGTGACAAAGAGAACAGAAAAACGCTTTGATCTCGACGGTTGAAATTTGATAAATGGTCTTAATATCAAATTTGCATATGTTTATAAAATCTAGAGTAACATTTGTTTTGAGAATGTCTCTCTGTTCTGTTGTTCGAATGCGAAATAAGTTAACATGATTATTACAGATTAAAGACAGATGTATAGTGTGGTGAAAGCTTATAAGGCAGTTAACAGCTACACTACAAGAGCAATTGCTTCTGTATCATGGTCATGTTACTCGGCTGCGAACCGCAAAGTCCCAGGTTCTCTCCTCGCTCATCCCAGCCACAATAGATAAAGTTCGGCGAACATTTATCACAGCTTTAGTTTTGATATCTGCCAACTTTTGATCTCAATCCACGTACGGATTGACTGTCTGCCTGTCTGTACTTTCTAAAACATGTAAACACGATAAATCAAATAAAATAAATTTGGTATGCGATTTTAAGACTTTTGGGATATCTGCATTAGAGATTTCTGTCAGATTTTTGTTACAATTGGTTGAAAAAAACGTATCTAAAACAAAAATTCAATTTGTGCATACTATGAACGCACGCCAATTACTAATCGCCAAATTACTCGGAAAAGTTGACACGACAGATTCAGTAAAACTGCTCAAACGTTAATATCTGGCAACTATTGTGCGCTAATGCAATTTAAGGTGTACGTACACACTAGACGATTTTTTTTTAAATTTTAACTTTAAATATCCAGTTTTTTCACAGTAGGTCATTAATATATGTTTAAACTCATTTCAGTGAGAAAAAAACCACATTACACTAATTATTAATTAATTAAATAATACTTAATGAGCTAATTAGACTAATTTTTGAAACATGATATCTTAAATTCTAATTTGTACAGACACACAATTCCAGTTGGAAATGATGCCTAATATGAGTCTTCATGTTGTCTGCCTCAATCAAGTTATAAAAATATATAGTTTCTTTTTAAACAATTTTTTCATCAACAATGAATAGAAAAAGCGAGATTTTTTCTATAATTTTAACTTTTAAATAGCTATTAAAATTTTATTTCTATAAATATAAATTTGATTGAAGCACAAAACATCCGCTATTTCATACAGATTATTTTGATATATAAATAACTGTATTTGGCTAATTTCTTGTCGAGTTATGATTGTTTGAATGAAGCAAAATAGTGGAAAAATATCATTCTTCATAAAATGAGTTTTAAAAACACCGTGACTAGAGTTTTTAAAGAAAGCACCTCAAGAAAAATAATATAACTCGAGAAATATTTCGAATTTTGACAACATCTTGGTATCGTTTGAAAGTTAAAGGATCAAAGAACATTATTAAGCAATAAAAAAATATTCGATATTTTGATCGATTTTCGAAGTTTCAAGTGTGTACATACACCTTAAAGCGTTTTCTGGCATGGCAAGTTTATTAAAGTGTACACGAGAAGATTTTGGAGAGAATACACCCTCCTATTTTCAGTGCTTTCCTATTATAGCTTATATTCGGCAATTATTTATTTCATATTTTTGAATTAAAACAATATAGAAAAGCCTTACTGCATCTCCATTCTTGATAGAATTTCTTTGTTGAAATTAATACAATTTAACAAGCATTTATATTAAAATTAAAAATTTATTAGCATCTGTTTATTCAAGGATATTTGGTGTACGATTTATTGGATTCTGAATTCAATTAGCACATTTCTGAAACTGAAAGTGTTGTCTAATTAGCTTATGAAAGAAAATAAAACTGTAAAATATCAAGCAATGTTGACAAATGATGAATATACATAATTCGAAATTCTCTCATTATGTGTTATCAATTATTGATATAAAATTAAAGCTTTTACTCATTATGCTTTTCAGTGTCTGATATATATTTTCCAGATGCAATTCATTTGTAATGGGAAATAATCTGACTGGTGGGGATTCAATAGCTCAGATTTCAGAAAAAAAAAGACGAATTTACCACGAGTGGTTTAAAAATTATAAAAAAAAAGTGTCGCTTTTCGAAATATTTTAATATTATGCAAATCATTTAATTCTAATCAAATTAAATTATTTATGCCCAATCTCACGCTATTCAACTGAATTCCACTCCATAACATTGAAATATGTATAAGATCTTCCATTATAAACCATTAATAAAATATACAGAGCTGGAACTGCCCTGATAAAACTTTAACTAATCTAAAATAGGCGATACCATCTCTAATTTATACCAACAAGAATAATCTTTACTTCAATATTTAAGAGAGTTGCTTGATTGAGCGAGTGTTCAGATTTGAAGAAGCGTCAAAAAGTACATATCACCAAAGTAAACTTCCATATGGCAAAGAGATCAAATTAGCGCATGAAGAATTCTGCGAGAGAACACTTCATAAAAGAAAAATACTCGATTCTGAAACTACATTAAGTTGCAGAGGCTCAAAACGAAGACTGGAGCTACAAGAAATACGACTCCTTTACATATTAGAGATATGGTTTGTGTAGAATTGCAACTTCTACAATATTCTTTTGACCAAGTTTCATTTATCCTTTTTATCGGCGGTGACTTCAAACAAGTACCATCCATTTTAGCCCATTTTTCTCCACCGCAGAAGTGATGACAGCTTTGATAAATTGCAATGTTTCTTTGATCGGACGCATTATACGCCATTTGAATCTTTTCCTTTAAGATTATTGCGCTTTGTAAGGTGTTTTGTTCTTTTGAAAGAAATACTGACAAAGGTGTGAAGATGGATATGTCAGATCATGGTTTAATGTTCCGCTTGTTATCCATTAAACAACAACAACAAAAAATGGGGATTTTGAAGGGATACATTCTTATCAGTTTCACAAAATGGTGGCATCCGAAGATGTTTCTTTTTTTGTTTGTTTGATTTTGGCTAGAGAGTTTTTAAATAAGTTATATCTTTTGGCGCATCATGATTTTTAATGGAATCTCTTTACTTCCAACTATCCGGATGTAATTATACTGGTTTATACATTTTTTTCTGGTAATGAGCAGTTAATACTTTATGGCATGTTTCAATTAAGTTTATTTTATAAATAATGCTTAAGCAATGATATTTATGAGCATTTGTAAACTCAAAAGAAGTTTCATGATCACGGATAAAAATATTTTAAAGTATTTAATATTTTAAGAAAGTATTATTATTTTATGATGCTATAGGAATTTCAGTATATTTGCTTTGGAAATAGATTATTTAACCTCAATGCAAATTGGGATTCTTTATATTGTGCTGTAAATATACATTTCTGATAGATAATAAATATATATTTCAATGTTTAAAAACAAAAATATTCTATGTATATTATGAATAATTTACATATATAGTTTTTTTTTCTCTCATCTGCTACATACTGGTTAGAGTTCTTAATTTTGGATATAAGTATATTCATAAAGCTTTACAATCCTTATTAAAAATAAGATTCTAATTTGAATTAAACTGTCAAAACATTTATTATACTAGGTCAAAACATATATAACTAGGGTAAAATTTCATTAACTTAATATTAATAAAATATCGACAAATATAGATGTTTTATATAAATTAACAATTTTATATGATTTGAGGAATAAACTAGAATCTTAGAAGATGCAATTTTTTTTTAATAATTAGAATTAGTACTATTTGTTCAAGCTGAGTGAAATCTCCTATTTGATTCTGATTTTAATACTGCAGATTTATTAATATGTTATCACATTTTAAATCTGTATCTTATAATCACATCATATAATCGGAATCAATTTTTTTCAGAAAGTGAATTACTGCAAAAGTAAAAAATAATCATGCGAAAAAAAAATGTTTGGCATTTTAATTCAGATACATTTGCAAAACAGTTGTCTGACTGCACTAGATTCTAAGTTAAAATATAATATAATTATCCGCTCCAAAATATGTTTCATGATTAAGCAAACGATATTAAAACTCTACAGCTATTAATAGATGATAAGTTCAGAAATATATGTCAAACATTTCAAGGCAAATTGCCGAAGAATTTATACAGCTCATATACTTCAAAATTATAATATCACTATATTACGACCAAAATCTTTTCAAATAAAGAAAGGAAATACTAAAAATCAAGTCTGTCTCTAATTATTTGCTAAGACAATAATGGATTTCTTAGCATTTCGAAGTCGTCATTTAAGATTGTGTCTTTATTCTGTTAAAGAAACGCTATAGTTAGAAATCAAATTTTAGGAATATAATTTATTTTAAATCTCCCAACACAACGTAAAATGTTAATATTTTTCTTTAAAAAATAGAAATTTAGCATTTCGATTGCCATATATATTTTACAATAGTCTAGATTGCATCAATATGGTTATTACTTCAATTTCGATATGATTTTATTTGATTGTCAATGCCTGATTCTTCTAATAATCAAGTTATTAGATCTAAAATGGTTTCTGTTCATCTTGATGCTTCCGAAAATGATGACAAACTTTCATAAACTCCAAGACTCGAAAATGTAAAACATGCGCAAGTAAACATATTACCAGATTACAATATTTCAAAAAAAAATATTATAAATAACATTAGTATCTTAAATCTGCCCATCAATGTAAATTCATCAGAAGTGGAATAATGCATTCACATTGTAAATATGTTCTATAACTTTAAAAAAAAAAACACCCTTTATTTATGACAAACCGTTCCGATTCGAATATTTATAAAACGCTTCGCAAACTACCATAATTGCCAACTCAGAATGTAATTTTAAACATTTCTTAAACTACATATCAATCAACTGTGGAAGAATGCTTAAAACAACAGTAAAAAGTATTTATTTTCTGTCATTCTTTGTAGTATAAAATTAAGTTTTACAAGAACAATTGAAACATGGAATGTTTCTATTTTTTTTTTTCCTATTCTGTGAAGTTTAAAACCATGAAGACAGCATTAAATCTTAAATTGTGGTAAAAAAAAGTAACTCAGTGAAGATCATAAATATGGAAAAGTACACTTATATGTCACGTGTTTCGAAGATAAAAAGAAACAAAACTAGAAACTCCAAACGATAGAAATAATAAAATAAACTTGGAAACAAAGAACTCGTAAACGGAATTTCCGTTTTCGGGTTGCCAGTATTTTTACAAGCTCGAAACTGAAAGAAAGAAATTTACTAAAAAAAGTGTGATTTTTAGGAAAGTGCTTTTTGTTTGAGGATATAAATAGTGTCAGTTTGCTCTAAAGCACATTTATTTTACTTTGCCCTAAAAACATTTAAAAACCTGATGGTCAACGGACGGAACAGGATATTGTTTCTTCCTTGATTTTAAAATGAAAAAAAGAAAAGTGGCATCATAAATTTAACAAACTGAAGGGAATATTGATAAAATTGACTCCAAACTGACTGATTGTTCAAAAGAAAAATAATGGATTGATTTAAAGGGTATTTAATTTACTTCGAATAAAAATTCTTAGCCGTAAAGAAACACGGTACTTTAAATTTAGCAACTTAATCAACGTGAACTTAAATCACCCTATTATAGGAAATGAATTCTATCTTAAGATGAAACGCATAACACATTCTGCAATCATTTATTATCGAAAACGACACACGGTTTATTGTAATTGTTCCTCCAAATTCCGGACAACAGTTCAGGGAAAATCGGTAATTTGTCACATGTTTTGTTGTTGCTATTAAAATATTAAATCTTCATTACAATGAACAAATATTTTATTTTAACTAGCTTGTTTTCAATATTTGTACAATTATCTGTGTTCATTGAAAATGTATAAATTAAAATATGAAATACACATTGTTTGGTATGCAATTAATCTAAAAACATTTCATACTTCTGTTTTAATGAAGACTCAGGTTTGTTACATATTCTTAAAGATACAAAAGAATACTACACATTTGATTTTAAAACATTAGCTGGTCAAGCTCATTATAAATATTCAATATATATATATATATATATCTTAAATAATTTAGTTTAGCAAAAGAGCCGTGTTTATGTTAAAAGCTTTTATTTATATTAAAAATTTATTAGTTATAGTGAGATATAATGTATATTTTCGTTTCTAAAAAAAAGATTTTATTTTACATTTTGTCCTTGGACGTTAACCATGGACTCTGGAAAGGACGTGAAAATAAATTATTACGCCCCTTCTAAATGAATACAGTCAATTTAAAAAACGGTAGCACATTTCTTAAATGGCTTATTCTAATGAAATTTAAATCATTAAAACTTTACATTTTCTCAAATAAAAAAATGATTTTTTAAACCATTTCAAAATATCAAGATTTTCTGTATAATTTCTAGTCGAATAATATTTCTTGGAGGACAATATTTAAAAAAAGGATGCAATAATTCTATCTCTCGAAACATTGCGTGTAAACATTTTCTATTCATTTTCAAAAAGTCTGGAGTAAAGCCATTCCAAGAAATAATTTATTCTTCTTTGGTTATTTAAATTCATTATTTGAACATTACTTGTCAGATATTTATAAAACAATGAAGATAATTAAATGCACACAAAAATACTATATAGTACATAAATGAGTAAAGCGTGCACTTTTGTTATTCTTATACATATAGAACAAATTTATTGGATGCACTTCTCAGACTAAGCGCTATGTAATCTTCTCTCTATTTCTTTGTAGTTTGATGAAATTATCGTAAATTATATACCATTTAGGTTTCAGTGTCATTTGTTTAGTTTTATGCTAGCCGTCTTTGGTGATATTTTGGTATTTATGATTCCTTCAACAAAGTATTTTTTAAGCATCAAAGTACGAGAAACATTAAAGGCGCATTGTTTTAAAATTATTACACATCTTCTGTTTCTCACATTGATTAACCTTCTTAATAGTACAAAGGCCATAGTTATTATAACGCCTTCAGAAATATAATCATGTGCATTTACAAACTGCATATTGCATTTTCCCGCTAATGTATCTTCACTTTTTGATATCTCATATAAACTGCGCAAATAAATCTTTTTTCGTCAATTATAAATACTAGAAAAATTTCAAGGGAAAAATATTTGATGAAGCAATATAAATGTTTTGAACTTTATTGGACCAATAAAATGCATTGCTAGAAATTACGCAATAAAAGATTATAAACTTCCCAAATTCAGAAAAAAAATGGCCAATTATTTAAGTTATATAATTCAAAAGATAATGTTTTGAATTTTCATGATGGTCTTAATAGTGTTTTATACATTATTTTTTTTTCTAGAATTTAATGAGCAATGATGCTAGAATTTCATTAAATTTTTAATTTCACCTTTCCAATTTCAAAGTTTATTTTATCAAATTTGTAGTATGGAAACGAATACTTTCTATTTTAGTGTATACACGAATCAGCAACAATTTAATGAAACCCTCTTCTCAGAATATACTACTTGAATTACACTAACAAATTTAAAATATTTTAAAATACCAATGAAATTTAAGATAAGGTATGTATTAGCAGATAATTCAGAAGAAATATCAAATATAAAAATTAGCTTTGTACAACGATTATAATTCCTTTATTACGTTTAGTGGAGCGTTTGGGAGATAATGATGAAAACAGCAGGTATAGTCATTTGTTCTCATTTCTCTCTGTCATTTTTTCTCATTCATCTCTCAGTTGTGGGATCGAATTTCTTCCCTTTCCATTACGGGGCCTGTTATTTTGTACTGACCATCTGGACTCAACTTTTATTGCGGTCTTTGTGTGTCTTGAAGGCAGTCATTCAGTGCTTACATGTGCTGGATGCTTCAGCAGGGAAGAAGTGATTCTGAAGTATTTAACAATATGCTGCAATAAAACAAAAATCACACTTCAAATATACAAAAAAAATTACTCCTGAATTATTTTCACTTTATTTTCCGTTAAGTAATGCAATCTTTCGAGAAAAAAATAGAAAAGCAGCAAAGATTAAATATTTTAACCTTTTTAAAGTTTTTTAAGATTCACCAGCTATTGATAATCATCTACACATGGATTACATAACCTACATTTTAAAATATAATATTAATCACATTACATATTAATTCGCTATCTTCGAGTAGTAGTAATATTTTACTGGCACTATTTTTTTCATTTGATTTTATTAAATTTCATAATCTTTCTGAAAATTTGAAATTTTTATTTCTCTCTTCATTTTGCTCGACTTGTCCCACTCATATACGACTTATCAGTAAAAGATACACGTGGCACTTAATCACGTGATACGAGTTGTTTAAAGTAATCAGTCTCCTTTGATTTATTTTTATGTGTACATTCGAAGATTCTGAAGAACAAAGGTTTCCGATTTATTAATATTGTTTACTGTAATAATTTTGGAGATTGTCTGTTGCTCTCTTGAATACTTGAGGTGATTATTCGAAAAATGAAATTCTGATTCGATAGTGAATCAATTTTCAGAGTTACATAAGGAACATTTTAATGCTCATATTCTAAAAATCAGATATTTTGACATTTTTTACGAATGAAATATTTAGAAATTGAAGTATTTAGTAGAAACTTACCAATAAAATTAAATTCTTTCAATCTCTTAATTAAATTCGGGAATAATTATAACATTAACGATTAGGTTTATATGGCTAGAAAGATTTTCTTCTCATATAGTACATGAAAAATAATTCAAATTATAGATCTAAAAAATTTACTTACGAAGTTGCGTGGGCATTAGAGAATCTGGAAAATACAGGGCATGAAAAACATGCATTTTTTAACATAAATGTGAATTTCTAACGTCCATAAGTTTCTGTAGCCTCTATTATTTTTCATATATTTGAATTAACTTTCGTTATTTTACAAATATATTTTACTTTTATCACCGTTATGATTGTATCCAATTTTTTTGCATGAACTTTGGCACTAGGAATGCTAAAAGCAAAGAAAACTCTTCTTCTTTTTTTTTTTTTAAGAAAAATTTAGTTCTATTCCAAGAGCATTGAATCTTAAGATTAGAATATAAGCATTCTTGATATAAAAGAGACTTTACTATCTTATTTTAAGTTTATAGACATATTAAATTAAATACACTCTATTCAAAGACAGAATGGAAACGGAATCTACTATTTTTGTCACGAATCCAGAATTTATTGATGGTATATTTTACAAACTAAGCCATCAGAGAGTTCTGCAGTTGGTATAGTAATACATTAGCTAGGATGATATACGTCCAAAATAAAAACCAACAAAAGTTCCAACATACTGTCCTTAACAAATGAATTCTGCTTTTTGATTAAAAAGACAGAGCATTTTCAACAGTATTAAATATTTTTTTTTCTTTTTTACATGCATTTTATCACTCTAAAAGAAAAATTAATTAATTTCACACAAATTGCGACATGGCAAATGAAATAGGTACACAAAATGTGGTTCATATCTAAATTCCCATGTAAAATCAATTTTACTTCGGCCATCCCATTTAAAAAAACTGTTTCTTTCACATAAGTGGCTTGTTTTATGTTTTTTTTTTTAAATTTTTGTGACAATTATGATATTTTCCAAATAATTATGAAGTAAGAAAACAAAATTAGTAGAAGTTCATTGAGAGAAATATAAAAGTTTACGCAAATGCTTCCCATACAAAAAAAAAAAAAAAAAAAAAAAAATCGGAATATGTCTGATTATCTTTCCAACTGTGTTTTTTTTTTGGACATTTTAATTCTAATTTAAAAAAAGTTATAGCACCAAATTTTTAATAACTTGTTACACGCTGTTATACTTACTTTACTCTTACGTGCATTTCCCTTATTAATGGCTTCAAACTGTTTTTATTGGATCATTCTTTTAGTCACAATTTTTAAATTTCTCTTTGAACCTGCTTCAAGCAAAATTTCTACAGAACAGAATTAAAAATTAAGCGGTAAAAATCTCATTAATTTTTTCTAACTTCAATAAACACATCATAAAGATCTTGTTAATTTAGAATTTTTATAGAAAAAAATCCATTTCGTTATTTTATATTTAAAAAAACTGTTTCTTTCAACCTCCTATTTTTCCATACTTTCCATTTTTTTTCATACTTCCTTTTTTATAATGGTATTTATTTCAACGACACACATTCAATAGCTACTTATTTATTGAGGTTATAGAATCATTAACTCCACTGCGATGGTTTCGATAATTAATTATCAAATTTTGAGCTTTAAGTACTTTCTTTTAATAAACGCTTGACAATAAAACGAAACAAAATATACCTTAATGCTGCAATTTAGTTTCGAAAAACTTATTTTTACTTATGAAAGGAAAAATTCGAAATTCTATTCCACGGATTAGCGAGAAATTTGTCTGAAAATAATCCAGGGGGCACAATAAAATCTTTTACAAATTGCGAAGAAAGGCGTTCCTAATTGGACAGTTAGTTTCGTTGTCGATGGAAATTCAAATATTTCTACTGTGATTGGCATTTGCTCTTTAACACAGAATCGTTTGGTTTCTAGGTTTCATTTCTCCAATAACTTCAATGTGAAAGTTGAACAGAAAAGTATTTTTAAATTATTAAGTATTTTTTTCTGTTATCAATATTTTTTTTATTAAAATAAACATTTTAGAAACATTTTTTGCCCAGAAACTTTAAAGAAAAAGCTTTGAAGATTGTAAAAAAAGCATTATCACATTAAACAGCGTTAAAGTATTGGAGCATTTAACCAATTATTTGAATATAATATGTTAAAATTTTTATATTATAGCCTTTTATTGTTAAGAAGAACTTTTTAAACATTTTTAATTGATATAAGAGAAAATGTAATTTAAAATATTAAAAAATTTAAGAATTTATATTGAATATTGCCTGTTCAAATTTTTATATCAAAATATTTTATTGTTAAGAAACTATTTTTAAAAATTTTTAATGGTTTGATTGTCAGTTCTCATCTGATCAGTTAGATGCTGAAATTCTCATATTTGATAGTCAATTTATTTCATTAAGTGGTTCGTTATCTAATAGTTCCATAAGTTATATTTCTATTGCGAGTTTTCAATTTTTTAACTTTAATGTCGAAATCTGATAAATGATTATACATAATTACTTCAACGAAATCATTTTCATATATTTTCTTAGGAAAATAAGATTTAAAATTTTCTTTCCTTAAAATAAGGATGCTAATGGAAATTAAAGAAATTTATTAAAAGCATAATTACTGCAGTATTGAAAACTGAACTGAGAAGTATATATGTCAAAAACATTTATATGAAGTTGTTATCAAAAATATACTAGCATTCCCTTCTCCTTTAATGAATTTTAATCATTATTAAATGTGTCTAATTAATAAAAATAACATATTGTTTAAGAATATTTAAACTTAAGTTATATTTCTATTAAACTTAAGAAATTATGAATTAGGCTTTATTAAGATTTAGAATGTCCCAAACAATTTTAATGGTGTTTTCGTGCACTCACTTAAAATTACTTAAAAAAGAAAAATGATGAAATTATTAGGAGGCAAAATGAAACAAAAAAAAAATGATTATTGAAAGAATTCAAAAAAATTTTTAAGTTTATTAGTCATAGAGCTATTAAAAGTATAAAAATTCATTTCTTGAACTCAAAGAGGTAGAAAGAAAGAACCTATTATGGATTATTTACAACTTAAACACATACTTTCTCAAGTAATTATATTAAAGTAATTATACTTTCTACTCAAAGAGGTAGAAAGAAAGAACCTATTGCATATTATTTACAACTTAAACACATACTTTCTCAAGTAATTATACTTTCTACTCAAAGAGGTAGAAAGAAAGAACCTATTACATATTATTTACAACTTAAACACATACTTTCTCAAGTAATTATACTCAAGTAATTATATTAAAGTAATTATACTTTCTACTCAAAGAGGTAGAAAGAAAGAACCTATTGCATATTATTTACAACTTAAACACATACTTTCTCAAGTAATTATACTCAAGTAATTATACTTTCTACTCAAAGAGGTAGAAAGAAAGAACCTATTACATATTATTTACAAATTAAACACATACTTTCTCAAGTAATTATACTCAAGTAATTATATTAAAGTAATTATACTTTCTACTCAAAGAGGTAGAAAGAAAGAACCTATTGCATATTATTTACAACTTAAACACATACTTTCTCAAGTAATTATACTCAAGTAATTATATTAAAGTAATTATACTTTCTACTCAAAGAGGTAGAAAGAAAGAACCTATTTCGGATTATTTACAACTTAAACACATACTTTCTCAAGTAATTATACTCAAGTAATTATATTAAAGTAATTATACTTTCTACTCAAAGAGGTAGAAAGAAAGAACCTATTGCATATTATTTACAACTTAAACACATACTTTCTCAAGTAATTATATTCAAGTAATTATATTAAAGTAATTATACTTTCTACTCAAAGAGGTAGAAAGAAAGAACCTATTGAGGATTATTTACAACTTAAACACATACTTTCTCAAGTAATTATATTAAAGTAATTATACTTTCTACTCAAAGAGGTAGAAAGAAAGAACCTATTGAGGATTATTTACAACTTAAACACATACTTTCTCAAGTAATTATATTAAAGTAAGTATACTTTCTACTGAAAGAGGTAGAAAGAAAGAACCTATTGCATATTATTTACAACTTAAACACATACTTTCTCAAGTAATTATATTAAAGTAAGTATACTTTCTACTCAAAGAGGTAGAAAGAAAGAACCTATTGCATATTATTTACAACTTAAACACATACTTTCTTAAGTAATTATAGATGAAATCGGTGATGGAATTTGGAGAAAATGAACGTTAATATTTACTCATTTATGAAACCGAAATATAAAGTACGATTTAAAGAAATACATGAGTGTTGTTGCTAAGTATAATTTCCAATATAAATCACGAGTCAATGACGCTTTTCGTGCGATGAAATGTTTAGAATGATTGATATAAATTGATAGTGTTAGATTTTTAAAACAAAATCTTAAAAATAATTTTCAACTTATTAAAATTGCTAACTGTTAAGAACAATTTAGATATACGAGTGAGTTTTGATAAACTACATTGTATCATACCAGAAATACAGTAAAATTGTAGTTACAATAAATAAGCAAAAGCTGTACAATAATGATGGAACATTTTGATTGCTTATATACATTTCAAAGTGACGAAATAGTGAAGTTGGCTGAGAAAGTTGAGAAATCTTTTCATTTAATGAAATTGCAGGATATATTAAGGATCGTTTTGGCAATATCACTCAAAATAGAAAGGAAGGAATAAAAGAAACATGATTACATATCTCGGGATCAAAAGTTTTCATACCATACTATTTTTTTTTTTAAAAAAATTGAGTGGCTGATGTTGGTAAACTTCATTGCGGATATTTTAAATAAAATTTTTGCAATGAAGAAGAAAACAGGGGAGCGGTGGATATATAATATATGAATGTCATGTAATAGACAAGCGATTGATGATTATTCATGTAAGGTTACTGAGTTTTCATGCCTAGGAAAAAGTTTTTAAATCGATACCATTGCTAACCTATGTGTTCATAATTTACTCTCCATGGTGAACTCTCAAAAAGTCCTTACACAGAAAATACAGCAGACATAAACGAAGTAGCATTATTTTACTAATGCACTCACATGTGAGAACGAATTCATCATTGATGGCTAAAAGACAAGCATTTTGATACTGTCTTCAAAATTTTATCGAGCAGTCACAAAGAAAGAAAACCCATACCATAGTTAAATTATAAATTCAATAAAAACTTACTAATTCTTGGTTCGTGTGAGTTTTGATAAACTACATTGTATCATACCAGAAATACAGTAAAATTGTAGTTACAATAAATAAGCAAAAGCTGTACAATAATGATGGAACGTTTTGATTGCTTATATACATTTCAAAGTGACGAAATAGTGAAGTTGGCTGAGAAAGTTGAGAAATCTTTTCATTTAGTGAAATTGCAGGATATATTAAGGATCGTTTTGGCAATATCACTCAAAATAGAAAGGAAGGAATAAAAGAAACATGATTACATATCTCGGGATCAAAAGTTTTCATACCATACTATTTTTTTTTTTTAAATAAATTGAGTGGCTGATGTTGGTGAACTTCATTGCGGATATTTTAAATAAAATTTTTGCAATGAAGAAGAAAACAGGGGAGCGGTGGATATATAATATATGAATGCCATGTAATAGACAAGCGATTGATGATTATTCATGTAAGGTTACTGAGTTTTCATGCTTAGGAAAAAGTTTTTAAATCGTTACCATTGCTAACCTATGTGTTCATAATTTACTCTCCATGGTGAACTCTCAAAAAGTCCTTACACAGAAAATACAGCAGACATAAACGAAGTAGCATTATTTTACTAATGCACTCACATGTGAGAACGAATTCATCATTGACGGCTAAAAGACAAGCATTTTGATACTGTCTTCAAAAATTTATCGAGCAGTCACAACGAAAGAAAACCCATACCATAGTTAAATTATAAATTCAATAAAAACTTACTAATTCTTGGTCAATTCCCGTAAAATTTGAACTTTGAGATACAAAGGAAGTGATAAATTTTCAATTAATCTTCAAAGAGTTTTTGCTGAAACTAAACAGTTAAAAAATATGAGAATAGAAAATGGATTCATTCAGAATTTAAAGTCTTATTTGTGCAAAAGAATATTTTTTATGATTTATGCAAAATCTCAAAAAAGATTTCAGTAAAAATTTCTTTTACTCATCATAAAATTCAGTTTTTAATTTTCATTTCAAAAGGATTTAAATAATGTAAAAATAATATTTTATTCTCTTTCAGTCAATAAGTATACTGCTGAAAAAGTTATAAAGTCAGCATTTTATCTTTCTTAAATCTTTAACCTTAAGAAATTATGAATTGAAATGTTCTTGACACTGCAAAATTTAAACAGAAACTAAAAATAATATTTTCTTTCTTCTACGAACACATCCAAATGATTTACGAAGTTTTGAATAACAGTATTTTAGGACAATCCAATCCAAGACTGATTGACGAAAAATTCATAATTTTACGCCAATCAGTCTTGGTGAAAGTCCGGGCATTTATTTACGTACCGTCTTATAGATGTTCAATGAATTAGCCCAAGATCTTGCAATTTTATAAGTTAATCATATTCAAATTTTCATAACTCCCCCATTTTTAGTCGCAACGGAATGGACCTTTTATTTTATTTAAAATCATAGAGTTCCAAAGTCCTTTTTCTAATTAGGACTAAAAAAAACACCGAAGGATCTGTAGAAAACTATAAAATTTTTAATTCATCAGAGCGTAGATTGAAACAAATCATTATATTTTGATTTTCTTGAACGCGATGTCATGCAAGGAGAAAACATTGTAATCGTCCAGAATTTCAAACTCGAGATTTTGACAGATCCTCACGAAAAACACATTTTTCGAAATGCGTCTGCCTGTCGTTCTGTTCATCTGTCTCAGAAAAATGATAAAAAAGATTTAAGAAAGATGGACGAAATTTCATATGAGGACTTAACACTACATTTGTAGATAGTTATAAAATTTTGAACTTAATCCCTTCAAAGGAAATGAGCTATTCCAGCTGCCCCGACTGCAAACGAGCTCGATAGCAACTAAAAAGCATAAAGAGTTAGATGTATAAAATTTGGTACACAGATTTAGCATCTAAAATGTTATATACCCAATTCTATACCCATATTACCCAGATTTATATTCAAATTTTTCAAAGAGTTGACTGTCTATTTCTATGTATTTTGCATGTACGCGAGTGCAAAAATTCATGAGTGTCAAATTTTGGTTACAATTGGTCAAAAAAAAAAGTTGCCGAAAATTCATCTCCCCGCATCATATTCAGCACAAATGTTAAATTAACACCAAAGATCTATGTTTCGTTTATAAAATTCGTCAATGGCATGCAAGTTATTTGTAGTCCCACCCAGGGTGCACGTAGTTATGCAGGGTAAGAGGAATATAAGCTTTATTAGAGAACGCGTGAGTATGTTTTGCAGTGACCATTGTCTATGCTTTTTATTCTGTCTGGTATTTCTGATAATCTGATACATTTAAGCCCACAGCCCTAGAAGTATCTTTTTCTGAATTTTCCAGATTGAGATGAAATATTCGGCCTATAGTGAATTTTTGAATAATGTTTAATGATATACATATCGCTCGAATTATATATACAAAGTATACATAAACATTAACATGTTAAACATGCAGAAACTAATGTTCAAGAATTAATTATTGGTTTCCCATAAAAAAATTCAAGATAATGAAGAAAAGAATTTTTTAAAAATATGTCTAAGCAGTTTTAACAGACGAAATGAAACATCTTAATTTATATTTCACGTTTGAGTAGCCTCTTAGCCGCTGCAGTTCCAGTGAACTGCACCGTTGCCCGGGGAACACCACGTGGAGGTGGGCTACTCTCGTTCCCCACCTGCCAACCCTCCCTTCATCGCTGCAGCTGGCAAAAGTGTTTTTTTTTTTTTTTTTTTTTTTTTTTTTTTTTTGCTGCTGATGTTTTTGTTTTTGATGATGACAACATGCTTGTTTCATAATTTTATATGACAACCGACTACAGTTTGTGATGTTGAAAATAATATAAAATATCTTCCAGAAACACATGACAGTCTTTGAACTAGCATCCGGAGCAGATATGGTCTTTGAACATTTGGCAGCAGATAATCTTTGTATCAGTCATGGACAGTATTCGGAGATTGCCGACAATTTCGATGTTAAACTGTCTATATCAGCTGTCGGTATTCCGCCGGCAAGTCCAGAGCCAAGCAAAACAGATAAATTTCATATGACTCCACAACTGGGACACCGATGGGTGCCAATCGGGCGGGCAAGTTCAATCCACAGCAGATTTTATAAACCATGTATGATTTCACTACCGGAGCATCAGCTTTCTGGACTTGAACAGCAGCCAGTTCAGCTGGAATGTCCAATGCCTGACAAAATCGAAACACTACATACGAGCGCACCACGGCAACTCGCGGTTCAGGCGGTTGAGATGGTACTACCGCATTTGAATCCAAATCAGGATCAGAAACAAAATCCCCAGAAGATGGTAAGCGGGGAAATAGGGAATATTTTATCAATTCCCAAATAGTCACAAAAACGATGAATCCACCGACGGCCGTAGCCACAGTGAAACAGTCAAAAAACGCACTAAGCATTGCTCAGAACAAGAAAAAAACACTCAACGATCGGTTGCAAAATAGTCAATGAGTTTTAACAGAAAGCAACAGTGTATGCTTTCATTGTTCCTTCTGCTACATTGTTTATATCTTGTAATTTTGTTGAGAATTTAAACAGTTACATAGCAGTTGACAATAACAACAGAAGTGATTGTTGAAATATTTTTTTGTTCGATAACAATTGAAATGCGATGATAATTATTACCATCTTAACAATCGAATATATGCCAATAATCAAGCATAGGAATTTCGATTGGGGACTAACAGTGAAAGTTTTTATCTAAAAGAATTATGTGGATATAAATATAAATATTTATTGCAAGTATGATTAGTCATTCGATTTTCTATGAGCAGTTAAAATTAATCTAATTTATCAAAAATGCACGTAAAAAATGAAAATAACATTTCTATTTCACTTTATATAAATATGAAAGTAAACACCTTTCCCTAAGCCTCGGATGGACATAGGATAATACAAGAATTAGGTAGCGAAGAGGTGTGGGAAACAAATGAAGTGGAATTATTAATTGATAAAATTAATTAATAAATCAGATTATAATTATCTAATAAGTGAATCTCTTTTTCTAGGTCAACCTCAATTCTAAAAACATTTTGTCATATAACTGTCATCTGTACGCAATAAATTTTTTTAAAATGCTAAGATAAGAGATAAAATTAGATCAAGGAGTTAAAAAAATGGCAACAATTTAGAAAAAACGTAGTATAATCATTTCATTTTAACTAAATTAACAAAAAATTAACACTTTTAACTCACTCATTCATTTACTATCACGCGGATTAAATTACTAAACATATAAGTATAAGTAAAATTGTCAGTAGAATCCAGTTTAACATTAACAAAACCGCTCGATGTATACGAGATTGAGCAGTGATATAAGATTAATATTTCGATAAAAAAAATGGAACCAATAAAAACTGCGCTTATATTAACTTTGAAAATATTATTAAAAAAAACAAAACATGAAACTTATATTTCTACAATGCTTACATTTTAGTTCGAGTTCGTCGAATAGTGTGAAATTCCATAAGGTTTAAAGAATTAAACAAATATTCAATTTTTAAATATAGATTATTACGTTATAAAAATAAGGATTTAATATAATGAATGCTAATCTTTCCCAAAAATACCACTGTAATATATTGGCTTTATATATCTCTCCATTTTTAAATACTCTTATTAATGAAAAAAAAAACTATTTCATTAAAAATTAAAAAGTTTCGTTCGTTAAGTAAATTCTGTACATAGGTTTAGTGTCTCATTTTCAAAAATAAATTGCATAAGCAATCCTTAAATGAAAGCACGCTATAAAAGAGAAACTCTTAAATTTTAATTTATATTTTTTATTTATTTTTGGGTAAACTATTTTCTTATGCTAGAAAGCTTTAAGATCTTATTGATAAAATTATTATTAATAATACGTATATTTATTCATTCCAGGTATATATTTCCATACGTTCAATTTTATTCCTTTTATTTAAAACACATTTTGGATACGTATTTATTATCAAAATCTCAAAAGTAGCGGCTCAGAAAGTAAGCGACATTTTAAAATGCATAAAAGGACGCGAGCAGGAAGACGTCAATCATTCTTTCACTGATAACGATTCACTTCTCCATATCTCACATTCCCATCTCATTATCTCACAGCTTGAGATTGGGGTAAGAGAAAAACAGGAACCCGTAAAAATACGGACAGTTTTAAGGGAGTTTTTGTTTCCGTCTATAGACGGGCCCGCCATTTTGAAGGGAGAAAAGATTCCGTCTTTTGACGGGTTTGCCAATTGGAGGGTTAATGAAATCTTATTGCACCGGGCTTTGGTTTTATTCCTTTTTTTTAAGTAATTTAATGTAAAAAGAATGTTAAAGATATTTCTTAGATCATACACAACTATAATAAAAAGCAATACTTTCCGAAATAATACATAGTTGTTTATTAATAATAAGTATTCAAGATAAAATTCTGGTATTCACACTATAAATTAACACAATTAAACATATGTTTACTAACAAACTTGAAAAAAACTGATTTATTAAAAGATTCTTTATAATTATCTATTTTTATTGATTATTCTTTATAGTATATATATATATATATATATATATAT
Source organism: Argiope bruennichi (assembly GCF_947563725.1). Lineage (NCBI taxonomy): Eukaryota > Metazoa > Arthropoda > Arachnida > Araneae > Araneidae > Argiope > Argiope bruennichi. The sequence continues at coordinate 96,048,709 of NC_079160.1, forward strand.
ATATATATATATATATATATATATATATATATATATATATATATATATATATATATATATATATATATATATATATATATCGAAAGGAGCCATAAAGTTGTAATTTTTATAAACCAGTTATTTATGAATTATCTTAGATAACATTAATTTGTGTACATAATTATACATGATAATTGCTTAAAATTAAAAATCGTTGCCTTAATTTTCATCATTTCATTAAATTAAAATTTCAACATCAGCAGTAATCTAACCTTTTCCAAAACTTATTGGGCATAATTATGAGATTGATTTTTTACCAATTACTTTTTCTATCAATTATATTCTTAGAAATGCTAATTTTTATCAAAACTATAATTCAATCAAATGAGAAGTTAAATTAAGATGGTTTTGATGTACCGAATTCATAAACACAAAATAGACATATGACAAAAATTTCCAATAAATTTCTTCAAGGCCGAATTATTTCTTTACATAATGGGCGTAAATGTATTATTTCCAAAAATTATTTCCGCTGAACAATGCAGAATACGAAATTGCATTTCAGTAAATATTATTTTCCGTATGTTTTAGATTATTTATAAAAATTTATTTAGTATGTAAAAATTAATTAGAAAACTGAAAGCTATTTTCATTCTGTTAGAAATTGCTCTTTTGTGAAAATGTTTGTACTAATAAGTCTCAAAGAATATATATTATATTAACATTCGTTTTACATAAACAATCGGATTTATTCCCAATAAATAAGCATTTTTAGTAAAACTGATTTATATTGAAGCAGCATTCTGAAGATTTATTGATTACTTAGTGATATATCAGTGATATTATAAAATGCACCCACAATATCATAGTTAATTTAAAATGAAATACGTATCAGAGTGAAAATTTCAAAGAAATTTTTGTAGTGATATTAAAACTTATTTTGAAAGATTTAAAGATATATCGGAATAGATATTTATACTTTAACTCTAAATTTCTTCTCACATAAATATATAAATTATTTCAAGTATATTAAATATTACATTACGTTAATTAAAAATTATGTTTATTAACGAAGTCATTAGAGTTAACTCATAATATTAAGCTTGACAAATTCTAATATCCGGAATAATGTCTGACTGAATTTCAAGAAAATTAAAAAAAAATTATTATAAAAATTGTTTTAAGCAAGTAAAGTTGAAGCTTATTTTCAGTAAGCGATTAAAAACTCATTTTGGGAAACAAATATATTTCTTCAGAAAATATTTTATATTAAATTCCTTTTTTCTTTTATGAGAAAAATATATTGCTTCTTCAAACAAACAGTGTGAGTAAAGCTTAAGTTTTTGCTTTTGTTTTTAAGCTAGATCAAATCCTATCAATGATTGCTTGAAAGAATAAAACTGTGAAAGTAAGTTTTAGGTTTTTCTTTTATTATAAGCTAAATCGAATCCAAATTATGATTGAATTAAGGAAAAGAGAAAAAGATTGAAAAGTACTCAATTACAAATTTAATATAGCATTATTCTAGCGAATGTAATTATATTTTAGGTATATATTTAAAAAAAAGCTTTTAAAGGTTAACTTAAACAGTGCATTGTATAATTATCTCTAAAGATTAAGTCAGCAAAATTTCAGGAACTAATATAAATAATATATTTAAGGAAATTTGAGAATTCTTACTTTTGGAAGTGATTCTTAACTGAATGTGTCCGGCTTGATTTAACCATACAACTCATAAAGAAAGACACATTTTAATAATAAATACAATTGACTATCATATCAGATACAATAATTAGTCACAGGGGTTTATTTGTTTCGGCTAATTTCGATTTGATAGAAAGAGGATTCACTTTATTTAAAAATTCATTATCTAATAGATTTTTATATTTTTATCACAAGAATATCAGATTCATAGTTAATGCCGTCAAAATTTTTGATCTATGCATTGGAATCAGGTAATAGTTTTTTGAGAATTTTTTAATATGGTACAATAAGTTTTCAGTATATAAATAAGCGCGCCTTTTTATGAAAACTCATATAGATTTATACATCTGACTGAAAGGGAAGTTGCATTATAGAGTATGGGAATTTAAATCTGTCGAAACAAGTTTGCTTACAAAATGGGACAAATAGTTTGTAAAAATATCAATCTGAATTATAAGCATTGCAGATGGAACGGTATTGTGAAGATATGTAAATAATTATTATAAATGTTTATGAAAATTATTCTCAAGGCATAAATAATTATTGAAATTAAAAAATTAGGTTTCTGAAAGTTTTTTTTCAAGATCAGTATCACTTGCAGTAAAACTCCTTAAGATTAAGATTAGAGGTTTCATAACTGTTAACCTCAACCTTAACCGGCTACTTCGACACACCCGAAGGCACACGGATAAATCTGAATGGCCGGACCAACACGACAGCAACACTGGCGGAACTCTAGCTGAGTCCCAAGGGCCATCACAGGCCATGGTACAACTTTTCCTGTAGGATGTACGCCCTTTCATTGATAGGAGGTAGTCGACACCCAGTATTTATGTACCCAATAGGGCGGAGAAATTGAACCACCATGCCGGAGATTTCTCTTCTTCATTTTTAGGCGCCCCCGGTGCGATTTCATAACTATTAAGTCATATCACTGACTCTCCGACCAGCACGAAGGCACGCGGGTAAAGAAAGTTGAATAACCGGACCGCCGCAACAGCAACATTGTCGGGAACTGTGGATAAGCCCTAAAGGTCATCACCGGCCACAGCTCAACCCTTCCTGAAAGAAGTACGTGGCTTCATCGATGAGAGGAGCCAGATCCCTCACCTATTTATGTACCCTCCAAGGTGGCGAGATCCAACCACCATACCGGAAGCATCTCATCCTAATTTCGAAGTACCACCCAGGGTTTTTCATAATTATTAAAGTTAATCATATGATATTGCAAAATCATTGCATCAGTAAAATAAGCTTATTTACAGCCAAATAATAATGATAGATTAATGTGTTGGAACCTAGTATCGTCCACATAATTTTTTACTTTATAAAATTCATATCTTTCGGCTTCTTTTCTCCTATGAAAATTATGGGCGTTGAATAAAGTTTGTTCCATTTGGTACTTAACAATTCCGTTATTTATTCCCGTACAAATAACCCGTTTTTTCATACTATTACCCAAATAAGAAATCATTTGTAAAAGTATTTAGAAAATTTCGAAAAAAAAATATATCTTAAAAAAAATTACCAAGCAAGTCTATATATTAGGCATTGGGAAACACAATTTACTGAAGTTAAAAAGAGTAATAATTTATTTTGATTGCCATTTTATTCCACTAAATCATTTTGTTACACTCCGCTATAGTTTCGATTTATTCCTTTATTCTAAAAAAAAAAAAAAAAAAAATAAGAACATAACGGGTTTTCAAGTTATTTATCATTCCATAACATTATCATTTAGTATTATCATTAGTATTAAAATTTTCAAATAATATATTGCTTGCTTTAGACACGAAGCGATGAAATATATTTCAGATAATTCATGCAATTCAGAAATCACATACATCCCCTCTTGAAACAGAAAAAGTTAATCATCAACTATTGCATAATTTATGACTGAAAACTCAAACTGCTCCTCGTTACGAATACGATTTAAATTTTCAAACAATGAAAGTAATCGCGGCTATTAGTTTCGCAACACCTGCAAGTTAAACTATAACTTCAAATTGGAGATAATCGCTAGTTTGTCATCTCTTTTAAACACCCATGGATTTGGGCTTCCAGTCCCAATATTGAAATGAATCTGATGAGAGCTATAATAGCCCTATCTTGCAAAGATATCTGAATCTATTATTGACCGATCACAGCACAAATGTGCAAATCAAGGTGTTTGTGAGTGATCATCAAAAGCACCAGAACAATATAATGGAAACTGATTAAACGTGCTGTTTTAAAGCTTTATGTATGTTTTCACTTAAATTAAAATAATATAGAAAGCTTGGATCGCACCTAGGATTGCAAATTATTCTCAAATGAGTAAAGGTTTAAACGAAATTTTAAGAAAATTGATGTTTATATATTACCAGCTGATTACTTATAAATAAAAACAGAAATATTTCATCTCTGGTTTTGCAAAATGTATATGTATTGTCTCATTAATTAATCATGTGTCTACAAACTTTGATTGCATGAATTCTCATCAGTATCATTAGCGTTTACTAGAAAATCATTTTCAAATTGGATAAAAATTTTCATATGTTTCAAAAAAAAATAGGAGAAAGAATTGTACTTTAAGAATAATCTTATATTTGGATAGTTTTTATTTAATATAGTAATATATTTTTAATTCATTTTGATCTTTGCTTTTAAAACTAAATTAATCAAACAAATATTTTAATTAAAGTTTTATTGGGAATCAAGTTTCTTTTTGTTAAGAGGAACATTCCAAAAATTCTATATAAGCATTTGTTAGAGTACCGAATGATCTCTTACGGCTAAATTTCCTCAGCTGAAGACTGATATATATATATATATATATATATATATATATATATATATATATATATATATATATAGTAACCAATCTAAAGTAAGAAAAAGTTTGAAAACGAAACTAAAATGAAAACGAAACAAAACAGTTTCGAAATCGCAACTAAAATTTATTACCTATTTAAACTAAAACCAAAAAGGAACTTCATAGTATTTAGAGAGCGCAATTGCAGCTACTTCTAAAACACAGATGAATTGATACAAAAGTATTAGAATCAAGTTAATAGGAAAAACAAAAACCAAATAAAAATTAAACCAAAAAAATTATTAAAAAATATTAAAAAAGAATCCGGCCTGAAGACTTTTTCAAGGGTCACCCTCAGGCAGGGATTCAAATAAAGGGATTTTTTCTGTGAGGACATACAGACATTAAGTCTAACAGGCAGGGATTTTCGGGTCACGAGGAATCATTGTTAGACTTAATGTCTGTATGTCCTCACAGAAAAAATCCCTTTATTTGAATCCCTGCCTGAGGGTGACCCTTGAAAAAGTCTTCAGGCCGGATTCTTTTTTAATATTTTTTAATAATTTTTTTGGTTTAATTTTTATTTGGTTTTTGTTTTTCCTATTAACTTGATTCTAATACTTTTGTATATATATATATATATATATATATATATATATATATATATATATATATATATATATATATATATATATATATATATATATATATATATATATATATATATATATATATATATATATATATATATATATATATATATATATATATATATGAACAAGTAAATATTTGAAGGAAGAATTTAAAAAAAAAGTTTTGTTCCGTTTAGGGTTATTTGATAATAAATTACTCCTCTGTGTGAAATCATTTAGAACGAATGAAGTTAATACTTTGAATTCTTCAAAAACTAGCTGTAGTAATGGTGCAGAAAGGTATGGATATTTTTCTTTCATTAAATATAGTTGGCAATGATATGAAGGCACAGATAAATGGCAATATTATGCACTGTAGTTTATTCACAGAGAGCAATTTCTTCACTTGCAACCACACCTTATATTTTAATTCGTAAATCGGAAGATCAATTCGTAATTAAGTAATTCGTAATCCGAGACTGATTAATACAATATACTTTTCGAAAAAATTTGTAAGAATAAATTTCATAAATTAAATGAATATAATTGCACTTAGTTTACTTAATAGAATAAATAAATGAATGTGACATTTTTGTGAAAGAATTGGATAACCATAAGAAAATGCACTTAATTGGAATAATATATCAATTTTTATAAAATATTTTGTTGCATAAAGAAACACTTAATTTAATTGCAAAAAATTAAATTTATGAATGTTAAAATATTTGCATTGATTGCATGAATTTTTTGAAAATTTCTTGCAGTATTCAGAAAAAAAATTAAAAATGTCTAAGCGATATAAATCTTTTAAATAAAGAATCAACCCTTCACTAAACATTTAAATACAAATTTAAAATAACGAAGGTAAATTAAAATGACATTGCAAACGATTGAAATCTGACAGTGATATAAATAACAATTAGTTATTGTAAACCATAGCGAATTTGAAATTTATTTGTTAGTATATTTAATAGCTTTAATTCGTTTTACTTTATTTGAGAGCAAATTAATTCAATTTCAGTTATTATACAACTGTGAAGATTAGATAATTACTGTCATCTAGTAGCAAATTACAGTCAGCTTAAGAAGTTCCAATAAATTAAATCTAAGCTTTTATAATCTAATGAATAAAAGTTTAAGAGAGTGATTTTGGATATATACTTTTATATTTTCAATTCAATTCATTAAATGAGATTATTTTGACTTTAAATTAAATTTTACCTAGTTCTTATTAAACAGAAGTGAAATACATTTCATTGCTTGGAATTTTTGTGTTTGTTTCCTACGCAGTTTTATACTATCCTATTTATGTATCTATGTACATTGACGAAGAAGTATCTTTGATTTTGACTTCTTTTTATTTATAAAATATGCATTTATTTTATAATTCAATTAATCAATTTTGGTGTCAGATTTTTTTTTTTTTTTTTTTGCCAAGTTAGATGTCCCTAGTTCTAAAAAATAAAGAAAATGTATATTTATATATTTCGAAAAAGTTGAAAATATGAATTTAAGAATTCATTGGCATTATATCACAAATTAAACCTGACAATTGCATATACAGGAAAGTATGCTGCGTTTCTGACATCAAGTCTAAGTTCAAAAATAAGGTTAAATGCAGTATATATTTTCTGTAATTGTAAAAACCTAAAATACTAACAATATATAAGCTTCAAAAATACATATATAATAGGAAATTGCCTTGATTAAGAAAAAGTAATGCAGTGTCCTAATTGCCAGGACATGTTAAAAATTGCCAGTTTTTTTACCAACTGTTTGAAAGTGATTGAATTTTTGCTGTTGTGAAACGAGAATTTGGAGAAATATTGAGAATTTCGAGGAGATTTTTTTTAATTGATGGTCTCTTCCTTGTTTAATAGGAATATAGAAGAACTGGAAGATGATGATGAAGATCAGTAATTTACCATTTTGTGGCTAGGGGACCAATTGTCTCCAAGAAGATGTCAGTTTGGAGAATCGGTCAGTGTTATGGATGGACTATAATAAAGACAGCAGTCGGCCACAACAAATCCTGTCGATATTGCTATTTTAATGGTGGCGGGGTTGTTTGGTCTAAACCGATTTTCTTCAAATTTAATTCTATTTTCTTAATTTGGTCAAAAATGGTAAATAAGTACAAGTGAATAGAAGAAGCCTATGTTAATTAAAGCAAAACATAATAAAATTAGTTAAGACGACTGCCTTACATTGAAAATGGCATTTTTCGACCATCTTGGCCAACAAAAAAAATTTCAAAACATATTTTAATTCAAACATTTTTTTTTCTAAAACCGTTTTTGTTTTCATTTTATGTCTTCTAGAAGCCAAGATATATCAAATTTAAAAAGTGCAGTGCACTTGAAAATTAACTAAAAATCTCAGTCTGCAACCGAAAGTTGTTGTAAAATGCCCTTTTAAATATATTTTTTACCTTTTTTCTTAGTTTTAAAACGCAAATAATAATTTTAGGTTGTTGCTAGTGCAAAGCCATAACTTTTGAACGTCCACTTTTTTTTAATTTCTTGATGATTACTGGCAAGATTCTCACTTTCTCGAGCATCTATTTACATTGTACTTCTCTTTTCGATTCTTATTTTTCTTTGCGATTTTTCACTGAAATCTATTTTTTTTTCTACATTTTATTTTTATGTTAAATCACATTTAACTTTTAACACATTAATTCTGAACCACTGTCAGATGACGAGGACGACATCCCCCCTCTTCACACCACACTACCCAGCGAGAGGACGTTTGGCTTTTACGAGTTTAACGTTCACCAGACCCGCTTACACAACGGCTCTTCGGTGAAATCGGGTCTCGAACCTGAAACCCTCAGGTTCCGAAGCCTAAACCTTAACACCAAGCTACTGCGGCCTTTCTAAAGTACAGCGGAAAACCTTTCTTGGGAAATCCATTGGATTTCCTCAAAACATTATAAACATAAGCCTGTATATATGCAACTTTGTGATCAAAAATTGTTAAAGAAATGCTTGCATGGATTGACACAAAACGCTACTGAGAGTTTTAATGGTTTGCTCTGGAATATAGTGCCGAAACAATATTTCGTTGAGCTCCAAACTCTGTCATTGGGATCCTATACTGCTGTCATTGAGTTTAATGAAGGTGGCAATTGTATAAAAAGTGTGTTAAACGAATCGCAAATAGAAGTTCGTAGTCACACTCATGAGCATAAAGGGCTAAAGCTTTTTGACTATGAGCGAATTTGTAGTTCAAAAAGGCATTCATTACCAGCTGCAAAAAAAAAAAAAAAATAAGAGCTCAGAGAAAGAAAAAATATACAATGCATGAAGAAAGAGAAGGTTTAACTTGTAAATGTGGAGAATTTTAGACAGTTTTATAAAGAGGAAATGCTTTTTTATATTAACTGTAAACTTTAAACTATTTTTTCTCAAAATAATTTTTTCGATAGAAGTTGTCAACCATTAACATGATATCTCCAGCATTAATTATTATTTTTTAATGAAAATTTCAGGAAATGCTCTTTATACTATTTTCTATGAAATGAAATAAAAGTTTTGATGTACAATAAATACTTTTTTTTATTTATAGCCTTTTTTGCTAGAAAATAGTTGAATATTTAAGAATAACGTCTATATTACAACATAAAAACCTTCATAATATTTTTATATTTTAATTAATCATCTTAGATTTTTGTTCATTTTGAGGATAACTATGCTCTTGTGCTACGTGCAAAGAAAACTTTTTGTGTAGAGTGTTAACCGTTTTGGTTAAATTTTGCTAAAATTTACATCAAATTTGTCAATTTAAAAAAAAAATGGGACAATCACAAAAATGTATATTTTTATAGATGTGTATTGTTTTTATACCCTATTTAAATAGAAAACACCAATTAAAGCTTGAAAAATAGCCTTTAAAAAATTGTCTCTAACGTAGGAAATCACCTTAAGATATTTTCCTAAAACTTAATAAATAATCTTTCTTTGATAAAGATCAGCTAGGGTATAATATTTTTATTACACGTAATTTTGAAACATCAGGAGAGAAATTTCGAACTTATATCGTAATTTTGAACTGTAAGTTTATGAATTTTCTTGAACAAAAAACTTAAAATCACGCACAAGCAATATATATTTAGAAGATAATATTGTAGAAAAATTATATATACATGGATAATGGCACACAATTACATTTTAATTGTTTTAAAGGCAATAATTATTAAAAATTCAATTATTAATATGTCATTTTATGATTTAATTAATGTTTTTAACAACATAATCTTTTTTCTAATACAGTAAAATATTTTTTCACCCCATTAAATCCTCAATTTCATTAGCACAGAACGATTTCAACAATCTAAAACTTTCAACAACCTCTAATTAAATTTTGTTTTCATTTGAAAACAATTCTTCGTTTGATGGTTTTTATATTTATTTTTCAGAAGACTTTGACGCATATAAATTTTATATTTTTTAAGCAACTGAAATAATAATGTTTTTCGTATTACTCTTGCTGGTTGTCTTTATTCTTTTCGAATGCCGTATTATTAAAATAGATACTCTACGTTTCTTTCAATGATGCTGTTTTTCACATTGATGCTGTACAAGCATTTCTTGAGACTAATCATGGATATTTTTTAATTAGGATTAATTTTAATTAATATTATTTTTTGACAAGCCGTCTTTGAGGGCTACTAGACGCTAGGAATTTTGAATTTACTGGTTATTAAACTATTATTTGTTATCTTGCAGTTATTATTTAGTAGAGGGAAATTTAATCTAATAAAACCTGAAATATATATGAAAATAAATAAACTTTTTTCTAGCCTGTTTTCGAAATAAATGAAGATATTTATATATATTTTAAATTAAATATCTTCTATCGAAATATAGCTAGTCTTGGTTATCGAAATATCTGCTTTCCAAATAAAACATATTTTTTAAGTGTTTTGAATCAATTTTTTCTACAAAATATCAAATATTTAAGAGTAAAAATTTGATAGTGGGGAACTTCGTTTTTTTTCCTTCATTATTTATAGATGGTAAATTCTTAAAAAAATAAGTTATAATAATTAGTTTGCAATTAGAAATCAATCAAATGTCGAGTATATTTTTGTAAAAAGGGTTCAGTTTCAAACTATTAAGGTAAAAATTTACAGATTCAGATTCCTTAAATTAAATAAAAATCGCTTTATTCAATAAATTTGAGTTTAGAAACGTATTTAAAAATTAAAGTATTAAACTCCTGTAAAGTGGAAATTTCTTTGAAAGTAATTTTATTTAATGTAACATAATAATAAGATTTTTAACCGTTTCTTTAATAGCTGAATATGATATCATTGAGTGAAACAATCAAGTTACCTTGATTTTAAATACAACAATAAAATAAATTAAACAAATCATAAAAAGAAACATATTTTATTATTTGATTTTACATTTTCTCAAGAGCATGAAATAAATATGTTAGAAAGAAACTGATTGGATGACACACGATTTCCTCTGTCATCCCAGAATTCCCGTCTGTTACTAAATTGTTTGAATGGCAGACGATTCTTCTATTATCCAATAATTTCACAAAAATTCAAAAATTTGATATTTATTTTATTTATAATAATTATCTAGTATTTCTTTCTTGCTTTAAGTCCATTTTCTAAAATAAAAACTATTTATAAGCTATCTATGATATTGCTTATTTTCTCGATACAGAATCATTAAAAAAATATCTTTCATTATTATGTTTTCCAACATTTGTGGAATTTTGTTTTATTTATGTTAAAGAATAATATTAGTAGAAAAGTAAGCAATTGCTATCAAGTACTCTGTTGTTTAAAAGACTTGTTTACAAAACGTTTATTTCCAAATTACAATTTTATTTCTATTGATCTTAATTCCTTTTTTCTATAATAACAATGTTTTAACGTAGATTTTGTCTCTGAAAGTCTGTGTAATTTATGCTACTATGTTTTCGTAAGAATGTGTTTCTTATGTATGCAAAGATCACAATGTAAATAATGAATAATTTCTACCTGAAGGAGGAGTCAATTTTATTAACTCATTCGAAACTTTATGTTTTCAATATATTACAGAAGAATCATTTTATGTTTGGATTAGCAAGAATGTCTTTCTTTATTTGAAAAGAAGATTTGCATTTAGAATGATTCTATTTTCTCTTTATTTTACGTTTACACCGAAGTTGTTGTCTCTATGAATGAAAGGAAATAAATGTGTTTTCAATTCCCTTTGTGCTCTTTCAAAGGAAAACGATTGACTCATTATAATATTGATTCGAAATGCGTTTTCTAAGATATTCAAAAGTAAATTTTTGATTTACATGACACCTAGCAACCACACTGATATCTTCCAAAAATACATTTATATACAGAAATATCATTTTATTTTTATTATTTTATTTCCTGATATTATCTTTAAAAATTCACATTGTCTGAATTTTTATTAATAAAACCTAAGGATCGGTGACTTAAATTTGAATTGAAGCCATCCACTTAATACAATGACTGTCAATTTTTTTTTGAAATATTTGACCGGAAAAACTATATATATTCTGAAACTGTTGTATAACAGTAAATTATATTCAAATTATGTTTTGTTTTAAAAATCTTTGATATTTTTTAAAAAGATTATCGTTGTAAAATGATGAATAAAATCATTTTAATAAAAAACAAAAGAATGAGTAAGTAACACATCGTTACTATAATTTCTGAATTTCATATTTATGTACAGTATTTCATTACAATATGAAAGCTAAATCAAAAATATAATACAATTCTGTTGCATTCAATTTTGCGTAAAAATAGGACAATACTGTTCCGTTCAACTTACAGACGAATTTCTAATTTGTTCGCTTGTTGTAAAGAAATAAAGCACTGAGTACACACTTTCTGAAATAAACAATATTGTTTGATAAGTATATATATAAAATAGAATCATACTTTCAGGTATACTAAAAATATGTGTTGTTATATTGTGACTTATGGCACTTTACAACCCGCTGACAGTTATCTGTCAGCGGGTTGTAAAGTGTTTACTGTATGACAGTTATGTGTCAGCGATTAGGCCGAGTGACCGTCTTTTGTGTTTTCAGAGCGCCAACTAGGGCCAAGAGTACGACTGAGCTACTTTTATGCGTCACATTCGCTGGCACAACCTTTTTTTACAGGGGAGCACATTTATACACCTCACAGATAGAATAAAGAAGAAGACCATGCCCGAACCGGGACTGAAGCCCGGGATGTCCTATGCCAGGACACCGACCTAAAAATATGTTAGGGCCTGTTTCGAAATCCCCAAATAGGAATTGTAGCTGCTAATGGGTTAAAGAATTAGATTAATAAGATTGTATAGACAAATTTTAGATTGATTTATTTTAGTGAAATAGTCTTTTAAAAAATATCAATTTGAAATTTTTTTTTCAACTGACTTTATATTTTATTAGTTAATGATATATTTTAAAGATTGACTAATTATTAAACATTTTTATTTTCAGCTATTTTCAGATTGGTAATTGATTTTTTGTCATATTCTGAAGTTTAAATACTATTTAATCTAATATATTAGTTGAGTAAATAATCTAATCGATCCATTCCCTTTACAATATTAGAAAATAGTTTGTACTGTCAGTTTTAAAATTTATTGTTATATTTATGTGTTAAGTAAACCTTAAAGTTAATTTTTTAGACAGCAATCAATATTTTTTCACTTTATCCATGTTTAGATTTCTTAAGCATGCATTTTTATTAGTTTATTTATAGCTTAAATAGTATCTAAATTTACACACAATCATCAATACACAGTAATCTCAAAAATTTTCATTCGCAGTTCCATTGATGCAATCTTTTGTTGATAATTAACCAAGCATACAATTATTAAACTGTACACGATCATAATTCTCTTAATCTTGATAACGGAGATCTTGGTATAAAATAGACTCCCTAAAGAAATTAAGAGGGCTTTTATTAACATCGTATCATTTCTACATTTGTTGTTTACTACTTTAAAACATCATAAGCATCTCTATAACGTTTTGCGGAGGTTTCTGGTATCCCTATAGACACCAGACGATTCCCCCTCAAATTTGGAAACTTAAAAGTTTCCGTCAAATATACAACGCAATTCTAAGACTGATTATAGAGATGGACAAATCGCAGAGTTTAAGTATTTTTTATTGTTCATTTTGAACGGATCTGGCATTAAAGCTACATTAAATCATTGGTAATTATAGTACTGGATTACAGTTTGAGCTAAAAGTACATTGCAACATGATGTATAAATTATATATTCAATATTTACATTCTAATATGTGTTGATTTTAGATTAAATTAAAGGAATATATTAATATAAGGTTCAATTCTTGAAGTAAGTGAAACCAACATTAAATTACCAATTAAATCATTGGTAATTATAGTATTGGATTACAGTTTGAACTAAAAGTATATTTTGACATGATGTATAAATTATATATTCAATATTTATGTTATATTATGTGTTGATTTTAGTTAAAATTAAAGGAATACATTAATATTAGGTTCAATTCTTTAAATAAGTGAAACTAACATATAAAAGAAAAAAAAACTTGAGTCTTAACGTCATCGTAATTCAAAAATATGTTTTAATTAATTAATTAGATGGATTTTTAATAAATCTATTGTAATATAATACTTTTCTAATAAAATTAAAATTTCTCAATCACATCCTTTCAGTTTAATAATAAATAATCCTTCGTTTTGGCAAATATCTAAATAATAAGAAATCATCATCAATCTTAACAAAAAATTTGATGTTCTTACAAAAAATATTGTTTTCTTAAATTTCTCTAATGTAAACTTCAGATAAAGATTTGATATTTTACTATATCAATAGTTTTAAGCATATTATGTACTGAGAGTGAAATTTGATCAATCTTGTCAACATACTGTCGGTCAATAAATGCAAATTTAAAACATTAAGCACAATCAGCTTTTATATAATAATTGAAGGTTGGAAAGCTAAATTTTTATATTCGCTGAATACAAAATTATAGTTAATAAATTTCGTGATATATTTATTTACATATAAATTAGAATTGTTTATATTTTTAGTACAAATTTTATTGAAAAATTATTTTTAATGTGAAAAGGCTATTTAAGAGAATTTTTGAAGTGAATAACTATCAGATTAAGTGATAGTTTCATTTCAAATGGAAATTCCAATTGAAAAATGGCAGTTAATAATTTCAAAAACATCAGTCCTCTTTCTCAACAATCTATACATAAGTAATGACCATTATGAGCGTATCATTTATGTTGAAGTTCAAATAAAATATTTATTTAACCATTAGTATTTTGAAAACTACAAATCTTCGTTATTGACTGTTTCGCATATGTCTGAATATTAACAAGCTGTAATTCACTGTTGCGGAATTTTGAAGACATTGTTTTACTGTATTTCTAAACTCATACAAAACTTCAATGCAGGAGATTTAAGAGTTCCATAATTCATTCAAACTGGCAGCAGAATATTTCAATCACTTTTTTTTTCATTTATTGTAATGCGTCTTATTTGTAAATCCAAACGATTTTCTAAGATTGATTTATTGATGCCAACATTTGTTCCGAAACTTGACAAAAACGTTTTTACATGCTTCTAAAGCAATCAGAGAAAACAGTACAATACATTTAGCATTTTTAATCCAAAAGAATTACGAAGTTTTTTCTTAAATTTCAGATAGCCTGCATAGTTATATTCTAAAGAAAATAAATTAGTATTGGATGGGATAGTGTTTAAAATATATTTGTGTAACAGAAATGCGATAGAAAAAATTGAATTTAGAGGAACTTTTACTATTTAAAAATTACTAATCAGAAGCTATCTAGTAGTTATAAAAAAACGACGAATGAAGGACAACGATAAATGTGTAAATACACTGAGGTAACAATCTAGTTTTTTAAACTTTATATTGGAAATTAATATTTAATAAAACACTCCATTTTGAATAGAACTAAACTTGCAACATATTAAGTGTTGAAAATAATTATTATTTATGATTCTAGAATACGTTGGAGAGACAAGAGCTGTCGGTATTCATAATTTTTATTTTAATTCCTACTAACGCTTGATTTTTACAAATATTTCAAACCTTGATGTTGTTATGATTTTAGTTTTTCATCAGATATCTTTTTTTTTCTTTATAAAATCTTGAGGCTCTGAAGATTTTAGCTTCGCCTCAAATATCTTTTTTTTCCGATCACACTTCAATTTCCTGTCACAATTCTATTTTATAGCTATATTTGTTTTTATCAGAGAAAGATGGTCATTTTTTTTTTGTCTAAAAATTTTTAATCTTATAAATATTTCATAATATAGAAAAAAATATACCAAATAAAATTATATTATTGGTCACAATTTATAATATTATATAGATGCATTTCTAAATGGATGGCGCGTGTTTTCAATTAATCTTTAAAATACATTAGAATACCAAACGGAGATATAACATAAAACGACTATGCTTTAATCAACAATTATCATGATTTAAATACCAATTTTTTTTTTTGTAAAATGGCATATATTCACAAAAATTATCTTATCAATCAATATTTATTCAAGCTAAATTATGTTATCATATAATTAACAACTTTTGAATCAATATACTTATTAAAACCATTCAAGGATTCAAATTTTCAAAATTAAGTTTGGCAATATGAATAAATACTCATTACACATTTCTGTTCTTTAATTTTTTCCCATGAGAGAAATTTACAAAAATAAAGATTGTACAAAGCAATAAAATAATTTTGAATTTATTTGCAACAATAAAAAAGATTGATAAAAGTTTCAACCAAAAACACTTTGAGAAGACTGTGAAAAGCCAGGAAAAAAATTGCATTAAAACAGAAATATTATTAAAAAAAAGTTTTAATATTTTAAATGTGAGAGAAATTAGGTTTTTACTATAATTTTTTTATAGTTGCTAATTCTAATGCCTCTTAATGAACTGAGACTAATTCAGTTTCTCTTAATTCTAATCACTTAAATTTTTAATTCATTTTCTGTAAAAAATCTCATCGAAGTGCACATTTCCTTCTTTCAATGCTACGAACAAATTTAAATAAATAAATAATACATAACACATGCATCAATTTTTCTGTATTATAACCAGAGTGAGAGCATTTTGAAACAAAATATAATATTTATAAAATTATCTAATATTTGATGTGGAAAAATTATACAGTAAATGCATTGATTAAAAATTATTTTGATAGGAAAACTACATTAAACAATTGCATGATTTTTGTTGCATATCTCTTGGTCAAAACAGTCGAAAATTCATTAATTATTTCTGCAGTTACTTTCAGAAATAAATATTTTAAATTAAAAAGGTAAAATTTAATGCTGATAAAAGTATTTTTTGGCAAAATTTTATCTTTTTCTAAATTGGTCAAAAATTAAAATATCGTCATTAAAAAATAAAAATATCATTCGCTGCTTTCGAATTATATTTTTTGGATGAGTTTTTTCAATCCACTAATTACGTTTTTTAAACACAAAATAAAAATGCATTATAGAAGAGTGAGAAAAATTTTTTTATTCAGTATTTATTCTCTGCATTTACATATGAGTCCCTTGCAGTTGTTTTGGCAATAACTTATTTTGAAATTACTTTCATTATAAAACAAATCTAATGTACTAAATTTAATTATTCTGACACTTTTTTTCAGATTAATTATCTTTTGTCCCTTAATTTTAATCTTTATTTTATTTTTTATTAATATTTTTTTTTTTTAGTTTTTATTTCTTGATGAGGTTGTTGTTGTCTTACTTGAAATATTTTACAAATTAAAATACAACTTTAAAAAAAATTGCAATAAAAAAGTAGATTTAAATTTAGTATTTTTTTCCTTCATGGAATTTTTAATATTTTTGTAGACTATTAACAGCATTTTTCACTGCAGTAACTGTCAGATTATATATTTGATAAAATTAATTTACTTTTGAGATTAAACAAAATTGGAAAGTTCCCACGTGGAATATTTTTAAAGAATTTCTCTTACAAATAAAGATATACATTTGTGAAAATATTGACCAGTAAGTAAATTAAGCATCTGGATTATTAACCAAAATTACTAAGTGAGAAATAAATATATAAAAAAAAACATCATCTACAAAATAACATCCAGAAAAAAATACCTAAAATAACTTCGTGGGAGAAAACGTAATGAATTAGGATTCAGAAAATATTTCTAAGGAAAGCTGATCTAAGTTTTTATATAACTCAAGATTTTTTTTGTCGATTATCAGTTAATAAAACAGATCCCTAAGAACTCTCAGATAAATATTTTTTTATCAGTAAAGCATTTGGATAGTTCCGGATATTATCCAAATTTCTATATTTTTTTAAAAATTTCCAACAGAAAATTTATCCAAAATACAATTTAATGTTTTATAAGCGAATGAGCAAATTTATAGAAAAAAAAGGTATTAATGCACCCATAGTAAAAATATAAATGATTGAAATTATTCTTGAAAAACTAATCATAAGCAAAAAAATATTTAAGTATCCGTTTTAATTATTATTTATTAACATGTTTATATACTCAAACTATCAGAGACATTAACACGAGAGGATTTATTTGGAAATCTTTTTTATTTTAAAAAGAACATGTGAAATAATTAAAATGGCAAGGAAATATGAGTGCCATTATTGAAAAACACGATACATGTTCGTCCGTCCATGTGTCGTTTGTAATGGACATTGGCTTTATCCTTACGTGTTTTATGATAAATCTATTCCTGGCATTATACCAAACTTTTCTGCCAATAATACAAAAGCCTTGATCAGAATGGATGAGCATTTAAAACGTTCGTGATTTTTCAAAGTCACCACTTTGAGAATCGTACAATATGCTCGTGATGTCATAAATTTTGAAATAATAGGAATAGATTTTAGATATTGCTTGTTGAATTAGCAATTTCTGAAAATGGACCTCGGAATGCTTACAAAATAATTTGTTATATGAACTTAAAGCCATTTTAAAGCTTAACTTTACATTGTAAAATAATTTCTCGAAGAAAAACTAATATTTATGCAATGAAATTCGTATTACATTTATTTAAACAAAAAAGAAATCTGATCGTGAAATCGATGAAATCGTTTGTAGAAGCCACACTTTGCCCAGAAAATCATTGTAAAAATTAAAAATGAGGGATTCATTGAAAATAAATGCAGAAGAGGAAGGAAAGGTATTCTGAGTGATATGACAAAAAGGAAAATTTTGAAAGAAATTTTAAGATTGATCCCAAAGAAAGTGCAGTCAAATTTGCTGCAGAAACTTATCAAATCATATCCAAAAGTGTAAATGCTGAAACTGCTTGAAATGTAACTAGATAAGCTGGATATAAAAGTCGAGTTGTTAGAAAGAAACCTGTTCATGAGCTTGCAAAAATCAGAAGAAGCGTTTGGTGTTTGCAAAATCTAATTAATTGAAGACAAATAACCTTTGGAAGAAAATTATATTTAGAGATGAAAGGTAATACAACGTTTTTTGCATTGACAGATGTCGCACCGTATGAAGAAAGTCCAATACAGCTTTGGGTCTAAAAAGATTATGTCCTACAGTTAAAATTGTTGGTGACTCGGTCATAATTCGGGTTGTATGACTTCATCCGGGTTAGGGAATTAAGTTTTTATTAATTCATTATGAACCATGTGGTTTATTTGGATATATTTCGTAATAATCTAAGGGCTAAAAAAATTCGGCGTAGATGGAAAATTCATTTCCGAGCAGTACAACGATTCCAAATGCAAGGCATGTAATGTCAAAATGTGGTGTCTATTTCGTTGTAAATAGCAGTTACACACAGCCACTCCAGAATTGAAAATATGTGGGCAACTCTTAACACAGTAGCCCAAAAACCTAAAATTAGAAACAAAAGCCATTTAAAACAAGTGTTGCCAGAAGAATGGAGCAAAATATATACACATAATACCAAAAGTTGGTCGAATCGGTATCACGACTAGGGATTGCAATACCGGTATACCGGGATACCGAATACCGGTATTTTGAGCCATTTGCACAATTTTGTAATACCGGTATTCACAAGTTTAAATACCGGTTTTTCTAGAAATATTTTCTAGAAAAACTGGTATTTCTAGAAATATTTACTAGAAATCTTTTAAATTGTCTTCACTACAAGTTCGCGTGATAACACTTACATACTAAAGTACTACATGTGAAAAAAAAAATCGAACTAAAAAGTATCTAATAGGGGAAATCCAAGGTCAAAGGTGAATATCAGAAATGCGCTTATCGTTCCGCGTCTCACTCCTTTTAATGAGATGGAATCGTCGAAATGTAGACGAACAGTATGTGAATCATCCAAGTAGGAGGGTCAAAATTATCCTTTAACAGCTCCGAGCAATACTGCACACGCGCAGGATTCGTAGTCTGATATTCGTGTCTGTGAAAACAAGGTTGCAGTTCTGAAGAAAGTGCGTAATATTTCGGTATTTTTTAAATTGGTGAGTTTGTTATTCACATTGTATTTGCATTTCATACTTTAAGGATAAAAATATTGTTCAGATTTATTATATATATACTCATAAATAATAACCAATAATAATGAATAAGAATAACTTTAAAGAACATAAAAAAATCAATTGATAATACTTCGGTTTGGTTTCATTATTTATATGATGAAAAGAATATGGTGGCACAATGTAAAAAATGTTCAAGAGTTTTTAAAGTAAACGGAGGAAGTACAAGCGGACTCCATACACATTTAAAAACGAAACACGATACAAATTTGTTAAAGAGGAAAGAATCTAATTGCGATGAAGATACAAATTTAAGCACAGTTTCTAAGCCCAAGCCATCAGGAATTTTAGATTATTTTGAAAAAAGAAAAGATAATTTGGATGAAACTATAAGTAAAAAGACAGCAATAGATGGTTTCGGGTGTTTTGCACTTCTACTGAATTAAGAAAATCACTATCCGCCAGAGGTTTTAAAAATCTACCAACATCGATAAAGACTCTAAGAAGAATTATTATAAACTACAGTAATGGTGTTCGTAATTGTTTGAAACACGAGCTAATACAATTAAAAGTAAATGGTGAAAAATTTTGTCTTACATTTGATGAATGGACAAGTGTAAGAAATAGACGCTATTTAAATATAAATATTCATTCAGAAAAAAAAATTGGAATACAGGACTTACACATGTCTCGGGAAGTATGCCAGCCGAAAAATGTGTGGAAGTGCTAAAGTCTAAATTAGCGAAACATGGATTATCCCTGAAAGAAGATATTGTATCCGTAACGACTGATGGACTTATGAAAAATGTTGGAAAGTTGATTGGTGCAAATCAGCAATTGTGCTATGCTCATGGAATTCAATTAGGATTAATAGATGTATTATACCAAAAATATAAAGAAGAGAAGAATCCAAATAGTGTGGATATAGAAATTTCGGATTCCAACTTTGAAGAGAGTAAGAGTGTGAATCATATTGACAATGAAGATATTGACAATTTAATTGTTGAAAAAGATATTGCTAATGAGGATGGAATATTAACCCATCAAGAATTTCTTCCTATAATTTATAAATTTTAAATTTTTTTAAAGATATTTAAACGTTCCCCTACAAAAAATGACGTATTACAAAAATATATACTAACTGAAAATAAAACAATATATGTTAATATTAGATTCTAAAACACGTTGTAACAGTTTACTCCTAATGATGGAACGGTTTTTGAAACTGAGAAATCCAATCCAAAAAGCAATAATCGACTTAAACCTGCAAATTTATTTTTCAGATCGTGAATTCGACTTAATATCCAGAACTGTATCAGCTCTACTTCCTTTAAAACTGGCTGTTGAGGCATTATGTCGGAAAGATTCTAATTTATTAACAGCTAATGCAACAATAAATTTCATGTTGCAGTCACTGAAAGAACAACACACATCACTAGCTGAAGAATTATATATTACATTGAAAACTTGCACAGAAGAAAGGCATACCGAATTAGAAAATGTCTTACTGTATTTACATAATTATAATGATTTTAAAAATGAAAAAGAAAAAAAAAGAGACTAACCAATTCAAATCTGATCAAGTAAATTTTCTTAAAAAGTTTTACCCACAAACCTATTCACATTCAGAAGAATTCGGTACAGTTATCGAAGATTATGATGACACTAATGTCTATAATGAAAAGTAATTGTCTCTCAAACAAAAATTAGAATTAGCGATAAATAAAAAAATTTCAACAAACCAAAATACAATACAGAAATCAGCTATATACAAAACCATCCGACGAGAAATCGATTTATTTGAAGATGAGGGATTTAGAGGTAAATACTTCGAAAAAGTATATCGTGCATTACAACAATACCAACAACTAGCGTAGATGCCAAAAGAGCGTTTTCGACAGCTGGTAATTTTTCCATAAAATTACGTTCCAGGCGTAATGGCAGTACAATTGATGCATTATATTTTTTAAGATAACATTTCAAAAATTTGTAATAGTACCACAGACTGACTAGTTATATTTACACTTTTTTGTGATTTAAATAAATAAAATGCTCCTTTTCTTTTTTGTGATTCTTTATATATTGTTATAATTTATGTTACAAATTATTTTTACTGATATTTACACTCTCTAATAAAACTGGCAAATAAAAGAAAGAAACGCTTGTATCTTCTTTCTTTTTCTAAAATTTCTAATACCGGTATTAAGATCTAAAAAATACCGAGTACCGGTATTGAAATTTTGGTCCGGTATTGCAATTCCTAATCACGACGTTTAGAGGTCATTATAACAGCCAAAGACATGCAAATAAATATTGGCATTTCCTTTCTATGCGAGATATTACAAAAATTTCATTGGAGTATTTTCAATTTTTTTTTAAGTAAAAATCTGCATATGTTCTTTTAAAATGCTTTGAAATTTTTAGATTTAGAAGTTTTTCATTGATTGTTAATTATTTTTACTTTATTATCAATTTAAAGTAAAAATAATTAACAATCAATGAAATATGTAATTATGTGTGTGAAAATGTGTAATTATGTGTAAAAATAAAAACATGTTTTCATTTCTTGGTGTTTTCTCAATTGTTTGAGGCACTTTCGGATTATTTCTTTGTGAGGACATTTTTTTCCCCTTTTTACTACTGTAACACATTTACTTAAATTTCAGAAATACTGAAAAATTTACGCCATTGATATAATAAACTTCCATTGTTTAAAATAAAATATCCGAATTCCTTAAGAATTATTTTATTTAAAATCTCCTTAGATTATTTTCTATTATTATATCATTAGGACGTACATTTAGGATTAGTATCAGATGAACTTCAATTATAAGGAAACTTTATATCTAAAATAAAGTTAACGTTTTTAATCTTTGAATGTAATGATTCAAATATTTCATGAAAAATCATATCTTTCTCTTAGAAGGACATTGAAAGTAATTTAAAATATTAGACTATGGAGAGCTTTTCATAAACTTGGGAGATGAAACGATTATTTTTCTTTTTAAATTCTCATAACACCGGTGGAATTTTATCACCTGTCGTTATTTAACCAATAGTTTTAATTTTCACATTATTTATTCTCGTCTCTTGGCTCTAGGCAAAACTTGAAGTTTATGTCTTCCCCTTCTTTTCGATTGCTGCAGCGATGTTAAAATAATGTCATTAACGAAAATATTTCAGTCATAATGCGTTTCTAATTTATTTGTTACAAACACTATCACATTTTCATTAAGACGTTGGTTACTGGTGACAATCATCTCGTTGCTATCGGAAGTTTTGAAAATATTTAGTTTGTTTTTCACTAAGCACAGGCATTTTATTATTATAATTTATATCAATTTTTGAATTTTTAATTTTATTTATTGAAAAAAAATTATCAATAAATATTGCTATTTCGTTTAAAAAATGAGAATTAATTCAAAATATTTTTTGAAAGCAGAATTTTACAGCTCATATCGTTAACAGAATTCAAAACGTCATGTTTTGAATTGTTGAAAAATTAAAGTTAGAATTTTAGTAGTGCAATGCAGGATTATTGTTTAATTTAATCCGATCACTGAAATGAAATTTATTAATTGCTAGTAGGTTTTGGGAACCAGTTGTCAAACCTTGGATATTGGTTAAATTTAAATTAAGTTAAATCTTTTAAATATAAACGTCATGTCTACAATTCTGCTAAATTCTCAGACATTAGAGTCGTGTTATTTCCATTAATGTGCATATATTTTTTATTGTGTGCATTAACCTCTTTATTGGAGTCTAAACTCTGCTTCAAAGTGATACTAAAAATATAAATGTGACATTCATTTGCATTTTAAATTTTGTAGTCTTGAAACTTCAGATTTCTCTCGTTTTATAAAATACATATTTTTTTTTATCTTTCTCCAATAGAAAAACACTGTGCCGTCAAATATTAGATGAAACAATGAAAATGATTTGAACTTCAGTGAAACAATGTAATCTACTGCTGTAAAATAAACAAAATTGTTTTTAAAAATTTCCAAAATTCAGGAAAAGATTATTAAATTGATTACAATTAAATTAAAATGCTGATTTTAAATTTTAAAATATTGAAAATTTTATTTTTGTACAGTAAAAGTTTCGAAAGTTAACGAGGAAAAATTTCAAAATGCAGATTAATTTTAATTAATATACATTCTGATTAAAATTTTAAAAAATCGCTCCAAGATACACATTTCCATCCTTCAAGGTATATATGTGCCTGTTCAACAACTATAGATCAAACGATGTGGACTGTAGAACAAAAGCACTCATATATATTTAAATTTATAATAAAGAGTGATGCCTTGATTCAATTACCCTGAATTTATGTTATTATGACCTTGGAACACTTTATACGCATGTTTTTGGAATAAAATTAACACAATTATTTAGCTGTTGAAAGAGAAGCCGCAAAACAAGATGCGTATATTATCGATGACACATGTGTTCATAGTTATACCATTATCAAATCTAAATTTTTAATATTTTTCTCTAAATTAACGGATGCTTTTATTATTTTTTTATTGACTCACATGATAAAAGTTTAAATAAGCAATCTTCAATTTTTTTATTCCTTTCTCATATTCCAGTTAGAAATTTAATCTGGATTGCCGGTTTATTTCTCTAAGAACAATCTTCGATCTTCTTTGTATTTAAGATGGATGTTACTAAGTACAAAAATGGATTTAAAAAAATCCAAATTGATCCAATTGAAATCCAAAATTCTATATTTTTGAATAATTTTCTTTATAAAACCATTCGATTTTTTTTCGAATGTTTGAGTTCAGTATTTGGAAATTTGTAATCATTTTTATATTTACATAAAAAGATTTAAAAAATGTTTTCAATCTCTAAATGTTTTTTTCTTTAGACCTAAAATTTGTTAAAATAATTTCTCACTGTATTTTGCACTTTCAAATTTACATAATGAACAATCTGCTCATTAAAAGGGATTCAGCAGATGTTTAAACTCTGATGATGTAGAAAAAATGAAAATATCTTGTTATTTATCAGAATATCCAATAATTAAAGGCTTGATAAAAATGCAGCATATTTTATAATTCATGAATTAAGCATTGTGATTATTAAATTATATACTAGACTTTGTTTAATTTTTTTGATGAAACTCTAAGCTGAAAGAGTTTTCCTTTATACCTCCTTTTTATTTTTTTAAATGTTATTTCTTTCAATTTTGAAAACAGTTTTTGCTTCTAAATTATATAATTGTTTTCATATATGTTTTTCCAATGCATTTTATGTCATGATACAAACATATAACATTTTGCACTGAGTGAAAAATATAACACATTTAACGGAAGGAAAATTGTCAAATTATATAAAAATAGCTTCATTCAAGCAATTTGAGTTAAGAAGTATATTGGACTGGAACATAAGGACTAGAAATTTCTTTGAAAGTAATTGTATTTTATGTAAAATTGTAAGAAAATTGTTAACCGAAAAGGAAAACATTGAATGAAACAATCAAGTTAATTTGATTGTAAAGTCAATAATAAAAATAATTCAGCAAATCACGATTAAAGAATTCACTTTTATTATTTGATTTTAAATATTGACAAGAGCTGAAATGAATATGCAATCAATTAACTCCAGTTTAAAAGAAAAAAAGCTATTTGGATGACATACGATTCCACTATTTTCCTAGAATTTCTTTCTGTTTTTAAACAGACTGAATGGCAGACGATTCTTTTGTAGTCAAATAATTTCAAAGAAATTTTTTAAAAAAATTTTATATATATATTTTTATTTATTATTATTTTCTAGTTTATCTCCCTTGTATTAATATTATTTCAAGTCAAGATGTCATAATCTCTACTTCCAAAATAATTCATTTTTTAAAAATATTTTGTATTAAATTTCTCCACAAAAGGTACATTTAACAATAAAAGTATTCAAATGAGAATCTTCGTAATTTCTCGCTGATTTATAATCTATGATTTTTTTTAAAAAATTATAATATTTTGAAAATGAAACGAAATTGTAATTAGAAATCAATCAAATGTTTATTATCATTTTGGAAAATATTTCATTCTCAAACTAATAAGAGACAAATTTAGGTGAATCAATCTTATCAAATTAAATGAAAATTACTAAATTCAATGAATTAGAGCTGAGAAACATATTTTTTAAAAATTATAACATAAAACTCCTTCCCAGAGGAAATTTTTTCAAAGTAATTGTTTTTAATGTAACACAGTAAGAAAATTTTTAACAATTTCTTCCGTTAACCGTTGAAAAGTGTAACATTGAATAAAACAATCAAGTTAGTCTGATTTTAAATACAACAAAAGAAGAAATTCAACAAATCAATAAAGAGAAATAACTTTTAGTATTTGATTTTCAATATTTTCTCGAGCGTGGAATAAATACGCAATTTATAAACTCCATTTTAAAAGAAAATAACCGATTGGATCACACACGATTCCTCTGACATCCCAGAATTTCTTTCTGTTTCCAAACTGGCTGAATGGCAGACGATTCTTCTGTCATCCAATAATTTTATAGAAATTCCAGAAGATGATATTTATTTTATATATATTTATTTTATATATATTTATTCTTTCTTCTATTAATATAATATAATCTAAATTTTCTAAAATAAAAGCTATTTTTAAGCAATACTTCTTCTTCCTTATTTTCCTGTGACAGTATTATTTAAAAATACATTTCAACATTTTTTAATGTTCCTATATTTGCCACAGTTGGCATTATTTACGTAAATGCAACATGTTAGTAGAAAATTAAGCAATTAAATTTGTTATTAAAAGACCTATTTATAAAACATTTGTTTATATATTCCATTTTTATTTCTATTAATCTGAATACTTTGTTTCTATAAAAACGTTTTAACATAGACTTTCCCATCTGGACAACACAGCTTTTGTTGCTGAAAGTTCTGGTAATTCATTCTGCTATATATTTGTAAGAATGTTTTTTTTTCCGCATGCAAACTTCACAATGTAAATAAATAATGATTAATAACGACTTAAAAGGAGAATCAATTTTACTATCATATGCGAAATTTTCTGTTTTCAATATAGTTCAGAAATACTCCTTTATGTTTGGAATGAAAATTTTTCTTTGTTTAAAGAGAGGATTTGCATTTAGAGTGATGCTATTTTCACTTTATTTTACGTTTACTCCGAACTTATTGTCTCTATAAATAAAAGGAAATGAATAACATGTTTTCATTTCGCTTTGTGTTCCTTCAAAGATAAACTGATTGGCTCATTAAAATACTGATTCAAAACGTGTATGCTCCAATACAAATGCAAATTTTTCATTTACATGATTTCTACCAGCTGAACTGAAAACCTTCAAAAACACATTGATATTCAAAATTACCATTTGATTTTTTATTAGTTTATTTTACAATATTATCTTTAAAATGCATATTGTCTGATTTTTTTATTAATAGAACTTCAGGATCTATGACTCTATCTTGAATTGAACCCATCCACTTAACCCATTAGCTGCCATTTTTTTTGAAATATTTGACTGGTTAAATCATACATATTATCAAAAAGTTTTATGTCAGTAAATTATAATCACATTATGTTTTCTTTTCGAAACATCTGATAATTTTTAAAAATTTACAAAATGATCAATAAAATTATTTCAATAAAAAATAAAAGTGTCAGCAAATAACACATTGCTACTATAACCTCTAAATTGCATATTTATGTACGCTATTTTCATTGCAATATAAAAACCAAACTCGAAACATAATGCAATTCTATATCTTTCAATTCTGCCATATAAATAGGGCAATTCTGTTCCGTTCAACTTTCAAATGAATTTCTAATTAACTCTGCAACTTGTAAAGAAACGAAGCACGGAATACATACTTTCTGCTATATATATTGTAACTCAATTTTTTATAATATGCTATATATTATAACAGAATTTGACTGGCATGTATATACAAAATGAAACTAAATATATTTTTTAGCCCCGTTCTGAAATCATTAAATAGGGATAGTGACAACTTAATGATTAAAGAAAAATAAATTTAGGACTCTATTAAAATATTTTTAAAGATTTTTTTTAGTGAAATAGTCTTTTGTTCTATTTTTCAAACCTATCCGATACATAATACTCGCACTTTATATTCTCTTCAATCGATTCTCGGTATTACAAATGAAGAGTTCTAAAAATGCATACGATTACCGAACAATGTATGAATCCATTCAGCAGCGTAATAGCAAGTGACTGGTCAAGGACGGCCAAAATTACGAACATTTCATATACGATAGTGCAATTAATAATAACTGTATTCTGTACATTATTGAAAGAGTTTAAGGAACTAAAATATAAATAGAGATACTCTACAAATTATATGGAACAACTATTTTAATCTTCACTTAAGGATGAATATTTGAAAATACATAGAATGTTTGAAAATGCAGATGATTACCGAACAATGTATGAATCCATTCAGCAGCGTAATAACAAGTGGCTGGTTAAGGACGGCCAAAATTACGAGCACTTCATATACGAAATTGCAATTACTAATAACTGCATTCTATACAGTATTGAAATATTTTAAGGAACTGAAAAATAAATAGAGATACTCTGCAATTATATGGAACAACTATTCTAATCAACGTAAAGTGTGGATATTGCTCACGGGTGTAATATATCGCCAATGAAATTAAGTACAAAATTCAGGATTTTGTATTATCTGATATTCTATCTGTTCCTTAAATGGATGAATGCTTTAAATAATGAGAAAAAAATGTTGCTTATGTTGTTATGTCAGCTCATTGATAGAAGATATAACTTGTGCTTATATACTATTATGATAGTCAAGTTATATATTTTTCATTTAATCATCTCTTATAATGCTTTATAAAAATGCACATATGATTTTTTGATTCAAAAATAGATTTTAATTTATTAAAATTTATGGAATATACATTATTAAACCGAAAGAAGGCGATTGAAATTTTTAATTTTGTCTTTCGAATAAAAATTAAAAATGTCACTCACCTTCTTTCAGTTTAATAATAAATAATTCTTCCTTTTTGCCAAAGCCTAAATATTAAAAAGTCATCATTAGTCGTAATAAAAAGATTTGATGTTCTCATAAAACATATTAACTTCTTAAATTTATCTTATGTAAGCTTCAAATAAAGATCTGACCAGTTACTTTATTAATAGTTTAAAGCATATCGTGAACTGAAAGTGAAATTAGCTTCAATGTTTTTCAACATACTATCTGCTTTGCCAATAAATGCAAATTTAAAACGCCAAGATCAATAAACATATACATAAATAACTCAATTTTGAAGAGCTAAATTTTTATGTTTATTCAATGCAGTATAAAAATAAATGTGATTGAACGAAATATTTGTTTACATATAAATTAAACTTGCTTATATACTTATTGCAATTCTTCTTTAAAAATTATTTTTAAAAGACTTAATGCATAACTCTCAAATTATGTCATAGTTTCATTTAAAATTGAAATTCCAATTTAAAAATGCCTGTTAATAATAGCAAAAAAAAAAATCAATCAATCTGCTATTCTACAATTTGTACATAATTATTGATAGTTCTGCACTTACGATCTCTGTTGAAGTTTAAATGAAATATTTATCTAATCATTAGTATTTTGAAAACTATAAGTCACAAATATTGATCGCTGAATGTTGTTATTAAATTCACGGTTCATTATTATTAAATTATTATTAACGGTGTATTATTATTAAATTCACGGTTATTCATAAATTCCCTTAAGACTTCAAAGCAAGCGATTTAAGAATTCCATAATTCATTTAAAAAGGCAGCAGTACATTTCATTTGAATTTATTTATAATTATGGTAATGAGGCTTAATTTTAAAACCAAACGATTCTTTAAAATTGCTTTACTGATGCCAATATTTTTTTTAAAAATTAATAAAAACTTTTAAAATGCTTATAAAGCAATTGGAGAAAACAACACAATATTTAGTAGCATTTTTAATCCAAAAAAGGGCATGGACATGTTTTTTAAATTTCAAATAGTTTACATACTCAAATTATAAACAGAAAAAATCAAGCATTGGATGAAATAATTTGCTTAATAGAAATGCTGTGACAAATTTACTCAGATGAGCACTTTCACTGTTATATGAAAATTTCTATTAAAAAGATGTCTGATGGTTGTAAAAAACTGAAAAATAAAAGCAAAAAAACTATTTCTGTTTTAAAGAATTATAGTATAGTGTAAACTACACTGAGATAAAACTTATCTCAATTTTTTAAAATTTTATATCGGAAATGGATATTTAAATTAATTTTCTTTTTAGGAGAATTAAACATGTTCTGTAAAGTGTTGAAAATATTTATATTTATCTTTCAATATTCTAGAATAAGTAGGAGATATAATAGCTGTACGTCTTCACAACTGCTATTTGGATGCCTATTAACGTATAATTTTAATAATTATTACAAACTAACAACTATTAACTATTTGTATAATTATTTCCATTTGTTTAATAAGATCTTTGTAAAATGTTATCTCTTCATAATAAATCATTCCATCAATCAACTAGTTCTTCAAAAGTAAATTTTATTATCGTATAATAATTCACTACATCTAAATCAGTACATTTTTATTAAAAAAACTCAAGGATTGAGATTTTAAAAGGTGAGTTTAAGTAATATGGATAAATATTAATTACACTTTTCTATTATTTTTTTATCCAAAGAGGAAAATCACACGAATATAAATTTTATGAAATAATAAAACGATTTGATTTTTAGTGTAGCAGTGGTAAAGATCTCTAAAAATTAAATGTAAAAATATTTTGGGAAAGCCGTGAAAAATCATGAGAAAAATAGAATGAAACACTGGGTGATCACGAAATAACAGGAGGTGTTCGGAGTCCTGAAGCGTATTATGTACTGGAAGAAATATAACAAAATTTGGCCACCATACTCATTAAAGAATGCGGTTTCAATTCAACAAGAAAAAAAAATTAGTACCAAAAAGCGCCAATAGGAGATATTCCTATGCAAGAGCATAATTTGAGAAAAAATAATGTATAACTGCCAATGTAAACAATAAATAAAAACACACCAAATACCAATGGAAAACGATTATTATAGCAACTTACAAATTTGACACAAGTTAACCACCAGCCTGTATTCCAGTAATTAATTGCATGTGGTACACGTTTTTGACGGTGGCTCGCAGCATATCGGCATTTATTCGCCTGACATGTAACGTTATTTGTTCTTTTAAAGTAAGGATGTCAGAAACATGACCTTGATACACAACAAGGCTTTCAAGCTTTCAAGTAACCCCACAACCAGAAATAGTCCTCTGCCTGGTTGCAAACCAAGAATTAATGTCGTTTTAAATCTTTCTACCATTTTTCGTAAATTAGTTATGGTCATCGGTTCTCTACGTAATTGCTGTAACCGCCGGTATTCGCGAATGGCAGCGCTAGTATTTTCCTCTCACTGATAAAACAGCTTGACTAATAAGGCCCGTTCACGTAGTGACAAGGTCATCTACGAGCAAATTCTTGTACAATGACATAAATTCCAGCAACCTACCTTTTATCCTCTATATCGTGTCACAAGGTACTCGTATATGCAAATTACATAATTAAGTTTTCGATTGCAGTGCCAGAATTTCCCCTATCGGCATTTCTTGGTGCGTTTTTTTCCTTGATAAATCGAAACCGGATACCTTAATGTGTATTGTGACCAAATTTTGTTGTGTTTCGTTAAGTACATAACACGCTACAGGACTCCGAACACCTCCTGTTATTGACTTGACCAACCTGAATTTCTAACAAAATTTTAGTATTTAAAATTTAAGCAAAAGTCAGATTTTTACAATACAATTTTTTTGAGTTACCGCTATTAATTCTAACTATTTAAAATTTTAATTAGTTTTTTTATCAGTTCGAAGTGCAGATTTAATTCCTTCGAAACTAATTTGGGTCAAATTTGGTAACTCAATCAATGTAAGATACACACACATACTCAGTTTTCTATATTATTAGAAGAGTGAAAGATGAAGCAAAATGACGCGCATACAAGAATTTAGAAACAAAATTAACTATTTACAAAATAATGTAATTTTTTTCTCTGGAAAAATTATACAATCAAAATAACTGTATTGATTAAAAAATAATATAATCAAAACTGTTGTATAATTTGTATGCGCATCTCTTTGTCAAAACTGACTAGCATTTTTTCATTATTTATTGGAGTTATTCAGAAATAAATATTTTAATTTAACAAGCTAAATTTTAAATTTTATGAAATGAATTTTTTTGTGGTAAAATCTTATTTACTTTCTAAATTGGTCAAAAAGAATGAATATCATTTGTTGTCTGAAAAATTTCATTTATTGAATAAGTTTTCAATTTACTAACTACTTTTTTTTTAAAGAAATATAAAAATGCTTTATTAGAAGAGTGAGAAAAAGAAATAATTATTCATTATTTAATCTCTGTATTTACATATGAGTCCCTTGCAGTTTTTTTTTTTTGGCAATAACTTATTTTGGATATTACTTTCTTTACAAAACAAATCTAATGCACTAAATTTAATTATTCTGAAACTTTTTTCAGATTAATTATTTTTTGTCGCTTGTTTTTTATCCTGATTTTATTTTTTTACTAATTTTATTATTTTTTGTCCCTTGATATTTAAACTAATGAGGTTATTGTTATCTTTCTTGAAGTATTTTACAAATTAAGATACGACCCTCAAAAAATTGCAATGAAAAAAATGAAGATTTAAATTAGTACATTTTTTTCTTAAGGGAATTTTTAATATTTTTGAAGCATGCTTACAATATTTTTCGCTGCAGTATTATCTGTCAAATTATATATTTGGCTCAATTAATTTACTTTTGAGATTAGAAAAATTGGGAAGCTTCCAAGTGGAATACTTTTAAAGAATTTCTGTTACAAATAAAGGTATACCTTTGTGAAAATATTAGTCACTAAGTAAATTAAGCATCCGGATTATAACTCAAAATAACTACGTGAGAAATAAATACAAAAAAAAAAACCATCATCCACAAAATAACACACTGGAAAAAACTCAAAATTACTCCGTGAGAGAAAACGTAGTGAATAAGGATTCAAAAAATATTTCTAAGAAAAGCTAATCTAAGTTTTTATACAATTCAAGACTTTTTTTCGATTGTTAATTAATAAAACAAATTCCTAAGAATTTGTAAAAAAAAAAAAAAAATCTTTTCAATAAAACATTTGAATAGTTTCGGATATTTTCCAGATTTTTATATTTTTTAAAATTCTCAACAGAATATTAGACCAAAACAGAATAAAATGTTTTTTACAATGTTTTTTTAAGCGAATGGGAATATTTATAGTAAGAAAATATATTGTATATAGTTAAGATATAAATGATTGAAATAATTCATGATTATTTATTAAGCTATTTATAAACTCAAACAATTAGGGACATTAACGCCAGAAGGTTTATTTTTTATCTTGTTTTCATTTTATCTAAACATATGAAATAATTAAAATGGTAAGGAAATATGAATGCCATTATCGAAAAGCATGACTCGTCCGTCCATATATCGTATGCGATGGACATTGGCTTTATCTTTACGTGTTTTATGATAGATCAATTCTATTATATCAAACTTTTCTACCAGTAATGCAAATGCGGTGGTCAGAATGGATGAGCATTTAAATCGTTCGTGATTTTTCAGAGTCATCACTTTGAGGGTCATGCAATATGCTCTTGATGTCTTAAATGTTGAAATAATAGGAATAGCTTTTAGATATTGCTTGTTGAATTAGCAATTTGTGAAAATAGCATTAGAAATTTTTATTTATAAAATGGAGTTTAGATAATAAAAATAATTTAAGAAAGCCTAAAGAAGAATATCGAATGTTAATAATTCGAAAGGTGTATTTTGAAAAAAAAAATCATAATATATGTTATTATGATGATTAAAAAAAAACCCTGAGAAGTTTCTTTATTCATATATTTTCTTATTCATATATTTTCTTAAATTGCGAAATAGTAATGTGCCATGTTACAGCCCTTCTCGAAGGAAGTACGTCCCGTCATCGATGGGAGGAGCCAGATAACCCACCTTTTTGCGTACACTCCAGAGTGGAGAGATCCAGCCACCATACCTGAAACATCTCATCCTCTATTCGTGGTGCCCCTCTTTGGGTCTATTTCAATAGGATATTATCAATCTTGTGGTTTTACTTTCGCAGAAATATATTTCATCAAAAACTTCCAACCCAAAAAGTTTTATATTTGTAATAATTTATGCAAATTGATATGAATAACTGAACTACCATGAGCAATGCCAAAATTATTGAATCCATTCTTATTATTGAAAGCTACGTCAATCAGATATTATTTCTTTTTGGTTGACGGAGAATAGGAAACTTTACATAAGCACCTTCCCATACTTCATGTATGTTTGCTGATTAATATAATTAATAAGTTTTTATTAATAACAATATTTGAATCACAGTGATTGTAACATTTCAGTCTATCCTCAAAAGTTGATTCTATAGAAATAAAAACCATACTTCACTAAAGTAATATTAAATTTTGGTTCATAAATGTGATTATCCTATTTCACTTTTGAAATAAAATGCATTGTTTATGTTATCAGATTCTAAATTAATAAATTTAATAAATGTATATTTCATCGTATCTGATTCCGAATAAATGAAATTGAAAAGCAGGAATTGGGAAATAATTAGCATATTATAGCAAGGGTCTGAAAATTTGAAATAATATAATTGCCACTTTTTTTAATTATTAAAAATGATATCGTGGAAATGAGATAATTTTCTTTAAGCTTTTATTTTGAATAACCAAGCCCGCTGTGCTCTAAATGAACATCCATTTCATTAATTAATAGTAATTTAATATATTAATGTGGTAAAATTTCCCCTTTCATGAGATATATAACTTTAAAAGACCATGAATTTCTCACTTTCTCTGGTAATTACTATTTATTCGATCACAAAAATCATTACGATTCATAAAATTTACCCTTTCTTGTATCAAACTATAAGAAATATTAAAACGAAATGAAACAATCTTAAATGTCTGGTAGTTTGAATAGCTCCTGTATGATACCCAATTAAAGTTATAACTTTTAAGAATTTACGCTTTATGCCGCAGGAGAATTTCTGGACTAATTGATGCCGATTGAAATTAAAGCTATCTAATGTATGTGAAGATGTTAATTATAATTACAATTAACATAAAATTTCATGTAGATTACAGGAATTTTACTATTCATTAATTATATTGCTATTTTCTATTAGATCAACCTTGTATAATGAATATTATTACTAACTGCTTGTGGAGTTCAGCTTACTTATTTGGAATAATACTATGTTGAACTTTTAATATAGAATGCATAGCAGATAAAATTTTTACACTAGTTTCTTGGCAAGAATGAAAAAAAATATAGAAAAAGATATTTTACGAGGAAATTAAATAAATTTTCACTTCTTGTGTCCGAAACAAAGCATGAAATCTATATAAATCTCTATATGTCTAAACAAATATGAATGTCTAAATCAGATGAAGAAATCTGTTTCCAAATCTTGGGGAAACTGCTAGGACATTTCAAATTTTTTGGCTATTTCATGTTTTTTAAATCTAGTGAAGTCATGGCATTACAAAAAGTAGAATTTTTCAAATTAATAATTGGAGAGAAGAGTTTTGATTTTGATCATTTTAATTCAAAATATATACGAAAACAACGAACTGTTATGTTTTCGAAATTAAAATAAATCTAACAATTTGTAATTACATAAAAAAAACAAATAAAAAATCATTGTTAGTTGTCACGTTATAAAAGTATTAATTTGTTACTTGATAAAGAAAGTGTATAAAAAAATAAGAAATACTTTATCTAATGAGCTGATACCGAGAAACAAAATAGTTTGGAGTTAATGTACAGACAAAGAAAGCAAATTTTGTGAAATCATTTTTTTTCTTGCAAAATTTGCACAAAGCAAATTTTTTTAGAATTTTATGATAATTGTTTTCTTTTGTAAAGTAAAGCCTGAAATACAAAGGAAAAAAATGCATGGAGCAATAACAACAGAAAACACAAAATCAGAATTTTAGTAGTAATATAAACAGAAAATTTCTTATACAATGCAGAATTATTGTTCAGTTTTAAGCGATCACTAAAATGAAATTTATTAATTGCTGTAGCTTTTGCGAATCAGTTGTTTAACCTTGGATTTTGGTTAAATTTAAATTAAGTTAAATTGTTTAGATATAACTTCATCTCTACGATTCTGCTGAATTCTCAGACATTAAAGCCGTGTTATTTCCATTAATGTGCAGAAATTTTAATTATTGTGAGCATTTACCTCTCTAATGGAGTCTAGACATCTTGCATCATATTGATACTAAAAACTTAAATGTGACTTTAATTTACATTATAAATTTTGTTGTCTTCAGATTTCTATCGTTTTGTAAAATACACATGCATCATAAAAAATCCTTTTTCTTTATCTTTCTATAATGGAAAAAAAACCATGCTAACAAATATTAGATGAAACTATGAAAACGATTTGAACTTCAGTGAAACAATGTAATCTATTGCTGAAAAATATATAAAATTGTTTTTAAAAAATTACAAAATTAAGAAAAATTTACATGACTATTAAATTGATTACAATTAAATTAAAATGCTGATTTTTAATTTTAAAATAATGTGAACATTATTTTTGCACAGTAAAACTTTTAAAAGTTATCGAGGAAAAATTACAAAATTTAGACTAATTTTTAATTAATAAATATTCTGATTAAAATTTTGAAAAAATCGCCCCAAGATATACATTTCCATCCTTCAACGTATATATGTGCCGGTTTGACAATTATAGATCAAACGATGTGGACTGAAGAACAAAAGTATTCATATACATTCAATTTTATAATAAAGAGTGATGCCTTGACACAATTCCTCCGAGTTTATGCTATGAAATTATCACCGTGTAACACTTTATACACATGTTTCTGGAATAAAATTAACACAATTATTTAGTCGTTCAAAGAGAAGTCGCAAGAAATGATACGTATATTATCAATGATACATGGGTTCATAGTTATACCAGCATTAAACATAGCCTTTTAATATTTTTCTATAAATTAACGGATGTTTTTATTATTTCTACTGACTCACATTCTAAAAGTTTAAATAAATAATCTCCCATTTTTTGTTCCTTTTTCATATTTCCTTCAGAAATTTAATCTGGATTACCGGTTTATTTCTCTAAGAACAATCATTGATATTCTTTGTATTTAAGATAAATGTTACTAATTCCAAAAATGGATTTAAAAAAAAAATAGCGAATAATTTTTTCAATATTCAAAATCTTTTAATAATTTTCTTCATGAAGCCATTTGAATTATGTTTTAAGTTCAATCTTTGGAAATTTTTAATTATTTTTATATTTGCATAAAAAAAAATCAATTTCTAAATGTTTTTTATTCACATCTAAAATTTGGCGAAAATTATCTTTCGAAAATGCATTGTAAATTAAAATATAATGCATACATATTTTTTTAATTTAGTAAAATAATTTATCACTGTATTTTGCACTTTCAAATTTGCATAATAAACAATCTGTTCATTAAAAAGGATTTCGCAGATATTTAAATTCTGATAATGTAGAAGAAAATGAAAATATCTTCTTATTTATTAGAATTCCCAATATTTAAAGGCTTGATAAAAATGCAGTATACTTTATAATTCATTAATTAAGTATTGTAATTATTAAATTATTTGTACAAGACATTGAATAAATTATTTGATAAAGCTCTAAGCTGGAAAAATTTTGCTTTATACCTCTTTTTAATTTTTTTAAAAAAATCGTATTTCTTTCATTTTTCAAAACATATTTTGCTTCTCAATTATATAATTCTTTTTCATAGATGTTTTTAAAATTCATTTTATGTCATTATACAAAAATATAACACTTTTCAAAAAAAAACCCACCTTGAATGTAATTATATAAATTCACACATATCATGCAAGACGAGAAAAAAATAAATAAGGAATTAAAGTCATCACACATGTAATGCAAACATTTGTCATCCAAATAATAAGAATTTAAATAATTCAGAAGCTTATAATAAAAAAAAGACAAATGTATCTTAATTACTTTTATCAATTTTATCGAATACAAATTTGTTTTAACAGCTCTGAAATGCAACATCTAAAAAACAATATCTTGATTAATAAAATATTTTAATGGTAATATGCATATCTGATGAAAAAAATTGATACAAATTAAATCGTTTGCTGAAAGAAATTGTCAGATATTCATAATTAAATAATTGAAGTAACTGGGATAGAATAATAAATTAATTGAATGACGCTAATACAGGGTAGAAATAAACGTATAGAATTTTTGTAATAGAATAAAGCATTTTATACTAGTAAATAATTGGAAGTATGGTAGAGTTTGCGTAAACAAAGTAATGAATTATAAATAAATACATATTAGTAAAAAGCTTTCGTCGATAGTAGACTATTAAACAAATAAATGAAAAAACAAAATTGAATTAAAATAACAAGATTAGAGAAAGTAAGTGATGTTTTTAGAAATATGTGCTATTAGCTAAACATAAAAATAAAAGAAATAAGTTATTTGAAATAGAATTATAAACTTTTTTGGATCAAAATTCGCTGCCAATATAAAGCTTTCACAATTTGCTAATGAATAATTAATGAAAAATATTATTCCAAAATGAAACGAATAGGATAGATTCAAATTATTTTTTTTATTTAAATAACATTTTTGTTCGAATCTGGATTTGAATTTTTCTTTTCATTTATAAATATCCTTTAAACTTATTCTGAAACATTCTTGTTAATAGAAAAATATCAAATTTGCCTCGAGAAAAAAGAATGGGAAAGAAAACTATATATATGTACTAAAACCAAAATTTATTTTATTTATTTATTTGAATTTATTTTATTTGACTTTTAGAACCTGAAGATTTATAATTTGTTAATCGGAGAGTAATTTTAAAATCTTAAAGGCCAGTACTTAATATCCAAGCATATGAAAGTAATGCATTCATTTGAAAAATGCGAGTCAGGTTTCTCACGTTAGATTTATATCACCTGCTAAATTATCCACAATTGCGTTATGAAGCTTTACATTCTATAAAGCATTCTATAAATATATTTTAACAACAACACTTATTAATCCTCGTAGCAGTTGTACTAAGAGCCTTTTTATGATTCAAATTAGCAGAGTATTTCCAGAAAATGATTGGAATAAATTAAGTATATTTTACTGGCGTATGATAATTTTTTTATATATATTTATAACTGTTTTTGATTTCAAAAATTATTATAAAAATATATTTACCTTTCAGCAGTTCTATTCTTCTTCAGATTTTTATCTTTAATTAACGCGATTTAACAAGTGTATATACTAAAATTTCAAATTTTTTGGTGTATTTTTATTCAAGGAGTATACCTCTTTAATTTTCTCATATACCAATTTTTTAAACTTGCTATAATTTGGTGAAAAAAAATACAGTGCTTAAATATCCCAGGTAAAGACTGTCCCAAAATTAACGCAAGATTTGAATTTCCCTATTTTATGCAGTAATTGTTGGTAACGCTATTAAAAGAACCAATTTAGAGTTAGGAAAAAATTGTTACGATAGGTTAACGCAAGATTTGATTTAAATAAAAAAAAAACAGATATCTTCTTTAAATTGTTATATTTTTATTGAATTGTAAAATACACCTGATAGGGTTATATATGGAATAACACATAGGGCAAATGGCCTCCACGATTTTTTAACACATACACTTTTGTCGAAATTTTCCATGACCATTTTGAATAAATGTGATTCAGTGTTATGTTCAGTGTTCGTTGATTCCGTGTTGAATTTTCTAATTCAATGCTTGTGGGCCTGTTGGCAAGATCTTTGACTCCAAATAACCCCATAAAAAGAAATCTAATTGTATTAAATCACACGATCAAGGGATACAATTTTCCAATTTTCAAATTCTGGCCATCGGACTTTCATTATTTTTGAAATATTGTTCAATAAAGAAAGCAAGTACCGCTATGGTGTAACTCTCCATTTTTACTAACTCTAAACTATTAGCTGTTAAAATGAATTTTTAATAGGTTTGCCAATACTTTACTGCACAAATGGTAGCAAATTCAAATTTTCCGTAAATTTTGAGGGTTAATTTCCGCTAATTTATTTTATAAAAAACCGCGGTAGCCTGGTGATACGGTCTCGGCTTCGAAATCGGAAGGTTGAGGTTCGAGACCCGATTCCATCGAAGAACCGTCGTGCAAGCGGGTCTGGTGCATGTTAAAACCTTCGTTAACCTACTTTAAAGGATAATGCAATAGCTTCAATAGCATTTAGTTATTCAGCAACTTTAAGAAAAAGAATCTGTAACTATAATTACTATAACAAAAACTTAAATAAGATAGACAAGACAGACTGTAATTGTAACAAAGATATTTATAAAGATTATATAGATGCTGACAAAGGACGTATTATGACAGGGAATTTGAAAATTATAGATTCTAACTCTTTAAGAGATTTAATGGAAAGGGGCACGAAATTCAGATTAAGAGAAAAAGTTAACATTAAAAAATTTTTAATTTCTATCGGACAAGATTTGGATATTTTTATTTCCAAATTATCTAGGAAATACCATTGGCCTCCAGAAGGTTTCAGAGAATGGAAAGTAAGGATTTTAGAAGACATTAAAACAAAATTTAATGCAGACAACGTTAGAACTAAAGAACAAGGAATTTATTTGAACAAAGCTTTGGAAAAAGAAATAAAAAATTTAAAAGAGAGGTTTGTTATTACAGTAATAGATAAATCGGCAAATAATTTCGGTTTAATTTGTAAATATTATTATAAAGAACTTCTAACTAATGAATATAACTCTAATTCAACTTACAAATTAATTAGCACCGGGAAAAAAGAATTGGATAAAAGGATGCTAGCTTTCGCTAAAAAAGCTAAAATCAAAACTTGCTCTTTAAACTACCCTTACCTCTTCCCAGCAATAAAATTTCATAAAAAACCAATGAATTTTAGATTCGTAACTTGTAGCACCGGCAGTTACAATTACTATACGGGAAAACATTTCTTTAAATACTTAAAAATTGTCCTAAATAAAATTAAAGATGAAGATAATTTTATTATCAATAGTAACAAAGATATTTTGGACTTTCTAAAAGATAACAATATTAATAAGCTTAATACTTATGATTTTGAAAATTTATACACTAATCTACCTCATGAAAAGTTAATAGATGTCTGTACTAATATAAATGAGGAATATTTAAATAGAGAAATTATTACAAAAACTAATTGGTTAGAGTTATGTAAATTTAATATTAAAGAAAACTATGTTTTTAACGGAATAAATTTTTATAAACAAGAAAAAGGAATTCTAATGGGAACAGCTTTTTCAAGTGCGTTAGCCAATATTTTCCTACATTATTATGAAAAAGAAATAATTAAACTTAACTTAATAATAGGCTGGAGATATATTGATGACTTAATTTTGTTAAATGTGGATAATCCTAATGATATTATTAATTGTTACCCAAAAGATTTAGTTTTAACTCAAACAAACGAAAATCAGCTTAAAGCTAATTATTTAGATTTAAATATAGAAATTGATAATGGAAAAACTTTGATAGGTATTTATGATAAAAGGGATGAATTTAACTTTAAAATAATTAAACCTAGTAACTACCTTTCTAATTTAAACTCTAAAATTTTCAAAAATTTGATATTTTCACAATTTAACAGGATTAAAAAAATTTGCAATAATAAAAGCTCTTATATTTTAGCAACAAACAATCTCATTAAAAATTTAACTATTAACGAATTTCCCAAAAACTTTTGCAATATAGAAGTTTTAATAAGAGAGGGTCTGTTTAATTTCTGATTTCCTTCCGTTTGTTAGCTTTGAGTTTTAACTCAATAGATGGCGCTTCAAGTTTGATGACGATGCATAATGACGAAACGTGGTAGGCGGATATAGCTTTAAACGTGGAAAAATTAAAATTTAGTTTATTTTAACGAAGGGCCTCTACAATAGCAAGTTTTAACCTCAAGTAGTTTTTCTTCAGAATTGTACTTTCAATTTGTAAGTATTTTGGCTTTTGTTTATATTACTTTTTTGGTTCTATTTTCATGTATTTTGTGGTTTGATTTGCTGTGGTTTTATTTGGATTGTTTTTTTTGCAAATGCTTTTACTTGTTTTAATCTTGTGATACTAATTTATCTCCAAAACCTCAATCTTCTGGGATTTTCGGGTCACGAGAGGCCAGTTTGTTGGACGAAAGTCAGACTCCTCACAGAAAAAATCCCTGGTTTGAATCCTTGCCTGAGGGTGACCCTTGAGAAAGTCTTCGGGCCGGATTCATTTAATCTTTCTTTTTGATTCTTTGGCTGTTAACTTAATATTTATTTCTAATTTTGGCTAAATAACTTTATTTGTTCTGAATTCAATCAATAAGATTGAAACTCTCATTTCAGCACTTTTCTGAACATGAAAAGTGTTATCTAATTATGAAAGGAAGAAAGACTATTAAGATTCCAAGAAATATTGACAAATAATGAAAATATATAACTCGAAATTCGCTGTTTATGTGTAAAAAATTGTTGTTCGGGATTTAAAGCTTTTATTCATTATGTCAAGTGATTTCAGTACCTGATACAAGTATTCCAGCAGCAATGCATTGGTAATAGTAGATAATCTGTTGAAGTTTCAATATCTAATTTAATAAAAAAGATAGGAAAGGAAAGAAAAAAGGTCGAAATTGCCACTGAGTCATATCAGAGTTATAGGAGAAATTTCACTTTCTGAAATATTTCACATTAAACAAATAATTTCATTCTAATCAACTTTAATTTTTTATGACAGTTTCAGTTTCTGTAGAGTGCAATGCCAAATTGTGTTTCACATCATAACATGGAAATATGTAAGATCTTCCATTATAAAGCATTAACAAAATATTGAAAAAAAACCCTGGAAATTTCCTCATAAAACTTGAATTCGTTTAAACTGTGAGATGTCATCCCCAATGTATACCAATCCAATTGTTTTAACCTATAAAAACAATCTTTACTCCAAAATTTGAGAGAATTATTATAATGAACTAACTTTTAAGTTTCAATAAGTGTTGCAAAGTACATATAACTAAAGTAAACTTCCACATTTCACAGGGATCAAATTATCACACAAGGAATTCTGGGAGAGAACACTTCATAAAAGAAAATTACTCTATTTCTAAAATTGCATTGAGTTACAAAGGCAATAAACAAAGTCTGGAGCTACATGTATTCTTTTACGTACTCGTGCAGAATTGTAATTTCTACAATATTCAATTGGCCATGTTCCGTTTATCCGTTTATCGGCGGTGACGTCAAACAATACCATTCACTTTAGCCCATTTTTCTCCGTTACGGAAGTGATGACAGCTTTGATAAATTACAATACGTTTGTGATAGGATCCATCATATGCCATTTGAATCTTTTTCTTCTAGATTATTTCGCTTTGTTCTCTTGAAGGAAATGCTGAAAAAGGTGTGAAAAAGAATATTTTAGATTAAGATTCAGTGTTTCGCTTGTAATTCCATTCAACAAAAAGATAGAGATTTTGATAGGATAATTTCTTAATATCTTCTTTCAAGTTGTGGAATATGCAGTGTGGATTATTTTTTAATTTTATTTTTTGTGATAGATTTTTTTTTGAATAACGTTTATATTATGACAAGTCATGATTTTTAATGGAATCTCTTTACTTTCGAACTTACAGGATATAATTGTATTGGTTTATACGTTTTCAAAGGTGATGAGCAGTTAATATTTTATAGCGTTTTTAAAATGAGTGTATATTTTTCAAATAAAAAAAATATTTTTATAAGTAATGCCTTAGAAATATTTTGTATGCACTCAAAATTCTACAAAATCATGAATTTATTAAATATTAAATGCTTCAAAATATTTCTATAATTATTTGTAAATTTAAGAAAAAGTTTTAGAGATAATGTGTAAAAAATATTTTTAAGCATTGTAGAATTCGAATGATATTGGAATAGATAATAAATATATATTATTTATTATTTTGTCAATATTTTTAGTCGTCTTATAATTAGATTAAAAAATATTCAAATTACAGTAGGAATAATTGACATATATTGTTACATTTTACCCTCAACTGTTACACACTGCTCGAATTTCTTAATTTTGGATATGAATCTTAATAACATTATCGTGTTCCTTTATAAAATATTCCATTTCTTATAAAATGAATAAGATTTAATTTAAATTAAATTGCTGATATATTTATTGTCTTACTACATCTCAAAATTTGTCTTATAATATGATTA
The DNA here is from genome assembly GCF_947563725.1 of Argiope bruennichi. Classification (NCBI taxonomy): domain Eukaryota; kingdom Metazoa; phylum Arthropoda; class Arachnida; order Araneae; family Araneidae; genus Argiope; species Argiope bruennichi. Next base: position 96,092,748 of record NC_079160.1, read on the forward strand.
TTTCATTTTATTTTCATTTTCTACGTTTATTTTAATTTTACTAAGCTACTTATTTAATACAAACAAATAAAGCTGAAGTATAAATTTCATTAATTTCATATTAATAAAATACTGACAAATATAAATGTTTTATTTCATTTAACAGTTTTATAGGATTTGAAGGATAAAATAAAAAATGAGAAGAGGATTTTTTTTAATAATTAGAATTATTAATATTTGTCCAATCTTAATGGAATATCTTACTGGATTCAGTTTTTAATACTGTAGATTTTTAACATGTTACCGTATTGTAAATATTATCTTATAATCACCTTATACAATTGAGATAAATTTCAGAATATAAATCGATGTAAAATAATTATATAAAAAAAGTTTGGAATTTTTATTCAGATATATTTGCAACATAATTGCCTGATTACATTATGCTCTGAGTTCAAATCAAGTTTAAATATCAGCTCCAAAATATGTTTTATAATTTAACAAACGATATTATGACACTACAGCCGTTAATAGAGGAAATATATATCAGACATTTTAAGGCAAAATGCAGATGACTTGGTATAACTCATATACTTCAAAATTCTAATATCGCAATATTACTACCAAAATCACTTGAAATAATGAAATGAAATGCAGAAAAGCAAATTCTTCTGTATTTGATTTTGAAGGCAATGATGAATTTCTAAGCATCATAAAGCTACCATTCAAATCTGTACCGTTATTTGATTTAAGATATGATATATTGCTATAAAGCAAGTTTTAGAAATTCAATTTATTTTTTCAATTTCCCAACAAAAATAAAATGTAAATATTTTTCTCAAAGAAAAATACATAATATAAATTTAGCTTTCATATGATCATAGATATTTTACAATTGCAAAGATTTTCGCGATATGATTATTGCTTCAATTTGGATAAGACATTGTTATAGGTTTAATACGGATTCTTTTAATGATCAAGTTGTTAAATCAAAAATAGTTGTCTGTTCAGCTTAATGCTAAACAAAATTATAACAATCTTTTTAAACTGCAAGATTCGAAATTCTAAAACATGCGCCATTTTTCTTTAAACATATTCCTAGAGTATAATATACCACAAAAAATATTTCAAACAGCTTTGGCATATGGAATCTGGCCATCAGTTTGTAAATTCATGTAAATTCATCAGAAGTTGTAAAGTTGTTTAAATTGTAAAGAGTCCTTGTATATTTTTTAAAAAAATTCCTTTATCCTTATTTTTAATTTAAATATTTATAAATTGTTTCACTACCTACCATAATTGTAAATTCGGAATGCAACTTTAATTATGTCTTAAAATTACAACTATGAAAGAAGTCTGAAAACATATGTAAAAATAATTTATTTTTGGTCATTCATTGTAATCTAAAATTAAGTTTTATAACAACAAGTGAAATGCGAAATTGTTCTATTTTTTCCATTCTACAAATTTTAAAACAATAAAGACAGCATTGAACTTCCAACCACTGCAAAAAATAAACAAATAAATAAATCACGCAAAAAAGTAGCTCTGTGTAGATCATAAATATGAAAAAGTGCACTTGTATGTCACGTGCTTCAAAGATAAAGAGAAACAAAACCAGAAACACCAAACGATGAAAATAATAAAATAAAATTGGAAACAAAGAACTCGTAAATAGAATTTCCGTTATCGGTTGCCAGTATTTTCACAAGCTCGAAACCAACAAGAAAGAAATCTGCTAAAAAAGTGTGATTTTTAGAAGAGTATTGTTTTGTTTGAGGATATAAATAGTGTCACTTTGCTCTAAAGTACATTTGTTTCACTTTGCACTAAAAGCATTTTAAAACATGATGGTCAAATGACTGAAAGTATTTTGTTTCTTCACGGATGATAAAATGAAACAAAAGAAAAAGAAAGAAAAAAAAAGATAAACTGCTATCATAAATATAACAAACTACAATAATATTGAAAAAAACTCACACGTCTCGTTATTTATTTTATTTTTTCTGACATAAAACGTAAAGGATTGATTTAAAGTGTATTTATTTCGTACAAAAATTCTTAGCTGTGAAGAAAGGCGATACTTTAGATTTAGCTACTTAATCAGAAAGTAACCATTTTTAAGAATTATGCTATATTTCAGCAAATATTTTAGTTTAATTATCTCATTTCGATATTCTACAACTATTTATGCTAAATGTAGATGATTAAATTAAAACTCAAATATGTTTTCTGTTGTGTGAATACCATTACTAATATTTTCAAAACATTATTTATTTCATTTTTTTTTTATTTTCATACCTTATTATATTTCTTACCATTATTTAATTGAAGACCGAATTTTCTTAACGTATTCTTAAAGATATAACAAATTTTGTACGGAATTTTAATCTGATTTTAAAAAAACTAGATGGTCAGAACATTATATTTAATTTTTTAAATAAGTGTTAATTACTTTTTTTAGAAAGCAAGTTTGTTTAAGTTTGTTTCGCTTGCAAAGAAAAGGTTAATACATTCTTTAGATTTGTTAACATGTCAAAACCGTCATTTATATTAAAAATTATTGTATTTAGTAAAATTTGGTAGATGAACTTCTCAAAATAAGGATTCTCAAAATATCCCTTTATCTATTCTTTAGTTGTTTGATGAAATTATCTAATGGATGTACAGTTTCGGTTTCGGTAGTATTTCTTTCGTTTTGAACTAGATGCCTTTTGCAATATCTTGGCATTTCCACAACAATTTCTATCCTTGTAGTTGTGGGATTTAATTCTTTCCAATTCCATTTTTCTTCCATTTGTTCCATTTACTAAGAGAGGAGATGCATCCTGATTGGTACTGATCATTACGATTCAAACTTTGCTCCTGCCGTTGTGTTATCGTAGAGGTTATTTAGAGCTTACACTGAGTGCTTAAGCAGGGCAGGAGTAGTTCTGAAGTATTTAACAATAAGCTGCAATAAAACAAAATTTACACTTCAAATACACAGAAAGGAATTATTCCAGAATTTATTTTATTTTATTTTCTGTTAAGAAACTTAAACTTTCGGGGGAAAAAAGAATTAAAGGACCACATCTTTAAATATTTTAATCTCTTTTTAAGTTTTTAACATTCAGCTGCTATTGATAATCAACTGTATAGAAATTGAATGATATATATTTTAAAATATAATTAAATTTAATATGTATTACTTACCTTCGGTTAAAAGGGATATTTTACTGGCACTGTTTTTCTCATTTAATTTAATTAAATTTCAAAATCTTTCAATTTTTCAAATTTTTATTCCAACATTTGATTAGTTCTTTTCTTCCAACTCGCATATGGCGGTACTTACGTTACTATCACAACCATAACAATTTTCAGAATAACTCGCCAAATTGGCAACCCCGATGACGTAGATGTCAAAGGCTCTAATTGGGAATTTTAATGTCGGCGACATTGAATTTTATTCAATGTTTCCAATGCGGTTGCGGTAGTACGTAAGTACCTATATGGATTTGTCAATAAGGGGTGCAGTAGTTAATCACGTGATACAAATTGTTTAAAGTAATTTGCTTACTTTGATATATTTTGATCTGTACATCCAAAGATTCTGAAGAATAAAAGTTTCCGTTGCATTTGTAGTCTTTATCTTTAATAATTTTTGAAAGTTTATGTTGCTTTCTTAAAGACTTGATTAAAGCTTGTTTTAAAGCTGAAAGTTTCTTGAGTTAACGATTCGATAGTAAAATTAATTTATCAAGTTACCTGTGAAAACTTTTAATGATCATATTTCGAAAATCAAAAAAAAATCGATTTTTTTACGACTGAAATCTTTGGAAGTTACGTATTTAGTTGAAACGTATGAATAAAATTATAACATTACCAATTACTATTATATGACTAGAAACATTTTCTTATCATAAGGTGCGTGAGAAATAATTTAAATTATAGATTTTAAAACAGATACCTACTCGTTACCTGAAAATAAAAAAAAAATAAAAACCTTGGAAACTAAATAATATGCTAGGATCGTATCTAATAGTTTTATAAAAACTTTGGTGCTAGGAATGCAAAAAGAAAAATAAAACATTTCTTATTTTAATGAAAATTTATTTCTTTTCCAGGCGCAATGCATTTTGATCTTAGAATATAAGCGTTTTTGATATAAAAGGAACTTTAGTATCATATTTTACGTTTGTATATAGGCAAGTTTAGATAGCCCCTATTCAAAGAAAGAATGGAAACGAAATCTACTATTTTTGTCACGAACCCAGAATTTATCGATGGGATATTTCACAAAGTAAGCCACTAGAGAGTTCTGTAGTTGGTAAAGTGATGCTTTAGTTAGGATGAGACACTGTCGAAAATAAAAACCAATAAATTTTCCAATGTAGTGTCCTTCACAGAGAAAATCTGCTCTTCTATAAAAGACAGATAATTTTCAACATTATTAAATATTTATTTTTTTCTTTTTTACCTATGTTTGTCACGCTAAAAGAAATGTTAATTAATTTTACTCAAATTGTGAAATGAAAATATAATATACAAGCAAAAACTGATTTAGATCTATATTTCCATGTAAAACCCATAAATCAAATTTTATTTATTTATGTAATATCTAGTTTGATTTATGTTTTTCACATACTCATGGACAAATCCAGAGGTATGAAAGAAATAAAAATCTCTTTGAGACAATAATGCCATTTTCGAAATGAATAATTGGTAAGTAAGAAAATAAAATGAGTAGAAATTCGTTCAGAGAAATATAAAATTTTATGGGAATAATTCATATGTATAAAAATTATGAATAAGTCTCTTTATTTTAAACGTTATAATTCTAATTTAAAATAAGTAATAGTACCAAATGTTTAAAACTTATTACACGCTGTTATGTTCTTATGTATATTAACTCTATTAATAACTTCAAACAATTTTTAGTTAATCGTTTTTGTTTTTTTGTTTTTTTTTCTTTTTCTTTTAAATCACGGTGTTTAAAGTTTCATATTGAACCTCCCTCGAGTTAAATTTCTACAATACAGAATTATAAATTAAGAGATAAAAATTGTTTTCTAACTTTAATGAACATTTTGTAAAAATGTTGTTCCTTTTAAATTTTTTTACATAAAATCACATTTCCGTTTTTATATTTTAAAAAATGCACTTTTTCGTTTTTGAATGGTGTTTATTTTAAAGAAGCACACTCAATGACTACCTATTTATTGTTGCTATAAAATCGGTACTTCTACTGCAATGATTTATTATCATAATTTGCGCTACAATTGCTTTCTTTCAATAGTAACTTAATAATAAAAAGAAAGAAGATAAATCAGTTGTTAGTCATTGCCTATTGCTGTAAATTAATTTTGATTTTTTTTTACTTATGAAAGGGAAAATTCTCATTGTACCCCTGATTAGATAGAAACTTGTCTTAAAATAATACAGTGCACATATGCTAAATCTTGGGCATATTGCGAAAAACTTTGTTCATAATTGGTCAGTCTTTTCAAGTTATTAAACATTCCGTAACATTTTCATTTAGCCCTAAATTTTCAAATAACATATTACTTTTCTTAGACATGAAGCGATGAAATTTACATCAGATCATTCATGAAATTCACAATTCAGATCCCCTTTTGAAACAACAAAAAGTTAAGCATCAACTATTGCATAATTTGTAACTGAAAACTCAAATTGATCCTCGTTACGAATAAATTCGCAAATAATGATTACGATTTAAATTCGCAAATAATGAAAGTAATCGCGGCTATTAGTTTCGCAACACCTAGGAGTTAAACTATCCCTTCAAATTGGAGATAATCGCTACTTTGTCATCTCTTTTAAACACCCATAGATTTGGGTTTCAAGTCCCGTTATTGAAATGAGTCGATGAGAGCTAATAGTGCTATCTTTCAAAGATAACTCCATCTAGTACTGGAGGATCACAGCATGGCTGAGCTAATTAAGGTGTTTGCGAAGTTGAACAATCATCAGAAGGGTCGGTTAAGTGTATTAGAAACTGATTAATCATGCCATGCTAAATCTTTATGAGTATTTTCCTTCGCATTAAAATAAAATAGGGAACTTAAGTCATTTATAGGAAAACAAATAATGCTTCAAAGGAGTAAAGGTTTAAACTAGTTATGTGACAAAATATGTCTATAGATTACCATCAAATTACTTCGTAATAAAGACAATTTATTTTATTTGTCGTATGAATATCACCATCTTGATTTTACAAAAGGAATATAAATTAACTTATTTTTGCTTTTTCGCATATGTAGCACATAGAAAATAAAGCAATCGCCAAAAAAAAAAAATAACTTCAGATTTTGACGAATCTTCTTGTTTTAGATCTCCCTGAGTTTGAAAAAGACATTTTTGGAAAATGTCCGTCTGTCTGTCTATCTGTGGCAGAGATGACTCAAAAACGCTTTGAGCTGCACAGTTGAAATTTGGTATATAAAATTTACATTAAATTAACAAATTTTGAGTAAAACATGTTCAGAAGTTCGTCTGTTCAGCTGCTTAAATATAAGTTTACACGATATCTAACAAACGAAAAGAGCTATGTAGTTAAGATCACATCTACCGTGTGCAGATTTCACATCTACAGTATAGACGCCTGTCAAATTTTAAGCCAAATAAAACACCAAGTTGATTATTTGTCGGTCTGTACTTTTAAAGACATGTAAACACGATATTTCATGAATGGAATGACTTAAATATTCAAACTAGTTATGGGATTTTGTGATTGCAAATGCAGTTTTCTGTGTCAAATCGTCATTTCAAACAGAGAGAAACGTATTTAGAGAGCAATTACTGTTAATAGCATGTCGTCAGATACTGTTAATGGCATGCCGGAGATAAATCGCTAAAAAGAATCGGTGACATGATAGGTTTAGTATAAATGCTAAATTCAAGATAAAAGTTGATATTTCATCACTATTGTAAGCCAATGTCATGCACGGTGTTCTCTGCCATGATAAGTTTATTACAGATTTTGCGAGAACGTTTTGGAGACAGCCTTCCCACAGATTTAAATTATCACATTTTTATTAAAAGTTTATTTGTTTAAAAGTTTATTTTTATTAAAAGTCTCATCATTGTTTACTAATAAATCATGTCATAATTGGATGAAAGTGTTTATTCGTTTCAAAATTAAAAACAGGAGAAAGAATTTTATATTAAAATTAAGCTTATATTTTGAAGATTTTTATGAATTATAGTAATGTATTATTTTCATACATTCAACTTCTTTGCTCTTAGAAATAAATTAATTCAACAAATATTTTAAATAAAGCACTATTGATTATTCGTTAAGTGCAACATTCTAATGATTCTACACAAAATTTGTGAAAGTACCAAACGATATTTAATGGCTCAATTTTCTCATTTGAAAATTGCAGGTTTAATCTAAAAAAATTCACATAATAATTCAACAAATTTTTTTTTATGTAAACTGGAAATAAAAAATAAATATAAATAGTTAAATAGATTTTTATGATTTGCTTCTTTTACAATAAAAATGATAATGATTTCAGTACTATTCAAGCCTAAGATAATTTTGTAGGGTAACCTGCATTGCCTTTACGATAAAGAACTTTCAAACTCTAACAAAATGTTTTTAAATTTTTACACGCTGATCTTAAAAATATGAATGGAATCTTTAATAAAATCTTGTTAATAGTTCATTCTTCTTTGAATATCATATACAGAAATTGACAGAAACATCCAGTAACTAAAAATAAAAGAAAATTAAGACACAAATTTAAAAAAAATATATTCGAACGAAAAAGCATAAAACGGAAGGAAAAAAATTGTTATATTTTCATGACTTAGTTTTTTTTTTTTTTTTTTTTTTTGACGGGGACATTTTATATTTTTACATAGAATAATAATTGCAAAAAAAAAATATTTAGTATGCATTGATTTATATAAATATACTTCTGTTGTAATATTATTTATTTTTTTACTAAAAGTTCATAAGTTTATCATATAAAAACAGCTGTAATTTTTTTGTATCTATTTTGTGAATAAAACAGATGCTATTGTTTTTTATAAAACTTTTTTTTTCGATCACAGTTTACTTATTCTTTATTTATGTATTGAATATGACATATTTTTTTATTGGATACAATTTATTAAATGCGAAGACATTTTAAAAGTTATGAGTTTAAGACAGAAAAAAATTATTTCAAAATATAAAAAAATAAGGATATTTATTTTTAAAGAACTAAAAAATTAAATGCATATTCTTTCTTCGTCAACTTAAAATTGTTGCAAACAGAAGCTCAGCTCTCACTTCAGTCTTGGAATTTTGTTTGTATTTGTTTTTCATTTATTTTATTGTAGCATTACATTGAAACTTGATTTTTTAAAGCCAGAAAACTTTTATTTGAGACACGGCACCTTCTATCATACATGGAAGTCCAAAAGTTTTTCTGTAGGAATTAATGCATCAAGTAAAGAAAAGAGTCATAAGTATCCAAAATATACAAGCTTTGTTTAATTAAATTATCAGATTTAGCAGCTCCATATTCTCTTACTGAATTGATTTATTACAGGAAAATCTGAATAAACTATGTATCAAACGAAAACGGTAAAATATTTTTATAAAAAAAGAAGAAGAAATATTTGAAGAATGTATTTTATTATAAAAATTTCATTCCCTTTAGAGATTTTTGATAATAAATTACTCGTCTGTGTGAAATCTCTTAGAGCGAATGAAGCTTTCATATGGTATTTTTAAAAGTAAAATGTGGCAGCGTTGGATATTTCAATAGCTATAGTTGCCACAGATACGAAGACACATATAAATGACAATATTATATAATGTAGCTTATTCATAGAGCGCTGTTTCTTCACTTGCTCCTAAACAGTGTATTTTAATCCATTATCTTGATCGAATTTATCCTTAGGATGACTAATTTAATAAAAGTTTTGGAGACAATTTGTCAGAATAAATTTCATAAATTAAGTGGATACAATGCTACTTAGTTTACTTATTAGAGTAAAATTACTTTAAAAAGCAAATAATATTTCGAGAAATTACTTTTATTGTAATAAACGAAATGCTTTATAATGCTACATTTTTCTTATATGAATCTGAATATATAAGAACATTTTTTTAAAAGTATTTTTTATGAATTTACAATCAGTATATAGGTTTATTTTGTCTTCACATTAAACGAATTCAGTGTTTTTAATTCAATATTCGAATTTACATGAAATGAGTTCAATAATTTTAATTCAATATTCAAATATTTTTAATATGATATTCGAATTTACATTAAACGAGTTCATTATTAAGTTTGGAATGAAAAGTAAATGTCCAGGACTTCCAACCAAAACCTAAGCATATATGAGACGAAACTACGATTGACCTCTGTGTGGTCTAGTCAAACAATTTGCCATTATCAGATTTCTACAGATTCGTCATGCGTATGAAATGGGTTCACATTAAATTTGTTCAGTGTCAGTTTTGATAGAATTGTTTTGATTTTGTTTTCATCTTCTTCTTAAAACTACGGTTCAAAATTCGGGTCACGTCACTAAGCGAGCCTAGTATAATTTTCAAATGAAGCCTTAACATAACTAAAAAATTTCTAGCTGAATTGAATCTTATTGTTGCGAACATAGTCAATTCTAATCAATCAAACCTGTCATCACTTAGTTTAATGAAAGTTTGATTTGTGGATTTCTTCTATTTGTATGCAGTTTGGTCAACAAATTAACTTCATTAAGCTTGACAGAGATGCAGAAATAATAGTATTATCTGCTCTTATTGCTTTAAAGTATGCAATACGTGTTTATTTTGTCAGTAAACGCAAAGCACAACACTGGGTATTTTTCTAATTATATTAATATAAATTATTGTAAATTATGCTTATAGCTTTTTTTAAGTGATATATATATATATATATATATATATATATATATATATATTTGAAAATAATTGGTATTATCTATTTTAAAAACTTACCATTACATTTAAATAGCCTATAAGCCTTGATGGTGATTTTTTCGATAGTAGTCGATATTTTTTAACTTTCATAATTTTTATATTTCTTTTTACAAGAATTTTTATTAATTTATGTCTAGTTTTAGTAGTAGAAGTTATCTTTTGATGATAAATTATTTTGTTCACCAAAGAGGTTATGTTTTGCTGTACAGACAACTATTAAGTTGCACACGGTCACAATAATGTAAAAAAATAACACAATAATGAACCACAGTAATGTTCCTCCTAATAAAATGTAATCATCAACACTAGCAAAAATATTTTATATTTTCACAAAACACATTATTTTCTTAAATTTCCTTAAATTTATAACTTCAGTAAAGATAAAAACTTCTAAACTTCAGATTCAGATTGTAAACTTCAGATAAAGATCTGTTAGGTACTATATCAATATTTTTTAAACACATCATGAACTGAAAGTGAAATTAGATCCAGTCTTTTTAATATACCATTTACTTTGCCAATGAATGCAAATTTTAAACATCAACATTTATGTCAATAACTGAACGGTGAAGAGCTAAGTTATTATATCCATTCAATGTGGTAGCACAATTAATAAAATTCGATTAGTTAATTTTTTCATATAAATTAAACGTTTTGATATTCTTAATACAATCGTAATTAAAAATTATTTTCAATGAGAAAAGTCTTGATGAGTATTTAAAAATCCTTAACTGTCATTTTCCGTCATAATTTCGTTTTTTATGGTAATTTCAAGTGAAAAATGGCCTTGAATGATTTCTAAACATCAGCGCTCTTTCATTACAGTCTTTGTCTATCTATTAACAATTCTAAACTTGAGATCGCTCTTGAAGTTTGAATAAATTATTTATCTAACCATTATTATTTCGAAGCCATGGGTTTCTTGTATTTCTAATCTCTCTCCAGACTTCAAAGCAAGAGATTTAAGAGTTCTATAATTCATTACAGACGATGGCAGAATATTCAATAGATTTGATAAAGTTTAATTTTAAAACCAAACGATTCTCTAAAATTGCTTTACTGATGCCAACATCTCAACTGAAACCTGATAAAAACTCTTTTACTTTGCATCATGCTTGTAAAGTAGATAGAAAACAACGCAATTAGCATTTTTAATTTTAAAAAATCAAATACTTTTTTTCTTAAATTTCAGATAAAATGCAGAATTATTGTATGGGCAAAAAAAAATCGAGTATTAGATAGAATAATGTTTAAACTATATTTATTTAATAGAAATGCGATAGAAAAAAATATACCCAGAAAAACTCGTATATCACTTTATAAAAATTGTTATTCACGCAATTCAGAAACTCTCTAGTGGTGGTAAAAGTAAATGAGGAATAAAAGCAAGAAAACCATCTTCTGTCTTAAGGAATTTATAGTACTGTGTTAATTACTTTGAGATTACATTTAACTCCAGCTTTCTACACTTTATATTGAAAATAGATATTTGAAATAATTTCATTTTGAAAAGAACTAAACACGTTCTATATGAAGTGCTGAAAATATTTATAATCTAATAATTTAGAGTAAGTTGGTGACATAAGAATTATAGGTATTCTTAATTATTAACGTTTGTTTTTCACAAATATTTCTAATCTTGTGGTTTCAAGAGTTTTTAAAGGTAGTAATCTAAAGGGAGGAAACATCTAAAATTAAATGTAGTTTTTCTCTTTTTCTGTCATAAATTCATTTTATAAGTATATTTTGTTTTTGTCAAGGAAACATTAATTTTTAAATAAATAAAATTTAATTTTTAATCTAAAAATATTTAATCTCACAAATATTTCTTAATGTAATAAAAAGATACGAAATAAAATTATATAATTGATACTAAGCAAAAACATTGCACAGATACATCGCTTGGCCACATGAAATTGAATGGGCGCCTGTTTTAAAGAAAACTTTAAATTCAATTTTAAAATACTCTAACATCACCACCCAAGTGCAGATTTGAAATAAAACAGGCATTCTATAATCAACAATTATTATGAATTGAGCACTAATTAAGTAGATATTTCCAAAATGACATTTCTTCATTATAAATCATATATTTAAAAGCGAAATTATATTTTCATATAATTTAATATTTTAGAATTAATATATTCTTATTAAAGCCACTAAAAGATTGAAATTTTTAAATGTGAGTTTAAGCAATATGGAAAGTTATTCATTATATTTTTCTATTCTTTAACTTTCATTTATTGGAGAAATTCACGTGAATAAAGATTCTATAAGATAATAAAAATATTTCATTTTCATTGCAACAATGAAAAGGATCTCTTAGGTTAAGTGAAAAATATTTTGGAAAAACTGTGAAAAAATTGTATGAAAAAAGTATTATTGTTAGTATTTTAAATTGGTGTAAAAATAAGATTTTTGACTGATTTACGATTTTTTTAGTTACCGCTCTTAACTCTAATTTCTCAAAATTTTAATTAATTTCCTTTAAAAGATGGAATTTGAAGTGCACATTTTCTCCTTTCAAACCTAACTTGGGCCATATTTAGTTGCCCAAACAATGTAAGACATTTTCATTTTACCATTTATTAGAATAATGAGATGAACCAAGAGGATGCTCACGCAAGTATTTGGAAATACAAATATTTATAAAATTATTTAACTTTTTGCTGGGGACAAATTATGCAGCCAAAATAATTGTATTTTTAAATAACTATTTTGACTGAAAAAATTATACAAACAAAATAATTCCATAATTTTTGTTGCATATTTCTTTGTCAAATTTGTCAACCAGTTACCAGTAATTTCTGTAATTATTTTTAGAAATGAATATTTTGACCTGGCTAGGTAAAAATTAATGATTATCAAAGGAGTGTTTTTGGCAAAATCTTATTAAATTTCAAATTGGCCAAATAAAATAAATATCATTGGTTGTTTGCAAATTGTATTTTTTTGAATGGGATTTCAATTTACTTACTATACTTTTTGAAATCAGTATAAAAATGCATTAGTTAAATAATATCAGAATGAAATAACTATTCAGTATTTATTCTCTGCGTCTATATACAGGTTTTTTGCAGTTTTTTTAGCGATTAATTATTTTGGAAATTCTTTTTCAACAAAACAAAGCAAATCTAATACATTGAATTTAATTAATCTGAAACTTTTTCAAATTATTTTTTCCCTTGATTTTTATACTAATGGAATTGTTATTGTCCTAATTGAAATATTTTACAAGTTAAGATCTACTCCTTAAATTTTTTCCAATGAGAAAAAAATGAGGAATTTTCAGTACGTTCGCCCTTAATGGAATTTTCAATATTTTTTAAGTCTGTTTATGACATTTTTTTCTGCAGCATCTGTCAGATTATATATTTTACAAAATTAAATTACTTTTGAGATTAAAAAACCAAATTGGGAGGTTTCCAAGTGGAATATTTTTAAAGAATTTCAACTACAAATAACGATATGCATTTCAGAAAATATTGGCCGCTAAGTTAACTAAGCATCTAGATTATGACCCTAAAAAATAACAACGGAAAAGAAAGCATAGTGAATTAAGTATCAAAAAATTTTGCTAAGAAAAGCCAATCTAAATTTTTATACAACTCAGGATTTTCTTTTGTCGATTGTTAATTTATAAAAAAAGTTTCTTAAGAATTCATCGATAAATATTTTCTTATAGTAAAACTTTCAGATAATTCCAGAGATTTTCCAGATTCTTATGAATTTTTTAAATTTCCTACGGATTATTAGACTAAAAAGGAATTTAATTTTTTTTTCAATGTCTTTTAACCGAATGAGCAAATTCCCAGTAAAAAAATGTATTAAAGCAACCCATAAGAAAATTATAAATAATTGAAATTATTCATGACAGATTGATCATAAGTAAAACATATTTATAGCATCCATTCAAATTATTATTTATTAAAATATTTATGAATTCAAGCAATCATGGATATTCACATCAGAGGGTTTATTTGGAAATCTTGTTTTCCTTTTAATAAAACATCTGAAATAATTAAAATGATAAGGAAATGTGAATGTTATTATCGAAAAGCAGATCTCGTCCATACACGTATCGTTTGTAAAGGACCATTTCTTGATCTTTACAAGTTTTATGATAAATCTGTTCCTGGCATTATATCAAACTTTTCTGTCAATAACGCAAACGATTTGGTGGGAATGGATGCGCATTTAAATCGTTCGTGATTTTTCAAAGTCATCACTTTGAGAATCATACAATATGCTCGTGATGTCATAAACTCTGAAATAATAGGAATAGTTTTTAGATATTGCTTGTTGAATCAGCTATTTCTGGAAATAGCACTCCCAGTGTATTTTTATATAATCGAGCTTAGATAGTGAAATCAAAGTTTTAAAAAAAATCATATATTAAATAATAAAAAGCTGTTTCTGAAAAAAAATGTGCAATATGTGTAATTATGCTAATTAAAAATCTCTAAAAATTTAATCATTATTCATTGTTCCATCAATCCTCCTCAAATATTTATTTTTTCCCCAAATCTGTTAAGTGTATCTGGAAGGAAAGAACAATTTATTTTAATAATTGACATTCGAATTTGTTTCAGTTTAGTTTATTGATGCCAAGATTTTTACCAATACGAAATATATTTTAGAACTGAATTCTCAATTTCTGACCATGTTCTGATGACGGAGGCGATGCCTGAGTTACATTGCAAACCTTAATAAATATTTGAATGGACTTTTATCTAAATAATTACATAATTATTTACCATTTTTATGAGAGCTGTTGTCTCTAAACTTCAATATATGATGATCTTTTTTTAAAGTTTTTTACTTTTACAGAAACAGATTTCGTTATAAACTTCCAACAATTTATACACAAATTACTACGGAATTAATTTTAATAATGAATATATGTTAATATGAACAACTTAACAACAATGGACCGTGACAGAATTATTGAATCCAATCTATATAATGGTAGAACCCAATCTTTATGCCACGGTGGCCTGGTGGTAAGGTCTCGGCTTAGGAACCGGAGGGTTTCAGGTTCGAGACCCGATTCCACCGAAGAACCGTCCTGTAAGGGGGCTGTTGCACGTTAAATCCGTCATGACCAAACGTCCTCCCGCTGGTGTGGTGTGGAGAGGGGGGGGGGTGCCAGCTGTGCAAGCTCAGGTGTCGTCCTTGTCATCTGACATGGGTTCAAAATTACTAGGTCCGTCCCAAAATAGTCCTAGTGTTGCTTCAAACGGGACGTTAATATAACTAAATTAAACTAAACCAATCTTTATATATCTATTAGATATTATTTGTGACATTTGGACGACTAAGACCTTGAAATTTTCCTTAAGCAACTTATCATACTTCATGTATTAATGCAGATTAATGCGATTTAATTTGTTATCATTAATAATTATCGATTAATCGTAATGACTGTAACATTTCAATTCATCTTCAAAAATTGTATCTACAGAATAAATTTTTTCTACATAGTAAATTAAAACTATACTTCACTACATATGCAATAAACTTTTGTTCGTAAATATGATTACCATATTTCCTTTTTGAAATAAAATATATTGTTTACGAGCAGTTAGATTCTACATTAACAAATTTAATAAAACCTGAATAAATGTAAATTTCATTGCATCTGATCCCTACTAAATAAAATGGAAAAGTAGGAATTGGTCAATAATTATCACATTATTGCAAGGGTCTCAAAATTTAGAAATAATAGAATTATCCTCCGTCTATTCATTAAAAATCATCATTGAAAGAATAATAATGCAATACTAGTAACACCATCATTGAAATTATTATCTATAAGCATTTATTTTAACTTAACCAAGTATTTAGTTCTTTAAATGAATATCAATTTCATTAATTAATTACAGTTCAATTTATAAATATGGTAAATGTTCCTCTTTCATGAGATAATTATATTACTTTCAAAAATATGAATTTCTCATTTTCTCTGGTAATTACTATCGATTCGATCGTAAAATTCATTACTATTCATAAAATTCACTATTCCTCATATCAAATTGGGTGAAAGTATTTCGGCGAAATGAAACTATCTAAAATTAATTATAATTCTTTGGTAATTTTAATATCTTCTGTATGAAACTCATTGATAATTGAAGCAATTACCTCGTAAAATATCCAATAAATGCCGAATGAAGTTAAAACTTGCTAATGTCTATGAAGATGTTAGTAATGGCTACAAGCATGTTAGAATTTAATGTAGATCTTCTTTTATGGAATTTAACTATTACTTGGGTATTTTTGTGTTCAAATGACACTGGTTACTTTTTCAGATATTGTTTAACAAAAAGAGGTTATTTTCACGACTTCGTTGTTAATAAATCCCTTTTTTATACCGATGGTAGAAAAAAATCAGCTTTTATTTTATATTCATTTCTTTTGATTTGCTTGAATTTTTTTCTAATTAATCAAGCTTAATGGCAGCAATAAGTTTCGTTTTATTTTTTAAATAATTTATCGCTTGAGAAAATAATGAGATGATGTCGATGATTATAAGTCGTATTCAATGATTAACCCTAAAATGTATGACTTTTTTTTTTCTTACAAAATATTACATGTCTTTTGAATACCTACGTATAATTTAGGAAAATTATTGTTTTTTTGTTTTTGTTTTTTTTACTTTTATTACTTTTTTGTTTTTATTACTTTTTGTTTTTTTAGTTAAATTTTAACAAAACAATTAAAATGTTCCAATTGGTTGCATTATGAATTAAACAATATCCCAAAGACAGAATCACATTATAAAAATTTTGCAATAAAATGAAAAATCTATTTTTACCAATATATTTTTTACAATGGGAATAAAGCATTTTGGTTCCATTTTTAATAGCAGAACCATTCATGCAACTACCATATTGGTATTTCTATAAGTTTTTAATTTAAATTTAATTCAAGTGCCATTTTTTTTTTCGTATATCGGTGTTTATTACAAAGCATTTAAAAAAGAATTTTTAAACACTCAATGTTGCCGCTAGGAACAGTCTTGTAAAGTTTATAAATTTAAGTAAATATGTAGCTACGCTATGTATTATTGTTAAACATAAGAAAAGCTTTTTCTAAAAATAGTTTATATTTATAAATTAATCTTTCATTTCAGGAAAGGATCGAATGGGTTTATAATTGTTCTATTCAAGCATCTGTAATAAGAATCTAGATTTGAGACATAAGCTTCTGTGTTTATTCAACCAAATGTTTGGTCAGCAGGAAAAACAATCACAGAAAACTTCCATCATATTTGAAGGCAGAAATAATGAAAAATTAACAAATTGTTTAGTAAATATCTGGAACTGCTGAAACATTTTTTAAAAGGTATTCATTATATTTCGAATCAATAGACACAAATTTGAAAATTTATTTTCATTCTTTTTTGACATCAGACTAGAAAATTGTCGAATTCCAGAACAAGTAAAGCATCTCAGCTTTATACTATATTTATTCACTTTCTTTTGTTGCTTTATTATGAAAAAGTAACAATTTGTACTTGTGAAATTTACACGGAATCTCTTTTAATAGCTTAAAACAAGGAAGTGTAGAATACATCAAGTATACACGAAATTACAAAACAATTCTAGGCTGGAAAATCCTTCATCATGTAGTGGTTTATACATACAGATTTGAATGGACACAGGAAAACAAAGTAGGTACGAAACTCAGAAAACAAATGATATCAAATGAGGGGTTCGACCTAATTCAGGTCTCATATTTTCGTGGAAAATAATAAAATTTCGACATTCTCGAAATCTCTGGTATGTTCCTGTCTTCCGGCAAGTCCTCGTCGTAGCCCATAAGAACTTCATAGGCGAAGGGTTTAATGTACTTCCAGGTGAAGAATACAATTCACAAAAGATTGGCTCTGAAAGAGCAAGAATCATAAGATCACACTGCAGTTTCGTGAATTTTGCCATACTATTACCTCACTGTCGAAATGTGAAATGAAGCTTCAAAGTGCGTATGCTCATAACAGTTACGTGCTTCAGCGCCATCTGCAGCGTCAGAAAGGCTAATTCATTCCTGTATTGCTAAATGATTCCAATATTCCGGAATGCATATCTCTCTTAGAAGTCTGTAAATCTTCAGTTATCTTATTATGATTATGTACTTGAAATTTTAATTCCTTCGATTACATAAAATAACCATCAGTTACGTCATTTTACTGTTCTTTTAATTATTTGTATTTTATTATATTTTATTTTAATTATTATTACTTTTTTATTTATCCTGATTATTTATATTAATTGATGAATATCTAGTACATATTAGCTCTATTTTTATTATCCTGCACATCATTAAAAACGCTTTTTATCTTATTTGAGAATAATTAAAAATGTCACGATCTATTAATATAATAAATACGCAAAGTGCAAAAAATACTTTATCCAGAAGAAAAAAATGAGAAATAGCTATTAAAGCTGTCTGATGAAAACAATTATTTTTGCTGGAAATGATTAATGGCTCGAAATGTATTTTATTTTGGCTGAAGGTAAGCTCTCCATGTGATTATCTTAAGGCAGGAAAAAGGTGTTATTTCTCCCTTTCTTTTCTTCTTACGTACTTAACTTGATAATTTAATTTTTATACTCTAAGTGCTAAGTTATTTCTAAGTGCTTTCCATAATTAATTAAATGTGCTTGAAAATTCGTATCAGAAAGAAAGCTCAATTCACACTAATTTAAAAGGAATTTAGATTTAAGAATTAGCTAAGAACATTTAAACTCTGAAAATAAATATTCTTAGTTCCTAATAATAAATTTCAAAACTCTATTCTCTTCAAATAAGACTTTATTAGATATTAGAAAATTAGCTTAGAGATGGTATTAGATTTTGAATTTAATAATATATACATATTTTCATTCATAAGGTAATCGTAGCTGCCCAATTCTAAGGTCTGACATCTGGAGCTCGAAACATGGTTGTACTTTATTAACCTGCAACCTCTTTATGAACGTTTAATATATCGATGACAATCGTACTATCGCTGGAGTGGTGTGGAAATTTAAAGAGCGGCTCGTTCCTCGTTATCCGATTATATCTTACAGTTACAAAGTTTGCTTTATAACAATTATAATGTCGCTTCAATATGGACATCATTATAATTCAACTATCTGAACTTTTTTTTGATGTATTTCATTTCTGAATTATTATATAATAAAATTATATTTAATTTTATTAAATATAATTTTAAATTTATTTTAAGATTAAATGAATAAAATAGGTTTTTTTTTCAAAATGAAATGAATTTAAAAACTATTAGTAGCTATTTTAAAAATACACAATTTTAAAAATGCTGCCTTTAATCTAAAAAAAATTTCAAATTTGTATAGTGGTTTTATAAAAAATTGGAATAGCTATAATTTTCCAATAATTACTAAATTTTATAATCTCATATACTAAGCTTCTTATGAAGTGAATTATTAACAAAAAGAAGTTATCTTTTAGTAAAAGTTCAGTATTTTTTTTAAATGTATCATATTTTCATCATTTTTTTAAAAAATATTTGTACAGAGTGAAAGCTGGAAACAAAAATAGGGCCATTCAGATTTTTTTACATTGTTATGAATTTACTTTCACTTTGAATCAGTTATTAGATGATTCAAATAACTTTTCCAAACGATTTTGATTTATTTGAATTCAAACATAAAATCAAACGAATTTATTGAAAATTTCCCAACTGAAGCTGCTAATATTATTAGCGCAAACGACATTGTTTATTTTCACCGTATATTTTGACAGTAAAATTAGCTTATTATTTTATTAAAATATTCTCGGTTCTTCATTATTATATGGCTTTATTTCATTTCTTTTATTTTTACAAGAAATGTTTATTTATTAAAATTATTTTTTTGTTTTCGGCCAAAAGCATTTTTGATGAAATCATATTATTTTCTTATTTTTGGGAGGAGGAAAAAAATTCGTGAAGAAGTGTAAGGTAAGATTTTAATTTTCAGAGAATGTGGTTTGTTTTCCGTAGAAATTGCAAAACAATTAAGAAGCTCAAAAAGTGTTGTGAATAACTTTTTGAGAAATCCTGACCATATGCTATATATAAACCATCTGTTCGAGTTAGCTGTGCGTATGTATTTTTAAAATATTCACATGTAAAACATATCGAAATGAGAACACAGTTTCCAAGAACAAAACTACAAACAATTAATTATGCAGAATGAACCAAACTGGATATTTTCCTTGGAAGTAAATGGAATGTCGTAAGTTTCTCAGATGAAAAGAAATTTAATTTGAAAGAATTCGATAGCTCCCGATATTTTTGCATAATTTATGCCATGAACGAACAGTGCCTTCTAAACGCCAATGAAGTTTAGAAATATGATGGTAGGGTCATGGTTTGGACAGGATTGTCTCCTACTGGAAGAACTCCGAAAAGCCATTTTCTAACCAGAAACTAACTCTGAATATTATATGAACATGTTTCCTGAAAATGTATTCCCAGAAGCTATTCTCATTACGAGTGTGCATTATATTTTTTCAACAAGATAATGATTCTGTCTATGTGTCATCATCTACGAAGTCATGGCTTCGAGCAAGTAAAGCAGAATTATTGGGCTGGGTAGCAAAAAGCCATGAATTGAATTGTACTGAAAATTTGTGAGACGTAAAGACTCATGATATTTAAGCAGAGAGCCGTTTTTACGCCTATAAACATGGGATATAATATGAAATCGAAAATTCATAGAAAAAATACTGAAACAATTTCTAGAAAGACATGTGAAACTATAACATCCAGATTGGTACATATCATATAAAATAAGAGTATATTTCTGGATAATCAAATGTTTTCCGAGCAAAATTTGTAACTGGTTCTATTTTATTATACAATTATCCTCCTATTTAAAACTTAAACGTCAGTAAAGCTGTAATAAATTAAAATGAAATACTATTCAAAATAACTTAAATCATTGCATTTTTTTGTTCTTTTTTTTTTAAAAAATATAATACACTACAATAAATAATTCAAAATTTACAAATGATTTTTCACTGGCCTAACATTTTTTTCGCTAATCTATCTATCATTTCTGAATATTTCTTTAAATTTCACTCAATTTTTAGAAAATATTTTATTGACTTTTCCAACGACTAGAAAGGAAGTTCGTGATCTATTTTGAAACATTTTTATTTATATAATACAAAAATGTTTACATAATACAGAATATTTACAGTTTATTGAAAATATTAGACAAAATCGATTCACTTTTCATTACTACTATAGTCAGGATGAGAAAAAAATTATGTACAAGAAATATGTGTTTCTGAAATTACATAATTAAAAATTATTCTTTATGTAAAATATAAATCAGAGGTTAAATATTTTACATTAATGATTTATTGACTGCTTATAATTTCTACTATTTTTTTATGAAATTTTATAATAATTGCTTTTAACAAGTATATCTACAGTATTTAGCATCTGATAAAAATATGATATTTCTCATTAATTCAAACACGGCACAAAATTTTGATACATTAAGATCGACTATCGAAGAAAATTAAGGGGAAAAAAAGGAGGGAAGAATCTATTAAATATTTCCAGTTATAAATATTTTTTTTTTTCTGGAAATGATTAATGATCAAAAATATTTTTTGCTTAATTCAGTTTGAAAATAAACTTTTTAAGTGATAAATGTGAGAGTGAATTGTTTTTTATTGATTTTTTTATATTATCTTCAGGCAAACGATTTGGTTTTCAGTTATATATTTGTATTTTTTCTATCAATCTGGAATGCATTTCAGTGCAAATTGCATTTCCGATTTTAGAAGAGAAGAAAATATTTATTTCATTTAAATCTGAAAGATCTAAGAATTTCAGTTACAATTTTAAAATAATTCTATTAAAAATTGAATTTGTTTGTTGAAAATTATATATTTATTTAATTTTATTTTGAATCTTAAATGATTAATTATTTATAAAATAATTCATTTGATGATTAAAAAATTTCAAATTTATAAAAGATATATTATCATTCGTCATTGACAATTTAAATGAAATTATTACTATCAAAATATAATTTAATTAACTCAATTAATCATCTTTTATTTATTTTTAATAAATTTATCTCACGTTATTTCAGTATCCGTACTTTTGTATGAAAAATTTTAGGGAGTTAGACTCAGTTCTAATGCTATTAAGGTCAAACTGAATGTCAGATGCAAATGTCTCAATTATGGAAAAGTTTGCATAGAATAATTGCTTCAATAAGGGATTATTCACACTTTCCTATCAGAAGATTAGAAAATCTCTACACCCATAGTAGGGTCATCTATCGGGCTTCATATCAGTGTATTAAATTGAATTATGTTGCAGAATCGTAAGTTACTAATTTAGTAGTATTGTTAAAAGCGTGCCTAATGTATTGAAAACGAATAACCATTTAAAGAAAAGTTTTCAGATATTTTAGATATTAAAGATATCTTAGAAGCATTTGGTTAAAGATAAACGAAGCAAAATATTTAAATGTGGTGTTTTTTGATAAATTAAATATCTAAAAGAAAGTTATTATCAATATTTTTAATAATTAAAGTATATACTTAATTTTTAATAATTTATAATTATCTTATATTCGATTCTATATTATTCTATATTCGATTCTATATTATTCTATATTCGATTCTATATATTCACAATTAGCAGAAACTCGAATTTATAACGTCTTTGAATGAATTCAGCATTTTTAGCAAACACAAATATATTTGCTTTCCTTTTGATAGTAAACATTAAGGCTTAACATAAATTTCGATTAATCTTCTTCACATAATTTACGGGTTAATTAATAGTTTCTCGACTCAACAAAATAAACTATCTCTTCAGGTTGGAACAAAACGATCGTTTGTCACCCCTTGTATATATCCTTAGATTAGAATTTTGGTTCCAGACATTGAATTGAGTATGATAAGAAGTATAATACTTGTAATATTTCATACTCAGATCTTCATGTCTATTATTGGTTGGAATTACCAGCACAATAGTGCAGACTAAAGTGATTTTCGAATCTTTATAGTCATTAGAAAGATCAAATTAATGCTATATAGATTCGTTATGCAAACTACAAAATAGCAGCATTGATGTTCACTTACACTGAAGCAACTCCTTAGCGGGGAAGCAAAAAAATAGACATGAAAACCCTCCAGTATGGTGGTAGGTTCTCGCTTCCTAGGTGAGTAAAGTAATGGTGTGACACTCGCTACCTCCAGAATGATGCCCTATCTACAACAGGAGGGGCAATACCGATATTAGTGTTGGTCATTTGTGCTGAACTTTAGTTCCCGCTGCAGCACTAGTGCAAGGTTGCAGGTCCTTCAGTTTACATAGAAGGGACGACTTTTGAGATTACATAGAATTAAATTATAAAGCATAATGAAAGATAGAAGTGCAAAATTGTCTGTTGAAAAATCTAAAGATCAAAGAAAAATATAAGTGAAAAATTTAGTGACATTATAATTTTTTGGAATCGTTATTTTAAATCTATAACAATATCAAGTGGTATATAGACTTTCAATTCAGTTACTACATTTTCCATATAGAAAGATCTTATAAGTTAGTATAAAAAATCTGATCAGTTCTAAATTTAAGAAGGAAAAAAAATTAAAATTTATAATTCTGCTAATTTTTTTCATACAAAACAGTGAAAAAATTGTATATCTTTTCCTCACCAACTTCATGCAATTACAAATGTAAAATCAGCTTGGGAATTTTCAGATATAGGTTTCTTTACCATCCATTTATTTTAAGCGCCTGATAGAAAATAAAACTCTTCAGCGCCAAAAAAAGCCTTAGTCAAGTGACAATACCTCCTGCTATCATGCAAAATTATATACACATTCAACCCTTGATATAAATTCATCAAGTAAAGAGGCAATTTTAAGAATTCTAAGAATATGTACTGACAATTTCTCAGACTTAGCAACTCCAGTTATTAGACATCTCGGAAAAAAAATCTCCATGAAAAGTGGAAAAATATTTTATTCACAAAAAGAAGTAAATATTTGAAGGGTGGAATTTCTTATTTTTTCAATAAAAGTTTCGTCCCTTTAGGGAGTCTTTGATGATAAATTATTCCTTTGTGTAAAATCTTTTAGAATGAATGAAGTTTTTATTTTGCATTTTTTAAAGGTCAGAAAGTGGCAGCATTAGAAAATGGAATGGATATTTTTCTTCCAATAACTATGGATCTAAAGACGCAGATAAATGGAAATATTATACAGTGCATTTTATTCACAGTTTCTTCACTTGTTTGTAATTATTATATTATTTTTTACAAAAAATGATTGAACTCAATTTAATGTTTTATGCAATGGTGAAATTTCATGGAGAATACTGGCAAGATTAAGTTTTACATAATTAATTCGATGTAATATTGTTTTTGAAATTGAAATTGTTTTTCTTACAGTAAATTTATTTTTAAACGAAAAAATACTACTACGAGAACTATTTTTTATTTAGGTAATCTATGGCAAAGCTCCATATTCCCTATATAGAATGCATTATAAGGCAAATTAAAAATATATTTTTCGAAATATTTAAAGTACATTTAAAATGTTTCTAGTACATACGAAATCAAACTTTAGCAGGTTAAGAAGAGGATTTAAACGTTACCAATAAAAAAAAAATTGTGCAACAAATGGCAACTAGGGATTGCAATACCGGTATACCGGGATACCGAATACCGGTATTTTAAGCCATTTGTACAATTTTGTAATACCGGTATTCACAAGTTTAAATACCGGTTTTTCGGTATTTGCTGGAAATTTTTAAAATTGTGTTCATTATATGTTCAGGTATAGCGAACATAGCAAAATAGTATACGTTTTTGTTTTTATGTCTCCCTAACGGGCAAAATTAATTAGATAATTAATTGCTTAAATCTAAATTAGCGAAACATGGATTATCTCTGAAAGAAAATATTGTATCCATAACAACTGATGGAGCAACAATTATGAAAAAAGATGGAAAGTTGATTGGTGCAAATCAGCAGTTGTGCTATGCACATGGAATTCAATTAGGAGTAATTAGGAGTATTATACCAACAAAATAAAGAACATCCAAATACTGTGGATATAGAAACTTCGGATTCCAACTTTGAAAAGAGAGTGAGAGTGATATTGATACTGAAGACTATGACAATGTAATTGTTGAAGAAGATATTGATAATGAGGATGAAATATTAACCTATCAAGAATTGCTTCCTATAATTTATAAAATTCGAAAAATTGTTAAGATATTTAAACGTTCCCCTATAAAAAGGATATATTACTTAAATATATACTAACTGAAAATAAAACAGAATATATGTTAATATTAGATTCTAAAACACGTTGGAACAGTTTACGTCTAATGATGGAACGGTTTTTGAAACTAAGAAATCCAATCCAAACAGCAATAATCGACTTAAACCTGTAAATTAATTTTTCAAATAGTGAATTCGACTTAATATCTAGAACTGTATCAAAGCTCTAATTCCAATAAAACTGGCTGTTGAGGCATTATGTCGGAAAGATTCTAATTTATTAACAGCTAATGCAACAATAAATTTCATGTTGCAGTCACTGAAAGAACAGCACACATCACTATCTGAAGAATTATATATTACATTGAAAAATCGCACAGAAGAAAGGCATACCGAAATAGAAAATGTCTTATGGTATTTACATAATTATAGTGATTTTAAAAATGAAAATGAAAAAGAAGAAAAGAACCAATTCAAATCTGATTAAGTTTAGATTAAATTTTCTTAAAATTTTTTAACCCACCTGTGTTTTCATTCTTTTTCTAAAATTTCTAATACCGGTATTAAAACCGGTATCCCGGTATTAAGATTTCAAAAATACCGAATGCCGGTATTGAAATTTTGGTCCGGTATTGCAATTCCTAATGGCAGCGGTTGACTGCTGTTGTGGTCTAGTCAAATTTATCTGATTTATGCATAGGTGCCATACTTGCGAAATGGCTCTCGCTAATTTTGTTAATGCCATATGTTCTTCTATTGAAAAGTTGAAATTTTGAGAAAGATGTTTTGATTCAATTGATGTCTTTTTTTAAAACCAAGGTTGAAAATTTAGTGATATTGCCAGAATTTTGAAATCACAGAACGATAAAATATTGTTAAAAGGGTCTTTCCTCAACGATCAAAATTGATGCACCTAAAGTTAGAGAATCTTCTCTTGAATTAATTAAGTAGAGAAAGTGGAATTGGATCAGGAAATAAGAGAAAGAAATTACTATGGGCTAAATTATGATGAAACCTTGGAAATTAATAAAACTGAAATTAGAGTTTAAAATAATCATTAAACACACACACATTTCTAAAAGATTTTGTGTCTGTTATATAAACGAACATAGATTTTAAAAATAAGCGAAATGATACTGAAAATTCTTAAAATTTAGATGGGACGAAAATAATTAATACAGTTAATTATGGTAATAAAAAACAAATTTTAAAATTCGGAGTTCACATTTTTAATTAATTTTTATTCGTTTTACGTAATTTCAGAGTAAATTAATTCGATTCCATTTGACATTAGTAAGACATTTTCTTCGTCTGTAACTTGAAAGTTTTCATCAATTTATTAATTCCCACTGAATAAAATATAATTTTATGCAATAGAATTAATTGGATAAGTTTAATTCTCCTAGAGATCTGAAAAATACTATATATATATTTTTTTCAATTACATATATGAAAAGAATTGATTTCGGCTTTTAATGAATTTTTGACTATTTACTCTTAAACATGTTGTTGTTCCTAATGGCACTTCTTATAGAGAAGCCCGCTGACGAAGTCATTGATTTTAAACCGAGAGAGCGCCTTATTTTTTCAGTAGCGGCATCTAGGGTCAAGAGTACGTCTTAGCTACCCTCGCGTCACAACCCCTTTTATTGAGCGAACTTCATTCATGCATTTCATTTACTCATCAGAGAACAGCCACTTCTGAACCAGTACCCCCAGTGGTATTGTCTCGACATGGAGGACATTGTGGACAAGACAGATTTATGCGTGCGTCAGCCACCACACACAAGGAGAGTCTTCGGCCGTTGGAGTTCGAATTCACAACCAAAGGGATGCGAATCCAACGCCCTAACATCCAGGTTATCCTAGCCCACTCTTAAACATGAATGAGATAAATTAAATTCTGTAGGGTTTAAGTATTAATTTCGAATTTTTCTTTTTATTTTATAAGAAAATGATTTATTGATTAGGAATTGCTTAATGTTTTTATACTTCCTTCATCCAATTTTGGCTGATGAATATTTGTTCATTAAAAATATATATCCAGTTTTCAAATAGTTTTAAAAGTATTGGTACTTATTTATAACACCGATTACCAATAGCTAAATTATAAATTAAATATACTGATTTAATATTTAGGTTGAACTTAATGTTTTTGACACAAGTCCAAATAAGAAATTATATTTCAAGGCAACTTACTAGTTCTGACATTTTGAAATCTTAAATATATATGTTTCAAAAATATTGCAAAATTCCATAACATCCATAGCGTAAAAATAAAAATATGACGGACGAATTATCCTTTTTAAATATGCTCTCCCGTGGGAGGGCACTTCGAAATGAGCATGAGATGCTTCCGGCATGGTGGTTGGATCTCGCCACCCTGGAGGATATACGAAAAGGGAGGGGAGGAGTCTGGCTCCTCACATCGATGACGGTGGCCCTTAAGACTAAACCATAGTTCCTGCCATTGTTCTGCCAGTTTTTTGAAATATATTAATAAACCGAAAAAAATAAAATATTATTATTGACACAATTTATGTCCCTTTAAAAATAAAAATAAAACCTGGATTTTTCATAAAATCTGTGAAAGTTTTGTTTCAATAATTCTTATTATTTGATAACATTTTGGTTCCAATTACAAGAGTATGATTTCCATATTTATACATTCAGTTCACACATTTTACATAATGAATTAGTTTTAGTTTTAAATCTAAAAGTATGTTTTATTTTACCGGTCATGATTCTTAAAACAAATAAATATTGAATCTGATGAATGAAACTCATGAAATAACGGTGCAAATCACAAATTGGCTACTCCGACCAGCCATATTGCTCACGGATAAAACTGAATGGCCGGACCACCACTACAGCGGCACTGGCGGGAACTGTGGTTCATTCCTAAGGGCCATCACCGGCTACGGTACAACATTTCCAGCAGGAAGTACGCTATGTCATCGATAGGTGGTAACCAACCCCCTCTTTTGTCTTTACGCAACAGGGAAACGAGAACTAACCACCAAACCGGAAGCTTCTCTTCCTCAAATCTGAGGTACTCCCAGTGGAAGGAAATCACGATGTAGAAACAAAATGTATATAATCCAATAAACAAAATCAGGATTGACATGGCAAGACACAAATGATTAAAATGAGCCAAGAAACAAGGAAAAATAGCGTTTAAATGGAAATCATGTTGTTGTGATACATAGATTGTTTCTGGCTGAGTGATTTCGTAGCGAATTCATTAATAAGTTTCTTAAAGTGTCTCCTAAAAGTATACACTGCAAGGAGAATTAGTACTAGAATACTTACGTGTATCATTTAATTAATATTAATTACTAAACTAAATCAAATTTCCTTCATTCAAATTAATTAATTACCATAGGAACTAAGAGTATAGTAAATTTGAAAGATAAATTAATCAGTCTTATTTTGATTTAAATTTTTCGATAACATTAAGGTGAAGACTTCCTTTCACAATGATCAGATTTCTCTTTCGATTCTCTGTTTATGTGAGGATACCTGAAATGTAATGTTAGAACAATATTATCTTCAATCGACCGCAGATGTTCAAAGAGAATCTACAAAAAATGCAAGTTGTTTAATCGTCGTTTGTAATTCCATCCAGCTGCGCTATCAAGTGTCTGAACAAGGTGAGTCAACCAATTAGAAAACTTTATCACAATTGAAAAGATTTGGTTAGATTAGAATGATTGTATAGACATATAGAATTGGTATAAATAATTTCTTGCATAACTTTAATCAGAATAAGGGCATTGTTTATTCATATAGATATATTTGAATATGAGACTGAGAAAATTATTATTAAGTCATTACTATTGAAATATATATTCTATGGAGATACATTATATCCAAAATTATCTTAATCATTTCTATTAAGAACTTTGCTACCAATACGCCAAGTAAGCGAGCTCCCCTTATGGGATTGCTGATTTTTGTAATGCGCTGGTACGGGTCATATGTATATGTTATGTAACTTTCTAACATGATATATACATATGAACCGACAGAACTAGAATTGAAGATCGAACGCGATGTCATACCGTTGGTAGCAGAGTGACTCCATGTCCCTTCACAAAGTTCAATAAAAGCATTTTATAGAAGCATCGTATTCATCATTTTTAGCTACACATCAATTATTGGTTTATTTTCATTACCATTTTAAGAGCCAACATCAGCCTCTACGATTTCAAATCCCGAATTGAATTTTTACACTCTGGATTCAGAACAATAAAAAATAATTGCAACCAAGTTTATCCTATTTTATTTAAACGTTTTTTTTAATTAAAAATATTCAAATAAACACAAGAAACAACTCATGCAATTTTTACACAATTTCCTGATTGAAAAAAGTTTCGGAATATATTTTAATATATATACTAGTTCAATAATTAGTTTATATTGTTTTCACTATATTTTCTATATTTTAAGGGGGGGGAGACATGTATAAATCACTTCATTTATTCAATTAATGTAACTATTGATCTGATACAATTAATTATTCGAAACCTAGCATAACATATACTTTATATCTAACAGAATTTAAAAAATTAATTACCCATTGCCATTTTAAAATTAATCTTTTTCTTATTTTAACTAATGCAGAAACAATAAAAAATACATTTAAAGAACCAATTAAAGAGAATAAAATACTAATAAATCTTCGAAATAGCATCTTTATTTATGAATATTCGTTAATTTTCTCATGTGTCAGTTTGAACTTAATATCCTATAAGAGTACCATATCATTCCTTTTAAAAATACGAAGAACCGAAAGTGAAATTACCTCCAATGTTTAAACATATTCATTATTAATTACAAATTAGGGAAATAAGAGTATACTTAACACTTAATTCTGCAAGTGAATGATTAAATTTTCATGTATATTGAACAAGGTTTAAATTCCAGCTGTTGCTCGATTTCGAGCAAAATAAATGTATTCTAAATACTGCCCATCATGAAAAATTCATTCTAACGAGAAAATGACTATGAATATTTAAAATACATGACCATCAGGTTCTATGAAAATTCCGTTTCAAATACGGTCATTAATAAATTTTGGAACAATAAACATGAGTTCCCTTTCTATTCATTCACTACACAGCTATTGATAATGTTGAATTTGTAAGAGTTGTCAAAGTTAAAATGAAATATTTCTCTAAGCATTTGTATTTTAAAAACCATAAATCTTCCATATTCACCCGCTTTCGCATATGCATAAATATGCATGACGCTTTATGTCAATGTAGGGTGCATTTAAGGTATGATTTGTATACTTTTAAAAACTAAAAAAAGAAAACGATTTAAGAGTTCTATATATCATTGAAACCGACAACAGAATATTTAAAGTCTTTCCTCTTTTCATATTTCTGAGAACTAGCTGGTTTTTAAAACCAAACGATTTTGTAAAAATGTAGTATTGATGCCAAAACTTCTCTGAAATTGATAAAAATAATTTTTGGGTCAGTAAAGTCAGTAATATATTTTCGAAAAATTAATACACAGTATGCAATATTTTGATACAAACGACCAATGTATATTTTTTAAATTCAAAATAATATACTCACAAAATATTTAAACTCGATATTAGATAAAATAATATTGAAAAATGCGATTGAAAAAACTGCACCTTGAAAAGGATTCATTCATATGAAAAGTTTTATTCAAAATCGGTTTAGTGATTGTAACTATGAATGCGGAATGTTTCTGAATAAATTATTATTCAGTTGTAAAGAATTTTATGTTTTATTTACACTGAGATATCTCCTAAAACTATTTTTCGATACTTTATATAGAAAAGGGTATTTCAAAAAAACTTTATTTTGAACAGAACTACGCCTGCTGTTAGAGTAAGTTGGGGAGATAAGAAAAGGGTATCAAAATTGTTATTTGAATACCTGCTAAAATGTGTTCTCAGAAGCTGTTTTGATACTTCAGGTTGGTAGTTTTTTATTTTTCACTTATCTATTTTCAAGTACATCTATTTCCTACGTAAAAGATGTGCTTGTTTTTTTCCTTTAAAAATATTTCATTTTATTACTTATTTTTGACCTAAAACCTCAAATAAATTAAATGACTGTTTGAAGCGATAGTTAATGATGGAGTATAAAAGACAACCAACGATAGCATAATAATCTCTTCAGCAGAACTTATGTAGCGTCAAATTATTTTATCACAACTTGATTCTACAATATTATTATATAATGCTAAAGAAGTAGAGCCTACTTCTCATCAACAAAATTAATGATTCATCTGTTATGCACTTTTTACAAACTGTAGAAATATTTTTTAAAAAAAGAATAACACAAAAACACACCATAGTTTACCAGTTGCAATTTTAATAATAAAACAATTGCATCATTTATTTTGGGTTCAGTATCACATTAAGAATAATTAAAGCCCATTGTTAATCAAGTTTTTAAAAAATTTAGTTTTAATAATTTGCAACTTTAATTGTCAGAAATTTGACTTTACAATCATATTTTTAATTCTTTGTTAATAATTTTTCCTAGGTTAAATATGTTTTGAAATTTGATACACCTTTTATAATTTATTTAATATTTTAAATTATATTATTTTTTCTAACTGTGCGTGTGACTGCAGATTATAGCGTGAGTTTTTTCATTTACTTTAACATATTTTCTGTTACATTTTAACATCGCAAACAAGTTCAATGAATTTATTATTAATTTTATTCTTATTAAAACATAATTAAGAATGGATGAACTGAACATCTTAAGAATAAACGGCAGTTTTGTATTGCTTTTACATTTTAATGTTTTAATTTAAAAAAAAAGGATTTAATGTATAAGTGCCGATTAATTTGATGATTATTAGATCGGTAAATCAAAATCAATTCATATAAATTGATCCCAAATAAAAAGTATTTTCGTCTTATATTTCTTTCAGTTTTGCATCCTTTGGGCCTTTATGGCTTATAAGTTTGTGTATATAAAATAACAATTAAGGTTATTTTGTTTTCTAGAAATTGAAATACCATAAAATATTATGTATTATTCGAGAAAAAAAAGTTTTGCGATGTTATTATTTACCCTGTGCCAAATTTAATATGAAGTTTTAATTAAGTGTGCGCACCGGCTTCAATTTTAAATTTTAAAAAGGGACCAAAGGCTTTATAATTTTTATCTGTGCAGGGTATAAAATAAAAGGCAGAGAAGAAAAATGCAATAAATATCTTATAAACATTCTAATATTTTCTTCTTCTTTTTATAATATTCATTTTTGTGCTGATATATCCCCCCCTTCCGTTTGTGCTGATATATCCCTGAAAAATGGGAATATCCAATTTTTTAACATTCCCATTCGATATATTTTTCATAATGTAAGTCATGCTTAAAATATAATTTGTCATCCAATACCTAGATAATATGCAGGAACACTCAAATTAAAATTAATTACTGAAAGTGGATTGAAACAAATTATGTTCTATTAGAAGAAAAAAAAAATATGATTGTCAAATACAATATTTGAAAAAAACAATATTAAAAAAATAACTTAGTGATATCTGTATGCGCACTAATAAACACTTCTGGGATCTAAATGCAAGCTTAAAATAAATTAAATATTATTCATACGTGTATTTGTTATTCTCACAAATTTAAAAAAAAAAAAAAAAAAAAAAAAAAAAAACATTGACTCAAAAACGAATGTTGCCTCAATGCCAAAATAGCGTTACCGCTATTTTAAGATGCTTATTATATTAAGGCATTTCAAATGACGGTTGAAATTGGATATTTTTGATAATATGATTTTAATTAAACTATAGATGTTGTTCTTCTAAATGAATTCCTATTTCATTAATTAAAAGTAGTGAAATTTATAAATATTGGGAACTTTTCCCTTTCACAAGATAATTTATATTACTTCGATGCAACATGAATTCCTCACTCTCTCAAGTAATTGCTATGGATTCGATCATAACAGTTATTATTACTCCTTAAAATAATATTCCTATTTTGAAAATGGTAGAAAATGTTTCAGATAAACGAGACCGTCAATAATTAATTTTTAACTCACAGGTAATTTCAGTAATGGCTTCTGTATGAAACCCTTAGACAATTACAACAATCATCTCGAAATTTAACGTTTTATACCGCAGGGAAATTATCAGACCAATAAATGCCGAAATGAGAAAGTAATATTTAGAATATGAGCGTTAGAATTTGACTTAGACCTCTTTTGCAAAATTTAAATTTATTACTAATTACATAATTTTGGCTTGAATGGTCAAAGCTTTGTTTTTAATTTCAAAATAAAAAAAATACCTTTAGGTCTTAGCATGCTTTGAGTGAAATTTCAAAATGGAGGTAAAAAATGCAACGGTTTTCCTCTTGTCTTATTTGAAACTATTCGTAGTTAATTATGATTAGATTATAATTAAAGTAGATCATTATAGCTAGCAATTATCTATTTTTTTTGTTTCAAATCGTTGTCGCTACATTATAACATTAAATTAATTTTATGCTTAAAGAATCATTTCTACTTGGTGATGCAAGATATTGGCATTATGTCTAAGATTTCGGGAACTTAATTTTTAAATCTCTCAGATATTCTATAATAAAACTAAGGAGTTAGCATGAAGTTTCATTAATAGTAATTTTACAAATCTTAAAAGTAATGCATAAAAATTCTTTTTAATGTTTGAAACAACATATTTAATTTATTTAAACAGTTTGTTTGAAATAATTTTTTTTTAATTTTTCCAAATGGTGGAAAATTATCTTTTCAGGGTGACGCTGAAATATCATAATCTAGCTTAACTGTGAATAAACTGATATTTAAATTTATAAACTGATATATAAATTAAATGCTTTGAAAGATTAAATGGCAAATGTCATAAAAATTTGAAAAAATACTACAAATTTTTACATGACCTCCCCCACACACACATACGCACAACACACATGCCCAGTTACTTCAGTAACTCAAAGTTAACCTATAGATGTTCCACCAAAGACCTTTACTTACTAAATGTCCCACTTCACTTGCTAAATAAACTCTTCAAAATTCAGCTCATAAATATTAAAAAATGTAAATCCTTTTTAGAAAGATTTTAAGAAAATAGTCATGCAATTATATCAAATATTTGTTGCATCAAAAAAATCTGCTATTTTTTTTTCAGTTTATTAATAGGCATAAGAATTGAATAAATGATACATTCGGGGCAGATTTCGAAATCGTAGTTTTTAATTGTATGGATTCATTTTTTTTACTACTTTAGACTAAGTAATAAATTAAATGTTAATTGCAAATTTTATTTAAAAGTCCTGTTTTTGAAATTTTAATTTCAAAAACAGGACTATGCCGGAAGTGCATCTCGTTATCGGTGGAAGGAAGCCAACCATCATCTTCTCTGTAGCCACCAGGATATCAAGAATCAACTATCAAACTGGAACAGTCGCATCTTCATTTTTGAAGTCTCATTAGTGGGATTTCTTAAAACTACATATAAAAAAGAAGCTAAAATTTAATTTGTTTATTTCACTATTTACGAAAACGGGTTGAAAAGTTTCCGGCCTGATCTAGAGGTAGAGAGAGATTACCTTGACCAAGGCACTTCAAAGTGTTTGGTTGTTGTTTTTATACAGTGCTGTATTAAAATTTTCTTCTTTTGTTTTTAGTCCAGAATGAAGAAAGCTGAAGCTCGAATTGCGATAAAATATTTTTTTTTTTTTATAAAAGGCCTATCTCCAACGGATATTAAAACTGAGCTATATACTACACTGGGGGAATCTGTTCCTTCGATTACAACTGTTAAAACATGGATTGCAGATTTTAAACGTGGTCGTAAGCACTCTGGATGTGGGGAGTTCTGGAAGACTTAAATCAGCCATTATAGATGAAATCATTAGAAAAGTTTATAAAAATATTATTAATGATGGCCTATTGAAATTGACGGAGGTTGCTGAGTCTATTGGTATATCCAAGCAACGAGCACATCATATTTTAACCGCTATTTTGGGCATGAGAAAGTTATCAGCATGATGGGTGCTGACATTGCATCAAACACTACAGTGTACCACGATGTCGAAAAAATGTTTAGATCTGTACAATTTAAACCAGCTAACTTTTCGTCCTTTAGTTATTGTGGATGTGACATGTATCCATCACTATATCCCAGAGACCAAGCAGCAATCAAAACAGTGGACAGCGAAGAACGAATCGGCATCAAAAAGAGCAAAAAGTACGCCGTTTACTGGAAAAGATATAGCACCAGTTCTTTGGGAAACCAAGAGAATTTTATTACTGGATTATTTAGAACAATGCAGGTTATTGATGCTAAATATTACGTTAATCTTTTGAATAAATTGCATTCTAAAATCAAAGACCTCGTTTGGCCAAGAAGGAAGTCCTGTTTCACCAGGACAATGCTCTCGTCCACAAGGCTGTCATTGTGATGGATTTTTACTATAGATTCTTCCCAAACCAGAAAAAAATTCTGGTTCGAAGGAAATTCTGTTCTGATACCGAAGTCATCTCAGCAATGAATGCCTTCTTTGATGCATTAGACGAAAGTTCTTACAGTTCATTTCCGCACCACTGGAGGAAGTCTATAGCTTTGGAAAGGGACTACGTTGAAATATAAAGCAATCAATAAACGAATATTTTTTCTTTTACTTTGTTAAGCCGGAAACTTTCCTACACACCTCGTATATAGCTTTTAAAGGTTTTAATGACTGTTTCTTTTAATCCATTCAATCGTAAATACCAATAAGTATCCCTATTTTTTCTTATCTTTCGCATTAAATATTGTTCTCATTCTTATTTCACGATAATGAAATATCAGTATTCATTAATATAATAAAATGAAAAAAAAACTATTTTCAAAAAAACGGTAAGAAATATCTATTTAAATTATTTGGTTGTAGTTATTTTTCCTGAAAATGTTTATAACCTGAAATAAATTTTATTTAATTTCGTAGGAAAGGTAAACTTGCTATGTGGATATGCTAAGCGGAAAAACATTAAATTCTTCTTCTCTTTATTTCCTTCAAACACGCTTCACTAGATGATTTAGCTTTCACATAAGTCTTTGCTTTCTTTCGTGCTTTCTCGAATTAATTACCTCGTTAAAACTGCTTGAGACTTCGGATAATTAAAATGCTTAATTCGTACAAGTCATTTTTTTGCAAAAGTATATGAAAATTTTTACTTTTAATGTTCTTATGTTTGAATAGTTTTCTTTATAAAACCGTTCAAATTTTATAATTACAACCAATGGAGCGGCTCCATTTTTAGTTAATTTGCACTAATTTTTATATTTGGATTTATATACAATTTAAGACTATTTTTACATGTTCAAAAGTTGTGATTTTGTCGTAACTTATGGCACTTTACAAGCCCGCTGACAGTTATCTGTCAGCGATTTAAGCCGAGTGAGCGTCTCTTGTTTTTTCAGTAGCGCTAACTAGGGCCAAGAGTATGACTTAGCTACGACATGCGTCACATTCTCTTGCATAACCCCTTTTACTTACCTCACAGATAGAATACAGAGGAAGAATAACCGTGCCCGAACCAGGACTCGAACCCGGGATGCCCAGGTCATCAGAAATTATTTTCTCATATTCTAATCCTTAACAATATTGCTTCGAAAATTCTTTAAAATTAAAATTTAATGCACATTTTTTGTTGATATTTGATATAATAATTTCTCAATATGTTTTGCAGTTTTTAAATAAAGAATATGCAACCATTAATATTAAGTAAGCATTTAGAAATATATTTTGTTATTGTTATGCTTCACAATAGAACAAAATGAAAATTACTTGTTAACAGGCGAATACCAATATTTGAAAACTGTACAAGAATGCAGCCAGGTTTTTGGTTCACGATCTATGTAATGCATTTATTAAGCTATCTGTTAAGCAAACTAAGCAAATTTTTTGATAAGGAACTAAAGGATTTTGGCTTTACATCTCATTTTATCCAAAAAAAAAAAAAACATCACTTTTCCCCCAATTTTTTAAAAAATTATATATATAAAGTGATATATTTGGTTTCCTAAGTTCTTGGAATTTTAAAATACAATCATGAGCTAAATCATATTTTAATATGATACGTCTCACACATAAAAGGACAGACGTGACTAATGATAAGGTAGGGTTCGAAATGTAATTTATGCATCTTCTAAACTGGATTATGCATATTAATTTCATATTATCAGGGACAAATGTGCTACCACTGGTATAACGATAAAATTTGTAATTAAAAGGATCAGGCATTTTTCTTCTTGTTTATTTACTGTGCACAATTACGTAATATATTCTCAAATAACTTAAGCAGTACTTCAGAATAAAATATATGTACATCAAACAACACAAATATATATTTGCATCCCTTCAACTGAAACTTTCAAGAATATATTTATTTCGGAAATTTTGCGATCAATAACAGTATTAAAATGTCGTAAAATAAAAAAGTAAAGTTAAGTCTCCAAATATTGCAATTCTGAATTTATAATTGCTTAAAACTAAGACAACGGAATTTTCAGTTAACAGATAAATAAATATTTTATTTAGTTATCCACCGACTGAAAAAAGATGCAATTAATTATGGACCTTTTTATCTTAACATATCACTTCAAAGAATTTGATAAACTGGAGAATAATTGCATATGCTACTGAAAGACATAATTATAATTAGAACTAAATTTAAAAGATAAACAAGAGGTTTTACAAATTAAATGTTTTATACGAAATTATCGGATGGAATGTAATTTAATATTTAGCGTTTGATATAAAATGTTCTATCAGAAGCATTTAATGAGCGAAAATGGGTTGTTGATGAAAATAAAAATAAACACAACAATTGCTGTAAGCTTTTCTTCTTGATATGATTTATGTCTTGTATATCTTACTTTATTTATTTTAAAAAAATAAGTTCATTATGTGATAAACGGATGGGAGAAAATATTTTTATTTATCTATTAGGATTTTTTTTTTTTTTTTACAAAAATGAATTTAGTTTCAGATACTGATATGTATTTGTTTCGGATATATACGACACCATTAATGCTTTCAGGTTTCAAAAGAAGTAACAATATTTATTTCGCATAAATCTAAACTTAAATCTAAATCTAAACAGGCTAATAACTTTTCAAAAAAAAGGGATGATATATTATATGATGTTGAATAAAATTTTATTCTTTATAATGCCTACATTTGGTTAAATTTTTAATACTGTAATAAATATCATAACATTAATTAAATTAAATGACTAAAATTTTAGTTTGAGGTAAGATACATATATATTACTATAATATATTACATTCTTTCATTCAAATTTCCTATATATTTATATATGTGTGTGTCTGTCAGTCTGTGAGTGCAATTATATTTTAAAATATAATTTAAACTCAATTAATTTCCTAATTTTTAGCTAAGTTTATCCCATATCAACTTCATTTTAAAAGGTTCCTGATCCAATTCAGCTTTTTTTTTATTTAATTAATTCAACAGAATCTCTGTAAAATTGCTGGTATCGATAAGTTCCTAAGAGAGATTTAAAAAAAAAAAACTGTTTAGCCTAGCACATTCTTTCAAAATATACCTAAATTCCTCTTGGCTAAATCGACAAGTATAAAGAAATCCCTATCAAAATCTCATGGTATATAAGGCCAAGGAAAAATGTTTCCAGCCCTTTTTAAGCTTTTCCCCATTCCTCTCTGGTGTTGTTCTGTGTTGCTGTGCTCGTCGCGTCTGCTTTTACATAAATCATGCCTTCCGGGATGATGGAATAAAACGAAGTTAAAAATTCAAAGTGTCTTCTCTGCTTTCACCAAGATTCTGCTTAAAAATTGTTTATATATATATATGTTAAGAATACAAATATTTTTTGAAATGTATTCATTAGCTTTAAATATTGTAGCTCCGCATATTAAAGTGATATGGAATAAGAATGTATCAATAAAAATAAAAGTTTTAAGTGTTTTCTAACAATTTAAATGCTAAACAACAAATATTAGTTTTCTGACCTCAAGCATTTCTTTTATCCCATTCTAAAACTAAAACATTAGCCGCACTTAAAAATCTTTTGTGATATTATTTTTCTTACTCCCTTGTCTGATCAGAATAAAATGCCGGTGTACTTTTGATCTGAATCCAAAGGAGTATTTGGAATTTTAATGACAAAAAATTCCCAATAAAGCAAAAAAAAAAAAAAAAAAAAATCTTTTTTAATAAGAATGTTTTTGCTTGCTCGAAATTCCAAAGACAGTAACCGGAGCGTGACAAGTTGCTGCTCGAGAAGAACAAAAGCAGTTGCCATTTTTGTTTTTTCTATTCATAAAACTTCATGATAAAGGCAATAATTCTGACTGATTAAGCAAGCAATATGTGCGGTTACATGGAACCATCTCTTTTTAGCTTTAAGTGCAACCGCAGAATTGAGTAAGAGATTTTTATTTTTAATTTTTTCGCTTTAAAGAGAAGTAGTTATTTTTTATTTACACAGGAGCGAATTATAACAGTTATTTATTGATTATCAATCGAATTCATCTTTATGCACAAATTTCCACTTCTGAAATACTTTCATTTTATATCAAATGAAATATTGAGTAATTTTCACCATTTTTTTTGTTGTTTTGTTCTGCAATAGTTTTGCTTATGTAAAAAGAAAACAGATAAGCAAACGATAATTTATGTATGTTCAAAAGCGAGATATTGTTTTTAAAAGTTAAAATATCAGAACAATATGAAATTTGAACATCAATAAATTTTACTATGCATTTTAAAAATTTTCCAAGTATCTTATAGTTTATACTTGACTAATTTTTTTACCATCGAATGATATATCTTCTATGCAGTATGAAAATTTCATTTATTTCTTAGATAAACTATTATAACATTTAAAAAAATCCGAATTTATTAATTAAATATATGCTGTAATTGGAAAAAGGTTATTAAGAACAGATATTTTAAACATCTGTTTTATTTAAAATTATGTGAAAAATAAAATGACAAAGACTGATTGACCTGAAAATAAAATAAATGAAAATGCCAATATTCCAATTAAAATATTTGCATTTTCAATACAAAAAGAAGAAACAATATGAAAATAATATGATATATTGAAATAATAAGGGAATAAAAAGTGAATAATAATTTAGATGACAAAAACAAGGAATCATTTTCACATTTACTTCATTACTTCGTTGCAGTCGTAGAATATTAGAATGCTCTAATCATATAAATTTGAGGAAAATCACTCGGCTGACTCTTAATATTCTAGTCTATTGTAATTTTGGCAGGTTTCCAACTTTTTTACTTGATGACACATTGTTCACTTCTTCGAAACTTAGTGGAGCAGAATTAGTATTATTTTTATCATATTAAGTTTAAACTCACTTTGTGAGGAGATTGGCGGTCTTTACTTATTGTATTCTTTCATTAGAGCTACTGTTAAAAATCGTAAATATTATCTTTAAAATAGTGTTGCCTTATTTTTTGTCGAATTAATAATGTAGCTGGTGATTAGAGCTACTTTATATCTGAAAATGAAAAAGACAAGAAGATATAGTAAAAACTTATCTCAAAGGGCACGCATATCTTTGAAATACAAATAGCAGAGCAACAAAATTGTATTAACGCTTCAAATTCAAAATTTTGGCTAGAGGTTTGTCAAACTCAGCAGCAAGAATAATAAAAGTAAAGATATCGTAACGTCTTGTGTTAAAAAGTTATAAACGTTTTCGTCAAGTATATATATCTCATATGCACATCTGCTGGAAGGTTAATACCTTTTTTAAAAGCATTTATCTCTATTGTGCACACATGAATTTGGTAAGAAATAAATTACTGGAAAATTCAGGTTTTTATTGACTACACATACATTTATGAAAAAACTTTGGACGTTCTAATTTATTGTCACAAATAAATATGTATCATGCATTGTTAGAAAATAATTGTAAAGATTGCAGGAAGGAAAACTTTTTATCGTTATGCAACAAAATGAAATAAAATACTTTATATTTCATGAAATTTTGAATTTGAAATAAATTGATATTTCCCATGAATTTATAATTCTGTTATAAATGAATAAGTGTTTTTGCAAATGTATTTTACAAAATAATTTCTTTTAAAAACAGATAATTCATTTTTTGAAATAGGAAAAATTAAATTATATAAATCAGAAGATTTCATCTTTTTTTTTATTATTATTATAACTACATATTACTTGACATCCCATTAGATCGTTTCAAATTTCTGTGTTTATTTAACTTTAAGCATCCTGTTGTAAGAATTTATTTTTGAATGTGACAAAGTTAATAAAATTTAAATTCCATTCTAGTTCCTGCATGTAAATTTATTATACAAAAATGTAATTTATATTCTGACTTTTCAAAAAGATAATAATTGAGAGATCTGACGCAACAGGAAAATACACAATGATCGAAATTGAATTTGATCACTATAACTTTAATTATAATATATATTTATAACTTTCTTATAAATGCATTTAATATATAGACATTTAAACAGATTTTTTAAACAAACCTTTTTTATAAATGAAAGTCGTTAAATTATTTTATAACAGAGAAAAATTAAGTTTTATAAAAAAATTCAGACGATTTTATATCCAACATTCGACATGAAAGATAGATCAAGTTAAATTTGATTTAATACTGTTTGAGTTTTTGAACTTAAAAATATATTCTTTCGCAATTTCTGATATTCGGAATTGATTCAGTTCTATCTAAACATGAAACTATATCATAGCATCGAAAATTAACAAGAATAGTTGAAAAAGTGATGATTCGCATCAAATAATTGTAATTTTTCAAAACTTTCGTTGTAATTCTCATTATTTGTATTAATATTACGAATGTCTGTAATATTGGGCCGGTTTCCTCAAATTGGTAGCAATATATAGAAAACAGATTATTAGTTGAAAGCTATTGGAGAAAAAAAATTCTGTGTCAAATAGTTTTATCTTCACTAACACAGCCGTTGGTTATTTTTATTTTTACTTGAGCAAATGGTAATATGCATCAGAAAAAAGATTTAATTTAAATAAGAAAGAATTAACTCTTAAAGCCGAAATAAAATTTAATACCAATTTGAAAATCGCATTAAGAAATTTGATGCTTTCAACGCCAACTTACATTGCAAATATAGAACCAATTTCATTATCATATATAGTATCTTAACCAAACACATTAATAGTGAAGTGATTTTGAGTGTTCATTTGGGAATCGAAATGATGAAATTTCTTCATTTCATACCCAACAGATAAAAAATATTTAGCATTGAAATTATAATAACATTGCGTTATCTGAAATCGTGATGATTTTTTTTAAATTTTTGCAGAAGCTGTAGCAAGTGCCAACTAAGAAAAATGGATGAAACACTTTTGTCACATATTCTTGATTCATATCACTTTTCTTCCTTTCGCCACAGAATATCCCCGAGCTTAAAATATCTAGGATTCCCTCTCAGAGGAAAGGGTATGCGTGAAAATATTTATTGAGAAAAAAAAGTTTTGTTTGCATAAGGTACACAATAAAAGTAATTATATACAATATTATGATGAAGGAGGTATTCGACGGAAAGGTGTGGTGAGAGGGCAGCTAGTGGCATAATAAAGGGGATCGCTTACTTCACCTCAGACACCTCCTTTAATATTGAATTGCTTGAAGTACTGAGGGAAAGGTCCATATCCAGTTATAAAGATAATGTCAAGCCTGTTCCAAGATCATCGGTTAAAGGAGACTTTGGAGATAATTTGATAGATGTTTCTGCCTGTTGAGCCATTGTCCCCTGCTTCTTGCTTTGCCGTAGGCTCAATTTATTTAGAATACTTTTAAGATGGTTTCTAAGAGCTGGATATTGACTGGGTGTACCGGTAGAAATGGTCTGTTTGGCTAAGGAATCTGCAGTCCAGTTTCTGTTGTGACCCACATGTGCTTTAACCCATCCTAACTTAATAGAAGGTTGGCGGAGCAGAATGGCTTTAGTTTCCTGTACAGTTGGGCTTGAGGTGGAAAATGAGCAGATCGCTTTTTAACTGGACTCAATATCGCTCCATATTTTGCCTTGTGGTCGAATTTGCTAGCCCATTTACATGCTTCCTTGATGGCCAGCAGCTCTTCATGAAAGACAGAATTCCTTTCGTTCAGTTTGCCGAGTCACTGATGAGTGATTTGTTCGTTTTAGAAGACGCAGAAGGCAAAACCAGTTTTCCCCCCTTAATTTGGATCCATCTGTATAAATATCCGTCTTGTTTGTAGGTTGGAATTCTTGTTTGAGGAACATTCTGTCTTCAAGAAGAAACTCTGAGGAGAATAGTTTTGCATGAGAGCATTTCAGGATGGAATGATATATTCTGAAAATGGCTAGGTAATTGAAGACTACTTACTATTATATAGGTTGCTTCTGCTTGCACTTTGATATGAAGTGGAAGAATTCCTTCGATAACTTCTAGTGATGCCGTAGATGTTGTTCGGAATATTCCAGAAATACTCTGGAGTAATTTTCTCTTCATCGGATTCTTTGTTGATGGGTTGAGAGAGGATAGGCCCAAGCTGATGATCCATGTAGAATCATTCTCTCGGCAACGGTGAAGTAGAAATGGCGTCTGAATTCTGTGTTCAGTCCCCATGAGAATTAGCAATTCTTCTGAGATTTTGATATAAGAGAGTCGCCTTTGTTTTGGTATTGCGGAGTTGAGGGATCCTGTTAAACTTATTATTAATGGTAACACCGAGATATTTTACAGATTGCTGGGGCTTGATTGCCACGTTATTCCATTTAATTATTGGTCCTTTAACTAATTTGTTTATTAAGATATTGCATGATTTTTCTACAGAAATTCAAAGGTGATGTGGAGTTGAAGGTGAGAGGGCATCCTGGGCGGCTGATTTCAATTTTTCTCTTGTTGATTCGGGTACCACAAAAACAAAGTCGTCTGCAAATGTCTGGAGGTGAATGTTGGGTGGTAATTTTTGTGAAAAAATTTCATTTGCTAGAAGATTCCAAAAAACTGGCCCAGAACAGGATTCTTGCGCGCAACCATTCTGCTGTGACCAGGCGGCAGTGCCTTGTGATGTTTGAAGAAGGACTTCTCTAGTTTGTAGGATATCTTTAAGTGTTTCGGTAGTTTTTGTATTGAAATTAAGTTTACTGAGGCTATTGCGAATGGAAGAGAATTGCATATTATTGAAAGCTCCTTTGATACCTAGTGAAATTACCAAGGTGTATTCTGTTTGCTGTTAGAATTTGAGAATTTTTTCATTTAATTACTGAATTGCGTGGTCTGTGGAATTACCGTCCATAAAGCCAAATTGGAATAAAGCCAATTGTATAGAGCAAGTCATTTGCTTTGAGGGGATGATTATTTCTCTGCAAGAGGAGTTCTTAAAGAGTTTTGCCAAT
This sequence comes from Argiope bruennichi, assembly GCF_947563725.1. Lineage (NCBI taxonomy): Eukaryota > Metazoa > Arthropoda > Arachnida > Araneae > Araneidae > Argiope > Argiope bruennichi. The sequence goes on from NC_079160.1 coordinate 96,137,354, forward strand.
GGTGGGAAGAAGAAAGAGGGGACGATATGAACTGATGTTTATTTTGTTCTTACCCTTCTTGTGAAATAGTACTATAATCCTTTTTTTAGTGAAGTAGCGAAGCATTGCAGTTGAAGGCACCTATTGAAGAGTGTGTGGAGAATATCCGGGAAATTTTTGTTAATTTCCTTCAATATTAGATTATTTATGGAGTCAAAACCTGGGGCTTTTTAAGGTGGGACTTTAAGAAGGACTTGCTTTATTTCGTTTTTTTGAAAATGGTGATTCCTGGATGAATGGACTATTTGAGATTTCTGGAAGTGCAGCATCTTGTGCTTGAGTATAAAGAGTCTTGAGGATTTCTTGGGTAAATGTGTTAGCTTTACCTTCGTTGGAACCCCCCAAGAGCTTTAAGAGTTCTGAAGGTGGTTGGGCGTTTTTGACGCATGGTTTATATTATGAAAGGAGGACCGTTTTTGTTGCAGATTTCTGTTACGGGTTTGTCTGCCAGTTGTGAGTTAGTTTAGTCGTAACATGGTTGGGATCCCCGACACTGGCACGCACATGATTTTTGCCAGTCATAATTGCAACTTCTTTCCTAAAAAATGCAAAAGTCCTTCAGAAAAATTATATATATAATAGTAGAAAAGCCGAAGATTTACAGAAAGAAAAACTGCCAGGGCAGGGGCCTCCAACTCTTGTAGAAGTGTGCTAAAGAAGTCTCAATGTGTGTTCTGGATAATATATGATTTTTTTATATAAAATGAGTGGGAGGGAAGCCATACATCTGACTCTCCGACCCACCCGAAGGCACACGGATTTAAACCATAAAACTGAATGATCAAACCGCCGCAACAGCAACACGGACGGGAACTGTGGTTTATCCTAAGAACCATCACCGGCCACGGTACAACCCTCCCCGAAGGAAATACGTCCCGTCATAGATGGAAGGAGTCAGATCCCCCACCTATATGTGTACCTTCCAAGGTGGCGAGATCCAACACCATGCCGGAAGCCCCTCATCCTCATTTCGAGGTGCCCCCGGAGAGTTTGAGTGGGAGGGAAAGAGAAAAAGGGACATTTCCCCCTTTTTTGAGAGATTTAAGACACGGTAGCTGAATTGTGTTTTTATAATATTTGCAGGGCCCTTGCAATGTCTTATAGTACCCCAAAATTAGATCAAATCAACGAGTTTGTTATAATTTGTTCATGTCGCTAGACATTTGTGAACGCTTTGCTCATGTATTGGCTCCACACCCAAATGTCTTTTTTAATTATATCCTGAACTAGGTTTAGCAATTAGAACTTTTTGGAAAAAAATTGAACTTTAAGGAATGAAAATATTTTAGAATTAAAGTGTGAAGGACATGCATGAGTAGGTATGATTTTCAGAGGTGGATAACAGTGGAAAGGTAAGAAGTAGGAGTATTTAAGGTGTATGTACACACTTAAAACTTCGAAAATCGTTCAAAATATCGAATATTTTTTTATTGCTTAATAATGTTCTCTGATTCCTTAGCTTTCAAACGATACCAAGATGTTGCCAATATTCCAAATATTTCTCGAGTTATAATTATTTTTCTTGAGGTGCTTTCATTGAAAACTCTAGTTACGGTGTTTTTAAAACTCATTTTATGAAGAATGATATTTTTCCACTATGTTGCTTCATTCAAACAATCATAACTCAACAATAAATGAACCAAATACAGTTATTTATATATCAAAATAATATGTATGAAATAGCGGATGTTTTGTGCCTCAATCAAAGTTATATTTATAGAAACAAATTTTTAATAGCTGTTTAAAAGTTAAAATGACAGAAAAAATCTCGCTTTTTCTATTCATCGTTGATGAAAAAATCGTTAAAAAAAACTATATATTTTTATAACTTGATTGAGGCAGACAACATGAAATCTAATATTAGGCATAATTTCCAGCTAGAATTGTGAGTCTGTAGAAATTAGAATTTAAGATATCTTGTTTCAAAAAATAGGCTAATTAGCTCATTAAATATTATTTAATTAATTAATAATTAGTGTAATATGGTTGTTACTCACTGAAATGAGTTTAAACATATATTAATGACCTACTGTAAAAAAACTGGATTTTTAAAGTTAAAATTAAAAAAAAATCTTCAAGTGTGTACGTACACCTTAAGGAAGCAGACGTTACCTGTTTGTAAATTAAGTTGGGCAAACCGGACTTAAGGCTTACAAGAAAATTTTGAGAATGTAACAAGGTTAAGTTACTGCAATGTTAGTTGTAATGGTGTATAAGAGAATATTAATTATGCTGCGATGAGAATGTTATTCGATAATAATAATAATCCTTTAATTAAGTAACCTGGACTTGAAAGATTTTTGAAATATTGAGAATGCGGCGAGGTTAGGCCTTTGAAATATTACAGGTAATGGTGTGGAAAATGAATGTAAAAATGCGTAATATTAAAAATAATGTAAAGAATAGAATGTTAAAATAATATTAGAATTATGTATGTGGGAAGCGCTGACAGATCCCGTATCCTGTATGGCGCCATGCTGGCCATGTTGCGTCACGTCATTAATCACGTGATGCTTTCCCGCCATTATTAGCAGACGAGAGTTAGGCAGTGAGACTGCAAGACGTGCAGCTCACGCTCATGTATCTTTTATGTTCTATGTAGTAATGTTTTGTCCTTTGTACTTTAATCTTAATAAATATATTTCAAATATTAATGCTGGTCGTTGCCTTTTCCAACATTTTTGGGGGCTCGGCCTTTCTCGTGAATACCCCTAGCAAATCCCGCCAAATTGTTGAAAAGGCTGTGGACGTTAGTACAATTTAAGACGTTAAATTGATGCTAAGAATTTTGATAAGAGTGGATTTTTGCCGTGGATATTTTAATGGACGTTAGTGCACGTTTTGGATGGATATGATTCAAGTGGAAACGTTAAAGGTTCAATTACTTCGTGTTCTTGTGCAACTGTGCTGACATATACTGGCTGCTTTAAAAAAAAGGAACTTTTAAGAGTGAATAATTCGACTGCTCCCAACCAGGTAGGCGCAATTTTTTCCCATTAATGCTGGTCGTTGCCTTTTCCCACATGTATGAGATTGAAAATTGGAATAATGAATTTGAAAAATATGAAACAAGAAAGGAAATTAAGAGGAAAAAAAAAATTAAGTCACTCAAGCTTTGGTTATTTGAAAAGAAAATGGCAGAAAAGAAGTCAAGAGTTTTTATCTATTTACAGCCTCGGATTAATTTCTATGAGTAAAAGTTTACAATATATAAAACGAAGACTGCACCCTGCTTGGACAGGCGGGTTTCAGGTAAACAGAATTATGTGTCCAAAGGGTTAAATCGACGCTCGCATAAGGAGTTGGGGAAATGGACATTACAGTTTGCTGCGCCATCTCACGGGTCCAAAACTTAAAGAATAACAATGAGAACATGGGGAAGAGAAGAAAACCAAACTTAAATACTAACATCAACTAAATTAAAAGAGAAAAACACATAGTTTCCGTAAGCTCATATATATAAAATGCGTGTGTACGCAAGACTAAGACAGAAATATATTTACGGCTGATTTAAAGCGAGAAACTTGGATTCCTTTATTTACACGATAGGTCCCCTGCGCCTCCATTTTTAAGATGTGTGCGTTTTGGGGCAAAAGCAGTACATTACACCAGAAGTATGCAAAATATTTACATGTAAGTTATATCAAAATACTCAGAGAATATAAATAATTTGAGTTAAAAGATTAAAAAATGAAGTTAAAGTCTTGGAGATAATACAATAGTTGAAATATATTAACAATGTATATATGATACTGTGCGAATGCTTCGTTTACTTACGAGGGAGACGGGAATGTGGGAAAAGTTAGCCGATGGTTGCCTGAGTAGCAACTTTTCAAAAAATTATAGAAAAATTAACAAAATTTTCAAGGATAATGATCTGGGTATGATTTTCTTAGGAATCGTACATAGTTTTGTTCATCTTTTAGATTCTTTCAAAAGTCATAATAGTTGTTTAGTTATAACTGTAGAAAGCGAAACTTAGAAGACATTCACAAAATATAGTGTATTTCCTTCTCGGGAGGATTTCAGAAAATATTTGTTGTAGGAAAACTACTTAGCATAAATGAACATATCACATACCAAAATACTCTTGAGTGTACCCTCTATGTATGTAATAAAAATAATAATTAATGAAGACGATTGGGAGAGAAATATTGAAGGGTACAAAGGTGACTGTACGTTTGCATTTGCCGATCATCATTATTAAAAAAATATTAAACAATTGCCAAAACGTCGTATTGAAAAAAGACTTTGTATATTAATATACATAATTTAGCACACTATTATCCAGCAGTATTAATAGAAACTTACTCCGTCGTTCTATATTTTTCTTAGCCGGACATCATCGAGGTAGAAAATTCATGGGATTGATGAATAAAAAGACACAGATAATCCAATAGGAAATGTTCAGGAGACAACGCACTGCACACTTTAGAGAGCACTTTTGTAATTAATATTTTAGAGAACTTTTGCTTTTTGTGAAGAAGCATTCGTTACAAATGAAGCAAAGAGGTCACAGGCGCATAAAAAGTTTCGCCTACAAGCTGAGCTAGTGAATGCACGCCCTTCCTCTCGGACGTATAGATTTCTTCGATTAATAATCACCTGAATGAATTTTGTGTTTGAGTAGTTATAAAATGGAACTATGCAATGATTTAAAATACTGATTCATTTGTTACGACATAATATTAATCCCACTTCGTGGTATTTATAATTCTGTCTATGAATTTTTCACACAATTTTGCAGAACTATAATGTCATTTCCAAAGATTTGTAGGAAATAGAAGAAACCTTTTTTGTTTTATCCAGTTTCTTTTCTTTTTTTACCCTTGAAAAGTTCAGTCTTGCTCTTTGCACATAACCTCGCACAAGAAAGATTCATGATGTACAAAAAATTTGATTAATATGTTCAACTAGTTATCTCTTCTTTTTTGAGAGTTCCTTTCATGCCAGCCTGTCCACTAATGGTATTTTCATGCACTTGGAAAGGGCATTTGGTATTCTAAACTTATTCTATCTATATGATAATCTAATATTAGAAAAGTTCACGTAATGCTATTTGCGTAAATCCAATAATGTTACTACTCTGGAATATGTGAACAAATTCCTTTTAATTCAACACTACTAAGTCCTTCAGCCAATTTTCCAACAAAAAAGAAAATGTGCAAAAGAGTGATACGGATTTGTGTTCGATTTATATTCTTTGGAATTTATATCAATATCGTCACAGAACTGTATTTTTGACGGACGATGAATTCTGAGGACGTTTTTACTAACATTCTTTATGTTTCTATGGATCAATGATAATGAATACTTAATCATTCAGCAACCTTATTAATTATAATAGATTTATTGAAGAAAATAATAAAAAGTGTATATTTTGGTTAAGTGTAAATTGATATCACACAGAAATATATGACACATTTGAAGAAATCCAATTATGCAGCAAAAATCAAAGTAACGTCATATATATATATATATTCATTTTCAACATTCACTATTGGACAAATAAGATAAATTGTATTTTCTGCAAACCAAATGCTATAACATGTCAACCTTACAGAGATATAAATCTGAGATACAAAAATAATAATAAATAATAATAATAATAATATTATAAATACAAAATTAAATGCAAGCCATAGCAAGACATTAACAAAAAAGGCATTCGTTATGTCATGTTATCCCTTTTTTCTATATATTTTAAAGCATTTATTCTTGTTTACACTGATTTACCTTCAATTTTTCACTTCAATTACAACGTTTTATTATATTTTTTCCTTTTTATCTGTCCAATCCAATAGTCCAATAGTTTTAAATCCAATAGAGCATTATGGGGTGCTTTGGGGAGACGCTTTGTGACACGATTACATCTTTGGGGAACACTCACGAACTGAAACCGATGCTGATTGAGCAATGGGCACTCTTACCTCAAGAACTGTTGGGCAATCTGGTGTCGAGTATGGAGAGACGGTGCGAAACAACCATTGCAGGAAGGAGAGGGTGTATTCTATACTAAGAAACATCTGCTTGTTGTTCTTCCTCTTGGACAGACAATCATGTGTAACGATACTATGAGTTCAATAAAGCCTTTTTTTGTTTGATTCCGTACTATTTGCATTATATTCATTTTTGTGCAATTATGTTATAGTCATCGCTTAAGTACAAAATGCTGTCTCTCATTTCTGAATTTCATGTATCTCAGATGATTTCTCGTGGAGTTATGGCATATAAAGCACCTGTTGCTTAAGTTTTGCACACCGGTGTTTATACATATATAGGGTAAAGAGAAATTTTGTTTGGATTTTAACTGGCCTGGAATAGGTTGTAAGGAATATAAAAGCCGTAGATGATTCGTAGATGGGCTATCTAGCAAAGGGGATGGAAATGATGGGATGGGGGAAGTTGAAATTTTCAGTTCGCTATAACTTCCTTAATATTGTAGATAGAAATGTAAATAAAATTAGCCGAGTAAAAAGTAAAACAATTGACACCTCTTTAAAACGAACAACTTTTGCTTCAAAAGTTTTTAGATAACTGAAATTGCTTCAAAGTTAGGGGCTAAATTGTGATTTTCAAGCCCTAATTTTGACTGATTCTAACATCAACAATTTATGTTATCAGTTTTTAAAAAGTTATATAAAACTTCTACTTTTCATTTACTCCCACAGTTTCAAATTAAATGCATGTGGAGTAAAGATTAAAAACTTGAATAAAACTAATTAAATAAAAATAAAAGTGGAAAAAAGATTTAATGGCATCATTATTTAAAAATGATCAGCTTAAACATTTCCAGAAGCTGTGTGCTTTTTAGTTCTTTCTCTACATATTTAAAAAAATGAATCTCAATATTCTTGAGCTTTTATTTTTTTTTGGTTTGATGTCGGTAGCATTATTGATAGTATACTGTATTAAAAAGTACTGTAATAAAAAAACCCATTATGGCTTTAACCCACGTATGGATACTTTTATTAACCGCACAATAGTGATTAATTGCCAAAAAAGATAGCCAAAAATATCACATTAGTGTATTGTATATGTTTGCTAATGGCATGTGGATAAATCTTAAGTTTTCAATGGCATTCAAATAATGCACAAATACCAAAGTATATTTTGTTAAAAAACTGTTCATAAATTTCATTTTATACCAATGAATAATTATAAATGAAATATTTAAATGCTCGTGAGATAAGATCCAATATTAAAGAAGAAAAGCAGACGATTTTTTATCCTCCAATATAAATGAAAATCCAAACGATGCATTCATATTTTCTTCCATAAAATGTTATTTTTTGCATTTGATTGAAATAGCAATGTTTGAAACGATAGTTAATTTCTTCAAATATATTTAAAATTCAGAGATAAGCTTTCAATTCTTGTAGATACAAAATACAAAATTTCGGCACCTGCTAAAAATTTCACAGCTTTACAATAATATAAACTTTGTAAAAAGCCTAAATTTGTTTTTTATTTTTATAAAAATATGTATTTTGGTATTGGTTATGTTGCAATAAATATTGAATTGTTCGTTAGGAATATAAGCATTACTTAACCCGCGAGCACTCGCACCCATTTTCGAACACGAGAACTCGCGCCGGGTATCTCATACCCTAATTCATTTCTGCTATTTAAATATTAATTAATACTGTTTATAAGCAAACCTTAGGTAGTTAAATATTACAAAACAATGCATTTAAGAATTTAAGTGAATTTAATAATAATTACTTACATGTTTAGAGACAATGTTTACAAATTACATACTGATGCTCTACACCGAGACTCCTTTCACATTTTTGGCACATAAACCTTGATTTTCTGTCTTTATTACATGGACAAAATGCACATCGTTTATAGTTTCCTTTGAGCTTTTTTGCAGGCGGTTCACTATTAGTAAATCCCAATTCCTTAGAAGTGCTTGGATTTGTTATTATTCCTTGAGGCTTACGGTTTCTATGTTGTTCTGAAAGAGCGAGTCCCAGTGTTTTCAGAAGCGACATTTCTTGAATAAGGTGTATTACCTGGAAGCTTGCTAATTATGTTCCTTGAAGGCTTCCTAACATTTTGCCGATATTTTGTCTTTTCCCATTTTGTTACTTTATCTTTACCTATATAACAATCTGTTGTTGACAGTGAACATTCATCTTCTATTTCTGTCTAAATTTCAGTGGAAGAATCGTGATCGCTGCAGTATTCTTCATCCTCAGAGGCAACACTATCGTCAGATAACGGTTCATCGTCACTAGAAAGTTTCTATAAGATGTCGTAACTATTCACTTTCTTCCTCGTAATTCATATAGCGCGTCATACTGCACTAAACTAAGAGACAGAAATGGAAACGTTTGACGAACACGAGGACTCGCATGGGTATGACACGCCCTCAACCCCTCTTTCTCAAAATCTATTTTTAGAACAGAACTGGTTTTTCCCCTAATGAAAGAATGTGGCCTTGGATGCAGCTACATGAAATTCTGGCCTAATCCGAAAAACAGGAAGCAACAAAAACACTGAATGAAAATGGATCGGGCATGTCATACCCGGTGCGAGTGCTCGCGGGTTAATATGATTGCTTTTAAATGTAATCATTTTATTTTAACTTTATAGTATGAGAAGTATAGAGAAGATAATGTAATTGTAAAAAAAATCGAGATTTTGATGAAACTCTTCCATCGGACGTCCCTATGTCCGAAAAACATATTTTTCGTTATACTTTCTTGTAACTACAGCTGTAGTTTGTTAAAATTTTGTGTGAATAGGTTTGCAAAAGGACTTTCAAAACACATATTATCAGCGTAGATTTAGTAGAAATGGTAGATTCATGCTAATGATCTAAACTTTGTAACTATCACTAAATCAGTAATTTGCAACTACTTTGCAAAGCATTGGTGAGTGTCAGTGAAGGTATCAGTGCCCTTAATAAAGGTTCTCAATTTTATGCGGGGAGAGGGGGTGGGGGATTGGAGGATACGCGAGAGTGTTTCTGGAAGACCGTTTGTTTTGGCTTTTACCAAAGGACTGAAAAGAATTTCAAAACAATAATTTCTATGAAATGGAGTCTATGTTTGCCTTCCATCTTGCCGAGAGGAATTATTTTTAATTTTTTTCTATTATGCTACCTTCTGTATGTATCATTTTCGATCCAACATGCTATGTAATTCCGACTCTTCTAAATATACCTTATTGTTTTTGTGAATATGGTGTTTTGCTACATATGCAGTATTTTAATTTACTCACTTTTTAATTACCTATTCATCTTACGAAATATCACATTTTATATGGATGGTTGGTCACATTTTATAAAACATTAAATAATCTTGTTTTATAAGACTTTTGAATTTTTATTAAAAATATAATAAATAATAATAAATATAAGAATTTAACAATATTTCATGTTATTATTAAGCTGATTATTTCGCCTAAAAAATGTTACCTTTTTCTTTCTCTAGCACACTTTATTACCATGAATGAGCTATTCCATTTAAAGATTTCTCTCTAAGAATTAATCAGAAAACGGAACGATGTAATGTAAAGAAAATCAGAATAGAAAAAAGGGGGAAACAGGGGTAAAATTTTCACCTTTCATTTTCCTTTCTGCTCTATTATGATCCAATCTTGCGAAGATTTCATCAATCTTTTCGCGTTTTCTGTTGATACATTTTTTGTTGCAACTTCCGAGAGAAACTTCTAACGCTTGATGAACAACTGAAGAATACAAAAAATAAAACAAGAAAAAATGTTTCCTTTTCTATTGAATAGGAAAGTTCGAAATTTTCCTTTAAATACCCATTCAAGTTGATGTGCCGTATCTTTTCTTTATTTGCAAGAAAGTGAAAAAAAGAAATCATTTTTTTTTCGTGTGTGCGTGTTGAATAGGGTGAAACATACAAAAGAAAATGCTTTTGTGGTTTCAAAAAGAAAAACAAAGAAAAACGGAAAAAATAAGCAAACATTATTTAAAATGAGATGGCGATATTGTTCCAAATCTTCTTTGGTACAACTGTCATTTTTTATCTTATTATTTTTTCTTTTTTTTCCATTTTTTATTCGTTTGTGTACATTCAAGATGTACTAAATTAGAAATATTCTAACAAACATGAACAAGCTATGACATTTTTTGACAAGCTATGACGTTTGTGTACATTCAAGATGTATTAAATTAGAAATATTCTAACATACATGAACAATCTATGCCCTTTTTTGACGAGCTATGACATTTGTGTATATTCAAAATGTACTGAATTAGAAATATTCTAACATACATGAACAAGCTATGCCATTTTTTGACAAGCTATGAAGTTTGTGTACATTCAAGATGTACTGAATTAGAAATATTCTAACATACATGAACAAGCTATGACATTTTTTGACAAGCTATGACGTTTGTGTACATTCAAGATGTACTAAATTAGAAATATTCTAACAAACATGAACAAGCTATGACATTTTTTGACAAGCTATGACGTTTGTGTACATTCAAGATGTACTAAATTAGAAATATTCTAACAAACATGAACAAGCTATGACATTTTTTGACAAGCTATGACGTTTGTGTACATTCAAGATGTACTAAATTAGAAATATTCTAACATACATGAACAAGCTATGACATTTTTTGACAAGCTATGAAGTTTGTGTACATTCAAGATGTACTAAATTAGAAATATTCTAACATACATGAACAAGCTATGACATTTTTTGACAAGCTATGACGTTTGTGTACATTCAAGATGTACTAAATTAGAAATATTCTAACAAACATGAACAAGCTATGACATTTTTTGACAAGCTATGACGTTTGTGTACATTCAAGATGTACTAAATTAGAAATATTCTAACATACATGAACAAGCTATGACATTTTTTGACAAGCTATGGCGTTTGTGTACATTCAAGATGTACTAAATTAGAAATATCCTAGCATACATGGATAATCCATGACATTTTTTGCAGATACCAAATTTGTAAAATTCAGTAAAGAAAAATTTGAGTTTCAATCAAATAAATCTTCTTGATTTCTCTGTAATCATATTCATAACATGAAATAATGCTAATGTATCTAAAAATGTATATTATCCATAATTCTTTGAGTGATTTCCAATTTATTTAAATATATTACAAGTACTATAATATTTCCTCTAAATTTAATAATGCATTTATAACTTCGACGTTATTACTTATAATATTGAATACTGTAAAATTTCTAAATATTTCATTAAATTGTTTTATGTAAAAATGGTTACAGTGTTTTGCGGTGGTTTAAATTAAAAAAAAATATAAGACGATTATATATAGGATTTATTCCTGTGTTTAACATAGCTACAATTTACATTTTAATCATTTGAAAATACCTAATTAAATATATTTTTATATGCTAAACATTCAACATTACAGCTCAATACAACTTCTAAATGCAAAATCCTTTCTTGTAGTAACATAAAAATATCAGAAAGAAAGATGTAGATAGTTGTTTATGTACATCTTTTGGGAAATATGAGCGTTTATTAATAAAGTACATATACAATATTATATGTTAAATAATTTTTTAAAATCTAAAATTTCTCAAAATCCTTCATTAAAAGGTCATCATATTTGTATCTTACTGAATTCATATAACGTTCCATCTAAATAAAAATCGATAGAAATTATTAACATCTTTACTCAATCTTATAAAGCAGTTAAATTACATATCTAAACATAATTGCTCATGCTTGTTAATTTTGACTTTAGTATATGAATTGATGCAATTTAAATCATGGTATTTAAAATACTATTTATTTTCTTGTTCTTATATTAGAAATTTAAGATTTATTCAAAAAATTAAATTTCTAAAATATATACATTTTGCCTAAATTGAATAATAATGCGATATAACTACTGTGAAAATATGAGAAGGTATTATTATAATTATTCATTCGAATTTATTTGTTGGTGAAATCTCAAATATTTTTTAAATATGTGATTTTAAGAGAAATAGGAACTGCTTTCGATTTTTCATGCGGCTCGAACATGACATCTGCAATTTTTTAAAATCTTCCCCCTTTTTCTTTCTTCTTAAAGACTGTATTTAACTTCCTATGAATTAGATATGAGATCAATGTTAAATTAGAGACGACTTCAATTATATGTAGGTTAGCCACATTAAAGAATAGAAATCACAAAGCATTGATTGCAGGACAGCTAAAATAAACACGTCATCATATGTAAAATTGCTCTTAATATAGATCTATACCTGCCTCATAAAATTTTGGTTTGATAAACTATAAATGAAATAGGTAATTTTCAATACTAACTGGCAGTAGCTATATATTTATTTAGCTTTTAGACAATGATAAAACAGATTTATTTATTTTCAGAAAACAGCAGGGCATTATATGCTTGGTCTTATGTTAAGTTTGTCTGAATTTTAAAGTATATAATCTTTTTAAGATAATTTGGAATTGCACATGCTTCAGAAAAATATCATTAAATGCAAAATATAAGGAAATAATGCATTCAACTACTACCACCAGTATGAAAGGCATGGAGAGTAGATTTTATTCAACTCAAAGATACTAAATTGATAACAATTTAATATACTGGCTACAGTTACAGTTTGCAAAACTCTTGAATTCCTGCAGGTTATCAACATTACATCTGTTATAATCATCGTCTGTCTATCGAATTCAATAGGACGTTTTCAATAAACAGAGGAGAATAAATATATGCTAGTTAAATATATTAGCGAATGATAAAGCATATTTAATGATTGAAAATTCATCCCAATGCTCCAACTCTGAATAATTTAATGATTGTTTGAATAGAAATATATTTATCAATAACTTTATCATAGAGGATATTTCCCCAATCATTTTCATTCATAATAGTTTCAGTTATCATCATTTCATTTATAATAATTATTGTCTATTTGTTCATGCTATTGGACTTTTTCACTAAACATTGATGTCGTACTTAGTTCCCCTTCTTAACTCCAGATGGCAGCACATTCACGTGTCTTGAAATTTATTCAGAAAATATTTTTTGTTTTGCTTGGCAGTCAAGAAGCGACGTTCACTTGGAGTGTGAGCGAAGAGTAGCGGAGGAAAAGCAGATAAAATTTATTTTAATGATCACTCGAGTTTCTCGTGAAATTAGCAGCTTATGAAGAAAATAATTTTTATTGTCTTTAAGAAATATTCGGAACCGTGATATGGCTTATCGAAAATTGCATAAAAATAAATGACTGGCTCGATGTGAATAAATGAATGACTAGTCAAGAAAACTGTTCCTGAATTTTCTTTCAGAGATTCTTCTATTGTTTGCAAACAGGAGCACAGAATATTCATCATAAAGGATCCAGGTACTTCATCATGAAAAAATATTTCCCAATAATCACCTATTCATATTAGTTGCCTATAGTAGTTTAGTAATTTATGGAATTGTTCTGCTTTATGTTTGCATCTCGAAAAAAATTCATGTCCTTGTTCCAATGCACCAAATTTTCCAGGACATTTTAAAAAAAAATCTGGTTGGCTGCCAAACTCTTTAAACCAAATACTATCGACAAATGAAAAGTGATTCTTATATGAAAACAACGATTTGAAAAGTGATTCTTGTGTGAAAACAACGATTTGAAAAGTGATTCTTGTATGAAAACAACGATTTGAAAAGTAATTCTTGTATGAAAACAATGATTTGAAAAGGGATTCTTATACGAAACAACTTTACAACGATTTGCAAAAATGATCATAAACAGGGAGTTACATTTTTGTAAATGAATCTGTCAAATGCCAGACATTGTAAAATTTCCACGCAAGATTTTTAAACAGGTTTGATGTACAATAAATGATTTCACTGAGGCTATATAAGAAAGATTTTGATCAATAAAGATAATGTATTTGAAATCTCTTAAAGATTTCTAATAGTGCATTATTTTTTTGCACTCAAACAGACAAATATTGGAACCAAGGGGGTACTATCTATGAGAAACTAGAAAATATTTCTTTCCAAATAAAATTAAATAGAAAGAAGAAGATTAAAATAAAAGAGATAAATAGAGTAAAAATTAATAGAAGAAGCATTTTAAGAACAAAAAGTTAAAGAGTAGTAAATTGAAGAAAAGGATATTAAATTCTGACCTTTTGTAGGCCAAACTGTTTAAATTAGAAGAAAAGTAGTAATCAAATATGCACTTAGGCGAATTTTTTGAAATTTTAATTTATAAAATAGCTAAACGAAATTTGGATTTTTTTCTACGATATCTTACTAAATTATTACAGTGCAAAATTATTCTGAAACATTTTTAAAATCTTAAAATTTTCTTTTTAATATTACATTTTTTTTTTTTTGTCGCACGAGTTTTTTCTTGAATTTTGATGATGTGCTTAGTTTTCAACAATATATATCTCATTATTGATATAGAAGTCAAACTATTTTCATTGTTCCATCTAATATTTATTCATGTGATTTTTTCATTATTAAATCTATGGTAAAATGAACTATTAAAAAGTATGGAGAAGTGTGAAGTTATAGTACTGCAGTAGTTAGCTGATAAATTATCTAGCTATAAATAGAGATATGATGGCGTGCAACTTGATTCTATTAGGTTGGTTCATACACAAAATAACTAGCACAAGTATAAGGTTAAAAAAAACAAAAAAAAACGTTGGTATCAGTCACAATTTGATGCTGAAAAGTGCATTAGCTTGCAGTTGTGAATATTGAGTTACATATAAAAGATTCAATTGAAAATTAACTGAATCGATGTTCTCGACGAGTTAAGTTATTACCGAAGGTGAATCGTTTTATTATTTATAACTTTATTTCAAATACAATTTTTAAAAAAAATAAAAGACACACATAGGAATATATCCAATTTTTTTCTTAAATAAGTAATATTCGCCCTATCGATGAGCACCTTAACTGCCATGGAGTCTTCGGTGACAGGCGGGGCTTTATAAATTATATTTTAACCCTTTCTAGGGCCGTGGGAAGTATCTTCCCGCCAAATTTATCAATCTTTGTATGAAATTATGTAGGTTGGCATAAGTTCTGACAAATTTTTATAGAAAGACAGAAACTTAGATGCGTCAGTTCTTTATCTTACACAATATGATGTGTCTTGATTTGGTACATAATTATTAATTAACCAAATTAATTAATTAATGAAATTAAATTGATCTAATAAGCTAAATAAATCCCTTTTCTTATTCTAATTTCAAGCCTAAAAATATTTTAACATAATATGACTAGAAAAAAATGGCCCTTTAAAGGGTTAAGAAATGCAATGTATCAATTGTCTCTTCATAAACACGTGTTCACCAAAGACTGTAAAAAATTACATTTAACTCAGAAAATTACCATTCATTCATTAGTCCCATCCAATGGGGTTTTCTTTTCTTTCAGATTTATATTTCTTATCCCCGTTTTATATTTCTTCGAAAAGAACACATAAGAGGTTCGATCCTACCACTTTTTGCTTTTTCTCTTCTCGTAAACATTGAATTCCTATTTGACACAAAAGGGGGGGGGGACACAAAATAAACCTTAAAAGTTTAGAAGAAAGAGTTAAGAAATGTCAACACCGAGGTACCTATTTTTCAACAACGGAACGAAAGGAAATAGTCCGAGTGAAAAATTCAATTCGATTCCTACCAGAAGGACATATTTCTTCTTCGGTGTCTCTAGATACTGACCCAACTTTTTAATACATCACTTTCCTCATTTCTTATTCGAAATTAATAAAGGAAAGTACTAATTTGTAATGTCGCTTGAACTTGCCGACAGTGAATTGCTGTTCATTCGTTTCTACAAAATGGGATGTTAGAATTCATTGCCGATAGTTAGGGCATCATCTTTGGTTCTGCTAACATTTGGTAAAATGATTTAACTGCTGAAATTGTTTTGGAATTTTTACCATTTCAGGACTTCAGATAATATTTTGAATTGTTTATAAAATATTTATCTTTGTAGCTTAAAAACTAAACAACATTTCCTGAGAAATCATTTTAGATGTCTCTCTCAACATATTTTATAATGGGCATTTTCTTTGGTCATTAAAAATAATACTGTAAGAATTTATTAAACAAGAATTTTGAGTTTAATAAACTCTTAAAGTGTTAAAGCATATTGAACTCAGTAATTAAAAGTTAAATATTTCTCTTAATTACTAAGATAATATTTTTACTCTTATTAATAAGAGTAAAATTAATCACTTAATGATCTCTTAACAATAGAATTACCAGATTTTCTAGATTGTTTGAAATGTTTTTTCACTGTTTTATTTTATTTTTTTTTATCAGAAGGCTTAATTTATAGAAATAAAAGTAAAATGACATAATTCATCCGTGTTTTACTTCTAACAGAGTTTTATTTTATATCTTTTATAATACAAATATATCGTGCTTTTATTATACCATATATTTATTAATGCAGATATCATTTTTCACTAAATGTATTCTGTAATAAATCGAATTTTATATTTTGCACTCTATTTATTATTTGTAATTAGACTACATTTTTTTATGTTGTTCTTTCTGAAACTGATAGGACGAATCAATAATTAGGAGGATTTAATATTTATCATAGATGAAGCATATTATAAGAAAATTTAACTTGGAAACCCAAAGGGATAAAATTCTGTAACTCGTCACATTGCTCATATTAAAAGATTATTAATGTATTTTCTAATAATAAATATGAATGTGTATAAACATGTGTATGTATTGGCACTCCACAATTCAGGTCATTTGATTTAGAGCTAACGACGTCGCTCATAAATATTTCGGAGATAATAGGAGGAAGATAATGTACACATTAGAGAAATTATTAAAATTTTGTGATATTTTTTGATAACTTTTGACTTTAACATCCTAAAATATAAAAGCACTAATTTTATTTTATATTTTATGTATAAAGAATAAAATTTTAATTAAAAATATTTTTATTGTAAAATTTTAAATTAATATTTATCATCAATTTTATTTCTAATATGTTGAATTAAGTTTAAAATATTTTTACCGACCGTACAAAATGTTTTTATTGTAATTTTTTAATTGTAAATTTTTAAATTATTATTAAATTTAATTGCAAAATTTTAAATTAATTTTTATTATCATATTTTAAATTTATTTTTAATATGTTGAAATAAGTTTAAAATCTTTTAACCGTATCTTTCAATGCTTAAAATATTTTTAAGAAATAGGCTTTAGGAAAGAAAAAAAAAAGTAACGTCCATAGTAAAGTTTAGAAAGGGGAAACTTTGACGAGTCAGTCATGGGATAACCTGCAACAAATGGATGTTAATTTATGAATAATTTAATGGGATGTAATTTATTTTTTTAATATTTAAATCGATCCGATTTGTGTAAAAAAGTGATTTTTCTACAATATACTGTTTTAAGGTAACAAAACGTTCAGCATTGTGGAAAATGGCGTTCGTCATGAAAACGTAACTGAAAAAAACAACTGTAAATTTGAAATTGATTCTATTAACTGCCTAACAGAATTTAACGTTTAAAAATAACGCTTTTCAATATATTTAAAAATAACGATTTCCAATATTCCTGGAAAATTATCTGATTATGAAATGAGTGAAATACATCTTTAAATGAGAAGTACTTTAATCAATATAAGAAACGTTCTACTATAATCGTTTACCTAATTTTACCAAACAAATTTTGTGCAATACATTTGTTTCTAAAAGCTAACATTAATTCTATCAATTACCTTCCCCTGCTAAAAACATTATTGTCAAATGCTGGAATTCTGTTGAAACAATTTAAATATTTTTTTTCTTATCAAAATTAATTTTATCACATAGGCATTAAAATTTCTGATTTTAGCGTCTAGTGCATGGCCACTTTATTATAGCTATTTACTAACTTTTTGGGAATAGTTGTCACAATTTTCAAGTTAATGTGTGGAGAAATATATTTACTTTACACCCTGTATGTGTAATGAGAAACTAATAAAAAAGAAGTAAAAAAAGAACCTGTAATGCATGCTTGTGATGATAAATAGTGAAGAAAACTTTTGATTTCCTCTGAATGATCTGATTACAAAAGTATTTTCCTAAAATTTTCACAAGATTAATTTGTCACTGTTAACTAGTAGTCATAGATTTGAGAAGAAATTGAAATTATTAGAAAAAAAATGTGTAATAATGCTTTTAATTATTTTTATTTTTCTCTGTTGCATCTAATATTAATTTTATTTCAAAAGCTCAATTTCCATATTTTGAGTAAAATCATATCTAATATCAAAGGTCTAATTTGAATTTTATGTTTGTTTTGATTGAAATTTATCTATAACTTTGATCTGAAAAATTTCTTAGGAATGGACACATCTCTCTTTTGATTCTCTATTTTTGTGAGGATACCTGAAGCATAATATGTGAGCAACATTGCCTTCAATCGACGGCAGATGTTTAAAAAAAAATGTAGAAAAATGCAAGATTTAATTGTCATTTACAATTCCAACCAGCTGCGCTATGAGGAGTGTCTGACCAAGGTTAATCAACCATTAGTTCTCTTTATCACAACTGAAAAATGCAAGATTGTTTAATTGTCATTTACAATTCCAACCAGCTGCGCTATCAGGAGTGTCTGAACAAGGTTAATCCCCCATTAGTTCTCTTTATCACAACTGAAAAATGATTGTTTAATTGTCATTAACAATTCCAACCAGCTGCGCTATGAGGAGTGTCTGACCAAGGTTAATCAACCATTAGTTCTCTTTATCACAACTGAAAAATGCAAGATTGTTTAATTGTCATTTACAATTCCAACCAGCTGCGCTATCAGGAGTGTCTGACCAAGGTTAATCAACTATTAGTTATCTTTATCACAATTGAAAAGATATAGCATTTGTAGAAATTATTTTCCGAATATCTTTACTGATCACTTTTTACATTTGTATAGATGGATTTGAAAACGATAAGGAAGTAAATATTATTAATTCTTTGATAAGGGAATGTGTGTTCTATGGAGAAAAAATATGTTGCATATTATTTTAATTATCTGAGCTGGGGAGTCCAAAAAAACAATTTTTGATCAATGGATTCAGAACAAAAAAAAGAGAAGAATTGCAACTAAAATTCACCCTATTTTATATAAAAGTTTTGATTTAATTAAAAGTGTTCAAATATATATCTAAATATGAACCAGGTCATTTTATATAATTAACTGACTGAAATAAGGTTCAGAATTTGAGGTTTAAATATATATACAAATTTTATAATCATTTTATATTATTTTCATTATATTCTCATTTATTTAAAGGAAAAAAATATATATTATTCTATTCATTGTATTCTATATATTCTATTTTATTTATTATATTTGAAACTAACATAACATATACTTTTTATTCAAAAATATTTTTAAAAATTAACTACTTATTGTCAATTTAAAAATAACCAACTTCTTTTTTTTTTCAGAAATTCAAAAACAACAACAAAATAAATTTAAAGAATCAACCGAAGTGAATAAAATACTAACGAAATAATTTATTTTCAGGCAAAATAATATTCTCTATTATATATGATCTTCATTAATTTTCTCACATATTGATTTCGACTAAATATCCATTAAGTGTACCATATCATTAATTTTAAACATACGAAGAATCGGAAGTGAAATTATTTCCAATGTTTACAATACACTCACTATTAGCTGAGAATTATGGAAACAGAAATATAATTAACACTCAGTTTAACACGTGAATGTTTAAATTTCCAGTTGTATTACACACGCATTTAAATTCTGTCTGTTTCTCATTTTCAAATAAATCAAATGTATTCGTTTTCTTAATACACGCTTCATGCAAAATCCATTCTTATGAGATAATTACATTATGAATATTTAAATTACCAAACGATTAGATCCTATAAAAATTCCGTCTCAAGTGTTAATTTCGACTGAAAAATGGTCATTAATGATTTTAGGAACAATAAACTTGAGTTCTCTTTCTATTCATTCACTGTACAACTATTGATAATATCGAATTTATGAACGTTGTTAAAGTTAAAATGAAACATTTTTCAGAGCTTTTGTATTTTAAAACCATAAATCTTCAATATCCCTGCGTTCTTATGTGTATGATATGATTTGTGTAAAGAAGTTACTCACGCAGGGTTAGGAAGAAAGAAGTTACTCACTTCAGAGAGCTCTAAAATGCGTTCTATTGATCCAAATAAGATACAATTTGAACTAAAGATTATTGAGATGATGCGCTTCACATTTATTAAATAATATATATATATATATATATATATATATATATATATATATATATATATATATATATATATATATATATATATATATATATATATATATATATATATATATAGTAAAACCATTCTCCGTTAGGTGGCGTTGTAATACACTAAAAACCATTTAGTATGGTTTATAATTGTTAAATAAAGTGAAATTAAAATTGTTCAATATGTCCTCCTTCATTTTCAACAACATGCTCTAATCGGAGAATCATATTTTCTATAGATTACTTTAGTGAATCTGCCGGAATATTAAGAATATGTCATTGAATGTTGTGCTTCAGATCTGGTAGAGATGATGGCCTTTGTAGGTCGATATTGTCCTTCAAATAACCTCACAACAAAAAGTCGCAAGGGGTGATATCCTGTGAGCGAGGAGGCCATGCTATTGGAAAATGACAACTGATAACTCGTGACTCTGTGAAATGCTGTATTAATAATTAGTTTACACGACGATCAATATGAGGTGGTGCATCATCCTGCATGAAATTGATGTCTTGAAGGCATCGATGATGTTGAAGAGTTGGGATTACAAAATCCCTCAGCATATCATGGTACCGTTGTCCTGTGACGGAACAGGTTTGGATTCCATTTGAAGTTATCTCTTCGAAGAAATACGGTTAAATGATAAATATAGCTGTAACACCACACCATATTGTCATTTTTTTAGGATGCAAAGGTTGTTACTGGATAAAGTGAGTGTTTTCCTCTGCCCAAATTCGACAGTTGTGGGTGTTAACTTGCCCATTGAGGCAAAAGTGGACCTCATCACTCCACAGAATATGCCATGGCCAAGTTGTGTCAACCACCATTCGAGCAAGGAATGGAAGTGCAAAAGTTTTACGGACCTCTAAGTCTCCGTTCTGCAACAGGTGCACAGACTTAGATAAAAATACAAAATCTGCCGTACGATTTTTTGTACAATTGAATACGGCATATTCAGAACAGGGGGAACAACTGGCAAACTCACACTATTATGAGGCGACTGACTGCTTGCTTCAACGAGCGCAGTCTCAACATTTTCGACGCTGTAAGCCGGGATTTTTTTTTCATCCTCTACCTGGAAGAAAGCCAAGTTGCTCAGATTTTTCAAATTTCTACACCATCTTGCATAGGGAACCTGGAGACATTGGACCTCTTCGTATCTGCTTCATACGATGAAATTCCTTTAGAGCTTCAAGGGAATTTTATTGGTTCTGGTAGAAAAAATTCACCAGTAGCGCTTTTACTTGCAACGTAGGTACGATGAACAGAGAAGAAACTTATGTTCGTGCAGAATCCGTCTTTTTTTATCCAAAGAAAAATGGAGATAGACATGCGCTGTAAAGCAAATTATGTTTCACATTTTCAATATATGCAAATAAATGCCATTTGTGTTACAGCGCCATCTATTGGTGAAATTTTGTACTAATTCTAACCCTGTACTTTCCAATAATAAATGTAAAGCCCTGTATAATAAATGTCTAACCCTGTAACCAATTAATAAATGTAAAGCGCATCTCTGAATAATCTGTAATTCAAATTTTATCTTATTTGGGCCAATAGAACACATTTTAGAGCCCTCTGAAGTGGGTAACTTATTTCTTGCTAACCCTGTACTTTCTAAAACTATTTAAAGACTTAAAATTAATCGATTTATGAGTATATATCATTAAAAACTACATCAGAATGTTTTAAAGTCTTTATTTATATTTCTGAGAACTAACTTATATTTAAAACTAAACGATTTTATAAGAATGCATTATTGATGTCAAAACTTCTCTGAAACTGTTAAAAAGAATTTTTATATCAATTGTATTATGTAAACTATTTCCGAGAAAGGAGCACAAAGTATTTAATATTTTATTTCAAACAATCTCTCTACGTATTTTAAATTCTAAATAATATAAAAATTCATAGTATACACAAAATATTTAAACAGAATATTGGATGAAATTATATTGAAAAATATATTTATGTAATAAAACTGCTATTGAAAAAAAGTGTAATTTGAAAAGAGTTCATCTTTTTCTAGAGTAAAAATTTTTTATTCAAAAGCTCTTTAGAGATTGTAAATTTGAGTATTTAATATATAAGCATAAGAACATCTTCAATTTTAAGGACTGTGTGATCTTCAGTTACGTATCTCCTACATTTAGTTTTCAATACTCTATATGGAAAACGTTCTTCGAAAAACTTTATTTTGAAAAGAACTATGAAGAGTTGAAAATGTTTATCTTCTCATATTCTAGAGTAAGTTGGAAAGATAAAAAAAGGATCACAAAATTGTTATTTGAAGACTTGCTAAACTATATTCACAAAAGCTGTTTTTGAAGGCTTCATGATAGTAGTTAGTTGGTTTTTCTTTTCTACTATTCATCTATTTTCAGGTTCTTTTCTAAACATAAATACTGTGCTGTATAGGTTTATATTTTAAAATTTCCTTTAAAAATACTTGTATAGTGATATTCCCTGAAAAAAATATTTAATTTTACAAATTCTTAATATAATGGAAGGATAATTCTATTCCACACACACACACACAAAGTAACAAGTAACAGGTAACAGGCATTAAAATCATTTGACTGAAAAATAAAGATGAGCATATGCCTTGAGTAAAAAATTGAATTCTATTTTAGTATGCTATTGTATCATTAAAAATCGGTGATGGAAAATTATATAATCATGTTTTAATCAACATTATAATAATTCGACTTCTAATCTACTGGAACTAGTAAATCATCTTTGTGGAGAATAATCTTTTCTTTTTTCAGCCTATTATTTTGAATAATTTCATATTTTTGAATTCATGTGCCTATCACTCAAATTTTGTAATTTGAAACATGAAATTAAATTTTATGAATAAATATTTGTGGATTATTTGGTAAAAAATTTCAGACAGATTTTTAGAATAAATAAAATATTTTGCTACAGAAAGCCAATTGGTTATTATTTTACTTTTAAAACTATATTATATCTATTTCAAATAATGTATATATTTTTATAAAAAATATCATATATTTCATTAAATTTCAATCGAATTGATATACAAAGATATTCTAGAAATATTAAGTATTTCTGGAATATAATATTAATAAAGTTAAGAAAGTATTCTTCTAGTGGAAGAAATTTGTGATTATAATACTTTTAAAGCTATATAATATATATTTCAAAGAATATTTAATTTATCTCCTGACGATACCTTATCTATCACATTCAGTTTCAATTCCGTTAAATAAAGAAAGGTTTTCTAGGTATATTAAATATTTCTGAAACTTGAAAATTATAGCATAAGTTCTGATTCTCTCTGAAATTTCTCATTAAAAACCAAGATATTAAATTCAAATTATAAAGAAAGTACTAAAAGGTAATTCATAATTTCAAAAATAAAACAAAATGAATCAATATTAGCGATATTATTCACAGAATATTTTATTGAAATATTGATTAGTATTGCAACAATAACAATTTTCAATATTACGTTTATTCGACAAACAATAATGATTATCATAGTTAAAAATTTTCTGATATTTTACAAATTACATTTATACTTATTTACGATACATTCAACATTCGTAATTTATATCTTATATCTTTATAGTTTAGCAATATTTCATTTCTATTACTTTTTGTTTAATTTGATTTTCTTAAAAATATATTTATAAATCTAAATCAAGAAGGTTTCATTAGTTATCATGATCGAATTGTCTGCATATAAAAACTTAATATGTCAGAAATTTTATTTTTCAATCAAATTTTATTTTTTTATGAATTGCTATTAATTTTTCTTGGGCTAAATATGTTTTGAAATTTGGTTTATCTTTTACAATTCTTTCAATATATCAAAGAATATTATTTTTCAAAAGCATTTATGCATGCAGAATATACTGTGTTTTTTTCTCCTATTTCAAAATATTTTTTTCTTTTAAATTTTAATATCACAAACGATGTTAATACATTTACTATTAATATTAATATTATCAAAACAGGCTTAAGAATAGTTAAACTAATCGACTTTAAAGAAAGTCTAGTTTTTGCTTTGTTTTTTCACTTTAATTTCATAATTTAAAAGAAAACTGATTACTTGTAGTACTGCTGATCATTTTGACGATTATCAGATCGGAAAATCATAATCTATGTCACCTAATTTGATCCCGAATGACAAACATCTCCCTCTTATATTTCTTTATTCCCTTTGGGTCTTCGTTGCTAATAAATTTGTATCCATTAAATAACAATTATGATTCCATTATTTTCTAGAAATCAGCGTACGATTATTGTCAATGCCTTATTCGAGAAAAAAAATGTCGCAATGTTATTATTTTTTAAACCTGGATATAAAGTTAAAAAGAAGGTTTTAATAAATGTGAGCGCTGGTTGAAATTTTAAATTTAGTTTTATAAAATGTTACCAAAACTTTATAATTTACACTTATGCAAATATAATTAAATTAAAAAGAAGTAAAATACAATACATATTTTATAAACATCCTAATATTTTTCATTCTATTTTATAATATTTATTTTTGTGCTATGTTTGTTATGTTGTTTGTTCTCGTGATTGAAAAATGAAAATGTCCAATTTCCTAATTGTAGTTTGATACTGTTTTTCGTAATGTAAAGCACGCTTAAACTATAATTTGGGATCTCATATCCACATAACATTCAGGAACACTCACATTAAAATTAATCTCTGAAATCGGATTGAAACAAATAGTGGTATACTAGAAAAAAAATTATTGTCAAATGCAAAATTTGAAAGAAAAGATAAATATATATATATATATATTCCAATGCCATCCGTATGCTCACCTAGAAACAATTTTGGGATCTAAATACAAACTGATAAAATGAAAATTAATTATTATTTATCATCTTATTTTCTATTCGCACAAGTAAAATGAAAATAGACGCAATAACAAATGTTGGAAGAAATGAAGGTGAAACAGCATTACAATTCATTTTTAGATAATTCTTATAATAAAAGTTTTCAAATAATATTTGTGTGAAATTGAGTGTTTATCTAAATAATATGATTTTAATCAAGCCGACAAAGTTGTTTTCTAATTGAATTACTATTTTATTAATTAATAGCAATGAAATTCATAAATATCATTAACTTTTCCCTTTCATTAGTTCATTATATAACTACGAAGGAATGTGATTTTCTCACTTTCTCGAGTAATTACTATTGATTTGATCGTAACAGTTATTATTACTCATAAAAATTAATATTCCTCGTTACAAAATACGAGAAACTGTTTCAGGAGAATAAGACCGTCTATAATTAATTTTAATTCCCAGGTAATTTCAGTAACGGCTTCTGTATGAAACCCTTAGACAATTGCAGCCATCATCTAGAAATTTTACGTTTTACGCCGCAGGGAAATTATCAGACCAATAAACGATGAAATGAGAAAGTAATATTTATAATTGCATGAGACTTAGAATTTGACTTGGACCTCCTTTCCAAAAATGTAAGTTTATTATCAATTATATGATTTTGGCTCAGACTTGCAGTGCTTATTTCTTTCAAATTTTATTATACATAAAAAAAAATGTTTTTAGGACATTGTATGTTATGAATGAAATTTTAAGACGAAGGTAGAAAAATGCAATGGTACTTATTTTGTTTTATTGAAATACATTTCATGCATAATATGTTGTAATGAACGAATTATTTCGATTACTTTTAAGATTTTAAGATTAAGACTTACAACAAAATATTTTATTTATTTATCAACTGACTTAAAACAAAAATGATAATTCTTAATCTTTTATTTAACAAAACAAAGAATTTGATAAACCGAAGATGACTTTGAAACACATAATATTAATTATCACTTAATTTAAAAGATAAATAACAAATTTAGCAACTTAAGTCATTAATTTAATAGATTGCTTATAATTCATCAGTTTTCTACTACATTTTTATATTAAATGTTTTACACGAAGATATCAGAAAGAATGCAATTCATCATCTTGCACTTGATGTAAAATGTCTTATGCCCGGTTAATTAATAAGCGTCATAAACATTCACTGAGTTAAAATAGATTATTGGAGAATATTAAGAAATAATAAAAGAATCGTGATAATAATTTTTTCCTAGGATTTATTTATGGCTTTACACATGCCATACTTTATTTCTTTTGAAAATCGGCTTATTATTTAATAAACGGATGTGAGCAAAATTGTTCTTTACTTGTTCTTTATTTTATTTTATTTATTTATTTTTATTTATTTATTTTTGCAAAAGATAATTTAGTTTCAGATGCTGACATGTACTCGTTTCAAATGTATTCTACACTTTCAGTACTTTCAGGTTTCAAAGGAAGTAACAATATTTATTTTGCATCAATCTAATTTCATTAATAGTCTAAAAGATAAAAAAAATTCTGATAAGATATTTTATGCTGTTGCTAAAATTTTTATTCATTATAATTAATTATACATTTAGTTTCATTTTGAAAAAAATTAATAATTAAATTTATCCTTAAAATAAGTAAATTAAATCACTAAAATTTTAATTTATGATAAATTTCATCTATTCTATAATAATATATTACATTATTTTCGTTCGAGTACTACTTTCTCTCAAATAATTTTTATTTATACTTTCTCTCTATATATGAACAACTTATGTCATTTAATCTTCTTTTTCTTAATATTATTTTTTCAAATAAACCCACCGACCTCTGCAGTCACAGTCACCCTGATTTCGAGGTGTAAATTTGCCAGATCCAATCCAGTCGAATATTTGGAAGGGATTCAAGTTGTCCACTGAAATTAGTTTTGCCATTAATAAGACAAGGGAGCCTAATGAAGATATTAGTATGATATAGAGGCAGCAGAATATGAATTTATCTCTTAAAGATGTTAAACAAGGTAAAATAGCTTCACCATTTCGTTCCTTCACATCTTACTTTTTCTAACTTTCTCCATTTCTTTTATGATCGTGTCTTTATAGAATCTATTCAGATTTTGCCATATACTTGCCACGTTTAGACAGGTATGGCTTTTGCGCCAATAAAACAATTAATTTGAGCCAATAAATCAATCTATCATTCAACTTTTTGGTGTGAAGGCAAGAATAGGACACTAGTAATCGTAAAACGTAATTTACATAATCACCTAGGTTTTCTAGCTTTACATATCTGTTAAGATTATATTTGATAGTTTTAGTTTAGAGAGCTAAAACAGAACAATACAGCTTAGATAGCAATTTGTCTTGGATAATAAAACAAAATAATAGTACAAATAAAACACAACGAGTATCTGATTTGATCAAAATAATTTTAGAATACCTGAAGTCCCATATCCTATAACATTACCATGATTAAGATAAAAAAAATTTTATGCACTCTATAGGAAATCAAGTTAAAGAATCTTTATAAACAATACTTCTGAAATGTATTAATTGGGAAGAATTATGAGAAGACAATCAGAAACAGATACAAAAAAGTGCTAGAAGATATCTTAGATGCGACATAAATTTAAATAAAATTGCCAAGAACAAAATTAAGAGAATATTTATAGTAAAACGGAAATATGAAAAATAATAAAATAATTGTAAAAGAACATATCCGTAAGATTTGCTGTTAATAAATCCACGAGTCGTGTTTGGGTTTCAAAAAGAAACAAAAAATCTTAAGCCGATTTTGATATACAAGTGTAACCTTGATTTTTATATTTGATTTAGTTCTGAATATTATAGCTTCACATCTTTTTTGTCAATATGTAAATTCTTGCTTTCATTTTAGCTTTTTATGCAATTATTTTTATATTTATTGAATTATTTGAAATATAAATGAGTGAGTTTTATTTATGAAAACTATGGTCTACTTTTTTATCGTGTTTCACTGCCTCTGTCATTTAATCTAAAACACTAAAGTGAAATAAACTCAGTTGAAAAGAATTTAAATTGAGAAATAACAAAATGGCAGGATTTATTTCCTTAATAAAAAATGTTTCTGATTAAAAAAATTGAACTTAAAATTCAGAAATTAAAACGATATTACTTTTTTTAACTTTAAAGAGGGTACAAATAGTATATCATTTCAACTATTCTATAAATCTCACAATTTTAGTTTGAAATAAGTGTGGCATTATTCTTAGGTAAAAGATTATATCAACTTATTTTCGTTTTGATTATAAACAGATTCTTGGTTTATAATTTATTTATTTTGAAAATGTTACTTTTTATAATAAATACTGATAATAATTAAGATAAAAATTTATCTTAGTCATTAATACCTGTCAATCGTTTTGAAATAATTTTTTTATAATAAAAGGCATTTTTCTATTATATCGAAAAATAATTTATTATACGATGTAATTTTAGTGCAATTTTGAAATACCTTTATTAAGAATCCAAATATTAAAATAAAGATATTTTTAAAATGTAAAAAATTCATTAGCTTTACGCATTGTGGTTCCACATATTAAAATGATATAAACGAATATTTAAAAAAAACTCATAAAAGTTTTAATTGTTTCCGAACAATTTAAATATTAAGAAAATAATTTTCTGCCTTCAAATAATTTTACTATTTTATTTTAAATCTAAACATTAGCCGGACTTAAAAATCAGTTTTGATATTTTTTTCTTTTACTCCATTGTCTGAACAGTATGAAATTGGCGGCATGTTTTTTATCTGAATCTAAAGGAGTATTTGGAATTTTAATAACAAAAAACTTCCCTAATAAAGCAAAAAACATTTTTTTTTATCAGAATGTTTGTGCTTGCTGGAAATTTCAAAGAGAGTAACCAAAGTAATCAAAGTAATTCAAAAAGAGTAATCCAATAAGACATGTTTCTGTGTGAGAAGAACAAAGCAATTGCCATTTTTGTTTACTTTTTTCATAAATCTTCGTTATAAAGGCAGCTATAGAAACAGTCCTGATTGATTAAGCAAGCAATTTATGCGGTTGCATCGAATCTCTTTTTGACTGGGCAACTGCAAAATTAAATAAGTGATTTTAATCTTTAGTTTTTTCCCCCCTGCAAACCAAGTTGCTAGTTTACTACTCACACAACAGCGAATTATAATTTCATTTATTGATTATAAAGCAAAATTAACTTTATGAACGTATTTGTTTTTCTGAAATTTCTTCATTCTGTATTTAAAGAAGTCTAGAATATTGTTCTGCAATAACCTTACATATGTAGAGAAGAGATAAAATTTTTTTGATAATTTATGTGTGGTCAGAAACGGGGAATAGTTTCTAAAAATTAAAACATCATTTTGACAGAAAAAATATTAATTTAGACATTAATTAAAATTAATGAATTTTATAACGCATTTTTTAGAGTTTTCAAAATTTCCTTGGCTTATACTTAAGGTGTACGTACGCACTTGAAGAATATTTTTTTAATTTTAAATTTAAAAATCCAGTTTTTTCACAGTAGGTTATTATGTATGTTTAAACTCATTTCAGTGAGTAAAAGCCATATTACACTAATTATTAATTAATTAAATAATATTTAATGAGCTAATTAGCCTATTTTTTGAAACAAGATATCTTAAATTCTAATTTGTACAGACACACAATTCTAGCTGGAAATTATGCCTAATATGAGTCTTCATGCTGTCTGCCTCAATCAAGTTATAAAAATATATAGTTTTTTTTAACCATTTTTTTCATCAACGATGAATAGAAAAAGCGAGATTTTTTCTGTAATTTTAACTTTTAAACAACTATTAAAAATTTATTTCTATAAATATAACTTTGATTGAGACACAAAACATCCTCTATTTCATACATATTATTTTGATATATAAATAACTGTATTTGGTTCATTTCTTGTTGAGTTATTATTGTTTGAATGAAGCAACATAGTGGAAAAATATCATTCTTCATAAAATGAGTTTTAAAAACACCGTAACTAGAGTTTTCAATGAAAGCACTTCAAGAAAAATAATTATAACTCAAGAAATATTTGGAATATTGGCAACATCTTGGTATCGTTTGAAAGCTAAGGAATCAGAGAACATTATTAAGCAATACAAAAATATTCGATATTTTGAACGATTTTCGAAGTGTCAAGTGTGTACATACACCTTAACAAAATTCTTAACTTTTGAACAGATATTCCTTCTATATTGATGTGAAAGGTTTCCCTTATTTCTCAGACAAACTGCTATGAAATAAAAAAAAAATAAAACATGTGAAAAATTTACTAAGCACAATTAAATAATCACTTCTTTTATTTAAAAAGGAATGGGAAATTAAAGGAGTCAAGAATAAAAGAAATAATAAATGACCAGTATGATTGACCTGAAAATAAAATAAATGAAAATGTCAATATTCTAACTGGAATATTTGAATTTTTAAAACAAAACTGTAGAAACAATCTGGAAATAAGAAGCCATTTGAAATTTAGACATCATAAGCAAGAAATCAGTTTTTTCAATTTTTATATTTTCATTTTCCCGTTGCAATCCGAGAAAATATATTTTGATCATAATCAATCATAAAAATTTGAGTAAAATCTTTCAACCAAATCTTATGATTTTAGTAGGTTATTTTTTTTTCTTGGTAACACGTCGGTCTCTTCTTCGAAACCCAGCTGGACAGAGTTAAAATACTCAGCCATTTGGGAACTCGAGTGCGAAATTTAATGATTTCAGACCAACTTAAGGTATCCGAACACGTTGAAAAGGTCAATTTTCGCCAAAAATAACATTTTTATAAAATCTTTTTATTGGATAGATTAGTCTTTGAGCTATCCAAAACAGGTTTACTTTTATCTCTACGTTAATTAGAAGTCCATATATTCGTATTTTCGTAAACCGGAAGTGGATATTTACATAAACGGAAGTGCCGATTTAAAAGAACAAAAACATGTTAAAAATTTGTATAAACACAAATTTAGTTTTAAATACTGAAAATATTTTGCACGGCGAAATACAAATTGCGAATGAGACGCCAAAATGCCAATCAACGGTGTTTTGTGGAAATTTGTACCTAAAGATGTCTTTTTTGAGCCTCCGAACCTTCAGATTAGGGGCATTTATGTCTGTAATATATTTTATGAAGGTTTTTGTAGGATTACTGAATATCCTTAAGGTTATTGGAGTGTATCCTAGTGCAAATGAAGTTAGAGCATTTGCTGAACTTGACAAAGACAGAATAAATGAATCTGGGCGGCATTCACTGCCAAATGCAAAATATCCCAGAAAAAAAATGAAGTGATTAAAAAATGTAAATTATTAAAAGCTGAGGAGGAAGAAGGTATAACCTATAAATGTGGAGAATTTAAATCATGTGCACACATAATTTATTATTAAAATATGTTACTGTATACTTTAAATGCACTTTTCTCAAAATTGATTTTTACTTATTTTTTGCTCACTTCAAAACAAATGTCTCAAAATATAATTATTGTACTACAATGTAATTTGGTCGATTTTGTGTTTATACTATTTTCTAGGGAATGAACTAAAAGAATTTAGATTGAGAGAATAGTTTTTAATTTACAGCCTATTGTTTGAATAATAACGTCATAAATTTACTAAAAATTTCATGATAAATCTTCGGCTGGTTCTAAAATTTTAATTTTTTGTTATAACCATAAGATTGTAGTTCATTCCCTTGAGAAAATTATATAGTTTATTTTGGTATAAGTTTTGTTTTGATGAGAGTAATAGTATTTGGTGTAGTCAATTTGAAGTGTTTAAAGAATTTGTTTAAATTTATACTATTAAATGCTGATTTTCAAAAAGTTTTAATGTTTCTTTCAAATATTGACATCCTATTACTAATTTTGAATAGTCTTAAAAGCAGAAATATGGTTAAAATATATATACGCTATGTTTTTCTAAAAAAGGGGCTCCCAACGTGTTCGGATACCTGAAGTTGCAGGTATAGAAATGGTCATTTCTTATATAATATCACTATATTTTCCTTATATAATATCTTAGTACGTTATAGCTGAAGTTATTTTGAGTGTGTATTTGGGGATCAAACTGATTAAATTTTTCTATTTAATACCCATCTGACAAAAGTTAGTTATTTTCGAAATTGTAACATTGCGTTATCGGAACTCCTGAAGCAAATTTTACATTATCCTTTACAAAGTATAGAGAAAGTACTTTCTTGTATTTGTAGTATAAAGAAAGTATAGTGATCGTCAAAAATTTGAACTCGATATTTTGGAGAATCTCTACATCTAAAGACTCCCTGAGTTCGAAAATTACATTTTAGGTAAACTTCCGTCTATCTGTCTATTACAAAGTTAACTCAAAACCGATTTAAGATAAGTGTTTGAAATTTGATATACAGTCTTTACATTAAATTTGTAAATTTCTATCAAATTTTGAATAAAATATGTTCCGTTTGTCTGACTGTTCGAATATAAGTTAACACTAAAATTACAAAACGAAGACAGCCAGATAAATGAAGTTTGGTCAAAAGATTTAACATCTATGGAGTGTATATCTGATAATTTTGAGCCAAATTGAACTATTGGTTGATTGCCACTCGGTCTGTACTTTCAAAAACATGTAAACGCTCTAATTACAAATCTCAAAAACTAAAATATATCCCTTTTGGTATGTGATTTATGAGACAAATGTAGTTCTGTGCCAATTTTTTGTTTGAATGAGTTGGAAAAAACGTGCCTAAAATACAATTTCCATTTTTGAATACTGTGACACATGCCAGACATCAATCGCCAAATAACTCACGAAGGATGACTTGATAGATTCAATAAAAATTCTAAATGCAAGCGAAAAGTTAAAATTTCGCAATTATTGGATGCCAATGCTCTGTTAGGCATTCTCTGGCATATATGCCTGGCTCTTTATTAGAGAGCGTGAGAGAATGTTTTGGGAATCCACTCATGCTGATTTAATTTATAGAGAATCTGAAGCAGCAAGCACCAAATGTGAAAACGGATGCATCACCTTTGCTATATATTTTCAATTCTTATCAACTGAAGGAATTTTGGGTTCAAGTAGTAGTAAAGTGGAACAATGCGGTGATTGAAATAGTAACTCATTTGTTTGGACACCTTTTTTTATCCTAACTCGAACTTTTTTTATATTATCCATAAATTTATCAAGCAGAACTATAATGTCACCTTCTAACAATTTTGTGCGAAATAGAAGCAAATTTTTTTTTCTTTTATCTAGCTTTTAGTTTTAGAAAGTTTCGTTTTGCTCTTTGCAAATAATCCCGCACAAGAAAGATTTATGATGTACAAAAAATTCGATTAATCTGTTCGACTATTTTTATTTTTTTTTCTAAGATTTATTTTCATACCAGAATGTCCACTAATGGTATTTTCATGAGCTTCGAAATAGTATTTGGTATTCTAAACTTATTCCATCTATATGATAATTTAATGCTAGGAAATTCTACATATAGCTATCTGGGTAAATCTAATAATTTTATTGCCCAGGAATATGTAAACAAATTCTTTTTAATGAAACGGTGCAAGGTGTTCTAGGTATTTTTTCAGTGAGAAAGAAAATGTTGAAAAGGATTGATTATATGAGTTTGAGTTCTATTTAAATTCCTTGGAATTTGCATGAATACCTACAAAATCTTGTGTTTCTTTGACGATACGTTTTGTCGACGCTTTTACGAATTTTCTTTATATTTTTATGAACGATGGCCTTATATTCTTTCACGATGGATGCTTAATCAGGTTCTTATTAATTAAAAATCAACTAATTTTAGGAAATAATCCAGAATGCCTATTTTGGATAAGTGTAAATTAATGTCACAGAATAATTTTAATTTCTTATCAGAAATTATTCCAATTTCACTTTAGAATAAATAAGTTTTATCAATCTATCTCTACCTGTAATAATAAATCAAAATTAACAGTGGAAAAACAGAACTTGCAAACAACACAGCGCATATTAACATACTCGATACGGATGAAATCAATACGGTTCTCAAAGAAAAATATTACATTTTCTACAGAAAATATAGAGCTATTAAGGTAATAAATGACATTGTCTTCATACCAAGTGTTAGAACAGATCAATGATATGCAGATGAAAAAATGATATAAATATGCGTTACAAGATAAATAATAATAAAATTACACTGTACAAAGGATTTTTTTATTTTAAATCCGATTTAACTCCGATTTTCATTTTATTTACTATTTTTGTTGTTATATTTTTATTTTTACTCTTTATCTTTTCCTCGTATATTATTTTATCTCTCTCTCTCTCTCTCTATATATATATATATATATATATATATATATATATATATATATTAATT
The DNA here is from genome assembly GCF_947563725.1 of Argiope bruennichi. Classification (NCBI taxonomy): domain Eukaryota; kingdom Metazoa; phylum Arthropoda; class Arachnida; order Araneae; family Araneidae; genus Argiope; species Argiope bruennichi. Next base: position 96,171,867 of record NC_079160.1, read on the forward strand.
ATACAAAAATTGAAATTGAATTGAAATTTGAGAGGCAGTTGCAGTGACTCCATGTCTTGCGTCCGACTACTTATCGGATCTCTATTCCGAAATATGTCGGCATGGAAAAAGAATGTTATTGAAGGAAATATTAATTTTATGAGATCATGACATGGTCTAATTAAAGGGTCTGATAATAAAATTAGTTTTTGTTTATCTAAATGTATTTTTTATTTCTGATAAAATTTCAAATTTAATTTGTGCGGTTAATTGAGTTAGTAAGTCGATACGAACAATTTAGTTTTGTTTGTGGGAAGGGGAAAAAAGATAACAGGAATTTATGCTAAACTTATATTCGATTATTTTAGCTGATATTTGGTTTAATATTAAAAGGACTGTATGTTTGTAATATCTATGGCGCACATCAACTTGTTTCTGGTTGAAAATATGTTTTGCCTTAGTTACAGATAATTGTCCTTGCTTATTTTATTTGTATAAAATGGGCACTGAATTTACGAATTTCTAAAACAACTATTGGTAATTTATAATCCTAGACAAATCGGAGTCACTAAGCATTGTTAGCTTGGAAATGCTTATCAAAAACGGTGGATATGTTGCATGACATAACTAGTACCCAAAGTCTTTCAGAATGCTATAGGCCAAAACGCGATGCAGATTCGGCTGTACTAGCTCTTCTGTTTTACCAAACAAGTCATTTATTACAAGAGAGAGATAGTCTTCAATCTTCTGAAAATTCATTTGTAAGTAGGGAAAAGCCCCAAAGCTTCACCAAAAGCGCAGTATAGTAGTTACATGGTTAATATTGAACGAACAATTTGAGAGATCATGTCTTAGGATTAAATTTATTGCTTTCTAGTTGAAAAAGGTGCAAATTACTTGAAGTTCATGTTTTAAGCGTTATAACAAATATCTGAAGGGAAACTCATTTCAATATCGATGCCATTTTCTATGTGAAACCAGAGTGATTTTCTCCTCATCGTATAATATCATATAACAATTCCTAATCTCTTAAACGTGCATTGATGTCCTGCAAGTCTGAAATATTTCTCCAACATCAAAAGTACCGAACAATCATGTTTTGGAATTTACTCGACAAAGTATATAAATTTATTTTTGTATATAAATTACATTAATGAATTGGAAGATTTGGTTATACCCATTGCAAGTTCTACAAATTATGTCTGGAACATTCTCGGTATCTTAAAGATCTAGAAATGCACCAGCGTTTGGAAAACATACACAATTTCTTGAATGAAGATAAAAAAAGAAATCAAAACGTATGTACAAAAATATATATTTGCAACATATACTGTCCTGTGGCCTGAATATTCCTACATTTCTCTAAGTAAAAAGAGAAAAAAATGTCGGCATTATTAGCGATTTTCGGATAATGGGATTTATTTCGAAGTGGTGTAATGCAGAATTGTAGTTTGAGTGATGATGATCTTTTCAGTAATTCATAAATTATGAATAAATGATTGGGATCGTTATTAATTAATGAAAGACATTTAAAAGTAGAGTGAAAAAGAGTCAGCCAATTCTAATATTTCAGTACCTTAGTGTGATATTTGAGGATGACCCTTTCATAAAAAGACGTCTAACATCAGAACGAAATTTATATAGTTATAAAATGGTGTTCAAAAGCTGCTTAATCAGAAAAATATGAATTGAAAAGAACCCATCGAATATTCTTGCATGTAAATTATAAACGTTTATACTACAGATTAAAAATTAAAGTAAAAATTCTGTTTCCGAATGTCCAAAAATCCAATTAAAGCAAATATTTATCTTAAATTTAATACAACAAAAATTCGGTTTTGAAAGACTCAAAGGAACAATAAATTTAGTTTCAATTTCATCAGATAAATAAATGTATTGTTGTATTGTATATGAAAGTAATTTTTAAAAATATATACTTAAATGTAGAAAAAAAGTTTTAGAAAATGGAAGTAAAATATCATTTAAAAGATAAAATTTCAAGTTTTAATCTAGAATAAAAATCAAATTCATGAGATTATATTTTAAAATGCATAAATAAAAAGGATTAAAAACAAATAGGTATCATTGATTAAAATGTAATTTAATTATAAATTAAATATTATTTTATTTTACTTTTGAAATTAGAAATATTGACATTTGCCTTTCACTTGCCATAAAAACCATATGTAAAATTCTATAAAAATGGATAAAAATTGCAAATTTGCATGAAAAATTTATAAACACGCTTTCGTTTTTTCATAAATATAGATAGCGTATTTTCAATTAGCAAAATAATTAAATTAATTTTGACATATTATAATTTTTTCATGATTTTGTTTTTATTTTTTGTATTTTTGTTTTCATCTATACATATACAATATCTTGATAATAATTGTGTATATATTTTATGTACACATTTATACAATTAATTTCCTGATTTCTTGAAAGAAGAAAACCATTTTTTTCTCAATATTAATATCTTTGATGCTCTAAAGCAACTTATTTCTATTGATAATTCAATTCTTATTTGCAAATTCAATCAAAGTAATTTAATTTTTACATTCGAATAATAATTTATAATTAAAAAAAAAAGAAAATAGTGATTTAATTTTAAAAACATCTTTACAAAAAAAATCTCTTTTTTTTTTCTTTTGCATGCTTTATCACTATGAATGTGAAATTCCATTTAAGGATTTCCCTCCAAGAATTAATCAGAAAATGGAACGAGGTACGTAAAGAAAATTAGAACAGAAAAAAAGGGGGAGGCAGGGAAAACACTTCGAGCTTTTATGTTTCCTTTCTGTTCTATTATGATTCAATCTTGCGTAAATTTAATCGATCTTTTCGCGTTTTCTTTTGATACATTTTTTGTTGCATCTCTCCGGAAAAATTACTAAGGCTTTAAGAAAGATTAAACAACACAGAAATTAAAAAAAAGAAAAAAAAATGTTTCCTTTTCGAATGAATACGAAAGTTCGAAATTTTCTCTTAAATACGCACTCAATGTGATGTGCCGAAAAAGAAAATTAGAACAGAAAAAAAGGGGGAGGCAGGGGAAACACTTCGAGCTTTTATGTTTCCTTTCTGTTCTATTATGATTCAATCTTGCGTAAATTTAATCGATCTTTTCGCGTTTTCTTTTGATACATTTTTTGTTGCATCTCTCCGGAGAAATTACTAAGGCTTTATGAAAGATTAAACACAGAAATTAAAAAAAAGAAAAAAAATGTTTCCTTTTCGAATGAATACGAAAGTTCGGAATTTTCTCTTAAATACGCACTCAATGTGATGTGCCGAAAAAGAAAATTAGAACAGAAAAAAAGGGGGAGGCAGGGGAAACACTTCGAGCTTTTATGTTTCCTTTCTGTTCTATTATGATTCAATCTTGCGTAAATTTAATCGATCTTTTCGCGTTTTCTTTTGATACATTTTTTGTTGCATCTCTCCGGAGAAATTACTAAGGCTTTATGAAAGATTAAACAACACAGAAATTAAAAAAAGAAAAAAAATGTTTCCTTTTCGAATGAATACGAAAGTTCGAAATTTTCTCTTAAATACGCACTCAATGTGATGTGCCGAAAAAGAAAATTAGAACAGAAAAAAAGGGGGAGGCAGGGGAAACACTTCGAGCTTTTATGTTTCCTTTCTGCTCTATTATGATTCAATCTTGCGTAAATTTAATCGATCTTTCCGCGTTTTCTGTTGATACATTTTTTGTGGCATCTCTCCGGAGAAATTAAAGGCTTTATGAAAAATTAAACAACACAGAAATTAAAAAAAAAGAAAAAAAATGCTTTCTTTTCGAATGAATAGGAAAGTTCGAAATTTTGCTCTTAAATACGCACTTAGTGTGATATGCCGAATCTTTTCTTGAACGATTTCTTTCTTCATTTGCAAGAAAGTGAAAAAAAAATGTGCTTGCGTGTTGAAGGGAGAAACATACAAAAGAAGATGCTCTTGTGGTATCGGGAAAAAAAAGAGTTGAGCAAATAAGCAAATATTATTTTTCTTCTTTGGCAAGATTGTCCACATTTATCTTCTTTTGCGCTTTTCTTGCATTTTTCATTCATTTGTACGCATTCAAGATGTACTTAAAAACGAATATTCTAAGATAAATGAACTATTGTACATGCCAAATTTGTAAAATTCAATGAAGAAAAAATATGAGTTTGCGTCACTTAAAACTTCATAATCTCTTTAATAATATTTAGAACATGAAATAATGCTTTTTACATAATGATTCGCAATACTAATATACATAAAAATCTATATTTTCAATAATTTTTCAGCAATTTCTAATTTATTTAAATATATTTAAGGTTCTATAAAAGATACTCGTATTTTAAATAATGGGTTTCTACCTTCAATTTTATAACATAAGGTAGTAAATACTTTAAAGAACCCTAACTATTTCCTTAATTTGTTTTATTTATAGATTCTTGTTTTTTAAAAAAATGCTACGGCGGTTTTAACTGTTTAAATAAAACAATAACAACAATATTAGAACATTTCATAAAGAATGAAAATGTATATTTAAAACAGCGACAATGTTCACTTAATGTTTTGTAAGTACCTAATTAAATGTATTTTTATATATTAAACATTCTCTATTACAACTCAATGCAACTCCTAAATGAAAACTCCTTTCTTATAATAATATTAAAATGTCAGAAAGAAAGATGTAAATGGATGCTTATTTACTTATTGTAGGAATTATAAGTATTTATTAATAAAGTTCATATAGCATCATGTTTTAAATAATTTTAAAAACTTACTTTTCTCAAAACCCCTTATCAAAAAGATATCATAATTGTATCTTATTGAATTCTTTTAACTTTACATCTAAATAAAGACAATAGAAATTTTTAACATCCCATCTTATAAAATAAATAATTTACATAATTATAACGGCTCAATTTTGTAATTATATCTTTTAGTGTACGATTGACGTAATTTAAATAATTGTATGTAAATTGCTATCAAGTTTCGCCCTCTTATATTAGATAGTTAAGATTTATTCAATAAATTAAATTACTAAACGATCTGTATTTTGCATAATTTGCATAAAAATGCAATATAATGATTGCTAAAATATGTTAAGTAAACTTTATGATCATTGATTCTATTTTATTTATAGATGGAATATCAGATATTTCCTTAAATATATGAGGAGAGGTAGGTAAGAGAAATAGGTAAATCCATTCAAGTTTTCATACAGAAAAAAATTAAGAATTATGTCTAATTTTATGTGAAATATACTAAGACAAAAATGATTTCAATTACATGTATAGTAGCCACATGAACGAATAGAAATCCTAAACCATTGGTTATATGATAGCTAAAATATACACGTGCACAAATGTAAAATTGTTTTTGATATAAATCTGTATTAGTCATAAAATTTTTGTTTGATCTGTTATAGCTAAAATAAATAAATTTCAATACCAACCAGTAATGTTTATATATTAATTTAACTTTAATTGTGATAAAAAAGAGTTTTATTAATTCCAGAAAACGGCAAACATCATTAGCTTTCCTTATGATAGATTTAAAATGTGCAATTTTTTACAAGATAATTGGGAATTGCATTTGCTTTATAAAAATATCATTAAATGCAGAAGATAATGGAATGGCGTATTAAACTACTACTACTAGTGACAAAGAAAGGGAGAGCAAATATTATCATACTCAAAGATAATTGATTGATAACACAATATTCTGGCTACAGTTACTGTTTGGGAAATACTTGAAATCCTGCAGGTTATCAATCTTACGTCTGTTATAATAAATGTCTCTCTACTGATTAAATTGGACTGTTTTCATTTTAATAGAGAAATTAAATGAATGTATGCATGCTAAATATATTAGCAAATGATAATGCTTATGAAACGTCTGAAAAACCATACCTTTTGCATGCTTTCTAGAAAACTACCAGTTTCCTTAAGCTTCAAACTATAGCTTGCAGAGCATCTTAAATTCTTAAAACTAAAATAATACTCCAAGCAATTTAGAATTTCATCGACTTGTTTATTCTTTCAACATAACAGCGTATCTTACAAACATTGCCAGATTTCAGAAGGTTTACCATTGATCATCAGTTATTATACAACAAATAAACGAAATAAAATTAACAAAATATGTTTATCAAAGAAAAATCGTTTGCTTTTACTTTTTAATAATATTTTAACAAAATAAAAATGGTAGCAGTTATAAAATGTCTGAAAAGGAATCGTCTGCTAAATGTCTATTAACAGATTTAGAATATGATATTTACCGAACAATCCCAATTCTCTAACTCGGAATAATTTAGTGATTGTTTGAATAGTAATTTATTTATGAATAACTACATCATAAAGATTATTTCCCAATTATCTCATATTCATATTAAAGTTAGGTAATAGTTAAATAATTTCTGGAATGATTTTGTTTTATCTTTATAACATAATAAAAGTTCCTGTCAACGCTCCAATGTTGTAAATTTTCCATGACAGTTTTTTTAATTTAGCTGGTTGCCAAACTCATGAAAACAAATATAACATTAAAAGAAAAATGATTTTTATATGAAAACAACGATTTGAAAAGTGACTCTAGTATTAAAACAGCGATTTGAAATGTAATTTTTATATAAAACAATTTTACAACTATTTGCAAAAATGATCATAAACAGCGAGCAATGAATTTTTGCAAATGAATCAGTCAATCTTCAAATATTTTTAAATTTCCAGGCAATATTTTTAATAGATTTTATGTATAATAAGTGATCCCACAGAGACGGTAAAAGAAAGATTTTGATCAATAAAAATAATATATCAGATATAATCTCTAAAAATTCTTCTAATGGTAAATTATTTGTAACACTCAAATTTAGAAATATCGCAAACAATTTGTGCTACCTATGAAATACTAAGTGTTCAAAAAAAAATATATTTCTTACCTAAAAAATTTGACAAGAAAGAAGCTCCTGGAAAATTTTTTCTACGTTTGTCTTTTGAAGATATTTATTTATTTTTTATGATATTTATTTATTTTTATTTATCTTTTCTATTATTATTATTAATGAATTCATATTCACTAAGAGAATAAAAAAGAGAACTAATTTTAAATTTACATAAGAGTCATTAGTCATCTTTAAATGATTTTATTATGTGCTACAAATATGTATCTTAATTTTTTTATTTCAAATAACGTAGAAATATAGAAATTTAATGTTTGAATTCATTTGAAATTGAATTGGAATTAGAAATTTCTTTTGAAAATAGATCAATGATACCAATGAAAAGATATTGTAATTAAAATTCTTAACAAGAAATAATTTAGTACATTATATTACTGTGAAATATCACCTTTCTGCGGTATCTATTGTATATTATTACTTTATTTTGGCTTTGAAAATTTCTCATTCCCGCAAAAATGGTTGCGATTTCAGAACTACATTATAGAATCCTGAATAGATTTCCTGAATTTTGGCAATATACAATATGTGTAGTTTGTCAATATATACACCATATAGATTTAGAATAATGTGAATTGTTACTGTTACATGAATAAAAGTTAAAGAGGTATAAATTGAGGAAAAGAATATTAAATTCTAACACTTTGCAGACCAGACTTTTTAACATAATATTACCAAACGTAATACGATCACAATTTGGATTGTTAAAATGTGCATTTTAGATAAAGTTTCTTTTTTTGAAATATTTATTTATAAATAATTAAATGAAATATGGACTTTTCCTATGATAACTTCCTAAAATATTATAGCACAAAAATTATTTTCGCAGTTCATTTATAATTTTTTTAAAAAAAATGTTCTTTTTAATACTATATATTTAACAGTTCCCGCACATTTTGTTCCTGAATTTTGGTAATTTAAATATATATATATATACTTAATTTTCTCCAATATATTTCATTATTGATCTAAAAGTCAAATAATTTCCATTATTCCATCGAATATTTATACGCGGGATTCTCTTGCAATGTTCAAATCCATGAAAAGAATGAATTTTTAAAAAGTGTGGGAAATGTGAAGTTATAATACAGCAGAAGATATAAGATAGACTTGAGCAATTGACCGAAATATGAGATCATGGAACTTGATTCTAAGTTGGTTCATACACAAAATGACTAGAACTAGTATATGGTTAACAAAAAAAAAAAAAAAAAAAAAAGCTTAGATATTCCGACAATTCCTATCATTAGTTCTTTCTTATTATTAGTTCTTTCAATGCCTATTATTAGTTTGTGAAGATTATGTAGATTAGATATAAGTCACAATTAGATGCTGAAATTAGATAGATATAGATTAGATATTCATTTGCAGTCATGAATTGAAAGGTAACACAACCAATATTCTAGACGTGTTAAATAATTGCCGAAAGTGGATTATTTTATTATTTGTAACTCTATTACAAATACAATATTTGTAGATACATACGGGAATATAATCCAATTTTTCTTAAATAATTAGTATTCGCCCTCTCAATTAACATCTTGACTGTAGTGGGGGGTCAATGGTGACGGAAGAGCTTATGTAATTTACATTGTAAGAAATTCAATGTGGCTGTCATTGTGTTCATAATCCTTGTACAAACATGTGTAAACCCCGTATAAACATTTAATCCTGTAACAGATAAAATCCCTGCATAAACATTTATCTTTCTCCGAAAAGAATACATAAGAGGGCTGCTCTTACTATTCTTTCCTTTTTCTCTTTTTATAAAAATTAAATTCCCCTTTGAGATAATTAAAAATTAACCAAAACTTTGAAAGTTTAGAAGAAAGGGTTAAGAAACGTAAACATCAAGCACTTGTTTTTTGACTTTGGATCCTTTGTCCGTTTTTGACTCTCCTTCGAATTTCATTGTTGATCTATAAGTCAAACCATTTTCATTGTTCCAGTAAATATTTAATCACATGATTTTCTTTCAATGTTAAAAAATACGGGAAAAGTGAACTGTTAAAAAGTAGGATGAACGTGAATTTAGAATGCAGCAAAAGTTAGCAGATAAATCATCTGAGCAATTAATAAAAATATATTGGAATGTAAAGTGATTCTTTTAGGTTGATTCATACACATAATGACTAGAGCAGGTATATGATTAACAAAAAAAAAAGTTAAGAGGAATCACAATTTGATTCTGAAAAGAGTCAATAATGAACATTTCGCTACACTATTGAAAATTAACAGAACTACAATTCTCGAGGAGTTAAATGATTACCAAATGTGGATAATTTATTATTTGTAACGCTACTACAAAAATAAATCTTTTTAAACAATAATCTACACACATAGATATATATACATTTTTTTGTTAAGTAATTATTGTTTCCCTCTCAATTAATAATCTCTGCATAAACTCATGTTCGGCAGAAGTATCCCAAGAACTTAAAGAAATTGCATGTAATTCAACAAATTACCCTGCATTCACTTTATCAAATCAAGCGGGGCTTTCTTTTTTTTTTTAAATTCTTCACCTTAGCTTTACCTTTCTTCGAAAAGAATACGTAAGAAATCCGATCCAAATATTCGCTCCTTTTTCTCTTCTTGTAAAAACTGAATAACCCTTTGATAAAAAAGGGGAACATGAAAAAAACCTTGAAAGTTTAGAAGCGCAAGTTAAGAAATGTCAACACCGAGTATCTGTTTTTCAACAACAGAACGACAGAAAATAGTCCGAGTGAAAAATTCGATTCCTACACGGCAGATATATTTCCTCTTTGACGTGTCTAGATACCGAACTAACGTTTTAATACATCACTTTCCTCATTTTTTTTTATTCGAAAAGAACAAAGGAAAGGGCTCTTTTTTGGCACGTTGTTTAACTTATCGATGTCGAAGTCATGTCCATTCCTTTTCTACAAAATGGGATGTTGGGATTCATTGCTGATAGTTATGGCACCATCCTTGCTTTTGCTGACATTTCTTAAAACGTTTTAACAGCTAAAATCTTTTTCGAATTTTTTCTGTTTCATGAGTTTAGATAAGATTATGAGTAGCTTATAAAGTATTCGTCGTTGTAGTTTAAAAAGTAAAGTTCCTAAAATGTCATGCTCAATGTCTTTTATATGTATATTTTAAAACGGCTTTTTCGATGATCAGTGAAAATAATATTTCAAGAATTTATTATACAGGAGTTTTAAGTTTAATGTATGCTGTTAATAAATTTTTTTGCTAGATGATCTCTTAAAGGTAAAAGTAGCAGATATTCTGAATTGTTTGAAACAGTTTTTCACAGATTTATGTTTTTACATCAGAAGGCTTAATTTATTGAGTAAAGGAAATAAAGGGTTTTGAACAATGCAACTCTTTAAATAGAGATGTAAAAATGAGATCGAATATGCACTATCATGTTTGACACAGTAAGACATTGAAAATTAAAAGAAATGCTAATGATGCTAAAACATAAGGAAAAATGTCGTTTAAATAAAAATAATATTTCATTACTGTTGTATACGTAGATTGTTTCTGGCAGGGAGTTGTCGCAGCATTCATTAATAAGTTTCCTATAGGGTTTCCTAAACGTATACACTGTAAAGAGAATTGGTGAATGCCTACTTTTAATAATTAATTAATATTATGTATTAAACTAAATTAAATTTACTTTATTCAATTTAATGAATTACCATATGATCTATTGGTCAAATAAATTTGATAAACTATCCATAATCTTGGTTTGATTGAAGTTTTTCGATAACGTTAAGCTGAAGAATTCCTTTCACAGTGATTAGATCTTTCTCTATTTTTGTGCGGATACTTTTGGCATAATGTTAGAAAAACATTATTTTCAAATTACACAGATGTTTAAAGAGAATGCCGAAAACTACAAGATTGTTTGATTGTCATTTGCAATTCCATCAAGCTGCGCTAACAAGAGTGTCTGAACAAGGTCAGTCAACCAATTAGACCATTTTATCACAATTGAAAAGATTTGTTAAGATCTACATATCTTTGATCATAATAAACATGTTGCTTATTAATACAGATTAATTTGAGTATGAGATTGGGACAAATATTATCAATTCATTACGTAATAAAGTCTGTATTTTATGGAAACACAATATGTCGCATATTATTTTAATTTTTGCCATTGTTGAGCCCAAGGAAAAAAAAATGAGACTAAATAGTGAATTGCAACTAATTTTCATCTTATTTATATACTTTATTTTATTTTATTATAGATTTAATTGAAAATGTTCATATACACTCAAGTCCAAAATTAAGGTCACAAACATAAAATCTGTGAAAAATGAAAAACTATTCACTGTGTTGCCACGAAATTTGACACAGAGGTACACTACAATGGAAGAAAGAACATAGATATTTAACAACATGGAAAAGATTTTAATTGGTAATTAAGAAACAGGGTATATAAAAAAGTGTTACATTATGAACCAGAGATAGAGCATTTATCTCGGGAAAAGTCTGTCTAATATGGAGTGTGACCACCGTGAACTGCAATACAGTTTCACAACGAGCTTTCATACTGTTTATGAGGGTGTCCATAAATGCTTGGGGCAACAAAGCCCATTCTCCCAAAAGTGAGGCTTTTAACTCTTGGAGAGTATTAGTAGGGGGGATTACGTTGTTCAATGACTGTTCTAAAACCATCCCAAGCATGTTCAATAGGATGGAGATCCGGAGACCTCTAGGGCCAGTCCATGTGTGGAATATCCTCTTCTTCAAGAAAATCATCAATGATCTGGACACTGTGTGGACGCGCGTCATTGTCCATAAACATGAAGTCTGGGCCAAAAGCACCCCGGAGCAACCTCACATAGGATTCAAGGATCTCATCCCTATAACAATGTGCATTGACAGTACCCACATTAAAGACGTGCAGTGGTGTACGCCTGCCCAACATTATGATGCCACCCCAGACAAGGATTCCTTTGCCACCAAATCTGTCAATTTCTTTTACTAGGAGGGATGATGGCGAGCTCCTCGCTCTCTCCAGATGAAGATTCGACGAGTGTCACTCTGTGTGGTAAATATCGACTCCTCACTGAAAAGAACACGCCCTCATTCTTGCTGTGCCCAAGACTGATGTATTTGGCACCACAACTACCGGGCTTTTCTGTTGGAAGCAATCAAAGGGACGCACTCAACTGGTCGCCGGGCATAAAGGGCCCTCTCTGCTAGACGTCTGTATACCGTTTGTCTGGATATTCTTATTTCAGACGCAGCAGCAAGGTCACGAGCAAGTTTAGGAGCCGTTGTCAGCCTATGCCGTCGTGCGCTTAATGCCAAAAACCGATCCTGTGCAGACGTCGTTGCTCTGTGACGGCCTTGGCCGGCCTTCCTGGTTAGAGTACTACTTGTTTGGAATTGATTCCACAACCTGGATACCACTTTCGGTGCCACTTGTAACCATCGAGCCACCTCCGCTTGAGACTGCCCAGCTTCTAGCCTGCCAACGTCTCTCCGTCTCAAGGAATCGTCTAAACGATTATGATAATTCTATCTCACTGGAAACGGGTTAAATCTTTTGTTTTAATGCAATTTTCACAAAATTGCAGGTATAAATCCCAAATTCCTAAACGACATGCTAAACAACATCTTTTTCCCACAACAAAGGTTAATATCGTATTACCGGTCCTTCAGAATACATAAAATATAATTTGTTTAAATTTTACTGGTAGCAATTAAGAATTACTTTGAAAAAAAATTTTTTGACCTTAATTTTGGACATGAGTGTAAATAACGATATGTGTACAAAATGACAATAAAAGATGTTATTTTATTTCTCGATTGAAATACATTTCAGAATTTCTTATTTCAATATGTATACTAGTTCGATAATCAGCCCATATCATCTTCGTTAAATCCTCTTTGATATGAAGAAAAAAAGTATAAAACTTTTCATTTATTGAACTAATGTAACTATCCAGTTATTTATTAGAAACTATGATATATTTTTTATCTAACAAAATTAAAAAAATTAATTTACTATTGTCAATTTAAAAATAATCAACTATTTGCTTTTATCAATGCATAAATAATAACAAAACATTTAAAGAATCAGCCCAAGTGAAGAAATACTAAGAAAATGATATATTTTCTGGCAAAATAATATACTCTTTTATACTTCGTTAATTTTCTCACATATCAATTTCAAATAAGTATCCGATAATACATACGACGAACATACATAACATGACTAAATTATGAAGAACCAGAAATGAAATTATCTCCAATGTTTACAACATACTCATTAATAACTGAGAAATATGGAAATAGAAGTATAGTTAACATTTAATTCCGCAAGTGAATGTTTAAATTGATATATATTGCAGAAGCATTTAAATTCCACTAGTTATTCATTTTCATATAAATCAAATGTATCCGTATTCTTAATACGACCCTTCATACAAAATTCATTCTTACGAGGAGATGAAACTATGGATATTTAACGCACATAATCATCAGGTTCAGTGAAAACTCCGTTTCAAATGATAATTTTGGCTGAAAAAGGGTCATTAATAATTTTTCGATCCATAAACATGTGTTCTCTTTCTATTCATTCAGTACACAACTATTGCTAATGTCGATTTATGAGAATTGTTAAATTGAAAATGAAATATTTCTCTCACTGTTTGTATTTAAAAACCATGAATCTTCAATATTTCCCTCTTTCACATACATATAAATGTATATTACGCTTTACATCAATGTAGTGCAAATTTATGATTTGATTTTATATTTTTTAAAGCTATTTTAAGACTTTAAAAATTATCGATGTAAGAGTTCTCTATATCATTGGAAGCAACAGCAGTATATTTAAAGTATTTTTTTTCTTTTGAGAACTAGTTTTCTTTTAAAAGCAAATGATTTTATAAGAGTGCCTTACTGATACTAACACTTCTTTGAAATTGATAAAAATAATTTTTAGGACAGTTGTAGTTTTTAATATAATTTTGAGAAAGGAACATAGAGTATATAATATTTTGATCCAAACGTCCTATATATATATATATATATATATATATATATATATATATATATATATATATATATATATATATATATATATATATATATATATATATATATATATATATATATATATATATATATAGTATACACCAAATTTTTAAACGGAATATTGTATAAAATAATATTGAGAAAGGCATTTATATGATAAAAATGCAATTTAAAATAATGAAACTTGAAAAGAATTCATCACTTTCTTTGTAAAAAGTTTTATTCAAAAACTGTTTAGTGGTTACAAGTATCAGAATATGGAATATTTCTGAATAAGATCATATTCAATTCTAAGGATATTTTTTTGTTGCTTTATCTACATTGAGATTTGCTCTAAAATATTTTTCAATACTTTATATGGGAAATGGTACTTAAAAACACTTTATTTTGAACAGAAAGAAGCCTGCTGTATATGAAGCGTTGAAAATGTTTATCCTCTCATATTCTAGAGTAAGTTGGGAAGATAACAAAAAGGGTCTCAAAATTGTTATTTGAATACCTGCTAAAATGTGATCTGAAAAGCAGTTTTAGAACTTCAGGTCAGAAGCTGGTCTTTCTTCACTTATCTGTTTTCTAGCCTCTTTTCTACAAATAAAAGTTATGCTTGTGCAGCGATATTTTATTTTTTATCATTAAAAAACGATGATTTTCCTTTAAAATTTCTTACTCTCATTAATTCTTCATATAATCGAAGGAACAATTCCATCCAGTGCAAGATTTCTTTTATTGGTTACAAGCAATAATATCGTTTAACTGCAAGAATATAAATGAGCATATATTTTCAGAAAAATCTTTAATTCCATTTTAGTATATATTGCATCATTAAAAAATGTTCTTATGGAAATTTATAATTAGATCTTTATCAACTATTAATATAATTCAGCTTCTAATCTACTGAAGCTAATAAATAATCTTTTGGAGAGTTTTCCCTTCATTTCTCAACCTATAATGTTATCGTGTAATTTCATATTTTTAAATTATTGTGCCTATAATAAAATCACTCAAATTTTGTAATTTCAAAAATGAATTAATTCTTATAAATAAATATTTGTTGAATTTTTTGTTTAAAAATCAAATTTATAAAATAAAGGCAAATTTATAAAATAAAGAAAATATTCTGCTACAGAAAGCCATTTAGTTATCACAATACATTTAAAATAATATTATATATATTTCAAAGCATATTTAGTTTTTCTCAGAACGATACAAAAAATCCCTCCTTTAAGCATTTTATTTCAATTGAATAAATATATATATTCTATAAATATTTAGTATATCTGGAATATATTATTACTAAAAATAAAGAAAGTATTCTGCTGGAGAAAGCCAATTCGTTATTATAATAGTTTTAAAACTATATTTTATCTATTTTAAAGAATATTTAGTTTATCCAAGAGGATATAAAAAAAAACTCTTGTATCGCAATCCATTTCAATTCGAATGAATAAAAAAGAGCTATTCTATGAATATTAAGTATTTCTGAAAGTTGAAAATTATGTTATAAGTTCTGAATCGCTCTGAAATTCTTGGTTATTAAATAAAGGTATTAAATTCAAATTATTAAGAACAATTAAAATATAATTCAGAATTTCAAAAACAAGAGATGATATCGGCGACCGTATTCAAAAAATAATTTATCTGTCATGTTAAATGGTATTGTAACAATTAGAATTTGCAATTTTTTACTTGACAGTTTGTTCAACAAATGATAACGATTTTCATGGGTGGGAATTTTCAGTTATTTTACAAATTACCTTTTTACTTATTTACCATATTTTTAACATTCGATATATATATCTGATATCTTTATAGTTTAGCAATATTTCATTTCTATTGCTTTTTTTTAATCTAAAATTTGGTTTCCTTAAAAAATATATTTAGAAAGCTAAATCTTGAAGCTTCAATTAATTGTTATCATTAAATTTTTTGAATACCGGAAACTTTAAAAATCATATTTACCAAATATTTTACTTTTATTAAAGGCAGTAAACACCAACTCATTTAAAGATATTTTAGGAAACCATTCCAGAAATTTTCATTTACTTTTCATTATTCATTAAGAAATTGTACATATTTGTCATGAAACAATCCTAATATTACGCCCTGAGAGACATCAGTTTTTCATCCTACAGAACAACACAAAATTTCCATATATTTAATTCTGATGAGTTGTTACAGAAAAATCTGATATCTCTATTAGCTTAATAATAATAGACATCAATTTGTTTCTTGTTTTGCCTATAAAATTGACGTTCTAATTTAATTGCTATCAAATTATCACAATATTTGGGCCTCTGATAAGACATGTATATTTTATTCATGAAGATATTATCTTTCTTAAAGCATTTGTAAATATATTTTCTTAAATGTAATTACAAAAATGTAACAAAGTTTCTGCTCTGGAATTCAAAATAAATCAAATGATTCCTTGGAGCGGTGATTTAGGTTGAAGTATTAAAATCCAGTAGAAGATACGGTTAATTATTAGATTAATGGTAATTTGATATTATAGTATTGTTATATAATGATAGGAAAGAAAATCCACTTTCTCATCCAAAAGATCGTGATGATGACAAAAAGATAACTTTTCAATCAAACAGAACAGCGATTTTTAATATTTATACTATAAAAAGCTCCAGATTAATTTGTTCAAATTTCAATAAAAAAAAGCGAATTTATAATTCATTTAATATTTCAAAGTATATTATTTTTTCAAGCTTTGTGTGTGCATGTAGATTATATAGTAGATTTTTCTCTTCTATTTTAATATGGTTTTAGTATTAAATTTTAAAATCACAAAAAACATTAATACGTATATTTATTACCATCAAAACAGTTTTAAAAATAGCTAATATAATCATCCTTAGAATAATCGATAGATTTGTATTGTTTTTACTTTTTAATTTTATAATTAAAAAAGCGCATTTAATTTAACAGTAACGATTGTCTTGATGATTATTTAATCGGTTAATCAAAATTCTTCTCACATAAATTGATCCCAAATGACAAGCATATCAGTCTTATATTTCTTTGAGTTTTACATCCTTTGGATTTTTATGACTTATAAATTTTCTCCGTGAAATGACAATCAAGACTCCTTTTTTTTTTCTAAAAATTGACTTATGATAATAGGTATTGTATTGTTTGAGGAAAAAACTGTCGTGACGTTACTATTTTTCTTGGAACCAAATTTTACATGAAGATATAATTAGATGTGTTGATATTTTAAACATAGTTTTTAAAAAAGGGAACAACGCCATTTTAAGTTTCTCCCTTGTAAATATAAATTAAAAGACTGAGAAAAAAATATAATAAATATCTTATAAACATCCTAATATTTTTATTAGTTTTACAATATTTATTTTTGTGCAGTTATATTCCCAACTATCCTTGACTGAAATGTGGAAATATCCAATTTTTAATCGCAGTTTGATATGCTTTTACTAATGTAAAGTATGCTTTAAATATAATTTGGGATCCGATATCTAGATAATATTTAGGACACTAAAATTAACATTAATTGTTGAAACTAGAATGAAACAAATGGTGGTCTATTTAAAAAAATTAATAATCAAATTCAAAATTTGAAACAAAATGTTTAAAAAATATCTCGGCGCTAACAGTATATGCATTTATAAAATCTTCCTAGATCTAAATTCAAGCTTACAAAATAAAATTAATTATTATTTCTGCAGCATTTGTTATTCGCATAAGTAAAATTAACACAGATGCAAGAACAAATATTGCAAAAGCGCGTTACCGTTACATTTGAGACAATTCTTGTATTAAGAGAATCCATGTAACATTTATGTGAAAT
Organism: Argiope bruennichi; assembly: GCF_947563725.1. Classification (NCBI taxonomy): domain Eukaryota; kingdom Metazoa; phylum Arthropoda; class Arachnida; order Araneae; family Araneidae; genus Argiope; species Argiope bruennichi. Next base: position 96,189,647 of record NC_079160.1, read on the forward strand.
GGATATTTTTCTAAATAGCAGGATTTTAATTAAACTAATCACAGTATTCTTCTAAATGAATTCCTAATTCTTTAATTAATTATAATGAGATTCATAAATATCATGAACTTATCCTTTTCATAAGGTTATATTACTCTGATGGAACAGGAGTTTCTCACTTTGTCAAGTAATTACTTTTGATTCGATCATAGCAATTATTAGTACCCATAAAAATTAATATTCCTCGTTTCAAAATGGGAGAAAATGTTTCAGGTAAATGGGACCATATATAATTAAATTCCCAGGTAATTTCAGTAAAGGCTTCTGTATGAAACCCTAGACAATTACAGCAATCATCTGGAAATTTTACGTTTTACGTCTCAGGGAAATTACCGGAACATTAAATGAGAAATGAGAAAGTAATATTTAGAATATGAACATTAGAATTTGACTTAGACGTCTTTTGCAAAACTTCAATTTTATTAGTAATTACATGATTTTGGCTTGGATGGTCAAATATTTGTTTTTAATTACTAAATTAAAAAATACCTTTAGGACTTTGTATGCTATGAGTGAAAATTTAAAATGAAGGTAGAAATATGCAATGGTTTTTATTTTATTTAATTTAAAGTTTTTGTAGTTAATCATGATTAGATCATAATAGCTTGTAATTATCTATTTTTTTGTTTCAAATCATTCATTTTAATAATTAAAAAAATTACACGAAAATTCAGCTCTTTGTTGATTATACATACATTCAGTAAACTCCTTCGAATGTTCTAATTTAAAGTCACTTATATATCATTATAACATATAAATATATATTCCATACTATTAGAAAATAGTTGCAAATCTAACAGAAAGGAAATATTTCGCAATATTATCCAACAAAACGAAATAAAATACTTTCTATGTCATAAAATTTACCATTTGTAATAAATAGATAACTCCTATGAATTTATAGTTCTGTTATAAATGAACAAATTTATTTGTAAACATGTTTGATGAAATAATTTCTTTCAAAAACATAATTTAATTTTCGAACTATGAAAAATTAAATGATATAAATCGTAAGATTTCATCCATATTTGTCATCACCACATACTATTTGGCATCTCACTGGATTGTTCCATATTTCTCTGTTTATTTAACTTTGTGATTTTATTGCAACAATTTAGTTTTGAAGATGACAAGATAAATTAAGTTTAAATTCCATTCGAATTGTTTCACTTAAATTTATTGTATAAACACATATTTTATACTCTGCCTTTATAAAAGATTGTGAGACTTGAATAGCAAGGAAATATTCAATGAACGAAAATGAGTTTGATTACTGAAATAATTTATTTTAAATGTTTTTAGTATATAGACATTTGAATGTTTTTGCAAAATATCTAAACATTTAAAAATGAAAGTTGATAAATTATTTTAAAACGAAGAAAAGTTTTATTTTATAAGTAATCTAAATTTTATAAAAAACCAATGATTAGATTACTCAATAGACAACATTGGATATGAAGAAAGGAGCACGTTAAATCTGATTTCTTATTGGTTGGGTCTTTTTAACTTAAAAGTATTTCATATCACAGCTTCGGAAATTTGGAATATTCAATTCTAACTACTCATGAAATTATATTATAGCATCAAAATGTAAATTTAATATTTGAAAAGAAATGATTCTCTTCAAACAATTTAAATTTTCTAAGATTTCAATGTAATTCTTGTTATTTGAATCAACATTCCGAACGTTTGCAATGTTCCCTCAGTTTCCAAAAATTGAATGCAATATCTAGGAAACTAATTATTCGTTACAAGATTTTGAAGAAACAGATTTCTGTCTCAAAGAACTTTATTTTCACTAACACAGTTTTGCATTATTTTTACTTTTACTTGTGCAGATGAAGATATATATAAGATAAAATATTTATTGAAATAATAAAGATTTAACTTTTAATGCCGAATTTGGGAACCTGAGCACGAAATTTAACGATTTCGTGCCGACTTGTGTTGCAAGTATTGAAACTGTAATTTCATTATCATGCATAATATCTTGACCCAGCACAATTATGCTGAAGAGATTTTGAGTGCTCATATAGGAATCCCAGTAATGGAATTTCTCTATTTCATACCCAGTAGATAAGCGATAGTTATTATCAAAGATACAATAGCATTGCCTTATCAGAAATCGTAGAATCGTTTATGCGGAAGCTGACTCAAGTACCAACTATAGAAAAGGAGGAAACAAGGGTGGAATTTTGGATCCAAGAAGTAGTAAATTAAAACAATAATGCTATTTAATATAGCACTTCATACTCTATGACAGGTTAGTGCTAATTCACACTTTTTATAATGCTCTCCATGCATTTATCCAGTAATTATTTTCAATTATGATGTCACTATATAACATTTTTATACGAAATAAAAATAACATTTCTGTTTTATGAAACATCGTGTTTTGGCAAATCACGTTAAGCCTTTTGCAAATAACCCTCGTAAGAAAAATTTATGATGTATAAAAAAATTCGATTTATCTTTTCTATAACTTTTATTTTTTATAAGAATTATTTTCATACCAGCCTGTCCACTAATGTTATTTTCATGCACTTCGAAATAATATTTAGTACTCTAAACTTATTCCATCTATATGATAATCTAATGCTGGAAAGGTTCACTTAATGCTCTCTACGCAAATCTAATAATTTTATTACCTAGGAATATGTAAACAAATACGAATATGAATTTATACGAATTATACAAATTTGCGTTCCATTTAAATTCTTTGGAATTTGAATCAATATCTTCATAATCTTGTATTTTTTGGACAATATATTTTGTTGACCTTTTTACGAACGTTCTTTATATTTTTATGGATCATTGTAAATGAATACTTAATCAAAGATCTCATTAATTTAAAAATCGATTAATTATAGAAAATAATCAATAATGTTTAATTTGGTTAAGTGTAAATTGATGTAATATAAGAATGTTAATTTGAACAAACATTTTGTAAAAATCATACCAATTTTCCTTTAGAATAATCTTCATAATCTTGTATTTTTTGAACGATACATTTTGTCGACGTTTTTATGAACGTTCTTTATATTTTCATGGATCATTGTAAATGAATACTTAATCAGAGATCTTATTAATTTAAAAATTGATTAATTACAGAAAATAATCAATAATGTATATTTTGGTTAATTGTAAATTGATATAATATAAAAATGTTTATTTGAACAAAAATTTTGTAAAACTCATACCAATTTTCCTTTAGAATAAACATCATTTATCTCTCTATAGATCAACATTAAAAGTGGAAATAGAGAACTTGTAAATAGCACAACAAATATTAATGCACTCATTTCGGATAAAATCAATACAGATTGCAAAGAAAATTACATTTTCTACAGACAGTAGTATACGTCCATTACGATAAAGGATATTGTTAGATCAATGGTATACAGATGAAAAAGCAATATAAATCCGAGATACAAAAATGCGATGTAAGATAAATAAAAAAAATAATAGCAAAATTACAGAAGTAAATGCATATTATACGAATTCTAAACAAAAAAGGCATTACTTAAAATCCTCCCCCAACATTTCCTATATGTTTATATGTTTTAATGCATTTTTTTTTTCTTTATTCCAATTTACTTTTGTTTTTATATTTTTATTATTTTTTAAAATCTTTTCCTTGAATATTATTTTGACAAACGATATATGATTCCCTCAAAAACTTCTAAGCATCAAATTATCCTAGGAATTAAAATTATGTCCTCTCAATAGTTTTACATATATTTTATTCATTTTATACATGACACTTTCTGATAGAAACTAGTCACTTGACATCACAAAACTATTACAAACACAATTGTTTAATTGTAATATCTTCTAAATTACTCGATGCTGTAACTTGCTTGAACTATTGCTTGAGCTGGAGGGTAAAAATGTAATCTTTTATTGGAAATTTCTAAAAATCACCAGAATTCAAGAAACATTTGCACGTAGCATCATTGGTATCATTATAAAGACAATATTTCAAAACAGTGTATATTTTGTAGTAATATCTTCAGAAAAATTCGCGTTCAAATGCCAAAATTGAACTAAATTAATATTTATTACATAAATTAATAACCAAAATTAAAGTGTCATTCAAATTTATGTCCTAAGAGAAGTTAATAAATCTCCTGAAATAAACAGAAATTAAATGCAATAAACCGAAAATTAATTCAAATTATAAAAATATGACATGACATAACCCCATTAAAATTCTTATCAAAAATTAGTATCAACCAAAAAGGAAATGAAACGGACAGTGGAAGATGATCGCATTGTTCTTGCTTTAAACTCAAAAAGTAATTTTCTTGTCCTGTTTGGTGAAACAACAAAGATTTAATATAAAGGTACAGTTTTAAATTGAATTATTGCATTATGCTGTGTTTTTAATTCCTTTTCTACTTTTTTACGAGTTGAAAAGACATTTCTTATCAAAAGAAATTTTATATGTATTCACTTTGATTCATCATATTTCTCACTAAGGCATGATAAGATTTCGATGACAGTTTTTGAAACACTATTCACAGAGTTGGATTGAGCTGTGGAATATTTCTTTTTATTGTGTGTGTGTTGTAATTATAAAGAACTTATTTCCCAAGGATTACCATTTACATGCCGAGAATTCTGACAGCCTTCATTAGCATCCCGATAAATGAAAGGCAGTTCCAGTTACTCCTTGTCTTGCGTCAGAGTACTAACCGGATATGTATTCCAAAAAATGTCGACCAGGAAAAAGAATGTTATTCAAGGAAATATTAGTTTTATGAGATGATGAAATGGCCGAATCAAAGGTCTGACACGGTATAAGTTTTTTTGTCTCCCTAAGTGTATGCCATATTTCTGATAAGAATTCAGAATTTATGTGTGCGGTTAATTTGGTTGGTTATTCTGTATAAACAGTTTATCCTTATTTGTAGGATAAAAATATAAATAATTACAGGTATTTAGGACAGCTTATGTTAGATTTTCTAGTGGATTGTTTGATATTTCGTTTAATATTAAAAGGACTAAACTTCTGTATGTATGGAACATTAATGGTTTGTAACACACCAGCATACAGGTATTTAGGACAGCTTATGTTAGATTTTCTAGTGGATTGTTTGATATTTCGTTTAATATTAAAAGGACTAAACTTCTGTATGTATGGAACATTAATGGTTTGTAACACACCAGCATGAATGAACATTTCTAGAATTTAAAATATGTTCGGTCATACAGTTAATTGTCACTATCCATTTTATTTTATAATAGAGGCCCTAACACAAGGTTCATGAATTTCTCAACCTACTGGTAGGATTCAACCCTAGACAAATCGGAGTCACTAAGGAATGTTAGCTGGTAAAGGCTTATCAAAAGCGGTGGATTTGTAGCTGGTAAAGGCTTATCAAAAGCGGTGGACTACTAAGAGTCTTTCAGATTGGTATTTAAAAAATCGCGGTACAAGTACCATCTTCCTAGCTTTTGTGTTTTAAAGACAAATCGTTATTTACAAGGAAGAGAATTTTCAATCCTCAGAAAGCTCATGTGTTTGTGTGGAAAAGCTTTAAAACTTCACTAAAAGTAAAACACAGTCGTTTTTTGATTCTTTTTATGATTGTCGTTTTATGAAAATTGAACAAGCAATGCGAGATATCAGTCATATGATGAAGTTTATTACTTTAAAACTGATACATTACTTTATGTTTCTGGTGCAAACGTTATAAAAAATATTTGAAAGTCATTAGGGATGTCATTTTAAATGTGAAACCTGTATGATGCTCTCCACTTCGTATTTCATATAACAAGTTCTCTTAAATGCACATTGATCTACGGAGTATTTATCCAAGACTGTAAATTCGAACAATCATATTTTGATACTTGCTATACAAAAGCACAGGAAGCTATTTTTGTATGTAATTTTCATTAGAAAATCGGAGAATTTGGTTACACGAATTCCAAGTATTATAGTACAAGACTTCCTCTGTATCTTAAAGATTGATAATATCTTATTTCACTCAAGTTGATGTTCTCTTTCTAAAAGAAGGTGGATGTCGGCATCAGAACCCTTGTTTAATAATCTGAAGGCTTTATGTCGTATTTCGGCTTTATGAAATACTTTTAGATTTTTAGATGGTTACTTTTGTTCCTAGAGACAGTATCACTTCTTTAGGTAGATTACTAATAATATATATATATATATATATATATATATATATATATATATTCATTATTCCATAAAGCCATTCAAAATCGAGATTTTGCCGTATTAAAATATAAGACAAATATTTTCCTTCTCGAGACAACTTTGAAGTAAAATTTTTACTATCATTTTTATTCTGCAGCCTAAACGCTTTATAATTTTCAAGTACAGAATTGTATAATAGAATGATTCTTTTAAATTTATATATATATATATATATATATATATATATATATATATATATATATATATATATATATATATATATATATATATATATATATTTGAAAATATCTTTCCAAAAATTAAAATTTATCTTTTTTCTCTCTTCTATGCTTTATTACCATGAATGAGGAATTTCATTTAAAGTTTACCCTTTAAGAATTAATCAGAAAATGGAATGAAATACGTAAAGAAAATTAGAATACCAAAAGAGAGGAAAATAGGGGAAAAACTTCGAGCTTTCATTTTTCGTTTTTGCTCTATTGTGATTCAATCTTGCGTAGATTTAATCGATCTTTTCGCGTTCCGTTCATACACTTTTCGTTGCAACTCTCCGGAGAAATTTCTAAGGCTTTATGAAAAACTAAATAATGCAAAAAGTAAATCAAGGAAAAAAAAATTTCCTTTTCGATTGAATAGGAAAGTTCGAGATTTTCCTTTAAATACCCACTCAAGGTGATGTCCCGAATCCTTTCTTTAACATTTTCTTTCTTTGTTTGCAAGAAAGTGAAAAAAAAAACTTTTTTTTGGTTGAATAGTGAGAAATATACGAAAGAAGATGCTTTTGTGGTATCAAAAAAGCAAAAGAAAGAAAAAGAGCGTAACAAATAAGCAAACATTATTTTTTGATGAGGCGGCAATATTGCTTCAAATACTCTTCGTCAAGATTGTCAACTTCTATCTTTTTTTTTTCTTACATTTTTTTATCCATTTGTATACATTCAAGATGGACTCAGATACAAATATTCTAAGATAAATAAATGAGCTATGATATTTTGGCTCATTCCAATTTTGTAAGTTTTAATGAATAAAAGAATTTTTGCTTGCATAACATAAATTTTCAGAACTTCTATTTAATCATTATTATAACATGAAATAAAATATTGTATATCATGATTCGAAATGATAATGTATATGAAAATCTCTATTGCCTATAATTTTTGAGCAATTTCTAATTCGTATAAATATTTTTAGGCCTATAAAAATATTTTTGCAATGCGTTTCTACCTTCAAGTCTATTACTTATGATTGTAAATACAATAAAGAATCCTAACTTCTACCTTAATTTGTTTTACTTAGAATTTCTTGTTTTGAGAAATTCTACAGCATATTCTGTCTGTATTTATATTAGCAACAATGCACATTCAATCATTTGAAAATACCCAATTAAATATTTTTTCATATATTAAACATTCAACATTACAGTCCAGTGTGGCTCCTGATTGCAAAATACTACCTTGCAGAAAATAAAAATATATGAGAGAAAGATGTACACGGATTTTTATTTACTTCGTTTGGGAATTATAAGCTTTTATTAATAAAGTTCATACATTTTAAATATTTTTAAAAATCTAATATTTCTCGAAATTCTGTATCAAAAAGGCATCATATTTGTATCTTTTTGAATTCATTTAACTGTGCACCTGAATAAAGACAGACAGAAATGACTGACATCAAAACTGCATCTTTATAAAACAATTAAATTACATACCTATATATAATTGCTGATTGTTGTCTTTACTATACGATTTCAAACAATTTAAATAATTGTTTTTAAAAAGATATTCACTTTTGTTCTTTTATATAAGAAAATTAAAATCTATTCAAAAATTTAAATTACTAAAAGTGATGCATTTTTCATAAATGGAACAATAATTTATATTTATTATTAAAATATAGCAAGTAAACATTCTTATTATTGATTCTATGTTATTTGTGGAGGAAATCTCAAATGTTTTCTTAAATATGTGATTTTAAGAGAAATAGTGACCAATTTCTTACTTTAATATTTGCTTTCGATTTTTCATTCACCAAATATATGCCATTTTTAAAAATTTTCTTTATTCTCTTTCGTTTTAAGAATTCCATCTAATTTTATATTAAATTAAAGATAACTTCAATTACATGTAGGTAAGCTACATTAAAGAACAGAAAACCTAAATCATTGATGATATGACAGCTAAAATAAACTTGTGTTCAAACGTAAAAATTCTTCAGATATAGATATGTACTAGAAATTTTTGTTTGATTTGTTATAGCTGAAATAATTATTCCAATACTACTCTGGTAATGGGTATATATTAATTTGACTTCTACTGTGATAAAAGAGTTTTATTAATTTCTAGAAAACAACAAATCATCAAATATTTGTTCTTATGATAGTTTATCTAAACTTTAAATTGGGTATTTTTTCCCGAATTAATTAGGAACTGCGCATGCTTTAGAAAAATATCTTTAAAATCAGAAGATACTGGAAAAGGTAGAATTAACTACCATTACCAGTGTCAATGGAGATGAAATATTATCCAACACAAACATAATTAATTGATAACACGTTAATATACTGGCGTCAGTTACTGTTTGAGAAATACTTGAAATTCTGCAGGTTATCAACGTTACATCTATTATAATCAGCGTCCCTCTATTGATTCAATTGGACTGTTTTCATTAAACGGAGGAATTATATAAATATATGCATGCAAAATATATTAGAAAATGATAACTTATATTTAATGACTGAAAATCCATCCCAATACTCAAACTCAGAATAATGTAGTGATTGTTTGAATAGTAATTTATTTATCAATAACTTCATCACAAAGAATATTTCCCAATCAATATATTCGTATTTCAGTTAATAATTATCAATAACTTCATCACAAAGAATATTTCCCAATCAATATATTCGTATTTCAGTTAATAATTATCAATAACTTCATCACAAAGAATATTTCCCAATCAATATATTCGTATTTCAGTTAATAATTATCAATAACTTCATCACAAAGAATATTTCCCAATCAATATATTTGTATTTCAGTTAATAATTATCAATAACTTCATCACAAAGAATATTTCCCACTCAATATATTCGTATTTTAGTTAATAGCTGAAAAATAATTGGGATATCGTTTTATCTTTTTATCATAAGAAAGGCCCCTGTTATCTCTCCGATGCTGCAAATTATTTTTAATCTGATAGACTATCTAACTTTAAAAAAATAACAGAGATAAAAGAAAAGTGATTCGTATATGAAAACAACAATTTGAAAAATGATTCTTATATGAAAACAATGATTTTAAAAGTAATTCTTATATGAAACAACTTTACAACGATTTACAAAAACAATCATAAACAGTCTATGAATCTATGTAAATGAAGCTGTCAAATCCCAGACAAGATTGAATGAATGAATGAATTCTTTGTATAATAAATGATCCCACTAAGACTATAAACGAGTGACTTTCGTCAATAAAAGATGTATCTGAAAGTTATACTAATGGTAAATTATTTTTAACATTTTTATTGAGAAATATTGGAACCAGGTGCGTGCTATTTATGAGAAACTAGATGTTCAATAGAGATTTCTTTCCTAATAAAATTATTAAGAAATGAACTCTGAGAAAATTTTGAATAAAAAGTTTTTTCTGTATTTGGATTTTAAATATTGATATTTTTTATTTTGAATGGTTTGTCTAATTCTTATTTTTAATAGATTCATGTCCTCTAAGAGAAAAAAAAGATAGTTAATTTTAAATTTACATATGAATCATAAGACATTTTTAAAGGATTTTATCGTCTGCCACAAATGTATTTTTTCTTCATTTCAAATAACGTAGGAATACCGAGATTTATTGTTTAAACTCATTTGAAATGGAAGTGGAGCTTAAATTTTCTTTTAAAAATAACTCGATACTACCAATGAATACGCACTGTTATGAAAATTCTTGAACATGGGTAATTAATTATATATTAGATTATTATTAAATGTCATCTTCATGCTGTATTTGTATTATCGCTTTATTTTGGCTTCATTGAAAAATATACATCTCCAGAAAAACGATTTTGATTTCAAAACCATAGGATAGAGAAATAAATAAAATAAGATTAAATACGCATCTATAGATTTAGAAAAATGCGATATGTTGACATCCCAGGAATAATAAAATTTAAATAGGAAAAAATTGAGAGGAGAAATTCAATTCTGACTACTCTGCAGGCGAGAACGTTTAGCCTAGAACTTCCAAATATACCATAAACAAGCTTTGGAATATTAAAATATGCAGTTTCTTTAAATTTTAATTGATTAATAAAAAATAAGCTATATTTTAGACATTTTCTGCGATAAATTACGAAAACACTAAAGCACAAAAATTAGTTTAATGTCATTTTTAAATTCCAAAATTTTTTCTTTCAATATTACAAATTTAATTGTAGCACACATTTTTCCAAAATTTGGAGTATTTTTTTTAAATAATATTTTGTTGCATAGTCTTTTAAATAGATGTTCTTGTTGAACTAAAGATTCAATCATTTTCATTGTTCCATCAAAATTCTTATAGCATGATTTTCTACTTTTGTTAAAATATTAGGAAAAAGAAATATGTTTATTATTTGTGCAATTAATATGAAGAACAGGAAAGTGAAATTACCATACAACAAATTTTAGGACGACTATTTAGGCAATTACTTTTTAAAAATACTATGATGTCTTAGAACGTGATTCTATTAGAATGATTCATTCCCAAATTGACCAGAGGTTAAAGAAAGAAAGAAGGTTTTGATATTGCCACAATTTGTTTAAAAGAGTATTAGCCTGCAATAATTGACTTTAAGTTACACATAAGAGACTTAAACGAAAGTTGACACAACTAATGTTCTCGATAAATCGTTGATTGCTAAAGATGATTAGTTATATTATATGAAACTCTATTAATAATACAATTGTTTTAAACAATAAAAGATACACTTTAGAATATATCAAAATTATTTTTTAATAATTAGCATTCAAATCTTTAATTAATAATTTAAGCGTGGGTGTGTATTCAGCACAAACTTCACCAAAACTTGAAAAATTTTATATTCAACGTAAATAATTTCTAAAAACATTTAGCAAATTACCCTCATTTAACATGTGGCATCCAATGGAGTTTCATCCTAGCATAATCATCTTCGAAAAGAACACGTTAGAAGTCCGATCCTACCATTATTTCCTTTTTCTCTTCTCGTAAAAATTGAATTCCTCTTTGACACAAAAGGAAAAAAAAAAGCCTTGAAAGTTTAGAAGCAAGAGTTAAGAAACGTCAACACCGAGTACTTGTTTTCAAAAACAGAACGAAAGCGAATAGCCCGAGTGAAAAATTCAATTCGATTCCTTCCAGACGGACATATTTCCTCCTCGGCGTCTCTAGATACCGAACCAACGTTTTAATACATCACATCCCCATTTTTTTTTTTTTTTTTTTTTTACTCGAAGGGAACAAAGGAAGGTCGCTTTAACTTTTGTAACGTCGCTTTAACTTGCCGATAGCGAAGTGGTGTCCATTCGTTTTCTACAAAATTGGATGTTCGGATTCATTGCCGATTATTATGGCACCATCCTTGCTTCTGCTGACATTTGGCAAAACATTTAAGCTGCTGAAATTGTTTTGGAACTTTTCCTGCTTCATGCCTTCCGATAAGATTTTGAATTATTTATAAAGTATTCGGCATTGTAGGTTAAAGAAGTAAGGAACTATTCCTAACATGTCCAATTCGATGTTTATGCTAAGCGTATGTTAAAATATAATGTTTTTGGCCATTGGAAGTAAAATTGCAAGAATTTTGAATTTAATAAATGTTTTTGTCAAAATTATTCATGATAGTCTCTTAAAGATAAAGGATGATCTCTGAAAAGTAAAGTTAGCAGGTTTACTGGATTGTTTGAAATATATTTTCACTGTTCTATTTTTTTTATCAAAAGGCTTAATTTATAGGAATAAAAGAAAAATTACATATACCCTTCATGTTTAAATTCTAACAGAGTGATTTTAATATATATATTTTATGGTACTAATGTATCGTTCTTGTATAGTATTTTATATTTATTAGTGCAAATACAGTTTTTTACTAAACGTTTGTAATAATAAATTGTATTTTATATTTTACTGTGTATTTATCTTTGATAATTAGACAATTCTCTAAATGTTATTCTCTTTGGTACTGATAGAACTTGAAAGTTAGAACTTATTAATGATAAGGATAATTTAGTGCTTATCTATACTTATAATAAAGCTCAATGTGTGTGTGTGTTGGCAAGGTCATTTGACATACAGCTATCAAATTTGGTACATGTATACCTTAGAGGTCGGGAATGTGCACCTGGGGTCCCTTTTTTTGAAATTTTAATTAGAATTTTAATTATTAATTAAAAACTAACTTTACCGCCAAAAAAATCTTCCATTTTCCCCACCGCCAACTTTTCCGCCAAAAAAATTTTCCATTTTTCCCACCGCCAAATGAGTAAGAGTTCAAGTTTTTTTTTTTCTCCCAACAGAAATGAGGCTAGGGTTAACGTTTTTCGGCGGATTATTTCAAACGATTCTGTTTATTTTCTTAATGTTTTATGCATTTAAAATTAAACATTGTTAATGAATCCATGTTTCAGATTCATTCTGAAGTACTTTTGAATTAAAATAACACAGAATGAAGGAAATTAAAAATGTATAATCTGCATAGTGTTACCCCAACTGGCGTAGAAAAATTCACGCATTTGCGTTACCGTAATCGGCGAAGAAAATTCACGCATGCGCATTCTGTTCCGATTGTTGCCATGACAACCATTATCAACGAACGATTTAAATTATTTTTAGTTTAGTTGCATGCTTTTGTAAGTAAATTGTATTTATGTTAGTTATATATATTTTTTGTATATGCTTATAGTTTTAAGTACATCGTTTTTTAAGTAGTTTTTTTAACCTGTTTTCAATGATTTAAATTATTTTTAGGTTAGTTGCATGCTTTTGTAATTAAATTGTATTTATGTTAGTTATATATATTTTTTGTATATGCTTATAGTTTTAAGTACATCGTTTTTTAAGTAGTTTTTTTACACCTGTTTTCGACCGATTATTTTAAACGATTCATTTTATTTTCTTAGTGTTTGATGCATTTAAAATGAAACATTGTTAATGAATCGATCTGTTTATGATGAATCTGAGAAAATTTTGTTGACAAATTCTTGAGATAATACATAAATTAAGAAAGATATTCTTTAGTGCCCATAAAGTTTAGACGCTCTGTGACTCTATTATCAATAATCATATTATTAAAAAAAAACGCTTTGTTTCAGAAAAAAAATATTATTATATTAATTGCAGATTAATCATTTACACTTTAATTTAATGTAAAGCATAAATTCTACGGGAGCTAACAGAAAATGAGAGAGATACAGATTACGTTATGACTGAAGGTCTTTATAATATTATGAATGAATTGAAATTTGAAATTTTGAAATATTTTGATGAAGAAGCTTTTAAAGCAGGAATCACATAAAATATTTAACTATTAAAATTTTAACGAGCATTAAGATTGGCGTACCGGCTGGTGGTCAAAGGCGGCTAGTCAGTGATAAAGCATACTGGGATGAAATGTCACTTGGAAACTCACAAAGGTAACTCGCTGCATTTTTCCTATTAAATGATTGTTAATATGTTTAATACCTATTAAAAGTTTGTTAATGTCTTTAATGCTATCAAAAGATTGTAATGTAAGACAAATAATGTTAAAAGATTGCAATGTTTCCTTTGTTTCCTATTAATAGACTAATAATAAAGATGAATATGTGTAAACAGGTATATGTATCGACATTGTATAAGCCATGCCATTGACTTAGAGCTAACAACTTCGCACATGAATATTTTGGAGGAAGATAATGTATATTTCAGAACAATTTTTAAAATTCTATATGCAATTTTAATGATTTAAAATTTTGTTATATTTTTTGTTGTTGTTGATTTCTCACGTTAACGTTTGAAAACATCAAAGCATCAAATTGATTTTATCTTTTAAGCATTTTTATGTATAAAAAATGTTAATATTTGTCATATAATGCATTAGCTTTTTATATTTAAAATGTTTGACAGTATTTTGAATGCATTTAAACTATTTTTAAGAAATAAGCTTTAGTAAAAAAAAAAAAAAAATGATGGCCATAATAAAGTTAAAAAGTGGAGGGAGTCTTGTCTTTAAAGTCTTGTCATGAGAACCATTGTTATAGATAGTCTTCCGATATGAATATACCTACCACACTAGTTTCTTGTCAGTAAAGCTTTAAAAATAAAGCGAAGCAATTAGTTATCAGCAAATGTTTTTTATTTTGTTTTTTTTTTTTGGAATGATGTACGAAATGGGTTTAACATTTATTACTCAAAGCATGATCTTTTCGTCATGTTATTGAATTACTTTTAGCACCCAAATCTCTTTTCGTTCTAAATCGAAGCTCTTCTGTAAATTTGAAATTTATTTTAATCATCTCTCTCATACCTTTTTCAAGATAGGATAATTTATTGTATTATTTACCAGCAGGTGGCTCTGTATTCGATCTCATTGAGTAGTACATGGTCACTCTGTTATAGCTAAACACTAGGTTGGTGACAATAGTTGTCTTAACTTTCAAGTTAATTCAGGGCAAAAGATCTTAAGTATACATCCTGTATATGCAGAACGAAATTAATAAGGGGAAGTGAAAAGAATGGAACACTGGCTGGTGATGAATAAAATAATACTCTAAGCAATTTAGAATTTCATCGACTTGCTTATTCTTTCAACATAACAGCGTATCTTACAAACATTGCCAGATTCCAGAAGGTTTACCATTGATCATCAGTTATTATACAACAAATAAACGAAATAAAATTAACAAAATATGTTTATCAAAGAAAAATCGTTTGCTTTTACTTTTTATAATATTTTAACAAAATAAAAATGGTAGCAGTTATAAATGTCTGAAAAGGAATCGTCTGCTAAATGTCTATTAACAGATTTAGAATATGATATTTACCGAACAATCCCAATTATCTAACTCGGAATAATTTAGTGATTGTTTGAATAGTAATTTATTTATAAATAACTACATCATAAAGATTATTTCCCAATCATCTAATATTCATATTAAATTTAAGTAATAATTAAATATTTTTGGAACGGTTCCGTTTGATCTATATAACATAATATATATATAGGTTCCTGTCATCACTCTAATGCAGTAAATTTTCCATGGCAGTTTTTTTAATTTGGCTGATTGCCAAACTCATCAAAGCAAATATAATATTAAGAGAAAAATGATTTTTATATGAAAACAACAATTTGGAAAGTAACTCTCGTATTAAAACAGCGATTTGAAATGTGATTTTTATATAAAACAATATTACAGCAATTTGCAATAATGATCATAAACAGCGAGCAATGAATTTCTGCAAATGAATCAGTCAAAATTCAAATACTTTTAAATTTCCAGGCAATAATTTTAAGGGGTTTTATGTATAATAAGTGATCTCACAGAGACGGTAACAGAAAAATTTTGATCAATAAAAATAATATATCTGATATAATCTGTAAAAATTATTCTAATGGAAAATTATTTTTAACACTCAAATTGAGAAATATCGCAAACAATTCGTGCTATCTATGAGATACTAAGTGTTCAAAAAAAGTATATTTATTTCCTAACAAAATTGACAAGAAAGAAGCTCCTGGAAAAATTGCTGTAAGTTTGTATTTTGAAGATATTTATTCATTTTTAACGATTTTTTCTTTTCTACTATTATTATTAATGAATTCACATTCACTAAGAGAAAAAAAAATGAGAACTAATTTTAAATTTACATAAGAGTCATTAGTCATCTTTAAATGATTTCATTATGTGCTACAAATATGTATCTTAATTTTTTTATATCAAATAACGTAGAAATATAGAAATTTAATGTTTGAATTCATTTAAAATTGAATTGGAATTATAAATTTCTTTTGAAAATAGATCAATGATACCAATGAAAAGATAGTGTAATTAAAATTCTTAACAAGAAATAATTTAGTACATTATATTACTCTGAAATATCACCTTTCTGCGGTATCTATTGTATATTATTACTTTATTTTGGCTTTGAAAATTTCTCATTCCCGCAAAAATGATTGTGATTTCAGAACTACATTATAGAATCCTGAATAGATTTCCTGAATTTTGGCAATATGCAATATGTGTAGTTTGCCAATATATACACCATATAGATTTAGAATAATGTGAATTGTTACTGTTATATGAATAAAAGTTAAAGAGGTATAAATTGTGGAAAAGAATATTAAATTCTAACTCTTTGAGGGCCAGACTTTTTAACATAATATTACCAAACGTAATACGAACACAATTTGGATTGTTAAAATGTGCATTTTAGATAAAGTTTCTTTTTTTAAAATATTTATTTATAAATAATTAAATGAAATATGGACTTTTCCTATGATAACTTCCTAAAATATTATAGCACAGAAATTATTTTCGCAGTTCATTTATAATTTAAAAAAAATGTTAACTCTTTGCATTCTATATATTTAACCGTTCTTGCACAATTTTTTCCTGAATTTTGGTAATTTAAATATATATATATATATATATACTTAATTTTCTCCAATATATTTCATTATTGATCTAAAAGTCAAATAATTTCCATTATTCCATCGAATATTTATACGCGGGATTCTCTTGCAATGTTCAAAACCATTAAAAGAATGAACTTTTAAAAAGTGTGGGAAATGTGAAGTTATAATACAGCAGAAGATATAAGATAGGCTTGAGCAATTGACCGAAATATAAGATCATGGAACTTGATTCTAAGTTGGTTCATACACAAAATGACTAGAACTAGTATATGGTTAACAAAATAAAAAAAAAACTTAGATATCCCGACAATTCCTATCATTAGTTCTTTTCTATTATTAGTTCTTTCAATGCCTATTATTAGTTCGTGAAGATTATGTAGATTAGATATAAGTCACAATTAGATGCTGAAATTAGATAGATATAGATTAGATATTCATTTGCAGTCATGAATTGAAAGGTAACACAACCAATATTCTAGACGTGTTAAATAATTGCCGAAAGTGGATTATTTTATTATTTGTAACTCTATTACAAATACAATATTTGTAGATACATACGGGAATATATCCCAATTTTTCTTAAATAATTAGTATTCGCCTTCTCAATTAACATCTTGACTGTAGTGGGGGTCAATGGTGACGGAAGAGCTTATGTAATTTACATCGTAAGCAATTCAATGTGGCTGTCATTGTGTTTATAATCCTTGTACAAACATGTGTAAACCCTGTATAAACATTTAATCCTGTAACAGATAAAATCCCTGCATAAACATTTATCTTTCTTCGAAAAGAATACATAAGAGGGCTGCTCTTACTATTCTTTCCTTTTTCTCTTTTTATAAAAATTAAATTCCCCTTTGAGATAATTAAAAATTAACCAAAATTTTGAAAGTTTAGAAGAAAGGGTTAAGAAACGTAAACATCAAGCACTTGTTTTTTGACTTTGGATCCTTTGTCCGTTTTTGACTCTCCTTCGAATTTCCTTGTTGATCTAAATGTCAAATCGTTTTCATTGTTCCAATAAATATTTATTCACATGATTTTCTTTCAATGTTAAAAAATACGGGAAAAGTGAACTGTTAAAAAGTAGGATGAACGTGAAGTTAGAATGCAGCAAAAGTTAGCAGATAAATCATCTGAGCAATTAATAGAAATATGTTGGAATGTAAAGGGATTATATTAGGTTGATTCATACACATAATGATTAGAGCAGGTATATGATTAACAAAAAAAAAGTGTTACTAGCAATCACAATTTGATTCTGAAAAGAGTATTATTTTGCAATCATGACCATTGCGATACAATTAATTGAAAATTAACAGAGCCACAATTTTCGGGGAGTTAAATGATTACCAAATGTGGATAGTTTATTATTTGTAACCCTAATACAAAAATAAATCTTTTTAAACAATAATATACCCACACACACACACACACATATATATATATATATATATATATATATATATATATATATATATATATATATATACAAATTTTTGTTAAATAATTATTGTTACCCTCTCAATTAATAATCTCTGCATAAACCCATGTTTTATGGAGTATCCCAAGAACTTAAAAAATTTGCATTTTATTTAACAAATTACCCTGCATTCACTTTATCAAATCAAGCGGGGCTTTCTTTTTTTTTTTTTTTTTTCAATTCTTCACCTTAGCTTTACCTTTCTTCGAAAAGAATACGTAAGAAATCCGATCCAAATATTCGCTCCTTTTTCTCTTCTTGTAAAAACTGAATTACCCTTTGATAAAAAAGGGGAACATGAAAAAAACCTTAAAAGTTAAGAAGCGCAAGTTATGAAATGTCAACACCGAGTATCTGTTTTTCAACAACAGAACGACAGAAAATAGTCCGAGTGAAAAATTCGATTCCTACACGGCAGATATATTTCCTCTTTGACGTGTCTAGATACCGAACTAACGTTTTAATACATCACTTTCCTCATTTTTTTTTATTCGAAAAGAACAAAGGAAAGGGCTTTTTTTTGGCACGTTGTTTAACTTATCGATGTCGAAGTCATGTCCATTCCTTTTCTAGAAAATGGGATGTTGGGATTCATTGCTGATAATTATGGTACCATCTTTGCTTTTGCTGACATTTCATAAAACGTTTTAACAGCTAAAATTGCTTTTGAAGTTTTCCTGTTTCACGAGTTTAGATAAGATTATGAGTAATTTATAAAGTAGTAGCCGCCTTTGGCGACCAGCCGGTTCACCAGTATTACCGGTTGCTCCAATTTTCAATTAAATATTTTCAGCAACTTGTTTCTTAATAGCTTCTCAAACAAAACATTTTTAATGTTCAAATTTTGATAGTCATACCAAACTTATATATACTGTTGTTTAGATCGTTTACTATATATATTTTCCTAATTTGTTGTCATTTCCGGTAAAACTTCAACTTCAATTTAAAGTGGAAATGCTGAGATTGCAATTAATATAAAGATATTTTTTAATGAAACCAAGCCTTTTTTTTATTTATCATCTTTATTGTTATTTATTTATTATTAATATTATTGAATATGAGTACTGCAAACATAATCACTCGACATTTAAGTCTTATGTGAACTACAAAATATTTTTCATAATTAATGTAATATCTCAAACAATAATTCACCAAACTTTTCTCAGATTCAGTTTTTAGTTTTGCTTTCAAAAGGATTGAAATGAAATTCATAATAATATTTTGTTCCGGCCTATAAATATATTTCAAAAATTATGAAGTCTAAATTTAATGCAGTAAGGTATCATATTCTGAGAAATATTCTGGACACACCAAATTTTAAATAAATGAATAAATGTTTCTATTTTCAACGATCAACTAAGACTGATTTATGAAGTTTTGAGTTTTAAAAATTTAGAAAAACTCAACATTTTCATAATTTTAGGCCAATTAATCTTGAGAAACCTGCCCGCCGATTGGTGTATTTTCTTTGAAACGATCGATGGAAAAATTAAAATTATCCTTTTTTATTGAATAGTGATATTCAAATTTTCATAAATCAGTCAGTTTAAGTGATTGATTTAGTTGATTGGAAATTAACTCTTTTTATTTAAAATATTAGTGTTTAAGAACATTTTGTTATTCGTGATTTCCACAGCAGAAGCGTTATGTAAAATCAAAAATTCGTTATTTATTAGAGCATTTATTGGATCAAGTTACATAAAATATAATCATTTTCTATTTAGACCATTTTAGAATATCTGTCTCTATTACTAAAAGTTTGCAAATTAGCTGTGTGGCCCTGATTTGAATGGATATCCTGTTCATATTAAACAAAACTTGCCTTAAAATAAAACTGATTTATTGGATTAATAATATAGAGAGTGTAAAAGATCATAAAATAAATTTTCTTGAACTTATTTTTTAGAAAAAATAATATTTCATATTTGTTTCATTTCCTACAGACACGTGCTGAAAATTATATTTTTGTAGATTTCATTTCCAAAAAGATTTAATTTATTTTCAATTGGAGGTTTAATCAATGTGATGGCAACACTTTGAAAAAAGCTAATTTTTCCCCATGAATGCGAAACGTGCTCGTGCAGCTTAAATATTATTTTTATTTTGTAAGAAAAAAATTGTTGAAAAATATAGTTAAAAAGTTAATTAAAAATAGAAATTTAATTTTAAGGTTAAAATATTGGTATCATTTAAAAAGAGAAATTTTTGATCTTTAACTTGATGTAAAAATCTTTTTTGTGCGGTAATATTTTCGGATGTTATAACAGAAACAAGCCAAAATTTCGCTTATTTTTTAAATAAATAAAATTCTAATTAAAAATTCGAAAAAATAACCCCCACGTGCACATTCCCGGTCTCCAAGGTATACACGTGCCAAATTTCGTAGCTGTTGGTCGAACGGTCTGGCCTGTAGAGCGCCAACACACACACACACACACATTGGGCTTTATTATAAGTATAGATTAGTAGTTGTATAAAAAGTAAAGAACTTTTCCTAAAATGTCATGTTCGATGTCTTTTATATGTATATTTTAAAACGGCTTTTTCGATGAAATGAAATAGTGAAAATGACACTGCAAGACTTTATTATGCAAGAGTTTTGAGTTTAATATATGCTGTTAATAAAATTTTTCGCTAGAAGATCTCTTAAAGGTAAAAGTAGCAGATATTCTGAATTGCTTGAAACAGTTTTTCACTGATTTATGTTTTTATATCAGAAGGCTTAATTTATTGAGTAAAGGAAATAAAGGGTTTTGAACAATGCAACTCTTTAAATAGAGATGTAAAAATGAGATCGAATATGCACTATCATGTTTGACACAGTAAGACATTGAAAATTAAAAGGAATGCTAATGATGCTAAAACATAAGGAAAAATGTCGTTTAAATAAAAATAATATTTCATTACTGTTGTATACGTAGATTGTTTCTGGCAGGGAGTTGTCGCAGCATTCATTAGTAAGTTTCCTATAGGGTTTCCTAAACGTATACACTGAAAAGAGATTTGGTGAATGCCTACTTTTAATAATTAATTAATATTATGTATTAAACTAAATTAAATTTACTTTATTCAATTTAATGAATTACCATATGATCTATTGGTCAAATAAATTTGAAAGATAAACTAATCAGAATCTTGGTATGATTGACATTTTTTTGATAACGTTAAGCAGAAGAATTCCTTTCACAATAATTATATCTTTCTCTATTTTTGTGATTTTTGTTTTCTCTATTTTGTACTTTAAACATAATATTAGAAAAAAGTGGTCTTCAATTGATAGCAGAAGTTTAAAGAGAATGCCGAAAAACACAAGATTGTTTAATTGTCATTTGCAATTACATCTAGCTGCGCTATCAAAAGTGTCTGAACAAGGTCAGTCAACCAGTTAGACCATTTTATCACAATTGAAGAGATTTTTTAAGATTATAGTGTTCGCATAAACATTTATAATTTTTATAAACAATTGTATAAATTATTTTCTGCATATCGTTGATCATAATGAACACTTATTAATACAGATTAATTTGAATATGAGATTTGGACAAATCTTATTAATTCATTACGTAATAAAGACTGTTTTTTTAGAAACACAATAAGTCACATATTATTTTAGTTTTTGCAATTGTTGAGTCCAAGAAAAAAAAAATTGAGACTGAATAGTGGGGAAAAATTGCAACTAATTATCATCTTATTTTACATACTTTATTTTATTTTATTATAGATTTTATTGAAAATGTTCAAATAAATAATGATATGTGTACAAAATGACAAGAAAAGATGTTATGTTGTTACTCTATTGAAATAAATTTTAGAATTTCTATATTTCAATGTGTATGGAAGTTCCATAATCAGCCCATATAAACTTCGTTAAATCCTCTTTGACATAAAGAAAAAAAAAGTATAAAACTTTTCATTTATTGAACTAATCTAACTATCTAGTTATTTATTAGAATCCTAGTATGATATATATTTTTTATCTAACAATATTAAAAATTTAATTAATTATTGTCAATTTAAAAAAAATCAACTATTTGCTTTTATCAATGAATAAATAATAACAAAGCATTTAAAGAATCAGCCCAAGTGAAGAAATACTAATGAAATTATTTATTTTCTGACAAAATAATATATTCTTTTATACTTCGTTAATTTTCTCACACGTCAATTTCAAATAAGTATCCGATAATACATACGACGAACATGCATAACACGACGAAACTATGAAGAATCAGAAAAGAAATTACCTCCAATGTTTACAACATACTCTTTAATAACTGAGAATTATGGAAATAGAAGTATAGTTAACATTTAATTCCGCAAGTGAATGTTTAAATTGATATATATTGCAGAAGCGTTTATATTGCACTAGTTATTCATTTTCATATAAATCAAATGTATCCGTATTCTTAATACGACCCTTCATACAAAATTCATTCTTACGAGGAGATGAAATTATGGATATTTAACGCACATAACCATCAGGTTCAGTGAAAACTCCGTTTCAAGTGATAATTTCGGTTGAAAAATGGTCATTAATAATTTTTGGATCCATAAGCATGTGTTCTCTTTCTATTCATTCAGTACACAACTATTGATAATGTCGATTTATGAGAACTGTTAAAATGAAATATTTCTCTAACTGTTTGTGTTTTAAAAACCACAAATCTTCAATATTTCCCTCTTTCACATACATATAAATGTATATCACGCTTTACATCAATGTAGTGTAAATTTATGATTTGATTTGTATATTTTTTAAAGCTATTTTAAAACTTTAAAAATTATCGATGTAAGAGTTCTATATATCATTGGAAGCAACAGCAGTATATTTAAAGTATTTTTTTTCTTTTGAGAACTAGTTTTCTTTTAAAAGCAAATGATTTTATAAGAGTGCCTTATTGATACTAACACTTCTTTGAAATGGATAAAAATAATTTTTAGGACAGTTGTAGTTTTTAATATAATTTTGAGAAAGGAACATAGAGTATATAATATTTTGATCCAAACGTCCTATATATATATTTAAATTCTAAGTAATATACACACTCATAGTATACACCAAATTTTTAAACGGAATATTGTATAAAATAATATTGAGAAAGGAATTTATATGATAAAAATGCAATTTAAAAAAATGAAACTTGAAACGAATTCATCACTTTCTTTGTAAAAAGTTATATTCAAAAACCGTTTAGTGGTTACAAATATCAGGATATGGAATATTTTTTTAATAAGACCATATTCAATTCTAAGGATATTTTTTGCTTTATCTACACTGAGATGCTCTAAAATATTTTTCAATACTTTATATGGAAAATGGTACTTCAAAAAACTTTATTTTGAACAGAAATAAGCCTTCTATATATGAAGCGTTGAAAATGTTTACCTTCTCATATTCTAGATTAAGTTGGGGATATAAGAAAGGGGTATCAAAATTGTTATTTGAATACCTGCTAAAATGTGATCTGAAAAGCAGTTTTGGAACTTCAGGTCAGAAGCTATTTTTTTTCACTCATCTGTTTCCAAGTCTCTTTTCTACAAATAAAAGCTGTGCGTGTGCAGCGATATTTTATCTTTTATATCCATTAAAAGTACGATATTTTTCCTTTAAAATTATTTAATCTCATTAATTCTTCATATAATATAAGGAACAATTCTATCTAACACAAGATTTTTTTATCGGTTACAAGCAATAATATCGTTTAACTGCAAGAATATAAATAGGCATATATTTTGAGAAAAATCTTTAATTCCATTTTGGTATCTATTGCATCCTTCAAAAATGTTGATATGGAATTTTATAATTAGGTTTTTATTAACGATTATTACAATTCAGCTTCTAATCTATTAGAGATAATAAATAATCTTTTGGGGAGGTTTTCCTTCATTTCTCAGCCTATTGTGTTATCATGTAATTTCATGTTTTTAAATTCGTGTGCCTATAATAAAATCACTCAAATTTTGTAATGGAATAAATTCAAAAACTGAATAAATTCTTATAAATAAATATTTGTTGAATTTTTTTTTTGTTTAAAAATCGTAGGAAAATTTATTAAATAATGAAAAGACAATTGGTTATCAGGATACATTTAAAATCATATTATATCTGTTTCAAAGAATATTTAGTTTTTCTCAGAATGATACAAAAAAAAACCCCTTCTTTATAGCATTTTATTTCAATCTGAATGAATATACAAAGATATTCTAGAAATATTAAGAATTACTGGAGTATAAAGAAAGAGTTCTGGAGAATAAAGAAAGAAATCTGCTGGGGGAAAACCAATTAGTTATTATAATAGTTTTAAAACATTATTTTATCTATTTTAAAGAATATTCAGTTTATCCCAAGAGCATATAAAAAAAACCTCTTATATCGCAATCCATTTCAATTCGATAGAATAAAAAAGAGCTATTCTATGAATATTAAGTATTTCTGAAAGTTGAAAATTATGTTATAAGTTCTGAATCGCTCTGAAATTCTTGGTTATTAAATAAAGGTATTAAATTATTAATTCAAATTATTAAGAAAAATTAAAATATGATTCAGAATTTCAAAAATAAGAGATGAAACAATATCGGCGACAGTATTCAAAAAATAATTTATCTTATATGTTAACTAGTATTGTAACAATTAGAATTTGCAATTTTTTACTTGAAAGTTTGTTCGGTAAATGATAACGATTTTCATGGGTGGAAATTTTCAGTTATTTTACAAATTACATTTTTACTTATTTACGATATTTTTAACATTCGCAATCTATATCTGATATCTTTATAGTTTAGCAATATTTCATTTCTATTGCTTTATTTTATCTAAAATTTGGTTTTCTTAAAAAGATATTTAGAAAGCTCAATCTTGAAACTTCAATTAATTGTCATCATCAAATTTTTCGAATACCGGAAACTTTACAAATGGTATTTACAAAATATTTTACTTTTATTAAAGGCAGTAAACACCAAAAGGAAAAAAACTAAAATGCAGCTTGGATATTTAAAGATATTTTAAGAAACCATTCCAGCAATTTTCATTTACTTTTCATCATTCATTAAGAATTTGTAGATATTTGTAATGAAACCATCCAAATATTACGCCCTGAGAGACATCAGTTTTTCATGGAACAGAAAAGCACAAAATCTCCATATATTTAATAGTGATGAGTTGTTACAGAAAAATATGATGTCTCTATGAGCTTAATATTAATAGACATCTATTTGATTTTTGTTTTGCCCATGAAATTATCATTCTAATTTAAGGGTATCAATTTATCACAATATTTGAATTTCTGATAAGACATGTATATTTCATGAAAATATTCTCTTTCTTAAAGCATTTCCAAATATATTTTCTTAAAAGCCATCACAAAAATGTAACAAAGTTTTTGCACTGGAATCAAAAATAAACCAAATGATTCCTTGGAGCGGTGATTTAGGTTGAAGTATTAAAATTATGTAGAAAATACGATTAATTATTGGATTAGTGGTAATTTGATATTATAGTATTGTTATATAATGATAGGAAAGAAAAACTTCCTTATCATCCAAAAATTCTTGATGATAACAAAAAGATCACTTTTCAATCAAACAGAACAACGATTTTTAATATTTATACAACAAAAAGCTCCGGATTAATTTGTTTAAATTTCAGTTCAAAAACAATTGATTGCCTTTTTGGTTCTTTTTTATGATTTACTATTAATTTTTCTTGAATTAAATTTAATTTCCTTTTTATAAGTCATTTAATATTTTAAAGTATATTATTTTTTCAAGCTTTGTGTGTGCGTGCAGATTATATAGTAGATTTTTCTCTTCTATTTTAATATGGTTTTTAGTAATAAATTTTAAAAATACAAACGAGATTAATACGTATATTTATTGTCATCAAAACAATTTTAAGAATAACTAATATAATCATCTTTTGAATAATCGATAAATTTGTATTGTTTTTACATTTTATTTTTATAATTATAAAAACGCATTTAATGTAGCAGTAACGATCGTCTTGATGATTATATAATCGGATAATCAAAATTTTTGTCATTTAAATTGATCTCGAATGACAAGCATATCAGTCTTATATTTCTTTGAGTTTTACATCCTTTGGATTTTCATGACCTGTATATTTTCTCCGTGAAATAACAATCAAGACTCCTTCGTTTTCTAGAAATTGGCTTATGATAATAGGCAATGTATTGTTTGAGTAAAAAAAAATGTTGTGATGTTACTATTTTTCTTGGAACCAAATTTAACATGAAGATATTATTAAATGTGTTTTTCGTTGAAATTTTAAACATAGCATTTAAAAAAGGAACCTACACCATTTTAAGTTTCCTCCATTCAAATATATATTAAAAGATTTAGAAAAAATATAATAAATATCTTATAAACATAGTAATATTTTTCTTAGTTTTACAATATTTATTTTTTGTAAAGTTATATCCCCAACTTTCTTGAATGAAATGTGAAAATATCCAATTTTTTAACCGCAGTTTGATATGCTTTTCCTAATTTAAAGCATGCTTTAAATAAAATTTCTGATCCCATATCTAGATAATATTCAGGAATACTGAAATGAAAATTAATTGTTGAAACCGGATTTAAACAAATGATGGTGTATTAGGAAAAAAAAATCATCAAATACCAAATTTGAAACAAAGTGTTTGAAAAATAACTCAGTATTCTCCTTATATGCATCTTTAAAAACTTCTGGGATCTAAATTCAAACTTACAAAATAACATTAATAAATATTTATGCACGTATTTACTATTCGTTTAAGTAAAATGAACACAGACGCAAGATCAAATTTTGGCAAAAGCACGTTACCGTTTGAGACAATTCTTGTATTAAGAGAATTCATATAACATGTGTGTGAAATAGACATTTTTATAAATAGCGTGATTTTAATTAAACTAACCATAGTATTCTTCTAAATGAATTCCTAATTCTTTAATTTATTATAATGAAATTCATAAATATCATGAACTTATCCTTTTCATAAGGTTATATTACTCTGATGAAACATGAGTTTCTCACTTTGTCAAGTAATTACTTTTGATTCAATCATAGCAATTTCTATTACCCATAAAAATTAATATTCCTCGTTTCAAAATGGGAGAAAATGTTTCAGGTAAATGACACCGTCTATAATTAATTTTAATTCCCAGGTAATTTCAACAACGGCTTCCGTATGAAACCCTTAGACAATTACAGCAATCATCTGGAAATTTTACGTCTTACGCCTCAGGGAAATTATCGGAACAATAAATGAGAAATGGGAAAGTAATATTTAGAATCTGAACATTAGAATTTGACTTAGACGTCTTTTGCAAAACTTCAATTTTATTAGTAATTACTTGATTTTGGCTTTAATTTTTTTTAATTACTAAATAAAAACATACCTTAGGACTTTGCATGTTATGAGTGAAATTTTAAAATGAAGGTAGAAATATGCAACAATTTATCTTTTGTTTTATTTAAAGCTATTCGTAGTTAATCATGATTAGATTGTAATTAAATTAGATCATAATAGTTTATAATTATCTAATTTTTTTTTGTTTCAAATCGTTCATTTTAGTAATAAAGAAATTACACAAAAATTCAGCTCTTTGTTGAATTCAGGAAAACTCTTCGGACGTTGTAATTTATGGTCACTTATATGCCTTTATAATAATATTATATAATATAATAATATTACAAATATATATGTAATATTATTAGAAAATAGTTGCAAATCTAACAGAAAGGAAATAATTCTTGTTATTATCCAACAATACGAAATATAATACTTCCTATGTCATGAAATTTACCATTTGTAATAAATAGACAACATCCATGAATTTATAGCTCTGTTATAAATGAACAAATTTATTTGTAAACAGGTCTTTTGAAATAATTTCTTTCAAAAACATAATTTAATTTTCGAACTATGAAAAATTAAATGATATAAATCGGAAGATTTTATCCATATTTATTATCGCCACATAATATTTCTCCTCCCACTGGGTTGTTCCATATTTCTGTGTTTATTTACCTTAGTGATTTTATTGCAATAATTTAGTTTTGAAGATGACAAGATAAATAAAATTTAAATTCCATTCGAATTGTTTCACTTTAATTTATAAGTATAAACACATATTTTATATTCTGCCATTTTAAAAGATTGTGAGATTTGAATAGCAAGAAATTATTAAATGAAAGAAAATTAGTTTGATTACTGAAATAATTTATTTTAATTATTTTTAATATATAGACATTTAAATATTTTTGAAAAATATCCAAACATTTTAAAATGAAAGTTGATAAATTATTTTAAAACGAAGAAAAGTTCCATTTTATAAAAAATCTAAATTTTATAAAAAAATCAATGATTTGATTACTTAATAGCCAACATTGTATATGAAGAATGAAACACTTTAAATCTCATTTCTTATTGGCTGAGTCTTTTTAATTTAAAAGTATTTCATATCACAGCTTCGGAAATTTGGAATATCCAATTCTAACTACTCATGAAATTATATTATAGCATCAAAAGTTAACTTTAATATTTGAAAAGTAATGATTCGCTTCAAAAAATTTAAATTTTCTAAGATTCCACTGTCATTCCTGTTATTTGAATCAACATTCCGAACGTTTGCAATGTTCCCTTAGTTTCCAAAAATTGAATGCAATATCTAGAAAACTAATTATTCGTTGTAAGATTTTGAAAAAACAGATTTCTGTCTCAAAGAGTTTTATTTTCCCTAACACAGCTTTACATTATTTTTACTTTTACTCATTCAGATGATGATATATATAAGATAAAAGATTTTATTGAAATAATAAAGATTTAACTCTTAATTCCAAAATGAAATAGCCATTTGGGAACCTGAGCATGAAATTTAACGATTTCATGCCAACTTTTGTTGCAAGTATTGAAACTATAAGTTCATTGTCATATATAGTATTTTAACCCAGTACATTAATGCTGAAGTGATTCCCAGTGACGAAATATCTCTATCTTATACGCAGTAGATAAGCGATAGTTATTAGAAAATTTACAATAGCATTGCCTTATCAGAAATCGTATAATAGTTTATGCGGTAACTGAATCAAGTACCAACTATAGAAAAGGAGGAAACAAGGAAGGAATTTTGGAACCAAGAAGTAGTAAATTAAGACAATAATGCTATTTAATATAGCAATTCATATTCTATGACTAGGGATTGCAATATCGGACCAAAATTTCAGTACTGGTATTCGGTATTTTTAAAATCTTGATACCGGTTTTAATACCGGTACTAGAAATTTTAAAAAACAAAAGAAAACACAGGTGTTTTCTTTGTTTCATTTGCCAATTTTATTAGAGAGTGTAAATATCGCAAAAAATAGTTTGTAACCTATAAATTATAACAGAATATAAAGAATCACAAAAACTGAAGGAACATCTTATTTCTTTAAATCACAAAAAACAGTGTAAATATCACTATTCACTCTGTGGTACTATTACACATTTTTGAAATGTGATCTTAAAAAACATAATGCATCAATTGTATGTCATTAAGCCTGAAAAGTAATTTTGTGCAAAAATGACCAGCTGTCGAAAACGCTCTTTCGACATCTATGCTAGTTGGTGGTACTGTTAGCAATGCGAGATATACTTTTTCCATGTATTTACCTCTAAAACCCTCATCTTCAAATAAATCGATTTCTCGTCGGTTCCTTTTGGATATAGCTGATTTCTGTATTGTATTTTGGTTAGTTGAAGTTTTTTATTTAACGCTAATTCTAATTTTTGTTCAAGAGACAATTCCTTTTCACTATTGACTATAGTGACATCATAATCTTCGATAATTGAACCGAATTCTTCTGAATGCGGATAGGGTTCTGGGTAAAAAATTTTAAGAAAATTTACTCTAAACTTAATCAGATTTGAATTGGTTTTTTTCTTCTTTTTCATTTTCATTTTTAAAATCATTATAATTATGTAAATACCATAAGACATTTTCTACTTCAATATGCCTTTCTTTTGTGCGATTTTTCAATGTAAAATATAATTCTTCAGATAGTGATGTGTGTTGTTCTTTCAGTGACTGTAAAATGAAATTTATTGTTGCATTAGCTGTTAATAAATTAGAATCATTCCGACATAATGCCTCAATAGTCAGTTTTATTGGAAATAGAGCTGATAAAGTTCTGGATACTAAATCGAATTCACTATCTGAAAAATTAATTTACAGGTTTAAGTCGATTATTACTTTTTGGATTGGATTACTCAATTTCAAAAGTCATTCCATCATTAGGAGTAAACTGTTCCAACTTGTTTTAGAATCTAATAGTAACATATACTCTGTTTTATTTTCAGTTAGTAAATATTTTAGTAATATGTCATTTTTTATAGGGGAACGTTTAAATATATTAACAATTTTTCGAACTTTATAAATTATAGGAAGCAATTCTGGATGGTTTAATATTTCATCCACATTAGCAACATTTTTTTCAACAATTACATTGTCATTATCTTCATTGTCAATATCACTCACACTCTTACTCTCATCAAAGTTGGAATCCGAAGTTTCTATATCCAAAGTATTTGGATTCTTCGGTTCTTTCTTTCTTTTTTTCTTTTTTTTAGTATAACACATCTATTACCCCTAATTGAATTCCATGAGCATAGCACAATTGCTGATTTGCACCAATCAACTTTCCAACTTTTTTCATAACTGTTGCTCCATCAATCGTTATGGATACAATATTTTCGTTCAGGGATAATCCATGTTTCGCTCATTTAGATTTAAGCAATTAATTAAACCATTAATTAGCTAATTAATTTCGCCCGTTAGGGTGACATAAAAACGAAAACTATACTATTTTGCTATTTTGGCGATCCCTGAACGGATAGTGGTGACAATTTTTAAAATTTCTAGTAAATACCGAAAAAAACGGTATTTAAACTTGTGAATACCTGTATTAAAAAATTGTGAAAACGTCTCAAAATACCGGTATACCGGTATTTCAATCCCTATCTATGACAGGTGAGTGCTAATTCACACTTTTTATAATGCTCTCCATGAATTTATCAAGTAATCATGTGGAGTTATGATGCCACTATATAACATTTTTATACGAAATAAAAATAACATTTATGTTTAATCAAACATCGTGTTTTGGCAAGTCACGATATGCCTTTTACAAATAACCCTCGTAAGAAAGATTTATGATGTATAAAATATTCGATTAATCTTTTCTACTACCTTTATTTTTTATAAGAATTATTTTCATTCCAGCCTGTCCACTAATGTTATTTTAATGCACTTCGAAATAATATTTAGTACTCTAAACTTATTCCATCTATATGATAATCTAATGCTGGATAGCTTCTCGTAATGCTCTCTACGCAAATCTAATAATTTTATTACCCTGGAATATGTAAATAAATTCATTTTAATATAACGCTGCAAAGTGCTTCAGCTATTTTTTTTCTCAATGAGATGTGCAAAACGATTATACGAATTTGCGTTCCATTTAAATTCTTTGGAATTTGAATCCATAATCTTGTATTTTTTGGACGATACATTTTTCGAAGTTTTTACGAACGTTCTTAATATAGTCATGGATCATTGTAAATGAATACTTAATCAAAGATCTTATTAATTTAAAAATTGATACATTATAGAAATAATTAATAAATAATCAATAATGTCTATTTCCGTTAAGTGTAAATTGATGTTATATAAGAATTATAACTTGAACAAAAATTTTGTAAAAATCATACCAATTTTCCTTTAGAATAAACATCATTTATCTATCTATAAATCAACATTAAAAGTGGGAATAGAGAACTTGTAAATAACACAACGCATATTAATGCACCCATCTCGGATGAAATCAATACTGTTTGCAAAGAAAATTGCATTTTCTACAGGCAGTGGTATACTTCCATTACGATAAAGGATATTGTTAGATCAATGATATGCAGATGGTAAGGCGATGTAAATCCGAGATACAAAAATGCGATGCAAGATAAATAAATAAAAATAATAGCAAAATTACAGAAGTAAATGCATATTATACGAATTCTAAACAAAAAAGGTATTACTTATGCTACGTTAACCCCCCACCCCACCCTTTCCTATATGTTTATATGTTTAATGCATTTTTTTTTCTTTATTCCAGTTTTGTTTCGAATTTCACTTTAGTTAGTACTTTTGATTTTATATTTTTATTAATTTTTTTTAAAAATCTTTTCCTTGAATATTATTTTGACTCAATATATATGATTCCCTCAAAAACTTCTAAGCATCAAATTTTCTTAGGAATTAAAATTATGTCGTTTCAATAGTTTTACATATATTTTACTCATTTTATACATGAAACCCTCTGATAGAAAATAGTCACTTGACATCACAAAACTATTACAAACGCAATAGTTTAAATTTATTAACTTCTAAATCACTCGATAGTGTAACTTCACTTTTTATTCGTTTTGCAAACGACACGGATAATAAAAATAACCTTTTTTCTTTAGCTTCGAAGGAAGAATATCACGCGATTCAAATACAGCAGGATATATTGAAAATAGTTTGAACTGAAGGCAAAAAAATGTAATCTTTTATTGGAAATTGAGCATAAAAGCATTTCTAAAAATCACCTTAATTCAAGAAACATTTGCATGTATCATTATATTTGCACGTATTATCAATGGTATCATTATAAAGACAACATTTTAAAACAGTTTAAAATTTATATATTTCAATAATATTTTCAGAAAAAATCGCGTTGAAACGTCAAAATTGAACTAAAATAATATTCATTAAATAAATTATGAATCAGAATTAAAATTTCAATTAAATTGTCATTCAAATCTATGCTCTAAGGAAAGTTAATGAATCTCCTGAAAAAAAAAACAGAAATTAGATGCGATAAACCAAAAATTAATTCAAATTGTAAAAATATATGACATGACATGCCACCATTAAAATTCTCTATTAAAAATTAGTATTCACCAAAAAGGAAATGAAAAGGACAGTGCAAGAAGATCGCTCTGTTCTCGCTTTTAAACGCAAAAAGTAATTTTCTTGTCCTATTTGGTGAAATAACGAAGATATAACATAAAGGTATAGTTTGGTATAGTTTGCAAAGGTATAATTGAATTACTGCATTATACTGTGCTTTTAATTCATTTCCTACTTTTTAAGACTTGAAAAGACATTTCTTATCAAAAGTAATTTTTGATGTATTCACTTAGATTCATCATATTTCTCACTAAGGCATGCTGAGATTTGGATGACAATTTTTGACACGCATTTCATTGTGTTGCATTGAGGTGTGGAATATTTATTTTTATTATGTGTGTGTAGCAACTTAGAGAACTTATTTCCCAGAGATTATCATTTACATGCCGAGAACTCTGACAGCCTTCGTTAGCATCCCGATATATGGGAGGCAGTTCCAGTTACTCCTTGTCTTGCGTCAGACTACTAACCGCATATCTATTCCAAAAAATGTCGGCCAGAAAAAAGGATGTTATTCAAGGAAATATTTGTTTTATGAGATGATGAAATGGCCGAATCAAAAGGTCTAGCAAGGTATAAGTTTTTTGTCTCTCCAAGTGTATGCCATATTTATGATAAGAATTCAGAATTTATGTGTGCGGTTAATTTGGTTGGTTATTCTATATAAACAGTTTATCTTTATTTGTAGGATAAAAATACAAATAATTACAGGTATTTAGGACAGCTTATGTTAGATTTTCTAGTGGATTGTTTGATATTTCGTTTAATATTAAAAGGACTAAACTTCTGTATGTATGGAACATTAATGGTTTGTAACACATCAGCATGAATGAACATTTCTAGAATTTAAAATATGTTCGGTCATACAGTTAATTGTCACTATCCATTTTATTTTATAATAGAGGCCCTAACACTAGGTTCATGAATTTCTCAAACACCTACTGGTAGGATTCAACCCTAGACAAATCGGAGTCACTAAGTAATGTTAGCTGGTAAAGGCTTATCAAAAGCGGTGGACTACTAAGAGTCTTTCAGATTGATATTGGCAAAATCGCGGTACAAGTACCATCTTCCTAGCTTTTGCGCTTTAAAGACAAATCGTTATTTACAAGGAAGAGAATTTTCAATCCTCAGAAAGCTCATGTGTTTGTGTGGAAAAGCATTAAAGCTTCACCAAAAGTTAAACACAGTCGTTTTTTGCTTGTTTTCATGATCGTCATTTTATGAAAATTGAGCAAGCAATGCGAGATATCGGTCATATGATGAAGTTTATTACTTTAAAACTGACACATTACTTTATGTTTCTGGCGCAAACGTTATAACAAATATTTGAAAGTTATTAGGGATGTCATTTTAAATGTGAAACCTGTATGATGCTCTGCGCTTTGTATTTCATTTAACAAGTTCTCTTAAATGCACATTGATCAACGGAGTATTTATCCAAGACTGTAAATTCGAACAATCATATTTTGATACTTGCTATTTTTGTATGTAATTTTCATTAGAAAATCGGAGAATTTGGTTACTCGAATTCCGAGTATTATAGAACAAGACTTCCTCTGTATCTTAAAGATTGATAATGTCTTATTTCACTCAAGTTGATGTTCTCTTTCTAAAAGAAGGTGGATGTCGGCATCTGAACCCTTGTTTAATAATCTGGGCTTTATGTAATACGTTTAGATTTTTAAATAGTTACTTTTGTTCCTGGAGACAGTATCACTTCTTTAGGTAGATTACTTATAATATATATATATATATATATATATATATATATATATATATATTTGAAAATATCTTTCCAAAAATTAAAATTTATCTTTTTTTCTCTTGTATGCTTTATTACCATGAATGAGGAATTTCATTTAAAGTTTCCCCCTTTAAGAATTAATCAGAAAATGGAATGAAATACGTAAAGAAAATTAGAATACCAAAAGAGAGGAAAATAGGGGAAAAACTTCGAGCTTTCATTTTTCGTTTTTGCTCTATTGTGATTGAATCTTGCGTAGATTTAATCGATCTTTTCGCGTTCCGTTCATACATTTTTCGTTGCAACTCTCCGGAGAAATTTCTAAGGCTTTATGAAAAACTAAATAATGCAAAAAGTAAATCAAGAAAAAAAATTGTTTCCTTCTCGATTGAATAGGAAAGTTCGAGATTTTCCTTTAAATACCCACTCAAGGTGATGTCCCGAATCTTTTCTTTAACACTTTCTTTCTTTGTTTGCAAGAAAGTTAAAAAAGAAATAATTTTTTGGGGTTGAATTGTGAGAAACATACGAAAGAAAATGCTTTTGTGGTATCAAAAAAGCAAAAGAAAGAAAAAGAGCGTAACAAATAAGCAAACATTATTTTTTGATGAGGCGGCGATATTGCTTCAAATACTCTTCGTCAGGATTGTCAACTTTCATCCTTTTTTTTTCTTGCATTTTTTTTATCCATTTGTATACATTCACGATGTACTAAGATACAAATATTCTAAGATAAATAAATAAGCTATGATATATTTTGCACATGCGAAGTTTGTAAATTTTAATGAAAAAAAGAATTTTTGTTCGCATAACATAAACCTTCATAACATAACCTATTTAATCATTATTATAACATGAAATAAAGTATTGTATATAATTCGTAATGTTAATGTATCTGAAAATCTCTATTATTATTACTTATGGTTGTAAATACAATAAAGAATCCTAACTTCTACCTTAATTTGTTTTACTTAGAATTTCTTGTTTAGAGAAATAATTTCTTGTTTTAAGAAATTCTACAGCGTATTCTGTCTGTATTTATATTAGCAACAATGCACATTCAATCATTTGAAAATACCCAATTAAATGTATTTTCATATATTAAGCATTCGGCATTACTGTTCAATGTGACTCCTGATTTCAAAATCCTTTCTTGCAGAAAATAAACATATCAGAGAGAAAGATGTAAATGGGTGCTTATTTATTTCGTTTGGGAATTATAAGCTTTTATTTATAAAGTGCGTATATTTTAACTATTTTTAAAAATCTAATATTTCTCGAAATTCTATATCAAAAAGGCATCATATTTGTATCTTTTTGAATTCATTTAACTGTGCATCTGAATAAAGACATCTGAAATCTGAATAAAAATCTGAATAAAAGATTCAAGAACAAAAAGGTGACATCAAAACTGCATCTTTATAAAGCAATTAAATTACATACCTATATATAATTACTCATTGTTGTAGCTATTGCCTTTAGTATACGATTGGACACAATTTAAATTATTGTCTTTAAAATGCTATTGAAGTTTGTCCTTTTATATAAGAAAATTAAAATCTATTCAAAAAATTAAATTACTAAATGTGATATATTTTTCATAAATTGAATAATAATGTTATATAATTATTGTTAAAATATAACAAGTAAACATTCTTATTATTGATTCTATGTTATTTGTGGAGGAAATCTGAAATATTTTCTTAAATATGTGATTTTAAGAGAAATAGTGACTAATTTCTTGCTTTAATATTTGCTTTCCATTTTTTATTCAGTCCAAACCTAATATCTGCCATTTTTTAAAAAATTTTCTTTATTCTCTTTCGTCTTAAGAATTCCATCTAATTCTATATTAAATTAACGATAACTTCAATTACATTTAGGTAAGCTACATTAAAGAACAGAAATCCTAAATCATTGATGATATGACAGCTAAAATAAACTTGTGTTCAAACGTAAAAATGCTTCAGATATAGATATGCACTAGAAATTTTTGTTTGATTTGTTATAGCTGAAATAATTATTCCAATACTACTCTGGTAATGGGTATATATTAATTTGACTTCTACTGTGATAAAAGAGTTTTATTAATTTCTAGAAAACAACAAATCATCAAATATTTGTTCTTATGATAGTTTATCTAAACTTTAAATTGGGTATTTTTTCCCGAATTAATTAGGAACTGCGCATGCTTTAGAAAAATATCTTTAAAATCAGAAGATACTGGAAAAGGTAGAATTAACTACCATTACCAGTGTCAATGGAGATGAAATATTATCCAACACAAACATAATTAATTGATAACACGTTAATATACTGGCGTCAGTTACTGTTTGAGAAATACTTGAAATTCTGCAGGTTATCAACGTTACATCTATTATAATCAGCGTCCCTCTATTGATTCAATTGGACTGTTTTCATTAAACGGAGGAATTATATAAATATATGCATGCAAAATATATTAGAAAATGATAACTTATATTTAATGACTGAAAATCCATCCCAATACTCAAACTCAGAATAATGTAGTGATTGTTTGAATAGTAATTTATTTATCAATAACTTCATCACAAAGAATATTTCCCAATCAATATATTCGTATTTCAGTTAATAATTATCAATAACTTCATCACAAAGAATATTTCCCAATCAATATATTCGTATTTCAGTTAATAATTATCAATAACTTCATCACAAAGAATATTTCCCAATCAATATATTCGTATTTCAGTTAATAATTATCAATAACTTCATCACAAAGAATATTTCCCAATCAATATATTTGTATTTCAGTTAATAATTATCAATAACTTCATCACAAAGAATATTTCCCACTCAATATATTCGTATTTTAGTTAATAGCTGAAAAATAATTGGGATATCGTTTTATCTTTTTATCATAAGAAAGGCCCCTGTTATCTCTCCGATGCTGCAAATTATTTTTAATCTGATAGACTATCTAACTTTAAAAAAATAACAGAGATAAAAGAAAAGTGATTCGTATATGAAAACAACAATTTGAAAAATGATTCTTATATGAAAACAATGATTTTAAAAGTAATTCTTATATGAAACAACTTTACAACGATTTACAAAAACAATCATAAACAGTCTATGAATCTATGTAAATGAAGCTGTCAAATCCCAGACAAGATTGAATGAATGAATGAATTCTTTGTATAATAAATGATCCCACTAAGACTATAAACGAGTGACTTTCGTCAATAAAAGATGTATCTGAAAGTTATACTAATGGTAAATTATTTTTAACATTTTTATTGAGAAATATTGGAACCAGGTGCGTGCTATTTATGAGAAACTAGATGTTCAATAGAGATTTCTTTCCTAATAAAATTATTAAGAAATGAACTCTGAGAAAATTTTGAATAAAAAGTTTTTTCTGTATTTGGATTTTAAATATTGATATTTTTTATTTTGAATGGTTTGTCTAATTCTTATTTTTAATAGATTCATGTCCTCTAAGAGAAAAAAAAGATAGTTAATTTTAAATTTACATATGAATCATAAGACATTTTTAAAGGATTTTATCGTCTGCCACAAATGTATTTTTTCTTCATTTCAAATAACGTAGGAATACCGAGATTTATTGTTTAAACTCATTTGAAATGGAAGTGGAGCTTAAATTTTCTTTTAAAAATAACTCGATACTACCAATGAATACGCACTGTTATGAAAATTCTTGAACATGGGTAATTAATTATATATTAGATTATTATTAAATGTCATCTTCATATTGTATTTGTATTATCGCTTTATTTTGGCTTCATTGAAAAATATACATCTCCAGAAAAACGATTTTGATTTCAAAACTATAGGATAGAGAAATAAATAAAATAAGATTAAATACGCATCTATAGATTTAGAAAAATGCGATATGTTGACATCCCAGGAATAATAAAATTTAAATAGGAAAAAATTGAGAAGAGAAATTCAATTCTGACTACTCTGCAGGCGAGAACGTTTAGCCTAGAACTTCCAAATATACCATAAACAAGCTTTGGGATATTAAAGTATGCAGTTTCTTTAAATTTTAATTGATTAATAAAAAATAAGCTATATTTTAGACATTTTCTGCGATAAATTACGAAAACACTAAAGCACAAAAATTATTTTTATGTCATTTTTAAATTCCAAAATTTGTTCTTTCAATATTACAAATTTAATTGTAGCACACATTTTTCCTAAATTTGGAGTATTTTTTTAAATAATATTTTATTGCATAGTCTTTTAAATAGATGTTGTTGTTGAACTAAAGATTCAATCATTTTCATTGTTCCATCAAAATATTTACAGCATGATTTTCTACTTTTGTTAAAATATTAGGAAAAAGAAATATGTTTATTATTTGTGCAATTAATATGAAGAACAGGAAAGTGAAATTACCATCCAACAAATTTTAGGACGACTATTTAGGCAATTACTTTTTAAAAATACTATGATGTCTTAGAACGTGATTCTATTAGAATGATTCATTCCCAAATTAACCAGAGGTTAAAGAAAGAAAGAAGGTTTTGATATTGCCACAATTTGATGTTTAAAAGAGTATTAGCCTGCAATAATTGACTTTAAGTTACACATAAGAGACTTAAACGAAAGTTGACACAACTAATATTCTCGATAAATCATTGATTTCTAAAGATGATTAGTTATATTATATGAAACTCTATTAATAATACAATTGTTTTAAACAATAAAAGATACACTTTAGAATATATCGAAATTATTTTTTAATAATTATCATTCAAATCTTTAATTAATAATTTAAGCGTGGGTGTGTATTCAGCACAAACTTCACCAAAACTTGAAAAATTTTATATCAACATAAATAATTTCTAAAAACATTTAGCAAATTACCCTCATTTAACATGTCGCATCCAATGGAGTTTCATCCTAGCATAATCGTTCTTCGAAAAGAACACGTTAGAAGTCCGATCCTACCATTATTTCCTTTTTCTCTTCTCGTAAAAATTGAATTCCTCTTTGACACAAAAGGAAAAAAAAAAGCCTTGAAAGTTTAGAAGCAAGAGTTAAGAAACGTCAACACAGAGTACCTGTTTTCAAAAACAGAACGAAAGCGAATAGCCCGAGTGAAAAATTCAATTCGATTCCTTCCAGACGGACATATTTCCTCCTCGGCGTCTCTAGATACCGAACCAACGTTTTAATACATCACTTCCCCATATTTTTTTTTTTTTTTTTTTTTTTTTACTCGAAGGGAACAAAGGAAGGTCGCTTTAACTTGCCGAT
The DNA here is from genome assembly GCF_947563725.1 of Argiope bruennichi. NCBI lineage: Eukaryota > Metazoa > Arthropoda > Arachnida > Araneae > Araneidae > Argiope > Argiope bruennichi. The sequence continues at coordinate 96,229,985 of NC_079160.1, forward strand.
AGCGAAGTGGTGACCATTCCCAAGCAGCAAAAGATCGTTGGCCAACCATTGGCCAAGCATCGCCCCACGGAACGAGCGAGATTGGGGCGAGATCGGAGGCGATCTCGCCCCGACATTGGTCATGTCCCCCGGCGGTTCGCCGCGCGATGGCCGCCCCGACTTGTTTTCGACGAATTTGCCGATCCTTTGGCGACTTGTTATTATCACGGGCGACGTTATACCAAGCATTTCGCGACCTGTTTTATCAATGGGCGACCCAATACCAATCATTTCCCGATGTGTTTTAACAATCGGCGACCCAATACCAATCATTTCCCCATGTGTTTTAACAATCGGCGACCCAATACCAATCATTTCCCCATGTGTTTTAACAATCGGCGACCCAATACCAATCATTTCCCCATGTGTTTTAACAATCGGCGACCCAATACCAATCATTTCCCCATGTATTTTAGCAATGGGCAACCAAATGCCAATCAATAGGCAATTTATTTCTGAACACTTGCTGGTGTCAAATTGAAATATTAGTTTAATGGTTATTCAATTTTCTCAAACTCTAGAAACTAGTGTCATAATATTTAAAACTACCATACTTTCAAAATTTTGTATAGTTTACTTTTCTTTTTTACCTATTAATAATAGTGTTTGTTATTTATTTTGATAAATTTAAAATTCCATAAAATACTTGTTTTCGATAAAAATTCATGGAAAATGTCATTCTAACAATTCTTCCAACTTTTTTTAACTATTATTATAGCAGAGATTTTACCACAATCTTACCCTATAAAATGTTTAAATGACATTTTTTTACTGCTCTTTAAAAAAAATAAACAAATGTTAAAATTTTCTGAAATAATTTTAAATTTGATCCCCAGAACATCTATTTACATATAAGATTTATTTCCTTCATTGATATTTCCTATTTATTTTCATTGTTTAATGCATGGGAAGAAATGTTAACATAATCATAGTTTCAATTATATAATTAATCAGTATGATTTTAACTGATATTAGAAATTTAAAAGTAGATGTATTATATATATTGCCTATATCATTCGTTTTTAAAAGCTATTTTATAAAAATTCGAAACAGAAAAATATATAATTCTTATTAAAATTTTTTTTTTTTTTTTTTTTTTTTTTTTATACTATACACACTTTTATATTGCTCAATGTGAGCAATAAACAAATAATTCCTAAAGAATAATGAATAAAACACGAATTCCTATTTTAACACCCTAAAATTTAATGCATTGGTTAAAAATAGTTTCAAACACTAAATTATATAATTCCTATTATATGTTTCTTCAATAGAAAATATTTTACAAGCACAAAATAATAATTTACTTCAAATTTCTAATATTTTTTTTTTATTATCTATGATTAGTTTGGTTTTATGGCACAAGAATTAAATTTGATCTTTGATTAACACTGAATATTTCTCAAAAATTCCATACACAAAAATGCAGCACTTCTTTCAATTCTACAAAATTCCTTATATTTACTATTAACATGCAAAGTTTCTTCAAGTTGTAGAAATTTTACACATTATAAATGCTAGTGTTGGTTGATGTCCAACATACAACATTTTACAAGCACAAATTAATAATTTACTTCAAATTTTTAATATTTTCTTGATCTATATTTAGTTGTTTGGTTTTGTAGCACAAGAACCAAATTTAATTAATGATTAACACTGAATATTTCACAAAAATTCCATACCCAAACATGGAACACTTCTTCCCATTATAGAAAATTTTATTTACTATTAATTTACAGAGTTACTTCATATTGCATTAATTTTAAACCTCATTATAAATGTTAGTGTTAGCTAATATTTAATAAACAACAATTTACAAGCACAAACTTAATTCTTATTTAATAACTTACTTCAAATTTCTAAAATTTTCATAATTTATGTTTAGTGAGGTTTAGATTTGTGGCAAAATAACCAAATTTGATCTATGATTAACTCTGAATATTTGAAAAATATGTTTCACAAAAATTCCATGCACAAAAATACAACACTTCTTTCACTTATACGAAATCTTATTTATTATTAACTTACAAAGTTACTTTATGGTGTAGAAATTTTATACCTCATTACAAATGTTAGTGTTAGCTAATGTCCAATTGATAACATTTTACAAGCACAAATTAACAATTTACTTCAAATTTCTAATTTTTTTTTTAAATCTATGATTAGTTTGGTTTTGTTTCATGGCACAAGAACCAAATTTGATCTATGATTAACTCTGAATATTTCGCAAAAACTCCATACCTAAAAATGTAAACACTACTTTCAATTATACAAAATTTCTTTAGACAAATATTTTTTTAATTATTATTTTCCCCTCTTTATTTTTAGGAGAAAAGACAAACAACTATGCAAAACAATTTATTTACAAAGACCTTCATTAAATAATATTTTAGAAATACAAAGTAAAATAATAATTTACTTGAAATTTTTTACTGAATTTTCTGTAATGACTTATACACCCAAGCAAAATCCTGAAACTGACTTATAATTTAGAAGAATAAATAATATTGACACAAAGTAATTTATAAAAAATTTATTTAAACTTTATTTATTATGTAATACTTGAAGAGTTTGAAATTTCTAAAAATCCACACACATTTATATAAATATTATATATATGTATAACTGAATCTTCAGCTACATATAAAAAATTATACATTTATTTATACATTTCATTTTTCCTTTTTGCTGAACCTAGAAAACAATTATAATAGTAATTGTGATTTCGCTTCATTTAAAAGTACAAATAAAACATTTGTTGACAATTGGGGATGAGTAATTAACAAACAAAAGTCTTATAGAACTTCATAAGCATAATATTTTTGTTCTGATACTGGACTGTGTAAGCAAACTTTATAATAATGTTTAGGATAATAAAGAAAAAAAAAAAAACTCAAACTAATGGGAGTAAAATTTATGTTACTGTTTTATGAAATGCGAAATACTTTGAAACTATTCATATAAGAGAACTCAAAAGTGCCTGCATAATCTCAAGTTTTAAAGATTTTTTTTTTGAAATTTAAAATAAATACATTCTGCTAAACTTTTTTTTAGCCTCATATCAAAATAAAAATAATTACACAAATGTTATTTCAATACAAAAATATAAAAATGTTATTTACTACTTTATTAAACTTCTTTCATAGAAAAATTGTAAATGAAAAGGAAAATTAACTAAGCTAAATAGAATTAAAATCACTTGAATTGTCAGTCTGAAAAAATAATGAGGTTGCCATTAAAAAAATTTATTCAAATTATATAGAAAAATAAAATTTGTACAAAACAAAATTTATGCCTTTCTAATTAAGGCAAATAAGTTTTCAGATAAAAAAATCAGAAATTAAAATTTACCTACTTGTCATTCAAGCCTATCACATTGCAACATTTTTACTACATTTTTCACGAAAAGACATTACATATTTTGGCACTTAAACACATACATCTGATAAATCCTTGATTGCTTCCACTGCTCTGAGTAATTGCAACTGACCAGAGAGAAATTTTGTGATTTGGAATATCTTCAATTCTAAACAAGTTCTTAGGATATTAAGTGAATTGGGACATATAATTGTCTCGCATATAATTGTTTAAATTTCCTTCTGATGTTCCAAGTTGGTAGAAACCATACTCCGTCACATTAATTGTAACTTCCAATATTTTGCTCTTTTTTGAAGTCAGGAATAGAAACTTGCACAGTAGTTTCCAAACAAATAGTGAGAATTTTTTTTTGTTTATATTTATAGATCAATTTTAAAATTTATTTTATCTTTAATTGCATTTTCAGTTTTGAAACAAAGGTTGCACAAAATTTTTATTTCATTGAATGAGAGATGTATTTCATACTTTGCCAGGATGTCATTTGGCATTCTATAGAATGCTTAGAAAATGTATGAAATACAAATTGTTTCATACATTATTGGCTTGTTTTAGGCATTATATACAATGCTTGGCCATTCTATAGAATACTGGATTTCATATTTTGCTGGTAATACATATAAAGAATTATACATATACTTTTCTTCAAGTTCACTCTTCTTTTTGCAGATTTGATGAACCTAAAAAACATATTCCTTAATTAGAATAATGATTGAGCTTTCACTTCTTTTAAAAGTACAAATAAAATATTTGTTGACAATTGGAGATATGTAATTAAGGAGTAAAATAGATATATAGAACTTCATAAGCTTGATAATGTTTTCAATCTGATAATGAACTATATAGGCAAATATTATAATAATGTTTAGGACAATAGAGAAAAATAATATAAACTAATGGGTGTAAAATTTATGGTACTATTTTATGAAAGGTGAAATAATTATAAACTATTCACATAAGAGTATTCAAATATAACTACATAATTGCAAGTTTTAAAGATTTTTTTTTTTTTTGAAATTTACAATAAATATATTCTGCTAATCTATTTTTTTAGCCTTATGTCGAAATAAAATTAATAACACAAATGTTATTGCAAAACCAAAACATAAGAACGCAATTTAATATTTTTTTAAAAAACTTTTTTCATTAGAAATTGTTGTTAACAAAAGGAAAGGCATTGTAAATGAAATGGAAAAATATCTGCACTAATTTAAGAACAGACACAAAAAAAAAAAAAGATAGGAAATAAAATCACTTGAAAAGAATACAAACAAGAAAAGAAATGATAATCGTCGCTTACGCCTAACGCTAATAATATCACGTGCAACAACTCCATGTTAAGCAACGAGTTCGAACGGCTTCAACAAAAATAATCTTTTTTATTCACTATTTAGAATAAATAATATATTATTTACAAATATGTAATAATAAAAACTTTACACTTACCAAGTTTCTTGAAATGACAGTATGCGTTGCTGGTTGAATTTCCAAATCCAATACACGCCAGGTGATTCATGGGAAATTTCTAAAATTTGTTCGCATAGCGCCACCTAGGAAAAGCAACTTTCCCGACATCGAGGCGACTATGGGCCGATTGCTTTGAGCCGGTCTTTTTCACTAAGTCGCCGTAGGAGTTCGCCCCGATGAAAAAGCGAGCTTCAGAGGCGACAGAAAAAAATATGGTCAAAATCCGATGTCGCGCCAATGCAAAGGTGACATTGGCAAAATACGGGCGGCGTATATCAGATGGCTGCGATGCTTGGCCAATCGTTTAGCGACTTCTCTTGCTGCTTGGGTTCGTTTTCTACAAAATTGGATGTTCGGATTCATTGCCGATTATTATGGCACCATCCTTGCTTCTGCTGACATTTGGCAAAACATTTTAACTGCTGAAATTATTTTGGGACTTTTCCTGCATCATGCCTTCCGATAAGATTTTGAATTATTTATAAAGTATTCGGCTTTGTAGGTTAAACAAGTAAGGAACTATTCCTAAGATGTCCAGTTCGATGTTTATGCTAAGCGTGTGTTAAAATGGAATTTTTTTGGCCATTGGAAGTAAACTTGCAAGAATTTTGAATTTAATAAATGTTTTTGTCAAAATTATTCATGATAGTCTCTTAAAGATAAAGAATGATCTCTGAAAAGTAAAGTTCGCAGGTTTACTGGATTGTTTGAAATATATTTTCACTGTTCTATTTTGTATCAGAAGGCTTAATTTATAGGAATAAAAGCCAAATTGCATATACCCTCTATGTTTAAATTCTAACAGAGTGGTATTATATATCTTTTATGGTACAAATATATCGTTCTTTTATAGTATTTTATATTTATTAGTGCAAATACAGTTTTTCACTAAACGTTTGTTATAATAAATTGTATTTTATATTTTACTGTGTATTTATCTTTGATAATTAGACAACTCTCTAAATGTTATTCTCTTTGGTACTGATAGAACTTGAAAGTTAGAACTTATTAATGATAAGGATAATTTAGTGCTTATCAGTGATAAAGCATACTGGGATGAAATCTCACTTGGAAACTCGCAAAGGTAATTTTTTTTTAACTCGCTGCATTTTTCCTATTAAATGATTGTTAATATCTTTAATGCCTATTAAAAGTTTGTAATGTCTTTAATGCCTATTAAAAGTTTGTAATGTCTTTAATGCCTATTAAAAGATTGTTATGTAAGATAATTAATGTTAAAAGATTGAAAGATTGTAATGTTTCCATTGTTCCTATTAATAGACTAATAATAAAGATGAATGTGTGTAAACATGTATATATATATTGAAACTCTACAAGCCAGGCCATTGATTTAGAGCTAACAACTTGACGCATGAATACTTTGGAGGGAGATAATGTACATTTCGGAGCATTTTTTAAAATTCTAAATGCAATTTTAATGATTTAAAATTTTGTTATATATATATATATATATATATATATATATATATATATATATATGTTGTTTATCATCTTAACGTCTGGAAACATCAAAGCATAAAATTGATTTTATCTTTTATGCATTTTTATGTGTAAAAAATTGTAATATTTTTCATATAATGCATTAGCTTTTTATATTAAAAATATTTGACCGTATTTTAAATACATTTAAACTATTTTTAAGAAATAAGCTTTAGTAAAAAAAAAAAAAAAAAAAAAAAAAAAAAACACTAATGTCCAAAATGAAGTTAAAAAGTGGAGTGGAAGGAGTTTTAAGTCTTGTCATGAGAATCATTGTTATAGGTAGTCTTCTTATAGGAATATACCTACCACGCTAGTTTCTTGTGTCATCAAAGCGTTAAAAATAAAGCGAAACAATTAGTTATCAGCAGATGTTTCTTCTTTCCTTTTCTTTTTCTTTTCATTTTTTGAAATGATGTATGATATGGGTTTAACATTTATTATTCAAAGCATGATTTTTCTTCCGGCTGCCACGAGTTGTCATGTTATTGAATTACTTTTAACACCCAAACCTCTTTTCGTTCTAAATCGAAGCTTCTCTATAAATTTCAAATTGATTTTACTTCCTATCTCATACGTTTTCAAGATAGGATAATTTATTGTATTCTTTCCCACCAGGTGGCTCTCTATTCGATCTCATTGAGTAGTACATGGTCACTCTGTTATAGCTAAACACTAGGTTGGTGACAATAGTTGTCTTAACTTTCAAGTTAATGCAGGGCAAAAGATCTTAAGTGGACATCCTGTATATGCAGAACGAAATTAATAAGGGGAAGTGAAAAGAATGGAACACTGGCTGGTGATGATAAATATATATTCTCCTTTTGATTCTCTTCAATCACTACAGGTTTGATCTAGCTTCGAAAAAATGTCACTAAAATTGTTTTCGCAAGAATAATTTATACTACATTTTACCTAATAATCATAGATTTAATATAAATTTAAAATTAATAGAAACAATGGTGCAATAAATATTTTAAGTATTTTAATTTTTCAAAAGTTTAATTTTACATATTTATTTCAGCATGAAATTTAATAAGACGGGTTATTTTTTTAAATTAAATGTCTAGAGAATAAATGAAGTGGAGTTAATTAGATTTAACTTATTGTTAATTAGAATTTGGTATATTTACATAAATATTGAATGATGAGAATTGATTGAGTTATGAAAGAATATGATTCTATCTCAAATGAGTTTATCAGCAGAAAAAGCCTCATTCTTTAGTTTCTGACTTGTTGATTTATCTAGATACAATATGTTAAAAGAAATTAGAACCATCATTTATATGCCCTGAGCAATATGAGGCTGCATTGCAAACTATATTTATATACTATTTGAATTTTATACAGAATTCGTATATTTATAAAGAAACATTATATAATAATAAATGTCAAGAATTTATAAAAGAATATATATACTACTGGTCAAAAGTATTGCAAGCTTGAAAAATTATATGTTTTTATCAAGAATAAACCCCCTCCCAAAAGTATTTTTTTAAATTTTATTTAAATTGATATTTTTTAGTATAAATGTGGTGGAGAAGTTTTAAACTATTGTGTCATTCATTGTGAAGCAATTGTTTGGAGCGATTGCTTCATCCCGGTAGTTTATTATAAAATCGTTCTAACTGCAAAGGATTTCATTTCATTTGTTGCGCTTTCGAAGTGCATTCGCTGTGCATTGCTTTTCAATTTAAACTATTTATTTTCTTAAAATGTGTGCATTAACTCGTGGGGAGCTTCAGGTTGTTATTTTAATGCACCAACAAAACATTTCAAATCTTAGGATTGCTCATTGGTGTGATTGCAACTAGTTGACTGTTTCACACCTCATAAAGAGATTCAAAACCGAATGAACCGTAGATAAAAAGTCTAGAAGTGGTCGTCCGAGATTATCTTCTAAACGCGCTGATGCTACATGGACACGATTATGCCATAAAAATAAATAAAAAAAAGAGCAAATTCTGCTAAAAAAGAGCAAATTCTGCCATAAAAATAGAGCAAATTCTGCTAAACTCGCAAGATAATGGAATGACTTCACGTCTGTCATTGTCATTCCCAGAACAGTTCGCTGGAGGCTCTGTGAAGCTGTTTACAAGGCACAAGTTTCTAGGGGGAAAAACCCCGATTATGACGAAAGCCATGTGGAAAAAACGATAGGGGTGGGCCAAGGTGCACAAAAATTTGAATTTTCAGAATGAGGGTAATTCATATGCAGCTATGAAAATCGTTTTCGTTTAATGTCTGACAAACCTAGCCGCGTTTGGTGTAAAGCAAAGGAGAGTATGTGCCAGTATGCCTGGTTTGTACATAAAACACCCAGAAAAGCGTAATGGTGTGGGGATGCTTATCATATAAGTCAACTGGGCGACTTCATTTTGTATAGGAAACCATGAATGGGGGCAAGTATGTTGGTGCGCTGAAGGATCAATTGCTCATAGTAGTGCTCGTGACATGTTCCTAAGGCATAAATGGATATTTCAGCAAAATCTAACATCCTGCCATACATCGAAAAAGATAACACACACTTTACAATTAATTTTAAATTTCATTTCAGCAGAGTTCTGATCTCAATATTGAAATAATTCGTTATTTTATGTTAAGGCTGCGTTTCAAAAACTTGGTATTAATGTTCTCGCATGGCCAAGAAACTCTCTAGATTTAAACCCCCTTGAAAATTGATGGAGTATAATGGGAAAGAAAATAACTGAGAATCATCTCAGAACAAAACGAGAATTTCAGGAAACAATAATTAAAATCTGGCACCATAAAATACCGGAAGAAGTATTGCAAAACATTGTGGATTTCATGATTAGCAAAGTAGCTGTTGTGATCAAAGCCAGAGGCGGCCTAACCAAATATTAAATGATTTCCAGTTAACTTGAACTCTTTTATTATCTTTTCAGGTCAAAAGAATTTGAAATTTTTTCTTTACTTCATTTTATTCCGGAGAACCAATTTTATTCCGATACTGATAACCTGTGCATTATGTTTGTATTTTATTCTTTTTGAAATTAGATAATTTTTTTTTCTTCTATAACTTAATTATATCTTGCATTTAAACTAATTTAACATATTGGCATAAAAAATATAACTTTAAATGAAAATAAATATTACATTTTGGGGGCTTATTCTTGAAAAAACTTGAAATTTCACAAACCAATAGTGTATATATATCGACACATACGTGTGTGGTTATATTTACAATAATTTTCCTAAGTCATACAAATCTTTTTATAACATATGGCAGCGGTGGATAAGATGGTTTTTCAAAAGGGAAAATGTATCAAATAGACAAAGCATATTTCACCAAATATCAAAAGAATTCAGATATATTGCCAGAAGAAATTTAAAAACCTACGAGATGTCAGACGTTCTAAAAGAAAAACTATATATACATCAAATTGATTCCTGAAAAAAAAAATAATAAAACGAAATCATATTGAAAAATAGAATTCCTTTATACGAAAACGCATAAAAAAACGAAATTTGAAACTATTTCAGAGAAACAGGCTCATAAAAATGTTGACTTTTAAAATTAAGTACACGAATTTATTTCACAATGATACTAATTTCAGCTCTTATCTCTTTTTTGGAAGCGAACGATAAAGAAAAAAAAAATGTATATACTTCAAATTCCTTTCAAATAAAATGGAAGCGATATCTTGTTTATTAATTAGCATATTATTGTAATCATTTCTTAAACTTTTCTACTGATGTGAGCTTTTAAATATATGTTATATAAGTAGGTTTTTATTATTGTTCCTAAACAAATGGTAATGATTGATTGTACACTAAAATATGAAACACAAGTAACAAAGTTTATGCGAAGTGTACACTAAACTGCAAGTGCAGAAATATCTTAAAGCACCGATTTACCGCTACATTTCGAAACACTCAGAGAGAACTCGCTCGAGAGATATCTCAGGATTATTTGCTTGAATTCAAATCAATTAACTTCAAGTTCTCTCTCTCTCTCTTGGTTTTTATAATTTCCATGTCAGAGTAAAGAATCATATAGAAGGATATTGTATCGTTGTTCCTAATTGATATATTTCGAAAATTAAATTTATTTTCTGGAACACCGTTATTATTGTCAAGGCCGGAGGATCACTGATTCAGCATTGTTAGAGTTATCTGTAATTTTTTTCAACATGAGATTAACTTCCCAGGGAAACATTACTTCAAATTCTTAGTAATTGTACGTGTAATATCTCTTATAATATTCTAAATGCAGAATTTGAAACAAAGGATAAGAATGTAGATCAGGTTTTTATCAACTTTTAAACAATGTAACTCACTTTTTAGAGCCTGAATCTAGAGAATTCATTTTTTTTTCGTCGCATAACTTTATTCCCCGAAAAGATATTTTCAAGCAAAGATGGTCTTTTTAAGAAGAAAAAATTATTACACAAGTTATAAGTTCACACAAATGATGAAAAAAACCAAAACGATTATTCGATTACTGCATATGTAATCTAAATTGAATGTTCATAACGAAAGGAATTTGATTATTTGGAAGATATTTCAAGTAATACAAGGAAACATATGTAAATCCTCAAATATGACATAGAGCAACATATGACTCGAATAATAGAGCAGCATATGGAGCAACAAAAATAATAGATCAACATATGATTCGATAGAGGTTTGACACACAAAATCCCAGTTCTTCTTATACTCCATAGGCAAGAGGCAAAATGCATTCATTTCATTATTTCCTTTCATTTTTCTGACACGAACTTATATTTCTAACATATTGCGCCATTTGGCATCGTGTTGCTACCATTTCGCTTGACGAATATTTTAGGTGTACACCACATATGAGCATATTATGCATATATATATATATATATCCATTAAACCACTAATGCATATAGTGCAAGCTAAGTAATGCAAAATTTAAATTTAATTTTTTAATTTTTAAGAGGGAAATTATCAATAGGAAACTATTTTTTTCATTATTTATTATTTTTATAAGTTTAAAAGTGAAATAGATAAATCATTATTATGCAAAAGTCAATTAATTATTATCCAATTAACTGACACATTTGCATTTCTATTTGAAGACAAATCTGAAATGCCAATCATTATAAATATGGAAGAATATATAAATTATAGAATAATTATTTGTTGTTATTTTTCAAATTCTGATATTCAAAAGCATTATTATCTACAGAAATCCTATCTTGTTATTATTAAAAAAAAGATAAAAATAAAATTGCATTATTTTATGAGTTTTTTTTTCTTTCCAAGAAGTTTTGAAATGCAGCATATTTATTTCTGAGATAGTCTGAAATTTAATAACAAAAATGAAATTTGTATATCTATGTGTGCACTAAATTCTTTGATGTACTAAACTTATGTAAAAATGTTTAAAGAATTGAATTTTCTTATGCAAATAAATATTTTTGGAATAACTTCAAAGCTAACTCAAATTATTTTAATCAAAAAGTGAAAAAGATTCCAAGTCCTGGAAGTAGAAATACATTCCATCGGAAAACAAAATATTTTTTGTAGTAATATAAATTGAAAATGGGTAAATAGCAATCAAAAATGAAATAAATAAATAAATAATGAGGAAAAAATGTTTTGTCACTTTTGATTTATTTTGGGGAAGCAAGATTTTTCGCTTAAGATGACTTTCTTGAAGTTGTTCTTAAAAATCAAAAGTTCATGCATAATTATTGATAAAATAATTAAAATGTATTGATTTTTGAAATAATAGAAAAAATTTTAGTCACCATATAAGTTACGATTTCTTATCTTTAAAAAGAGAACTTGTTTTGGTTATTATGTACGGACTATTTCCACTCTGCTAAATAAATTCTAATAACAAGAATTGAGTTAATGTCTTAGAAAACGGGACTTATTTCTGTGAGTACACACTCATTAATTAAATGACTTTATTTATTCAATGATTGAGTCTATCAGTGTTATCGTTCCAGAGACAGTTACACAAATGAAACGAATTAATGTTTTGAAAAAAGAGAGTTCGTTTTGATAAGTATACACTGATTATTTTAATGATCTAACATAATGTGTTGTTAATGAATCGATAGGTTCAGAGGAGGGTTAGTAAATTTCAAGAAAATCAAAATTTACAGTACAACATACTAATAAAAAAACATAATGAAATAGTGAAGAGTTACAAACAGAGCGGAATAATGAAAATGTGAAAAGTGCATACAAGTTTCAACATCATGGTATAATGTATTAATGAGCAATAATAATTACAAAAATATTTATTTAACATATTTCAAGAGTTGAATGTAATGACCGCTGATATCAATGTACAATCTGCAAAGATATTAAAACAACCTCTATATGTCCTCGAAGATATCAAGTATGCTTTTGATGTTTACAACAGCAACAATTATGATATCCTCCGTTGTGTCCATAGGCATCAAATAAGCAAATAATTTAAAGTGTATCCCATAATAAAATGTCACATGGATGTAGATATCCTACCAACGTAGAGGTCAATGGGTTCCAAATGCCCATTCATGTCCTTGGTATGTGACATGTAAGTATTTAAAGCTTCCAGCTGGAAAATATGCAAGGGATATCAATCCTTTGAATCACATGTCTTGCTGCATTGCGGTTTCCCCAGTTTGCAGCACTTCCGGCAGGACGTGTTTCCGATTAACAAAAACCGTTGTTCCACTCAGACATAACGTAAGTTCCAGGAAATATCGCTCGAAGAGATGATGAAATAAGTTAAAAGATTCTCGCCCGAAGATTCCAGCAGTAGATTGAGACTAATCTCTATTAAGATTTCTTCTGTATACTCGTATGCGGGTTATCTTTCTCACATGCAAATGCTTTATGCGTATTGATAATGCATGCTGAACTCTAAACCTAAAAGAGGTTTCAGTGATTTTTTACTCTCATAAAGTTGTTTGCAACACCGTGTTCCATTGTAAATTTCTGTCCGTTATGACGTCTATACACAACAGTCTGAATGTATCGGTCCGTTAACAGTGTAAGTCTCTATTCCACTCTTAACGGACATATCCAATGAATCATTACAGTAATACATCAGTTTGCTTATGATAGAAGCAGCGCAAATGGTCTTTCCAAAAATTTGATCGCCTACCCTCTAATAAAAATGTTATCTCAGTGAACGGCTTGCATGGCATTGGTGTACATTAGTCCCGAAATATTAATTTTTTTGGCGTGAACTTAGCATTTTTACTCTATCTGTTGTGGGGTCCTTAATGGGTGTTTTGGAGATTAATGTCTGGCATACGGTTAATAGTATCCGAAATTGTCTTTAACGCAGAACTACACATGTAGTCACAAAATTACATATCAAATTTGATATACGTTTTTGAGTTATAACGTTTTCATTGTTCTGAAAGTACAGACTGACAGAAGGTCAAGTCTTGTTAGATTTGGATCAAAATTTGATAGCTCTTAAATCAACGTGCCGAATTCTATTTATCTAGCTTTCTTAGTTTTGTAGTTATTGTGTTAGTTTACATACCAACAGGCAGGCAGGGAGACATACTTCCTCTGAACGAAGTAAGCTCAAAATTTGAAAGAAATCTACAAATTTGATCAACGAATTGTGTATCAAATTTCATCCATCTTGTTCAGAAAGTTTTTTTATTATCTTTTTCATAGACGGGCAGACATTTTTAATGTATTTTCCTAACTCATGGAGGTCAAAACGAAGAGATTCATCAAAATATCGAGTTTAAATTTTTGATACTCTCTTTATACTTCGCACACGAGAAAGTCAAAAGAAAAGGACACTAGAAATAAAGTGAATTAGCATCGTCATATCTTTTTTTTTTAACTCATGGAAGTCAAAACGTAGAGATTCATCAAAATATCGAGTTTAAATTTTTGATACTCTCTTTGCAGCATCTTGCATATTTGCCTTCAACGACGACGAATTTTATTAAACCCGGAGACAAGGACAACACAGAGACGACAAATGTACACAGGCGAGACGAACACAAACAACAGACACCTATACATTACAACAAACAGAAGCACACAAGTAATAATCGGTAGTAATAACAACACAGCACACAAAGCGGCCAGACAGAATTCAGCAGAAGGAGGGAATCTACGTAGCTTCACTCTACGGTCTCACCATACGTCTGCAATTCACCCTGTCTCCTCGCATTAGTTGTATCCTACTGCCGACTCACTACTACACGACTGGCTACTCCGTACACGACTCGATGCTGCTTAAACAATAAACACTAGGACTCGGCATACAGCTCAATTAGCAATCGCCTGAGTTCCACACAACGCTTGCTCCTCGCCGGTCTGATCTAACTATTCGCCGTTGATCTAACTATTCGCCGCCAATATGATTTGCCATAATTTGCATTTTTTTTGTGCAGTTTAATAGTAAATAATTTAAAATATGAGGACCTTTACACCTTTTATTATAAAAATAAAAATTATTATTTATTTGCTATCCCAGAAAGTTATTGATTTAGATAAAACCGCTTGCTGTAAGAACAAAATCTAGAAATCTAGCTGTAAAAACGATGTGAATCCATTGACAATTTTGTAAGAAAAATACAATTCTACAAGAAAAATTATTTTCATTTCTTACAAGAAAAATAAGTACTGAAGAAAAACTTATGGATAACTCATGCTTGCATGTCGAATTCTGGTTTAGATTAATTTTGAATTCTAGTTAGAATTTTACCCAATTATTAACCAAACGAGAACTGTTTAATTTTAAATATGATAGTTCACTCAAAATCAAATAGCAAGTACAATACTTAAGCTGGCACACCGCACGCTAGTCTTTATGATGTTTTATAATTTCTAACAATTAATATCCGGCTATATAAATAATGTGTTCCTGTTTTACATTCATTATAATTTTGAAGGAATTGCATTTCATACCGTAAATCTTCAGTTCCTAAACCGAAATATTAACGCCTCACCACCGTTAGTTAAGAAAGAGAAGGGAGCAAAATACAATTATTTTAATAGTAATCAATATAAAAAACATATATCAGAAATTTATAATGGCATTTATTTCATAGAAAGACGCGTAGAATCAGAATATTGTAGGCTCTAAATTAATTTGCAAAGAAAAACAGACATGTATCAGTGGTTGGTGAATATTTAATATATGCCTTGGACCAAATGGTAGATGCATTGATATGGTGCGAAAATTTAGAATTTATGGTTATATATATCATGTACCATTTATGGTAACAATTTTCTGCATCATCTCAATGAAATACTCAACAATCAACCATGAAAGTAGAAAATTCAAAAATATACTTATACTTTTCTTCATAAAATAGCACTCGTTTATATTAAAAAAAATTACAGATTCTAATAAATGAAATATATTATATAAAAACTAAATTAATGGCATATTATTGAAAAAGGTTTTTCAGTGGATGCATGAGGGAAACACACAACAAGTATGATAAAAATTAATAGCTTTATTTGACAAAAAACAAAACACAGATAGCAAAATATTGTACACAGCACTTTCCAAAATCAACAAAACACAAGAAACCAGCAAATTGTTAATAAACAGCCACAACAGTATGACAGCTATCCGAATGCATTTCGAATGTTTTCTTTCTAAATACACTTCAAAGAGGGAATTCATTTGATAATAGTTTTATGAACTCGTGTTTACATGATTTCTCCAACATTTCATATAATTTTCTAAAAACTATCTTCACTTATCTATCAATTTCCTTGATAATCTCTTCATCACCTGGCGTTTGTATGATTTCTTCGGAAGATCATACAATTTTCTATTAAATTGATTGGATCTCGGTTCAATACAGAGATAGCGTCATATACAGATACATTTTCTAAAACCTTAATCTTTCTCGCCAAAGTCACCAAATTCGACGTCAAGTCTTCAAAATCTGCCAACTTTTTCCCAAATATCGGGTATTATTCTCTTGGCATCCATTCAATTATGTCTATGAATATATCTATCTTATTAAGAGACTTACTATTCAGGGAAACAATATTACACGTTCGAAATAGTTTCTTACAATAAGAATTTAATATTTTATCCTGATTTCCAGGTACAAGTTTAGAAACTTATGGAAATAGGATACACAACAAGAAGATTCAATTTTGATAATTAGGAAGCGATTACTGATTTAATAATGCAACTTATAAATTAACCAAATGATTGAAGAGCATTATTAGAATGTACATTGCCGGCGTCCTAGCATAGGAGTAGCGCGTCTTCCCCATGATCTGGGCGCCCTACGTTCGAGTCCCGGTTTGGGCATAGTTGTTCTTCCGTTGTTTTATCTGTGAGATGTGCCCTCCTGTAAAAAGGGGTTGTGCAAGCGAATGAATGATGCATGAGTAGCTAAGTCGTGCTCTTGGCCCTAGTTGGCGCCACTAAAAAAACAAGAGACGCTCCCCTACCGGCTTAAAATCGCTGTCTTCGTAACAGCGGGTTTATCCGTGGCAAGTGCCATAAGAAACAACAATAGAATATACATTTGAAGAATTTTAGAAGTACTTTAATACTAACACTCATATAATGTAACAGTTATTATTTCAATTATTAGAATATACATTTGAAGACTTTTCGAAGTACTTAAATACTAACATTCATATAATGTAAAAGTTATTATTTGAATTACAGGCAACAGTATCTTGAAGTGGCACTGAATAAATAAGTTAAATCATTCAATTCTGAAAACCTTAAGAGACTTTAATCTTGATTACAATCAAAATAAATTCGTTAAATATAATTTTTTCAATGATTATTTAATTCTAGATAGCATTATTATAAAAATTCATTGATTTTAGAACAATTTTTTGTAGAAATATTGTTATGAAATATAATATTCTCTCTCCTAAATTTTCACAACATGCATCCACACAATTAAGGAATAATATTCCCTTTATTTTATGCGTAATAATTATGTTGTATAATTTGTTAAAAAAAATACCTTTAACAAAAACATTGTACTAAGGAGAAGAGCATTCCTTGTGAGAATATATTCCCGAAATGTTTAAACTCAACTGAGTTGGAATAAATAAAAATCATTTAGCTAACTAGCTCGAAATATTATCCTCTTATTTAGGGCAATTATTTAGAAACATTCTATATTTGTCATTCAATTTCGTAAATGATTCGTAGAAATGCAAGAGCCAAATATTTTAAGCACGGTAAATAAACCTGAGCAGATCTGTAAACCCATTACTAATTGCATTTAGTTTACAAGCGAAAAGACAGTGTTTCCTGAAGGACCAAGTCGGAGCTCTGAACTGCTATAGATTTATCATTTAATACACTTCTGTAAATGGTGTCGGCTCAAACTTCACAAAGGAAAGGTCATCCCAAAGGCATTTACGAAATTACTTTGTGTTATTATATATTTATTGTCTCTCTGCAGGAACTTAATGAATCAATTCAGTGGTGCGTGTTTACTAGACGTTTAATCTTTTGTTTCACAGCAGAAAATAATCCATGAGTTGAATTAGATATCACTTAAAGTAGAGGGTTTCATAGGAAGAGAGTATATTGAAATTTATTGGGGGATTAACCAAATAAAAGACTTGAGAAACTCTCTGGTAAATCCTTGAAATTATGCTATAAATCTAAAGTTAAAAATGCGATTTTTCTACAACAGTTGGTAGTTCTTATAGAGACATTTATTTTAATATTTTGCTACATTCTTTTACTTATAAATAAACTATGTTTGGCGACCAGCGGACTCACTGACAATATTCATTATATTTAGTTCCAATTTAAATGTTAGACATGACTTCATGTCCACGATTCCATCATACTCTCAGCCATTGATGCCGTGTTATTTTAATAGTTCCCATATATTCTATCCACAGTGTGTATGAAATATCTTAATGGAGATTAGTCCTATGGCTCATATAGATATTAAAATTAATTCCCCATTTCATATATATATATATATATATATATATATATATATATATATATATAGATAGATAGATAGATAGATAGATAGATAGAGGCTTTCAAATAACAACACACAATTAATAATAATAATACATAATTTGTTCTACAATACAATCATTCTAACGAAAACAAGTATTTTTAATGTGCCATATAAATAGTTTGCTGCTTATTCATACTAATATAAGGTAACTCTATCAAAATGTACAAATAATATAATAATGTGTATTATTGTATACGGTTAAAGACACAATTCCAATGAATAAAAGAAACGTTTCAGTCGGATTCAATCTATGCATTTTAAACATAAAATGTAGTTTGGTATAAATGAATAAGTAAATTTGGATTATTATTACGATTGTTTGTTTATGTTCTAAACTAATAGTTATTTTTTAACAAAGAATTTTCAGTCTACCTTTCACAATTTTCGGATTTTGATACATATAACTCAATGCAAACATCCAAAGTAAATAAGCATTAAGGGTTACAATTTATTTTCTAACAAACCTTCTTTCAGCAAAAACCAGTTGTAGAATGTTTAAAGAAGTTATATTTAATTTATTGGAAAGAAATCAGACAAACATGGTTAGATCTCTAAGCAATGCAATTGTATGCTTATATATGCAAATGTAAGTAATGTAATATATATATATATATATATATATATATATATATATATATATATATATATATATATATATATATATATATATATATATATATATATATATATATATATATATATATATATATATGTGTGTGTGTGTGTGTGTGTGTGTGAAAAATGATATTTTAAAATCTAACTTAAACTTAATTAATTTCCTAACTTTCAGTTTAATTCAGCCCATATTAACTTCATTCTAAAACATTCTCTTATTTCCTGATCCCATTCCACTTTTTCAATTTAAATAATACAACAACTCTGTGAAAATGCTATAGTCAGCGGTTCCCACACTCCGAAGTGAAAGGATGAAATACGGTCAAGCTAAGCACATTCTTTTAAAAAAAATCAGTATGATTCCTTACTTATGACTGACACGTGATGTAAATAACTATTAAAATCTCACTATATATATTCACAGGGGTAAAATTTTCATTAGCTTTTCCTATTTTCGTTTTGAGTCGTTCTGTGCTGTGCTCGTCGCTTCTGCTTGTTAATAATTTGTGCCTCCTGGGATGCAAAAAAAAGCGAAATTTAAAAAAATATATTGTAGGAATTCCAACAATAAATTTAATTATTATATTGTAGAATATTTGTTGAGGGAAATGCTTGTGAGGTTTTCTCATTAACAAACAAGGATATATGCACAGGTCGAAGTCGAATTCTATCTGTAAGCGTTATTAATTAAAAATAATTGTAATTATTATTTTATTCTTTTTTAAATTAAAAACAACAACGTTTGAATGGGTTTTAAACGGAATGAAAATCTGGTAACTAAAAACTTATTAAAATAATGTAAAAGTTTGCTCAAAAGTATTCTTAATTTACTTTATTTTGAAAAATGCCATTAGAAAGAATAAAATCATATTTTAATTTCCAATTTCTTTATATATATATATATATATATATATATATATATATATATATATATATCTTTCAAGAAGAATTTTATTCTTCAGATTGCCAATTCAGTCGAATTGACCTTGATTGAAATAGATGTAAGTTAAGTGAAAGAGAATATATAGACAATAATTCTCAAAAGCCTTTTAAATATTTTTACTTTGACCAAAATTACAAACACCTAAGCTATTTTCTATAATATTGTTATCTAGAAAATATTATTACACGCATTTAGAATTCGAAAAGAAAGATAATAAAATTATAATTTGATTACGGTGAATACGATGAGTATAGAATAAGAATACTGCTTATAATTGCAAAGTGATATTTTTTTTTATTTTATCGCACTTTTTCACTGACATCAGAAGAGTCTGATAGGGCCTAGAAGAGCAATTTGGGACATGCAGTTGGCAACTGTGATTGTAGTACATATTAGTGAAGTTTTAGAGTGTTGGAAAATAAAAGGAATGAACAAACAACAAATAAAGATGTTCAAAACATTTAGACTTTTTCAGCTTTTTTTTTTCAACTTTTGTTTACTTTAATTGAAACCATGTTAAAAAACAGGAAGTAAAACTTTACAAGTGTTTTTATTCATTGCATACACCAGTTATTGGCAAGATAATCTGCAACATTATATATTTCTAGTGTCTAATGGCTGTGAGTAATATTCAAATCACAGTTTTTGAGTTTTCCTTTTGAAACAATATAGTTATTCTTGATAATTTTCATCGTGGTTAATTAGGGACAAACTTCTTCAGTAATAACATCATCGATAATTTTTATATTTTGAAAAATTTATTATATGATAGGAAGTAGTATTAAATTACGGTACGGCTTTACTTATAATGTTCATTATTATATGTCAAATTCACAATTTACGGTGTTGAAAAATATAACATGTGATCTGCATGCATACTGAATTTCACAAATAAAAATTTTATTTGGTGATTTGTTGCCGTTTGGCTTTATATTGAAAGAGAAAAAAAAAAGAAATTTGACATCAAAGAAGAAGAAAATATGATGCTGAAAGAGGATTTTTCTGGCGATTTTGACTCTATTCAACAAGAAATGAAGGAGCCGAGGAAGGAATAATTTATCTCGAATCACAAATAATTGATTGCTTCAACACATTTGTATAATTGATTTAATTGAAAGCATCTGAATGAAGACGCATAATTCGTAGCTCTGCGAGATTAATAAGCAAATGAATGCGGAAGTTTGAAGAGCGCTATTTTTATTAAATCAAAATTTGCTTTGGTGGCAAATGATAATTTGTAAATGCTAGAGAAAACTGATTTGAATAGAAAATATAGTCTTCTATTTGAACTGAGAACTACTCTAACTATCAAATTTAACTACTCTTTCTCCTTACTTTACAGTATGTTCCTATCTAGATATTTCATGTCTAATAAAATTCAGTCATTAATGTTTAAATATATTTATTTCCCTACATTTTTTCAAGATAAAATTGGGGTAGAGTGATTACAAATTGCTGGAAACCAAGATTATTAAATACTTGTGATAGCTTATATACAATTTCTATGAGATAGAGTATGCTTATAATGAAAGAAACATTACTTTAAGGGTAGTTGATAAAAGATGTAAGTTGAAAGAGACATAAGTAAAAAACAGTACTTTGAGGGTAGTTTATAAAAGATGTAAGTTGAAAGAGACATAAGTAAAAAGCAGTACTTTGAGGGTAGTTGATAAAAGATGTAAGTTGAAAGAGACATAAGTAAAAAACAGTACTTTGAGGGTAGTTGATAAAAGATGTAAGTTGAAAGAGACATAAGTAAAAAACAGTACTTTGAGGGTAGTTGATAAAAGATGTAAGTTGAAAGAGACATAAGTAAAAAACAGTACTTTGAGGGTAGTTGATAAAAGATGTAAGTTGAAAGAGACATAAGTAAAAAACAGTACTTTGAGGGTAGTTGATAAAAGATGTAAGTTGAAAGAGACATAAGTAAAAAACAGTACTTTGAGGGTAGTTGATAAAAGATGTAAGTTGAAAGAGACATAAGTAAAAAACAGTACTTTGAGGGTAGGAAACTATCAATCCATAAGTAAACAATGTGCAAAAACACCTATATAATTTTTCTGAATCTATATAATAATAAAATATAAAATATACATTGTATTTAGAGAGCGCTAATGCTGCTGCAACTAAAACACAAATGAACTTAACCAAATTAGAAATAAATATTAAGTTAATAGTCAAAGAATCAAAAAGAAAGATTAACTGAATCCGGCCCGAAGACTTTTTCAAGGGTCACCCTCAGGCAAGGATTCAAACCAGGGATTTTTTCTGTGAGGGGTCTGACTTTTCGTCCAACAAATTGACCCCTCGTGACCCGAAAATCCCAGAAAATTGAGGTTTTAGAGATAAATTAGTATCACAAGATTAAAACAAGTAATTTATTTTAATGGTACCTAAAAGAAAAAAACTCTCCTTGCCTCAACAATCCGGAAATTTCGAATCAAATCCAAAAAAAGGGAGAATTTTTATTATTAAAGGATGCATTTAGTGGAAAAGCGCAAATGCAGCTTAATTCCAACTAGATGCAAGAATAAGAAACTATCAATCCATAAGTAAACAATGTGCAAAAACACCTATATAATTTTTCTGAATCTATATAATAATAAAATATAAAATATACATTGTATTTAGAGAGCGCTAATGCTGCTGCAACTAAAACACAAATGAACTTAACCAAATTAGAAATAAATATTAAGTTAATAGTCAAAGAATCAAAAAGAAAGATTAACTGAATCCGGCCCGAAGACTTTTTCAAGGGTCACCCTCAGGCAAGGATTCAAACCAGGGATTTTTTCTGTGAGGGGTCTGACTTTTCGTCCAACAAATTGACCCCTCGTGACCCGAAAATCCCAGAAAATTGAGGTTTTAGAGATAAATTAGTATCACAAGATTAAAACAAGTAATTTATTTTAATGGTACCTAAAAGAAAAAAACTCTCCTTGCCTCAACAATCCGGAAATTTCGAATCAAATCCAAAAAAAGGGAGAATTTTTATTATTAAAGGATGCATTTAGTGGAAAAGCGCAAATGCAGCTTAATTCCAACTAGATGCAAGAATAAGAAACTATCAATCCATAAGTAAACAATGTGCAAAAACACCTATATAATTTTTCTGAATCTATATAATAATAAAATATAAAATATACATTGTATTTAGAGAGCGCTAATGCTGCTGCAACTAAAACACAAATGAACTTAACCAAATTAGAAATAAATATTAAGTTAATAGTCAAAGAATCAAAAAGAAAGATTAACTGAATCCGGCCCGAAGACTTTTTCAAGGGTCACCCTCAGGCAAGGATTCAAACCAGGGATTTTTTCTGTGAGGGGTCTGACTTTTCGTCCAACAAATTGACCCCTCGTGACCCGAAAATCCCAGAAAATTGAGGTTTTAGAGATAAATTAGTATCACAAGATTAAAACAAGTAATTTATTTTAATGGTACCTAAAAGAAAAAAAACTCTCCTTGCCTCAACAATCCGGAAATTTCGAATCAAATCCAAAAAAAGGGAGAATTTTTATTATTAAAGGATGCATTTAGTGGAAAAGCGCAAATGCAGCTTAATTCCAACTAGATGCAAGAATAAGAAACTATCAATCCATAAGTAAACAATGTGCAAAAACACCTATATAATTTTTCTGAATCTATATAATAATAAAATATAAAATATACATTGTATTTAGAGAGCGCTAATGCTGCTGCAACTAAAACACAAATGAACTTAACCAAATTAGAAATAAATATTAAGTTAATAGTCAAAGAATCAAAAAGAAAGATTAACTGAATCCGGCCCGAAGACTTTTTCAAGGGTCACCCTCAGGCAAGGATTCAAACCAGGGATTTTTTCTGTGAGGGGTCTGACTTTTCGTCCAACAAATTGACCCCTCGTGACCCGAAAATCCCAGAAAATTGAGGTTTTAGAGATAAATTAGTATCACAAGATTAAAACAAGTAATTTATTTTAATGGTACCTAAAAGAAAAAAACTCTCCTTGCCTCAACAATCCGGAAATTTCGAATCAAATCCAAAAAAAGGGAGAATTTTTATTATTAAAGGATGCATTTAGTGGAAAAGCGCAAATGCAGCTTAATTCCAACTAGATGCAAGAATAAGAAACTATCAATCCATAAGTAAACAATGTGCAAAAACACCTATATAATTTTTCTGAATCTATATAATAATAAAATATAAAATATACATTGTATTTAGAGAGCGCTAATGCTGCTGCAACTAAAACACAAATGAACTTAACCAAATTAGAAATAAATATTAAGTTAATAGTCAAAGAATCAAAAAGAAAGATTAACTGAATCCGGCCCGAAGACTTTTTCAAGGGTCACCCTCAGGCAAGGATTCAAACCAGGGATTTTTTCTGTGAGGGGTCTGACTTTTCGTCCAACAAATTGACCCCTCGTGACCCGAAAATCCCAGAAAATTGAGGTTTTAGAGATAAATTAGTATCACAAGATTAAAACAAGTAATTTATTTTAATGGTACCTAAAAGAAAAAAACTCTCCTTGCCTCAACAATCCGGAAATTTCGAATCAAATCCAAAAAAAGGGAGAATTTTTATTATTAAAGGATGCATTTAGTGGAAAAGCGCAAATGCAGCTTAATTCCAACTAGATGCAAGAATAAGAAACTATCAATCCATAAGTAAACAATGTGCAAAAACACCTATATAATTTTTCTGAATCTATATAATAATAAAATATAAAATATACATTGTATTTAGAGAGCGCTAATGCTGCTGCAACTAAAACACAAATGAACTTAACCAAATTAGAAATAAATATTAAGTTAATAGTCAAAGAATCAAAAAGAAAGATTAACTGAATCCGGCCCGAAGACTTTTTCAAGGGTCACCCTCAGGCAAGGATTCAAACCAGGGATTTTTTCTGTGAGGGGTCTGACTTTTCGTCCAACAAATTGACCCCTCGTGACCCGAAAATCCCAGAAAATTGAGGTTTTAGAGATAAATTAGTATCACAAGATTAAAACAAGTAATTTATTTTAATGGTACCTAAAAGAAAAAAACTCTCCTTGCCTCAACAATCCGGAAATTTCGAATCAAATCCAAAAAAAGGGAGAATTTTTATTATTAAAGGATGCATTTAGTGGAAAAGCGCAAATGCAGCTTAATTCCAACTAGATGCAAGAATAAGAAACTATCAATCCATAAGTAAACAATGTGCAAAAACACCTATATAATTTTTCTGAATCTATA
Organism: Argiope bruennichi; assembly: GCF_947563725.1. Taxonomy (NCBI): domain Eukaryota; kingdom Metazoa; phylum Arthropoda; class Arachnida; order Araneae; family Araneidae; genus Argiope; species Argiope bruennichi. The sequence goes on from NC_079160.1 coordinate 96,255,109, forward strand.
TAATAATAAAATATAAAATATACATTGTATTTAGAGAGCGCTAATGCTGCTGCAACTAAAACACAAATGAACTTAACCAAATTAGAAATAAATATTAAGTTAATAGTCAAAGAATCAAAAAGAAAGATTAACTGAATCCGGCCCGAAGACTTTTTCAAGGGTCACCCTCAGGCAAGGATTCAAACCAGGGATTTTTTCTGTGAGGGGTCTGACTTTTCGTCCAACAAATTGACCCCTCGTGACCCGAAAATCCCAGAAAATTGAGGTTTTAGAGATAAATTAGTATCACAAGATTAAAACAAGTAATTTATTTTAATGGTACCTAAAAGAAAAAAACTCTCCTTGCCTCAACAATCCGGAAATTTCGAATCAAATCCAAAAAAAGGGAGAATTTTTATTATTAAAGGATGCATTTAGTGGAAAAGCGCAAATGCAGCTTAATTCCAACTAGATGCAAGAATAAGAAACTATCAATCCATAAGTAAACAATGTGCAAAAACACCTATATAATTTTTCTGAATCTATATAATAATAAAATATAAAATATACATTGTATTTAGAGAGCGCTAATGCTGCTGCAACTAAAACACAAATGAACTTAACCAAATTAGAAATAAATATTAAGTTAATAGTCAAAGAATCAAAAAGAAAGATTAACTGAATCCGGCCCGAAGACTTTTTCAAGGGTCACCCTCAGGCAAGGATTCAAACCAGGGATTTTTTCTGTGAGGGGTCTGACTTTTCGTCCAACAAATTGACCCCTCGTGACCCGAAAATCCCAGAAAATTGAGGTTTTAGAGATAAATTAGTATCACAAGATTAAAACAAGTAATTTATTTTAATGGTACCTAAAAGAAAAAAACTCTCCTTGCCTCAACAATCCGGAAATTTCGAATCAAATCCAAAAAAAGGGAGAATTTTTATTATTAAAGGATGCATTTAGTGGAAAAGCGCAAATGCAGCTTAATTCCAACTAGATGCAAGAATAAGAAACTATCAATCCATAAGTAAACAATGTGCAAAAACACCTATATAATTTTTCTGAATCTATATAATAATAAAATATAAAATATACATTGTATTTAGAGAGCGCTAATGCTGCTGCAACTAAAACACAAATGAACTTAACCAAATTAGAAATAAATATTAAGTTAATAGTCAAAGAATCAAAAAGAAAGATTAACTGAATCCGGCCCGAAGACTTTTTCAAGGGTCACCCTCAGGCAAGGATTCAAACCAGGGATTTTTTCTGTGAGGGGTCTGACTTTTCGTCCAACAAATTGACCCCTCGTGACCCGAAAATCCCAGAAAATTGAGGTTTTAGAGATAAATTAGTATCACAAGATTAAAACAAGTAATTTATTTTAATGGTACCTAAAAGAAAAAAACTCTCCTTGCCTCAACAATCCGGAAATTTCGAATCAAATCCAAAAAAAGGGAGAATTTTTATTATTAAAGGATGCATTTAGTGGAAAAGCGCAAATGCAGCTTAATTCCAACTAGATGCAAGAATAAGAAACTATCAATCCATAAGTAAACAATGTGCAAAAACACCTATATAATTTTTCTGAATCTATATAATAATAAAATATAAAAAATACATTGTATTTAGAGAGCGCTAATGCTGCTGCAACTAAAACACAAATGAACTTAACCAAATTAGAAATAAATATTAAGTTAATAGTCAAAGAATCAAAAAGAAAGATTAACTGAATCCGGCCCGAAGACTTTTTCAAGGGTCACCCTCAGGCAAGGATTCAAACCAGGGATTTTTTCTGTGAGGGGTCTGACTTTTCGTCCAACAAATTGACCCCTCGTGACCCGAAAATCCCAGAAAATTGAGGTTTTAGAGATAAATTAGTATCACAAGATTAAAACAAGTAATTTATTTTAATGGTACCTAAAAGAAAAAAACTCTCCTTGCCTCAACAATCCGGAAATTTCGAATCAAATCCAAAAAAAGGGAGAATTTTTATTATTAAAGGATGCATTTAGTGGAAAAGCGCAAATGCAGCTTAATTCCAACTAGATGCAAGAATAAGAAACTATCAATCCATAAGTAAACAATGTGCAAAAACACCTATATAATTTTTCTGAATCTATATAATAATAAAATATAAAAAATACATTGTATTTAGAGAGCGCTAATGCTGCTGCAACTAAAACACAAATGAACTTAACCAAATTAGAAATAAATATTAAGTTAATAGTCAAAGAATCAAAAAGAAAGATTAACTGAATCCGGCCCGAAGACTTTTTCAAGGGTCACCCTCAGGCAAGGATTCAAACCAGGGATTTTTTCTGTGAGGGGTCTGACTTTTCGTCCAACAAATTGACCCCTCGTGACCCGAAAATCCCAGAAAATTGAGGTTTTAGAGATAAATTAGTATCACAAGATTAAAACAAGTAATTTATTTTAATGGTACCTAAAAGAAAAAAAACTCTCCTTGCCTCAACAATCCGGAAATTTCGAATCAAATCCAAAAAAAGGGAGAATTTTTATTATTAAAGGATGCATTTAGTGGAAAAGCGCAAATGCAGCTTAATTCCAACTAGATGCAAGAATAAGAAACTATCAATCCATAAGTAAACAATGTGCAAAAACACCTATATAATTTTTCTGAATCTATATAATAATAAAATATAAAATATACATTGTATTTAGAGAGCGCTAATGCTGCTGCAACTAAAACACAAATGAACTTAACCAAATTAGAAATAAATATTAAGTTAATAGTCAAAGAATCAAAAAGAAAGATTAACTGAATCCGGCCCGAAGACTTTTTCAAGGGTCACCCTCAGGCAAGGATTCAAACCAGGGATTTTTTCTGTGAGGGGTCTGACTTTTCGTCCAACAAATTGACCCCTCGTGACCCGAAAATCCCAGAAAATTGAGGTTTTAGAGATAAATTAGTATCACAAGATTAAAACAAGTAATTTATTTTAATGGTACCTAAAAGAAAAAAACTCTCCTTGCCTCAACAATCCGGAAATTTCGAATCAAATCCAAAAAAAGGGAGAATTTTTATTATTAAAGGATGCATTTAGTGGAAAAGCGCAAATGCAGCTTAATTCCAACTAGATGCAAGAATAAGAAACTATCAATCCATAAGTAAACAATGTGCAAAAACACCTATATAATTTTTCTGAATCTATATAATAATAAAATATAAAATATACATTGTATTTAGAGAGCGCTAATGCTGCTGCAACTAAAACACAAATGAACTTAACCAAATTAGAAATAAATATTAAGTTAATAGTCAAAGAATCAAAAAGAAAGATTAACTGAATCCTCACAGAAAAAATAAACTAAAAATTTAACTAATCCCTCACAGAAAAAATCCCTGGTTTGAATCCTTGCCTGAGGGTGACCCTTGAAAATGTCTTCGGGCCGGATTCAGTTAATCTTTCTTTTTGATTCTTTGACTATTAACTTAATATTTATTTCTAATTTGGTTAAGTTCATTTGTGTTTTAGTTGCAGCAGCATTAGCGCTCTCTAAATACAATGTATATTTTATATTTTATTATTATATAGATTCAGAAAAATTATATAGGTGTTTTTGCACATTGTTTACTTATGGATTGATAGTTTCTTATTCTTGCATCTAGTTGGAATTAAGCTGCATTTGCGCTTTTCCACTAAATGCATCCTTTAATAATAAAAATTCTCCCTTTTTTTGGATTTGATTCGAAATTTCCGGATTGTTGAGGCAAGGAGAGTTTTTTTCTTTTAGGTACCATTAAAATAAATTACTTGTTTTAATCTTGTGATACTAATTTATCTCTAAAACCTCAATTTTCTGGGATTTTCGGGTCACGAGGGGTCAATTTGTTGGACGAAAAGTCAGACCCCTCACAGAAAAAATCCCTGGTTTGAATCCTTGCCTGAGGGTGACCCTTGAAAAAGTCTTCGGGCCGGATTCAGTTAATCTTTCTTTTTGATTCTTTGACTATTAACTTAATATTTATTTCTAATTTGGTTAAGTTCATTTGTGTTTTAGTTGCAGCAGCATTAGCGCTCTCTAAATACAATGTATATTTTATATTTTATTATTATATAGATTCAGAAAAATTATATAGGTGTTTTTGCACATTGTTTACTTATGGATTGATAGTTTCTTATTCTTGCATCTAGTTGGAATTAAGCTGCATTTGCGCTTTTCCACTAAATGCATCCTTTAATAATAAAAATTCTCCCTTTTTTTGGATTTGATTCGAAATTTCCGGATTGTTGAGGCAAGGAGAGTTTTTTTCTTTTAGGTACCATTAAAATAAATTACTTGTTTTAATCTTGTGATACTAATTTATCTCTAAAACCTCAATTTTCTGGGATTTTCGGGTCACGAGGGGTCAATTTGTTGGACGAAAAGTCAGACCCCTCACAGAAAAAATCCCTGGTTTGAATCCTTGCCTGAGGGTGACCCTTGAAAAAGTCTTCGGGCCGGATTCAGTTAATCTTTCTTTTTGATTCTTTGACTATTAACTTAATATTTATTTCTAATTTGGTTAAGTTCATTTGTGTTTTAGTTGCAGCAGCATTAGCGCTCTCTAAATACAATGTATATTTTATATTTTATTATTATATAGATTCAGAAAAATTATATAGGTGTTTTTGCACATTGTTTACTTATGGATTGATAGTTTCTTATTCTTGCATCTAGTTGGAATTAAGCTGCATTTGCGCTTTTCCACTAAATGCATCCTTTAATAATAAAAATTCTCCCTTTTTTTGGATTTGATTCGAAATTTCCGGATTGTTGAGGCAAGGAGAGTTTTTTTCTTTTAGGTACCATTAAAATAAATTACTTGTTTTAATCTTGTGATACTAATTTATCTCTAAAACCTCAATTTTCTGGGATTTTCGGGTCACGAGGGGTCAATTTGTTGGACGAAAAGTCAGACCCCTCACAGAAAAAATCCCTGGTTTGAATCCTTGCCTGAGGGTGACCCTTGAAAAAGTCTTCGGGCCGGATTCAGTTAATCTTTCTTTTTGATTCTTTGACTATTAACTTAATATTTATTTCTAATTTGGTTACTTTGAGGGTAGTTGATAAAAGATGTAAGTTGAAAGAGACATAAGTAAAAAACAGTACTTTGAGGGCAGTTTATAAAAGATGTAAGTTGAAAGAGACATAAGTAAAAAGCAGTACTTTGAGGGTAGTTGATAAAAGATGTAAGTTGAAAGAGACATAAGTAAAAAACAGTACTTTGAGGGTAGTTGATAAAAGATGTAAGTTGAAAGAGACATAAGTAAAAAACAGTACTTTAAGGGTAGTTGATGAAAGATGTAAGTTGAAAGAGACATAAGTAAAAAACAGTACTTTAAGGGTAATTGATGAAAGATGTAAGTTGAAAGAGACATAAGTAAAATACAGTTCCTTAAGGGTAGTTGATAAAAGATGTAAGTTGAAAGAGGCATACGTAAAAAACAGTACTTTAAGGGTAGTTGATGAAAGATGTAAGTTGAAAGAGACATAAGTAAAAAACAGTACTTTAAGGGTAATTGATGAAAGATGTAAGTTGAAAGAGACATAAGTAAAAAACAGTACTTTAAGGGCAGTTGATAAAAGATGTAAGTTGAAAGAGACATAAGTAAAAAACAGTATTTTAAGGGTAGTTGATAAAAGATGTAAGTTGAAAGAGACATAAGTAAAAAACAGTACTTTAAGGGTAGTTGATAAAAGATGTAAGTTAAAAGAGACATAAGTAAAAAACAGTACTTTAAGGGTAGTTGATAAAAAATGTTAAAATAAATTAAGGTGCAATAAGCAGTAGTTTGTTTTATCAATTTAAATGCATTTTCTTGAAATCGGTTAGTTATTATGATGAAAAGTCAAAATAAGCGTTCTCAATTATCCTATGGAGTATTGGGAACATATCCGGTAAATTATGACCAGCATTATTAACTAAAACTGGTTAATAAATAAATTAATTTGGGAAAATGATTGTGTGATGAGCCTCCACAACATGATTATATATTCATATAAATTATAGGCTTATATTTTATCATATACGATCATTTCAAATAGGAAAAAAAAAGGGATACATTTTTGAAATTTGTTCCCAAGTATCTTAACTGGTCCTTCAAATGTTTAATTTTCATATTAGAATTCCCATTTCCTCAGTGGATATCACATTTTCATTAATTGGTTATTTCATTTTCTTTTCACATTCTTATCTTTAAAAACAATATTGTTTTGCCTTTTATTCACAAATATTTTTAACACAATAAAATATAAAGTAATATTCTTCAGAATATAGCTTAAAAATGGGAAATTCCATAATTTTGGAGCCTCAAAATTCTTAGAATAATATCTATTTAAAATTATAGTGTCCTAGTAGTCCAAAAAATCCTTTGTGTTTATCATTGGAAAAGATCCTTTAGTAAAGAATTTCCCACAAAAAAGAACTAGCTTCTAATACTCAGATAGCATAACTGCATTTTTTTTTCAGAAAATGGAATAAACAACTTGCGTCTAGCAGTGGTTTCCTGTAGACATATTGTATTTTAAAAATAATAATAAATTCTCTGCATATGTCAAGTGTAGATAACAGTAAGTCATCTAGCTGACGCAATTGTCATAGCTACAATTGCATTTGGAAAAGTCGTCTTTATCCATCCCTGCGTTTTAAAGTCTCTCAAAAAAGTTGCGAAATTGCGGCAACGTTTTCGATAAAAACATGTTACGGCTTTAGGGCGATGTTTGTTTTTTTTTCCTTGCAAAAAAATACAATAAATCTAACAATTTGATAAATTTTTATATTTTATGCTAGCAAAAATATCGCATTTGTATGCAAAGTATCGCCAAAATATCGTATTTCATGTCAACAAAAATATCGCAATATTAGAATATGAGTGCCATTTGTATATTTTTGTGGATACATGCATCATTTTGTATAAACTCTAACAGCATTTATTTGTGTTTTTGGGAACGATTAAACTTACTATATATAAGAAAAAATATATTTTAAGAATTTTATAATTGATAATAGCGTTAAATTCACATGAACATCTTTATAAATTATTATTGTAATGAAGAATATTTTTTGTAAACGATTATTGAAGATATGTGATTACGTTCGGAATGGAATTTTTGAAAAACTTTCGAAAACCATTTTATTTTTGAATATTTGTATAAAAAAGATTGAATAAACTTCGATGAAGTCAAAATATACAAATCAGGTTGCGCAGTATTTTTTTAAATGCTTTTTTAAATGAATTTTATCAAATGCTTTGTTTGAAACCTTTAAGGAGAGCTAAAAGGTAAACGTACACACTTGAAGATTTTTTTTTTTAAATTTTAACTTTAAAAATCCAGCTTTTTCACAGTAGGTCATTAATATATGTTTAAACACATTTCAGTGAGAAAAAACCCATATTACACTAATTATTAATTAATTAATTAATATTTATGGAGCTAATTAGTCTATTTTTTGAAACATAATATCTTAAATTCTAATTTGCACAGACACACAATTCTAATTGGAAATGATGCCTAATAATTATCTTCATGTTGTCTGCCTCAATCAAGTTGTAAAAATGTATAGTTTTTTTTAAACAATTTTTTCATCAACGATGAATAGAAAAAACGAGATTTTTTCTGTAATTTTAACTTTCAAATAGCTATAAAAAATTTATTTCTATAAATATAACTTTGATTGAGGCACAAAACATCCGCTATTTCTTACAGATTATTTTGATATATAAATAACTGTATTTGGTTCATTTCTTGTTGAGTTATGATTGTTTGAATGAAGCAACATAGTGGAAAAATAACATTCTTTATAAAATGAGTTTTAAAAACACCGTAACTAGAGTTTTTAATGAAAGCTCCCCAAGAAAAATAATTATAACTCGAGAAATATTTCGAATATTGATAATATCTTGGTATCGTTTGAAAGCTAAAGGATTAGACAACATTATTAAGCAATAAAAAGATATTCGATATTTTGAACGATTTTCGAAGTTTCAAGTGTGTACATATACTTTTTAAGAAATATATCATCTAATTCTTGAATTAAAAAAAATAAGCTCTATTTCTGTCCATTATTTGAAAATTGCATTTCATCTGATCAATAATCTGAAATTTTCCATTTTTTCACATCATTAAAGACAAAAACAACCATAACATATTTGCAAATGAATATATTACTTATTCTGCATTTAATGAATTACAGAATATATTAAAAATTTATTATAATAAATTTGAACAAAATATATGCATTAGATCTTAATTTATGAGGTTTTTTGTAAGAAATGTCTATCAAGGATTAGAATGTGAGAAAATAAATTTAAAAATGCAATACTGTTTGAAAACATATTTAGATACAAATATAAAGCTCAATGTAATTTCTCCCCCCCCCTTAAAAAAACAACTTAGAAATAGCATTCCAAAAGTTTTACAAAGAAACCTGTTCAAACGCTAAGAATATTAAACAAAAAATATGAAATTTCGCAAATTCGATGTAGTCTCTTACCTGAATAGAGGGTATGGGGCATATTAAAGATACGTATACATGCTATTGACTAATAATAAAGTATGTAGGGTGAGAAAAGGCACTTAGAAAAAAGGCGAAATTGACAATGATTTCAACGTATGGACCAGTGACGCCTTACCAAGCTGTGAAACACGAATCTATTTTAAGACATTCTAAAGGAAGATAAAAAAAAAAAAAAAAAAAAAAAAAAACTCTTTGTAGTTTCTTTTGTTATTTCTAACTTTTCTTTAAATTAGTTGCAATTATTCTCAGAAAAAAAAATAAAATAAAAAAAATTCTACTTGTTAATTGTATGCAAGGTAAATAGCAAAGTTACATAATTTTGGGATCTGCAAAATGTAAAGATTAAAAGTAAATTCCATTCCAATTTAGGTTTTTCTGCTGTGGAACATACCCTTAACAAATTTAATTAAGTGGAGTAATTAAGAACGGTAATTAATGGCATTTATTCCAGTAACAATACCTTATATTTTCCGTAAATTTGGAATAATTTACGAGGAAGTATCAATACGTAGCGCATACAGAATTGAAAACAATAATAAACAAATTAAAAATGAAATCTAAAATCGCAAATTTCAAGTTATCATGTGAGAACATTATTATTTTTACTTCATTATTTGTCTTAATTAATTTAAGTCATTAACCAGTTTAAACCGGTTTGAAACAATCACGAGACTTCTCTATCGATCACTATCTCTCTCTCTCTCTCTCTCTCTCTCTCTCTCTATATATATATATATATATATATATATATATAAGTAACCAATCTAAAGTGAGAAAAAGTTTGAAAACGAAACTAAAATGAAAACGAAACAAAACAGTTTCGAAATCGCAACTAAAATTTATTACCTATTTAAACTAAAACCAAAAAGGAACTTCATAGTATTTAGAGAGCGCAATTGCAGCTACTTCTAAAACACAGATGAATTGATACAAAAGTATTAGAATCAAGTTAATAGGAAAAACAAAAATCAAATAAAAATTAAACCAAAAAAATTATTAAAAAAATTAAAAGTTAATATTGAAGCATCAAATATCCTCCTTAAAAATTTAATTAAAAATGATTTTCCTAGAAATTACTGTAATGTCAATTTTTTAATTAAACAAGGTATGGTTTGGGATTAATCTTTTGGCTTAAATAAAAATAGAACCTTACTTGCATATTGGATCACTCAATAGATGGCGCTGGGTGCCTACCTCTGTTTACATAATTTACCGTTAACTTTTAAAAACAGGAAATCACAATCGATTGTTTAAAGTTTCCTTCACTGTTGGATGGTATGTACTGGCCTTTTCGTTTTTAATTTTAATTTTAATTTTAATGCTGTTTTTGTTTTTATTGTTATTGTTTTTATTGTATTTTTACTTTGTGGTTTTTTTCTAATTTGTTATTTTGTATTTCCTTTCTGTTAAAATGGTATGTCTCTTGAGCATAATTTCAGGGGATTTTCGGGTCAAGAGGAATCATTATTAGACTTATGTCTCTATGTCCTCACAGAAAAAATCCCTTTATTTGAATCCCTGCCTGAGGGTGACCCTTGAAAAAGTCTTCAGGCCGGATACTTTTTTTAATTTTTTTAATAATTTTTTTGGTTTAATTTTTATTTGATTTTTGTTTTTCCTATTAACTTGATTCTAATACTTTTGTATATATATATATATATATATATATATATATATATATATATATATATATATATATATATATATATATATATATATATATATATATATATATATATATATATATATATATATATATATATATATATATATATATATATAATTTTTTTAAAACTTTCCTTTTCAATTTTTCTAATTTGCAAAAAAGAAAAATTCTGGAGCTCGATGGATTTTGAGATGAAAAATAAACCCATCGTTTTTATATCGACGCATGCGTAATCTGATAGTCTCGTGATTGTTTCAAACCGGTTGAAACTGATTAATGACTTAAATTAATTAAGACAATTTGTAAGAATTCATAAAATGAATAATTTGGAAGTCAAGTTGTAACTTTCGTTTTCGATAAATCGCCAAATGTGACAACCATCTACATTATCTTCTAATGACACTAAAAGCGAAAACTTGGTGTCTCAAAAGCGATGAATCACCAATTTGTTATCACATTTTTTATTTATTTCATTTCATACAATTACGTGCTGAAAATTACATTTTTCTAGATTTAATTTACAGTAGTAATTAACTTATATTTTAATCAGAGCTTTTGTAAATGGTTGGCAACAAGTTAATAAAAGCTAAATTTTTGAGATGATCGTGCATATTAAATTTTATTTTAATTTTGTGCGAAATTAATTGTTGAAAAATATAATTTAATTATATATTTAAAATTTCGTTAAAAATAAAAAAAAATATAGATCAAAAAATTAGTACCATTGAAACGATTATTTTTCGAACTCCAGTATGATGTAAAAATCAATTTTGTGCTGTAATATTTTCGCCAAGAAAAAAAAATCGCCAATTTGTTGCCCACGCATTTTAAGGCTTCAACAATTCGTTGATTACGCAAATTTGAGATTTCACCAAATTGTTGCCTATGCATTTTGAGACTTCAACAATTTATTGCCTATGCATTTTGAGGCTTCAAAAACCTCAAGCGAAAACAATATCATGTTCTAACAGGATCAAAATGCAATGAATGGCAATATGAAATGGAAATTAAATCATTGTCAGTAGGGATTGCAATACCGGTATTTTGAGCTATTTTAAAATTTTGTAATACCGGTATTCACAAGTTTAAATACCGGTTTTTCGGTATTTACTAGAATTTTTTTTAATTGTCTGCACTATATGTTCCAGGATCACTAACGTAGCAAAATAGTATACGTTTTTTTGTCTCCTAACGGGTTAAATTAATTAACTAATTAATGGCTTAATTAATTACTTAAATCTAAATTAGCGAAACATGGATTATCCGTGAAAGAAGATATTGTATCCATAACAACTAATGGAGCAACAGTTATGAAAAAAGTTGGAAAGTTGATTGGTGCAAATCAGCCATTGTACTATACTCATGGAATTCAATTAGGAGTAACAGATGTATTGTACCAAAAAAATAAAGAACAGAAGAATCCAAATGTTGTGGATATAGAAACTTCGGATTCCGACATTGAAGAGAGTAAGAGTGAGAGTAATATTGACAATGAAGATAATGACAATGTAATTGTTGAAGAAGATATTGCTAATGAGGATGAAATATTAACCCATCAAGAATTGCTTCCTATAATTTATAAAGTTCGAAAAATTGTCAAGATATTTAAACTTTCCCCTACAAAAAATGCCATATTACAAAAATATATACTAAGTGAAAATAAAACAGAATATATGTTAATAATAGATTCTAAGACAGGTTGGAACAGTTTACTCCTAATGATGGAACGATTTTTGAAATTTAGAAATCCTATCGAAAAAGCAATAATCAACTTAAACCTGTAAATTAATTTTTCAGATAATGAATTCGACTTAATATCCAAAACTATATCAGCTCTACTTCCAATAAAACTGACTATAGAGGCATTATGTCGGAGAGATTTTAATTTATTAACAGGTAATGCAACAATACATGTCATGTTGCAGTCATGAAAGAACAGCACACATCACTATCTGAAGAATTATATATTATATTGAAAAATCGCACAGAAGAAAGGCATACCGAAATAGAAAATGTCTTATGGTATTAACATAATTATAATGATTTTAAAAATAAAAATGAAAAAGAAGAAAAGAAAATAATCAAATCAAATCTGATTAAGTTTATAGTAAATTTTCTTAAAATTTTTTACCCACAAACCTATTCACATTCAGAAGAATTCGGTTAAGTTATCGAAGATTAGGATGACAATAATATCGATAGTGAAAAGGAATTGTATCTTGAACAGAAATTAGAATTAGCGATAAATAAAAAAAAAATCAACGAACCAAAATACAATACAGAAATGAGCTATATCCAAAACCATCCGACGAGAAATTGATTTATTTGAAGATGAGGGATTTGGAGGTAAATACTTGGAAAAAATATATCGCGCATTGCTAACAGTATTACCAATTAGCGTAGATGCCGAAAGAGCGTTTTCGACAGCTGGTAATTTTCACACAAAATTACTTTTCAGGCTTAAAGACAGTACAATTGATGCTTTATGTTTTTTAAGATCACATTTCAAAAATTTGTAATAGTACCACGGACTGAATAGTGATATTTACACTTTTTTTGTGATTTAAATAAATAAGATGTTCCTTTACTTTTTTTGTGATTATATACTGTTATAATTTATAAGTTACAAATTATTTTTTGTGATATTTACACTCTAACAAAACTGGCAAATAAAACAAAGAAACTCCTGTGTTTTCTTTCTTTTTCTAAAATTTCTAATACCGGTATTAAAACCGGTATCCCGGTATTAAGGTCTAAAAAATACCGAATACCGGTATTGAAATTTTGGTCCGGTATTGCAATCCCTAATTGTCAGTGTATTAGTTTTCAAACTCGATTCTATTCATATTGAAACATTTGTTTCCAGTATGAAAAACCAGATTTCATAGAAAGACATCGGTAGCGAGTAGAAACACTTTCGCCCAGCCTACTTAAGTTTGTTCCACAATGAGGCTTCTAAGTGCGAATGAACCTCTTCTCGGATCTAAAGAGGATTCCATGTTAGGACTGCATGGTGAGTGCTTCAAAATTTCTTAACAGAATCTTTTCTGTTTTGCACGAATGAAAGAAATATAGCCCCCATTACTTGTTGAAATGAGTCTGGATATGGGATCCTCGGATTTTCATCTGTTCAGGCCCATAAAGAGATTCCTCAATGGCCAGGAGCTTGACTGTTGATGACCGGGCTGTAGAACAGCAACAGTCTACTGGCAACCGACCGTGTTCTGTGAGACCTAGATTTTCAAACTGAACAATGCTGAAGAAAATGCTTCAATTATGTTTAAAAGTAGTAATTTGGTAATATTTCAATTTCCGTATCATATGAACAGGCATTAAATTAAATTAAATATAGGAACACAACATAGGAATGTCCAAAGCAATTTATGTTTTTGATCCATCTAGAATGCTTAGCATTTTATTTCAAATTAACAACTCATAATTAAGAACCTATCATGGGATCTGCATGCACACACATTAACACTGATAATTGCATTATGCTATTAATAGTGATTTCAAGACATTAACGTTATATATGAAGTAAAATAGAGATATTGATGTCAAGAATGAAGAAACGTGACACTAAGGGGAAAATATCTGAAAGTAATGAATTTAATACTTTCAGCAAGAAATACATAGTTGTAGAGAAACAGGAAATGGTATATTTGGAATCTTTATGAGTGAATAGGATTGATTTTTTTCGGCAAATATATACAATTTGATCAATTGCGTTGAAGGTACCTGAGTTAACATCTTTCAGTCGTATATCAACAGAATAAATGAGGCTGATGGTGGCAAACTAAAAGTACGACATTTAACACACAATCTGTTTTAATGGTGAATATCAATAAGCGTTTTCCGATATTCAGATAAAATTTTCATTCCCCAAGGCTATCGTTGAAGTAGAATTTTGTGGAGTTAAAACATTTTTCTTTTCAGTTGGTATAACTGCCAAGAAAAATTATAATCTCTGACTGAACAGAGAGCATTATTTTTTACAGCTAATTTGGATACTAGTTCTTATTCATTTAAAACAGAAACGTTCCTAAATATTTGATATATTTCCTTCAGCTGGATCAAAATACTCAGTCATTTCCGTTTTTATAAAATTAATTCTTCGATGAAAATGGAGATAAAACTGATTATGAATTACTCCAAACTGAAGAAATTAAATAGATGTGAAAGCTTATATGCAATAATCTTTAAAATAGTAACTTATTAAATAATTAAAATAGTAATATTATGCGATTATCTTTAAAATAAACTTTTATTATAAGTAAAAAGTAAACATTACTTTCGAACAATTAGGAAGAACGTATAATAAAATATGGAGTAATTTGTCATCAATTCAATTGTACCGCCTTTATATCAATTCATTACTGCGATCAGAAGCCAAAACAAGTAATCCCAATTATTTCATAGTCTCTAGGATAATAGGGATCAAATTAAATTTTGAAAGACATGAATAATAATTCAAGCTAGCTAAGAAATAAATTATTTTCAAGGAAAACGTAGTTTGATTAACTCTTCAGAACATGATTATGTATTGGCATAAATTAAAAGGCCTATTTTAATGACAAATTATTAGAAAATTCTTTTTTTAATTACTCTGATTGAATCAAAATGAAGATTTAAATATTAAATTGTCATGAATTTCATTTCATTTTTTTTTTAAATTCTTACCTTTCTTTTCTAAAAATAACAGTTAATAAAAATTAAATATTGTAGCTAAAATGCATTTAACAAAACATTAACAGCATAGTTTTCTTTAAAAAATTTCATGACGTAGATTATAAATATAACGTATGCTTAGTACACGATTGATATTAAATTTGAGAAATAGCTATATATGCAATAAATGCGTTTCTTACAACCGCTTATCATTTCTTATCCATAAAAAACGAATACTATTATTTGTTTCAAATTAATTGGAACTGTGGGTTTAGTTTAGTTGAGTTGTATTAATGTACCATTGTAAAGCAACATTAGGGCTATTTTGGGATGGACCTGGCAATTTTGAACCTCGGTCAGATGACGAGGACATTTCTTATCCATAAAAAACGAATACTATTATTTGTTTCAAATTAATTGGAACTGTGGGTTTAGTTGAGTTGAGTTGTATTAATGTACCATTGTAAAGCAACATTAGGGCTATTTTGGGATGGACCTGGCAATTTTGAACCTCGGTCAGATGACGAGGACATTTCTTATCCATAAAAAACGAATACTATTATTTGTTTCAAATTAATTGGAACTGTGGGTTTAGTTTAGTTGAGTTGTATTAATGTACCATTGTAAAGCAACATTAGGGCTATTTTGGGATGGACCTGGCAATTTTGAACCTCGGTCAGATGACGAGGACATTTCTTATCCATAAAAAACGAATACTATTATTTGTTTCAAATTAATTGGAACTGTGGGTTTAGTTGAGTTGAGTTGTATTAATGTACCGTTGTAAAGCAACACTAGGGCTATTTTGGGATGGACCTGGCAATTTTGAACCTCGGTCAGATGACGAAGACGACACCTGAGCTGGCACCCCTTCTATACACCACACAAGGGGAAGGACGTTTGACCCTGACCGATTTAACGTGCAACAGACTCCCTTACACGATGGTTCTTCGGTGGAATCGGGTCTCGAACTTGAAAGCTTACGGCTCACGAGCCTAGACCTTACCACCATGCCACCGCAGTTTGTTTGAACTGTAGGATCATTTTAAAATAGAAATTTATTTCTTGTTGCATATTTTAGAAAGTGCAATTTCCATAAGTTTCTTGCCTCATTCTAATTCAAGACTAGGAAATTTTTCAATAAAATTAATTTTTATGAACAATAGAAAAGAATCTTCATGCAACATTCCCATTTGTTTTTCCCTTTTACTGAGAAAAAGTGCTCGTTATTATAAAAAAATCTGATTAAAAATTAATGCAACTTAATTAAGTTAGGGAAGATAGCATTTTTTCCCCTTCATAAACTTCTTAAATCTAAAAACAAAAGCTTGTCTGGTTCTACATCCGTCAGCCAGACTCTCTTTCTTCAGGGCAGTTTTAAAAGATAAAAAGAATGTTCTTTTTTCATCCTGACAGTAGAAATCCCTGGAAATCTAATTCAATTGTTTTCTCAATTCGAAACCAACATGGATATTTGGAAGAAATTATTATTATTTTTCCTTTGTGGTCTCCATTTTTTTTTTTTGAAGAAAAAAAATATTTTTCTTAAAAAAATTCTACAAGAGGGTTAATGTTTATTTGTAAAAAAATAAAAACACTGCGAATTTTTTTTATCAATACTCAATTTCTTTTTTCTTTGTGAACCGCAAAATACAATTGAAACTCTTTTTGTAATTGAACGAAGCAGAAGGTAACAACAATTTGAAGTTTTTTCCCCTAAACTATTGGCAGTTTTGGTATTGAATTTCCTTGAATGCCCAGATAAATCATAGAAAAAAGTATTAAGATTCTTTATAAAACTTCTATTTTGCCATATTTCAATTGTGGCAATTGAAGATAACTTTAATGAAATAAGTATTAAGGCGTATGTTTTAAAAAGATTCTGACAATAAAACGCATTTTAGTAATATTCGTATGAAAAAAAAAAAGTTTGATATCTCCACGATATTATTTGACATTCTGATTACCCATATATCTTGTAGATATCGTGACTATATTGGTGTTATGTCAGTATAATTTTTTAAAATTATATTGACACCAATAACCCAATATTTTGATCAAGCGTAATAGCTACTAACAATTTGTGGTAAATAAACACATTAAGCTTCCCAAAAATATTAGATTTCATCAAAACATTGAACATATTTAACAACTATTGCTTCAGATATATAAGAAAATAACATCCTTTGTTTTAGAATACATGATAAAAAAGAAATTAGGATAGCTATCTGCCAATAAGAAAAATAAGTACACCCATATTTTCTAAATGACATGATTAAACATATTGTTACAAAATATTTCTTCTATTACAAACACCGTCAATTAATCGTAGCACATTTAATCACTAGTCATTAGTTCAGCAGCTTTCTTGCTGTCTCATCCTCTAATTTCTCTTATTTGTCGGCGACTCCGACTCCTCTCACACACACAACTTTTTCTGACTATACACACACTTCTGACGATACACACGACTTCCTCTTCAGATTCAGATTGCCTGTCTTTTATAGTTCCGGGAGGCGGGGCTGCAATCTTCAGACCAATCAGGGCGTACCTGGCTGTATCTCGGGTCTTAGTGGATGGATCGTGAAAGTTCTCGAACTTTCCAGTGGTATCCATTTAGTCGCCAAACTCGCCAAATTCGTCGCCAAGTCGCCAAATGGTCGCCAAGCTCACAGATCATTGACGCACAGGACAGATCTTACAAAGGGTCTTTCTTACGGTGATACTAGCCGTGATGGGAAGCAAATTACAAGTTTGTAACAATATTTAACTTTATCATCAAAGAACGCCATCTAAATGTATTCCACATTTTAGTGAGATGATTTGAACTTCTATCAGATAATATTAAAATGTTTTTAAAAAAATAGTCTGCTGTAAAGATATTAAAATTACTTTCTCTACAACTGATCTCTACAATTTTTATAATTATTTAGGTTTAATTAGAAAATTAAATGACGATGAAAAACACAGAATACGAATACCAATTAGAATTAATGATTAATGGAAACCATAAATTGTTTGATTAATTAAATAACAAAAAAAATAGAAATTCACAGAGTTAGAATAGAAAGAAGAATACCGACATAATAGATTCACAGAGTTCCCCATATTATATCGGTATTATTCCTGTTATGACAACCTTAAGCAAATGCTTACCACATTGATATACGTAAGGTAGGTAAAAAGCGTTATGAATCAGAAGTAATGATCTCTCCTAAGTTTTCTCGTACGCCATAATAAAAGTGTTAATCTAGAGAGCACCTTGCATGCCAAAGACATACAATAGTTACGAAATATCAACTTTTGATTTAAATGAACATTTTTACTGAATCTACCGTGTCACCCTTGGCGAGTTATTTGGCGATTAATCACTGGCATGAGTTTAACAGTAACCGAAAATTGAATTTGTGTTTTACCCTCCAGCCTCAATAAAAACCAAAACCGATATAACCCCGACCGATTGAAATAAAAATTTGACAAAGAAATGATATACCAAATGACAATACCAAATTTGATATATCCTTGTAACTTTCTTTTATCGCCTTTACATAAAGTCTTTCTGTACTTTACATAAAATTAGTCTGTATTTTTCTAAAAGTATAGACTAACACATGGTCAATAACTTGTTGGATTTGGCACAAAATGTGATAGGTGTTTAGATTATAAATGTTAATTGTGTATACCGAAATTTATCTAACTAACTCCGCTGGCGTCCTGGCATAGGAGTAGCGCATCTTCCCCGTCATCTGGGGGACCCGGGTTCGAATCCCGGTTCAGCATGGCTGTTTTTCATTTTTATTCTATCTAACATTCCCCCTGTAAAAATGGGTTGTGCAAGCGAATGTATGAATGAGTTTCATCTTCATATGAACTAGAAGTCAGACTTCTATCCTCAGAAGCTACTGCACCCCCTTTCCGTGGTAACGCGGACACGACATCATCATTATCATCTATCTAACTCTCTTTGTTTTGTAGTTATCCTATTAAATTATACTTGAAAAACCGGATAGACAGCCTCCCTAAGCGAATTTTGCTCAAAATTTAATATAAATCTACACATAATATATAAATCCAATATACCAAATTTCATTTGTCTAGATCAAAGCTTTTTTTTAGTTCTCTTTGTCAGAGAGAGACATGTTATTTTCCAAATATGTATTTTTTGGAATTCGAATTGATTTGAAACATGGATGTTCGTCGAAATCTAGAGTTCGAATTTTATAACGATTACTCTACATTCTTTGTACTGTGTGACCAGAAATTAAAAAGAAGAGACATGAAAAATGCTGAAGCATAAAAAAGATAAATTGCAATTCTCTACTTATTAAAGTGCTTCATTTCGAATCATTTGACACATATGCATTCAGATCAATTCTGTGGCATTCATTTAACCCTACGTGGTCTAGAAAAACTTGTTAAGTGAGCGATCCAAAGACTCCTGATAAAGTTTAATACTTTTAATTCGGGATATTACTATTGGCAACAATCATTTTGCTGATAGCAGCTTATGAGAAAAATTAAAGTGAATGCAAAACTTTTTGAAGAAGAAGAATATTTCATTCATCAGTGAATAACGGAATCTTAAGTGAGTGAAACTGAAACTATTTACAGCATTGAATATATGAATATAAGGTATTTCTTCTTAATATGAGAGCTAAGCTGTTCTTTATTTACTTTATTTATTTCCTTTGAGGACTATTATTTAATTAGAATATATTCCAAAGTAATTTAGAAAAAAATCTATTATAAGAGATTTAATTAAAAAAAATATTTTAACTGGTATTACTACGCTTTTTTCTACATTAAATAGGACTGTTTAAAAAACATGCTATTGATACTAACAGCTTAAAAAAATAATCAGGTTTACAGTGAAATAACTCAGATCATGCTCTATATTGCAGAGTTTCTTAAAATTAACACGTACATGTACATAATAATAAAAACAATCAAACTATTAGTCTTTTTACTCTTAAATACAACACTGCATATATATATATATATATATATATATATATATATATATATATATATGTGTGTGTGTGTGTGTGTGTGTGTGTGTGTGTGTGTGTGTGTGTGTGTGTGTGTGTGTGTGTGTGTGTGTGTGTGTGTGTGTTTTTGAATTAAATACAATATATATATATATATGTGTGTGTTTTTGAATTAAATACATTAAAGTCCAGTTTTAAAATAAATGTGTATTTTTTTATCTCATAATTTTGGACATGAGTCACATGTCGGAGAAGATACCTTATTCGATACAACCCTTTGTGAACTACGGTGCTACACCATCAGTAAAATATTTGATCGCAAATAGAACACTCCACTTTCATGGTTTTTCTGTTGATTGATTGGATATTCAAATATTTCGGTTAAGGAGACAGTACCATGAGGCCACTTTTAGCAGTATAATGCATTTTAGTTCTATTTTTTTTCTTTTTTTTAACTGTAAAGATTTTTCAAAGATATTGTTCGAACATTTTAAAATCCTGATAACCTTTCCCTTCTTTGTTCTTAGTTCTATTTTGAATATTGCATAGAAATTATTTTTTGACATACATTTAAGAAGAGAAATGAATCCTCTATTTATTTAGCAAAATCTATTATACCTCATCGAGAAAATTTCTAAGTTTTAAACTTAAGTAAATACAGCAAAAAATGTTACTTTTTTCTTTGTGCTGTCAAATGCAATCGGACTTAATGAGAATAAATATTGAATAATCTCACCTTATAAAGTTCTGTCCTTGAAAACTGGAGTACGAAAAAGCATGTGACAGCATTTGTGGATTAGAAATAATCGTCAAAAAAAATTTCGGAATTAAATTTTTCCGTTAAAGTAAAAAACACCTAGTTGAAATATTTATATAAGAATAGAAATAAAAGTATTAAATAATTAGGGCTGCAGATAAAACTAACATACCAGTCAAAAACTATAATATAAAAACAAAGATAAAAAATTATAACTATCATTATGTTGGAATATTATTACATAGTACTGATGTAATTAAGTCAGGTGAATTTCGTTTTAAAATAGATTTAAAAAAAGCAAACTTGAAATCCTATCAGTGCACAGATTGGTTTCATCTGGAGGAATTGAAGGAAATAAATTATGCAACTAAATCTTCGATTCTATTAAACTGTAATCAAATCCACTGTTCAACGAGATAGGGAGAAACCAGACAATTCTAAGACAGGTAAAGAAACAAACTCCCGGAAATAAATTATCACGTTTTACGGTTCGCCAGAGAGTGATTATTGTTCTTTTATTCTAGACTTCAAGGGGCGAAGCGATAATAAAAACTCCTACGAATTGTCTTACAAGAATAGGTTAAAAGTACTAGATTCAATCATAAAAAGATTTGAGAAAAGTTTGTAATGAAATTTATTAAACAAGTTATTTCCGCATAGAAATCACAAGATATATAAATGTTCAATCAACTGTTTCTTCTTAATTCTTAAAAAAAATTGTTATAATAGTCATAAGTGAATATTTTGGAAGAAAATGTCGAGAAGTGTAATTAAAATTTATAACAAACTTTATTTACTTTTTTTTCAGGACATTAACAGCGAGATCTTCGAGAAGTGATATTTTATCTACAATCACTATTATTCAAAATTCGTGTTTCAAAAATATAAATCAATTGACATTAAGAGTAACTCAAAAATAAAAAGGCAAGTCAAACGGCACAGGAGAATAACGGGTTAAAATTAAAGGTATAGTGTTTACACCTAAAGCAGGATGCTTCACACGAGCAGAAAAAAATATTTTCATATTCCTCATTATTATTTGTATAATTGACATAAATAAGGTTTGGAAAATATGCGACAAACATCTCAATATTAGATAAAGGTGTTTTATTACATAAAAAAGAAATATAGGTAGTAAAACAAAGCCCAAGCCAGCAATTGCAACAGTATAAAACAAATAGGAATAGTACATATCGTTAATTAAACAGCACTATAGCATGATGTCATTAAAATTGAGAATGGAAAGTTTTTTTCGTTAGCGCATTTTACAGAGAAAAATCATTGGATTGAACTAGCTATCTTCTTTTCATTTTAGAGCTCGAATTGATAGACTTAGACACAAGGAATCTGTTTTGCTAAATGGACCAAACTTTGATTCCTATTAGTGATATCTTAAAAATTCTTGTATATTCGAGAACCTACGTTTATGTAGCAAGCCTGAACAAAAATCTTCGCCAAGCCATCAAATGTTTGTCATGGAGGGATCATTGACCTAGGTTCCTTTCGGCATGTTTTAAAATATCGGTAAAACCAATCTGTTTCTGTAATTGTGTAGCCTGTAAACACGTTTTTGTTAAAATTGAGATTAATTGTGCAGGGAGACAATAAAATAGATTCATAATAATTTAAAAGAAATCAAGGAAACAAAGCAAAGTTATTGTACTAATTTCCACAATTTCCATTTTCCACAATTGAAGAAAAATATTTTACCATATAAGGAATTATTGTGAATTTTTATGGCCCATATAATTTGATAAAAAATATTTTATCAAATATCAATAACAGCAAATGTATTTAAAAGGCCGTATTCTTATCTTCAAACATCTTTTTTCCAGCATTGGAAATTTTAATGTAATCTCATTGCTAGGGATTGCAATACCGGTATACCGGGATACCGAATACCGGTGTTTTCAGCCATTTGTACAATTTTGTAATACCAGTATTCACAAGTTTAAATACCGGTTTTTCGGTATTTACTAGAAATTTTTAAAATTGTCTCCATTATATGTTCAGGGATCGTCAACATAGCAAAATAGTATACGTTTTTGTTTTTATGTCTCCCTAACGGGAGAAATAAATTAGCTAATTAATGTTAACTTAGCGAGACATGGATTATCCCTGAACGAAAATATTTTGTCCATAACGACTGATGGAGCAAAAGTTATGAAAAAAGTTGGAAAGTTGATTTGTTCAAATCAGCGATTGTGCTATGCTCATGGAATTCAATTAGGAGTGAAAGATGTATTATACCAAAAAAAATAAAGAACAGAAGAACCCAAATACTGCCGATATAGAAACTTCGGATTCCTACTTTGAAGACAGTAAGAGTGAGAGTGATATTGACAATGAAGATAATGACAATGTAATTATTGAAGAAGATATTGCTAATGAGGATGAAATATTAACCTATCAAGAATTGCCTCCTATAATTTATAAAGTTCGAAAAATTGTTAATATATTTAAACGTTCCCCTATAAAAAATGACATATTACTAAATAATTGTTAATATTAGATTTTAAAACACGTTGGAACAATTTACTCCTAATGATGGAACGATTTTTGAAACTGAGAAATCCAATCCAACCAGTAATCGACTTAAACCTGTAAATTAATTTTTCAGATATTTGAATTCGACTTAATCAGAACTGCATCAGCTCTACATCCAATAAATCTGACTATTGAGGCATTATGTAGGAGAGATTCTAATTTATTAACAGCTAATGCAAGAATAAATTTTATGTTGCAGTCACTGAAATAACAGCACACATCACTATCTGAAGAATTATGTATTATATTGAAAAATCGCACAGAAGAAAGGCATACCGAAATAGAAAATGTCTTATGGTATTTACATAATTATAATGATTTTAAAAATGAAAATGAAAAAGGAAAAAAGAAAAGAACCAATTCAAATCTGATTAAGTTTACAGTAAATTTTCTTAAAATTTTTTATCCATATTCAGAAGAATTCGGTTCAGTTATCGAAGATTATGATGACACTAATGTCGATAGCGAAAAAGAATTGTCTCTTGAACAAAAATTAGAATTAGAGATAAATAAAAAAAATCAATAAGCCAAAATACAGTAAGCTATATCCAAAAACCATCCGAAGAGAAATCGATTTGTTTGAAGATGAGGGATTTAGAGGTAAATATTTTGAAAAAATATATCGCACATTGCTAACAGTATCATCAACTAGCGTAGATGCCGAAAGAGCGTTTTCGACAGCTGGTCATTTTTGCACAAAATTACTTTCCAGGCTTAATGACAGTATAATTGATGCATTATGTTCTTTAAGATCGCATTTCAAAAATTTGCAATAGTACTGCAGACTGAATAGTGATATTTACACCTTTTTGTGATTTAAATAAATAAGATGTTCCTTTACTTTTTTGTGATTCTTTATATACTGTTATATAAAGTTACAATTTTTTTGTGATATTTACACTCTCTAACAAAACTGGCAAATAAAACAAAGAAACAATTGTGTTTTCTTTCTTTTTCTAAAATTTCTAATACCGGTATTAAAACCGATATCCCGGTATTAAGATCCAAAAAATACCGAATACCGGTATTGAAATTTTGTTCCGATATTGCAATCCCTACTCATCGCCTCTTTCAGTGAAATGTTTTAAACTTTAACTGCAAACGTAACTGGTAAGAGAAAAAAAATCTATTACCATTATATTGCAAACAAATGCACTTTTGAAAATCAAATTTAATTTCTGTTTCGTCAAAAGGAAATTTTAATCATATAAATAGACACAATTAAATTCAATCTTTCCTTCGTTTACGTTTTGTAGCGAGCAGGTGTGCAACGTGAATTCTCAATTATAATTGAATTATATAATAAGGCAGGTGTCTGCAGTGCCGTGAATTCGAAATGTAATAGTGTGGATGTTAATGGATGTATCTCGAAAGTTTGAATGTTGGAGTATATATTCCATTTAGAAGTTAGTCCACTTCTAAATATCGCCAGACGTTAAATATTTCTTAATCAGATTTTAGCGGCTGTCACTTCTGAGACAATTGAGTTCGGAATTCAACTGACTAGGCATAGTGTAAATAACATTAGAGATTAATTTGAAGAAATTTGTACCAAAGAACATATTTATTATAATTCGATATATAAATTCTCTTTAAGAATACATCATCAAAAACGTGGTTATTTTTGTATTTTCATAAAATTATGTGTAATATTTTGCAACATAAAAATAAAATTTCACGATGCTTTGGTTTAAAATTTTCATAATGAAAATACGGTATCTAATATTATAATATCTGTGTTTTGTACACCATAGATAATATAAAATCTGTGTTTTGTACACCATAGATAACATAAAATCTGTGTTTTGTACACCATAGATAATATAAAATCTGTGTTTTGTACACCATAGATAATATAAAATCTGTGTTTTGTACACTATAGATAATATAAAATCTGTGTTTTGTACACCATAGATAATACAAACTCTGTGTTTTGTACACCATAGATAATTGATAGACTATGTAATTTTCTTCAGATCATTATTTAATAGCATTGCTCCTAAAGACTTTTAAAACATCTAACAGATTCTTTTTTTACTGCATCTGTTAAATGTAGTGGTGCTTTTTGTTATAGTGATAAGCAGAAACTAGGCATATAATCGTCATACTCTGATTTGTAACGAAAGGTCCCACAAGCAGGATCCCAAGCGTTTTAAATTAATTTTGTAGATTTTCTTCCAAGGACATTGTTACATCTAACAAATGTTTATTTACTGCATTTTGTAGATATAACTGTGCTTATTGTTATAGTGATAAGTGGAAACTTTGTATATAATCATCATGGTCCGGTTGGCAAGGAAATACATTCATTTAGTCCCACAAGCAGGCTCCCAAGGTTGCGGCGCACTGTCCTTTAAATTTTAAACTCACAAAAATTAGATAACTTGTTTAGGCCTATATGGGTGCACAGGTTAAATTTCGCGAAGACGTTTTATTTTATCGTTTTGATTTTGGGGGTGTTCCATCACATGGAAAAATGCGCCGCTAGAGCTCTGGAAATTGCAACTAAGTGAGCATTGAAGTGAAGCGCGAAAATGAGTAAAATCTCAAGTATTTGAATTCAAGAAAAGCACTACATTCAGCAAATTTAACATGATCCAATGTGCATCACAAAGAAGCATGCTCAAATTTGCTATTGAAGGACATTTCTTGAGATATTTTTGTGTTTCAAAAAAAATGTAGTTGATCACTCCACGCCATTTTAAATGCAATTAATTTACGAAAAATTCTATAGTTAAATTTAAAATAAAACATAAACTATAACATATATATAATTAAAAATATGTATACTATTATATAAAGCGAACGTTAAGAAACTCAAAAAAAAAGAGCAGGAAACTCCACGCAGCTCTAAATAATGATTGTAAAGGTTACAGATGAAAACAAAAAGCAAG
Organism: Argiope bruennichi; assembly: GCF_947563725.1. Classification (NCBI taxonomy): domain Eukaryota; kingdom Metazoa; phylum Arthropoda; class Arachnida; order Araneae; family Araneidae; genus Argiope; species Argiope bruennichi. The sequence goes on from NC_079160.1 coordinate 96,281,136, forward strand.
AAAACCACAAAAATTTCAGACCCATAGTAAAGGTTGGGCATTTCCAAGAATTTTAAACATATTTTTTTTTTCATTTATAGTATAATTTAACGATTTTAGAAGCGAACGAATTTAGGTGTTCCACATGCAGCAGAGGAATATGATTCAATTTAGTAGATTTGCTCTCAAAGAGTTTCCTACATCTAGTAAATGTTTATTTATTGAATTTGGTAGATGTAGCGATGCTTGTTGTTATGGTGATAAGAGGGAACTACGCGTATAGTCATCACGCTCTGAATCGCAAAGAAAATTCAGTCTTACAAGCGGGCTCTCCTGGTATTTGAATTAATTCCTGTTGACTGATTCTGCTGAAGTGACAAAAAAAATCTCTATCAGAACTGTTTAATTTAAAATAAAATTATCTTAATTGAATAACTGTATTACCTTATGCATGTTTTGTGATTTACAAATTACTTCTAATGTGAAATCAATGTATCAACTGAAATTCTTATTAACATTAATGATTTCAACGATAGAACATAATCCTCTTCGTGTTGCAACTAAGGAAAATTGGATATAGTTTTGCCGTAATGATAATTTAATCAATAATAGTTGCTAAGATCTGAAATAACATTTCCGGCCAATGAAGAATTTCTTGTTTTATTTTGCATAGGGTTTAAGGAAAAACAAATAACGTTCTGATAGCCCACCCCAAATATTTTCTGCTTTAAGGTTTATCATGTTATTTGAAAGAATCTTGAATGCCACACATTACAAATTTTTCAAGCCTTTGCTGCAATCAGCATAAAATTCCACGAGCGTAGGAAAATTAATAAATACTATATTATTTAGTAAAAAAAGAAATTCCATTTATCCATACAAATAAGAAAAAAAAATAACTGAAATAGATATATTTTTATTAACTCTTAGGAAAAATAAGCCAAAGCTGAAAAATAACAATTATTTATTAGTTCAACATATTTAGCAAAATTAGCAATAAGAAGAATAATAATCCCATGTTAAAAATATTAAGTTATATGATATTTATTTAATATCTGGTTTGTTTTGAAACATTTTTTATACAATGAAACCTTTTTTTATTATTGCTCGAATGCTTAGCTATAATTTCATTTCACATTTTGCATGGATTCTTATAGTAGTTTAATATTTCTACAATTTATGTCGCTGATTCCCTTGATAACTATTATAGAACTTTATACTTAAAGTAGTTAAGTGGATTACTATATTGTATAATATATATTGTTTTACAATAGTGAAACAATTTAAAATATAGGACTTTATTAAATTTTTTAATATTGGGATGCAATATTATACAATATAGTTCCTGATAATATTCAACGAGGTTTCCCAGTAATCTACTAATTTCTTACCCTAATGATATTCCCAAAATGAATTCTTATTACCAATATCAGTACCTATACTAAGTATCTTTAAAAAATTGTTCGCTATTTTATAAGTTCACTTGTTTATTATTTAATTTAATTAGTTCACTTGGTTATTATTTATTTAATTAGTTCAATTGATTATTATTTAATTTAATTAGTTCAATTGATTATTATTTAATTTAATTAGTTCACTTGGTTATTAATAGTTTAATTAGTTCAACACTAATTTTCAATTTGAGTTGAACTAAACTAGAATTTTTAATTTGTTAAAATATAGTGACGCGCGTCTTATAATAAGTACTTTGCGTGTTTAACTAAAAATTTTGGGTTGTTTGTTAATTAAATACATGCTTTACAGTTCTGACTTACGAATCTAATCTAAAGTCAAAGAAATAATTATTTCCTTTGTAATTATGATTTGCTATTAAATAAATTATGAAAGTTAGATGCAAAGATAATTTTCAAAAGTTGCGAATTTTAAATAAAAGTGATATATTACGATGTGAAATCTGTTTCTCTACAACATAGCGGTTATTCATCAAAGCTTTAAATAATATGCTTAAAAATAACAATTTTTGAATGGTTTATCTATAATAAAAGTAAATATACAAAATTTTTCAAAACCAATTATATATATATATATATATATATATATTTGTATATATGTACGTAGTTGATTTTATTTTCTTATTTTATTTTTTCTTTTATTTTTAATATTAATTTATTTTATTTTAAATAAAAGTCGCATTCGGAAATTTTATTAAAAAATTCTATAAATCAAGACAAATAACCCAAATGAAGATAGCTATAAATATGCCTAGATTGTCTGATAATTTTGAGTAAAACCAAAAGATTGAATAATAAGCTTTTATATCGTATTGTTAAATGCTTGATTTCAAAATTATTGTCACAACTTTTTGAAAAGTAAAATTTACTAAAGAAGCTTTCAAAATTTAATTCAATGTAAAAATCTCGCAATTATGTTCTCCATATTATGTAATATTGGTTTTAATGAGAAATTGTTTTATAAAGAATATTTTTGGAATGAAATCTGGTTATAGTACTTTTGTGTCAGAATTTTACTATTTTATTGCTCTTAAACATATCAGTATATTTTAAATATTATTAAATATCGTTGATACAGTAATCAATAATTATCACTATTTGCAATCTTATTCAATATTTTTCAAAATATTGTTACGGTAGTTTCTCCTATGAGTCCGTAAAGTTAACGGGTTTGCTTGTAGTGGGTATATGGAGACGCTCAGTCAACATTCCTCGATAAGAAACGACGAATTTATCAACATGAAGTCATTGATACTCAGACAAATTTACAGCCGAAACGCACTCAAGCAATACACAGCAGCAATTCTTGCAAACAGAAGTACACAACAACACAACACAGCACAACAATGATAAGCTGCTCGAAGCACTCAGGGAGAGAGCTCGTTCAACTCTTAACCATAGTTGCAAAACACTGCCTCCAGCAGATTTGACGATTAGTGAAGCACCCGCCTCGATTCCGAGGCTATCTCATTTTTGGCATAATGAGGCCTGTCTTCTGAAATGGACCTACACTGTTAGTGCTCTGTAGTACGAATGAAGTAGACTCTGACTCTCGATCCGAGAAGGCACTGGAGATTGGGAGAGGAAGAAGGGGAGAGATTCCTGGACCAATAGAATGGCACCTTCTCAGTGGAGTAGGTGAGGATGGGTTGTCTGCCTTTTCCGAAGTCTGAGGGTGCGGTGGAGGATAAACTATTGTTCTTACTTCGCGAATCAGGATCTTGCTAATGAGAGTTGGAACATAGTTAAGTGCAGAATTTAGGAGGATAAGCTTTCTTTCTTCTTTGGTCTTGGTCTCTTTTAATTTTCCTGCTGCTGTCAGGAGATCAGAGAATTCTTTAATCAGGTTCTTAATTTCTTTAAACGTTTTTATTAATTCTTTCATCTCTGAGATGTTGGGAAGAGAGTTATTGGCTTCTGAAGATGGGACATGTTCAGGTGACTGTTGTTGATATCTGGGCCTTTGTTGCTGTACAGGTGGATTCTGAACCGTGGCTGGAACTTTTTTAGTGATACGATTTCCAAGGGTCTCAACGTAAGATATTCTGGGTCCTATAGTTGGGGTTGTAGATGGGAAGGCAGGGCGCTATTTTGATGTAAAAAGATAATTAATTTATTTTTGGTAAATTAAATTAATATCCTAATCTGTTTTTACAATGACATTCGTCTAATGATGAAATTCAGTAATCATTAACACAAGGCAGATTTCTTTTTAAAGGAAATTAAAAGGGTATGGTAGTTGATGAAAAAATTATTTAAAATAAATGGCTGATGAGAAGCAGTTGATAATTAAAATATCTCTCTAATTTTGTGGAGTGCCTGGCGTTTTTAATGACACTCTGTCATGTTGATATTTCATAATTTCCAATTAATAAATTTTTTCATTATTAATTTGAAACAGCAGAATTTTTGAGATATAAGAACTGCAATTGAAATGTTAAAAAAGATGTATACTCTTATATCTCAAAAAATGACAATGAAAATCAGCCATATTTAACATTTACATGTCATGACACTCCCAGCTATTATTGAAGTAAAGCTGGGTTTCAGTGGTAGGTTTAATTAAGAGTATCTAATAATTATTGATTAAAACATTAAGTAAAAAATATTATTCTGTCTAGATAGGTTGCTTAAAAGTGTTAGAAAAATAAATAATCTTCTTTTAATTTCTTTTGTTTATTCTTGAAAAAATAACATATCAATAAATATATGCATTTAAAGAGAATAAAAATAAATGATTTCGGCTCTCAATTCACTTTATCGGTCTCTTAATATCGATATTTTTATTGTATCCGATTAAATATTTAATTAAGTTCAAATTCTTCATATGGGACCTACTGTATATATATATATATATATATATATATATATATAGTATTCTGTACTTGTAGAGATTTCTTACCAACTTTTAAAACAATGTTAGATTGAAATGAATCCTCTCTGAAGCAAATTCACTATATAATATTCAAAGCCTTTCTGAAATTGTAATTACTTTTGGATTGGGAATTAACAATTAGACCTATTTTGATCAAAGTTTCTAATAAATTGTAACTGTAGGATTTTAAAATCACATTCTTCTCTACAAAATTCAAGAGATAAATTTCTACCAAAGCAATTTCTATAATTCTATTCTGTGAGAAGTATTTTTAAAAGAAGCATTCAAATGAATTAATATTAAATATGGAATTAATTATAGGAATACGGATCTAGTGCTAAATATTTCACTCATCTGTATAAATAAAAATATAAATATTCATTTTACTCAAAATCGGTAATCTCCGAAAGTTCTTCAGAGATTGCTTTGAAATTATGACGCAACATTGCATTGGAATACATGCGGATTCTTACATACTTATTACTTAGACTTCACATCTATACTAGGCAAAAAATGCTTTTTAAAACCAGCAGCGCCATCTTTTGGGTTAAAAGCAATACAAGATATACTAAATGTCTTCACTCATGCACCTATAAAGGCTGGGAAAGAATAATATAACATTTACTGTCCGTTTTAGTATCCTAAGAAGACAACTTTTCGAAGATTCTATTTCACTAAGGGGTGAGAGGAGGAAGAATGAGCGCATTTCCGGAATTATTGGTCATTCTTTGACCTTGATATCCGCCGTATTAGATACTTTTTCGTTCATTTTTTTCATTGTTGAATATTGTGGTCTTTCTGATCGTACTGTTTTATTTTATTTGAATTCAGTTCGCGAGTAATCTGAATTTACTTTATTGTTAAATGTAAACATCTCCTTTCATTTTTCCTCTAATTTGATACGCATGCGCAAAAGCACGGGTGATTTAAGAATCCATTGGCAAATAATGGAAGGAAATAACGTTCGCTTTAGCATAATGAGGAGATCGTTTTTCGACGATTCTATCTTACTTACTAAGGGATGAAATGGTGAGGAGTGATACTAAGGGGGGGGGAGAGATGTGCGCATTTCCGGAATTTACTTTATTGTTAAATATAATATTTCTTCCTTTCATCTTTCCTCTCACCCCTATTTTGTTAAATTAAATTCATCATAACGCATGCGGAAAACCACGAATTTGTTTAGAATCCGCTGTCAAACAATACATGATTGAATGAATTTTAGAGAGAGGAATTTACCAAAGTAATTTCAAAAACATAACAATCCAAAGTAATTTTAAAAACATAACAATCCAAAGTAATTTCAAAAACATACCAATCCAAAGTAATTTCAAAAACATCAATTTCACATAACAATGTGCAAAATAATCAAGATGAAGATATCATGCTGAGCCTCGGTGAAGTAAATCAGGATGAACCAATCACAGTGCGAAACTCGTATGCAGATTCCAGGAGCGAAACTGAGCTTTCTCGGAAGTCCGTATCAGGCTGCATGAAAATATTATCGGATATTATGTGATTATAATGAGAACAAATAAAAAACGAGCTAAAGCAAGTGGGCGTAACTTACGAGAAGGAGAAGAATCTAAGATATGAAAAAGTGGGGAATTAACACACATGAAGTAACATTTTCTTTTTTACTCTCACAGTGGAGTGAACTATAATCAACAGCACAAATAAGGCGGCGATAAAAATATTTTCAGATGTAGACGCAGACTGGACAATTATATGTTGCGTGTTCTAGTGTCGGCGAAATAGACAATTTTTATATCTGCACAGAAAATGTAGCAACAAAAAATACACCAACAACATTGTGAAATTAAACCTATTAGAAACATGCGTTTTCCCTTTTTGTTTTTTTTTTATTTAACCAGATTGAGCTGCAGCAATTCGTGCCAGGGTACAGCTAGTATTATATAAAATTTGCTCAAATTACGGCTATCATATGTTGTGAAAAGTTGATAGATAAATTTGGAGAATTTTTTTTTTGTTTTGTTTTAAATAGGAATGCATTATTTATATTTGTTCTAATTTCATTTCATCGAATAATTCCTGAATTTTAACTATAAATAATGAATAAGCCAAAAATTAGTTAACTCGGCATTGAAATCTGTTAATTAGTAAGTTGAAATAGATGTTGAATAGTTGGTTAATTTGAGCATTATTTTCTGATAATTAGTTCATATTGACTACAGCATAGATATTTTTTATGAAATTTAGATTTGGGTAGACGCAATAAAGAGGTAACAAGTAAAGAGAAGTCTTATTTTATTTAACTAAAACAAAATTTTGTCAGATTTTTGGAAAAATTTCCATATACAAAAACTAAGTTTCCAAATGAGAATACTCTTTTTTCTATCCCATTTTTCCTTTTCTATTTTCCCTTCAATTCATTTCATAGACACTCTCTTTACAAAAAAAGCTAGTCTGTGTATACACCGACTCTTCTACTAAATTCTCATCCAAAGTTTTTGCTTCCTGTGTAGGTTTATATCTAATATGGGTTGACTAGAGTGATTTACCAGCTGGCTATCATCAAATCAATCCATCACTTCTCAACCTACTCGCCACCCCAAACTTTGTGATTTGAACAAATTTCTTTTTCGGAAAAGTTTTCAATATTTATTATTTTTTTTATTTATTTACTGCAGTAAGTCTGATTTAATACTGGAGCTTTTTATAAGAAGTTAATATGTCCTTTTTTTCAAATATTTCAGAAGATATAAAAAACTATACGTAGCGGCCATGATTTTGTTTTAAGGTCATGATATATGATACCAAAGGAAATAAAATGAAATAGCACTTACTGATGAAAATCTATAATATTCTAGAATAATTATTTCTGGAGGTTTCGTCCAATTTTCGCAGATATGGATAGTAAATAAATGCCTTTGTCCTTGTCCTTTTATATGTTTATTCTGTTCCATACTCATTTTTAACTATGAACAGTTCTTAAATTTTCGTAACACATTTTCCCTTATATTCAGTGCTTATAACGGTGTAACTTCTGTCCAGATTGTATTTTTATCTCTCAATTATCTTGCTTATGTTGCATCCATAGTAAAAGAGCAAAAAGGAATCTTGAAATTCTAGAGCATTTTTGATTTCATCTTCATGAAATACTTCAAAGAAATTTATCTCTGGATATCTGTAAACCTGATGCAGCTCTTCGGCTCCTGCATTATTCGCTACATAGATACATTGCTGTGATTGATGATCCTTTTACTGAATACAGTATGACTTAATTTAATATCATTATCACCTATAATGAGTTATCTTAGTTTTTTGGAATTAAGTTTGAAGATATTTATCTTTCGAAGACTGTAAAAATTTCATACTTTTATCTCTTATACTTGGAAAAAGTTATTTGCCGTTGATAAAAAAAATTGATTCTCAAGGTAATAATGATATCACAGAACTTTTAGGAAATCATAATAATTGATGCAAATCAAATTTGAGATTTCATACCTCATAAATAAGAAATAACTTAGAAAATTGCAAACGGTTTTGATGAAAAATTTGTGTAACAGATATAAAAGAATCGAGGAAGGCTTCAAATATATGAATAGTTTATCTTGCCTTTTGATAACGATTGATAAAAAAGTTGTATTCATTTTTTGATAATATTGAACATTGATATACTTGAACACTTAATATCTAATCATTTATGGATAAAGAATTATACATGATTAAGTTCGAGATAAATTTTTAGAAAAACATTCGAAAAAAGTTATGTTTTTGAGTATTTGTATCAAAAAAGATTGAAAAAATATCTACGAAACCAAATTATGCCAGTTAATGGACAGAAGTGTTTTTTTTTAATTGGAAACAAATTTTTTTTTTTTTTTGTTACAAAAAGGTATAAATATAAAATCTTCTAGTTCAGAGATTTATCAAATTATTTGCTTAAAATTTTGAGATATGAAATAGATTATCTAGTTCCTGAATATAAAACATAGACTCTGTTTCTATCAATTCTTTAAATACTAGAGTTCGATTGAAAAATAAATTGAAATTTGCAATTATTTTTTCACATTGTAAAGCATTAAATCAACTATAAAAAAATTTAAAAAATAAAATCTGCTATCGAAAATTTCAAGTTATCATGTGAGAATAATTTATCCATATTTATCAGCAATTTAGCTCGCACGAAATATATATATATATATATATAAAGTGGAAATCAAGTTGTAATTTTAGTTGGCGATAAATCGTCAAATGTGACAACCTCCTGCATTATTTTCTGATAACACCAAAAGTGATGCATCAAAAGCGATAAATCGCCAATTTGTTGCCTACGCATTGTGAGGCTTCATCAATTTGTTGCCTTCTCATTTTGAGGCTTCAAAAACCTCAAACCAAAACAACATCATGTTCTCACATCATGATATTTCTAAATGAAAAAAGTACTTATTCTCTAGTTCAGAAACACCACAGCATATTGAGACTAAATTTGAAATAATACCAAATTTGAACAGAAAAAGTACGCTTAATATTTTAATTCATGAGGTTAATCGCAAGAAAATTCTATCAAAGAATAGAATTTACCGTAATAGCACCTAAAGATGCAAAATAGTATTCAAAGGTATGTAAATATAAATATGAAAATCAGTGTAACATCACCAAACATAGACATAGGAACAAAATTCTAGACAATTATTTAAACATTAAGAATATTAAATTTAAAAAAATATAATTTCGCAAAATTATCGATTTTTTTAACATAGTCGTATCCTTAAAAAAACTATTATTTGCAGTAGATACGATAAATCAGGACAAATGTAAAAGAGCATCTGAATTATATATAAATAATAAATATATTATTTAATTATCCCAAATAAGTGTTTTTCCCCTGAATCTATGCATATAGAGCGTTAAATTTGTGGCACAGAAATCGTTTTAATTACTTACTGTCTAATTGGACATTGATTGTAAACGAAGCATAACTTACACATTTCAGATTGCTTCATTTCTTGTATTGTTTCCGTATTGATTATCTACTTTATTTTGATATATTTGATGCGTTACGAATGGCAGTAATCTTGTTATTTAATAATTTATTTTTGAGCGCATTGTTAATTATTTCGTTGCATCAAAATCACTGTTTATAAAGTTTTTTTACTTCACAGAACAAAGGCAATAACAATTATTTATTTTCAACAATATCTATGTATTAATTAATTTGATATAAATTACCCATTTTTGGCTAGATTGTGTTATTCATGACCTGCGAGTTTATTAAGTTACAAATTGAATCCCCATAAAGTGCTTTTATCGCTGGGTGTTCATCATGAGTTTTGTGATTGAAGAGTTGGTATAAGTGAATGTAATTTTATAACAAGTACGGAAATGATATCCCATTTTCATATTTATTATAATTTAAAACTGAAGATTTTAAGAATAGTCCTTCAAAATGGGTATTTAAATATTAGATTTAAAGGCCATCATAATTTACAGATAAAAATTTTCTAATAATTACAAGAACCTTATTTTTTCAAATGACTTATAGATTTAACTATTATTTGAAAAGCTCATTTACTGTTATTTGAACTCAGGCGAATCAAGGAATAATTAAAGCACCTCATTCTATAACAGAATATTTGCTCTCTGATAAAAATAATTTTAATAATTTCTAAACGACCAAAAGTGTGAAAATATTTTCTCGAAGATGTCACTTTTTTATTAAAAAAAATATCTTACAGGGCAATGATCCTAAAATTCAGTAGCCACCAATAGGAAACCAAAGTTTTTACTCATTAGTCGGGAAAAACAAGTTCCAATATTTGCATTTCCCTGAACTAAATGAGCCGTCAAAATTGTTCTACTTGGAGAATTTCACATCTTTGTTTGGCAATAATTTAAAACTTTCTCGTGGTTGCACGAGTCTCTAGTTAATTGGACTGTGCTGTGTTTGAAGTCCAATTAACTTTGCTTGCAGCCTTATAGACAGTACTTACTCTGCAGTGACATTGTTATTTAAGACCTCTTTTCCCAGATTCCAAGCAAATAGCAGAATTGTTTACTTACGCTCTTAGGTGTCACCTGAAGCGTTTTGTGGTAATAACATCTATAGTATATGTCTAATTTAATAAAATTACTACATTTAATGGAATCCGGAAAACAAATGATAGAATGGATTTCTTCCTCTATATCAGTCATATAGTAAAAAAAAAAAAAAAAAAAAAAAAAAACTGATTCAATGCTGATTTAAAATACGTCTTTACTTAGTTATATAACTTTAATTTAAATTGTGCAATTCCATTATAAGCTATTATTTTTTTAAATTTTTGTGGTTTGAAAAACAAGATTCTTACTGAAAATATTTACATTGAGAAAGATTTTGTTGCATGCATTATATTATGTTTGGAAAAAATCTAGCTTAAAGCGGGTATCGCATGTAAAATGTACCTTCCTAGTGTTCAATCAAATCATCAATTTCAATACATTTGAATGTATATAATTTTTAAATGTGATTTTGTAAGAAAAATAAAAGATTTATAAACATTGTGTATCTCTATGATGTTCTAAAGACACTTAGAAATGTTTTCATATGATCGTTTTAAGTAAATATTTTTTTTGCATGTATGTTTAAAAAACATTCACAGAGGAAATCCAAAATCATTGACGAAAGACTGAACCGTTACTTTTATTATTAACAATGATTCAAAAACATTTGATCAATTGATGAGTTTTGTTTAGAGTATTTTTGACGAGTTTTAATGAAAGATAATATATATTGAATGTCAAAATATGTTACCAATGGCATTCCCTAGCCAACGAATCAGAGTTAACCAGAACTGAGCGCAGCTGTTCTGTTTTATCTTTTCATAGATATGCAAAGAATCTACTTGATGTAATGCTGCGTTGTGTGCTTGTTGTGATTAAATGTTTTACATGTCAGATACATTTTTGTTAAGTATATTTTTAAATTCACTCAGCCTAAACAGATATCGGGTAGATGCCTACCCAGCATAATTATTTGAAATATTGAGCAGCAGAGTTACTATACAACATATGTATCAAAATAATGTAAAGAAATTCAAATTAAATTAATTATTTGCATAAAGGGAAGCTTAAGAAAGAAATTCGTTTTATTGAATGTATTTGGTAATTAATAAATTCATCTTATTAAAAATTATTATACTTATTTTTTCAAATATCCTTAAAGTGGAAGGATAAGTAGCATTGATTGTATAATAAATATTCATAAGAAATGGTAATTTTTTTCTCATACAAAAGTGAAATAAAACCAACATTATTTCCTGCGCAATCAGAAGGAAACACATGTGAATAAGATAATTCAATTTCTGTTTACAAGTGTTGCATCGATAATTTAATATAATTAAATATTATTCATAAAGTATTTTAACACATTTTGTTTTCTCTTTTTTTAAATATTGAGAGGATAGACTCATTCATTTCTCTAAATTCTATCTTTCCCAAATAACTTATGATTTAACTCTTCAAAAAGTGTTTAGATTTTGTTTGTATATGATTATCAATATTTAAACAGTGACATTTTCCATTTTCATTTATTATATTCAAAATAATTTCAAATTCCTTTTGAATTATGTTCGTTTGCATAAAGATATCGGATTTTCCAAAATTATAAATATTTATTTTAAAAATATGATATCGATCATTAACGTATAATAGATATTGTTCATTCCAATTAGGAATTGCAATACCGGTATACCGGGATACCGAATACCGGTATTTTGAGCCATTTTATAATTTCGTAATACCGGTATTCACAAATTTAAATACCGGTTTTTCGGTACTTACTAGAAATTTTTTAAATTGTCTCCACTATATGTTCAGGGATCGCCAACATAGCAAAATAGTATACGTTTTTGTTTTTATGTCTCTCTAAAGGGCGAAATTAATTAGCTAATTAATGGCTTAATGAATTGCTTAAATCTAAATTAGCGAAACATGGATTATCCCTGAAAGAAGATATTGTATCCGTAACGACTAATGGAGCAACAGTTATGAAAAAAGTTGGAAAGTTGATTGGTGCAAATTAGCAATTGTGCTTTTCTCATGGAATTCAAATAGGATAAATAGATGTCCAAAAAAAAAAAAAAAAAAGAACAGAAGAATCCAAATACTGTGGATATAGAAACTTCGGATTCCGACTTTGAAGAGAATGAGAGTGATATTGACAATGAAGATAATGACAATATAACTGTTGAAGACGATATTGCTAATGAGGATGAAATATTAACCCATCAAAAATTGCTTCCTATAATTTATAAAGTTCGAAAAATTGTTAAGATATTTAAACTTTCCCCTACAAAAAATGCCATATTACAAAAATATATACTAACTGAAAATAAAACGGAATATATGTTAATAATAGATTCTAAGACACGTTGGAACAGTTTACTCCTAATGATTTTTGAAATTTAGAATTCCCGATTTTTGAAATTTAGAAACCCAATCCAAAAAGCAATAATCGACTTAAACCTGTAAATTAAATTTCAGATAGTGAATTCGACTTAATATCCAGAACTATATCAGCTCTACTTCCAATAAAACTGACTATAGAGGCATTATGTCGGAGAGATTTTAATTTATTAACAGCTAATGCAACAATAAATTTCATGTTTCAGTCATGAAATAACAGCATACATCATTATCAGAAGAATTATGTATTACATTGAAAAATCGCACAGAAGAAAGGCATACCGAAATAGAAAATGTCTTATGGTATTTACATAATTATAATGATTTTTAAAATAAAAATGAGAAAGAAGAAAAGAAAATAATTTAAATTTGATTTTTATAGTAAATTTTCTTAAAATTTTTTACTCACAAATCTATCCACATTCGGAAGAATTCGGTAGTTATCGAAGATTATGATGACACTAATGTGGATAATGAAAAGGAATCGTCTCTAGAATAAAAATTAGAATTAGCGATAAATAAATTTAAAAAAATCAACGAACTAAAATACAATACAGAAATCAGCTATATCCAAAACCATCCGACAAGAAATTGATTTATTTGAAAATGAGGGATTTAGAGGTAAATACTTGGAAAAAGTATATCGCGCATTGCTAACAGTATCACCAACTAGCGTAGATGCCGAAAGAGCGTTTTCGACAGCTGGTCATTTTCACACAAAATTACTTTTCAGGCTTAAAGGCAGTACAATTGATACATTATGTTTTTTAAGATCGCATTTCAAAAATTTGTAATAGTACCACAGACTGAATAGTGATATTTACACTTTTTTTGTGATTTAAATAAATAAGTTGTTCCTTTACTTTTTTGTGATTCTTTATATGCTGTTATAATTTATAAGTTACAATTTTTTTTTTTTTTTGATATTTACCCTCTCTAATAAAACTGGCAAATAAAACAAAAAAACACCTGCGTTTTCTTTCTTTTTCTAAAATTTCTAATACCGGTATTAAAACCGGTATCCCGGTATTAAGGTCTAAAAAATACCGAATACCGGTATTGAAATTTTGGTCCGGTATTGCAACCCCTAATTCCAATTTACTACAAGACAGTACTGTAAGTGGAAAGTTAGAGTATTTTGTTATTAGAGATATGACTCTATTCTTTTTCTCTTTTTTACATTCTCCTTGTTAGAGTACCATTAGAGTGTGGAAAAACAAAATATACTGATTATAACAAGAAAACTTCTAGAGGCCTCCTCGAAATAAGAGTTATAATTTCAATTTCAAACTGATAGTTCTCTAACGTACAGGCAAAAGAAGAACAAGAAGTATTTCAGTATTGAACAAGTATGCGAAACCATTTCTTAAGAACCAAATCCTATTTTTTCATAAATTATTTATTCTAATTTTAGGAATCGAATGTACTAAAAGTAAAGAACAATGATTAAGGCATTTTTCTTATAGACTAATATTCTGTTAGCTACTACCATGCTCCCAAGAATGCTATTAAACTAGTACGAACAAGCTCACATACATATAATCATAGATTGGTACACATTTCTCACCGTAGGATCAAGTAAAAGTGACACTTTTGTAGCTAATTAACGACATAAACAATTGTGACTAGTGTTTAATCGACGTTTTGAAATAAAAATAAATAACTACTTTTCCAAATAAAGATAAATTTATTTCCAAAACATTTTAGCTTAAAAATAATTCCTCATTTTGATTGCAAGACTCCTTAATCAAAACTCTCTTGTTAATTTTTATTAATAGAATTACTAGGAAAGCAACATTTTTTTCATTTAAAAGATGATATATTTTGAGCAAACTACGTTTACAGTTTTTAAATATTTTTCAGGGAAAATGTTCAGCTGCTCCTAATGAATATTGAACGATCCTAAATCACATGACTTTGTCACGTGTTTCCATAATTTATTCATGAGCAACAAATCCAGGTGCCACAGTGTAAAGAGGAGAAAAAGTTGGGATAGCGCCAAAGTTTCGTTCTGACACCTTGTAAAATATCTTCATTTCCCGTTCCCAACCTTTTTTCAACAAAAATAAATGACTTTCGAACCAGTCAAATATTATTCCTCCCACAAGGTGATTTTTATTCAAAGAGCGTTCTGCTTTTTTCGCTCAAACTTCAGAATTCATCTTAAAGAAAAATCTATTGAGTTGAAAAGCAGTTGTGGTACAATGGAAAAAGGACAGAACATCTTGTTTGATTAGTAGGCTTGGCGTGTGATAATAGAATCGTGGATAAGAGGGAATAAATTACACATGTCCACACACTTTGTGGTATTGGCAGTTTTTCTTAACCCATTTTATGTGATGACGACAAATATGAAATTTGTTTTTTACATGAGCTTATACTTATAACATATGATTATAATGTTTGTAATTTAGGAAACTATATTAAAGTAAAAACATTAAAATAAAGTCTTTCCTTTAATAAATATGTAAAGTATTTTAAGTGCTGGAAAAAACAGAGGAAAAAATCATGTAAATCTACAATATCTTAATTTTTAAAAAATTAGAAAAAAATGAATAAAATAAAACAAAAGAAGTTATTTTTGTCCATTCCGAAAATTTCTTTTGTTTGACTTTCATGAATGATTTTCATTACGTTGTCTCTATCAGTTCACAGATTTGAGGTATAATCTATACCGACATAGATTTGAGGAATAATCTATAATGCACAGATTTCAACAGTAATATGTATCAATAGTACACACATACCAAACAATAATCTGCATTAACAGTACTTAAATTCCAGCAATAATGTACATTAACAGATTACAGCAATAATGGCGTTAACAGTACAGAAAATACAGCAATATTCTTTATATCAACAACACACAGATTTCAGGAATAATCTGTACCAACAATATACAGAATTCAACAATAATTTGCATCAATAGTGCAGAAATTCCAACAATAATCTTCTCCAATAGTACTCATATCCAAGCAACAAGATTCCAGCCAAAATTTGCATCAACAGCACATATATTCCAGCCAAAATTTGCATCAACAGCACATATATTCCAGCCAAAATTTGCATCAACAGCACATATATTCCAGCAATAATTTGCACTAACAGTATAGTGAATACAACAATAATTTGCATTAGCAGTACACATATTCCAGCAATAATCTGCATCAACAGTATACAGATTTCAGCAAAACGTATCCCATCTGCCATGGTATAGACCTTCCATTTTTTTAATGCTCTTTTGAAATTGTTCAATTTATTCTCCAAAGGTATTGGAGAATAAAAACGGTTTAATCGTTTTCAAATAAACGATTAAAATGGCTGTGATTAGAAACTTTTATTTAATAAATTAAGAAACTTTAATAAGCTTTGCAAATAGTTTTAATTATTAAAGAAAAAACATAAAACTTTAAAAAAAATCTGTATTAACTCATTTAGAAATAAAAAGTACCAAGTAAAAAGGAACGGAACAGTTATTTTATTACTTTTTTTCAATATTCCTGAATGTATCCTCTTAATTTTCAGAATCCTTTTTTTCAGATTCCAATAGCAAATTGTCACGACATGAGTATCCATCCTACTTGCCTTCGAAGATCTGATATATTAATCATAAGATGCTAAGGCAGCATTTCTCTTAATGTCAAAATCTGTAATATTTCACTAGAAAAAAAAAGATTACTCAGAGATAAAAATAAACTATATAATCTACATGCATTAATAGGAAGAAACAATCACACTTGAGGCATATTCAATAATTTATTGGTCCATCGATAATTGAATTAATGAATTAGAAATTATTACATAACAAAAATCATTAAAATAGATTTAGAATGTAATTGCATAGACAATAATGAGCTAAGGCTATTAATAATTGTTGACTGATATTAGATCCATGATAACATTTTTTTTTTGTTGCAAATGAAAACAGATGATTATGCACTTGTTCTGTTAAACATTCTTTGGCATAAGTGCAGTATGCAATAAAAATCTGTACTGTTCCTTTTTGCTTTATGTATAAAAATTATATTGACATTTGAGTTTATTTCGAAAATTGGAATAGAAATTTGTCAAGGGATCCATTTGTCTGTCTATCCATATGATTTGAATACGATAACTCATAAATTAAAAAAAAGTCATGTGGTTAAAAAATGCTAAATATGTTTTGAGATGAAATTAGACATAGAGACTTATCACCATTATTTGTAGACAATTATTAGACTTTCAGCTAAATCTTCTAAACGGTTTTATATTTGTTTTGTATGAATATTTGAATCTATATATGTAAATTAAAAAAATTCAGCTAAAAGGTCAATATATCAACTAAAAAATGCTAACTATGCTAAATAACTGAAAAAAAAACTCAAAAATGTTACTTGATCGTATAGCTAATGCAGTAGTTCTGTGAAAGATTTTAGACATATTCTAATGGTAAGATGTTGTAGAAAATACATCATCTTCTCCAAAATACTACAAATTACAAAACGCGCCGTACTGCGTCTTTGCACACAGAAGCTAGAAAGGGAAGTAGCACTTGCGTTTGCTAACTGCAGGGGCATTAGACGGCTTGTTGCATCTTTTTCAATCACCTCTCTTCATGCGTTAGAGAACAGAAAATGAAGATAAAAAAAAATTTGAAATGCTTTTAATTTTAGATTAATTTTTTTAATTTCTGATTTATAATTTAACTTTCTTACATATTTCTCCGAAAATCAATGCTGCTATACAATTTAAAAAAAAATGAAAACTATGAATCGTGAATGTAAAACTTTAAAGATGTAATTTTATAACTTAAGTATTTTTTTTTTTTTAGATTTGCAGTTTCCAGCAAAGATTTTGATTTATTTTTTATTAGAAATCTTTGTCTAATTTAATCAATAACTAAAAGAGTAAATTAAAATAGGATAAACATTTACAATCGGGTGCCCCTAGAATTGTTGGCGATTTTTTTGACGCCAAGAATTTGGTCGGTAACCCAATTGATCGGTAACCAACAACATTAATGAAAACAAAACATCATGGAAACCAGAAGTAGTGCTTCTCGCTGAAATTTGTCGCCAATCGAAAGGGCGCCCAAATCTATACTACAACCTAAAATAGTTAATGAGTTAATAGGAGGTTATCTTAAAAGTTAAATTATGATTTAGCTTCTACTCCTTTACAAAAAGAGCTAAATTTAGTTTAGCTACATTAACATTACGAATTTCAGCAACTCTCTGTTTATTTTGGGACGTACCTTATAATTCTGAATCAGCTTCAGAAAAGGAGGACAACAGAACTGGAGCCCCTTTTTACATTTCAGCACCATATCAGAGGGAGGATATTTGATGGATTTAAAGATTCTGGTGGATTATAGTAGATTCTGGTGTATTTAAAGACCACTTGTTCCGCTTGCATAATAGTTATTCCTCGTAACTGGGTTTCGAGCTTGACATCCAATAGTCCCGAAACGAAGTTTTACTATACCTGAGTAAGACCACATTACGGTCCAAAGCGGCTGAAGTCTGCAAAAGAAAATGATGAACCAAAGCAAATGCACAGATAGAATTTATATGCTTTTACTCAATTTCAATTGATATTTATTTATTAATTGATTAAAATATTTGATGTGCAAACAAAAATCCTAAAATAATGAAATTTAATTTAATTAAAGAGACATACATTAATTAAAATATACTTTGTTGGAATTTATGATTAGTTTTATTGAACTTTAAATGTTCCTTCTTTAAGGAAAATTGTGGAAAATACAATAAGGGAAACCTAGACAAATATATAATAAGAGATTCATTCACATTTTCAGTTTTCCATCAAATCTTTCGTATATATTTATTCTCTGAACGAATGAAAAACAATTAAAAAAAGCAACTTCTTTCTTCTGTGGAGATTCACTTACCGTTTACAACATCCATAGCATTAATGATCCATTAATCTGAAGTCTATTTCTAGCTGTTTAACCAAATAATTGCATTTCAATGAGTTTTGTAAAACTAATGGCTTAACTGAGTGCTATTTCGTTTAAAGAAACAGTCTTTAAAAAGTTCATATTTTGAAAAACTACTAGAATATTTTCGGTTATCAAAAGGTTCATTTATTTTAACTCTATTTATATATTTTCAGGTAAAAAATGTTACAAAATTTTTCTATACAGCAAAATACCGTCGATCAATCGTAATTACTCAGCGCATTTAATTGCTATAGTTCAGCAGCTTTCTTGCTGTCTAATCCTCCAAGACCTCTACGTGTCGGCGACTCCGACTCTCACCACACACCGCCTCTTTTTACGATCCGACTTCTTCGACGATACACACGACCTCCGACGATCCACACCACTTCTTCCGATACACACGACACGATTTCCTCGTAGCTTCTGAGTGCCCGTCTTTTATAGTTCCGGGAGGCGGGGCTAGAGTCTTCAGACCAATCAGGGCGTACCTGGCTGTATCTAAGGTCTTAGTGGATGGATCGTGAAAGTTCTCAAACTTTCCAGTAGTATCCATTTAGTCGCCAAACTCGCCAAATTCGTCGCCAAGTCGCCAAATGGTCGCCAAGCTCACAGGTCATTGACGCACAGGACAGATCTTACAAAGGGTCTTTCTTACGGTGATACTAGCCGTGATGGGAAGCAAATTACAAGTTTGTAACAATAACGATGACGAATGCAGTCAGGTGAAATTGTAAATTATGCTCAGTTAAATAAAAGGTTTTAATACATTACCTATTCCTATTCATACCACCATTCTTCATTCTTATAATTTGTTTCCTATTCTATTTGCTATATAGTATTCCATCATTTTTAATGACATTAGCCATTACATTTAATGACATTTAATGAATTATGCTGTTTTATAGTGTCTGAATAGAAAGGACCAGTTATTTTTTTTTTTGCCAGATGAAATTTCAAACAGCTATTTCTTCGAAAATAGCTGCAACTTTTCTTTTGTTTAAATACTTCAGGTCGAAAAAAAAATCAGAAAGTATTGTGAAGAATAATAGCAGTAAAATTATCTTGAATTCCTGGAGAAACTTTTGTTTGTGTGACTTCACCAAATGAGTAAAGCTTTAGGGTTTTTTTCCCCCACGCCAATGAAATTAGGTATAAGATGATTTTGACTATTATTTCAAACGATTCTGCTTATTTTCTTAGTGTTCGATACATTTAAAATTAAACATAGTTAATTAATATATCTTTCGGGTTCATTCTGAAGTACTTTTGTAATAAAATAAAACAGAATAAAGAAAATTAAAAATTTATAATCTATATTGCGTTACCCCCAACTGGCGTAAAAAATTCATACATTTGTGCTGCCCCAACTGGCGTTGAAAATTCACGCATGCGCAGGAGTAACAATAGATAAAGCCATTGATGCTATAAATTCCAATCTATTTCCACGCGTACGAACTCGCGGGTAAAAGCTAGTATATATATCTATATCTATCTATCTATCTATCTATCTATCTATCTATCTATCTATCTATATATATATATATATATATATATATATATATATATATATAAGTAAGGTTAACTTAGAAAGTTACAATGTTGACGAAAATGAAGATAAAAAAAATCTAGAAATTTAACAGAAATATTTCAATAATTTCCTTTTTTTAAAATAATATTTCCTAGTAAAAAAATGTGAATGCGCATTTCAAGAAAGAAAAGCCTGAAAGAAAGCTATTTGGATTGTATGTCTATTATAAGAGTGATTAGATAAAAAATTATTGAATATTCAAACTGTTTACTTGTTAAACATAAACAATACATTGTTAAACAATGTTTAATAATGTATATAACAATTAGTTTTGTGTTAGCAATGTTTTATAATCTTATTTAAAACAAGTAAGGACTTAGTGGCTGTATATTAATTTGGAATGAAGAGTCAACATTTCGTGTGGGTTTTGTTTAGAAGCATATAGAAACATCCTCAATTTTCAACCCATGTTTCTGAAACTTTTTTAGAATTATGATATCCGTCACAAAATGTCTAAATATCTAACGTATGGTATTAGAAGACATGTATTTTTTTTATATTAAACAAATTATGATCTTAGATATAAACAAAAATTTCTGAAATACGTTTCCAATAAATTGATGAGAAATTTAAAGCTAATGTAAAATCCATTTTGAGAGTTTCCTTTATATATTTTAGTTGAGCAAAATTAATGCAATAATTATTACTGACTTATTGGTGCATCATATGCATACGTAACTGTAACTTCTCAAAGTTATAACCTGACATTAAATAATTCAAAGATGCTGTAATTGGAATAAAAATTCAGGCATAATCCATAAGCATCTAAAATATTTATCTGATTTTTTTTAATTGAATCCGTGTTGCATCATATTTCCGAAATAGATGATGTCAACTGAGACGATATTTTAAAAAATGGAAAAACAGTTAATGAGCTAAGACCATAAAATTAATCTCAAAATTAATGAAAATGTTAATTTATTTCACTTATGAACGGCACCAAAATCATGTCTAGTAAATAATATGTTAGAGTTCCTAGTAATCAAATTAAAAAGCCAAGAAAGTTAAAATTACTTTTGTTTATAAAAATTTATTTTCAAGAAATTATGTCGAAATTCTGTTTTGAATATCAGAATTAATTAGCGGAAAAAACATTATTTGCAATTTCAAAAGAAAAATTAACGAGACAGTTAATTTTAATTAATGATAAGCCTTAAACTCCAAGAATCATTAAAGAAAACGCTTTATTTAAATTATTCTTACACATAAATGAGCAAAGAATTTTAATATAATAATTAATTTAAGAGGAAATATTAATTATCTTTCCCAAATTACAAGAAATTTCATGATCCTTGATGAAGCCATACTTAAAGAAATAGCTTTCGTATTATGTTTGCTATGAAAAAATGATTAGAATTTTTTTTTAATTATCCATGTATCTTTTAAAAGAATTTAATATCTATTGCTTTCTCTTTAATAGGTGATTATAAGTAAAATATTTTCGAATTATTCAAAATTTTTGCAACTATTTTTATATGTGAGATTTTAGCACAATTTGTAAACCGTTATCACTCTAAATGTAACAAAATAAATAATTGCTAAACCATTAGGCAAATACACATATTTCCTCCTGTGAAATTAACAATGCTTGTATAAATGTTATTGAGATGTATTTTTTTATTGTTTAAATAAATCAAATCTTAAAAAAGCACGAAAATTAAATTTTTGTATAATCTTGCAACTCTATTAATGATATTAATTAGATATTTTTTGATACACTAACATTTTGAAGCGCAATGTCCCTTAGTTTGTTTACTAAATATTGTCGAACAATGAATTTATGAATATTCCTATTTTTGAGAAAGTTAGATTATTTGACTGGCGGTCTCGATAAAGATCCACCATATAACGGGAGATACTATTACTCGATTTCGGCCATTGATTCATTATAAAAATAAATTTTAAGATTTCAAAAACTCAATCAATTTTTTATCATAAAAGAGATGAATTGTATTTTTGTTTAAAATTGTTGTGTGTCAAGAACTCTCTACTAAATATGATAGACTGGAGTTTGGGATTATATAGGAATGTAGATTTAATAATTCTTAGTAATACATCAATTATCCCAAGCAATATAAAATAAATTTTTAATATTATCTATATAATAATTTTCTATAATAATTCTTAATCAATATCATTTAAGTATATGATTGGTTTGAAAACTAACAATTAGATCATGAATAGAGTGGGCACATTGTATAAGATCAGAATTAGAGTGCACACATTGTATAAGATCATGAACAGAGTGGACACATTATATAAGATCATGAATATAGTGGACACATTGTATAAGACCATGAATAGAGTGGAAACATTGTATAAGATCATGAATAGAGTGGAGACTTTATATATAAGATCATGAATAGAGTGGAGACATTGTATAAGATCATGAATAGAGTGGACACATCGTATAAAATCATGATTAGAGTTGACACATTGTACAGTATTAAATAATGTTAATAATAGTGTATCATGTTAATAATGTTAAAAGTAATTTCTAAGTTTCGAAATTGTAATCTTGAAATTTAAGAAAATATTTCTTTGAGATCTAATATATAATTAGATACGCCATCGATTAACACATAACACATTTAAATTAACTTTTCTAACATTATAGCATAATTCTCTTTGCACCAATCATTAGTTAGAAAAATTTAATGTTTTCAATCAGCAATTTGAGTATTTTCTATGGTTTGATCGAAAATTCCCCTTTAGGAAACACAATCAAAAATTGGTTTGATACATTATCTCTACTTCTAAAGGTAATTGAGTTCATTCTTTTTTCTGAATCGCTTTTAAAAATTTGAAGCGCTTTATAAATTAACTTCTCTGAATTCTTGCATGTTCTCTACTCGAAACAACAAGAGCATATCTTCCGCTTTGAAATTAAAAGATAAATCGAGAGATACGCTCTTAATTCGAAGCATAAATAACCAGATTGAAAGCAATTAACGAGAAAGAAAACATATATTTTTTTAAATCCCATTTTTACTTTGAACTGAAATCAGATTTTATTGTTATCTATTCTAGAGAGGAATATTTGTACCTTAATTGCAAGCTTTTTCGAAAATTAGCCAAGACGATAAGTTTAGCTGTGTTAGCTCAACGAAACTTTCGAAGATTTTTATCAAGTCTTCAAGTGTTGATATGCATTGAATATTTGTGAAATGTGCTGGATTGTAAAGGGATCTTTTGATATAACCGAAACATTTGCCGCGTTTTCCTAACTTCTTCAGTCCTTCCATTAAGGTAATAAGGAAGATTAGAAACTATTTTGTAAGTTAAAATTTAAGCGAGACTAAAGATTTAAAAATGGATTTTTTTTTCAACTTATACTTAAAACGAATACCTAACAGGATAAGAAAGATATAACGAACTTACAATTTGGGAACTTAACAGCCTAGTTGAGATAAACTTGGAAAATTATTCTAATCCATTAAGAAACTTAAGTAAGTGATGTTATTTTTCCATTCGTAAAATTTGCTAAATTGAAACTACTGCTGAAAATATAAAAAATGTATTATACAAAATGCATTTAATTTTTTTTTTTTTTTGATATAGAGATTGCATTATATTAATGCATTGGATGATTAAATGAAAAGCTAAATAGAAGACAATTTCCTACCATGGCACAATAGACAGACAAATAACCAAACCTTACATTTCGAGAAAACGAACTAACACTTGTTTTGATTTATCCTTGAAGCATTTTCCTCCGATAAATTACTATAGGCGCTATTTTGGATAGAATTATAAAAATATGAATTTAAACGTTTTTCTACTTAAAAATAAATTTTTAATGACACAAAATATCGAATATTGCTATAAGAATCAAATTATGTTCAAAAGAAACAGCAACTTTCAAAATAGACTTAACTGATTAAATTCATCAACTCAATAATTTTACTGATACAAAATGCACTGAATTTATTGATTACAACGATTACTTTTGATGAACATTTTATTTTGCAACTGCAAGTTTTGAAAATATGATTAGCAATTCTAATTAGTAAATCACTTATTTCTTATATAAATAGTTAAAACTCTGCATGACAAAAATAATGGAGTATCTAAAGCGAAAATCAGATTTTGTGTTTAAAAGAGTAGCACAGGTGAGATTAATATAATCCTCATTTAAATAAAAAAAAACTGATAAAACTTAAAATTTAATATCTTTTGGAATTTATTTTTATCAGTGGTCTTAAATTATGTAATAATATAATCCTCCTATAATGAAGTTTCTTCTCTAAATGATGATAAAATCCTTAAAAGTTTTATATTTATTTTTGCAAACATATCTTGCATGCGTTTTGCATTCTTTTGATACTTTTCTCCCTTAAAAAATAGGCGATCCATAGTATACACAATATAAACAAACTGTCAACAGATATTGAATATTGGACGTCATCTAGTGAAAAATAATCCCATAATCCTTTCTTTGTAGCTTCCTCTTTAATATTTTCTTGCGGCATATTTTAATTTGTTTATTTTCGTGGCAATGTTTTCTAATATCTGTGAAACTAGATAAACAAACTTAGCAAAAAGTCTACAAAAAATTGATTTACTTTATATATATGATATAAAGATGAAAATGTGTTTAAGAATGGGAAATACTTCTTAAATAATGAATATTTTTGTCTTTCTACTTTTTGTAAAATTGTTGATACTTTAATAAATCGAACCAAGGGATTACTCGCTGAATAATTATTTATTTCAGCGCAAATTAAAATTCCTTTTCTCATATCCATATTTTGCATAAAAAATAATGAAATTTTAATATCATTACAGGAATTGGATGAATATTCATCTTTCAAATGTCCCTGGATTCTGAGTGACTTTACGGGAAATGTATCTGAGTATTGGTCTATTGATTTATTTGAGTGTGAAAATGGTAATTTCCGGATGGAACGAGGTATAAAAATTACACAAAATACCCTCTTTACAAGAAAAAAAAGATTTTCATACATTTTTTTCTTGAAAAAGGTAACAATAAATTCTATTTATCTATTTGTTTAACTTAGAATCAGATGATAACTTGGAAAGCCAGCTGAAATTCGGCATATGGTTATTAGTATGTTAGCAACATAATTTCGAGCCACATTACTTAATACAAGTTAAATATTTCTCGGAATTCTTGTTCAAGAATCATGTGTGATCAAAATAACCCCGTGTATAAATTAGATAAGTGAAATTTGAGATTTTTTTGAAGGAAAAGTTTGTTTGTTAACCAGTGATCATGCGAACATGTTGCTTCGGAGGAACTTCAAGATAGTGCCGAACTTTAGAATTTTATGCCCGAAGCAGTGCACATTCTGAGGCCCTTGATTCACATAAGTTCACATTTGAAAACAATATCAACCTGAATGATTTATTGAAGCTTAGTTTCATCTTAGTAACTTTATGAAGAAAAAAAGAAACCATTTGCTTTTATTCGTTTATTATGAATCTTGGCTTAGGAGTATTCACATTTGAATACAATGCTATTTAGGCCTATTCTCGGTTTTATTAAATAGAATAACTGGAGTGAAAGCAATGAAATTTGTAAGAAACAAACCAATTGTATTTGACAAGATGATGTTATTATCCTAAAATTTATTATTCATAGAATTTGTATTTTGTACAAATTTATTTTTATAAAGATTAGGATAAAAAATTTTTATCAATAATCCTCCCTTCTCTGCCCAGTTTTTCAGAAACTGCCCAGACGAAAATCTGCCAATATATCGAAACAGCCAGCTGAAATTAGGGGTATGGTCATTATCACAGTAAACATGTAATTTGAACGAAATTCGTCAACAGGTTAAATGTTGGTCGGATTTTTTTTTTCATATTTATATATCATAATGTTACAAAAACCTGTAATTTTAATTCCCAGCACGACTAGTGTCATCGTAAGAAAGACCGTTGTACGATCTGTCCTGTGCGTGCTGAGCGGGTGCCGCGTCAATGAACTCAGAGCTTGACGACTAACTTGGCGATCAATTGGCGACTTGGTGATGGATTTGGAGAATTTGGCGACAAAAGGGATCATGCTGGAAAGTTCGAGAACTTCACGATCCTTCCACTAAGACCCGAGATACACCCAGGTAAGCCCTGATTGGTCTGGAAGATTCTAGCCCCGCCTCCCGGAACTATAAAAGACAGGCAATCTGAATCTGAAGAGGAAGTCGTGTGTATCGTCAGAAGTGTGTGTATAGTCAGAGACAGGCACTCTGAAGTTGCAGGGAAGTCGTGTGTGAGAGTAGTCGGAGTTGCCGACAAGTAAAAGAACTAGAAGATTAGACAGCAAGCAAGCTGCTGCACTAGCTACTAAAAGAACTGCGTTATTACGATTGATTGGCGGTATTTGTAGAAAATTTTTTTGTAACAATATGTTATCTTTATAATTCAAATATGATTAATTAAATATAAATAAATTAGTTTATGGTACTGACACTTAAAATGAAAATCTCTGTCCTATTTTCTACTAATCGATTAAAGATAATTTCAAAATGGATATTTCTCTGCACCTACTTAATGGCGGTAGTATGTAATAAAATATCACAATGCTGTAATAACGTCCTAGATCAAGATGGAGAAAAACATAAAATAGGAAAAAAAATTGTACAATTTTATTCTAATAAATAATTCTATTATTTCCTCAAATGTGTATTTATTGTATTCATATGCTTACACTTTTTTTACAAATTTTTGGATGAAATAGATTAAAAAACTATCAATGATACAAAGATCTATTCATTAGAAGAACCCTGTATTTTGAAAACTAAAAGAAAAATGCATTTTAAGGCTAAAATCATATATAACTCAAAACCATTCTAGTTTGAGAATTTATCATAAGATTTGTTTAAAAATTTGCAGGTAGCTTTAGAAATATATTGCCTAGCGTGTCTATTCGATCTTTACATATTAGAATTCGACTAATATATATTTTTATGATATATTTTTTATTTTGCATTGTGAATCATTGAAGAAAGCTGTAAAATATTTTTAATGAACATATTGCTTATAAGTTTAAGAAATAAAGACAATATTGAAAATATATACACTAAATGTTTTGAAAAATATATGCATTAGGTTTTAATTTAATATATTTTTTTCTAAAACATTATATCAAAATTCGTAACATTTTATGAATTTGTAACCTTGTAGAATTTGAGAAAATAGTATTAAAATGCGAGTAATGCCAATATAAATTCAATATAATATGAATGTAACTTTTCAAAAGTTGAATGTAGAAATAAAAATCAAATGGTTTTATAAAGGAAATTATAAAGAAATGATAAATATTAAAGAAAAATATTCGGTATCTTTGATAAAATTCGGCTTTTCAAGATTGCTATCTGCCTGCATGTATTTCATGTAATAAATATCACTCAGCATACAGCTTACAGATATCGTTGTATCCATATTGCCATGTGGTTTATTAAACTAAGCGTTCATTTAATAACCTCAAGACAGATAAAATAGAATATTTAAGAATTTTTTTTTAATTTTTTCTCAGAAAGTTTTCTCATATTAATTACTTATAATCTTTTGTTTTCTTCTTTGATGTAATATTACTATTGAAATGTTATTCTTTTACGTTTCAAAGAACTATTCTGAACTTTCAGAACAATTTCACAGCCGCGCGTCTCTAAAGTAATAGCGATTCTTCGTAACCGCGTCATTAACTTGAAATTCCGCAAGGGATACATTATAATTAATCATTAAAGTGCGATCATTAACTTTGTGGCTCTCGAAGAGAAATAAACCCAATCCAATTAATTGCTATTTTTATAATTTCCATTTAATGAAGGAATTGATTAATATGATTTTACAGTTAATGGCTCAACGTAATCTTTTCTCTCGAGATATTTGAGTAAGAATTTATTTTCTGTTCGCTCGGGTCATTTATTTGAATTCTAATTCATTGATCTTTAATCATGATTTTATATTCATAAAATGTTTTTGACCTTTTATTATTCGACCTTTTTATTCTCCATTTTAAATTTTTATAGTATTATCTTTCGTGGCTTCTGTTTTATTTTTATGCCACTGGTATATCTTTTGTTTTGTTTCAGGTATTAAATCTTTAGATTAATAGAAAATTTTCTATTCCTTTAATGTATTAAAAAATTTCATTACATTCAGGTGAATATTGCTTATAATATTCTGTGCAGCAAAATTGTTAATGATCTGAATATGGAGTTTATTTATTGATTTAAAATAGGGTAGTAAAAGTCATGTTTATATTCAATATTTGGGAAAAAATAAAATATATAGTAATAAATATTATTATATAATACGTATACTGTATATTATCAACTTATCTATTTCACATATTTAGTTTTGCTAATACGTGGATCAAAAAAAAATATCCTCTTTAATCTAATCTCAGTTTCATGTAACTTTGAATGAGCAGTTCTTGTTAATATATAAATTTATTTTGTGTATCTCGGAAATTTATCTAAAGATTTGGATCAAAATATGTATTTAGATAATGTTGTTCTTCTTAAGTTTATATCTATATTATTATCTATATAGGTGTCTTTCTTAAAAAAACGCGATTTTAAAGGAACAAAAAAATTGTAACTAATTATTAGAGCTTTTCCCTATCTGCTCTCATGCTAACAATGTGATATAACGTCAGCTCGTAAATAACTGTGGCACTTGCATTGTTGCCATAAGACAGTGTTTCCCAAACTTTTTACATATGTATACCCCTTCTATAATTTTCGTAACGCTGAGTACCTCTCATAAAAAATGGATGTATTTTAATAACAATCAAAAATATATTTCTTTTTTTTGTGATATATACAAAATAATAAGAAAAGAGAAATAAGATTATTCATAATAAAATATAAATAAAAGCTATATTGCAAGTAACGTTTATTTGGATCAAGGAGAAAGATGAAATTGTTTGTGCTGAGATGACATATCGTCATAATTTGGGTCCCTGTTTGTTAATTTTAATCTCAGATGCGGTTCCACGTCCAATAGTCTTTTCCTTTTTTTCGACTTAATCTCTACAAATGCTGTAAAAGCCACTTCACATAAATATGAAGTAGGAAAAGGCAAGATGTATTTCAGAACTTTTCTGTTAAGACTGGATACACACGCTGCATTTGTAACCAGAGTGATGTTAAAGTCTCTCCCTATGTTTAATTTTCACAAATCCGGCTGAAGCCAATTCTAACAATTGCTCTTTTTCTGCATGCGTCAAATCTTTTGGCATGAATGTTGTGTCAATGTTAAACGGATCCCTTATCCATTCAATATTTTTGTTTAAATCAGGAAAATAGTTTTTCAAACTCTCCAAATGCTGTGTTATGCATTTCAGACTATCAGCATCAATTTTAGTAGTCGAACTTGTTATAAACAAATGAAGAGAGGGAAACAAGTCTACTTCTCTACCACCAACTCTCTTCTGCCATAAATTTATTTTTACGATCACTTTATCCCTTTATCTTGAATGTGAAACAAGGAAATTTCTTTGCCTTGTAACGATAAGTTGACACAATTTGAAACAGAGAATATATATGCTAAATATGCTAGCTTACAAAGCCATTTCCAATCATGTAAACAATTTCTCATCTCAAATCTATCATTAATAAAACATAGAAGTTCATGTCTAAGTTAAAACAATCTATCCAGAACCTTTCTTCGAGATAGCCAACGAACATTGGTATAAAAAAAGAAGTATGACTACTTCCCATTTCTTCACAAATTTGTGAAAAAAGTCGTACATTCAAAGGATGGCTTTTAATGTATTTAACAGTTTTCACGCTTTCATCTAGAACTTTCTGTAGTTCAGCAGGCATCTTATGTGTTGCCAAAGCCTCTCTGTGTATGCAACAATGTGTGGATATGACATTGGGGGCAACATTTCGAATTCTTGCAAAGAGTTCTTTATTGATTCCGACCATGCTTTTTTCTCCATCTGTGCTTATACCAACACATCTGTTCCAATCATATTTTTCTCTTGCAGAAACTTATTCATAACATCAAGACTTTCGCCTTAGTTGTACCCCTATCAAACTCCTATTGTACCCCTAGGGATACGCGTACCACACTTTGGGAAATCTGGCTCACAATCAATAGCAACAATACAATTATTGTCTTACATTCAAGACTTACATTCAAGTTACATTGTCTTACATTCAATTCAACTTGTCTTACATATAACATTACGGCATCTAAATATTTTCTCCTAAAAAACACTATTTAAAAAAAAATGTAGATCGGAAGTGGGTTTTCCAGGTACTATTACAAAAGACGCTTCTTATTTTCACAAGAAGAAAATGAGTTGGGAAATTGAATTTGAGATAAGATTAATTTACTGGTAGTATAGCTTTAAAATGTACATTTGCTAAATACTGTGTTTTTGTTATCCGTGCTTCATAATTTTCGTAGAATTAAGTCCGAATTGCATTATGTAGCATGTGAACCTTTTCATCGAATAGCCACTGGACGATTTCCATTCTAATATGAACATTTGTTTCAATTTGATAAATTTACAAACCTAATACATTTTTTTTATTGAATTGAAGTCTTAGAAGGAAAGTAGTACGGGAGTAAAAAACAATTAAAAAATGGCGAATGAACTTCTTGAATAAAAAATCTATTTATAGAAATATCCTTAATCTTAAACTATGTAATTAACAAATTAGCTTCTATATAATATTTAAAGTAGCAAGTCATAATAAAAAAATGAAGAAGTTCTTCTTTAACTTTATAAGAGATGCTACATTCTATAAAAACTATTATAATAAATCAATGAAATCCTCTCTTGGATATACCTCCTTATATTACAACTCTCATTTCTTTACTTATTAAGAGAAAGATAAAAATTGAAAAAAAAGTCATAATAAAGTCATAATTTTAAATGCCCATAAATATATTAGGATGAAATATTTTTTACATATTTAATGTGAAAAAAAAATGTCTTTGAAATTTCAACTTTTTAAAAATTAAAATTTTCTATTCATTGTTTTCGTGAAACCTTTATAGATACTTAAAAGAAATTAAATAATTTGAAAATGGTGGAAAACTTCTTTAGACTGAATTTTTCAAAAAAACAAAAAACAATGTTGCATTCAATTTCATGTTTTGAAACAAAACTACAGAAGTTCTATATAAATTTCTAAACTGTTTATTCAAATCTCGGTTTGTTTTTGTTTGCAAAATTTATAGATGAGTTTTGAAGGAAATGCATTTATATTCATTATTTCAAGAATTTAAAATATTTAATTACTTCATAACTTGAAACTTTAATAACACACAAAAGAAATCCGAAACAACCGGAGAAATGAAAAAAAACTTTTGAAGAAACTGAATTTATCAAATAACAACTCCGTTTTGTCAATTTTGCTTTTCGAAACACAACCATTAAACATTAATATATTGATAGTTCATATATAATAATTAATATCTCTAGATAAATCCAAACCTTTCTATATAAGTTTGAGATTCATTTGTTCAAATTTTGTCATATTTTGTCATTTTTCATAAATTTATAATCTTTCCGAAGGTTAATGTTTCCGATTCAATTAACTCCCGACTTTACTTCCAGTAAAGGTGGTCTTTTATTGGTTCATTCATGAATAAGATTCATTACGTAGTTCAAAAGTCCAGAATGAAACCAATCAGGAATCGCTCTGTGACGTTCCACTGATGCTCGTCATTGCTATCTTTACAGAGAAAATAATTGAGGAAGATTGATATACAATATTAACTCATAATAAACATAGAAGCAGGATTTCGCCGAGATAATCGTAGCCCCTCTTAAAAATCATTGTCTGATAAAGTAGGTTTGCATCAGGCTTTAATTGTTGCTGTATATAATGAGTGGTGTTATTAAATGAGGACTTATTAGACAATAAACATAGTACTAAAGGCATTCTGAATGTTTAAATAAAACATTTCTGAAATAGGACTTGATATATCATTTCAGAGCAATATTCTCTGAAGCAGAGAGAATATTGTTCTAGTGACAAAATATAGACATATCGGTCTATATTTTGTTTACCGATCTTATTAAAGTGAACGAATTGTATGTATTTGTAAACCATATATTGTAAGAACATTGTTATGAATCTGCGATGCTGCTTCCCAGCATAGTTGGTTCCATAGGAGGTCCCAGAGCTTGGCGACCATTTGGTGACTTTGGCGCCAAAATAAATTATACCCGAAACATCGAGAATTTTCCCGATCTGTCCAGTAGGAACGGAGTTACGCCTCGAACGTTCCTGATTGGCTGAGAGGCTTCTAGCCCCGCCTCCTGAGACCTATAAAAGGAAGCACCCGCAGCTGCCGAGCGAGCGGTGAATTGAGGAGAAGTCGGAAGCGAAAGAGTAGTCGTCGTGGTGAACCAGATCAGAGTCGTAGTCGTGACCCAGTAGTGGCGAAGAGTAGTGGTGAACCAGTGGTGAGTCGACTGGTGACCCAGAAGCGGTGAATTGAGAAGAAGTCGGAAGCGGCAGAGCAGAGTAGAGTAGAGTGAACCAGAGTCGTCGTAGTTGTGAACCAGTGGTGAATTGAGTGTGGACCAGTGGTGAGTCGAGTGGTGAACCGACGGTGAATTGAGTCGTGAACTAGTGGAGTCGAAGAGTAGTCGGAAACGACGATAAATAACTGGCCTTCCAGAGATAAGCGGAGCAGCGACTGAGTGAAGCTAGTGCTGAACTAAGCTGTGTTCTACTGTCTGCAGTAGAGTCTGTTGTATGCTGCTGTGTATGCTGCACGTCTCGGCTGAAGATAATCATCTTCTGTGGTGTATATAGTTGTCGTCTTTGTGCTGTCCTGTGTGTCTTCGTGTAAATAAACGTCGTTGTTTTATTTTCTACTGCCGCCTGGTAATAGAGCGTTCTTCACACCATATAACTCCCAATATCCAAACGAACCCCGGAAATTTCGTAACAATATCAACAAGAAAGGCAACGAATTCGTAAAATAATTATTCTGGAATAATAAAATTTTGATTACTTTAAAATTGAAAATATTTCAGTAAGAAATAGAAAAAGAATTAAAATAATATTAGAATTTGTTATTTTTTTTTTTTATCTTTATCCTTTCTTTGATATATTGAAATTCGTCTTGGAATATATTAGAATGGGATACATTTATAAAAAACTGAAAACAAGAATAATTTTTAAAATTATGAGCTAATTAATAATAAAGTATGAGCTAAAAAAGGATGCTCAGGGTTGCTTATATCAACGCCTGAATAGTTTTTAAATTGGAGTAAATAACTTAAGTTATTTACTCCAATTAAAAACTTTTGCTCCAATGCACCTACGCCTATCTGGACTTCTGGTTATTTTATATACATAGTAAGAATAATAAAAATATTTTTATTTATTTCTCAAAACGAAATACATGATTAATAAAAGGAGCTGATTACCTATATGCGCATGAGCTAATAGATTTCTGTGCAATATTACTCATAAAAGAATACTGCATATAAGTAATATATAACCAAATTAGTAGAAATATTAAGTTAATATAAGCAAAATGAATCAAGAAAAGGAAAATAAATGATGAATCCGCCTGAAGACTTTCTCGAGGGTCACCTTCAGACAGGGATTCAAACAAGGGATTTTTTTCTGTGAGGGGTCTGACTTTCGTCCAAAACTATTGACCCCTAGTGACCCGAAAATTCCTTGAAATTGAGGCTTTAGAGATAAACTAATTTCAAAGAAATAAGACAATAAATTATAGCTTCCAAATCCAAGCTAAATTACAATAACACAATATAAACTACAAATGATCACTCTCAAACCAAAAATATCATTAAAACAAAAAGGAAAGAACACTTCAGTAGCAGGTAAAACTCCAAACTACTCTAAAAAAAGTCACCGCAAACCTACATTGAAGCCTCCTACGTCCATAGCTGCGTCTGCAATATCACTCCCCGTAAAGTGCTTCGTCATTGTAAATTTAATTCAGAAATAATTTTTTAAATTGTAATTTCATAATGATTTTTGATTAATTTCTTATATATATATATATATATATATATATATATATATATATATATATATATATATATATATATATATATATATATATATATATATATATATATATATATATATATATATATATATATATATATATATATATATATATATATATATATATATATATATATATATATATATATTCGATGGATTTGTCACCTTAGATTTATTTTAAACAAATGACCTTCTTAAAATTTAATTGAAATAATATGTAAATTTGAAAGCTATGCTTGATAAATATTTCACTTTTAATTTTTAATGTTACTTTGATATCTTTGGTGGCATCTACAAATATACATGGGGAACAAAAAGACTGCATTATATTCATTATTATGGTACATTGGAGAACAAAATAAATAAAATCTTGATGGAGAATGCAAAAGCTTTTTTTCTGTTCTGTTTCGTGGCCTTTTAAAAAGGAACATTTGTTTAAGTCGATTTCCTGTCATAGGGGTAGGGAGTCTTCCCCATGATCTGGGCGTCCTAGGTCCGAGTCCTAATTCTAGCGTGGTGGTTTTTCTTCTGTCTTTTATCTATCAGATGTATGAATGTACCTCCCCCCCCCCTGTAAAAAGGGGTTGTGCAAACGAATGCGATGCATGAAGTAGCTACGTCGTACTCTTGGCCCTAGTTGGAGTTACTGAAAAACCACGAGATGCTCACTCCGTTTAAATCGCTGACAGATAACGTATCAGCGGGATTGTAAAGTGCCTAGAGTGACAACACAACACACATTAAAAAAAAAAAAAACTAACAATAATCATACAGTTAGGAAGGGCCTTAAAAAAACAAGCAGATGAGTATAATTGAAGTCACCTAATTAATATCAGTATTGAGATTGTTCTGTTTGATGCAGTTAATTGAAATTTAGTTTCTGCATTTCATAAGGTATGGAGGAGAAAAGAGAACTGGAAAAACTTAATATTCTAAATTTGACATCTAGATGGCGCTATTCATGTAACATAGAAAGGTCGCTGTGTAAATTAGGAACAATTCAAAAAAAGGTCAGTTGTGCCGTAAATTCATTCTTCATCATATCTTTTTGAGACGAAACATTGAGCTTTAGTGATCAAATTATTTTATCGAAACTGTAGTAGTTAATGGTTTAGATGCACTGCCAAAATACTCGTACTTAAACTACATACAAAAGAGTATTTGTCAAAGCATGGACTGACAAAGACGATTATTAAATTTAAAGACATTTTGAAATTGAGTATTCTAGAAGAAAAAGATTTCAAATGAAAGTGTGGAGAAGTCGCTATTGCTGTGGTTGAAAGAGCGTTTAAATGCCAACATTATTCGACATTTGCTCGATCGAATCCCAAATTTTTTTGACGATTACAATACTTTATCGATACTTCGTCTAAATATATTTTCGAAAAGTCCAAGAGTAAATAATTTTAGTGCACTCTTTATTCGACTTAGATTATCTGGCGAAGAGAAATATTTTTTTTTTTATTAATTTTGAAGAAATGAATAATTTTTCAGTGGTAGGAAACGAAGTATGTTATGATATCTAATATAAGAATTTAATTCTATTTGAATTTTTATGCCATTTTAATGAAAAATTTCCACGAAAGCAAAATCGAAATAATTAAAAAATATTTTAAAATTTAAATATGCTGTAAAAATTAAATTTCTGCATTTTTTAAAATTTTATAAAAGCAGGTGTCCTGCCGTAGTGGTACAGGGTCTGGTAGGGGTGATCTGGACATCGCCGGTTCGAGTCCTGGTTCGGGCATGGTTGTTCTTCCCCCTGTGTTCGATCTATGAGGTGTGTGAAAGAGCTCCCCTGTAATAAGGGGTTGTGCAAGTGAATGTTTGTGTCATCTTCATATGAGCTGGAAATCAGACTTCTGCCCTCGGATGCTCAGGGGCCTATTTGCTACTGCACCCCCTTTCCGTTTTAAAGTGGACACAACATCATCATCAAGAATTGTCACGGAAATAATGTTAATAATTCTTTTTATTTTTAAACAATTAAAAGTTCGAAATACATGCTGCGAGCTGTCCGTTCCAATTCTTTAAATCATATATGTGCAAAAAGTGGTAAAAAATTATGAAAAGGTTTAATTCAAAAATTTATATTAATGTGTTAGCAGTAACCAGAATTGTTTCAGATCCTATTTTCATGATATGCTGTAGCTGCATGATTATTATATAATGATCTATCTCCATCAAGAGCCCCCCCAAAAAAAATTATCAGCTATTAGATTCATATACATAAAAATGGGATCTCTCTTGTTCTCTAATTCCAAGGACTGAAAATTGCTGATTCAGCAATTTTTTTAGAGGGCAATGCAGCCAATTTTTATTAAATCCGAAACAGTAGATAGATTCAAACATTTAAGATTATTTGAATCAGATTTTGAGAAATATAGTAGAAACAGAAATGCTTTAAATTCTAAAAGAGCCAGATATATCTTTAAAAAAATTCTAATTTATTACAAATACACATACTCCATATACAAGTACATTCATTCCATACACAAGTATACAGGTCGTATTCAGATAAGAAAAAAAATATACATAAATTTCGAATAAATTCAAAGATTTTTGTGAAAAAAATACAAAGATAATAATTAGTTAGAGAACAGAGCAGAAATTTAGAAAAGTTTTGCAACATAAATATTCACAAGTAAAATAATTTAAATTTTATATTTGAGAAATGGAAGAAAATGAAACTGAAAACTTTTATTACAAACTTTCTCAAACCGAAAAAGGTCTGTAAAGACGAGATTAAAAAAGTAAAAATATCCATCTAGCAATTCTAGATAAAATTAATGCTAAAAAGCTGAAAAACTATACTGTATTAAGAAGTAGGAAATCTTTCATATTAATATTTTTTTATCTGAATTAACTTTCTAGAAACAAATAAGTTGGTCACATAATTAAAATTTTCATCACAGAAATTGCTTCAAGTTCCCCAGATAAATTGTTTAACTTGACATAGAGTCCAAATGCTAAAAAGTAACTAATTAATTTTATTTCTTAGAGATATATCCTATTTCAGAATCCAAAAAGTTAAAAAAATATGTTTTCTTAGGATAGAATATTATTA
The DNA here is from genome assembly GCF_947563725.1 of Argiope bruennichi. Classification (NCBI taxonomy): domain Eukaryota; kingdom Metazoa; phylum Arthropoda; class Arachnida; order Araneae; family Araneidae; genus Argiope; species Argiope bruennichi. The sequence continues at coordinate 96,318,461 of NC_079160.1, forward strand.
TTTGAGTTATATTCCATCAGTATTAAAATCTTTAAAAATACAAAGATATTAAAAGTTGAGATAAGTACGCGTCAGTCATTTTAAAATAAACTTCATATAATTCATACAGTTTCTTTATCTTTCTATGGTAAAGATAGGGGCAATCTCTAATAGAAGCTATGCTTAAAAAAGAAAATATTTGGGTGCAAATTATGGAATCTAGATAAATATATCACTGATAAATTGACATATAGATAACCGTATGATCCTAAGTCTGAATTTGGAAATTTAATTCAGAAAATATTTTATATATTATTTAATGTTATTTTTGATTATTTTTGCACATATTTACATGTAGTATCGTCTCTAATGATTCTAGAAAACTGATAACTGTACTGCCGTAGGGTCTGTTTTAGAAAAATTTTTTTGCTCCTCCGATGCAGTTTCCTGAATTCTGGAAAAAAAATTAATTAAAGTCGTGTTTAATGAAAAATGTGATAAATTATTATTCAAATTACTGCGCCCAGCATTTTATTCCGTTACATTTTTGAAATATTTTGACAACATTATTTGAACAATTTTCTCAAATTTAAAACAAGAATGACCAAATATTTATTCATTGATTTTTGTTCAATCCATTTCTTTTTAATTTCTAAGAATTTCTTCATTAGCCTCTTTACTGATCAAGAAAGGAAGCAAATTAGGTATTAATGAAAATAATTTTTATATGATTTAAATTCTTCAAACCCGGAACCCTCCACCTCAAAATAAAGATCTAACACCAGGCAACTACAACCTTCAAGTCCAACCTTAACATAGCACTAAAAAATCAGATTAAAGATGAAAATACAATTAAAATATGGCTATGAATGGATTCCTTATTTGTGAATAAAATAAAAACGACATATTTTGAGAGAGAGGTTCATACAATATTTTGATAATTTTTCTTACCATCAAACTATAAATTATTTTTAAGCTGAATTGTTTTGATTAAATATAGAATTTTTCATCTCGATTTTATTAAATATCAATCTTTGATGAAAAAGGGGATTAATAATAACTATAATATTGTTCATTTAATCTTGAAAACCCTAGTATAGATTTACATTGCGTTAAATCAAGATTTTAAAGTACAAACATGTTTGTTCGGAGTAAAAATGAAAAAAAAAAGGCAGTGAAATAGTTGTCGCGTGAAAAGACACACAATTTTCGGAAACAGCATTCAACTGCTTTGCATAAAAAATGTTATTCTAGTATTCCCATTTTAGTTGAAGTTGAATCGATTTGTTCATTTTTATCTCAGTCTCGCATGGAAATGTCATAATGCAAGCAATAAAATTCTGCAGTATCAATTTTACGACTCGCCTCGACTTTGGACTTGTGTAGGATGACTTTCATTCAAGTGTTTATTTAATTCTTTTCCCGTGATTTATGAAATGTCGCTAGGATTAAAATGATATTCTTCGACGCTTCGTTGAATTGTTATGACGGCAGTCTGCCAATATATGTTAACTCATTGGAAAGTTGGGCGAGAAAATCTACTTGGCGATCATTTGTATTCGAATACTGAGAGATACTTGCAATTGTGTCGTAAATGTGTAAAATTCCATGAATAAAACTTCATAAAAATTAATATTAGGGTTTGTGAAAATGATTTCAGTTAAATGATTACGTTAAGAATAACTTTTTAAAAAAAATATTATGAAAGAAATACTTATATTTTAAATGCTTGTATAAAAGAGATAAAAAAAAAAATTGCGAATCAATGAATATATCTCGTTAAATACAGAAAGTATTTTGAAAATTAAAAAGAATATAGGCGTTCGTTTAACAGTAAAATAACATAAAGCATAAACTTTCAAGTTTAGAAAGTTATTAGTTTTACAACGGTGATTGATAAAGATTTAAAATTATTGAATAAAAAGATATTTATTATTTTTACCAAAATCAGGTTTTCGATATTATCTAACTGATATTTAAGGGTTATTTTTTTCACTTACAAAATGTTAGAAAATGCTATGGAGCATTAGAACAAATATTACAACAAACGCACTTACCATCAACCATTCCCACATTCCTCTCCATTGCCAGTTTTTAAAATGAAATAATAAAAAAGAATAGCAATTTATGAATGGAAAGTTCCCATTGTCAGCATAAAAATGAATTAAAATATTTAGACTAATCTCAATATCATGTCAGTTTAGAATCAACAGTAGATGTCCTGGATTTTAAAATTTGATATTATTAAAAAGAAAAAAAACAATAAAAGGAGAAAAGAAATAAAAATTATTATCAGGAATATTAAAGAACAAAATATTAAATATTATCAGTGTTAAAATATTAGAAATTCATAAGATTTTAAAATAAAAAACAGAAAATGTTATTAAATGCTAACAGAATTATTCTGTTTTGATTTCATACAACTACAAAATTATAAAACATGCTTGGTCAAGAAATGATGTTCTGTTATATCCGATTCTTTTGATATAATAGTAATCAAAGCAATTTCATTGCATTTCTAGCTTGATATACATTAATAATTAAATAACTAGAATTAATCATGACATAGATATTTCCATTATTAATACAAAAGAACACATTCCTTTGAATATGCGACTATTCTTTTACTTGTGCTTTACGAGACAGAGCCTTTGTCCTTACGTTAACAAATTTGACACAAGTGTACCATGCAAAGAAATATTACACATTTTGAAGCAATTTCTTAAGAATTTAAATCATGAATTAAATATATTAAAACTGGATTTGTATTTTTCGGTTTTTCTGAGATATCGTTCGTTAATATTATTGCATAAAAATAATTTTTATCACTTTGTAAAATAAATTATTTTCCTCTTTAATTACAACGTTTTAACTGTCATGCTATTTTTTTTATTTTCCATAATTTCTTAATTACTTCTACATAGTTTTGAATAATCAAATATATAGTCCCAAGACTTTTTCGATTATTAAAAAAAAATAAAAAAAATGGATTGTGAAAATTAGATGAAATTATAATTTACATGATCAATAAGAAAAAAAATTCACAGAATAGAAAAGACAACATGCAGTTAGAATATCAGTTATTTTTATAACGTTTTGGTTAATTACTTTGGAAATGGAATGCTCATGTAATGGCACATAATTTCAAAAAACGATTCTTACGGGCAACAATTAAGATGCAAAACTGTAAAAATAACACTAAACTAATGCCTATCACAATCTGATGTTTAAAAATACATTGGGGAAATCAATGAAGTATGCACAAAATAATTAATTAAATTTAAATATAGCACATATTAAAATAAAATAAAAAATCTTGATAAATTATATAAGGATGGCAAAATAAATACAAAACAGGATAGCAGTGAAAATACAGGACCCAGCCACCATCCACATTGCATGATAAAAAGTGCAAGATGGAAAGACTATGAAGTAACAAGACACTTTTAAACTGCAGATACTTCATAAAAAAATTGCATAAATATTTCTACAACGTTAAAATGGTTGTATGTATTTTTGGACTTCAAAAACTTATGTAATGCTTGCTTGCAGTAGTAAAAATTACTGTTTATAGTTTAACTTATCGGTTTAATTACTGAATCAGTATGCACATTAGAGGTCTTGTTAATTATTTTCATTTTTTTAAAATCTATTAAATTTGCCTTAAAAAATAATATTTTTTATATATAAATTGCTATTTCGCAGTATCGCTTTTTAATTATTTGCAGTTTCTTTATTTTATCTGTTTTTTGGGTTTTTTCCCCCTTTTTTAGCACCCGCTTTTTCGCTTTATTTTACGAGAACACAATTTTTCAAAATTAAACTAAATGCCTTCCACCACTCCCGGCTATGATTTTCTACTTTTATGAAATTGAATTAAATTGTTTATTTATTGGAAGAAAAGTTTAAAAAAATATTAGTAGGAAAAAATGAAAATACTAAACATTTATAAAATATTTGTAGCAAAATTAGTAATATTTGTAGTAAAATTAGTAAATATTGTAGTAAAAAATGCTTAAAATGTTTTAAACAAAAAAAAGCTTTTGTTTAAAAAAATGTGCTCTCATGTTTTCAAAAATAACTTAGGGTCTTCATATAATAATATATGAAGACCCTATATAACCTTCATATAATAATATATAATATACATATAATATAAATAAATGATTTATTAACAGTGGCGTTATTAATAATTCTCAAACAAAAACCTCTTTTAAGAAATCCGTTCTTCATTAAAGCTAGCATTGAATTGATTCTGGTGTCTTGAAATGAAATATTTCCCACTTCGTAAAGAATACAATCTTCAAAAACAGGAAAATTTTAATAAGAATAACATGATTATACAAACGGTTTTTTCTTAGTATTGTTGCATATCTTATTAATTTCTTTTGAAAAATAAAATCCTACTATTGTGAAATATGAAAAAAAAAAAAAACTTTATTTAAACAAATTCTATTTTAAAAGTCTTATGTTTTTATTTTACCTTTTCTTACAAAGACTATATTATTTTGTGTCAAACAAAGAACAATATAAACGAGCATTCGAAATTTCAACAGCTATTAACTAACAATAAATAATAACTTTTTCTTTTCAATTGAATGATATACAATATAAAATCGTCTGCGTTTTATTTTCAATGTGTAGTCCTTCGAAGTAGTTTGTTTCTTTACAGCTTAGAAAGAACAACTCAAATTGCATTGCAAAATTATTTCGAAATTAAATTAATAAACTTTTATCTAGCTTAAAATATCGCCATCTCTTTATTCTGTAAAGATTGTCATTTCAGGAAGAATTTTTCTTTTAAGAATATGTAATAATTGAATTGGTTTTGTTTCATTTATGGAGATTTTAAAGCCTAGGATTCAACACAACTTTTTCAGATGATACCGAAGAATGTGAAAATGTACAGTTATCTGATCACAAATATAAGATGATTTTAACATTTGTCTATTTTTTTAAGAATAATTTAGAAATACTTAGGCAAATTTCAATTGAAGAAGACACAATTTACATGATGATCAATTGGTCTACATTTTCTTTCACCACTACTTCATACATTAATCCAATTTTTTAAGAAGTAAATCCTTTTTATTGTACATCTGATTTTAATTCCAATAGACCAGCAATTAGGTTTGTATCTGTAGTATTGGGGCTATTGATTCTCTAATAATTCCTCATCCCACCCCAAAAATGCATTATAGAACAATTACTCAAAATAATTAGCTGTAATACATCTCAACGGTGATTTAAAAAATGTCGGTTTTACTCCATAAGATACCAATAAATCTTTTTTACTTGAAAATGTTTTCGTCTAGAAGGTATTTTATTTTATTAAAGATATATCAGATATGATAAGTACAGATTAATTAACGAAAATTGCATTAGAGAATTTCATACACGTTAGCAGAGGGCTTAAGAAATTTTTAAAAATCACAATCTAATAGGATTAAAATGTAAATAGGAAATAAACTCAAACTTTTGTTTCAAAGCAATTAAATTTCCTCTACACATAATATTCTCTAATACCCAAATTAAAAGCAATCACTAAAATCAGATTTCAGTAATTCAATAGCGATCCATTAACAAAAGAATGCAAATACAAATTCTGAATGAATGTAATGCTGAAATGATTAATTAATGAATAAATGAAAGAGTGATAACATAAATAAACAAAAATATAAGATAATAAGTTTCAGACCTTATTATTAAGTATTCAGACCTAAGTTCATTGATCCTTGCTACAATCCAAGATAAAATAAAGTAAATAAGGCCCAAAGTTAACTTTCAGTATAAATTTTCATCTAATACTTAATTTTTATTCATTCTCAGTATCATTCCCGAAACGATAAATAAATTTAAACCTTAGACGAAACTGAGTTCACCAAAACAGAAGGGATTTGAGCATCCGATAAAGACAACGTTACAGACTGCGTTGGACGATAATATAATTAGTCATTAAAATTTACGATAACTTGAAACACATCTTTTTATTCTGTGTGTAACAGATTTCATTGCATGCATGCTTTTACTGCTAGCCTCAAAAATATTGCATATTGACATAAAAAAAACCAACTGATAGAGACAATATAAGTTATGAAATCGAAGAAGATATCTTTCTTTGCATTTATTATTTCATATTCTACAAAATATATTATTAACATTTCTTTTTCTTTTTGTAAATGCTTTTCCAGTATAAAAAATAATCTGTCTCTAATTTATGAAAATTTAAATGCAATTTTTATTGATATAACTTATTAATTTTGAAATTCCTCTACGCCCATTTTAAAATTATATACTTATTGCTATTTAATTATTCATTCCATCGTCAAAAATCGTCTGAATACTTATTACTTACGTATTAGTTTGAAAACAAAAGGAAGAAAATGACTCTTACAAATATTTGCCGCTATATGATCTGTAATCATGTACAAAAAATAAACTACTTTATTCAAAACATTAATTTTATAGACAATTTGGAAAGGAATATTTTGGATAAAATATTGTGATTTTTTTTATCATAAGTTATAAATCCATATCAGTTCATAGCTCTTCTTGAATTTCTGATGTAACGAATGCCAGATATAAAATATATTCAATTCAATGTACTTTAATAAATTCGAAGAAAAGAACAGTTTTTTATTCGATAATATTTGAAGAATAATGTCAAAGGTAAATACTGAATTAAATTACAAATAAAATTAGTTACTAGAAAGTACCCATTTTCTACATTCTTCTCATAGACTTAAAAAATAAAAGGTGCATAGTTATTTTATGAAACATGATAACCCAGACGGACTGAAGCAAAATTCTAGAGAGCGTGTTGCTGATTGTAAAAATACAGTTCTGAAGATGAAGAAATGAAATTGAAAAATATGCGATTCAATAATCCATTTCTGAATATCATTTGCTATTTAAATAGGATTCGAAATAAGCTTATAAAAATCAATAATCTTTAATAATAAATGTAAGATTGAACCCATTTATTTTAAAATAATAAATCTAATGCAATATCATTCTTACGGTACATTAAGTAATGAGTTTTAAAGATAAAAGGCCAAAGATGCTCTTTCTTTTTTCAACTCTGAAAAATGTTCCTTCGTTTATTTTGTTTTATTGCTGTCAATCAAGTAAAACGAAATATTGAAGTCGTCTTAGAGGTAAAAAAATTAGATTTTATATCTCATTTCATTTTGATTAGAATGAAATCGCTTAGATTAGAATCGGTCATAGATTACAATCGCTTACTTTGATATGAATCTATGAACATACTGCTTCAACGCTTCCGTTTAATATTTATTTTTGTAATTTTGGGAATCATGTGTTGATTTTTTTACGTTGATATAAATTGAAATTTCAAATCAATTTCAATTTATATTTATTAAAGGGTTTAAAAAGGAGTTGAATAAATGCATAATTACTTTTCAGGATATTCATTTATTAGAATTTGTACGTTGCCTTTATTTTTTGTTAATCAAATATTAAAAGAAAACATTGCATTTGAGTCTACAATAATTGTGTTGAATTAAATTGAGTTTCAATAAAAAATTTTATTTGTACAGTTAATTTATTTTTTTCCATTCATTCAGTTTCATCAAATAAATATGACAAAAAATAAAAGGGCAAAATGATACAAAAAATATAATATTCATTATTTATTAAAATGAAATTCCTAAGTACAGGAAGTAATTGTTCAGCAATGCCATTGTTTATACATAAATGTTGAACTATTATTACAAAAAATAATCCTTAATTTGCTTTTATTGAATTATTTCTGGAATGAAATCTGTGTATTTTTTTAAATTGAAATGCAGTGATAAACAAATTAATTTTAAACAAACTGCAAAATTTAAATCTACACTTAGCAATGTTTGGCTTTATCACAACTTCATTCGTATTAAACTATAATAATGGCAATTAATTTTGAATTCCATATTACTATAATATAAGCATATAAATAAATATGATGTTTTGCAAAATTATTTCATATTTAATTAAAAATTTCAAATTTTGAAAATTAATATATTACTCCTTTTAATACAAAATTAAATGTTATATTTCAGTTAAAATTAAAATATAATTTTTAAACAGTAAAATATTTGTATGATGTTAAATATTAGAAGCCGTTCCTCATATTATAAACAGTTTATTTATTACTTCTATAAATTACATCATTAACATTAATTAAGTTACATGCGGCACCAAGAATGATAATATGAGAAAAGCTTTGCAAACATGAAAAATTTTGATATCGTTCAGAATTAATAAATAATTATTATTAAGAGCAAAATTTTCTACGGGGATTTATTGGGAATCAAGTTCCATTTGCATTCAAAAATAGTTCTTTAGGTATACAAAGTTCAATATTTTATGTTTTCAAAAACTTCCAGTGTATCGTTAAAGTCATTGTAATCTACCTTTCTGTTTAATAAATCAAAAGCCTTTCTCTCTTATTTCCAAGAGAAATATATTTTTGTAGAGTTTGTTATTATGAAAACCAATATTATATATTATAAGCGTTCAATTTTAAGCTTATTATTTTACATATAAAATTATAAACAATAATAAAAGCAATTCAGAATTTTATTTTAAAAATAAAATAAAACAAAAACTGTTTTTTATCAATGCATTGATAAATAACTAATTATATAAAAACAGACAATTATTAATAATATTAAAGCTAACTTTAATATATTAATATTAATTCAGTGTGTATAAACACAATTTATTCCAAATGCGTTAAAATTATATGCATGGATTATCAGCAATTTATATCTGCCAAAATATACGAAATGTGGGTTTCAGTATACTGACTTGAATGCACTGTTTCTCAATGAATAAATTATTTGCACGACGAATTTAGAAACATCTTCATGTAACTAATGTCCAAGTTTCCTTTGCATTACGTTAAAGGAATGACATCTACTACATTTTCTACTTCAAAGGAAATTCTGCTCACTAAAATTTTCTCTAACACGAATCTCAAAGAAGATCTAAAGGAAACGTGAGCCGTGTGAAGATTATCTAAAGAATTTGGGGAAAGGTTTATATTCTTAAAGGGGAATATTTCGTTTCATTAAATTTCCGATGGTCTTTTCTATCTAGTCGCAATAACACAAAACGTTTTATAAAATGTAGAAAGAGCATCCTATTTCAGTTTTGCATTCGATTGTTAGAGTATTTGTTTCTATGCTTGCTTCGTATTCGTATCCAAACTACAGCATTTTGTTATGCCTACTAATAACAAAGATCATGCGTGTGTTGGAGTTCTACAGGTTGGATTGTTAGACTTTCAATTGTTAAAGACTATTGGTTTTAATACTTGTTTCGTATTTGTATCGTACGAAACAGCATGGTTTTGTTTCTCCTACTAATAATGATGCTTTTGTTGGCGCTTTACAGACCGGAATGTTAGAGTTACAGTTGCAAATTCAGCACATATATATAATGGAGAGTAAAAATTGTGCATCTCGGAGAAAGTTCCCGAAATGTGAAAAATAATTTTAAGTAAATAAAAATTATTCTAAATTTCAGATTTTTTTTTTTCTGTAATAATTTAGAAAAGTATTTTTGCACAGAAATAAATTTTATGCTGATAAAAAAATTTAAGAAAATTTCCTTTTTAATTTCAAAATTGTCATAAAAGTTTTTCCTGAATTTTGGCATTTTCTGAAAGATAGTTTATTTTTGCCAAATTTCTTGAAAATAGATTACATTGTTGGTCTGAAATTCAACCCGTTTCTATTGTTTTATTAAATATTCAAATGCGTGATTCTCTTCCATTTTTAAGAAATTCAGAAGGATTATCTTTAATATTTGTGTAATTTAAAAGACGAATAAAACAAGTGAAGTCATAATACCGCAAAATATATAACATGAATAATCGGGTATTAACATTTAAATAGCGCTATGATGTCTTGGGATTGTCTTCATTTGAATGGTTCATGCACAAAATGAGAAAAACTTATGTGAAACAATTAAAATAACACTGCTTTAATGTCTGAAAATTAGACAGAATTATGAGTTTGAATTTATATATATACAATTTGCCTGAAATTAAATGTAGCCAACATCTTCAGCAAATCAACTAGTTGCAAAGAAGACCAATTATAACATAAAATAATTGTTTTTTTACATGATGTAGCCTCAAAACAGATTTGTGGGGAACCCAAATAAGATACATTACTGAATCGATTTTTTCTTAGCAAATACACATTAAATATCTTTTTCATCCTTAAATTAGAATTTACTCAGAAGTGTTTCATTATTTTTGCGATTCTAAGTAGTGGCATATGGCACACAATAAGTAAAATTTAATAAAAAAAAGGTTTTACATTTATTTATTTCGAAAAAAAATATGATAAACAGGAATATTCGTAACTAATTTGCGATCGAAGCATTCATTTGATGAATCCTTTTTCAATTAATGTCGGTTTGAATTCCGAAGGAGAAAATCTTTTTATCATATTTCTTTAACTAATGAAAAGAAATTTCAGTATTCTTGGCAAAAACGTTTGAATCAATCGTTAATAAGAATTTCAATTTTCAAATATACAAGGCGAAGAAAGTATGTATTCAATTAAAAATCCAATTAGCATTTTTTCAAAAAAACCCGCAAGTGTCTGAAAGACATGGATAATCTCTTGAGAATTTAAAAGGAAGAAAAAATGGTTTGATGTGTTTTATAATTTTAAAACTTGTAAGCAATGTAAAAACACATTTGAATTTCTTGCATATTAGTAATGACATCAATAAAAATGTATTTTTGTACTTAGCTCCTCATTTGCTTTGCATTAATTTAGGAAATCAAGTATTTATTTCGCATTTAAGGAAATATTTTTAACGGATTAAATTAAAAAATAATATTAGTTGCTTAGAATTCTTAATTGGTTACATTTTAATGACAATCAAGAGTAATATTTTAATCTTAATGAATTTAGATGTGTACTTATTCCTACAAGTCATAATTTATCCCTTGAAGAGTTTTGTCCTTTTAAGTAAAATTGCGGTAGGTAGAAATTATGTAGAAATGCTCAATTAATTTTTTTTTACTAAACTTGAATGTAGAAAATTTATTTAAAATGTTTTCAGATTTTTGTGCAACATTAAAAGAACAAACTGGATTAAATTTGGTTAACAAAAATATAAAGACATCAGTCAGCTGCATATTTTACACTTTCTGGATTTTTTTAACACCCATCAACAGTATCATCAAATAATCCAAACTGATTACGAGTGATTTATGCTTAGTAAAGCAGATGAAATGTGGTTTAAAAGTAAATGTATTATAAAATACAATCATTGATCATTTAATAAAAGGAAATCAGTGATTAGAATTTATTTCTGAAAGTGGTTAATATCTAAACTTTTAAGCGGTGTCATGCCTTAAATATATATACATAGTGTACCCAAAACTCTATATGTGTTGCGTTATGTGGTGTTTGATGCCATACACATCAAGATTAAATAATACTGGCGAGAAAATGAAAGAAGAAAGAGGCTGAAGTCAATATCATAGAAAAGAAGAGAAATTTTCGGAGAAAAGGAAGGGTGCAAAAATAAGTTTTTCATCTGCTTTTCATCCGAAGTTGTTTATGGCGCTGCCAATTTCAGAATTGGCAGAGGTCATGTATGGGGTCAGTAAAAACATCGCCAGTGCAAAATTGATTCGTGGTAGAAATAAAAAAAGGAATGTTTGGAGAAAATCGATTTTTTTTTATGCTTGATACTTTGTATTATAGGAGATTGGTTTGTCCCTGTATAAATTATTTATTTAAAAGTTTATAAAGAAAACTATGATGTAAAAGAAATATCATAAATATTCTTTAGTTTTAAGAGTAAATATGCGTGCCTACGATGAAGTTAAGCATAGATGTATTCTGTTGATTAGGTGATGTCTAATTGATGATGATGATAAAGGTGTGTGTCTAAAGTGGAGTTACAACGGTAAAAGCTCATAAAAAATAGAATTTAAATAACTATTAAAGGACTAGCTATTCAAATATATATTTTTTTCATAATCTAGTGTACTAGAAGCTAAAAACAGGCAAAGGAGAAAAAAAAGAAAAAAAGAAAAAAAAAGAGTAGGTATAAAAAAAAAAAAGTGGGGAGGTCTAAATTGCCCAAGCAGAAGAGTATACATAATATTCCAACAGAATCATTGAAGCATAATTTGTAAATAATAAAATTTGCCGAAGATAGGCAATTTAAATTTAGAAGAAAAAAATATAAATAAATAAAAAATATATATAAATAAACAAAAAAAGTGAAAAATATAAATAAAAAAATAAGTAAATGAAAAAATAAACGAACAGAAAAATAAATATATACAATGCACATATATATTTCTTCTCTCAAGAAAATCATAGAATTATTAATCATATTAATAGGAATGAGATGTTAAGAATTGACAAGCATTGATATCTGGCTTTAGAGATTAAAATATTGGAAATGCTTCAAAATCAATTATTACAAAAACAATAATCAATTATCACAAAAATAATAATATCTATAATTCAACTGATTAATCGAATTTTCATTGTTTTCATTCGTGAAAATGATGTTGAAGATGTTTCGTATTGTAATTTCCACAGCAGTGCTTCAGATGCTCTATTTAACAAAATTCAAACTTCATAGATCCAATAATTTATTTTCATTTAATTAAATCTACAGAAATGATTCGATAACGGAGGGTCATAACTTTGCAAAAATAAAAGGAAGAGAATATAACACTGATTATAATTTTATTTTTTTTATCGAAAAGAAATTGAAAGTAATTAAGTAATTAAATTTTTAATGTTACAATTTTTTTTCAAATTAAATGAAATTAACAAAATTAGAGTGCATATTATATTTTAAAATTAATCCATTCTCACAAAGAATATAATCCTTTCCATCAATAATTTGTTTATAAAAAAACTTCTCTCAACTACATTCCTATCCCTCCCAATTAAAGTCAACAAAACTTTATTATAGCTTATGTCGTACTATTGATGGAGTATCATGGAGTAACTTCTAATATTGTCTTTCTTCAATTATGTTTATAAGAAAGTAGTACATTTTTCCAACTTCCCCAAATCCAGTAACATCTTCCCTAGGAATCCACATTCAGATCTTCAACATGTAGGAGAGGCATTTATATAACACCAAGCTGCTATCTAGGTACTTCATATTTATGATGACTCGTCCACCATCTATTTACCGATGAAAAATGTTCAAATAAGTACTGGTGGTCAGATTTAGATGGAAAAGAGGGAGGCGGCGTCCTGGCATAGGGGTAGCGCGTCTTCCCCGTGATCTGGGCGTCCCGAATTCGAGTCCCGGTTTGGGCATGACAGTTCTTCCGTTGTTCTATCTGTGAGATGTGTGAATGTGCCCTCCTGTAAAAAGGGGCTGTGCAAGCGAATGAATGATGCGTGAGTAGCAAAGTCGTACTCTTGGCCCTAATTGGCGCTACTGTAAAAACAAGAGACGCTCTCCCTCCGGCTTAAATCGCTGTCAACGTAACAGCGGCCTTGTCTGTGGCTAGTGCCATAAGAAACAACAACAAAGAGGGAACAAGACAAAGTGAGAAATAGTATTATACCAGCAAGTAGGTATTTAAACCAGCGATTTGTATCTCTGAAGTTTTCTCTCATAATTTCTAATAAAGGTGATACCTTATAAAAATTAAATATTTTCTTCGTGATGTTGATTCTAATTTACACAAAAGTATTTATATCAGATCAAATTTTCAAAATATTTATATAAGATCAAATTTTCAAAATATTTATATTAGATCAAATTTTCAAAATATTTATATTAGATCAAATAGCACTATTATGAATTTCTTAGATATTTTTATTAAAATTCTATGCATTAGAAGAATTTTTCATCAAGTGAAAATATTCATACATTTTTATGTATTTTTATATTTGTAACATCAATTCTGTTCCGACATTTATGTCTTAACAGAAAGTGGGCTCAAACCCGAATTTGCGAAGAAAAAGTAGATTTTTTTTTCAATGTTGTCGTTTTTTTGTGAAAGTTTGAAGCATGGGAAATAGTTTTGAAGCATCTTTCATTTTTACGACCTGCGTCTTTTAAGAAAGTGTGTTTAGAAGCCTAAGAGATCCATTACATATGAGGAACTCAAATGTTTGCTGCTTCCAAGTTCCGATTCATGGATGAAAGCGAATGACCAATGAGGAGAGAGGGGGGGATAGGCAATCTCCTTGCGTGAAAAGAGATTTCTTTTATTGGGCATAGATTTTCAAACATCTCTGCAAAAAACGTCAATATCATTAAATTCTAAATAATTTGCAGGTAACTTTACTTAATATATCTAAATATTAAAAACTGTTACCACAAAATCAATAAAATAAGTCATTTTTATAAAAGAATATATAGAATTCAGCTTATTTACATTAATTTCTCCTTTCGAAGTAACTTAAGTGATATTTAGAATACAGAATCGTAATTTTATGCCTGGGTTAGAGCATCCTCTATGTGTTACCACAACATACTTTGTTCAGTGGTATCTCAGGGACTTCAGATTTAATGTGCCAGTATTCAAGATGGATGTTAGTAGCGTAGAGTTCCAGCCTATCTGGTTTCATCGGAAAACAAACCTAGCAGTCAACTGTCGTAGCTCTGTTTCAATATAGAGAAGCTTAATACAACATCTCAACCTACCTTATGAAATAATATTATAACATAGTCCGCATTGACACTGATAATAAGTTTCTTAGATGGAATGAAAGGTATTAATAAAATAGGATATTGATATAGAAATTAATAAATTCCAAACTGGTGTGTGGACTTAATATAAAAAGCTGGTGAAATTCCAATATGCTAAGTAACGAAATATGCAGTCAAAGAGTGCACCAAGGCAATGCCTTCAATAAACAACAGCTCATAAGCAGTAAATTTGTAACAAATAACTATAAAGCACAAAATGCTCAGGAAGAACTCGCAGGAAACAGACTTCGTTTAATTGCAAAGTCAAAACTGATTTAATCCTGATTAATCTCCAAATCTCAAGTTTCTATAGTATCCGTGCCAGAATCTCGAATGTTCTAGAAAGATATCGTATATTCGTTTTTCTTAACTGATATATCGCCAAAATTCCAGCAGTTTCTGGAGTGTTTCGTGTCTCCAAAGTCGTCACATTCGTTCTTCGTTAAGGATGTGTCATTGATCTAGGATTCATTCAGAAATAAGAAGTTCTATCTGTGAAAGTGTCTACTTTCTAGAAAACTACTTTGTTGGGAAGCCTATTACAAATTGAAACAATATGAAACAAATGAGTTCAATTTATATAATATCATGGTCACAGAACAAAAAAACAAAAATCATCACCAATAGTATGAAATTATGCATCACTTTATGTGCTTTTAAACAATAGAGCATGGCAAAGAAAGCAACAAACACCATAGTCCTGATACCCATTTTCACAATATTCTTACTGATACTTTCTCATACAATTTGTTGCACTAATTCATATTAATATGAGCTGGAAATAATTCTCATATCATATTTATGTTTAATCAGTTGAACATTTTATACAAAAAAATTAATATAATTTGAGTTATATTATTTAGAGTATCAGTTTTTTTTCTAATTTTCAACATCATTTCTTGCTGAATTTAACGAATTATAAAAGAAGCTAAACGGAATTGCCACGTAAAAACAAAATTCAAAACTGCTTTTTCTAATAGATATTAATGATATCAAATAGAATTTAATTATTTTTATCTATTTATAATTTAATCAAAAATGTGTGATTGAACCTTCCTTCGTTTTAAAAATGAAAGATTGCAGATTTTTATTTAGACTAATATATAATTTCATTCTCTTCACATTCTCATCATAGAAATATAAAAAAATAAACGAATCTGCATCATCAAATTGTCTACATTCATTTTTTCTAAGAGCAATATTAATTTTTTTAAAAAAAATCTTGAAAATGAATCCACAATTCTATTACGAAATGTATATAAAAACAATTTGGGATAAATAATTATTAAATAAACGCTAATAATCGATAGCACGTAATTTTACTAAATAATGATAAACCATATCTTTTTCAAAGTCAAGTAGAGAAATAATAAATAACTAAATAGAATAACAGTGATATAATGTAGATACAGCTTTATAAAAAATTTAGCCAAGTACATATAATTTAATACTAAATCGTTAAAAAAGCTATTCAATTATCACTAGTTTTATTTCATCAATAAAGCTGATGAGTTCATTGTTTTTGGTATGGTATTTTTTTTATAAAACTGCAACACCTAAAGATTTAGTAAGCTTGCCTTAGGTGCGACTTATTGATTAAAACATAAGCCTGAAAGCCATTTTCGAACCTGTAAATAATATATTATATAGAATAAATAATGGGAAGGAAACGAAAGTACAAAAAAAAACAATGCTGTAAAATCTATTAAGATATGCATCAATTCTTGGCTTTTAGTGAATAATAAAAGAGGATTTATTCATATTTTTCCTCAATTTTTTTGGATCGCTAAGCTACTCTCTGAAAAATAAACAATGTGTCTAGCCATCAAAAACAGAATTAGATATTAGTATATTTTTTTTAATTTTCTTTGTAATTAGAATCGTGTAATTTGCCCTTTAGGTTATTTACATAATATATTAGATCTTGGCTGAGGAGGATTAGATCTTGAAGAGGAGACTTGTGTCAGACACGGCTTATATTAATTTTACTGTGATAAATATGATAAAATATTTATTTTAATTTAAGAGTATGTTTGTTTTTTTCATACTTTTTTCATTTTTTTTCATACTTTCACACTTTTCAACACATAAATAAAAAAGTAAAAGTAAGAGATTTTACTTATTAACACATGTAACGGTTTTCTTCCGAGGCATAATTATTTGATAATTGCATAATATGCCATTTTTTTTCTTTTTAATTAGTAAACAATTGCCTTAATGCTTTCATAATAGATTAAACTATTTTTTAAACTTTTGAGTTGAGTAAGAGTAGTTATAATTTTTTTTGCGCAAATAGGTTTAATTTTCCCTTTAAAGTATTCACTCAAAAGATTTTGTTTGGTTGTATTTTTAATGTTTTTAATTTTTGAAATTACTATTATTTTAAATTATTTTAATTATTTCAAATTTTAATTACATTTAATCATTTGAAATTTTAATTATTTTAATTACTTGAAATTATTTTAATTTCATTATTATTATATTATTAATTTTGAAATTATAACTAATGATAAAAGATAACATTACATTTTAATTATATCTTAATATTTTCACTAATTATTTAATTTATTGAAGTTTAATTATTTAATATTTGTTCAATTTTATGTTTATATTATTAAGTATTTGAAATTTTAATTAATCAATAATTATTGCCATTTTTATTTTAATTGTTGATTAAAATAGCTGTGATTCCTAAATCAGTAAGAGAGTATTACTGAAATTCTAAAAAGCCGAGAGGCAGAGCTGAGTTCTGTCGAGTTGATAGATTAAATAAATTAGTTAAAATCTCATTTTGAATGGTTATCTCTGTTGCTTGGCGCTACAGCGATTTTTCTGTAGAAAATTTTATTTTTTTAACTATAATGTCGTCTTTGTGTACAATTCAACTGTATTTTGTAACCTGTGTTTTCGTGTGTTTTTGTCGAATAAAGCGTCGATATCTATTAATAAGCCTGTTTGAGTTTTACTGTATACTTACTAGTTGTTATTTTCCATAATGATGTTTATTAAAATCTTCAGAGCGTTTTTATCTATACTATTCGTAGTGGAAAAATGTTATATATAAGCAACAATAAGGAATCTTTTAGCCACATATACACATACACGCAAGCGTACAAATAAAAAAATCAACTAAAAAGAATGATCGATTCCAGTTTATCGAAAAACATGCTTACACAAACAACAAAAAAACCCCGTAAACTTTTGTTTTTGCATTAAAAAACATAAAATACCAGTTATCTATGATAAATGGTGCTTTAAATTCTTTGTTAGAAGTTCTCGATCATTGGTAAGAAAAATGAAGGAATAAAAGACCATGAAAGAATTTCTAAACCCTAAGAGAGCTTTTAAAGTGTTCACTTAAGTGATTTAAACTCTTACTACAGATAGATAGTACTTAACCATGTCTCGCCCACTGATGGGATTTCTTGAACTTCTAAAATGAAATGATCAAAGAGAAATAGAGTGTAACACTTTAGGAAGGGAGGGATGAGAACTGATTGTTCGTAATGATGTTTCTCGACATAAAGTATGTACCCAGCATTAGAAAGTAGAAAATTTCATTAGTCACGTTTCGTGCCAAGAAACGATACATTTCATGGCAATAATTTATCTTAGTTTTATAATATGATTTTAAAAATATATTAAACAATTGAAATGTAGAAAATAATTTAAAGTAAATTTTTAAAAATTCTGTTATTTATTTATTATAAAAGTGTGTTTTTTAAAACTCATTCAATTAAATTTATTAAAACTGTGGCTTCAATAATTCCTCTGTTAGTGACGGTATTTGCTTAATATTTTTATTGTTATTAAATAATTTTGCTTACAAATATGGCATATTCATTGTGATTATAAATTAATTTTGGCTAATTAATATTTAATAATTAATTTCGTTATTAAACAGAAATATAAAATTAAATCTGATTAAGTAACATTATAGTTTTCATAATAAGAGAAACCATTTATGATGATGATAAATATGATTTTGAACGGTAAATCATTTTTTGGGCAATTTATATTTGATAAAAAAAAGTCTTTAAAGACTGGTCATTTTTCAGATATATGAGAAGATTATAACATGCGTCAATCTTAAAAAAAGCCTAAGTGTTGAAACCCACATTATGAAATGAGAATTGATGTTTCTTATAACGAAATTAATATGAAAGAAATAGAAGTAGAAAAATGGACAAAATATAAACTTAGATATAAACTAAACTTAGCATTCTATTGATCCAATATAATTAAATTACGAATGTTATGGGAAAATATTTAGCTTCTGTTATTGATATATTCCATCATTTTACATCAGATTCACTGTATTCGGCCAGCTAGTTTGCTGAGATTAACGGTTGCTGAATTCACCATTTAAATTTTTGAGTGAGTATTATTGGTTTCTTCAGCAAAATATTTTTGAATTTCAAATTTGATAGATGTATAGTTCAAATTGTTTTAAAAGCCGTATATGGTTTTGCACATAGTATTATATTCTTACATTTAATTATTTCACAGGATAGAGCAGCATTCCTTCAAAATAATAGCACTATTTATTACATTTTGTATTGTTAATTGTACGTTATTTCAAAAATTTTATTAAAAATTAGGGTTAAATTGAAACCTATTCAACGCTGAACAAAAGTAATCTGTATCTTCATATCATGATAATTTGCCATAAAAAATGCTGAGAATCAAATTTTAATAGCAATGATGAAAATGATTTCAGTTTCATTTCAACAAGTGAATGTGTTGCTGTAAGGTAAGCTTGGAACATTTTTTAAGGATATTAATTAACAAATACTAAAAAAAAAAAAAAAAAAAAAAAAATTAAACGACAAAAAAATCGGCATGATTGAAGAAAATTTTTTGTTTCAGTTGATGATATAAAAATAGTTTTAAAGTTTGTTATTAAAATTTATTGCAGTAAAATACTAAAGTTTTATTGAATTTTCATTTAATTAAAATTATTTTTTAATTGTTCTTAAATGCACATTTTTAATCTTCAAAATTCTAACCTTTAAGCTTCAAATTTGGTAACTCCAAGTCAAAAATCTTTTTTGTAGTGTATCAACAAGCATGCATTCATCTTAATAGAAATAGAGATTGAAATGTTTAGAAAGAAAAAAAAATATGTAAATATTTCCTTCACTTGTCCGTCATAAAATTAACCTGTTATTGATTTTAATTCTATACTATGATTATGAGACAGGTTTTCTTGTATAAAAGTGATAACTTAGTTTCAAAATAATCGTTCGAAATTTCATCAACAGTTTGGATAAGAAAGCAGCACATTTTTATTGTGAGTAATGTTATTAAAACTCCATAGAGATTTCGCAATAGTAGCTTCATTTTATAATGCATATACAAGGAAATCATGCTCGTTATTCTAAAAATAAGGTGAAGCATAATCATACAAATGTGTCAATGCAATCTCTGTTCATTTCTGAAATTTATTATTTGAATCAAATAATGAGACATCTCTATAAGGAATAATATACGTAAGAGAAAAATCACTTGACATCTACTTTATCATGCCACTTACAACCCATTTAATCAAACGAAGTAAAGCAGCGTACACGAAGCCAACTACTGCAAGGAAAATTTTGTCACGCCTACCTCAGGAACATGAGATGATACCAACTGGACAATGGTAAATTGTTGTCTCCTCTCGACAACTATTTGCCATTGTCTGGTTATGGTCACGTGATGAACTGAGGAAGGCGGGGGCTTCTATTACGCACAAGAGTTGGTCTCGTGTGAACGCTGCTTCATGCATGTAACACCTTTTCAGTAACTTGTTGCCTTAATATATATGTATTATTTGAGAATACTTGATATTTTTGATGCTAGAAAAAAGCGGACTAAAACATATTTCAATTGAAAAATCATGCTGAAGTGTTTTATTGAATTTCTTGATTTGAAAATAAATGACAAAATACGGCAAACTTTTTATATCAAACATCACATGAAGTTTAAGAAGTTTCACAAATGTTTTTAAAAATGATCAATCAAACATATTGATTTACAACAGAGGTCACTCATTTTTCGAACAAGAAACGTTTGATTTCACAAAAGTAAATTTTGATACCTGTTAATTTAAGCAGAAAATATTCTGAACTATTTTATGAATCGATATAAAATGGTAATTATATGTTATTGAATTCATATTGTTAAAACATCATACAATATTTATAAGAATTCATAAATCGCGACATAGAATTATATTAGAAATTTTCGGAATCTTGTAAAATTCAGAGCATTAAATTTCCAAACATTTCGATAAAAACAACAAACAAGTTATGATATACACATGTCGCTATTCAATCCTAAATATCATTTAGAAAAAAAAAGAGACACATTTCAACTTTACTCATTTAAACTTGTCAACATTACCGAACCTGTTAACACCATAAATGAAAACATCCATTATACCAAAGCTCCAGCATCTATTAATACAACTTTTAGACTGCAGGCCACTGAAGAATCAGCGCTTTATGAAAGATCCGTAGCTCAATGAAAGAAGCAAAATCTATCCAAAGATGAAATCCAAACCCTTCCAAATAATTCAACAACATTTTTGTGCCAAAGGATTCGTCTCTAATACAAAATTCTGTTATTATTTTCACTCTTTACTATCTCTCAGAACTGAAAAGACTGGCTATAAAAGTCTCGTGTCCTACAAAACAAATGCTGGTGTAAAACAAACAAACAAAATGCGGAGGTGTAAGAAGATATATCCCTGGAGAAAATCAAGACTTTAGGAATCTGAAGAAAAAACAATCGTATTCCCTGGTGGAAAAGACGAGTGCGATCTTACACTGAGCGGCATTTTTTATAATTCCATTTCCTTCACCCCCACCCTTTACTGATGCTTTACTTTTACTTTCTAGTAGAAGTAGTGTAGCGAAAATATAATATTTCGAGATTTTAATAAATCTCAGTGTTTTAGAACAAACATCCTGAGGTTCGAAAACACCTTTTAAAAATGTCCCTCTGTCTGTCTGAGACAAAGATACATCAAAAACGCTTTGAGCTAGACAGCTGAAATTTGGTATGTAGCTTTAAAACATAATTTACAGATTTCTATCAAATTGAGCAAACTCCGTTCAGAAAAAAATAGTCTGTCCGGCTGTTCGAATATAAGTTAACATGATTACAAAACAAAGAGAGCTAGAAAGATAAGATTCGGTACACAGATTTAACATCTATAGTGTGGACACCTGTCAAATTTTGATTCAAATCCAACAAAGAATTTCTTGTCTGTCCATCTATACTTTCATACGTTTGTAAACGAACTAATTTAGAAATGCAATGGCTTAAAATATTGTTACGAATCTGTGACGCTGCTTCCCAGCATAGTTGGTTCCATCATCAGAAAGACTGTTTCACAGTCATCTGTATTGGACGGAGTCCGGGTGTCGCATCGGAGGTCCCAAAGCTTGGCGAGAAACCTGGCTACCCTTTGGCGATTTGGCGACGAATTTGGTGATTTTGGCGCCAAAATAGATTATACCCGAAACATTGAGAATTTTCCCGATCCGTCTATTGGGAACCGAGATACGCCTCGAACGTTCCTGATTGGTTGACAGGCTTCTAGCCCCGCCTCTTGAGACCTATAAAAGGAGGCAGTCTGCAGCTGCCGGAGTAGTAGTCAGAATCGGCGGTAAAGAGCGAGTCTTCCAGAGATTAGCAGAGCAGCGACGGAGTCAAACTAGGGCTGAACTAAGCTGTGCGCTACTGCCTGCAGTAGAGTCTTGTTGTGTGCTGCTGTGTGCACGTCTTGGCTGAAGATAATTGTCTTCTCTATGCTGTATATAGTTGTCGTCTTTGTGTTGCCCTGTGTGTCGTAGTGTCAATAAACGTGTTGTGTGTTCGTCTCCTGAAAGGACTGATCATTGTGTTGTGTTATCTTCATACCATACACAACCACTAAATACACACAAGTAAACGAACCCGACGGATTGATAGTGATAGAGGAAAAACCGTAACAATACCAAATTTAGAATTGAGTTTAGGTGCAGTTTTCGGCCAAATGTTTGTTTCCATCGGCTGAGAAAAGCGTGTCTAAAACACAATTTCGATTTCTGAATACTGTTAATCGCATGTTAGTGATTAATCATCAAATAACTCGGCAAGCATGGCGCTATAGATTCATGAAAAATTCTAAATTCATGTCAAAATTTAATTTTTGCATTTATTGTACGCCAGTACCATGTAAAATGTTCTCTAGCATGATAATTTTATTAAAGAATATGCGAGAAAGTTTAGGGAGATCACTCTCGCTGGTTTATATCAATTCTGCCATTCCAATATTATAAGGTACCTGAGAACGGATGATCTTAGATATAAGATGATTAATGCTGAAATCATGAGCATATTTTGAAAGAGGAATATGTAACTGAAGTTGGCAACGACAGCGAGCAATAGGCGTACAGACGATTATTTCATTGCATTATGCCTTTATGTAAACAAGTGTAAGATAAGCAAAAGATAAATTTTCGTCATAATTTGTAGTTAAACTACATTTTTTCAGGAAACTATGAATATTAAGTTATTTATTTCAGATTCAGTTAAAACTAAAAAATATTAGTAATTCCAGTAACAAGTCAACATTATGATAAGAGTAATTAAATAGTAAACATTCATAATGATCATGGGAAGGGAGATTTAATATATTTAAAAACAACCAAACTTTACAGATAACTGTTGCACAATTACATTAAAATTTAAAAAGTTGTCAAATATTCATTTAATTTTCAGAATGGTGATTGAAAATTATAAATTGCAAGTAAATTTATAAAGAGTGATTGTATCTATTTGCATAACAACCAGTAGAAATATATGAATGTTTTTAAATCAGTCACCCTTTTTCAATAAATTTTTAAGAATTACCAAATCTCCGCAGATTTAAAGTTTTGGACCCCAGGCTTCAATCGTGCTTCACAAGGATCCGCCAATTTTACAAATGCTTTATTTCTCATTTTGTAAACTTCCAATTTCAAATTCAATTAACCGAGACTGGAAAAGGAACTTCTAATGATACCGCATATGTTGTTAGAAGGTACACTCTGACTCATACAATTTTCATTCCGACGGAAAATAGGATAATCGAAACCTGAAAGTGACCGCCAAATTAACCCCAAGACTGTTAACTTAATTACTTCGTTTTAAATAATCTCAGATTTAAGATTTTAATCAGTCGAAATCTCTAGTGAATCAAAGCATAACACGAATCTTATAAAGGAGTTATGGATGCTAAATTGATTGCAATGAATCGTTTTCACTCTTTTCCTGATTCAATTAATTTTACTTTAAAGTATAAGTAAATCAATAAATTGTATCTTTGTTTTTTTTGAAGTAGGATTTATATCAAATTTTATTATTATTATCTGCTTTTAACGATTAATTCCTCCCTCACAATATTAAGAGCATTAATTTTAATCCTTTCAAAATATTTGATAATCTGCATTAAAGAAAATTTAACATTTATTTATATGAGTTCAATAAATTTATAAAATTCTGATTGGTTTATTGTGTTTGCAAAGTAATATTTTAACGAATAAAATTGGTGAAATAGGTCATTCTGTTGTAGCTGGTCTTTGACAGTTTTTTTTCTATCGCTTGAAAATGGAAATTAGTGCAAAAAAAAGCTATTGTTACGGCTAATTAATGCGATTTTTTGTTAATGCCATTTCAAATAAAAATTGCCAAAATCAGACGAATGGTTGTAACTTCCTTTCTTTCTTTCATCACAGAATATCCCCGAACTTGGAATCTCTAGGATTCCCTGTCGGTTGAAAGGATATACGTGGGAGTATTTATTAAGATAAAAGAAATACACATTGTAACTGGTTGATGTATTCTTTTCTTCATCCAATTATTTTCAGTATATTTATGGCCACTGCAGATTCCGTGTAATAAACCCGATCATCAACCATGTCGATTTCAATTTAAAAAAGTAGAATTTGAAGTAGTAAAGTAGATTTTTTGATTTCAAAAGAAGCATTTTGAAGTGAATGTCTAATAAAAAAGTTAAAAACAATTCTATAGTAATCTTGAGAATTATCCTAAAACCCAGAAGTGATAAATGAATGACTTTATACGGCAATATAATACAACTTTAATCTTTACTCAATATAAATTAAAAGGAAGAAGAACTTGTATAACTGGGGAAAATTTTAATTAAGTGAAATGATGCAAATATTTTCTAGCCTTTGGATCTTATCGTGCATTGCCGTCTCTTAACCAGTCATTATCTAAATTATGCTGATACTTACTTGACAAGATCCGCCTTGTCATACCCATAAAAGGCTCTTCTGCTTGAGCCATTTAAACCTTCTTCATTTTTTTTTCTTTTTATGCTTGCTCTTTTGTTTTTTGTTCTGTCTTTTTTTAAATTTTCTTTGGTTGTCTTTAGCTTCTTTTGCATCTCGTGCACATGCGTGGCAGATTTTTTTGACAGGCTAGTCCTTTGACAGCAGTTTAAATTTTATTTTTTAATTTTAATTATGTTCTTTTACCGGTGCTACGCCACTTTTAGCACACACCTAATTATCATCAGGATACATCAGAACACCCATTAAAGACTATATTTTTAAATTAGAGGGTTCTGAATCGAAATCTAATGGACTGCACTACCACTAATTTTATAGTAATAATCTTGTGCATTGTTAGTCATAAATGCCATTATAGATGAAATTAGTGGAAAGCAATATTACATATCTGTCAAAAGACCTATAAGAACATCCAAGCAACTATTTTTATTTAAAATCTCCGTTATAAATAACATATTGTAAACAAATATAGTTAATTTGTGTGTGTACATATATATATTTTCCTGCAATCCTAAACAAGTAAATAAGAAGAAAAAAATCAAACAGTTATAAATTAGTATTTTCAAATACGTTTAACACTAGCCATTGTAAAGAAATTCTTTACACATGTGACTCAATTTTTTTAAAGCTTCTTGTGACGACTAAAAATATACCACATGTTTAGTAAAAGCATTTCATTCTTGTTGTTTCCACATGTAATTCGTATAGTAGAATTTCAGATATCATCAGCAGAAGAAAAACACTTAAAACGTATTTTATGAATTATTATATCTACATATTTGTAAAAGAAGAAATTTTATTTCAATGAAAAACGTTGTTACTGAAGGAGGTCTAAAACACAGAATATTAGAATGCGGGGATAAACTTATTGGTCAATTACACATCTTATTTTTTTATATGAAAATATGTATAAAATCTTTTTAAGCATGAAATGAAACAATGTCATAGAAGAGATAAATTACACGCTTCAGAATTTCAACAGCTTACTATAACTCATTTGATTAAAAATTCTAAAAGAATGGACCAAATGCTGAAAATCTAAAGTTTGAAATGAGCCGAACAAAAGAAATTCCAATAATTCCTAATTATATAAAAAAGGCAATTTTCTTTTATTTCTTGCTTATCTATTTTATATTTATTGAAAAGATCTTTTAAAATTACTATTATTGTTTCAAACCAACATTCTATAAAAAAGCATTACCTTAGAATTGATTTATTTGTTATTGCTGAATTATTCAAAGTGTTTTAATTCCTCAAAAAATTTGTAGATTTCACCCAGTATTGTTTTTGAAATATTTTCAAAAGGATTTCATTAATTTTTGGAAATCAAAATTGAATTTCCTTTTGAAAAGAAAATACAGTGAAGAATAATTCCATATCATTCGCAATTTCGTCCGTTATTGAGTAAAACATGAGGAACCTTTAAACCATAAATGTTAAAATTGGCAATGGTAGATACAGCATTTGAAACAGGCATGAAATGTAACAACGCTTAATAAATGTTTTAAAAATCTGAAGAATTTTAAGTCCTATTATTGTTTCCTAATTATTTACTACATTTTTTCTGTTGCAGTGTTATTAAAAAAAAATTAAAAGAGATGTTTTATTTATTATTTTTAATTTAAATTTAAGAAAGCAGAAAAATAAATATTTGAAAATTATTTAAAATTCACATTATTAATGTTAACTAAATTCCTCAATATTTATTTTTTATTTCAAAAAAATATATTGTGTAATTTTCAGTTTTATGGTCTTATAAAACTATTATTCAGAGTTTAAACCATCTTTTAAGCACTAAGAGCAGTTCTTCTTTCGACAACAAGTTAAATATTATATTTATCTCTTATCTTTCCGAATCGTTTAGAAAACAGAACTTTGATAAAATCTGTGCCTTTTGAGTTAACTAAATTCAGCAATGTCAGCGAACAGTCTCAAAAGAAGAATTATTTCTCTTTCCATTTATCGATACTGCAAAATAGCAACATTTGTTAAAGGGAGCATTACAGATATTGTTACAAAGAAACGGCGATGAAAGAATCGCACTTAAACAAATAAAAAGGGATTCCATATAACTTACTTCAAGATAAATGGATTAAAATTCCATTTCCTCAGTTAGAAGACAAATTATTTGGAATTTCACTGAAAACAAAATGCATTAAGGAAGAAAAATAATACTGTTACGAAATTTCCCGGGGTTCGTTTGGATAGTGGGAGTTATATGGTGTGGGGAACACTCAATCAGCAGGCGGCAGTAGAAAATGAAACAACGACGTTTATTTACACGAAGACACACAGGACAGCACAAACAGTATACACAGCAACTCTACTCCGTCGCTGCTCCGCTAGTCCCTGGAAGACGAGTTCTTCATCGTCGCTTCCGACTACTCTTCGATTCCACTGGTCCACGACTGCTCAATTCACCGTCGGTCCACGACTCAACTCATCGTCGACTCCCCGGCAGCTGCAGCTCCTTTTATAGGTCTCAGGGGGTGGGGCTAGAAGCCTCTCAACCAATCAGGAACGTTCGAGGCGTATCTCCGTTCCTACTGGACGTATCGGGAAAATTTTTGGTTGTTTCGGGTATAATCTATTTTGGAGTCAAAGTTGCCAAATTCGTCGCCAAGTCGCCAAATGGTCGCCAAGTTTATCGCCAAGCTCTGGGACCTCCTATGGAACCAGCTATGCTGGGAAGCCGCATCACAGGTTCGTAACAATACCTACTCTTATTAATAGCATTGCTTTAGAGTTGGTTGAATATCCTTACAAGCTGCAGTTTGTTAAGTAAATGGTCAATGAATCAAATAAAAATGTTTATTACTAGCTGCCTATGATGGTATGGTTCATTGGATTCATTGTTTGCTGTTAATTTCCTTTAACTATCTTATGCAAAGTTTGATGTTCATTATTCCGTAGTTTGATGTTCATTATTCCGAAAGAATCACATGGGATAGACACAAGCTCAATGTTTATGAATGTACATGAATCTTCCTAATGCTTTGCATCACATCAAAAATATATCATGCATATCAGTAATATAAATGCTCAGTGCTTTGAGGATATTGTACTTCCTGGTAAGGAAGAAAGTTTTGCAGTCATAGTAATGACTGCTGTTGAATCATTGCCTTTGACAGGTATCTAGCGATTATCGAAAAAAAATGAAAGATCCTGAATATTCCCGAATCTTGACGTTAGTTCTATTATGACTCAAACTCCAGTCTTTGTTCCAGAACTTTTGATGCTCTGTTATGGTAACTATAAAAGGCGGAGGCGGTTAGAAGTATGTGTCTCTGTTATCGAATAGTCAATTCGAGGGATGAGTAGTCCAATCTTTCTTTGCACTGTTGGCCTACAGCGAAGTCTTGGTATGTTTTGTGCTACTGAAAAAAATTTATAGAGAACTTATAATTGTTTACTACAAGTGTTGCTCTTATGTACGCTTCTGTTGTGTTTGCCATTGTGCGTTCTTTTTTTTATTTCATACTAGCCGCCTTTGGCGACAAGCCGGTTCGCCAATCTTAATGTTCGTTAAAATTTTAATAATTAAATATTTTATGCAATTTCTACTTTAATAGCTACTTCATCAAAATATTTTAAAACTTCAAATTTTGATTATCATATAATTCATTCATAATATTATAAAGGCCTTCAGTCATAACGGAATATGTATCTCTCTCCTTTTCTGTTAGCACCCGTAGAATTTATGCTTTAAATTAAAGTGGAAAGAATTTATCTTCAATTAATATAATAATATTTTTTAGTGAAACAAAGCATTTTTTTATAATCTGATTACTGAAAATAGAGTCACTCAGCGTTTAAACTTTATGGACACTAAAGAATATCTTTTTTAATTTATGTAATATCTCAAGAGTTGGTCAACAAAATTTTCTTAGATTCATTATGAGCAGATCGATTCATTAACAATGTTTAAATTTAAATGCATCAAACACTAAGAAAATAAAACGAATCGTTTAAAATAAACGGTTGAAAACAGGTTTTAAAAAAACTACTTAAAAAACGTTGTACTTAAAACTATAAGCATATGCATGTTGTCATGGCAACAATCAGAACAGAATGCGCATGCGTGAATTTTCTTCGCCGGTTACGTAACGCAAATCCGTGATTTTTTCTACGCCAGTTGGGGTAACGCTATGCGGATTAGAAATTTTTAATTCCCTTTATTCTGTTTTATTTTAATTCAAAAGTACTTCAGAATGAATCTGAAAGATTGATTCATTAACAATGTTTAATTTTAAATGCATCAAACATTAAGAAAATAAACAGAACCGATTGAAATAATCCGCCGAAAAATTTTAACCCTAGCCTCATTACTGTTGGGAGAAAAAAAACTGAAGCCTTTCTCGTTTGGCGCTGGGAATAATGGAAGATTTTTTTGGCGGAAAAGTTGGCGGTGGGGAAAATGGAAGATTTTTTTGGCGGGAAAGTTAGTTTTTAATTAATAATTAAAATTCTAATTAAAAATTCGAAAAAATAAACCCCAGGTGCACATTCCCAACCTCCAAGGTATACATGTACCAAATTTGGTAGCTGTATGTCAAACGGTCTGGCCTGTAGAGCGCCAACACACACACACACACACACACACACATTGAGCTTTATTATAAGTATATAGATATAGATAAAATAAAAAAAAAATCGTTTTCGTTTATTTAGTCGTTTTTAATTTTTCTTTGTACACCCAATATAACTTGTTTAACTCTTTTTCATAATTTTTGTTATATTTAATTCATTAAAGTGAGTGAAATATATATTAATGTTTTACATAATTAAACAAAAAAAATGCATTGCGTTGTTAATTACATCACCGTCTAGTTAATAAATAATATTTTTATGCTAAAGAAATATTTTTAAAAATATATTGAAAATAAATATATTGCCCAATATTAATTATTTAATACCCAAATATTTCAAATATTTTTACGTAAAATTCCTAATATTTTTGGTGACACATATTGTATCTTTACCATTATTTCTATGGAAAAATAATTTTATTGCACGTAAGATAGAGAATAAATATTGTGCTTGCTTCATTCTTCTAAAAATATGTTTGCTATTTCTTTAATTGATTAAAATGGCAGCAATATTGTGCCATTATATTTTGCATTTAATTAAACAGAATGTTACGAATTAAGTATTAATTGAAAATATTAATTTCTTTAATATCCAGTTATTTCAAGTAGTTTTCAATGAATTCTTTAATGCAGAAAAGTTAATAGCTTATTCAATATTGGGCTTCTTTTATATAAACAAGCCATTAAATGGGGGGAAAAAGCAGAATAAGCAATATCAATTAATTCATATCGTTCGCCAAAGAGAGTCATACAGAAGTAAAAAGAGAAATCCATTTATATCGTAAATACTTCCCAAAATAAATATATTTAATCCAATTTACAAATCACTTGTGGGATTGCATTGATTTACATTTGGGTTATGTTTCCTCAACGGTATAAATGTTACTTATGATTTATTTCAGAGAAAAAGAAAGAAAAGAACTGAATAAAACACTCGAATAATTACAAATGATATTATTATTCCATTTTTAATCTTTTTGAAAGTCAGAGGAGATGAATTACCTAATGTTTCAAATCTTCACAATATTTCCCTCTACGTGTAATTTAAATCCAGATAAAATGTTTTTTGCTATATCTGTCTAAATAAAAAAAAATCGTTTGCTATTTTCTTCTGCTTTTATTTTTGCTTAATTATGATTGAATACCTGTATATTAATTTCGAATAATTTATTATGAAAGGTGAAGGTACATATTTTTAACATGAGATTTCCATGACATTCCATGCATGATTTTTAGAAAATAAGCTGATTCTCAATAACTACTTATTTATTTCCGTTATGAAGTGAGATAATTTTTTTTTGCCGATTTAAAAAAATAATGAATTCGAAACATTTATCATTTGAGTTAATGCAACAGATAAATAAAAGGAATTATTATTTTCAAAAAATATCCAATTTGTAATTTTTTTAAAAAAAAATATTAATTATTTTTTATTGTTTGTTTATTTGTCTCCATAAAAAAAGATATGGAGTTTTGAAAATATATTATTGAAAAAGTCTTTTTAGATAAATTTCTTTCAATAGCATATCCTAAAATAAAGACAATTTAAGCACTTATTCGTTTTACTTTCTCGTGTACAAAATATAGAGAAAATATTGGAACCATCAAAAAATTCGAACTCCAGATTTCGACAAATCATTACGTTTCTGTCCTCCCTCAGCTCTAATAACATATTATTGGCTCTATTTCTGTCTGTGTCTGAACAATATAACTCAAAAACTTTTTTAGTTAGACTGTTGAAATTCAGCATATGAAGTTGCGACCAAAATTATAGAGTTTTCTCATATTTGGAAGAAATCTCTTCATAAGAAGTTTGCCTTTCCGCTTTTGGAGTACAATGGAACTCAATAACTACAAAAAGTAAACGTAGGTAATATTTTTTATACAGGTTTTGCATGAAAATATAAATACCAGTTTCTGAACGAAATCCGCCAAATGGTTGGACGTCTGTTGAATAATTTCGTTGCATATAAACTCAGTAACCTATCACCGCAATGACATAAATCAAGGAAATTCATATGTTTTCCTGTGATTATAATTGTAATTTTATGTCGAACGTTTCTGCCGATTGGCAGACAAAAATCCGTTCAAAATACATATTCTCGCAATAGATTCTGTAATAATGCTATATTCGGGCCAAAACTTTATATTATGCAACTATTGTTCACCAATGCCATGCAAAATATTTGTGGTCTTACTCAAGGACCAAAATTTTGGACGGAGGAATGGGGATAAGATCTTAACTGGGAGGTATACGAGAAAGTTTCGGGGATTGTATGGTCTCCTTGAAACTTTCCTTTAAACTTAAATGTTACGTGGAACATAAAACTAATTTGCGTGTCTAGTATTGCGCGAATTCTGTTAAAGGCTCTTCTTAAATGTCCATCCATGCATTAATTTTATATACTGGGATGTTTAGACATTGATTGCATTAACTTTGTCTTCAGAGATATAAACGTTTGAAATGGGCGAAATAAGATTTTTGACTTGTAAAAAATTGCTTGAAACCCTGATAAATTTCACTGCTATTGTTCAAGAAATATATAGTACTATAAAGAGCTCATATTCGCTACATATTGAAAGGGAATCGAGATAATTAAATAAAAATACCAACAATGTCATAATCCTGATAAATTTCACTGCTATTGTTCAAGAAAATATATAGTACCACAGAGAGCTCATATTCGCTACATATTGTAAGGGGATTGAGATAATTAAATTAAAATATCAACAATGTCATAATCCTGATAAATTTCACTGCTATTGTTGAAGAAAATATATAGTTCCATTAAGAGCTCATATTCGCTACATATTGTAAGGGGATTGAGATAATTAAATAAAAATATCAACAATGTCATAACCTTGATAAATTTCAATTCTATTGTTCAAGAAAATATATAATACCATAAAGAGCTCATATTCGCTACATATTGAAAGAGAATCGAGATAATTAAATAAAAATACCAACAATGTCCTAATCTGCATTAATTAGAAAGAAGTAATAACTGCAATTTTCCCTATAAGACAAAGTAAACCAAAATAATTCCTTAAAAAAATTTCATTTAAATCCAATTCCGCCACATGTTTTACTGTCTGCTGTCGCAGATGAAGGTTGATTTATATTTGTAAGGACCGTCAATAGGTACTTTCATTGGTTCTCATTAGTGATGCCACTGTGCCTACCGAAACTCTTACTTACATGCAAATTTTCTCGAGAGCTAAAAGCCAAAATAAAACCACTTGGCTGGTCCCACTAGTGCATAAGTGTACTCATCCATGGTACTCTCTAACTCTTGATCGTAGTTTGCAGAATCAGACAACTCTTACTCGCTTTCTAAGTGGGCACCTTAGAACTATGAAATATTCTGAGGGTTCTTATTGCTTTAAAGTCTACCCCAAATGTTTTACGGAAGAGGCTTCACCTGATCACATTCTCATTTGTCTGGGAATCTCCAGCTAGGATATTATTAACAATCCATTGTTAGTACTGAACTTCTTCAGGGTGAACAATTTCAGATACTTGAAAGCTACACTGTTCTTGGAAACATGCAACAACAATAACTAGATTTTAATTGCTGCTTTAACGTACTAGGTTAAACTTATATATCAGACGCATCATCATAATTGAAGGCAGGCTATTTAAAATGTATATATATACCAAGCATTGTCGTAGATATTTCTATTTTGTTTAAAGTTAGTTTAATAAAAGTTACTAACACGTTGCAAAATTAAACTTTTTACGTACTTTTATATCTAATATGTAAGAATGATTCTTTTTTGTTAGTAACTTATGCTGTGCCGTACCATTCAACCGATTTCAATGAAACTTGGTCAAATTATTGCTTGCACCTGCGCGAAGGTTATAGGCATAGTTTCGTTATCATACCTAATATATATATATATATATATATATATATATATATATATATATAACCAATCTAAAGTAAGAAAAAGTTTGAAAACGAAACTAAAATGAAAACGAAACAAAACAGTTTCGAAATCGCAACTAAAATTTATTACCTATTTAAACTAAAACCAAAAAGGAACTTCATAGTATTTAGAGAGCGCAATTGCAGCTACTTCTAAAACACAGATGAATTGATACAAAAGTATTAGAATCAAGTTAATAGGAAAAACAAAAATCAAATAAAAATTAAACCAAAAAAATTATTAAAAAATATTAAAAAAGAATCCGGCCTGAAGATTTTTTCAAGGGTCACCCTCAGGCAGGGATTAATCTTTTGGCTTAAATAAAAATAGAAATTTACTTGCATATTGGAT
Source organism: Argiope bruennichi (assembly GCF_947563725.1). Classification (NCBI taxonomy): domain Eukaryota; kingdom Metazoa; phylum Arthropoda; class Arachnida; order Araneae; family Araneidae; genus Argiope; species Argiope bruennichi. The sequence goes on from NC_079160.1 coordinate 96,352,353, forward strand.
CACTCAATAGATGGCGCTGGGTGCCTACCTCTGTTTACATAATTTACCGTTAACTTTCAAAAACAGGAAATCACAATCGATTGTTTAAAGTTTCCTTCACTATTGGATGGTATGTTCTGGCCTTTTCGTTTTTAATTTTAATTTTAATTTTAATGCTGTTTTTGTTTTTATTGTTATTGTTTTTATTGTATTTTTACTTTGTGGTTTTTTTCTAATTTGTTATTTTGTATTTCCTTTCTGTTAAAATGGTATATCTCTTGAGCATAATTTCAGGGGATTTTCGGGTCACGAGGAATCATTATTAGACTTATGTCTGTATGTCCTCACAGAAAAAATCATTTTATTTGAATCCCTGCCTGAGGGTGACCCTTGAAAAAGTCTTCAGGCCGGATTCTTTTTTAATATTTTTTAATAATTTTTTTGGTTTAATTTTTATTTGATTTTTGTTTTTCCTATTAACTTGATTCTAATACTTTTGTATATATATATATATATATATATATATATATATTGTTTTTTCGTATCTTATGTGTTGCCGTACCGTTCAACCGATAACGATGCAACTTTGCCAACTTGTTGCTGGCACTTGCGCAAAGGTTACATTTCAAAACTGGAATTATACAAGAGACAAGTAGTGAAAGGTAAACGGCACATGTCATTCCGAGTGAATCGGACATATATCAAACGAAATAAAATTATTATGATTGATGCCAATCAATATGAGGGAAATGACATCGAAAATATTTAGTGTAAGCGCCATTTTTTTTCCTATTAATGAATAGACATCTACACTGGATGTTGTCATTCAACATGCGCCTGCGCACTTATTATTCAGAGTTTATCTCACACGTACAAAACAGAATTATTATTATCAATGCCGATCAAGTTAAGTTATATATGATGGAAATTTTCCAGTAGAAGCAGTAATTTTTCTATTTATTGAATGAAACGACAAATGATATTTCGGTTATACAAGAGCATATCGTGTTGATTGCTTCAACAAAAAACGTTCCCAAACGTTCGTCACTTCATAGATCTACCAGCGCAGCACATAGAAATAAGTCAAACCGAGTTTTTCAAACAAAGGAGGAAAGACAAGCAGATTGTTTGCGAATAAATAATAAAGCAGATTGTTTGCGAATTACAAAGTCACGTGCTTCAGTATATCAAGATCAACATGCGGTAAGAATCGAAAAACAACGTTTATATGCTACCTGATCATGCGCATCAGAATCGACCAATATGCGGCTAGAAGCGAGGCAACTATTCTTAACGGAAAGTCGATAAGAAAAGATGTGCTCCTTCCACGCATTCCCATTATTCCCACTGAGATGCCTCTTGTTTTGAAACGACTGTAGTTCCCCATTCGACTTGCTTTCTCGAGGACCATCAACACAGAGCAAGGTCAATCAATTCAAGTGTGTGGATTGAACCTAGAAAATCAAAGTTTTTCACATGGTCAGTTGTATGTTGGATGCTCAGGAGTCGGAGAGCCAAGAAATTTATATGTTTTTGCTGAAGACTAAAAAACGGAAAATATTATCTATTCTAAAGCACTTGAATAATAAAGAAAAAAAAATAGGATACATATTATTTGTACTTCTTTTTTATATATTATTAAATTTCAATTAATGTATTCATTACCGATAAGAAAATACATATCATTCTTTCTATCTTTCCTAATTAAACAAGACGGCTATTTTAAATTTCAAACTTTATTTCCAAAATTATTTCTTCTGCGGCAACAACGCGCCGGATACCAGCCAGTTTTCATGAAATAAGATAGTTAAAATGAAGTCATTAGGCTGAAAGATTTATTTATTATTTGAAAGTGAAAACACCATATATTTTACATTCACGGGAGCAATACTTTTTCACATTGCAAATTTGACCTTCACTCTTCGCTGAAGTACTATCGGATTAAGTTTTTATGCTATTTTGAAGACTAAAACAAATGTTTGAATTTCTAGAAAATTCTGGTTTGCGAAAATAACTCTCAAAGAATCAATTAACAAGAGGTTTAGCGAAGTTTCTTTATTTTTCATGAAGTTTCGGGAAAGGCTAACATTTAATCACATAATATTAATTAAAATAAAAGACATATGACAAAAAAGTCATAATCCAGTTGTTCAATTTATATCGTAAGTTCTTTGCGTAAATTTGTCAAAAAATCAATGATAATATTTGATACTTTTTTGGATATTATAGGCCATTCTTAAAGCGATATTTTTGTTTTTCTGAAAACGAATTGATTGATTGACGAATTGAGAACTATCCATCTTCAAGATCTGGAAAATGCCTCGAGAAATTATTGTTAAAAAATTTGAGTAGAACATATGCTTCAAAAACAAAGCAAATCTAAAAATGAAAACAAATGGATCTTCTCAAAGAATAGAAATGAGGGGGAAAAATTCAGTTTAATAAAGAAAACTGTTTAGAAAGTAAAATTTAAAAAAAAAAAAAACATATGGTATCTTCTCCAAAAATAATTTTTCGAAGTAATCACCCACACTCTCGATTTTTTTCTCTCGTTGAAAAATTAACAAAAAAACACAGACGTGTTTCATTTAAATTTGTAGAAGTGTTTATCTAACTACTGACATATGGCTCAAAATAAGTAAAATAAAAAAAAGTTTTTCATTTACTTATCTTGGGAAGATAAAAATAAATATGTTAATCAGAACTATACGGCACTAATTTATGATTATAGCATTCATTTGATGATTCCATTTTTAGTTAATGTCAGTTTGAATTTAGAGGAATTAAATATTTTTTTTAACATATCATAGCTTTTTTAACTATTGAAAATATATATTTCAATATTCTTAGCTGGAAGATTCGAATCACATTTTTGGAATTTAAATCTTTAATTTTCGTATATTCAAGGCGAAGAAAGTATGTATTGAATTAAACCTCCAATTAGAATTTTTTGAAAGAAAAATTCTAGTGTCTGAAAGCTTTGGATATTTTCTAGAGAATTTAAAAAGACGCAAAAACATGGCCCACTGTTTTCTATAATTTTAAAACTTATAGGCAAAGCAAGAACACATTTGAATGTTTCGCATATTATTAATGACATCAATAAAAATTCACTTTTATCTTGGCTATTTAGTTCTCATCTGTTCTATATTAATTTAGGGGATTAAGTATTCATTTAGTGTTTTAGGAAATATTTTTTGAGGACTAAATTAATTGTTTAGAATCCTTAATTGGTTGCTTGTTTATGGCGCACAAAAGTAATATTTTAATCTTAAGTTATTTAGATGTCCTTTATTTCTTCAGTTCCCAATTTCTACTTTGAATTTTTTTTTCTTAAGAAAAATTATTGGAATTGGAAATGATATAGAAGTGCTCAATTAAATTTTCACTAATCTTGAATGTAAAAAATTCATTTCATTTTTTTGAGTAACTTATTAAAAAAAAAATATTAACATTGCTGAATATTTTAATAGAACATATAGAACAATGCTGAATATTTTAATAGAACAATGATGAATATTTTAATAGAACAGTGATGAATATTTTAATAGAACAATGATGAATATTTTAATATAACATATAGAACAAAGCTGAATATTTTAATAGAACAAAATATTAAAACGCATAAGTTAAATACATCTTCTCTCTTGTTTTGAAAAAAAATTCCTTAAGTTAAGCAAAGAAATTAGTCTTTTTTTAATTAGGATCTAAGTACACACTACAAGCTTTTTTTTAAATTTTACCTTTAAAAATCCAGTTTTTTCACAGTAGGTCATTAATATATGTTTAAACTCATTTCAGTGAGAAAAAACATATTACACTAATTATCAATTAATAAAATAATATTTAAAGAGCTAATTAGCATATTTTTTTGAAACAGGATATCTTAAATTCTAATTTGTACAGACACTGAATTCTAGTTGGAAATTATGCCTAATATTAATCTTTATGTTGTCTGCCTCAATCAAATTATAAAAATGGAGAGATTTTTTTACAATTTTTTCATCAAAGATGAATAGAAAAAGCGAGATTTTTTCTGTGATTTTACCTTTTAAATAGCTATTAAAAATTTATTTATAAAAATATAACTTTGAATGAGGTAAAAAACATCCACTGTTTTAAACAGATTATTTTGATATATAAATAATTGCATTTGGTTCATTTCTTGTTGAGTTATGATTGTTTGAATGAAGCAACATAGTGGAAAAATATCATTCTTCATAAAATGAGTTTAAAAAACACTGAAACTAGAGTTTTTAGTGAAAGTGCCTAAAAAAAAAATATTTATAACTCGAGAAATATTCCGAATATTGAAAAAATCTTGGTATCGTTTGAAAGCTAAAGAATCAGAGAATATTTTCAAGCAATAAAAAAAATATTTAATATTTTCAAAGATTTTTGAAATCTCAAGTGTATAAGTACAAATTAATCAACAGTTGTTGTTGTATTTTTTTCGATTTTTGTACTACAAAAAAATAAACTGGATTAAGTTTGAATTGCAAAACCACAAAGACTGAATCAATTGAGCCAACACCTTCTAAAGTACAAAGCCTCCAGATGAAAGGAATGAGTCATCCAAAGAAGTCTGTCGATCTCAACAGCCTAACGGGGTGTAATTTCATATTTTCACTATAGTAAACACATCGTTTGACATAAAATATTTGTTCAATCAAATATAAAGCATTTTTATCTTTATAGTATTTCTTAAAATTCAAATCAGATTTTTAAAATTTTATTCTATAAATTATCTTATGAAATATCAATAAAATGCATCATTTGAAAGTAGTTATAAGACTCCAGTTTAAGAGTATCCTGGGGAATTAATATATCATTTATCCTTTTTTTTTTTTTTTTTTTTTTTTTTTTTTGAAAAAACGAGCACGCATAAGATACTTTAACAGTTTTATTCAAAAACATTTTTTCATGAGATATGCAATTTTAACAAGAATAAAATCTAAAATTATAGGATATTCTGGAAAGCAATTTCTATATAACTTTTCTCACAAATCTGAAAAGAAATTGTCATGAATAAAAAAGTTTAAATCATTTTATTTAAAAACATTTTTACATGAAGTATACAAGCTCTCACAAGAAGAAAAATTCAAATCAAAAGATATTCCAGAGCACAATATCTTTAAAATTTCTCTGATAAAATTTAAACTGTCATGAATAAAACAGTTCAAACAGTTATATTTAAAAACATTTTTAAATAAAGTATGCAAGCTCCGATAAGATGCAAAGTTAATTAAAGGATATTCTGGAATGCAATTATTACATTTTCTCATAAATTTTATAGAAAATATCCTGAATAAACATTTAAGTCAATTTATTTAAAAAGATTCTTGCATGATAAAAGCAAGTCCAGGCTTTCCTAATTTTTGAATGAAATTCAACTGTGTCAATAAAATTATTTTATGCAAAGTAATTTAGAAATATATATATACAGAAAAGACATAGAAAACACATGTTATATTACAAGATGCCCACAACTTCACTAATTAATTTTATTATATATACTTTACAACAGACTACCCAAAACAAATTATCAGAATACAGCCACTTTCTTCATGAAAATATTCCATATTCCTCTTCCTTTCTAAAATGCAGTTCACAGACGTGGGGAACTATAAAAGATAAAGTAGAATTAACTAACGATGAAATTATATATACAACGGGTGTTCAAATGAAAACGTACGAAACGACACTGCGAGTATAAATGGAGACTTTATTCAAAGTATACACCATATTCCTGAGCACAGCGATCCTATTGATTAACGAGCCGAAGGATTCCTTGCTCTCAGAATTCCTGCGACCGTGACAGATACAGTACACAGCGTCCTTGAGTTCGCAGTCCGAGTTGACGCTCTTCCCTTTCAGATGTTTTTTTCAGGGGACCAAACACATGAAAATCGCAGGACGACATGTCCGGGCTGTAGGGCGGATGATCGAGCTGCTCTCTCTTTTACTTGGCCAGTTCCGTGAGTGTGACCTGGAGACGGGTGGATGCGCGTTATCATGGAGTAGAACCACACCTTCCGTGAGTAGCACCGGTCTTTTGTTCTTGATGGACCTGCGTAGTTTCCGGAGTGTCTCACAGTACACATTGGAGTTATTGGTCCGAGCTAGTCAGCTACTATTCGTCAGACTTCTTCCTATGATTCATCCGCTCACTTTTCAGTCAGAGCTGAGGCTTTATACTTTAGGAGGTGTTGGTTGAGCGTATCAGTTTTGTATTTTTACTTTCTTTTCTTGATTCTTTCAAACTTATCGACAATATCATCAAGCAAACCAAACTGATGACGAGTGATTTCTGCTCAAGAAACAGAGATGTAATATGGTATAATAGTTGAAGTATTATAAAATAAAATTGCTGATTTTTTTATAAAAAAATCAGCGAATATCAGTTTATTTCTGAATGTGAGTAATATCTACTAATCTCCTTACTTGGTATCATATCCGATATAAATAAAATGAAAAACTCGTACACACGAAACAACAGATGTGTTATGTTATGTGGTGTTTGATGTCAGATCAAGGATAAAGAATACTGGGGAGCAAATGAAAGAAAAAAGAATTTGAATTCAATATCACAGAAAAGTAGAAGTTTTCGGTGAAAAGGAAAAGTGCAAAAAGAAGTCTTTCATCTGCTTTTCATCCAAAGTTGTTTAGGGCGCTGCCAAATTCAGAATTGGCAGAGGTCATGTATGGGGTCAGTAATAACATCGCGAGCTCAAAATCGATTCTTGGTAGATGGGAAAAAGAAATGCTAGAAGAAAAACCGAATATTTTTATGCTTGATATTTTGTTTTGTAGGAAATTGGTTTGTCATTGTATATATGATTTCTTTAAAATTTTGTGGAGCAGCCTATGAGTGGAAAGAGACATCATAAATATTCTTATTTTTTTAAGAGTTGTTGGAAAATATGTGTGCTTACGAAGGATTTAAGCACACAAGCACAGATAGTGTTCTTACAATCTTCACTCAAGAAAATCATAGTGACTTAAGAAAATTAAACAGTTGTGTCAAGAAAAATACATTATAATCTGTTTATAATTTCAATCAAGGATAATAAATTTAATCAATTATATTATACATTATAATATCATTTCGGGAGCTCTTAGATTCTCATTGAATATATAACATATATATATATATCCACATTTCATACTGTCATTTATTTCATTTTAACATATTCCTTCGCATATTTAATGAGACTGTAATCATATTTTTTTATCAATATTAAATAGTTTTATTATTTTTGTCTTTTCAAACCTCCTAATTTATTATTAAATATATGTTGATTATCAAAAGGCCTTCAATATACCATATCTATATATATAGAGAAGGAATTGCGGGATTTGTTCAGTAAAAAAATAATAATTTTTGTATAGCAAAATTACTTTGTGAAGGAATATTAAATAAAAAATTATTATGTTCAATTTAACATTCAGTGAAATATAAAATTGAAAATTTGAGATTTATATTAAATGCTTAAGTATTATGAAACCCGAATGAAAAATAATAATGTTATATAATTAATAATCCCTATATAATCAAAATTTGTTTTCGTTTTATCAAAATTATCATTTCCTTGGTTTGAATAATCAGTTAATTATAAAGAGTTTTACCATTTCAACTTACTACCTGTGCTGTTTTGTGTACACTTTACCTCTCTCTTGTAACTAGTGTTTCCTGTTTTCCTTTATTCAGGAGATTTAATTTTTCCTTATACACATATAGGATGGATTTTTCTTAACAATATGTTGTGGTGGATTAGAGTTTTGAATATGCTATAAATTTTCTTTCTTTTTATTTCATTACGTTGAACACGTGACTTGGCAAGATGATACTATTTGTACGTGTAAAGAAAATTATTTAATTTTTCATTTTTTCCCACTAAAAATGAAATACTTACTTCTTGAGTTGGACTCTACTTTACACAAAAGCATTTATATCAAATAAAACAGCCCTATTCATAATTTCTTAGATATTTTTATTGTAATCGTAAGTATAAGTAGTATTTTTCATATAGTGAAAACATTTATTTATCTCAATATATATTTATATTTGTAAGTTTGATTCTATTCGGAATTACAGCATTTATGCTTTAACAGAAAGTGTGTTTAAACACAAATTTACAGTGAAAAAGTGAAAATAGGTTTTTTTCAATCTTCGTTGCTCTTGAGTGAAAGTTTGAGGAATGGGAATTCAGTTTGAGGCATCTTTCATTTTTACGACCTGCGTCTTTTAAGAAAGTACGTTTAGATACCTAGGAGACCCATTACAAGTGAGGAACTAACGCCATTTCAGCTTTCAAGTGATTTTAGATTCACGGATGAAAGCGAATGATTGATTTTTTTTTCTTGGCAATCTCATTGCATTGAAGAAGATTGCTTTTATAGGGCGTAGATTCTTCAAACATCTATGCAATGGACATCAATGCCACTAAGTTTTAAAGAATTAATGTACTTTGCATAAGATATGTAAAATCTTGATGTAAATTTGATCTTTAAGTGATTAAGTGTCATATTTATTAAAAAAAAAGAATTTAGCTTTGTTACAATAATTTCTCTCTTCTAATTAACTGGAGTGATATCTAGAAAAGTGTCTCATAATTTTATTCCTGAGCTGGCGCACCCTCTCCATGTTTCTATGCCACATTGCTAGGAATTCTTAGTGATCTATTAGTGACTTCAGATTTAGTATGTAACAGCCCTATATTCACGATGGGTATTTAGTAGAATAGACTCTCAGCCTATCGGTTCCTACCGAAAATCAGTACTGAAAGTAAACCATTGCAACTCCCATTTAAAAAAGAGAAACTTTTTTGAGTTACATTGTTTTTTTGCACTCCAGAGAATAGCTGGAAATATGACGTTTCCAGCTATTTTGTGAAAATAATATGATAACATAGTCTATAATGATACTTAGAATAAGTTTCTTGTATGTAATGAAATTCATTAATGACATAGGATATTGTTGCGGATATTAATTAATCTATTGGTCAGTATGTGTATACGTTGAAAAATCCAACATGCTTATGCTAAATGAAAATGAGAAACGTAGGTAACAAAATATACAGCAAAACACTAGAATAGAGCATTCGATAAAAAACATAGCATAAGAAGTAAATCTTTAATAAACAACTGTAACAGTACGAAGCAGTGCTCATGGAGAACTCGCAGGAGGGAGACTACTTTAGATGAATTCAACTGCAGAGTAAAAAACTGATTAAATTTTGATTAGCTCCGTATCTCGTGTTTTTATGATCCTTGACTAGATCTCGAATGTTCTAGAAGGATATTGTACATTTGCTTTTACTAACTGATATATCAGCAAAATTACAGCAGTTTCTGGAGCTTTTCGTGTCTCCAAAATCATCACTTTCATTCAAGGACGAGTATCAATGAGAGTCTTCTATCCAAAAGATTTATTTGTCAACTATTTTCCTTCCCAGAAGACCTACTTCTTTGGTAAGCAATATTACAAATGCGTAACAATATTAAGCAAATCAGTCCAATTAACCTAATGATATGGTCACATGAAAAACATCACCAACACCATGAAATTACACATCACTTTCTACTGCTCCGTTTTCATTTCTAATGCATTTCAAAGCTGTTTTACTTTGAAGTGAATAAATCCCTTTAAACCTAATTAAGTGCATTAATTAGCTTCTGAAAATAATACCATTAGAAACTAGTTAAACAGATTTTTAAAGAAACCCTAAAGATATTATATTTAAATTGAATAACAATTTCAGAAATGTGTTATTGTCTAAAATAAGTGCACAGATTTTAAAAGCAAAGGAATCAGTTATTTCTTGCATAAATGTTTGAAAATCAGGTATATATTTTTTAATTATTTACAATTTTTGTTCTAAAACGGTAAATATTTTAAAATTAAATGCATTTTTTTCAACACTTCTTTTGTTATAGAATGTCAACCATATTCCTTTTATCAATTTCTGTTAAAAGTTAGAAGTAATGAATCAACCAAGGCTTCTGTTTACATTTTTGAAGATGAAATCAAATTTATTTTTCCTTTTGCTCAATTTCGATATTTTTTTTAAAAATAGATTTTTAACGAAGAATTAATTTTCTAGAAAGGATAATATAATTCAATCAATCGGTTAAAGGTTATTTATTAAATTTAGAAATCTCTCTGGAGAATGGTAGGTTAAATTACAATACAATAAAATTTTTGATGATTTTTTCTTGTATAACATAATGCATAGGTCCTTGAATCATATTGCTAATCATTTGAGGAAGAATGAAGAAGAAAACATAAATATGGCATTATCTCATCTCAATTAAAATATTGTTGCAGACACGTTCCTATATCATGTGTTTCTCTAATTTAATCTGATATGAGCTAAAAAACATTTTCATGTCGTATTCATGTTTAATCAATTGAACATTTTATACAAAAGATTTAAAATGATTTGAATCCCACTATTTAAATAATCAGTTTTTTTTTTCTGATTTTCAACATTATTTCTTTATCAAGTTAACAAATTACAAAAGAAAAAGGGAATTATCAAGTTTAAAAAAAACACTCAAAACTACTTGTCTAATGGAGATTAAGCTGATGTTATCTATTAAAATATGATTATATTTATTTATTTACAATTTCATCAAAAAATATGTGATTGAACTTTTCTTTTCTTTAAAGATACAAAACTATAGACTTTGTTTATACTGATTTATAATTTCATGCTCTTTTTCATCCAAATGTAAAAAAAAAAGAAACAAACAAATTTGAATCATTAAATTATTATTTTTTGGAACAATGCAGGAAAAAAACCTGAAAATAAATTGGCAATCCTGTCAAGAAATCCTTGTAAAAGCAAACTGGAGATAAATAATTATTAAATAAATAATAATATAAATTAATTATATTTATCATTAAATAATAATAATAAACGATACTTTATCAAAATAAAGTGGAGACATTAAATAGAATAGCAGTAATATAAATGTAGAGATAGATTCATTCAAATTTTTTCCAAGAAATATGATTTAATATTACATCGTTAAAAAAGTTATTTAATTATCCATTGCTGTATTTGATCAGTAAGCTGAAGTGCTCATAGCTTTTGGCATGGTATTTTTTATAAGACTGTAACACCTAAAGATTTATTAAGATTGCCTTAAGTATGACTTATTGATTAAAATATATTACCAAGCCGTAAGCCTGGAAGCTATTTTCGAACCTGGAAATAATATATTGTATAGAATAAAAAATAGTAGGCAAAACTAAAACACAAAAAATGTGCTATTATATCTACAAAGATAGACATCCATATAAACATGATAAAATATTTACTTTAATTTATCGGCATGGTTCATTTTTAATTAAAAGGATTCAAAATATCAACATAAAAAGACAGCAATTTCTACTTATTTATGCAGGTAACGGTTTTCTTCCAGGGCAAAATCGTTTGATAATTGCATAAAGTAATATTTTTTTTGTTTGTAATTTGTAAATAATTGGATTAATGCTTTCATAATAGATTTAACTAATTTGTTTAACCTTTTAAATAAATAAGAGCAGTTATAAGAATTCTCATTTCACAATAAAATTTAACTTTCCCCTTTAAAGTATTCACTCAAAAGATGAACAAGAGCTGTTATAAGAACTTTTATTGTACAATGGAATTTAATTTTTCTTATAAAGTATTCTCTCAAAAGATGGATAACAGCAATTATAAGAATTTTTATTTTACAATGGAATTTAATTTTTCTTTTAAAATATTCACTCAAAAGATGAATAAGAGCAGTTATAAAAAATTTTATTGTGCAAGGGAATTTAATTTTTCTTTTAAAGTATTCTTTCAAAAGTTGGATAACAGCAATTATAAGAATTTTTATTTTACAATGGAATTTAATTTTTCTTTTAAAATATTTACTCAAAAGATGAATAAGAGCAGTTATAAAAATTTTTATTGTGGAAGGGAATTTAATTTTTCTTTTAAAGTATTCTTTCAAAAGTTGGATAACAGCAATTATAAGAATTTTTATTTTACAATGGAATTTAATTTTCCTTTTAAAATATTCACTCAAAAGATGGATAATAGCAGTTATAAGAATTTTTATTGTGCAATGGAATTTAATTTTTCTTTTAAAATACGTACTCGACGGATTTTGCTTGGAAGTAGTTTAATCTATTTTAAGTAAACATCATGAAGAATACTTATTCGATTTTATGTTTATATCATTAATTATATGAGATTTTCATTGTTTTAATTAAAATAGTTACTCGTAAATAGTTATGATTTCTAAATCAGTGAGAGAATATTACTGAAATACTACAAAGCTGAAAGACAGAGCTAATTTTAATCGAGTTGATAGATGGAGTAGTTGAGCGAAAACTCAATTTGTAATGTTTATCTCTAATGAGTTTTCTCTGAGTGATTAGTGCTATATTGAAAGTTCAGCAGTAAATTTTATTTTGTTTACTGCAAGTACCATCTTTATGTACAATTCAGCTGTATTTTGTAACAAGCACGGTTTTTTTCCGAATAAAGTATCGCTATCTGTTATTGAAATTATTAGATTTTCACTGTACATCTACAATATTTTTAATAATATTAATCAAAATTTGCAAATAGTTTTAATCTGCAATATTCGAATTGAAACAATGAAATTCGAAACACAACCCCAATAACGTAATTGTATTCAGAACTGCATCGGTACAGAAACGTACGAATAAAAAATCTACTAAAAGAATGGTCGATTCCAATTGATTGAAAAACGAGCTCACCATTAAACAATCAAAATAATAGATATAAAAACGAACACTTATGTATTTGAATTTAAAAAATATAAAATACCTGTTATCTATGATAAATGTCGCTTTAAATTCTTTGTTTGAAGTTCCTGATCATTGGTAAGAAACGAAGGAATAAAAAACTGTGAAACGATTTCTAAACCCTAAGAGAGCTTTTAAAATGTTCACTTAAGTGATTTAAACTCTTACTGCAGAATGGATAGTGCTTAACCATGTCTCGCCCACTGATGTTGTTTCTTGAACCTATTCTAAAATGAAACGATCAAAGAATAATAGAGGTAACCTTTTAGAGGCAGAGATGAGAACCGATTGCCCTTAGTGATGTTTCCTAAGATTAAGTACGTACCCAGCATTGGAAAGTAGAAAATATCATTAATCACTTTTCGTGCCAAGAACAGATAAATCTGTGCAGCAATAATCAATCTTAGTTTTATGATATTATTTTAAACATATGTTCAAAAATAAAATAATTAGGATAGACAGCAGAATAATTAAAGGCATATTTAAAAAAATATTGCTGTTTAATTTATTATAAAAGTATTTTTTAAAGCTTATTTAATCAAATTTATTAAACTCATAGCTTTAATAAAATTATTGATCTTTTAATGACGATATTTGTTTAATATCTTTATTTTTAATGAATAAGTTTGTCCTGCAAATATGACAACTTCATTGAGATTTAAAATATACATTTCTTTAATTAATGTGTAATAATTAGCTTATTATTAAATAGAAATATAAAATTAAATTTGATTAAGTAACATTGAATCATGTTGCCTAATAAGAGAGACCAATTATGACAATGAAAAATATGATTTAAAATGCTAAATTATTTTTTCTGTAATTTATATTCGATAAAAATGTCGTTAAAATTAGAACTTTGGCAAAAATATCTCATAATAAGATTGTAATATGCGTCAATCTTAAAAGATGTATAAGCGTTGAAAGCTGGAGTATGAAAGGAGGATTGATGATTCTTATAATGAAGTTAATATGAAAGAAATAGAGGCAGAAAAATGGACAAAATAGAAACTTAGTTACTAATTGAACTTACCATTGAATCAATCCAATATAATTAAATTATTATTTTTATGAGTAAAGATGTAACTTTTGTTATTGATATATGCCAAAAGTTTATTTCAGATTAGTGATATTTGACCAGCTATTCATTGAGATTAATGGTTGCTGAAAGTACCTTTTAAAAATTTTGTGTACCTTTTTTTAATGGTTTCTTCAGCAAATCGCTTTTAACTTTCAAATTCTGACAGATATATAACTCAAATTATTTTAAAAGCCGTACATGACTTGTCTTATTATGCTTACATTTCCCTAATTCTGTGCCTACATTATATTGTTTCACAAGTTAAAGCGGCATTCTTTCAAAATAATTGCGCTTTGTTCACATTTTGCTTTCTTAATATTATGTATAACGTTATATCAAAAAGGGTACTGCAAATAAGCATTAGACTGAAATCTACTCAACATGGGAAACATAATTCGTGTTTTCATTTCTTGATCATTTGCAATGAAAAATTGACAGGATGAAATTTTGGAAGCAGCAATGAAAGTTATTTTAGTTTCATTATAGCAAGGAAATTTATTGCTATGGAAAAATAATCTTAAAATATTCCTTTAAGAAATTTAATTAAAAAATACAAAATAATTTAAGGGAAAGAAGTTGGCATGTTTTAAATGATAACTTTTTAAAAATTTTAAGATGATACAAAAAATAATTTCGTGCTTCTTATTAAAAGTTATTTAACCATAATGCTAAAGTTTGGTTTAATTTTTAATTAATTAAAAGCTAAAACAAATCACTCTTAAGTGTACATTTTTAATTTTCAAATTTGCCAAGTTTGGTAACTCAGAATGAAATTATCTGTTCTGCAGAGCATCAACATACACACAACCATTTTAGTATAAGTAGAAATAAAAATGGAAATGTGTAGAAAGAAATTTTAAAATTTCTTTCATTTGTTCCTAATAAATTTAAACCGCTATTGGGTTCGATTCTACACTATGATTATGTGATAAGTTTCATTGAGTAAATGTTATAACTTTGTTTCAATCGCTGTAATTTTGTTATACAATTTTGGTATGAAAGGAATACAATTTAACTGTTTATAATGCGATTAATATTCCATATGTTTCATAATCGTACTTTAATTTTATTATAAAAATACAATTTAGGCACATTCGTTAATGCTAAGTTAAGATGATACGTCATCGTACAGTTGTATCAATGCTATTTCTCAAGAATTTCTGTATTATCCGTTAGTTTATGAATTTCATTATTTGGAAACAAATAATGAAACCTATCCATAATGAATTATATACTTAAAAGAAAAATCACTTGAAATCTATTTTAATATATCTCTTAAGGGTTTCACCAATGTGATCATCCAAAAATCAAGCAGAGTAAAGTAGTGTTCACATGAGGCCAACAACTGCTCGAAAGAGGTCACACAAGTCAGGAGCATGACATGACCACAATGGGACAATGGCAAATGATTGTCTCTTCGGGGCAGCTATCTGCCATAGTTTCATTTCGGTCACGTGATCTTCCTGAAGTAGGCGTGATATTCTATTGAGCGCAGTAGTTGGCCTCGTGTG
Source organism: Argiope bruennichi (assembly GCF_947563725.1). Taxonomy (NCBI): domain Eukaryota; kingdom Metazoa; phylum Arthropoda; class Arachnida; order Araneae; family Araneidae; genus Argiope; species Argiope bruennichi. The sequence continues at coordinate 96,367,738 of NC_079160.1, forward strand.
AACACTGCTCAATGCAGCTAGAACACTTCCAGTAACTTGTTGTTTTAATGTAGGTGCATTGTTTGAGTCTACTTGGCGTTTTTGCTTTACAAAGAGGCAATCTAAAATATGTTTCAACTGAAAAAATCATGCCAAAATGCTTTGTTGAATTTTTTGCTTTGAAAATAAGAGAAATGTTTTGAATAAAATACCACTAATATTCCAAGTAAAGATCCAGTAAACATATTCATTTATACCAAATATCGCTAATTTTTTGAACAAAAAAGCTTTTGATGTCGCTGAAGAAAATTCTGATGCATGGATTAATTTAGGCAAAAAGAATTCCATACTATTTTATGAATGAATTCAAAATAGTAACCAACTGTTAGTAATTTGATATTCAGGAATCAATATATATTTATGAGAATTCTTAAACCATAGCATTGGATTATGCTGGAAATATTCGCATATAATTCGGATAATCAAATTTTCAAACATTGTTAAGCTTTGATATAAACATTATAAATGATTTTAGATGAAATGGAGTAACAATGCCATTTCTGTTATTCATCCCAAATATCGTTTAGAAACAATCAAACAAGTCACATATCAAATTTACTCACTTAATGCGGAACGTGTTAACGCCATAAATGAGAACATCAAACAAATCAAAGCTTCCTTATCTATTAATACAACTTTTAGAAGTTATGCCTCTAAAGAATCAGCGCTTTTCTAAAGATCCGTAACTCAATTAAAGAAAAAAAATCTATCTCCAAATGAAATTTAAACTCTTCCGAATAATTCAACAGCATTTTTGTGCCAAGGGATTCCAAAACAAAATTATTTTATTCCTTTCGCTCTTGTTTCCTTCTCTGAACTAAAAAGACTGGCTATAAAAATCTCGCGCCTTACAAAACAAATACTGGGAAAAACAAACCATCAAAATACAGAGGTGTAAGAAGATATATCCCTGGAGAAAATCAGGAGTTTGCGAATCTGAAGAAAAAAAACCTTATTTCCTGTAGGAAGCGCTAAGTGTGATCTTACGCTCAAACACATTTTTTTTTTATAATTCCATTCCTTTTCTCCCCTTTCGCGATACTTTTTTACTTTCTGGTATATGCAGTACAAAGAAAGTATAGTAATCATAAAATAAAAATCGATGTTTTGATGAACTCCATGTTTTAAACCACCCTGAGTTCGAAAAACACATTTTTGGGATATGTTCATCTATATGTCTCTCTGTCCGTGTGTGACAAAGATGAAGCAGAAACCCTTTGTAATTTCGTATACAATTTTTACAATAAATTTGCAGATTTCTATGACATTTTAAATAAAATCTCTGCTCAGAGAAGGTGCGTCTGTCCAGCTGCTTGAATATAATTTAACACGATAACTACATAGATATGATTCCGGTTGATTATGCCTCGGTCTGCAATTTCAGACACATTTAAGCGCAATAATTTAGAAACGCAATGGTTTAAATATATCACATTTATTTTGATTTGAATTTTGTGAGTGCAACTGCAGTTTTGTGTCAAATTTTTATTTAATTTCGATTTCCCCATACTATAAATGCCAGTATTAATCGTCAAATAGACTCGCCAAGAATGTTACGATATAATCTGTAAAAATGCTAAATTCATGCCAAATGTTAATTTTTGTAACTATTGTACGCCTATACCATGTAAGGCGTTCTCTGACATGACAAATTTATTAAAAAGTACAAGAAATTTTGAGAAGATCACTAACGCTGATTTATATTAATCTCTTAAGGCCGTAGATTGCCATTTCGGTATTTGAAGGTCTTAGAAAATCTTATCTTTGAAAGACAAATTCTGGCACTCCAGTATTCTGAAATACCTGAGAATGAAAGCTCTTAGATATAGGAGGGTTAAAGCTGAAATCGTATGCATATTTTACACGAAAATAAGGAATTAAAGTTGGCAATGAGAATGTGCTATAAGATTCAGACGATACGGAGGGTTTCTTCATTATATCATGCCTTAAAGTAGACAAGAGTAAAATTAGTTGAAAAGTGAGGGATAAATTTCAGTCACAATTATTAGTTAAACTAACAATCTACAGGGAACCATGAATATTAAATTACACAAGCCTGCAAAATTGAATTTCTTGAAAAATACAGCAGAAGTTTTCATTGATTCTTATGTTATCTGTTACGCTGATTTTGGAAACGAATTCCATTTTTTACATCATGTCTGGATTTATTAATGATATGATATATATTTAATTTGATATCGATACTTTTGTTAAAATCCTGTTTGAAAAGGATTTCTCTCGGACAATATTGAGTGAACCATTTTGTAAAAGTGGTCTTTGCCTATTTAAAGTATATAAAATCGATTCTTGTTGATGCAAATTGACTTTTGAGCAATCAGTTAATTTTTTATAGTTTAAACTGATGAAAATCACTATTGCGAATTGCCTCTGTTGAAGAGAAAAACAATAAGTTTACTTGTTTAAATTTTTTACATCAAATAATGGTTCAGTTTCTAGAGGAAAATCACCAACATACTATCTTCATTTGTTTTCATTATGGCAACTTACATAAAAAAACGATTGATCAAGAGGAGCAAATATTATTATGTATGTGTACATGAAAACCTGAATTTTTTTTTTTTTTACCTTAGCAAAAAAAAAAAAAAAAAAAAAAAATCTGTGTAAGTAGTAATTTTTGTCATTTGAACCTTTGAACTTCTTATTGACTTTCTTCTTTTATGTTCAATCGCTGGCCTATCTCGCCTTAACATCCAACAATAGTTTTCAAGCAGGCTCTTGTCCCAGTTTACTTGATATTGGAATTCCATATATTTGATCTTTTGGTAGAACCTTTCGGCCTGTTTTTCGCTTACTGTTTCTAAATTGCCTGGAAAAATGTCAACTTGTGAGTAAAGGAAATGTATTTTGAGACTCATGGAGTCACCCAAAGCTTCTTTTTTCTTTATTGCCATGCGAATTTCAAATTCTGTGTGCTTCATGGGCTTGCGGATATATAGACAAACAAAGATTCCCTATTTCAACATGGCTTGGGATAAACATGAAAAATTTTTACACAGGTGTTTGAAGCAATTGCCATCTTTTGGAATAATCTGACATCTACTTCATTACACCTCATTTTATATGCAGATGAAGTTAAAATATTTTTTTGTTCAACTAAACTGTTCTGAACAACATTCTTGGTGCCTGGTTGCAAATTCTACCTGTTTCAGCCATTCTTTTTTTTATCCAATTTTAAGTCTAATCGCGGCTGTCCCACTCACAAATGAAACTTTTGAACTTTGAATATCTCCCTTGTTGACCAAGAAGCATGGAAATAACTTTCAAATTACCGCAAATAGTCCAACCGTTTTCTGCATATTTTATTTTGTTGGGGACGAAAACCAAGTTTTCATTGCGTTCTCTTAAATACACCTGGTCCAGATGAATGCTGACTTCCATGATAAAGAAGGACAGTTTTAAGACTCCTTTTCGATGAATCTATAAAAAGGTTCATCTATATCATGGATGATATTAAATTTGCTCATGAATCCGGGAATATCAGAGCAAAAGACAGGCTCACCTCTTCCTCAAAGTACTTAACAACTTTCTTTCCTCGATTCCTGTACCAATAAAAACAAGTTCTTTTAGCCGGGGAGGTGTCGCAGAGAAATATTCTGTAGGTTTCAGCACACAGAATGTCGATCATGTAGGGAGGGAACAAATTCAGATCAGAAAATATTTTTATGGTAAAAGTTCATAAAAATCCAAGTCAAATTGAATGTTTCAAGAAAAACGTGACGTGATAGAAATGTTTCATTGTATATAATTTTTTCAGCGCAAAAAAAGCATAAAGCTATCATTTCTCTTGTAATTTTTCATCGCAGGCCTGCTATTTATTAAAGATTCAGCTGAATTCAAATGATAGTACCAATTCTAGAATCAAGTCAGGTCAGCATTATTGCTATTTTACAGTAACTAAATAGTATACATTCACAATGGTCATAGAAAGACAGATATGTATACTTGAAAACAACCATATTTTATAGATAACTGTCGCACAATTACATTAAAATTCCAAGAGTTGTTGCATATTCATTTAATTCTCAGAATGACGATTAAAAATAATAAATTAAGATTTACAAAGAATAATTTTATCTATTTACCTAACAACAATTCGAAATATGCGAATAAATCATTCATTCTGTTTCAAGAAATCTTTAAGTATTATCAAATCTCCACAGAGCTAAACTTTTAGACCGCAGGCTTCAATGTTCCTTTACACAGATCAACCCATTTTCCAAATGCTTCATTTCTCATTTTGTAAACTTCCAATTTCAGATTCAATTAACCGAGACTGGAAAATGAACTTCTAATGACACCGCATATATTGTTAGAAGGTACACTCCGACTCATACAATTTTCATCCCGACGGAAAATAGGATAATCGAAACCTGAAAGTGACAGCCTAATTAACCCCAAGACGGTTAACTTAATTACTTCGATTTAAGTAATCTCAGATTTAAGATTTTAATCAGTCGAAATCTCAAGTGAATCGATGCATAACAAGAGTCTTATAAAGGAATTACGGATGCTAAATTGATTGCAATGAATCGTATTCATTCCTTCTCTGATTCAATTAATTTTACCTTAAAGTATCAGTAAATCAATATAGTGTATAATAGTTTGTTTTTTCTGAAATGAGGATAGGATTTAAAGCAAGTTTTACTATTACAATCCAATTTCAATGACTAGTTGTTCCCCCACAATATTAAGAGTATTAATTTTAGTCCTTCTAAATGTTTGATAAACTGCATTATATAGCCTTAAAACAAAGTTTAACATTATATAATTTATGCGCATACAGTAAACTTATAGCACTATGATAGGTAAATTACGTTTATAAAGCAACAAAATAAATAACGAATAAAATTTGTGAAATGGGTCATGCTTTTATAGCTGCACTTAGACAAAGTTTTTGTCTTTCTCTTAAAAGTGCATATATAAATAAATAAATATATATATATATATGTATATATATATATGTATATATATATATATATATATATATATATATATATATATATATATATATATATATATATATATATATATATATATATATATATATATATATATATATATATATATATATATATATATATATGTTACCGTTAAAGTATATAATGCAGTTATTTCATAGAATACCTAGTTTTTCCATGAAATAACTGATCGTGTACGTTAAAGTGTGTAATATGTTATTCATTTGACACTTTAACTAGTTATTCTATGAAATAACTAGGTATTCTATAAATTAACTAATGAGAGACAGTTAAAGTGTAAAATAAACAATTTATCTAAAATGAAATGAAACTAATGATAGACAATTAAAATGAAAAAGAAGCAATTTATCTCATGCAGTTTATCTCAGCGTATAAATGGTATTAATGGAAACATACCATAAAATCATTTGTTACAACAAGAATTACTAAAATGACACTTGGAATTACAAAGAACATTATTTTAAAACAAAAACATTTTTTATTTCTAAAACAAACAAACAAAAACATAAATGCAGTAGGGGTGGAAGGTAAATGTATTTGTCGTGCGAGATATATGATATATATATATATATATATATATATATATATATATATATATATACTAAAGTATTAGAATCAAGTTAATAGGAAAAACAAAAATCAAATAAAAATTAAACCAAAAAAATTATTAAAAAAATATTAAAAAAGAATCCGGCCTGAAGACTTTTTCAAGGGTCACCCTCAGGCAGGGATTCAAATAAAGGGATTTTTTCTGTGAGGACATACAGACATAAGTCTAATAATGATTCCTCGTGACCCGAAAATCCCCTGAAAGTATGCTCAAGAAATATACCATTTTAACAGAAAGGAAATACAAAATAACAAATTAGAAAAAAATAACCACAAAGTAAAAATACAATAAAAACAATAACAATAAAAACAAAAACAGCATTAAAATTAAAATTAAAATTAAAACGAAAAGGCCAGAACATACCATCCAACAGTGAAGGAAACTTTAAACAATCGTTTGTGATTTCCTGTTTTAAAAAAAGTTAACGGTAAATTATGTAAACAGAGGTAGGCACCCAGCGCCATCTATTGAGTGATCCAATATGCAAGTAAAGTTCTATTTTTATTTAAGCCAAAAGATTAATCCCAAACCATACCTTGTTTAATTAAAAAATTGACATTACAGTAATTTCTAGGAAAATCATTATTAATTAAATTTTTAAGGAGGATATTTGATGCTTCAATATAAGAATTTTTATTATTGCAAACCCTTTTGATCCTGTTAACTTGTGAGAAAATTAGATTTTTGAAAATTTTAGAGTTTAGATTGGAATGGTAGTTACATAGTTTTGTTATTTTAAAGTTGAAATCATCCCTTTTATCGTATATACCAACTATTGTTTTATCATTAGCAATTTCGATTTTTAAATCCAGAAAGGTAGCCTCAAGTTGATTTTTATTTGTATCTTTTAGAATTAAATCTTTTGGATAGCAATTAGTAATAATATTAGTATTGTCGAAGTTAATCAAAAGTAGGTCATCAATATATCTCCACCCGTTTATTAAATTATATTTAATTATTTTTTTCTCATAGTAATGCAGGAAAATATTAGCTAAAGCACTTGAGAAAGCTGTCCCCATTGGAATGCCCTTGACTTGTTTATAAAAATTAATACCATTAAACACGTAATTTTCAGTAATATTAAAATTACATAACTCAAGCCAGTTATTTTTAGGAATGATATTTTCATTTAAATATTCGTCATATATAAAAGTGCAGACCTTTATTAATTTTTCATGAGGTAGATTAGTGTATAAATTTTCGAAATCAAAAGTATTAAGTTTATTAATGTTGTTATCTTTAAGAAAATCCAATACTTCTTTGTTACTAGAAATAATAAAGTTGTCTTCATTTTTTATTTTGTCCAGGATAATTTTTAAGTATTTAAAGAAATGTTTACCCGTATAGTAATTATAACTACCAGTGCTACAGGTTACGAATCTGAATTTTAATGGATTTTTATGAAATTTAACTGTTGGGAATAAATAAGGATAGTTAAGAGAGTAAGTCTTAGTTTTGGTTTTTTTTTGCGAAAGCTAGCATTCTTTTATCTAATTCCTTTTTTTCCGGTGTTCTTTAACAAATAAGTTGCATTAGAGTTATATTCATTAATTAAAAGTTCTTTATAATAATATTTACAAATTAAACAGAAATTATTTGCTGATTTATCTATTACTGTAATAACAAATTTTTCTTTTAAATTTTTTATTTCATTTTTTAATGTTTTACTAAAATAAATCCCACGTTCTTTAGATCTGTCAAAATCAGTATTCAATTTTATTTTAATTTCCTTTAAAATTCTCACTTTCCATTCCCCGAAACCTTCCGCAGGCCAGTGGTATTTTCTAGATAATTTGGCAATAAAAACATCCAAATCATTACCAATAGAAATCAAAATTTTGTTATGGTTTATTTTTTCTCTTAATCTAAATTTTGTTCCTCTTCCCATCAAATCTCTTAAAGAGTTGGATTCAATAATTTTTAAATTACCTGTAATAATATGACCTTTATCAATATCTATAAAATCTTTATATTTTTCCTTGTTACAGTAACAATCTGTTTTATTTATTTTATCTAAATTTTTGCTATAGTAATTATAATTACAAATTTTTTTCTTTAAAGTTGAAGTGTAACTAAACGCTATTGATACATTAGTTTTATCTGAAAGAGGAAAAAATATATTATTATTATGTATAATTTTGGGTAATTTTAGATATTCGAAGTAAATATCCAAGAATTTAATCACACAGTATTCTTTGTAAACATTATTTTTATTATTAAAAAGTAAATCGTTTTTTCCAATGTTAAGTTTACATTTAATAAGATCTAGAATAATACATTTAGTGTACGAATTTTTAAACTGTAATTCCCCGAATTTATTATTTAAAAACCATTTCATTTTATTATTTCTAAGACCAAAAATGTATTTCCTAATTCTGTGAATGTTTTCACTATTGTGTTCCAGATTACAGTAATTTTGAAATTCCTCAAATATAATTTGAAAATTGCCTCCTTTCCCTTTACCTCTTTTAAATCTTTTAGAAAAGTTATCTTTATTTAGAAAATTTTTAAAATGTTAAATTTGTTATAAATGCAATTATTGTTTAAATCTGCATAACCTTCCCCATTTAATTTACTTTTTAGTAATAAAAATAATGTTTACAAAGAATACTGTGTGATTAAATTCTTGGATATTTACTTCGAATATCTAAAATTACCCAAAATTATACATAATAATAATATATTTTTTCCTCTTGCAGATAAAACTACTGTATCAATAGCGTTTAGTTACACTTCAACTTTAAAGAAAAAAATTTGTAATTATAATTACTATAGCAAAAATTTAGATAAAATAAATAAAACAGATTGTTACTGTAACAAGGAAAAATATGAAGATTTTATAGATATTGATAAAGGTCATATTATTACAGGTAATTTAAAAATTATTGAATCCAACTCTTTAAGAGATTTGATGGGAAGAGGAACAAAATTTAGATTAAGAGAAAAAATAAACCCTAACAAAATTTTGATTTCTATTGGTAATGATTTGGATGTTTTTATTGCCAAATTATCTAGAAAATACCACTGGCCTGCGGAAGGTTTCGGGGAATGGAAAGTGAGAATTTTAAAGGAAATTAAAATAAAATTGAATACTGATTTTGACAGATCTAAAGAACGTGGGATTTATTTTAGTAAAACATTAAAAAATGAAATAAAAAATTTAAAAGAAAAATTTGTTATTACAGTAATAGATAAATCAGCAAATAATTTCTGTTTAATTTGTAAATATTATTATAAAGAACTTTTAATTAATGAATATAACTCTAATGCAACTTATTTGTTAAAGAACACCGGAAAAAAAGGAATTAGATAAAAGAATGCTAGCTTTCGCAAAAAAAAAACCAAAACTAAGACTTACTCTCTTAACTATCCTTATTTATTCCCAACAGTTAAATTTCATAAAAATCCATTAAAATTCAGATTCGTAACCTGTAGCACTGGTAGTTATAATTACTATACGGGTAAACATTTCTTTAAATACTTAAAAATTATCCTGGACAAAATAAAAAATGAAGACAACTTTATTATTTCTAGTAACAAAGAAGTATTGGATTTTCTTAAAGATAACAACATTAATAAACTTAATACTTTTGATTTCGAAAATTTATACACTAATCTACCTCATGAAAAATTAATAAAGGTCTGCACTTTTATATATGACGAATATTTAAATGAAAATATCATTCCTAAAAATAACTGGCTTGAGTTATGTAATTTTAATATTACTGAAAATTACGTGTTTAATGGTATTAATTTTTATAAACAAGTCAAGGGCATTCCAATGGGGACAGCTTTCTCAAGTGCTTTAGCTAATATTTTCCTGCATTACTATGAGAAAAAAATAATTAAATATAATTTAATAAACGGGTGGAGATATATTGATGACCTACTTTTGATTAACTTCGACAATACTAATATTATTACTAATTGCTATCCAAAAGATTTAATTCTAAAAGATACAAATAAAAATCAACTTGAGGCTACCTTTCTGGATTTAAAAATCGAAATTGCTAATGATAAAACAATAGTTTGTATATACGATAAAAGGGATGATTTCAACTTTAAAATAACAAAACTATGTAACTACCATTCCAATCTAAACTCTAAAATTTTCAAAAATCTAATTTTCTCACAAGTTAACAGGATCAAAAGGGTTTGCAATAATAAAAATTCTTATATTGAAGCATCAAATATCCTCCTTAAAAATTTAATTAAAAATGATTTTCCTAGAAATTACTGTAATGTCAATTTTTTAATTAAACAAGGTATGGTTTGGGATTAATCTTTTGGCTTAAATAAAAATAGAACTTTACTTGCATATTGGATCACTCAATAGATGGCGCTGGGTGCCTACCTCTGTTTACATAATTTACCGTTAACTTTTTTTAAAACAGGAAATCACAAACGATTGTTTAAAGTTTCCTTCACTGTTGGATGGTATGTTCTGGCCTTTTCGTTTTTAATTTTAATTTTAATTTTAATGCTGTTTTTGTTTTTATTGTTATTGTTTTTATTGTATTTTTACTTTGTGGTTATTTTTTTCTAATTTGTTATTTTGTATTTCCTTTCTGTTAAAATGGTTATTTCTTGAGCATACTTTCAGGGGATTTTCGGGTCACGAGGAATCATTATTAGACTTATGTCTGTATGTCCTCACAGAAAAAATCCCTTTATTTGAATCCCTGCCTGAGGGTGACCCTTGAAAAAGTCTTCAGGCCGGATTCTTTTTTAATATTTTTTTAATAATTTTTTTGGTTTAATTTTTATTTGATTTTTGTTTTTCCTATTAACTTGATTCTAATACTTTAGTATCAATTCATCTGTGTTTTAGAAGTAGCTGCAATTGCGCTCTCTAAATACTATGAAGTTCCTTTTTGGTTTTAGTTTAAATAGGTAATAAATTTTAGTTGCGATTTCGAAACTGTTTTGTTTCGTTTTCATTTTAGTTTCGTTTTCAAACTTTTTCTTACTTTAGATTGGTTATATATATATATATATATATATATATATATATATATTGTTTTAAAAACTTTAACTAGTTAATCAGTGGGGAACAGTTAAAAATGTATAAATTAATATTTTTAAAAAATGACTAACTTTTAACATTGGTCATGTTAAAGAAATTCCTTGCACAAACTTGTACATAAATTTACATTCATGTAGAAGATGAATTTAATTTCAATGAAAAACGTTGTTACTGAAGGATATCTGATACAGGGGAAGATCAGAATGTTGAGATAAAATTATTGACTAATTACACATCTGGTTTCTTCTATTTGAAAATAAATGAAAAAAAAAACTTTTTTCTTGTATAAAATGAAATAACTTCATAAAAAGAGATAAATTACATGCTTCAGAATTTCAACAACTTGCTACAGCCCATTTGAATAGAAATACTAAAAAACGTTCGAAATGCTGAATGAAACCTTTAAACTTGAAATGATAAAAAAATAATATTACAAAATTTTCAGTTCTTTGATTCTTTAAAAAGGTAATTTTCTTTTCTTTCTTTGCCTATCCGTTTCATATTTATCGAAAAGAGTTTTAATGATATATTTTTTCTTTAAAACCAACAATCTATAAAAAAGAATTATCTTAGAATTTATTTATTTGTTATGACTGAATCATTTAAACGATTTCGCTGCTTCAGGGAATTTTGGGATATCTCCTAGTAATGTTCTAGAATATTTTCAGAAGAATTTGATTAATTTTGTGAAGAAGAAATTGATTTCCTTTCGAAGAAAAATGCAATAAGGAACAATTCCACTTCATTCTCAGGTTTATTCGGCATTTGAATTTCGCTTCTCAAACAAGTATAAAATAAAATGATACTTAAGAAGTATTTTAAAAGTCCTAATAATTTTAAGCCTTTTTATCCTTTCTTAGTTATTTATAATATTTTTTCTATTGCTTCGTTATTAAAAATAATAATTAAAGGACCGAAAAAAAGATGCTTTAACTATTATTTTTAACAACTAAAATGTAAGAAAGCGGACACATAAAAGGAGTAAGCTCTAATATTTTAATTTTAAGTCAACAGCATTTTTTCCAACAAAATTGTCTTCAAAGTATACTTTATTTATAGAAAGTAGATTTCTTTTATTATTTTAAAAACGCTTAAAAAGGTTTTTCAATCTTTCTATGACTAGCTCCTCAATTTTTCTTTTTCTTTGAAAAGGCTGCATTCCCATCATAAATTCAATAATTGAAATGTAGATAGATATTTATAGCTGAAATATAATCCTTTAAAGACGAAGCAAAACGGAATTTACGGCATTTCTCTTCAAAGAATATAGTGACAGAAAAGTTATTTCAGATTCATATTATTAATAAATTTAACTAAATTCTTCAGTATTTATGATGAAAATTAATATTCATAATTTAAATAATCTTTTAACAATTAAGAGCAACTCTTCTATCAACAAAATGTTAAATATGATATATTTATGTTATCTTTAACAATCAATTAGAAAATAGAACTTCAATAACACCGGTACCTTTTGAGTTAACTTAATTCAGCAGTATCAGCGAACAATCTTAAAAGAATTATTATTTCTCTTTCCTTTGTCGATTCTGTAAGATAGCAACATTTGTTAAAAGGCGCATTACAGATATTGCTACATAGGAATGTCGATGAAAGAATTGCACTTAAACGAATTAAATGGGATTCCATATAACTTGCATCATGATAAATTACGAAGAGTTCCATTTCCTCAGTGGGAAGGCAAATTATGTGGGATTCCACTAAAGACAAAATGCATTAACCCGTTAACGCTCAACTTAATTTAAAATTGAAATTTGGTTAAAAATTTTAAAAATTATGTTCTAAATACTTAAATTAAATATAATATGCAATTAAACTCCACACCATTAATTTAGGATCGGAGATAATTACTGTCCTATAAATAGGACGCTGGGCGAATATGGAAGTTTTTGAACTCTTAGTACTTCTCCTTTGTTTTTAGTTACTTGATTATTTTTCTGTTCCCAAACAATTGAACTTTAATATTTAATGCAAAATAAAATGAAACACAAATAAATTTGACATTTTTTATTAAGTTTAAACATATTCACACTATTTATGGTAATTTGAAAAACATTTGGTACATAGAGTTACATTACATTTCATTCAAAATGTAAGAGGTTTTCCCGAACAAGTTTGAATTTGACATTGTCTTTGTTTTTCTCTTTTACCAATTATATGGCCAACTCCATTACGTCTAACAATGTCTATTTACTTCACTCGAGATGAAATTGTATAACTTGGTCTACCGATTTGTTTTTGTCCTGTGTTGCCTTTTTTTTAGATAGGCTAGTGCAATATGTATCCTTATTTCTTTGATACTCTTTTTTTCTGCATTTACCATGTTGTACATGACGCAGGTATTTACAACAGCCATGTCTACAATTCGGGTAAAAATTGGCCAATACCATTTTTTTCCACGGATCTTTATGGTATGCTTCTCTAAAAGCCAATAATGAGAATCAACACTACCCATGTTTTTGTTATAATTATTTACGAGACATGGCTGTTCCGATTTTATTTTTTTCAGCTTTTCCTTTTACACGCCTTGAAACAGATCTTAGTGGCTCAATTATGTCAAAATTTGTCACAAGTGTAACGCATTTGTTATCATTCCATTTTACCGCAGTAATTTTATTTTTCACATCAAAGTAGAAATCATGTGAACCACGGCTAGTCTTTTTGAAAGTAGAATCAATTTCAAGATGACAATGCTGTATTCTATCACTTCTTATTGTTCCTATTGCTCGAAATCCACTCTTTCTTGGGTCAACTAACAAATTTTAGAAATTAAAAAAAATTATCAAAATAAACTATATGACTCTTGGGATCAATAACTGGCTGAAGAATTTTTTTTACAACTCGAGTTCCCAATGACTCTTTTGAAAGAACCACGGTAGAAGCAGCACCGACAACTTCCTTGCCGCAATACAAATCAAAATTATAGCAGTAATCATTGTTCCCACATAATGCCCACATCTTATACCCGAGTTTCAGTGTCATCAAAACCTTTTTCATCTGTTAATTCATCTACTTCAGGTGGTAAAGCAATCATTTAGGACTCTAATTACTCCGAAAATAGATATTCTACAACTTCCTCGGCAGTTTTTAAAAAAAATCCGCGACATCTTGAGCACCTATGAAATAAACTACATATCAGAAAATTTAACGAATCCGCCCAGCGTCCTATTTTTAGGACAGTAGTTTAAATTTGTAATTAAAACTATTAAAAGTAAAAATAATTTTAAAACGTTATAAGATATCTGATAATAGAATATCTGAAATATAAATTCTGAAAAAATATTTAAATTTTCCTTTAAAACCTTTTCGTACGATTACAAAGAAATTCAGCAAGAAAAAATCATGAAAATGGCGAAGTTTACGTGTCTGCAGCTGGCTGAAAAATGCTTCCATCCGGTCCAAATCGGTTTAAGTAAGTAGGGTGAAACCCTTACTCTTCAGGGGGCAGAAAAAGAATAGACGAAACGTAGAATAGCTTTGTTTATAATGGTGAAAATGAACTGTCCTATAAATATGACGCTGGGCGGAAACGGGTTAAGAAAGAAAAATAATACTGGTATTAACAATATTGCTTTAAAGTAGGCTGAGTATCGTTGCAAGCTGCAGTTTGTTAAGTAAATGATCAATGAATCAAATAACAATGCGATTTTATTACTTTAACCAGCCGCTTATTGCAATATGGTTCATTGGATATACTGCTTGCTACTAATTTCATTTAAGCATCTTATGCAAAGTATAATGTTCATTATTCCTTTAACCGAATATCCATGAAAGATGTACATAATTTTAATGTTTAGGGGTGTGGGTTATAGTAAATCTATCTAAAGATGTGAATCACATAAAAAACTATTATTAATTAGAAGTATTAAGAATATTTCGGGCATTGATAATATTATATTTCGGGCTAAGGAAAAATGTTTTACAGGCTTAGTAACTGCCGTTGTCGAATCAATGTCTGAGAAATATTTGGCGACATTCGATACAAAAATGAAAAATCCCAAATATTCGCGAATCTTGACGTTAGCTCCATCATAACTGGGATTCTAGTCTTACTTCTAGAACATCCGATGCTATGTTACGTTAGCTATAAAACACAGAGGCGCTCAGATGTAAGTGTTTCATTTGTCAAGAACACGATTCGAGAGATGAGTAAGGCCGTGGTGGACTGGTGGCAAGGTTTAGGCTTCGGAACTGGAGGGTTTCAGGTTCTAGACTCGATTCCACTGAAGAACCGTAGTGTAAGTGGGTCTGGTGCACGTTAAATTCACCGAAGCCAAACGTCCGCCCGATGGTGTGGTGCAGAAGTTTGGAGAGGAGCTGCCAGTGTTATCCTTGTCACCTGACTGCGGTTCAGAATTAACAAAGTTCGTCCCAAAAATAGCCCTAGTGTTGCTTTAAAAAGCGGGACGTTAATATAACTTAAGTAAAACTAAATCGAGAGATTAGTAGGAAAGTGAAGTCCTTCTCTGCAGTATTGGCCTACAGCGAAGTCTCGGAGTGCTTTGAGCTGTTGAAATCATTTTATAGCGAACTGATATTTGTGCGTTACTGTTTAAAGTGTTGTTATTATGCACGCTTTGGTTTTGTTTGCCATTGTGCATTCATGTTTTCATATAGAATTTAAAAAAAAAACACTTTTATTTACTAAGTCATTTGTACTTATTTCTCTGTACATTCATCATAACTTATTTAATTCTTTTAATATAAATTTTGTTACTTTTAATTCATTAATTTGAGTGAAGGATATATTTTTGTTTTTACAAATTTAAATCAAAATATATTTCATTATTAATGATCTAACCATATGGTTAATGCATAATACTTTTATGAAAATATTATATTGCAATAGTTAAAATGAAAATAAATATGTTGCAACTATTGATCATTTAAACACCGAACTATTTTAAGTATGTATACATAAAATTCCTAATGTTTTTGATGACACTAAGCAATTTCAACAATTTTTAACTTTATTGTTATTTTTATGAGAAAATAACTTTATCGCATTCAACATAGATAATTAATAATGTGTTTGCTTATTTCATTCTTTTATAAAGATATTTGTTATTTTCATAATTTATTAAAGTGGAAGCAATATTATGCCATTATCTTTTGTATTTAAATAAATAAAATACTCAAAACGAAATATATTGCAAATATTAATTATCTTAACATCAAATAATTTTCAATAAAATTCCTAAATGCAGAAACGATAAAGCATAAAAGTCATGGGCTTATTCAGTATTAGGCTCCGTTTATATAAGAAAGCCATTAAAGAAAAAAAAAACAGCATAAGCAATTTCAATTAATGGTATGTCGTTCGCCAAATGAAGTCATACAGAAGTAAAAAGAGCAATCCTTTTAAATCGTAAATATTCCCAAAATAAATATATTTATTCCAAATTACAAATCACTTGGGCAATTGCATTGATTTGCATTTGGAATGTATTTCCAAAGGTGTAATTGGTACTAATGATTTATTTCAGATAAAAAGAAAGAGAAGAACTGGGAAAAGCACTCGAATAATTACAAATGCTATTACTATTCCATCTTCAGTCTTTTTGAAAATCAAAGGAAATGAATTAACTAATGTTTCGAATATGCATAAAATTCCCCTCTATGAGTAATTCCATTTCGGATAAAATATTGGCTGCTATATCTGTTTAAATAAAAAAAATCGTCTGATATATTCTTCTAGTTTTGTTTTTACTTAATTATGACTGAATATCTGCATATTAATTTCGAATAATTTGTTTCGAAAGAGAAAAATTCATATTTTTAATATGTAGTCTTCATGGCGTTAAGCGGGATGCATTGCATGATTCATAGGGACGAAGCTGATTGTTAATAACTACTTGAAGATGTCTGTTATGAAATGAGATAATTTTGTGTTGATTAAAAAAATAATGAATTGGAAACTTTTAGTTAATAGAATAGGTAAATAAAAATGGCTAAAGAGGATCATTATTTGCAAACTATCCAAATTTTGGTTTTTTTCCTTTAAAATTATTTATTTCCTTTTTGTTTTAGATGAAATTTCCATAGAAAACAAATTAAGTCTGCACCAATTTAAAAAGATAGTGAATTGGAAATATTTCTCATTTAAGTTAATGCAAATTGTAAATAAAATAGCTAAAGAGGTTCGTTATTTGTAAAGAATCCAAATTGTAATTTTTTTTCTTTAAAATTATTAATTTGTTTTTTGTTTTAGACAATATCTTCATAAAAACGCATATGAAGCTTTCAAAATAATGTTGAAGAAATCTCTTTAGATAAATTTCTTTCATCAGCATATCCTAAAATGGAGACAAATTTAGATCTTATCCTTTTTATTTTCGCGAATACGAAGTTTAAAGGAACTGTAATAGTGAAAAATTCAAAATAGACACGAGATCCACGGAAAATATCCACCTTCCAGACCTCTTCAAAAAATATATATCTTTGGTGTCTCTGTCTGTCTGTGAACGGCTCAAATTCGGTATATGGAGTCACAGCCAAAGTTGTAGGCTGTTCACAAATTTTGAGAGATATTCTTTCAAAAGGCGGCTGCCTATCTAGCTGTTCAATAACTACAGATTACAAAGGACTATGTAATTTAAAATTTGGTACATAGGTTTAGCATTTAAAATATAAATACTTTTGTGGTGAATAGCATATAAGCCAGTTAACGACTCTTCTACCCGAACGATCGTTTTGGTATAATTGTTAAGTTACTGGACAGCTAACAGCAAGGTCCCAGGTTCTATCTTAGCGTATCTCTTATCGCTTCAATGGTGACCTCGGACCATGAACCTTCAACCTTCATACAGCTGTTGTGGCGCAATCTACCCTCAACCAAAGTCGTCAGACTCACTTGACGCAGCAAACCAAAGTCGTCAGACTCGCGTGACGCAGCAACCCAAAGCAGTCAGACACACTTTGCGCATCAGCACCCACAAAACGCTCGCCATAAGCTTGGCGCTATTCAACTTGGTACCGGCCCGTTTAGACAACAGCTACTCAATACATCACCACTCAACAGCCATATCCTTCGTCTCACCTCCGACTCACTGGAGGGAGAGTACTGTGGTGAATAGCATATAAGCCAGTTAACGACTCTTCTACTCAAACGATCGTTTTGGTATAATTGCTAAGTTACTGGACTGCTAACCGCAAGGTCCCAGGTCTATCTTAGCGCATCTTTTATCGCTTCACTTTATTGAATTTTGAGCTAAATCAGACAAACGGTTGGCTGTTTGTATTCCTGTACTTCACCATGCATGTAAATGCAATAATGACCGCAATGATATAAAGAAATATAATTCTTATATTGAGATTATAATTGTAATTTTATGTCAAATTTTTGTGAAAATCGACAGGCAGTAAGAAGTTAAAAATAATATTCTCGCAATAGATTCAGCAGAAATGCTGAATATCTGTATTCTGTAACTATTGCTTACCAGAAACATGTAGGATATTTGTAGCCTTACACCAGGATCTCAATTTTAGTCGGAGGAGAGCAGGTAAGATTTTAGTTAGAGAGTATGCGAGAAAGTTTCAGAGAGACCACTCTTGCTAGCTTAAATTTTTCCTGTAAAATTAATTGCTTATTCTAAAAATTATAGAATCTTTCAAAATAAATATGGAATTAGATTTCCTTTGTGATAAAAAAAAGTATTATTGGACTAGTATATCTCACAAATCAATGATTTTAAAAGCCACTTTATCCATTAGAACACAACGAGCCAATCTTGAATTAAATTTCTGAAAAAAAAAAGAATGCATATGTTTTTTTTTCAAACGTGAAGTCCCAAGCAGTCTTCTGCAATTTCAACGTTATTTAAATATTCTCTATTCCCAAATTCCCACTACAATATCAAGTCACAACATTCACTGTTCAGAAAATTCAACTAATATCGTTTAGTTGATTCCAATAACGGTAGTTTCTTGAAGAAAATGTACTTTCAGTTTGAGATGGTTGATAGAAAACTCCGTAGCAGGCAAAATTATAGTCAATCTAAATAAAAAACTCTAACAATTGAAATAAAATCGAATATTTTTTTCCATCGGTGTCAAAGATTCCATTTGAAGAAAGTAGAGATCAAAACAACGATACATTTGTAGTCTCTACGTCTATCTAAAAAAATTAGTAACACTTTTTTCTGTGATTGACTTGATTGAGATGATTTAAAAGATTAAAGTTGAGATTAAGCATTTGCTTCTGCTATTGTTAAAAAAAATGGGATGACTTGATTTTTATTTTCTTGTATACAAACTATACAGAAAGGAGATAATGCAATAGTTAAAAAATTGACCTCGAGTTCTTGATGGGAGTGACATATCTGACATCGAAAACGTATATATAGAGCAGACTGCACGTCTGTCTGTCTTGATGTCTGGAAATAAGATAGTTTGAAAATTGATAGTGATTGAGGAAAGCAATAGGGTTCTAGCATCAATGGATTTAATACAGCCAAGAGAAATTTATCTGTCGATTCGCGTGTTTATGAAAACGATAAATTATTTCATAGTATGTCACTGTTAACAGATACTCCAAACTTTATTATAATAGAATCCATATAATAAATATATTAATGTAATTTCTGTGTATTATATTTTTTCATGTATAATTCAGCACATTCATTTGTACTTTTGTTGCAGTTAAATTTCATAAACACATTATAATGCATCCTAGCTTCATTTCAGTTTCTAATCGAAACCGCACGATTGGAAAGAAGCTAAGAAAATAAGAACTAAAATAATCTTCCTCACAAAAAGAATCTCATTGATTTAGAAGAGGATTATGGGTTTTCTAGAGATACATATTGAAATTTTGGCAATCTCCTGTTATCTATAAAAAAATTTCAGATTTTTCATCGATTCAAGCAAGTATAGGATCTAATCTTATGAGCTGTTGCGAAAATCGATAAACAAACTCGGGCCGGGTTTATGTTTGTACAAACATTTAATATGTAAACTAATTAATGTAAACGGCTTCTCCCATAGTCAATATTACTAAATATGTAATTCTTTTAATGCACACAATTTTAACTTTATTTTAAAATAAGAGTATTGACTTAAAATTGAAATTAACTCCATTATATTCAAATCAATGAAATAAGCGTAAATGTGAAGGAATTGTAATTAATATTCCAAAAATTTTCAACAGCAGAGTCGAGCAACCAAAACGTAAAATCATCCTGATGATTAAATCTTATTATGCATACTAACAAAACTTCAGTTAATAATGTAGTAAAATCAGCACTATATTGAACATTAAGGTCATATTTCATAGGATCATAATTATATTAAATATTAGGAAACTTAACAAATGTTTAAAAGCTGAGTATTATGAAATTTCTTAAAAATGTAACTTTCCACATTTGTAAAGTCAGTACATATGCACACACACATACACACACACACACACATACACACACGCACGTACGCCTACACACACACACACACACTCACACACACACACACACACACACACACACACACACACACACACACACACACACACACACATATATATATATATATATATATATATATATATATATATATATATATATATATAAGTAAATCCAATTGTTAAAATAACAGCACCACCTATCGGATATAATTCAATAAACTCTCTAAATAAAGTAATCGGTTAAAAAATTATTTTTTTGACAGAAAGAGATACGGTTGCAAAATCATCACAATTAGTACTGGCCATTCAGAAATTTTCAAGATATTAAATAACTCAATGTTAAGAAACTTCATAAAACTTAGCATTTGAATCAAAATGTAAATAATGCACTCGGAATTATATTTTAATTTTCCACGCCCTTACAAACTATGGAAATTAGGATAAAAGTTTTTAATTTTCTTTAATGCTTTAGATTAATTCAGAATTGCATCCTAGTAAATTTAAACTATCGATTAATTAACAATATTTAGTTTTCAATGCTTAAAATATTTTTTTAAAAAATCTTCCTTTGAAACAAACGACGAAGCACTTTTTAAATCTTGTCTCGTTGTAGTTGAAAAAACAAACAAACGATGCTGTCTAAAATATTGCATGGAAGGGAAATCATTAATAATTTAACACAGTGCGCATGCTCGGAAAAGTTTCCACACTATCAAAGGCCGCCTCATCGGCGTGGGAAAAGAATCCGTAGCCTTACCACATTGGCGTAGGAAAAGAAGCAAAAAGGATTTGCAGCATGGGAAACAGTTTAAAATTAGAGTATGAATTAATCATTCGAAGCTTTCCAGGAACATTCTTGGCGCATCAATACATCTGAATGCAAAATTTAAATAAAAACTGTCCAGTAGATTTTAGTCTACAGAGGACACACAAACAAATATATTGCCACATATAGACATGTATATATTTAAAAAAATTATGTTCCCTATTTAGGTTTCTTGGGAAACTAAACAAGAAATGAAACTTCTCCTGGAAAACGTTTACTTTATATTTTACTGTATCAGCGACTTTATAATCTCGACCGTATCAGGGAATTTTCTAAATGAATTAATTAAGAAATCAATCAATGAAATTATTTTTATCTTTCTTATTTTAAATTGGAGAGAGAAACGTTTGAAATTTTATTTTCAATGTTTAAAATTTTTTATGGAAAAGTGACAAAACATTCCTCAGAATTTAATAAAATATGAGAGGTGACAAGAAACATTATTTATAATGGTAACTTGCTTGGTTTTCTTGCTTCGGTTTTTTTTTTAATGGTGCAAACAATTTCTTGATATAATTATTAAAATTCCTATTACGGACAAATGCGAATGAAAAATTAGCCAAAATGACATCAAATTTCAAATAAAGAAAATTCAATATTTTTTTTTATTTCGAGTTGAGAGAGCCATTCTGTCACAACTGCTATAATTTATGTGAAAAATTCCATGGTGAACACTCTTACGTACAATTCTTTTATAACAATAGATTATCAAATCTGATGGATAAAAATTTTCAATCGCAAATGCCCAAAGAATTATTCTAAAAATAAAATAGAATTATATGAAAGTTTTGATTTTGTTTGAAAAGATTCGCTTCAATTCACTTATTCACACAAGGAAGTAATTAAGTTTTCAGAGAAACCTGAAAACTTCTCAGCTGCTACCGTTTCAATCTGCAGAGCAAAATAATGGATCTTCCAGTTTCCACTCCATTGCCTTAATAACTTTCCTAAATTTTCCTATTTTTGTTTCCTTTTCCTTCACATTTTTTAAGAACAAAACTAAGTTGTTTTGAACACATAACTTTATTTTTTTAATTCCAAAAACGTCTGTAACGTTGTATTAATATTTACAGAAAATATTAACTTAATATTCCTTTTTTTTTATAAAACTTAAGCATAAAAATTTTAAAAAATAAGCTAAATATTTAAAACATAAAATTAAATCAAACATTAAAGTAAATCTTTGTAATATTTAAAATTTTAAAGCTTTAAACTACAGCTTATAAAATATTATTGTATTTTATATTTCACTGGCATACATTCAAGATTCTTGTACCGTATTTTAATATTAATTGAATACATCAGTAGAATTTCTTTTATTTTTCTACATAGTTTAGGTTCATTAACGTTTTTAATGAATTAAATGATGCAAAATATATTAAAAAGAAATAATTTTATACAAATTTAAAACAATAAATGATCACGTGTCTGTGATTTTAATACCATGTTTGTATGAAATTCATTCATTTATTTATTCCACAAAAAATCACTGTATGAAATTCTAGTTCCGAATTTTAATCACAGTTGGAAATATCATAATACTTTTTGTAATTGACAAAAACAAGATTGGTCTATATTTATCGTTATTAGAGAGAGAGAGAATTTAAAAAGCGGAATGGCAACAGCCAAGCGTTAAAAACCAAAATTTATAATAGTATAGAATTCAAGTATGATGTGTACGTTTCGCAGCGAATATTCTTTT
This sequence comes from Argiope bruennichi, assembly GCF_947563725.1. Classification (NCBI taxonomy): domain Eukaryota; kingdom Metazoa; phylum Arthropoda; class Arachnida; order Araneae; family Araneidae; genus Argiope; species Argiope bruennichi. Next base: position 96,390,356 of record NC_079160.1, read on the forward strand.
AATATGGAATAAACGTTTAGTCTGGACCATTTTTAAAAGAAGTGCTTTATGAATAATTTAAGTAATTAACCAAATATAGAACAAAACAGCATTAGAAACAACAAAATTTACTAAAATGTTTCATGTGAAATCAATATGGAAATAGCTCTTCTAAAAGAGTTTCTTATAAAATCATTTCAGGATTTATTGAAGCTTAAAAAAACATCTGTGAAATTATAAATCTGAGCAAACGATTCTAATGTGGAATAAATCAAAGTATTATAAAGCTGTTAATTATTTTTTAATCTATGAAGAGAGTAATTAAGTTTTGATGTGGAAGTTTTTGACGATAGCAATATTCTTTTTACTATGCATTTCTCACAAAAGTAAGCAACAGTAAGTAAAATGTACTTATCTGCAAATGGATACACAAGCAGACATAATTACAAAAGCAGTTTATTCGTACTCAAGATGGTCTAAAATATGAAGATTTTTCATTATAAGAAATCTATCGATGTATCCATTTTATGAACGGAAATTCATTATATATTCATTCTATGAAATCTATAGCTTTATATGAAATCTATTCATTAAATCTTGAGGAGGAAGTGTTTGCCGATTGCAGTATTTTATTATTATATATTTCTCACAATGGAATAAGAATAAAGTGAGTTTGTATCCTTACGCATACGCAGGCGAACAGTCCAAAAAATAAATTCTTTAGATTTAAAAGTCTTTTAAATTGTGACGATTTTTTATTTAGTTGAAATATATGGAAATATTCATTAGAATTTTGAGTCCGAAATTTTTTAACGTTTGCAATAGTTTGTATTCTATATTTCGTATACATGACACGAACAATTAATTATGATTACTTAAATATTCATTATTTTGTCAAGAAAGCTTGTTCCAGTTCAACAGCTGATGAATTAAATTTCAAAACAGGCATATCCTCAGTAATTTAGCTACAGTATTTACGAAAAACTTTTAGAACCTCTATTATCCTACAAAATATTTTACATTTAACAATAATAAAAAGAATATTTAAGCAGATTGTATCGTTATTAGTAGGAGAAGTTAATTTAAATTTGTGCAGAATATTTTCAAAAGCTGTTTCCAAATTCTTTTAAAGAAAAAAGAAAAAGCTAGACTCACTTTTCTATTACATTTTCTTTTCAAAAAAGATGTGTTCTGTTGTTCGTCTTAATTTAATTTTCCACACAAAGGATTGATTAACTGAGCCTTTCAAATAAGGTTCAAGACTTCTAAGCTGTTTTTCTTTCACTCTACGTTGAAAAATAATGCATTGTGTAATTTTCGTTCAAACATTATTATAATTTTCAAAATTCTTGCTTATTTATTTTCGATTTCTTTAAATTCTACTTTTGCTTATTTAAAACTGAGAAATTTTTAGGTGAAAATATTGTTTTTTTATTGATAAGAATATTTAAAGAAAGTAATGTTTTAATGACTAAAAAATGTTGCTATATTTATATTAGTTATATATTTTTTGTATATGCTTTTAGTTTTAAGTACATCGTTTTTTAAGCAGATTTTTTAACCTGTTTTCAATGATTTAAATTATTTTTAGGTTAGTTGCATGCTTTTCTAATTAAATTGTACTTATGTTAGTTATATATATTTTTTGTATATGCTTATAGTTTTAAGTACACCGTTTTTTAAGTAGTTTTTTTAAACTTGTTTTAGACCGATTATTTTAAACGATTCATTTTATTTTCTTAGTGTTTGATGCAATTAAAATTAAACATTGTTAATTAATCGATCTGTTCATGATGAATCTGAGAAAATTTTGTTGACAAATTCTTGACATATTACATAAATTAAGAAATATATTCTTTAGTGCCCAGAAAGTTTAAACGCTCAGTGACTCTATTATCAGTAATCATATTATTAAAAAAATGCTTTTTTTCAGTTAAAAATATTATTATATTAATCGCAGATTAATCATTTACACTTTAATTCAAAGCATAAATTCTACGAGGGGTAACAGAAAATTAGAGAGATACATACCACGTTATGACTGAAGGCCTTTATAATATTATGAGTGAATTATATGATTATCAAAATTTGAAGTTTTAAAATATTTTGCTGAAGAATCTATTAAAGTTGGAATTGCATAAAATATTTAATTATTAAAATTTTGACAAACATTAAGATTGGCGAACCGGCTGGTCGCCAAAGGCAGCTAGTAAGCAATAAAGTAATTAAATAGATTTCTAGTTATTGATATTTATTATTATTCTTCATTCTTCTATTACTGAAATTTTAAAGTAAATTGCCTTGGAGGCTGTCAACATTTGATGCAAGATAAAAAAAAGCATATTATTAAATAAAGATTGAATATTAACAAGGTATATATGTTAATTGCTTAGTCATTAACATTTCATAATTTCCTTGCACATTTTATCGATTATCTATTAAAAGACCATTAAAATAAAAAAAATCCTTTGATAACAGTTTTGTAAATCTTATCTCTTCAGATAAATTCTTAAGCGAAAAAAAAACTATTTTTTATTACTATTTTAGTATTATTCATTTTGCCTTGGTAGCAAGACTTTTTAAAAAATTGAAAAATAATAAATATATAAATTGACTGGGGCTGACGATGAATGTTCTCACTCAGTATCTAGCAATTGTTACGTTCCCTAAAGTTATATAGAAATAGTTTTGAAAAATATTTTTGTTCTGTTTTTTTTATTATTATTATTACAGTGTTCTACAGAATCTAGCTTACTTACAAAAAAAGTTTTTCATCAGTTTTTGGAATTTTTAGGCTGTGGCTGATATTCAAACTTTAAAGGTATCTACCACATTTTGTTTTGTGTTGTTCACTCTATGATATTGCTTGCTCAATTATTAATATTTTAAATTTAAAAAAAAAAAGTCATCCCAATTTTTTCTTCTGTTTCAAAGTTATTCACCTATTTACCTTTTTATATGTTGGGAAATTGAAAAACAATTTTTCTGAAAAATTCACTGCTTTTTTAAAGAATAAGGAGTTAAGAGTTATTTTTGCTAGAGACTTTAATTGCCACAAAAATATAATTTAGAGATAAATAATTTTTCAAAACTCTATTTATTTCAAATTTAAATTTTTAACTGTTTACAATCATCTAAAATTACAATGAAAATCATATTCGACGATAAAAATGTCTTAACTAAGTTCATTTAATGAATACTATTACAATATATATAAAGTTTTCCTTTGTTTTTATTCTCAATGTATTCATACCCCCTCCATATTAGAAGGAGACAAGGGTTAAGATCATTCATGAACTGCGCAAATCCATTTATCTGGACAAAAACTCTGATACAACCTTCCAATTTTTCCCACGATACTCATTTCAAGTTACTATTCAACTGTCTGGATTCTGTCTACTGTCCGACAGTGCAAAAAAAGCAAGATATATGAGGTCATCTTCTTATCTTTCTTTTTTTCTCTCTCGATACTCATTTCAAGTTACTATTCAACTGTCTGGATTCTGTCTACTGACCGACAGTGCAAAAAAAGCAAGATATATGAGGTCATCTTCTTATCTTTCTTTTTTTCTCTCTCGATACTCATTTCAAGTTACTATTCAACTGTCTGGATTCTGTCTACTGTCCGACAGTGCAAAAAAAAGCAAGATATATGAGGTCATCTTCTTATCTTTCTTTTTTTTCTCTCGATACTCATTTCAAGTTACTATTCAACTGTCTGGATTCTGTCTACTGACCGACAGTGCAAAAAAAGCAAGATATATGAGGTCATCTTCTTATCTTTCTTTTTTTTCTCTCGATACTCATTTCAAGTTACTATTCAACTGTCTGGATTCTGTCTACTGTCCGACAGTGCAAAAAAAAGCAAGATATATGAGGTCATCTTCTTATCTTTCTTTTTTTTCTCTCGATACTCATTTCAAGTTACTATTCAACTGTCTGGATTCTCTCTACTGTCCGACAGTGCAAAAAAAGCAAGATATATGAGGTCATCTTCTTATCTTTCTTTTTTCTCTCTCGATACTCATTTCAAGTTACTATTCAACTGTCTGGATTCTGTCTACTGTCCGACAGTACAAAAAAAGCAAGATATATGAGGTCATCTTCTTATCTTTCTTTTTTTTCTCTCGATACTCATTTCAAGTTACTATTCAACTGTCTGGATTCTGTCTACTGTCCGACAGTGCAAAAAAAAGCAAGATATATGAGGTCATCTTCTTATCTTTCTTTTTTTTCTCTCGATACTCATTTCAAGTTACTATTCAACTGTCTGGATTCTGTCTACTGTCCAACAGTGCAAAAAAAAGCAAGATATATGAGGTCATCTTCTTATCTTTCTTTTTTTTCTCTCGATACTCAATTCAAGTTACTATTCAACTGTCTGGATTCTGTCTACTGTCCGACAGTGCAAAAAAAGCAAGATATATGAGGTCATCTTCTTATCTTTCTTTTTTTTCTCTCGATCCTCAATTCAAGTTACTATTCAACTGTTTGGATTCGGTCTACTGTCCGACAGTACAAAAAAAGCAAGATATATGAGCTCATCTTCTTATCTTTCTTTTTTTTCTCTCTATACTCATTTCAAGTTACTATTCAACTGTCTGGATTCTGTCTACTGTCCGACAGTGCAAAAAAAGCAAGATATATGAGGTCATCTTCTTATCTTTCTTTTTTTCTCTCGATACTCATTTCAAGTTACTATTCAACTGTCTGGATTCTGTCTACTGTCCGACAGTGCAAAAAAAAGCAAGATATATGAGGTCATCTTCTTATCTTCCTTTTTTTTCTCTCGATACTCAATTCAAGTTACTATTCAACTGTCTGGATTCTGTCTACTGTCCGACAGTGCAAAAAAAGCAAGATATATGAGGTCATCTTCTTATCTTTCTTTTTTTTCTCTCGATACTCAATTCAAGTTACTATTCAACTGTCTGGATTCCGTCTACTGTCCGACAGCGCAAAAAAAGCAAGATATATGAGGTCATCTTCTTATCTTTCTTTTTTTTCTCTCGATACTCAATTCAAGTTACTATTCAACTGTTTGGATTCGGTCTACTGTCCGACAGTACAAAAAAAGCAAGATATATGAGCTCATCTTCTTATCTTTCTTTTTTTTCTCTCTATACTCATTTCAAGTTACTATTCAACTGTCTGGATTCTGTCTACTGACCGACAGTGCAAAAAAAGCAAGATATATGAGGTCATCTTCTTATCTTTCTTTTTTTCTCTCTCGATACTCATTTCAATTTACTATTCAACTGTCTGGATTCTGTCTACTGTCCGACAGTGCAAAAAAAAGCAAGATATATGAGGTCATCTTCTTATCTTTCTTTTTTTTCTCTCGATACTCATTTCAAGTTACTATTCAACTGTCTGGATTCTGTCTACCGTCCGACAGTGCAAAAAAAGCAAGATATATGAGGTCATCTTCTTATCTTTCTTTTTTTTCTCTCGATACTCATTTCAAGTTACTATTCAACTGTCTGGATTCTGTCTACTGTCCGACAGTGCAAAAAAAGCAAGATATATGAGGTCATCTTCTTATCTTTCTTTTTTTTCTCTCGATACTCATTTCAAGTTACTATTCAACTGTCTGGATTCTCTCTACTGTCCGACAGTGCAAAAAAAGCAAGATATATGAGGTCATCTTCTTATCTTTCTTTTTTCTCTCTCGATACTCATTTCAAGTTACTATTCAACTGTCTGGATTCTGTCTACTGTCCGACAGTACAAAAAAAGCAAGATATATGAGGTCATCTTCTTATCTTTCTTTTTTTTCTCTCGATACTCATTTCAAGTTACTATTCAACTGTCTGGATTCTGTCTACTGACCGACAGTGCAAAAAAAGCAAGATATATGAGGTCATCTTCTTATCTTTCTTTTTTTTTCTCTCGATACTCATTTCAAGTTACTATTCAACTGTCTGGATTCTGTCTACTGTCCGACAGTGCAAAAAAAAGCAAGATATATGAGGTCATCTTCTTATCTTTCTTTTTTTCTCTCGATACTCAATTCAAGTTACTATTCAACTGTCTGGATTCTGTCTACTGTCCGACAGTGCAAAAAAAGCAAGATATATGAGGTCATCTTCTTATCTTTCTTTTTTTTCTCTCGATACTCAATTCAAGTTACTATTCAACTGTTTGGATTCTGTCTACTGTCCGACAGTACAAAAAAAGCAAGATATATGAGCTCATCTTCTTATCTATCTTTTTTTTCTCTCTATACTCATTTCAAGTTACTATTCAACTGTCTGGATTCTGTCTACTGTCCGACAGTGCAAAAAAAGCAAGATATATGAGGTCATCTTCTTATCTTTCTTTTTTTCTCTCGATACTCATTTCAAGTTACTATTCAACTGTCTGGATTCTGTCTACTGTCCGACAGTGCAAAAAAAAGCAAGATATATGAGGTCATCTTCTTATCTTCCTTTTTTTTCTCTCGATACTCAATTCAAGTTACTATTCAACTGTCTGGATTCTGTCTACTGTCCGACAGTGCAAAAAAAGCAAGATATATGAGGTCATCTTCTTATCTTTCTTTTTTTTCTCTCGATACTCATTTCAAGTTACTATTCAACTGTTTGGATTCTGTCTACTGTCCGACAGTACAAAAAAAGCAAGATAGATGAGGTCATCTTCTTATCTTTCTTTTTTTTCTCTCGATACTCATTTCAAGTTACTATTCAACTGTCTGGATTCTCTCTACTGTCCGACAGTGCAAAAAAAGCAAGATATATGAGGTCATCTTCTTATCTTTCTTTTTTTTCTCTCGATACTCATTTCAAGTTACTATTCAACTGTCTGGATTCTGTCTACTGTCCGACAGTACAAAAAAAGCAAGATATATGAGGTCATCTTCTTATCTTTCTTTTTTTTCTCTCGATACTCATTTCAAGTTACTATTCAACTGTCTGGATTCTGTCTACTGACCGACAGTGCAAAAAAAGCAAGATATATGAGGTCATCTTCTTATCTTTCTTCTTTTTCTCTCGATACTCAATTCAAGTTACTAAACTGTTTGGACTTTTGGTCTTGACCAATAAGACAACTTTTCCATGTAGGGCCATCTGCATCTAACATTAAGGAAGAAATTGACAATAAATTTTATTGGGTGTTTATGGAAAAACTGATAACTTAATTCAGGAAACAGTATTATGTTATATATTGACGACAAAATATTTTGGCTTTATTATTACCTACATATTAGTAAACATGTATAATCTAGGCAGATTGTCCAAATTTTCTATTTCAAGCGTAATAGTAGCAACACCCATGTCTTCTAAAAATAGGTAAGCTCATGCAAAGTCATCTGTTTTTTTTATTTACAATTGACTTTTCCGAATGTGCTGTACACGTTCAGCAGTTTTATATTGTTACAAAATTTGTAAATATTTATATAAATATTTGTATTCGTCTTGAAATATCTCAGACAGATCGGAAATACTTAGATTCTGGTGCGAAAAAAACGCAATTTAAGCGTATTTTAAGTAAAAACGGCGTTTCCAATGATTTGGCGACTTGGTGACCTTTTGGCGAGATTATTGGCGAAAAATAGATAGTTCTGGAAAATTCCATCTAGGATCATTACTAAACGAGATAGCCTAGAACCTCCAGTACCTTGGCGAAAGTCCTAGATTTTCACGCCAAGTCAGGAATAAATACACCGCCTCATTAACCATGATCATTAGAGAGTAGTAAAGACTTGAGTGTTAGTCTAGTCTTTACTTTTCTCAGACACAGAAGCTGTTATGTGTCTGAGGCATTAGAGACCTTTGTGTTTGGAAGCTATTTTCTGTTATATTAGCTGAACTGGAGCTGCGTAATTATAACTCATAACTGCTGTAATTTCCTGCATCTTCTAGAGATTTCTGTGAATAAACGTCTTGTGATTTTTGAGAGATTGTTTTATCAACTCTCAATCTACACGAACTCCGAAGCGCGGTACAATATTAATGAATATCATGGTGAATTGAAACGACTACGTTCATTTTTCCAAAATGGTCCATCAAGAATAGCCTGACATGTTTTAAATGTCAGATTCATAATAGACCTATATTTTTGAGAAAATCGCCCGTGAAGTTTCTTTTTTTATATGGTTAACAGCAATGGAAATATTGCAGACTTGTGTGATTTGAAATAATTACAGTAAAAGCAAAGCTTGGGATCATCATTATCACATAAGATAAAGGGGACATACATATATTTTTTTGATCTTTTTGATTAAATTCCTCTTATGCAAAATTTCTACATGAGAGCGGTTTGACGCTACAGCTCGACGAAACGTTAGTTACCGGCCGCCACTTCATATGACTTTCGGATATGGGATTACTTTAAATCCAGTGTGAATGATGGTAACGTTATCTGTGTTTTTGAAAGAATAAGAAACACATCTTTTTTTACAAACATTCAAAGTGACAGTGTACTTTCATATGTGGAGAGCATCAACGTGCACTGTTACAATACCTTCAATAAAGAAGAGATAAACACATTAAAAATGTTACATGTTATATAGAGGATGCAAATATTGAGATTAGAGTTTGGCTTCCTGAAAGGTTCAAACTGTTTAACATGCATTTATGCACCCACGTAGCACAAGACATTGTAATATATTTACTCATTTATGTTTTATATTCTGAATATATTAAAGAAAACTAATATTTTTAATAGACATTTTGTCCTAATAGGTAATAATGTAAATGCTTGCAATGAAAGCAAGCATTTTCTCTTTTGACAAATTTATTGTTTTTATGGCCTTATCTCCACAATTTATGAAATTTGCTATTATTCCAGTCGCTATTTTGAGCTAAAAATGTCTCCAAGTAGAGAAATTTCTTTGAAGGTAACTGAGGCAAATTGTTATAAGTATTCCATTTTCTTTACAATAAAACACGTTCAAGATGACCAACATTTTTGTGAAATGTTATGATTTTTACTTCAGATCTTACAATGAAATTTTATCAAAAGAAATGTAATATAATGTTTCAATGATTTCTCGTATTTTGTGTTTGAAGTAAAATTACCTTGTTAACACTTTTTAACATTTTGAAAAAGAAAAAAATTTTTTTTTCTTTTCTTTTTTTCTGATTTCTATTATTAGAAAAGTTTAAGAAATTCATATAAATCTATGTTTTTTATTAAATTACATTATTTTAAGGCCAAATGAATTTAATAAATATATAATTATTAAAATTAGGTGTTCATATGCATTAAACTGCAAGCTCTATTTATGCAATATAATCATATCATATGAAAAAACAAATGCATTAATTCTATTATAAAATATTTGCCAACAACAAAACACATAGAAATGAGTATAAAAGTAAAAACGTTACTCATAAATATCTTCTATTCTAAGATATATTCAAATGAATTTAATGGAATTATAATAGTTTAGAAGATGAATAGATAAAGACAGGTTAAAAGAATGGTTTTTAAAGCGGTTTTTTTGTTTTTTTGTTTTTTTTTTGTATACAAAAACGAAAATTGAAAAATGAGGCTTTTCCAAATATAGCCTTACTATAAGCATGATAAAAGTGAAAAATTTATAGGATTTGAAGAATAAAAATTCTGTAAAGTTTTATGCAAATGTAAGTCTTGGAAACTTTCCAGCATTGCTTACGTAGAAAAATAATAATATAAAAATATACTGTTTCGATAATACTTTTATGACTAAAAAAATGGGTTTGGTATTTAAATATTAAACTAAAATTACTTATTTTTTTTCAAATTCCATATAATTGAAATTTTTGTGAGTAAGAAAAATTCTGAAATAAAACGTTGCAAAATTCTAACATAAAAAAGACGGTCTCATAATATTCTAAAAATCACAAGCTTTTGTTTGATAATGAAATAAGTCTATATGTAATATTGAAATACAAAATTCAACTATAACTGAAATTTGAACAACTAATATTATATGTGAAGGTTTCAAATTATTATGATCTTGCAGTTATAAAAACGAAATGGAGATTTAAAAGAAAACTTTTATCGACCAAATAAAAGGATATGCTATATACAGTTGTAGATCAAATATACATACCTACATGCGTCTACCAATGAATTAAAATATATATTTAATTGGTTAAATACAAAAACAAATTATAATTACATTAGACACAAGAAACTATCTATAAATATTTCAATTGCAAACAGTAAATATTATAATACCTTGCCTTATTTGTATGTATTATAATACCTTATATTATGTATTATAATACCTTGCCTTATTTGTACCTTATTATTATGTTTTTCTCTAGTTATACTCTTAATTTATTTCAATTAGCAACTTAAATTTTACTGATCATATACAAATTCTTTCATTTGATTATTTTTGTATATGCTGCTTAACATTTAAATGATTAGTTCTTTAGCTGCAATTTGAAGAAATATGGCGCTGATTTAGAAATTCATGGGTGGAAAATGCTTAACTTTTAAACCCTTATATTATTACAGTTTTTTTTCTAGTCGCAGTTCTAATTCATTTAATCAGACAATTGATTATTCTAATCTCTCAAAAGTTAAAAATATTTATCTTTCCTTAGACTACATCTAGGTGCAATATTAACCTAGCCAATATTATCATTTCGAAAAAAGATAAATTGACCCAAAATTGATAAAAATTTATAAATGTTGGCTATCACTGCCCTCAGTTATACAATTTAAGATTTGGCTTAGATGACACCAGTTGGAGAGAAGTCAACCAATCTTGTGACTTTGATGATGAAACTGAATGATCCAAAAGAATCAAGTATCTTACTCACAGCTACATAATGACTCGAATTCAGTAGTTTGTTCCAGAATATTTTATAATCTGTCTTAGACCTATGAAAAGCGGAAGCGATTCTAACGAGAATCAGTCAGTAGGAAATAGGATATTTGAGTTGTCTCAAATGAGTAATTATTGTAGTCTGTTTTTAGAGTTTTGACCTCCAGTGAATTCTCTTCTCAGTGTTGTTAGTTATTTAATATATATTTTTAGCTTGAATGTTCTGCAAGTTCTGTTTTATAACGCTTCATCAGTATTTTGTACTTATATTCTGTATTTTTGTTTGTGTAGAATATAGCATCTTTACATTTCACCGGATTTTTCCGAAACAATATATGTGATGTTATGGTCACATGGAAAAACTGCCTGGAAAAATAATAATTTAACATTTTTATAACATATTTAAGGAAGCAATATAATCAGCAAATAAATTATTGTGAATTGATTTCAAAGTTAAATATGTCCAATTGATTAATATGCTTCCAGTGAGCACGATTTTTATCCAATATCACCCTTTATCAAATTGATGTCCTTTTTTGTCAATGACATTTCTATTCATTGAAATGTAGATTTTTTTTCATAAATTCTAAAACAAAAAGCAAATATCTAACTAATTGGTATTTCAGTTCAGAATTGCCAGCATCAAATAAAGCAAACTATGTATTTCAATATCAAATTAAACTTAATTAAAAAAACTGATTGCAGAATTTAAAATATCATAATTTATGCAAAAAAAATTACACTCACAGATTACAAATCGGCATTTAAATAACTCATAGAATGAAGCCAAATTTCAAATGTTGAATGTGTTTCACTTGCAGAAATAAGAAGTTAGTACAATACATTACACTAGTATTTCAGAATGGCAAATGAATTTCAAGCTGAAAATTAATGAATTTCTGTCCACGTGCCACCCGAGGATGAAAATCGTTTAGCTTGCTCCTCGATGGATATCTAATGAGAAGGGAGCTGTATGCCGAATTTTAACAGTATTAGCTTTCTGACTTATAATCGCAATCGAATTTTGCCATGGCATGTACCGATGATTCGAAACCTCCCTAAGCAACTTATTCAAATTAGTTCAGCCCAGTAGTTTGTCCGTAGAGGCATTCTCAATTCTGGATATCAAATGCATTATAGCCTTTCGAGCAGTAAATATTTATCGCTATTATACTGTGGGATGTTTGCTAACTTTATTGGTCACGGAATTATATACACGTCGATAGTTCATTTAAACACAGTTTGCAGCCAACAAACTAGACATTCAAAACTGTTTACATTATTTGTATAAGAATTAATTTACCATTCTCTTAAATATATGTATTAAATAAATATTGTTTATGAATAATGATAAATAAATGGTTATGATAAATAAATTGTTTACTGAATAAAACTATTGTGATTCGTCATGTATGAAAAGTGGGAATGGGATATCGATTTTATCAATGATATGCTGGATTCAAACAGTTTAAAAGTGTATCGCTCTAGTAAAATTAAAACTTTTTATAATTTTTGATAGTATATTGATACAAATTTTGAATATTTGGGAGATACTGAATGTCAAATTACTTATCTCAAATATTCGGTATTCATATATGTTTTGGATAAATGCAAGAAAATCCATTATAAATGCACACAAAAAAATTTCTATACATTTTTGTATTTAAAAATCAATTTTTATATAAAAGTTGAATTACCAATGATAAATGGTGTTTTAAACTCTTCGTTTCAAGTTTTCGATTATTGAAAAAAAGATGAGGGGTGTCAAAAAGGTTCCTTTAATCTCGGTGAGAATTTTTTCAGACCCACAAGAGGTTTGAAAGCGCACTTAAGTGATTTGAAAGGCTAAATTAGTGATGTTATTTAACCATGTCTTAACTACTGATGTGTTTCCTAAAGGTGTTTTAAATGAGTACTATCATAAAATAATCAATTTTATGAAGATAAATGAAGGTCCATGGTAATGATGAATTTTGTGTTTAGTTTTCATGCGTGGAAAGTTTCATTTATTGCATTCCGCACCAAAATCAGGTTATTTCCATATTATCTACCCTTTAAGGTGTACGTACAAACTTGAAGATTTTTTTTTAATTATAACTTTAAAAATCCAGTTTTTTTACAGTAGGTCATTAATATATGTTTAAACTCATTTCAGCGAGGAAAAACCATATTACACTAATTATTAATTAATTAAATAATATTTCATGAGCTAATTAGCTTATTTTTTGAAACATGATACCTTAAATTCTAATTTGTACAGACAAACAATTCTAGTTGGAAATTATGCGTAATATTAGTCTTTATGTTGTCTGCCTCAAACAAGTTATAGAAATGTGTAGTTTTTTTTAAACAATTTTTTTCATCAACAATGAATAGAAAAAGTGAGATTTTTTCTGTCATTTTAACTTTTAAACAGCTATTAAAATTTATTTCTATAAATATAAATTTGATTGAGGCACAAAACATCCGCTATTTCATACAGATTATTTTGATATATAAGTAACTGTATTTGGTTCATTTCTTGTTGAGTTTATGATTGTTTGAATGAAGCAACATAATGGAAAAATATCATTCTTCGTAAAATGAGTTTTAAAAACACCGTAACTAGAGATTTTAATGAAAGCACCTCAAGAAAAATAATTATAACTCGAGAAATATTTCGAATATTGACAACATCTTGGTATCGTTTGAAAGCTAAAGAATCAGGGAACATTATTAAGCAATAAAAAAAATATTCGATATTTTGAACGATTTTCGAAGTTTCAAGTGTGTACATACACCTTAATAGAAATTACCTGCTCTAGATCGTATAGAAATTGCCTTAGCGTTTGAGTGTCATATTGTATCTTTTAAATTATAGTTCCCTTGATGTTAACTCATTTCAATCTTTATTAATAAAGTAGAATTATTTTAAATAGAAATGCAGATATCTGCATATATATGTGTGTTAATGTTTTATAGGACAAGCTGATTGACATAGAGCTATCAAATGTTAACCAATGCAAAATTTTGAAAGCTGAATATTATTCTTGGAGTATTTATTAGCATTTTAATTATATAAAATTAAGCGATATTATAACGTTTCTTCATGATAACTTATAAAACTATCTTAACAAAAAGGATTTTTTATTGACTATCCTGATATTCAAAATATTATCTTTTATTCTTGTTGTTAATTCTAATGGCACTTGCCCTAGACAACCTCGCTTTTTAAGCCGAGAGAGTGTCTCAGTAGCGCCATCTAGGGCCAAGAGTACGTCTTAGCTACTCATGCATCACAACCCTTTTTACGGGGCAGACCTCATTCATGCATTACATTCACTCATCCACAGATCGTAATTTAGACTTGAATCAGAGAACGATCACTTCTGAACAAGTACCCCAGGTGGTATTTTCTCGACATGGAAGACTTTGTGGTCATGACAGATTTATACGTGCACCACCCATCACATACACGGGGAGTCTTCGGCCGGCGGGATTCGAATTCACAATCCATTGGATGCAAATCCAGCGCCCTACCAACCAGGCTATCCCAACCCATATTTTCTTTTAAATGGTATCAATATTTTTACTGTACGTTATTTTATAATTTTTAAATAATTTTATAAAAAAACCGTTTTGAGCTTATTTTACAGCAATACATTTCATTGCTGAAATGAAACTCAAATCATTTATATTATTGATATTTTATTTTATTCTAACATTCATCCATTTTTGAAGATTCCTTTTATTTTCCATGCCAAGTAAGTTCTAATAATATAAAATTATCAACATTTCCTCTCAGCATTTCCTCCAAACCTGAATGTCTCTATGATTATTCTTTTATTTGATTATCATTAATTTATTTTACACTTTAGATGGACTTTATAGAGAATGTAAAAACGAATTTTTAATTATACCCTTTGTGAAGTTGTGTTGCTTTCTCAGTTTTCTATTGGCCTGACACAACAATAGCTTCATTATTATAAATGATTTCCATAAATCTCCTACAGGTATTTAATTATCTGGCAGATATCATGCACATGTCTCATTATTTCAGTGCACGTATATTACACAAACATAAGAAAGATAATTTGATGCAGTTTTTTTAATAGATTTTATGCGTATTTCTTGTAATAAAAATGATTTTGGCCTTAGTTCTTTTCCACTGACTCGAAACTGAATAGAAATTTCAGTAAAGTTTTCAAATTTCTTATTTGTTCAGTTTATTAAAATTACTTACATGTATTATCAGTATACTAATCTCTGAACAAATATAAGCAATTTTTACTTAATTCCTAGTAACTTTACAAAACACCTACAAGTAAATATATCTAATATAATTTATATGATTGAAATTATTCGCAAATCCTAAAAAAAGTCCTTGGTCATAACTAATAGTATAATTTTGACAGTTTTTATTTCACGTGAAAGCTTTCGACTCTTTCATACGCCATTAATGGATACTTGCCCCATTATCTCTTTCTCAAATAGCAAAATGAGCAAAGTATAATTAGCAAATATATAGCAAAATAAACTCTGCCCCATTTTCAATAATTGAAGAATAACTTCGCAAATTTCATTGCCTAATTTATTTGTCACTAAGAAAACATAACTTAACAGTCGGAATATTCTATGTTTAGTTTAATCATATTAACTTCTATTGTTAATTATATAAAAGGCTTCAATATTATCTTTAATTTTGAAGAGAGAGTGTGAGCGTGTTTTATTTGGTTTCATTGCCACCATTCAAAATAAATCATATTATTTCTAATATTGCACTTTCTTTGTAACAATATACATAAAAGAGAAATATCACTTATCAATCCCAATAAATTTTATATGTTCGTTTTTTAGGTATCAAGCTATTTAAGTTATGATTAAACACTTCCGGAATGATTTAATTTATATTTTGCTATACAAAGAAACGCTTCCCAAATTTTGAATTGTATTTGTGAAATACATTATAAGTAGAGTGATTTTCTACATTCTTTTCTATATTTTAAACAATAAATTCATCTTAATACTACAATTCCATTGCTGTAGTTTTTGTTAATCAAGTGGCCCTCCTTTATGGTGTTTGATGCATTGACAAGTGAGTATTTTATAGATAAAATATTCACTTACCAGGAATAGAATATTAAATAGATAAGATTCAACAAAAAAACGTTTTTAAAATGCTATATTTGCTTTTGTGTCAATAAATATAATTGAAATATTTAAAAGTGCAACAAATAAGATCTGGATTCTAATAATAATTATAAAATGCAGACGATATTTCACCAACTAAATAACTGAAAATTCAAACGATAAATTCTTATGCTATATGATAAATCAATATACTCTGCATTTAAATGAAACATGAATAATTACAAACGATAATTATTATGAATTAAATTCAGAAAATAAATTTTAAGCTTTCTCTAACTAATATAATGTATTGGAATTTGCCTAAAAAGATATCAAAGATTTTCAGTAATATATTTTAAACTTTGAAACAGTCAACTTCCTATTTTTTGTACAATTTGCTACATTATTATTAGTCATTTTGCGATAAATTTTGCATTGTCTGTGGCTACTTCATTATGCTATATTTCAATGTTTTCTTTTAAGGAATGTAATAAATTTAAAAATATTAACTCAGATAAAAAGGAGCCTTTGCCTTATTTCAAGAGAATAAAATGACGTTTAAATTTATCTAAAGAAAATCAAAACTGCAGAACACGAATGCTGCAGTTTTAATTTTCTGTGAATAATCAGAAATAAATATAATGTATCGAGTGCTTAAAAGAACAAAAAAAATAATTTCTTATTTATAAAACCATAGCAGTGCCATATTTTAAAAAAAATCCCGAAATGTGCGAGAAAGCTTAGTCCAACCTTTATCACTTTTACTGATTTTCAGAGTTGTTCTTTCTTAATACCACTTTTCTATTTTCCACTGTAACTCTTTTTTTTTCCAACACTCTGTCTGGCATCTCAATGATTTAAGATGGCGTCTTTAAGGGCAACGTGAGGTCCGTGGAGAGAAACTCGATACTTAATTGGATTGCTTTCGTTCCACATTAAAATGGGAATTAGTTAATCCCTTTCCTCCGTTGTCCATTTGTGAGAAAACGCAGCAGTTTCGATGTACGGAAGTAGCTTAATTAAAGTAGATTACAGGATAAGATTATCACAGCACAAAATGTCGCTTATGTGTTAAACATTAAGAGATAAAAATCACATCCATTTATTGTTGGAAAATATTTTGATCATGAAATACATCTTAGGTTGATGAAATAATTCAAGAAATGCTGTTTCTGTAGTTGCTCGTTATTTGTTTCACATAAGTTTCTTTTAACATGATAGTACCCTAAAATATACTACTTGTTGAAATGCTTACTTAAATGTGGTGATATGTGTAATTATTTTTACAAAGCCACATTCCATTCTAATTCAGTTTGGCAAAGCTGAAAGCATATAACTTCAAAATATAATAAAGCTTTTTATCTTCCCACGAATTTGCATGCTTTTTATAAATGCATCAATACATGGATTTTCAAATGGCTTATGATCTTTATTTTTAAGTATTTCATTCATATTTCGATAAGAATTTTCCCGCATTGATTGAACTGAGCATTTTTTAAATTTCTATGTATCAAAGATTAATTTTTTACATTTTATTAATTGCAACTTTCACAACTGATCAACTTTTTTATTTTAAGTTTCTCATTTTAGAAGTTTCATTTTAATAATTTAAACCTTAGATGTATTAAGTAAATTTATGCAAACACATTTTTTGAATTCAATTCTATTATATATTTTAAAACTGCTTGAATTCTTTGCTCAAATATTAATTTTTATAATTTGATGTATTCAGCATATACGAATGGATCATAGATAGAATATAGAAGGAATGTGTAGTTTGGAGATTGGGAAAAGGCAACTTGTAGTGATTTTTCTTATTTTGAAGAAGCAATTTGAATTTGGATTTGTTAAAATTTAAAAGTTTCTGTCAATAGTATTTGAAAAACATTTAAAATTCAAAATATATATTTTTATCTATATCAGTTTATCAGCTAATATTTTTCTAAATATTATTGAATAGTTAAAATATTTTTATGCGCTATTAAAAATTATATTTTTTATTGTTAAAATGAAAAAAAAAACTCTAATTAACTGTCTAGCACAACTTGGAATTTAATAACTTTAAACTCCAAACTTAATTAAACTAATAACTTTGACAGACTTTAAATGAAAACGTTTGAGAGCTTTCTGTAAAAAATAAATTTCTAACAATTTTATTTCGAGAAGCACAATTAAAAAAATAAGGAGATAAGACCCTTGCTGAAGTTTTTTTTTGTCTATAATAATTAAATATTATAAATTAATAGTTGTCTCAGAAAGGGTAGTAAATATATTTGCAAAAAGATAATTCCAAACAGATGAAACCTTTATATTTATTCACAATGCTTCAGCAAAGCTTCAAGATCTATCTAATATTCTTTTAAATGTCTTGAGTCCTAGAGTTTGAGTCTTTAAATATCAAACTATTTTAACCTATCATATCAATTAGGACCGTAAATATCAAACTATTTTTAAAAGATACAGTTCAAATTAAATTATATCTCTTTTTTTCCAGAAAAAAGTCAACGATATGGTTAATTTACAGTAACCATATAGTATATATTAATCATAGTATCAGATAAAACGGTTAAATATATTTGCAAAACATTGATTCTAAATAGATAAATATCCTTAAGGTATTAACATTATTTTATTAGACTATTAAGAAATATAGATTTTTTTCAACTTTCCAGAGAAATGATTAAATATTATAAATGTATAATGGGTTTGGAAAGCGAGATTGAATTCATCTGCAAAAAAACTTATTCAAAAATAAATCATTATTTCTGTGTTATTTATATTATTTCAGGAAAGCTTTAAAGATCATTCATTTATGTCATTTGATTTGTCAATGTTAATCTGTGCTAGGTGCTACTGGAGTTTTGAATAAACATTTAAAGAAACGAAGAAAAATTAGCCGTAAATTTTTGTGTTAAACTTCATTTTAAAGAATTTATATTTGTCTACAAATCTTGTATCTTTAACTTGTCAGCAAATTTTATATTCATGCAAGCCTATGTCCGTGTAGTAGCCTTTAGACAAAGGGTAAGTAAAGTCCTTTGATATACTATATTGAGATCTTAAATCAAGAAAACATTCTTTTTTATTTTTAACACTTTTTATGAGTCTAATTTTTTTTACCTTTTATTAGAAAAAAAATTAGAAATCATTTATATGGTGACAAAATAGAAAAGAAATATTTGTATGACTCTTTTATCAGCTGGAACATGAAATTGAAAATTGTTTTCAATCAAGATATTTATATCTCGTCAAGGAAAGTCTAAATATTGGCATCGTAAAATTAAACATGATAGTGAATTTGATATGTTTGGCCAGGGATTAACATCGAAGTGGAAACTCAAAAACATTTGTTTTCTTTTATCAATGTAGTAAATTATTGCCTTCAGTTTTTAAAAATAGACTACAGTTTTGTTCCTTTCTCTTTCTCAAAAAATACTATGAAAATGTGAGCTTTTAACTTACGAGTAGAAATGATTTTTAACGGTAATTCAAGCAATTAATATATAAATATCTTTAAATGTTTGAAATGATGATTTTACATGTTGTGCTTTCTTTTTTTTATCTTGCAGGTATAACAGCAATAAATTTGGAATAAATAAAACATACCAACTGTATAGTCATAATTTTCTGCGTGTTACAATTTTCGAAAGATAATTAATTTTACTAACATGGTTATAAATATCGATATATTTATGGTGAAATAAATCTAGTTCTTAGAAAAATGACATCCTGTTCTGCAATAAAACCTTCATAAATAAGAAAAACAGAGCCGATCCATACACAATTAGCAACACTTTTAGGAAGTAATTTAGGTAGTTTTACATGCAGAAAGAAAACAGAAATAATGCTCAAATTGCCTGTTGATAATTATTTCCACGATTAGTAATTTAAAAAGAAAAATACTCACTAGTCTGAAGCTTCTTAGCTCTTTAGCGTTTATATCGATTTTCTGAGAAGGTATAAAATTGTTGCGATTAAATTCAAGAATCGCGAATACTAATATAGATACTTTTAAAATTCCTACATTTTCCAAAACCTTCATTTTTTTCACCAAATTAACGAAATTTATTTCTAATTCTAATTAATCTGGAAGTAATTGCTCTGGAATGTATTCTACATCCATTAAGAACATTTCTTAAATTCCGCTTCTCATTGATAAGACTCACATTAAGAAAAACAATATTATAGATTCATAATAATATCTAATATAATATTCATGTTTATTTAAAACTTTCTTTTCACTGAAGAAATGTGAACCCAAAATGTAATTAAAATGACATATAAAGTATTTTACTGCCAGTAAGAGGCAAAATATGTTTAAAGCATTTTCTTCAAATACCATTGGTCCTCATCATGATAAGGAAATTCTTTCCTGTTGTGGGCCAACTAAAGGGTTAACCCTTTAACCGATTGGAAAGTAAAAAAAAAATGTCCTACCTAATATCATCTATAATGGCTCCACTATAGAATGGCGTATTTGATTGTTATACTAAAATCTGATGAAACAATTTAATGACAAACGAACATTATTTTTTGAAAATTTTTCTAAGAATGGCTGCGATGTAGAAAATCGCCATTGCGTTTCCTCTCTGCAGTAAGGACCATTTCTGAAGTTTTAGAATCTTGATAGTCGATGGTCAGTGGGTCAGTTTTTGTAACAGTTAAAACTACACAAAATCCTTATTAAATATAGTTAATTTTTACTTTTAGATTTGTCTAAAATTTTATAAAAGGGTATCGAATTTTAGAGAAAATATGAGAGTTTTTTCCATGTAATTATTATAGTAAAATTACAAATATGTGTATTCACTTTAAGAAACATGAATATTCACTTAAGAAACCTGTCGGGATTTTTCTTCATACATATCGAGCCTTTTTATTAATTTTTATATTTTCCTACTCGGAAGAAACAGAAAGATGAATATAATTTTAAGAGAAAAGAAAATTTTTGGAAGGTGGTCTAAAGCGTGGAAATATTTAAATTTTAAAAGAGTACTTTTGCTACTGATTATACATCTTGTCCTTTGTATACTTATATATGCTTAACAAAACATTTGTTTTGAAATAAAATGGCAGAAATAAATTACACACTTCGGAATTTCGTCCATTTGCTACAGCTACTTAAAAACTCATTCGCCTGGGGATACTACAAGAGCTCAACAAATGCTGAATGTCTGAAACTTAAAATTATTTGGTCTTCAAACTAGTTATATTTTTCCTTTCTTGCATCGCCCTATTTCACATTTTAAAAACTATATTCTTAAAGATGTTATTTTCCTCTTAAACTGTTATTTCATAAACAAAAAAATATTTTACTTCCGATTTTATGTATCTGTTTGATTCCTGTAGCTATATTATTTAAATTGATTCGTGTTTCTAAAAGAGCCTTCAGATATCGTACTTGTTCTTGTTCATTTTTAGAAGAATTAACTGAAGCAGATAAGAAGTTCGTTTCCTTTTTGAAAATAATACATTGAAGAATGATTAGATATCATTCATTTTTTGAATGAATATTTTGAAGAACGCAAGAAATACTTAAACATTAAATCTATAAACTGGCAGTCGTTTCTGAAAAGCTAAAAGTAAAAT
Source organism: Argiope bruennichi (assembly GCF_947563725.1). Classification (NCBI taxonomy): domain Eukaryota; kingdom Metazoa; phylum Arthropoda; class Arachnida; order Araneae; family Araneidae; genus Argiope; species Argiope bruennichi. Next base: position 96,411,801 of record NC_079160.1, read on the forward strand.
GCGCTTTTAAAAATCATTTCTCTTTTTGAAGAACTTTTTTATTATATTATATTATATTTTACTATTATTGCAGACCATTATTGGCCTCTGCTTTCGCCGAATACATACCCGCGTGAATTTTTTTGTGGGATCCCATTAAATTACTCGTCTATGTAAGCCCATGTTCACAATGAAGAAATTCATAACATAGATTGATTGCCGCCATTGAAGGAGCATAATTATTTACAAGCAGAGACGCGGACAAGACATGTCCGCCACAACGCGACACAAAAGCGGAAGTGGGGAAGAAGAGAGAAATAAATTATCCCTCGTCTTATATAACCTGAGATTTTGTTAGGGAAAATATTTCTTTATAGTGCCAATATATTATTAAGAATTATATAGGGATTTTTGCTACACGGGTCAACGTGGTAAAGGAAACACAGGGATCTTTTAAAAAAGAATTTGTCTCGTCAACGGTATTTTGTTCCTTTACTCGGAGTGTGTGAAAGTTAGGCTTTTAGCCGATTCAGCAATTTTACAAATCTCTCTTGAATTAATTAAGTAGAGAAAGTGAAATTGGATCACAAATAAGAGAATATTTTAGAATGAAGTTACTATGAGCTAAATTAAGATAAAACCCTGGAAATTAATTAAATTGAAATTAAAGTTTAAAATATCATTATATATATATATATATATATTGTAATTATTGCTGTATTTTTTTATCCCAGTCGAAGGTCGAAACTTACGTGCATTTTTCGCTGTTTTTCTCCTTTCTCTGTGGTGAGTGATATTCCATCCTCCACTGAAATTTCTGCATCTCTGGATGCCTACCAAGACTCTCTGAGTTTGTTGGCATATTGACAGAACATCTTGTAATTATGCACAGATACAGAGAATGCCCTTATTATCTTAATTAATTGGGGCGGACAATGTTCTTTTTCAACTTATTTAACTAGACATGGACAATTATTAATTATCTTAAATGCTAGATTCACCACTCTCGGTGGTAAATTAGGAGATGCAAATCATAATGTATTCACTGCATGCACAAGAAAAAAATTTGATCTAAATTAGCCTGCAGATAATTTGAAAAGACGACATTAAAGAAAATTATAAGAAAACGTTTTACTGAAGTGCCTTTATAATTTTGTAATTATCTTGAAATGATCATTTTAATGATTTTTCTGGATTATTCAGGATATCCACTCTACTTTTTGCCCAATTATGAATGTCTACATCGTTACAGATGAACATACATACAATACCAAATAATTTAAATAGCTTAAATAAATATGTTACTTCAAGTCTATAAATGCTTCACTAAAAAAATTATGATATTTAAATTTCATGCATTCCTCTGGTCCTATTTAGTAAAATGTTTCTGGCATTCTATTCCGTAAAATCTCTTAAAGTTTAGTGTTTTTCAAAGTCAAATTCTCAGAAGATCTCATTTCAAATTTATTCTTTTTCAATGAAAACTGAGCGAGTCATGAATCCTTGAATAACACTTTATTGGAGATCATTTCAATGGCTTCTTTAAAGAAAATCGTCCAAATCCCAGATTACTCAAGACAGCACTAGTGTTCTGTAAATATCATAATCTAAATCTGTTAATAGACATTTAGCAGACGATTCCTTTTCAGACATTTTATAACTGCTCCATTTTTATTTTGTTAAAATATTATTAAAAAGTAAAAGCAAACGATTTTTCCTTTGATAAACATATTTTGTTAATATTATTTCGTTTATTTTTTGTATAATAGCTGATGATCCATTGTAAACCTTCTGAAATCTGGCAATGTTTGTAATATACGCTGTTAAGTTGAAAGAATAAACAAGCCGATGGAATTCTAAATTGCTTGGAGTATTATTTTAGTTTTAAGAATTTAAGATGCTCTGCAAGCTATAGTTTGAAGCTTAAGAAAACGGGTAGTTTTCTAGAAAGCATGCAAAAAATAGATTTGATTGGTTTAGTTTAAAATTATATTGCGAAGCTGAACATTACAAAAATTTGGAAATACTAGGAGGAAGTTAATTAGAAATTAGGGATTAATTCAGAAGTAAGAAAAATTAGTTAGGTTTAGGAATTTCTTCATAATTTAGTTATTTTTAGTCAAAAAAATATTGATTCTTTTGCATATAATGTTAATATGCTAAAAGTATTTTACTAATACCGTAAATAAAAACTATATAGAAGTAAAAATTGGTCAAGACTTTAAACAACTAATTTATTGACTCAAAATATACTTTGCTAGGTTATTTAAAGCACTTTTCTCGAGTTCGAACTATTTTTATATCTATAGCGGTTCAGAAAATAGTTTTGTGGTCACGATTAAAGCGACCTATAACTACACGAAATGATCCAACAGAGTCACTTATAATAGAAAACTTTGTTCAGAATTTTAACAAACGATATTTACGTTTCGACTCTAACATTACTGAAAGACCAGTTTAACGAAACTACGATGGTAACTGGAAACGTTTGAATAGCATTGCAAAATTCTTTCCATAGAAAAATGACTGAATTACCAATTCGCATGCTTTGTTTATTACATTTACTCAACCAGATGTGTTTGAAGAATGGGGAGCATTCTGAAAAATTCTAAAAAAAATGTCGGCACATTCATTCGCTTAACTTCATCAATCCGTGTCTCAATTTGTATTATGGCATTTATGAAAGGATACAACTGATTATATATCTCCGATAAAAATGTAAGATTTTTAATATTTTTTTTGATTATTTTATTTAAATGTTATACACAAAGAAAATGTCATAGAGTTCGTCAGGGTGTGAATGCAAATTGTTGTTTTTATATTCTTTGTTTTAGTTGACAATATAATCGAGTAAATTTAATCTGTATATAAAAAAACATTCTTTTTCCATTTATATCGTTTTCATCACGTTGAATGACTACACCTAGAAATTTGATGAGTTAATTTTCCTTTCTCTGAAGAGACAAGGAAGAAAGACATTTTAAAATATCACAGAATAACTTTTTAAAAGAGTTTGACATTTCCTACCGTTTTTTTCTAAATATTTTTTGGGAATTAAACAAAAATATATTTTCTCACTATTTTAAAGTTCGAAAAAACCGCGTGGTGGATTCCAAAACGAATTTCGACACTTTCAATAGTTTCTTTTAATTGAAAATCTGAAATCAATAGAAGTTCTTTTTCAGCTATTTCTTAAACTCTGGGGATAAAGGCCGAACTTATTTAAGTTTTTTTATAAACTGACAGCACAAAAAAAATGGTTAAGCTGGTATTCGTTCTTTTAAAAATTCAATTGGAAATAGAATGCACTTTTAGTTTAATTTAAAAAAAATATATACTACCAAATGAAGAAAGCGATGGAATAAATGATTTAAAGTTCTTAATTTGCATCGATTTCGATCAGATATCTAGGAGATATATCGTTATCAAAAACGATATTCGTTAAGAACTTTCAAAGATGCACGAAAATCTATTTAATAAACGGATTTTTTTAGCAAAGCATATTGCTTTGCTAACAGATTTTCGGGGAAAGCTAATTACCTTTTATTTTTCTAATAGATTTAATTTGATATTCTACGAGAATTCAAATGTATACTTAAACAAATATTAAAATATTTTAAAAATTGAAAAATTTAGGCACACACCTGCAGTCATTTTTTTTATATTTGATGATCTCTATCATTTACTAAAAATGATTTTTCTTCTTTCTTTATTTGATATAAACTAATATTCACTGAAGAAGCTCTGCACCATATATTTTAGTTTTCTAATGGATCAAGTCCTTATTATGATCCAGAAATTTATTATAATGAATCATAATGAATCAAATACTCATTATAATCCAGAAATTTCACCTGATATTTGGTGATAAGATAACTCAAAAAAGCAATTATCTAGATGGATGAAATTTGGTATACCATATTTGTACCAAAATTGTAGCTTTCTATCAAATTTTGAGTAAAATTCACTCTGAGGGAGTCTATCTCTTCGGCTGTTTGAATATAATTTAACATGATAACTAGAAAACGAAGAGAGCTGAATAGATAAAACTCCATAAACAGAATTAACATCTATAGTATAGCTACCTTCCAAATTTTCAGACAAATTCAATATTGGATGGAACGTATGTCGCTCTGTAAATCCATGAACATGTAAACTTGATAATAAACTTGATAACTTAATGACTTAGTAATGATTTAATTATAATTGTAATGATAGTTTCAATAGTAGTTTTGTGTCAAATTTTTGCTTCAATCGGTTCGGGAAAACGCATCTCTAATAAGCAACTACGATTTTCAGATACTATTAATGGCATGCCAAGGATAAATCGCCAAATAACTCGCCAAGAATTACATGATAGATTCAGTAAAAGTGCTATTTATATTCACGCCAAAGATTACTATTTCGTAACTATTGTGTGCTATTGCCATGCCAGACGTTCTCTGGGGAAAAACCTCAATTAAAGAGCATGTTAGAAAGTTATTGGAAGATCACGCCCACTGGTTATTATTAGTAAAACATTCTATTTTCTGAACATGTGTTTTTAATGAACCAGATAACAAGCCCAGCGCAGGAGTGATCACTTTTGTCTAGTGGTCATGCTACTCGGCTATCAACCATAAGGTTACGTGTTCGATCCCCGCTTTTACCAAATCGTTACAAAACTAAAATTCTAAAAGTTTTGTCGAAAAAAAGCTGATATTTTGCTTAATTTTGAATTTATTAAAATTTCAAGCTAATTTGTCTGATGTGAGCATTCTCTTCGTTCAAAATATATTTTTGCGAAATTTGGCAGTTTTAGTGCAAGTGGTCTGTAGAGAGCAACAAATGAACATACACATACATTGACCTTTATTATATGTAGAGATGAAACATGTATTTTTTGGCTAGCCGCTGTTTCGTGATCCTTTTATTTACAGAAGTTATTTGTTAAGTAAATATTCAATTTAATTAGTTTTGGATAATTTTATTTTAATGCCACACGCAGTTTAGAAATTTTATACAGTAATTTTTTTGTGCCTCTCTGTATTTCTTTTCATCACTTGAAATGTAATGCTTTGTTTGAAAGGGTAGTAACTACTAATCCCTTAACATGCTCAACTAATGCAGTAACACGTTTATAGAACAGAATCACATTCGTAAATAATATAAGGACAGAAATATCAACGATGAAGTTTTGGACATGGTACAGAATACATTTAAGGATTTTTGCATTACTTCAGAGGGTTATTCAATAAAAAAATTATGTGCTTCAATTCAATAAAAATTGACGTGCTTTATTCAATAAGAAAGCAAAATGGCAAGCCAAGAAAATGATAATATAAGAATTCTTCAAAATACAAGAATTGAAGAATTCTTATATTATACAAGAATATCTAATTTGAATTCTACATTGTTTACTTCTGAAGTTAAATTAGTAATCGTCAGAGTATTCAAAAAATTTATGAAAGTTATTCCTTGAAAAATCATCTATTAAATATTAAAAAAATATATAAGTTTTATCAAAAATGTTTGAATTGTCAATAATGAAAGAAAAATCTTAAATAAAATATTAGAACCATGAAAACGATTTAGCATTCATTTTCAATACTGAAAACATTGCTGTAAAGTATAAAAAAATATCTTTAAAAAGTTAATAAAACCAAAGTTAAAGATCAGTAATCAAAAAGTTAAAGATCATAGCATCATTAATAAGATTATTCTTTAAACTTCAAAATATTGAAAAAATTATTTTTGTGCTGAAATATTTTCAATGTTTCTGCGGAAAAGCGCCTAGATATCCGTTAGTATTCAATTAATTAAAAATATAATTAACATTTTCAAACAATCGGTGTAATGTGTTATTCCAAGCATCCAAAGTATATATGCGCCAAATTTGGTAGTTCTAGATCAGATCTTCTGGCCTGTACAGCCGCAAAGACACGATCTTCTTTGTATGCGCAGCTCGTCTTCCTGTAACAAAACGTAACGACATAATAACTTCCTGTGCCCTATTACACTAGGTTATCTAACCTCTTGGATGAGCCCAAGATGGAAGGAAGAAAAAAAAAAGAAAGAAAGAAAATGTTAAAGGGAAGAAAGAGACGACATATTATCCAGGGATCTCCAGAGAGAATCTCATTGGTGTCAAATCCTACACGACTGTATTCAGTTTTTGGTGAAGTAATAACTGGATGGAGGGGACAAGAATATTTAAACAAATAGTGACTATGGGTTGAACTTACAGGGAAATGAGATTACTAACTGAAAAGGAAAAAATTGGAAAATTACGTTGTGAACATCTCTATGACATGAATAAGCATATAAACAAACACTGTATAGTCAGAAATATGTAGCGTCCGTCTGTGTCCTGTGCTTTGATTTCCTTATTGAGAACTGCACTAGTGAGCAATTTCGACTGATTTTGACAGTGGCATTTTCATCTCAGTTACTGTGTAATCTTGAAGAGGTCTTGGTATTTATGAATATGATTTACTATGGAGTGGATCTTACCGCGTGAAAGTGTATTCGATGCAACACTCCTGTACCATTCTTCCTCGAGACTTGTTTCTGGTTTTCTCATGGACCCTGAGAGAGTCAGTAAGCATTCGGTGGCATAGTGAATTGGGAATCCTATCTCCCCACAGCTACAACAAGGAGAGTTGGCCAGATGGAATCTGTGTAGGTACGTCGGGACCGGGCCGTGTCCAGTGAAGAAAAGGACATCCGCTCTGTTCCAGTTGGCGGTGTGAAGAGAAACTTTCGGTATTATGTTGAATGTGGACCGGTCTGTTTCGCCTTCTTACCATTCCTTTTGCCATCTTGTTATCATCTTGGTTAGGAAGATGCTCTTCAAATGACATTTTGGAAGCATTCCGATCTTGATTAGCACTAGCCCTAGTGCTAGCTTCTAAGTTAGTCTTCCTGTAACATGTAAAATATGTTACTTCTTCTTATCTTTCTACGTCAGTTTAATAGTAAAACTTCTATATTGATTATTCCCTCTAAGTTAACTCTAACCAATAGTTTCAGTGAATAATCTCAAAATAAGAATTAATTCCTTTTAATGTATCAATTCGGCAAGATAGCAGAAGTTGTTAGAAAGGAAGTTAAGTCATTCTTAGGTAGGAATGACATTGAGCGAATTGCGACTAAACAAATCAAGAGGAATTCTGTAGCTTAGATCACGACAAATTACATTCTCCCAGTTCAGCACTGGTTTAGAGTAAGCTGAGTAAAAATGCTATAGTTAAGCAAATAATAATTGACCTCTAAATAGAATGGGGATTTTATTGATATAACTAGCCGCCATTGAAAATCAGCTGTTTGGCCGTATACGTATGTTCACTTAAATTTGATTTGGGTTTCTTGAGCAAGAGCAATCCTTGGCTAAACCGTAACATACATATATGGTTAAAAAGAAAAAAAATCCCATACACTTCAGAATCAAAATTTCAAAGTTAAAAGCATACGTTCAATCAATGTACTGTAATATGTTGGATTTTCCTATGCATTATAAACCAATAAAATTAGCATAAAATCTGAAAACGGAAATAGAAGAAGCACATCTGGAGAATTCAAATACTGAAAAGTAATTAAAAAACAGTTATATCAAGTACAACTATATTAACGAATAACATTTTGGAAATAAAAATATATATATTTGGACAGTGTCTATCAATCACCATGTCTTGTAAAATTAATGATGATGAATGGAAAAAATTTTCATTGGGGGAATTAAAAGTTGAAAAAATAGATCAGAATGTGATAATGTAATAAAACTTCTTTCGACACACTGGGTATAAGGAGGGCTTCCCTCTACAAATTGGTGAAATGAAACATGTATGTCTTATACAGAAGGGGAGGGTCAAGTTAACGTCCTATTCTCGTATAGAAAATCCATGCCATAATTCAGTGTATGGTGTAATTTTATACAATTTATTATGAATTAAATTTTTCCATATAGCCTGCCAAGTAGAAGGGGGCGAATAAAGAACACCTTCAAGCTGGAATTTTCCCAACATTCCAGAGAGCGTTAAAACAGGAGTTACAAATTTACACTTAACATATTATAGAGCAATTCTTCAAAAATGTTTTCAATGTCGTAAATTTCGCCATTTTCAATCTTTTCGCTTAAGATGTTATTTGTGAATTATTTGCAACCGAAACTGAATTACAAATGCGTTGCAAGTGAAAACTGTTTTACCTACAAAGAAACTCTTCTTTCTTATTTATGTCCATGTATTTCATGAGACATTAAAATTTCATTTGTAATTGAAAAAAAAAGATTTCTTATCTAGAAGATTTTCATATTGTTAAAATACGAATTGTTTTGCATGGAATCAATTATTCATTAGCCTCAAAAAAGCATTTTCAGAAAAATGTCTATGAAAACTGACAACCGACAATAACTCCAATTCTAATATTTTATCATATGATCCTGCTCAGTTAATCCAGTTTATTTCTAATGCAAAGCATTTTATTTCCTTCTTTAAAGTACTGAAGAAGGAAACAGTATCTATGAATGAGGTAGCCTCCATCATCTAAAACTATTTCGCAAAATCTTGCTGATTTCCAAAGTGATAAAGCAACACCAAAAATAAAATCAACCTGAGGCATTTTTCAATAATGGATTAAATGCTGAAAAAACAGTGAATTTTTTTGGACGAATTTCTTTATCAAATTTTAAACTCTATTTTAGTTCTATTTATTGATTACTTTAAATCCTCTATTTTTGGTTGTGGATCCAAGCATATATAACAATCAGATATTTAAACTAATGAAAATAAGCATGACTCCGAAAAAAAAACAATACAAAAATCCAAATGAGACAACTGTAAAGATATAACCAGTTTCTCATCAGTAACAGCAACAAAAACTGTCAACATGAAAACGATCTGCTCTAAGAAGACAACTCTAAAACATAAGATAAAAAAAGCCTATTTCTATTTAACAATTTTAAAGTTTTTTATAATAGAACATTAACCACTTAAATTAATGGAAGATACTTAAAAAAAACTCCTGTTAAAAAATTGCAGTACATTTTAGTTTTTAAATGATGCGAAAACTATTTTAATTTTTTTTTTATATTTATAAGATATATTTTTTAATTATTTGCAGTGTTTTGAATCGTATATATTTTTGATACATGAGCAAATTTTAAAAATTCACACAAATTTCCCCCCTTTTTTTTTAACTGACATTTTATATATGATTTTGTTTCTTTTGTATATTTGTGCTAATTTTCAAACATTTTTAAAATTTGATTGATTGATTTTTTTTTATTTCAGGCCGTGTCTATTATCTTTCCTTTATACGTAATTTTATAATTTTTTTCCCTTTTTAAAAGCAAGTTTTCTCACTATATAATAGGCACATAGTTAAATATGGCGTTTTCTGCAGTAAACATCTGCATCTACAGATCAATCAATGTTTAATTTTCTTGCACCAATCGGGGCATCATATTCTTTTGCATTTTCTTTTTCTTTCAGAAAAAAAATATTCTTTATATAATCATACAGTTCTGCACGCTTTGTCCCGTGGCATAAGAAATTCTTATGAATAAATATTATTTCGTCACATTGTTCATAAAAAGACTCAGAAATGATTAAATTAAAACTAAATCTAAAAAGACACTTCAACAAATATTAAATATCAGATCAATAAATCTTCTCCACTTCGGAATAATTTCTTATTCAAAAGTTTCAAATATCTTCCTTTTTCCTTGTCATCATTATGCATGATTAAGGAAAAATGATGCCAAATTGTTGATTTCCTTTAAGCAGCAAAGCTCAAATATTTGGAAAAAAAATAAAGAAATGTTTGTTTGCTTTGAAAATCCAAAATTACTTGATTTATAAGTTTATTTAATATTTTAAGTGGTTTGCAAATTCGATTGCTTTGAAGTTTCCTTCATTTTTTATACCCAAGTGAGTTGTAGAAATTTAAAATGAATTCCGTATCAATCAAATAACTCGGCTTATAAATTTTCCTTTCTGGATTTTTCTTAAATACTATGGATATTAAACAACAAAAAGATTTAGTGATGCTATTTCAGTACTCACGTGCTTTAACCGTTTTATGAAAAATTTTCCCAAAAAGTTTAAATTGTTTTTCTGATTAATATTTTTAATGAAGGAAGATCGTTTTTCTTCATTCTGATCATTTATTGTTATTTTTATAAAAAATTTGTTTCTGGCATTCAATACAGATGATTCTTATTTCGATTTATTTATTCCTTTAAGAAAGCGATTTGAGTTTTTTAATTTACTAAAGTGAGAGCAAAATTATGCCGTTATTTTCTGCTTTGCTGCTTTTATTTGTGATATTAAAATTAAATATGTTATTATTATTATTTTTTTAATTTTAGAGTCATTTCAACTTTCTTTTTTTTGCATAAAATCCCTTAACACAAAAATGATGATGCACAAAAGTTAAGAGAGTATTCAGTATTTAAAATTTCAATAAATCATTTAGAAAATAAACAGAATGAGTAGTTCCGAAACCCAAAATAAATATATATTTTCAATTTTATACATCCCTTGCGGATTTATATGGAATTGTATTAGTAGTCTGTTTCACCTACTGATAAAATAGTCATATTTGTTATACTCATACTTGTGATTCATTTCAAACCGAAAGAACAGAAAAGGCTGGAAAAAGAACTCGATTAATTAATTATAAAGATATCGGTATTCTATCTTCAACTGAAAGTAATCAACTAATTGCATTGAATTCTTACAATATTTTTTCCTTCGAGTAATTCCATTTCCGTTAAAATATCACCTGCTCTATCAGTATAAATCAAGAAAAATAACCATCTGCTCTTTTTCTGCTTATCTGTGCCTTCTTTCATTTGTGCATAATTACGTTTGAATATCTGTATATTCATTTCTAACAAGTTATTTTGAAATCGACCGGTTAATTATTTATGTGCAATCTCAGTGGCGATTCTTCGTAATGGCTAATTGTTTTTAAGGAGAGAGCTGATTGTAAGTAAATATTTAATAATGTCTGAGTTACAAAATGAATTGATTTTGCGCTGAGTTAAAGAAAAAGATAATGAATTAGCAACATTATTAATTTTCACAGGTGGTTCATTTGAGTTAATACAGCAGGTAAATAAAATGAGTGAAGCGATCATTATTTTTATTTATTATTAGGAATGGAATGAGATCTTTAATTAGAATCTTTTGCAAATTTATGTTAAAAAAACAGTAATTTTGGCAATTCATAAATATCTAAAACATATTTGACCTTTTCTTATTCACTGAGTATTGCACCTAGGTAGTGTTTGTTAAAAAAATTATCTAAAATAGTAATTATTATGTCCATATTATCCTTTTGATTGCATTTTGTCTTTGATGATATTTCCTTAGTTAAATTAAGTGCCATTCATATTTACTGTTGAAGGAAATTTTTAAGATTTATTTCTACAATAACGCATCTGAAAAGGACACACATTTCTCAGTTATCCTTTTTCATTTATCCTTATGCCTAACTTTGCATAAAAGTTTCCATATTGTGGTAATTCATGATAAATTGTAATAATTTTGATTTTTGAAATATAAATTTTCAGTTTAGATAAATTGCATTTCTTAACCTATTGTAGAACACTAGAATCCCGAAGATATTTCTCCAGCATTTTTTAAAGAGGATAAGTATAATGGATCTGAAGTCATAATCACAAGATACTATAAAGAAAGAGAGATGGCGAAATAACAAAGTAAAGATTTTGCTAAAGGACCAAAATAATTAGAATAAAACTATAAATAGTTCCATAATGAAATAAAATATGCCAATTATTTACTTAAAATGTTATCCCCTAAACCTAATATTTTTAGATAATTTATTCTATACTGTCATATATAAAATCAGTTACTTTTGAATGAACTTTAGTATTAGTGCTAGGAACTTTCCTTCAATCTGAATTATTGCTATAACCGCAGTATATGCATATATCAGAAACATCAAAACTGAATATTAAAATCGAAATTCTGTTGTATTTCCAAAGTATTTAGACTATGCAACTCGTTTATTTGAGTTTATGACTTTTGGAATTTCTTTAAATAGACCATTTGTCTCTAAATGCACCTCCTCAAATTATTGAAATATGTCTTTTTACTGTCTGATAATAAAAATAAATTCATCGATTGTCTGAAATCGATATAAAATCATTTTTGAAGCTAATGCAGTATTATATAGCCATTGTCTTTAACTAAAAAATAGTTCAACTTTGAGACTCCCATTTACATAAAGATAAAGCTTAGGCTCTTGATTTGGATGTTCCAATTTTTTTTAGCATCTTTGTTTATTGCTAAATTTTTTCACTTTAGAATTGTGCAGTTTCCTTTAATTTTATTTTTATTTATAATTGATTGATGAGTTTCAATGTGACATTTCAAATAACTTAAAAGAAAAAAGAAAAAAAAAGGGAAGTAGTGTTTCAAGCAAAATCTTTATTTTATTTATTCGTAGTATAGCACAGAATTATAATAGAATTTATCCGCTTTTAGTTTTGAGCATTGATCTTTACTTTGATAATTAAAAAAATTATCAAAAGTTTATTTAATTATAATTTTTAACAGTCTAAAATTAAAAAAAACACTTCTAAGTTAGTATATTTCAAACACATTTTCTTAGTACATATGCAAACGTGTTTCACAGGTAACATTGAACAGGTCTTCGAAATTGCAATCTTTTTGAAAACATGAGACTTTGCGGAAACTAAATTAAAATTTGGAAAATAAATTATAATACACTTCCTTTTTTTAGATAATTCTTATTTAAATAATATTTCGGAAACTGATGGAGTAAAATATTCAAACAAAGATGAATGCATAGTTATTAAAGGAAAATAGAATTATACAGAATTTTCATTTTTGTTTCATTAAAACGGTGTTCAGTGACTCGCCTCAGTTTAATAACTCGCACAAAATAATTAAGCTCTTTATACAAGGAAAGTATACTAAACTCGTGCATGAAACCTCGAATTTATGAATTATAATATCAGAAATGTCTCAGTTATTTCGCTTTTATTAAGCAAAATGTAATAATGCAGCACCTAGTTCCCGCTTGACGGTTCTAATCATTTTCTGAAACATTTCTATTTTCATTTCTACGTTCTTTAAAATTCTGGTTGCAACACATAAAAATGGAACAGTTTGTATCGGGAGATTTATTTTTCCAATTTTTAAAAATTATTTGAAGTATTATATTTATTATTATATTTTTTGAAAAGAAATACAATAGTTTAAATTAATTATATTTCTAAACATATATCGTTTTATCAATATTTTTTTTTTCAAATTTAAATATTATTTCCCGGCATCAAATCAAATCTTATTCTGTTCGTTATGATTCTTTGCAAAATTTACTATTCAGAAAATGTACTTCGTTTGTCAAATTGACAAAAAAACGTTGTAAGGGTAAAAAGTGAAGATATCCAAGACTGTTTGAACCGGTTAAGTCATTTCAAGTGTATATGCGGCAATCCAAATTTTTATTCTGGTGCCGTTGATGAGTAATTTTTAATTTAAAAAAATCAAATCTTATTCTCTTTATTACTTTATTTTTGCAAAATATACTATTCAGCCATTTGTATTGCGTTGGATGCGTTGTACGTGTAACGAAACTTGACATTAAAAAGGAAGATCTGAGGAATTAAAAAAAAAAAATACCGTAGTTAATTGGCTAAACCACTTGCTAGTAATCTTACATATTTGTTAATACCCATATTATCGGTTTTGTTCGGCGATTAAATACTCCGAATTCTATACGTCCTGGACCCATCCCTCAAATCGGCAAAAATTTTGCTTTAAATTGAAAATTTAAATCTCAATGACAACAATAACTGATAAAAATTATTGCACGAAATAAATAGCATATTTGGAATTAGCTAAATTCACTGAATCAAGATAGATATAATCCAAAATGCATGAAAAGGAATGAATAAAATGTTCTGAATTAAAAAAAAAAAAAAAAATTATTTTCGGAATATATTGTCCTTAAATATGATGGCAGTTGAATCAGATAAAAAAAATGTTTTGCAATAATTTTCTTTCAGTGAAATTTGGCCCGTTATCTATTTAATATTTAAGATTTTTTTTTCTTATTCAAAATCTTTTTAAATAATTTCCCCCTAGTACTTTGCGCTTCTTCGTTAGGATGCATTTAATACAAATATCATTGTGTTTTTATTAATATTAATATAATAATTTTATAATATTTCATGTTAAATGGGACATGATTTTTGCCATGAGACTATATATATTTTCATGTCTATATTTAAAATAATCTACAATAATTTGAATGAATCTTGAGAATTGGACATAAAAATAAGGCATAAATAGCTTTTTTATTAAGATTAAAGATAATTATTCTTGCTTGCAATCTTCAACTGTACCTGATTCAATTGAATTTTTTATTCAAAATCTGATATTTATTTACAATTCATAAGTATAAACCTTTTACAAACTCTGTAAAATGCTGTTTGCTCTGTAAAATATGAATCCTGAAATTCGCATATACATGAAAGAAATTGAAATATAATTAATATTTTATAAATCTGATTCCAAATTTCATTTAAATATTAAAATTTGATATTAGGAATAATATCTATATTTTTTTTCGATTACCCATATTTTCCTTCAAGGTCGCCTGTTTACATTCATAAGAGCAATGGACTCAAGAAAGAAAAATATGGAGACTTCTGAACGTAGAGATTTGCTGAAATCTCTATGTTCGGAGATTTAATATGTGAGATTATTTATAGAACTGCAATATTGTCTCATTCTATATATGTCATACAGAAAAATAAAAATAAAATTTGAATAAATAAACAATTATATATTTGGTGTGTAACATTTACTGCATTTTTATAGTTCATACATTAAATTTCAAAACAAGATTTTGATCCATTACTTAAACTTTAGAATTTCATTTCATTTTAAAGACATCTGCTTCTTTGTTAACTGATTAAGGTTTAGCATAAGAAACAGAATATTTAAACAAATCTCATGGTTGTTAGTATTAGAAGTTAATTGAAATTTGTCCTGAAATGCTTACAAAAGCCACTTTCCAGCTCTTTTTAAAGAAGAATAAAACGACTGCCTGATTTTCCATTTTTATTCTTAGTTAAAAATAAGATGTGTTCAGCGACTCGTCTTAATTTAATTTTCCGCACAAAGAAATGATTAACTAAACTTTTCAAATAACATTCTAGTCTTATCAGCTGTTTCCATTTCATTCTTTTTTGAAAAAAAAGGAATCGAATAATTTTTGTTCAAAGATTCCTACAACTTTCAAACCCTTTCTGATTTTTTCTGTCTTTTTAAAATATACTTATGCTTATTTAAAAAATATCATGTAACCTCGCATGTTTTACTATGTTTATCAATAATGTGATATACAGTATTTAACATTATTATTCAGTATTAATAATATTGTTTAATACCATACAATATTAGTAAATTGTGTATGTACAGTTGCGAAAGCGAAGAATTTTCATGTAAGTTCACTTTTCTTATTACCAAGAATCGATACAGAATTATTAAAGAAGTCTGGAACGGAGACGATTCTAAAAAACTTAATATATTAAAAACAATTCAAAATTCAAAAAATTATTTAAAAAAATGCATCAAAATTTCAAATATCTTTTAACAATTTTGTGTAACCGAATTTTTTCACCAGAAAGATAATAGAGAAACTGTATTGCTTTTTTTCGTTTTCTAATTTTGTATTATTTTTTTTCTTCTTATTTTGAAAGTATTTGAATACAACTGAATAATTCGCTTTGAAAATTATCAAGAAGAAATGGATACAAATTACTCTGTTAGCTAAAAAGAATCTAAAAATATTTTTTGTGTGTCTATATCAGGGTTCCAGATACAATTTAGTTTTTAAAAAGCACGTTCCTATTAATTGCTTCTTTTTTTAAAAAAATGCAATTCATATTTGTAATTTTTTCTGCTGAAACAAATTTTAATTTTTCATTTTAAAATTGACAAAAAAGGAATTTCTACTTACGGACTGTAATTACTATTCTTCGGCATTTTTTTCTTCATGGGACAACAGTAAGTACCTGGAATATTATTATTCTCAGCGAAATTAATATAGAAAAAAGACTGAAAAACTGCGGATAATGACCAGAAAAAGCACTTTAAAATGTAACAACAAAAAAATATTTTGGAAAAGTTCCATTAGTGGTAAACCAACTTTGCGATAAGATTAGTGCGTTAAAATTCGGAAAAGTGTTTTACATTTCTAAAATTATTTGATTTCTAAGTAATTCTGTGTTATAAAATACCTAGATTATTTGAATTTATGTACTAAATGTACTTCAATAGAAAGGAAATAGGTTTGTATTTCAGCAAAGTAACGAAGATTATCCATTAAAAGAAAAACTTTTTTTAAAAATAATGAAAAAATCTGCTTATACCCTTGAAAATGTTTCGAATGATATCTAATAAATGTACTTTTATGTTATTAACTGGATGGAATTGATGAAAAAAGTTATGAAAGAGCCTATTAGCATAAGCGGTTGGAATTTTGTAGCGATTAATATTTGAAATGCGACACAATTATCAGAAAACCAAATATATATTTTTGACGCCTTTTTCCTGTCTATTAAAACCAAAATTATAAGCAAAATTTTTATTGTAAAATCAAATCCCCATTCTAAATTTAAATTATTGCATTTTTGACTTATCGAGTTTACATGCTTTAGGACAGTGTAGACAATCAGGTTGCAAATCTCTTGATGAGTTTGACTCCAAATTTAATAGGAATATGCGCTTTAAACGACAAACATGTATGCAATCTTTATTTGTTTCTTTTAGTTCTGCAGTTATTGTATTCATTTATATTCGGATAGCTAGACATAATTATAAATTCCGTTCAAAAATTTTCAAAAATCTACAATTTTGGTGTCAAAACTTTATATAAAATTCCATCCGCTTAACGTAAAGCGTTTTTGAGTGATCGTGTTCACAAGCAGCTGTATAGGCCACGGTAGCATGGTTGGTAGAGAAGCGCCGGTCGAAGACTCTTCGTGTGTGTGGTGGCTGGCTCACGTATAAATCTGCAATGGTTACAATGTCCCCCATGCCGAGAGTAATACCACTGGGGGTACTGGATCAGGAATGATCGTTCTCTGATTCAAGTCTAAATTAAGATATGTGGATGAGTGAATGAAATGCATAAATGATGTCTGCCCCGTAAAGAGGGTTGTAACATGTATGTAGCTAAGTCCTACTCGTGGTCCTAGATGGCACAACTGAGAAACAAGAGACGCGCTCTTGACTTAAAATTACCAACTTCTAAAGTTAGTGGGCTTGTCTATGACCAGTGCCATTAGAAACAACAGCAAATAGATGTAATTCCAAATTTGGTGGCATATTGAATGCCTGGAGATCTGAATCTTATAGGTTCGTCAAACTCCTGTTTTCGACTATTTTGCTATTAATATACGAGAAAGTAGAAATGAATTGTATATTGAATTCTTCGCGAATACAGTGATTTGATTTCCGATAATCTTTTTTTAATTGTGGATGATTTTTATGATTGATTAAATTGTATAGATTGATGATTTAAATTGTATAGATTGATTTTAATTTTTTTTTCTCTAACGTTTGGATATTTTATATAATGGCTCAATTCATACAACTTCAAGGAAGTTCCCATATTTCTGATTTGTTCACCTATTTGCATTAGAATTTCTATCTACTGATGCTTTGAATTCGTCAAAACTCAAATGAAATAAGAACATATATATATATATATATATATATATATATATATATATATATATATATATATATATATATATATATATATATATATATATATATATATATATATATATATATATATATATATATATATATATATATATATATATATTGACAAGTTGAGGAACGAAAAAATAATACCGTGTAAAAAAGTTTGTTTTTCAAAGCTTAAGGATAATGAAAAACTGTGTTTTCAAGACACTATTACAAATAGGTGAAAAACACACTTATTAGAGATAAATATTCTTAGCCGTACGATTTATTTCAAACTGAAATTTTACTTTGAATATATCATCATATCTAAGTGTACGATCAAAGATTATTTATGAAATTTATTTATTAAATAAAGGTATTGTTCAAGACATCCATCGTTCTTGCTTCTCCGGATTTCTAGGAAGTTTCGCTTCGATTGTGAACTTCGCTAGACCTAAAGTGAAACGAACATTGTATCGACATAATCATTGATGCATTTTCCTGGATAGGGTCTTAAAGGAAGTATTTTCATTTATATCGCTATACTCCATTCGATCGATTCAATCACTCTGATCAATCTATCTGGTCACTAGGCGAAGATGCCGAAAGAATCGAATCTTTCTAGTACGATTCTCCTTTCGCCTCATTCAATTCTCTCTATGGCTGCATTTCTGCAGATCATTCTGGTAGAGGAAAACAGATTTAGCAACTAAAGAGGTTTCTCGAAGTTTATCTTAACCAGATAGAAGTATCAAATATCAAAATGGAGACAATGATTTTTCATTACGAATAATAGAAAATCGTATATATGAGACTTTTAAATTAAGAAGATCTATAATACTTTTATATAAAATACATAAATTTGGTTTGCTATTATTAGGAAATTATCTATCGATTTATTAGTTTTATATTTCTAGGAAATGCTACTTTCAGTTATTTTAAAATGCATTTGAATATTTAGGTTCTATAGGGCAATTTTTTTTATGTTTTATTTTAATCCAAGTCATAAGATTTTTTCCTACCTTCGCTTTTCACATTAAAGATTTTCCCTTTAGTTTAAAAGATTTTTTGTCTTTTTGCTATTTTACACAATATGCACCTGAAAGTTAATATTGTCACGTAGATACTTTAGTGTGGAACGCAATGACACACACAAGAAGTACAGCTAAACCAATTTATTAACCGAACTCTGAACTGAGAACACAGTGACTGACAAATCTTCTGCTTTTATACTAGCAGGGAAAGTTCCAGAATACTTTTCTGGAAACAGTAAGAAAAGTCCAGAACACTTGTCTGGCAAACTAAAGAAATGTCCAGAATCTTCTGGAACAAGAAATAAAGGAAAACATAAAATCAAGGAATTAGATATTTATAGAAACCGTACATCGAATTGTTGCTGGCGAGATTCGAACTCGCGGTCTCTTGATTATAAGTCCAGTGCTACTATGACCATTCGGTCATGGAGAATCGACTTCTTACTTTTCAATGCGGTAATATTTTCATTATTACTTTTAGCGTTATTAAAAGCATAATAACTTACCTGCAAAAATATATATTTATTTAAATTTTTCCGTGCGTGAGTTCACATATACATTCTTACAGGGATACTTAATACTTTACTTGTTGTAATATAACTTTACTTGTAAAATAACTTTACTTGTTTGAAGTCATTTACAACTAAAATATGAATAAAGCCAAATTTAAAATATAGAAATAAGGAAATCAATATGGAAATTATAAATAGTATTAGAAAATTAAGATAGGAAAGATTTTGTCATTACTAACTCATGCTATTAAGAAACCTGTACAACCTAAATTCATTACGCAAATTACATAGTATGTTCATGATAGCAGTGTCATTTATACCTTTTATGAAAGTTCAGTTAGTTGTTTTTTAAAAACTTCTAATATAATATAGGTTTATATAATGTAATATTGTAAGAGTAAAAATATAGTAATTATAATATCAGATAATTGACAGAAATAAATAATTTCGAAAATAATAAAAATGTAGAAACGTTTATCACAATTCTGTTTATTCATAGATATATTTAAAAGATTTTATGGAATTAAAATAGTTCTGAAATAGCTTTTATTTTTTTTATTTTTTTGAAATAATTCGAGAGACTCTCTCTATACTAAACTTCGAAAAGAAGATGATTTATAAAATATATAGCAACAATAAATACAATAAAAAAGTATTTCAGAAACAAAAGAATCCTTCAATTTCTTATGCAAATGTAGATTTTGGGAACATGCCAGCATTATTCATATAGAAACATAAATAATTTAAAACGATATTTTAAAAAAATATTTAATAGTATGAAAACATGGGACTGTGACTCGCATATAATATTAAAGATAAATTTTATTTTTGTATTTAATTCTATATTTTAATTCAAAGTGTGTATAGCGAAAAATTTATCTAACTTAAAATTAATGTTTACATAATAATCTAAAATAAACAAGTATCTAATTTGAAATAAATGAATCTGGCTTAGAATTAAATTCTAAACGAAATTTGAGTCACTGAATAATATGTATAGGTTCTGAATTATTGTTTAACTATGCTTATATAAACAAAATTAAAAAATATCTCATGAAATAAGTCTGCAATATACCGCATATAGGCTATTTTGATTTTGATAGATTTAAGTATTTGTTATTATTTAAACAAAATATTATGTCGAAATATTAAACTTTCAGGTATATTGCTTCAGTTATAGGAAAAATAATATTGCTTTTACATACTATTAAATATACAATATTCAAAGGGCGAAAAATATTCAATTTTTCCAATCTATCACAGTATATTATTCTTGATGGATCTAGAAATGTCTTGTGATTATTCTTTGAAATATAAATACACTTTTTTTTACATCAGAAGGTATAAAAACATATGAAAAGTTTATTATATGGAATATAATACATTAATTTCATAACCTAATATTATCTTAGTAAAAAGAAGAAATATTATTTTATAATAAAATTTAATTATAACAAAGTTTATGTTATATATAAGAATTTAGCTTTAGGATGGGAAATAATTTTATTTTATCATGTCAAAAAGTATGGCATGAACTTTTACAAAATAATCAGAAACTTTCTGAGCATTTTCTTTAAATGAATGCTACTTATAATAATTGCGAAACAAAATTTAAAAAATCATTACGAATGCCAACATTGTTTCTGGTTGAATAAGGGTAATTAAATGTTATAATTTCATTTATGAAAGCTGGAGAAGTGGAAATTATTCAATAACTTATTTCCTGCTATTGATTACCATGCAGGGAAAAGGTTTTTCTGAAACTAATTATTCACCGATATGAGACATTTGACAAAAGATTTGTTTTCTGTGTAAATTGATATAAATTCATATCAATATAAATTCTGCTTTAGAAATAATTTTTTTCAGCAAGAATTAATTGCTCAAAAGAATATGAAAAAGCAAAAAATAATTCCTTTTAGTTTATATTGTGAAGAATTTATTATATCATTTTAAAAGACTTTTCCTGCGTTTGAACGTACGCTAACATAAAACAATTAATTTTAAATGACTATTGACACAAATGAATACTTATAAGAGAACCCTATGTAGTGGAAGACTGAAAAAATTATGAACGTTGTAATATCTGTTTTAGCCATTTGCACTTGAGATGTAGCAAACTTCTTGTACTTCTTGTGCTAGATCGTGCAAAGTATTTTATTACAAAAAAAAAAAAAAAAAAAAAAAAAAAAACACATACCAAATATAGACAAAAACTTGATTTAATAAGCTTCTTGTTATCGCGTTTGTCTTAAATGCAATTAAATCAGACAAAATTGTGCCTAAAAAAATTTCAATAATTTCTTTGAGGAAAATTCCATACTTAAAAATAAATTTTTGTATTATAAATTCTCATTATCAGATATTTCAAATTCTAAAAGTAAGATGGCAACAAGCAGAAGAGTTAAAGAAAACATTAACTGATATCCACACAGGAGTAACGCTACACGGTCGAAAAATAAACATGCATGTATGTCTACGTCATTCAATGCATTAAAATTTAAAATCAAAGCATTATGCCAAATATTGAATTATAATTACTTAAATTACGAATTTATTTTTACAAGTAATGAAAATAAAAAAAATTTTGAGCCTATTTGTTAGTTTTCCTGCTGTTTCTAATTTTTTTGAGTTTATTTTGATACTGTATAAATAGCGAGGTAGATTATTTTACTTATTCGAGTGGAAGTTTTGTAGTTTCTCTAATAACAATATTTCATTAATTTTTAATATAAAGACACAAATGTGGGATTTACGAATTTTTGGATGAAAAATTGTTCATGATATAATATCTCTATTAACAATATTTCGATAAATTTTAATATAAAGACACAACTGTGTGATTTACGAATTTTTCTATGAAAAATCGTTCATGATATAATATCTCTAATAACAATATTTCAATAAATTTTAATGTAGACTCAAATACGTGCTTTACGAATTTTTGGATGAAAAATTGTTTATGAAATAATATCTCTAATAACAATATTTCAGTACATTTTAATATAAAGACACAAATGTGTGATTTACGAGTTTTTGGATGAAAAATTGATCATGATATAATATCTCTAATAACAATATTTCAATAAATTTTAATATAAAGACACAAATGTGTGATTTACGAGTTTTTGGATGAAAAATTGTTTATGATATAAAATCATACCGGTCTACTAGCTTTGTTCAGTCAATCAAATTGTTTTGAAATTCAGAAATTATATTAATAAAACCTTTTGATTATGCAAGAAAATTTGATACATTTGCCTAGCCAATATTATTGTTTCCTAGCCGACTTTGTCTAAAATTAATTTACCTGGTTGATTGCTAAAAGTTTCAATAAAGCATTTTATATGCCTTACTCTTGATATTTTTCTTACAAAAGCGTTTTAAAACTTGAAATTCTGCATGTAGCACTTTCTATTTCAGAAACATCACTCTTTCCATTCCCTGTTCAATGCATCTCTTTAATTTTCTTTTATATGACTTGAAATTTAAATTTAAATTTCAAAAAGCGAACTGCTTTAACTTCAACTAAAAAAACCGTCCTTGTTGCAAAGGGACTTTTTGTTTGAAATTTAATTACAAAAAAAAGAATCGTTTAATATTGTTTTCGGTCGTAAGTCTTTAATCAATATATTTATGTTCCGTAGCATATCATGATAAGTATTTTAATAAAAAAACACATCACAAATGTCGTTACATACTTTAGTTTAATAAAAGAAATTAACATATTATAGTATATGAATAATTGTTATACAAATTATAAGACGGTATCTAAATGCTTCATGAAACAACTATATATTTCTGATGATGGATGTAACTATGTAGAGATCATTTTAAAAGACTTTTCTTGCGTTTCAGAACAAACAACTTCCATAATATTCATTTTATATGAAAATTTCTATATGGCAATTGAGTTTAAAATTGCAGTTTAATGGGTTACTTTTTATTTAAATCTGAAGACAGAACGGAGAATCGTTTAGTATTGTTTAGCGTCTTTGGCTTTTAATGTATATATTTTCCGTTTCATAGATTCGCTTTCAACCTAAATAATGCAAATTATTTTATTAAAAAGCAAATGCCAAATGTATTCACATACCTTGACTTAATAAAATAATTTAATATATTACAGTATATGAAAAATTATTCACAAAAATATTTTTCACAAAAGCTTGTTGGCTTTTAATCCATATATTTTTTTCATAAATTGCGCTTTCAAACTAGATCATGCAAAGTATTTCATTACAAAAAAAAAACCGCTTCCCAATTATATACACATACCTTGACTTGATAAAAGAATTTAATATATTATAGTATATGTATAATAACAAATTATAAGTTTGCATCTAAATGCTTCATGAAATAACTATATATTTCCAATGATGAATGTATCTTACTTTCAGAAACAATCAGATTGCACAATATTCTTCACGAAAGCTTGATTGCTTTTAATCATTATATTTTTGTATTATAGATCCGTTTTCAAACTAAAGCATACACAGTATTTTATTACAAAAAACACAACCCAAATATAGTAACATATTTTGATTTAGCAAAAGAATTTAACATTTTGTAGTAACAAATTATAACCTGGCAACTAAATGCTTCACTAAATAAATAAATGAATGCACCTCACTTTCAGAAATAATCCGCTTGGACAATATTAATTTTATCTGAAATGTCTGACTGGCAACTGAATTTAATTGCAATTAATGGACTAACCTTTTATTTAAATTTCAAAACAAAAAGAAGTATCGGTTAGTATTGTTCAGCATTGTTGCCTTTTAATCAATATATTTTAGTTTCGTTGACCGATTTTCAAAATAGATATCATACAAAGGAAAACACATCCCAAATGTAGTAACATACTTAAAGAATAACATACTTAAATTATAGTATATGAATATATATTATAATTTAAGTATTAGTATTTAATATATATTTCCAGTTATAAATGCATTTTTATTCTGAAACAATCAGCTTGCACAATATTCATTTTACCTAAAACTTCTGAATGGCAACTGAATTTAAAAGTTGCAAATTAATCAATTTCTCTCTTCGTCTGCTGGGAGATGAAAATCGTTCAGGATGCACCTCACAGAATGTTTAATGAGAAAGGAACTGCATGTCAAATTTTAACGATATTAGTCTTCTGACTTATAATCGTAATCGAATTTTACCATGGCAATAACCGTTGTCCAAAAGCCTTTAGGCAACTTATTCAAATGAGTTCAGGAGTTTGTCTGCGGAACCCTACTTAATTCATGACATAAAATGCATTTTAGCCTTTCGTGCAGTAAATATTTATCTCTATTATTAAATATTTATTTCTATTATATAGTGAAATGTGTGCTACATTTGTTGATCACGAAACAACAAGTTATTGGGAAAATATTGTTTAATATTGTTAAAATCTGCAAACTAGAAATTTAATTTTTTTTATATTATTGATAACACAGATCACTTTACGTCTTTTATGTACATTCTTATTGGATAAAATTTTCTATAAAGTTTTTCAGTTCGGCATTACAAATAGATCGATGATGAATAACGTTATTAAGTTTGGTTTCTAAAAGAGAATTAGAGATCTTTTTTTTAAATGTCTGCTTGAAATCATATGAAGATATTTATTACTTTAGATATTTATTACTTATCTAATTGTAGATATTTATTACTTTAGATATTTATTACTTATCTAATTGTAGATATTTATTACTTTAGTAGAGCTGAAATGTTGTAGATATATATTCTGAATACCAAAATGTACTAAATATCATTCTAATGTATAATGTGTAACAATATTTGTGAAGACTAATTTTTCAAAAATCTTTAAATATAATCTATTTCTGGAATTTTTAAATATTAATTTATGAATTAAATTGATTTTAAATATTATTTAACAAAAAGAGAAAAAAAAAGATTTCCTTTAAAATAGCGAAAATTATATCATGCTATAGAATCAGTTGAAAGTAATATTAGAAATTATATTAACTTTATGGAATGTCTAGTAAAAATTTTATAAAATCTACAATAAATAATTTAGAGAATATTTATAACTTAGTTTTGATTCACTTATTTTACTTTATATTATTTGTCAGGTCAGATTTAATTGGAAAATTTTGGAACTGTTATTTTCCCTTTATTTGAAAAGTTAATATTTTTTATTAATTTTGCTTCATTAAATCTTTATATATTTATCAAATCTAAGAAGTATGATAAATGAATTAGAGAAACAAGTTTTGATTAAAGAAAATTCGAGATGAGCAATATACTAAAAATATTACGTTTTTCTTCAAATATTGCCATACAAATTTTAAGATTATTTTATAATATTATTCAGAATAAATTTTCTAAAACACCGAATAAATAAAACCGTAGAATCAAAGTATTGTAAAATGTTTTGAATGATATGTTATAAGACTTGCATAGTATTATTATGTTATATAATAATGCAAAATATTTTAACACGGTTTGATACGTAATTTAATGTTATGTGAAACTGTACAATATTATTGTAAATGATATTTACTATAGTATTATTAAAAATTTTATAATGTAAAATTTTTTACTCCTTCTGGGTAATGAAAATAAAATGATTAATAATAAATTAAATTATAAACTAATTATTATTCTAAAACATCGAATATATTATTAATATTAATATATTAATTTATATAATACAATTATTTGATGACCTTTGAGGTGGAAATCAATTCCCGCTAAGATTTGTTTCTCTGCTAATTAACTTATTATTAAGTAATAAAATTATATTTTATTAGAAACATTTATGGTTAATGTAGAACTATATAACAATTGTCATTTGATAGAAATGTATAATGATTGCTATTTTTGAGAATACATGAAATAATTGTTATATTTAATTCTAAATCCATTTTTGTATTATGAAACATTCAGAGGCAGAACAATACGAATATAATATTTGTAGAATGAATTTAAAAAAAAATAACTATGTCTGCTCGTTGCATGGATAGTTCTCAAAATATTAGTGCAGAAATTAGTAAACTGGATTAGATAAAAAATAATCCTTGATTCATTTGAGAAAAGAGTTTTATTACTTTCTGTCCTTAGTTTTATTAAAATGGTCATTTTTAAACTATGAAATAATTGTTTTCGTTTAATAAGAGGCTGAAATGGTATAATTTTTTAAGTGCAGATAAATCGTTTGCTTATTTCTCGATAATTTTACATTTACTATTTAAAAAAAAATGTTTCTAGTAAACATTTATTGTTCTAAATATTTTTTTTTTCATATTTAAAAAATTAAAATATCATCAGATTTCTTAATATTTTTTCTTTCAAAATATAGAAATAGATAGAAATATTTTAATCGATGCTTCTTAATATTCTTATATTCTTAAGGCTTGAATCGATACAACTTATCGATTTCAAACTTTGTTTCAAGATCGTCCCACTCTTTTCAGTTTTATCTTATCGCATACAAAGTTTTCAAAGAGAAAGTATGTAATAGTCAAATCATTCTAATTCGAGATTTTGACGAATCTTCCATTTTTCAGACCTCCTTTAGAAGGAAAAACACATTTTTGGAATTGTGTCTGTCTGTGAAGGTAAAAAAGAATTTGAGTTACATAGATAAAATTTAGCATACTATTTTTAAAACAAAATTTGTAGATTTCTATCGAATTGTGAATGGAATTCAGTGCAAATTTGTCTCTTTTCAAAATACAAATTAACATAATGATTACAAAACGGAAAAAAGAAGATGAATAAAAGTTAGTACATCTAAAATATAACTTTTAATGTGTTTATTCATATTAAAAGTTATGTGTTTATTCATATTATAAATCAAATACGACTGGGGTATAACCCGCACTTTTGCATGTTTACAAATGCAAACTTTAAATAAAATAATGCCGGCGTCTTGGCCTAGGATTTTCCCCCTCCCCCGTTATCTAGGTATTCCAGGTTTGAGTACTGGTCCAGGCATGGTTGTTCTTCACCCTGCGCTTTATCCTTGAGGTCTATAAAGAGAAGTTGTGCAAGCGAATGTGTAAATGTCATCTTCATATGAGCTAGAAGTCAGACCTTTGCACTCGGGTCCTCAGGGGTCTTTACCCTCAAAAGCTACTGCATTCTTCTTTCCTTTATAAAGCTGATATGACATCATTAAATAAAATAATAACAAGAATTATTGAAATTTGATATGCAGTTTTTGTATAATTGTAGTTTTAAATGAAAGTTTAAATTTATTCAATAAAAAAGATGTATACATATTCTGACAAGCGATTGATCGCCAAAATTGCATGATAACAGATGTTTTCGTGGCTACCATTCACTAATAGTGTAAGATTAATAGTTAAAAGATTAATCACTGACATGAAACTATACACTAGCACCTGATAATCAAATATGTATTTTAGATATTATTTTACTAATATTTTGAAACTAAAATTTGGTATAAAGTTTCAACTGTAGTCGCAAGATGATACATTAAATTCCGATTTTAAATCAGTTTGTTTTTAAGTTATCTGTTGTGCAAAAGTACATATCAACAAATGATCAACTCTTTGACCCAGCACTTCAATGGCCAAAATTCTTTACCCATATTTCATTTATCTAAGTCCCTGCGTTTTTAAATTATCTCAATTCCATACATGCTAAAGTAGAGACAGACAGAGACAGTTAACCCTCTTGTCGGATTTGATTCAAAAATTGATACAAAGTTACCTTTGATATATTTGCTACTGACTAAACCTTTGTACCAATTTTTTTTCTATCTAGTTATTTACATTTCATAATCGATGCTTTCACTTTTGTCCGAAAATTATTGACAGATAGACTTCCTCTGATAAGAAACGTTGAAAGAAATCAGTAAATTTGGATTTGCATGTACCTAATATCAAAATAATAGAAACAATATAATAATAATAAAAATAATAGGATCTTTTATTTTCAGTTCTTAAAGCCTTGTAAATGTAGCTAGCTGTATTAACCCAAAAAAAATTTCTACTCACAGTCTTTCTGTCAAGGCTCAAAATTCACGAAATGGGTTTCCACATCTTTTGTAAATTCGATGAATTGCAATACACCCATCTTCAGGATTCAAGTTATTACTGCATTGTATGATCTCAACATATATTGATCTGGAATATTCATAGAGGTACAAATTCCTAAGCCTAATGACTAAAAATCCAAGAATAGACATTGTTATAAGGCAGTATAGCCTGTACCCGTCATAAGGATTCATCTTATTCTTGCTCAGTTCGTTTGATAAGTTTCCCATGAGTAATACAAGGTATTTTATTCATAGTCAGAGTATTATGTGTATGATTGAAAGTATCTGAGAATACGAGCTTCAGTCGCAAGTTGCTTTTGTTTGTTTTGTTTTTTTAAAATAGTGTTTTTTGGAGAAAATATTTAGGTCTGAATTACATAGTGATTGCATATGAATATTTTTAAATCTTACAGACTCATGAACTAATCCTTCATGAACACATCATGAATACACTTAGTTTAACATGTTATTCAATTGTGAATTGCATTGATGCTATTGGATACGAGCCGAACGTATTCATATTTAGATAATATCAAATAATTTTGAGTTACCAGTAAGTTATTCTATGATAACTATACAAACACCGCAAAAATTTAAGAGATGGCGTTAAATGACACTGTCAGCATGAGAGCGGATAGGAACACTCTCTTATAATTAGGTATAAAAAATGCGTTCTTTTAGTAGATTTGCGTCTTCTTTTTTTCAGGAAAATAACTACATAGATAAACTTAAAAAGAAAAACCTTATTTACATATAAAAATTGATCCAAATTGTTGGAGATGTTTCCGAAACACAAGAGAAATAAATTTATATGTATACAGAGTTACTCATATAAAGTTATAAAATCATTGTTGATTATTATTATTCTACTTTTCAAAACTAATTAAAATATTAAATCCATATCAGGAAAACATCCATCCTTTCGCAGCATGAATTTAAGATTTTCGAATTGTTCATCTGATTTCTTTATATTATATTTTATTTGATTTCAGCACATTATCAAATACAGAGATATTTAACTACTCCACTAATTGATGAACCTTAAACTAAATTTAAAACGTCACATTTTGGCTTTTCTTTAAATTTAAAGATTCATATTAAATTTTTATAGAATACACACTTTATTCGCTACGAAGAACTAACAAAATAATTTTAAATGCACACTAGTAGTGACAGTTTCAGATGAATGGAATTTTGAATATAATTAAAATATTTTTAATTCTTTTAGTACCACAGCATGTTTACCACGTGCCGTTATTAAAACAGCAGTTTTAATTTAGAAATTAACACTCGCCTAGAGGATGAAGTATATATCTTCCCACTGATCTCAGTATTTGGACGATATTTAAATAATGCCATTAACTGTTGTATCTCAGTGATAAAGCATCAGCGGTTTAGTTGTCATGGCTACCAATGGATTCTTCATTCCGGCTTAAATCTCTGGGGGCAGTTATTTAGCTCATGGTGATTGAAGTTTTCAGAAATATGTGGCTTGTTTTCTGTTAAGAGTATCCCACTTTGTTGCTCTGATTGACGGTAAATTCTGAATCAATAATTTTAATTATATATCTTGTGTATCGGTAAACATAACTATTTTAGATTGAATTAGGATACATGATTCACAAACTATCTCTTCAGAATTGGTTTGATGATATACGGAGAAAAAAACAGAGAATGAAATGCAGTTTTTTTTTTTTTTTTTTAATTAAAATGTCGACAACAAAATTGCTTTGTAAAACAAGTAAAATAATTTTTAACGTGAAACGCGAATTTTAAAATAAGAATTCTGATGTTTAATACTTCCTGGTAGAAAGAAGATTGGCGAAATATTTAGATAAAAAAAGGTTTTTAAAAAATATTTCTGATATTTATTATTTTGTAAATCCAAAGCAGCTGTTTTCGTATTTGGATTTCTATTTTCACAATACCAAAATCAATTTTATTCTGTATTTTTTTTTATAATCTTGTGAATCTGCAGTACATGGATATATCAACCGGATATCTGTATTTATATGGGTTGCATTTTGGAATTTGTATTAGAAATGTCCTTCTTATTGCTCTAAGAATAGATAAATATTATACTAAATATGAAAATATAACACAGTATAAAATAATTGCTCTTCGAATATAAGATGTTGATTCAATTTATATATATTTTTTATTCAATCAAGCCACACAAAATTTCCACTAATAATTACAAGGAATGCATATCTGTATGTTTATATGAGGCAGGGCATACCAAAGACCTGGCATTATCAAATATAGCACCACTTTACTTTGAAAATTTGAATTTCATATCAAATTTTGAAATTTTAAATAAAATCCTAATTTATTAAAAATTAAGTGGCATCTTGGAGTCTTCCTTTAGTAACTTCAGGAAATATTTTTCTACAAAATTATTCTTGAATATTTAAAAGCTCAAAGATTTGTCTTTTTAATGTTATGAAAGTAATAAACATGGAATTTGCTTCTGAATTCTTAATGTTTTTAGTAACATTTTTATGCAGTATATCACACTGGCCTTGCCAAGCTGAAATTTTAACTACTTTTCAGAAATGAGCTTCTTACTTTCAGAATATATATATAGCACATAAAAATATTATTTTGTTTAGTATGATTGTTACTGATTAATAATTTTTAAATGAATATTCAAGTCATGGCATAATATTATCATATATTACAAATGAAATTAAAAAAAGTGTCATTTTAATAAAGATACTTCTCTTTGACTTCAATTTTAAATACAAAAGACGGAACGAGCATAAAGCTTAAAATAAAGTTGCTCATGCGTATGAATTTACGGAAAATTATGGCGTTATAGACTTACGAGACGCATTTCATGGAGCAATTAAAACCGCAATATTTATCTGCATATCTTGATTTTGATTTGTTTTCTAGTTAGAATGATGGTGAATAAAGTACAGGCTGTCGCATATCCTTTGGACAGGTGATTCTCATTTTCACTTGGATGATACTATGAATACGGAGAACTGCATGCCACTTATAGAGTTTCAGCAATCCTCATGCCTTGCATCAACCGTCGATACATTATTTCTCATACATCAAGGCATGGTGTGCATTCACGGTGAATCACATTTTCCGCCCGTAATTTTTTCGAGAATGTGTCATAGAATGGATTCGGTATACAGCCACTAGTGACCGATTCATACGATTCCTGGAGAATCATATTTACCCAGTGATAAGGCAAGGATGCTGTTCGGGCACCACAGTGTTAATGGAAAACAATTATCTATTCATACAGGAAGTCGTGTAAGGTTCATTTCGCTGATGGACGTGTCATCTCCCACTACTTGCCTGGACAGCAAGTAGCAAGATCTGAACCCTTGCAATTTCTAATTGTGTGGTTTTCTCAAAGATTAAGTGTAACTCTTGTAAACCAGTGTCATTTGAAATGTATCTTTCATTCTTTTTGAAATATTGCATTCATCCTTTGATAACTCAGTTGTAATGTTTCAGCTTGTTGTTGACCGACAAGTAATGCATATAGAACATACAGTTGTTTAAATAAATAAAATTTCATCTTATTCTTTTATTTTTGAGTTTCTATCTTTATTTTTATTTCGTTACAGAGCCACCTATTGGGAAAGTTTCAAGCTAATTGTCAAGCAAGACGGAAACGTTGGCATTATGGTCTAAGTAACAAATACATTAAGTGTCATTCATCAGAAATGAACCTATCAGTCTCTGAGTGCCTTCGGTATAAGTTTAGCTACCTCTATGTAGTTCATAAATGTATATCCGAAAGTCCAAATAAATATTTTCCGAAATGAGCCAATATTTATTTAATAATCGATCTTATTCAGGAGCTAAGAGCCTAAGCAAATGGTTCTAGATTCACATTATGTCTCCCATATCCTAATCAAAGTTTTGTTTAAAAGAGAAACGTTAATAATAAAAATTGTTTTGGTTAGATTTTGATTTAATATTTGCCCATTTTATAGCACAGTAGCTCTTTGGATACTAAAAATCCTCAAACACCAGTTCAATGAAACTGTGGCAAACGCCCAAAATGCCAGAATATCGTTGTGAAATTTTTCCTATTTCATTAATTATGATTGTTTGAATACCCATAGCGCATATTTTTTTCGTTACAGACGTTCGTGTAGATTGTTTCGGAAAAGAAGGATATACTTCGAATATCTAAAATTACCCAAAATTATACATAATAATAATATATTTTTTCCTCTTGCAGATAAAACTACTGTATCAATAGCGTTTAGTTACACTTCAACTTTAAAGAAAAAAATTTGTAATTATAATTACTATAGCAAAAATTTAGATAAAATAAATAAAACAGATTGTTACTGTAACAAGGAAAAATATAAAGATTTTATAGATATTGATAAAGGTCATATTATTACAGGTAATTTAAAAATTATTGAATCCAACTCTTTAAGAGATTTGATGGGAAGAGGAACAAAATTTAGATTACGAGAAAAAATAAACCATAACAAAATTTTGATTTCTATTGGTAATGATTTGGATGTTTTTATTGCCAAATTATCTAGAAAATACCACTGGCCTGCGGAAGGTTTCGGGGAATGGAAAGTGAGAATTTTAAAGGAAATTAAAATAAAATTGAATACTGATTTTGACAGATCTAAAGAACGTGGGATTTATTTTAGTAAAACATTAAAAAATGAAATAAAAAATTTAAAAGAAAAATTTGTTATTACAGTAATAGATAAATCAGCAAATAATTTCTGTTTAATTTGTAAATATTATTATAAAGAACTTTTAATTAATGAATATAACTCTAATGCAACTTATATGTTAAAGAACACCGGGAAAAAGGAATTAGATAAAAGAATGCTAGCTTTCGCAAAAAAAAACCAAAACTAAGACTTGCTCTCTTAACTATCCTTATTTATTCCCAACAGTTAAATTTCATAAAAATCCATTAAAATTCAGATTCGTAACCTGTAGCACTAGTAGTTATAATTACTATACGGGTAAACATTTCTTTAAATACTTAAAAATTATCCTGGACAAAATAAAAAATGAAGACAACTTTATTATTTCTAGTAACAAAGAAGTATTGGATTTTCTTAAAGATAACAACATTAATAAACTTAATACTTTTGATTTCGAAAATTTATACACTAATCTACCTCATGAAAAATTAATAAAGGTCTGCACTTTTATATATGACGAATATTTAAATGAAAATATCATTCCTAAAAATAACTGGCTTGAGTTATGTAATTTTAATATTACTGAAAATTACGTGTTTAATGGTATTAATTTTTATAAACAAGTCAAGGGCATTCCAATGGGGACAGCTTTCTCAAGTGCTTTAGCTAATATTTTCCTGCATTACTATGAGAAAAAAATAATTAAATATAATTTAATAAACGGGTGGAGATATATTGATGACCTACTTTTGATTAACTTCGACAATACTAATATTATTACTAATTGCTATCCAAAAGATTTAATTCTAAAAGATACAAATAAAAATCAACTTGAGGCTACCTTTCTGGATTTAAAAATCGAAATTGCTAATGATAAAACAATAGTTGGTATATACGATAAAAGGGATGATTTCAACTTTAAAATAACAAAACTATGTAACTACCATTCCAATCTAAACTCTAAAATTTTCAAAAATCTAATTTTCTCACAAGTTAACAGGATCAAAAGGGTTTGCAATAATAAAAATTCTTATATTGATGCATCAAATATCCTCCTTAAAAATTTAATTAAAAATGATTTTCCTAGAAATTACTGTAATGTCAATTTTTTAATTAAACAAGGTATGGTTTGGGATTAATCTTTTGGCTTAAATAAAAATAGAACTTTACTTGCATATTGGATCACTCAATAGATGGCGCTGGGTGCCTACCTCTGTTTACATAATTTACCGTTAACTTTTTTTAAAACAGGAAATCACAAACGATTGTTTAAAGTTTCCTTCACTGTTGGATGGTATGTTCTGGCCTTTTCGTTTTTAATTTTAATTTTAATTTTAATGCTGTTTTTGTTTTTATTGTTATTGTTTTTATTGTATTTTTACTTTGTGGTTATTTTTTTCTAATTTGTTATTTTGTATTTCCTTTCTGTTAAAATGGTATATCTCTTGAGCATAATTTCAGGGGATTTTCGGGTCACGAGGAATCATTATTAGACTTATGTCTGTATGTCCTCACAGAAAAAATCCCTTTATTTGAATCCCTGCCTGAGGGTGACCCTTGAAAAAGTCTTCAGGCCGGATTCTCTTTTAATATTTTTTTAATAATTTTTTGGTTTAATTTTTATTTGATTTTTGTTTTTCCTATTAACTTGATTCTAATACTTTAGTATCAATTCATCTGTGTTTTAGAAGTAGCTGCAATTGCGCTCTCTAAATAGTATGAAGTTCCTTTTTGGTTTTAGTTTAAATAGGTAATAAATTTTAGTTGCGATTTCGAAACTGTTTTGTTTCGTTTTCATTTTAGTTTCGTTTTCAAACTTTTTCTTACTTTAGATTGGTTATATATATATATATATATATATATATATATATATATATATATATATATATATATATATATATATATATATATATATATAAATTCAATAATTGAAATGTAGATAGATATTTATAGCTGAAATATAATCCTTTAAAGAAGAAGCAAAACGGAATTTACGGCATTTCTCTTCAAAGAATATAGTGACAGAAAAGTTATTTCAGATTCATATTATTAATAAATTTAACTAAATTCTTCAGTATTTATGATTAAAATTAATATTCATAATTTAAATAATCTTTTAACAATTAAGAGCAACTCTTCTATCAACAAAATGTTAAATATGATATATTTATGTTATCTTTAACAATCAATTAGAAAATAGAACTTCAATAACACCGGTACCTTTTGAGTTAACTTAATTCAGCAGTATCAGCGAACAATCTTAAAAGAATTATTATTTCTCTTTCCTTTGTCGATTCTGTAAGATAGCAACATTTGTTAAAAGGCGCATTACAGATATTGCTACATAGGAATGTCGATGAAAGAATTGCACTTAAACGAATTAAATGGGATTCCATATAACTTGCATCATGATAAATTACGAAGAGTTCCATTTCCTCAGTGGGAAGGCAAATTATGTGTGATTCCACTAAAGACAAAATGCATTAACCCGTTAACGCTCAACTTAATTTAAAATTGAAATTTGGTTAAAAATTTTAAAAATTATGTTCTAAATACTTAAATTAAATATAATATGCAATTAAACTCCACACCATTAATTTAGGATCCGAGATAATTACTGTCCTATAAATAGGACGCTGGGCGAATATGGAAGTTTTTGAACTCTTAGTACTTCTCCTTTGTTTTTAGTTACTTGATTATTTTTCTGTTCCCAAACAATTGAACTTTAATATTTAATGCAAAATAAAATGAAACACAAATAAATTTGACATTTTTTATTAAGTTTAAACATATTCACACTATTTATGGTAATTTGAAAAACATTTGGTACATAGAGTTACATTACATTTCATTCAAAATGTAAGAGGTTTTCCCGAACAAGTTTGAATTTGACATTGTCTTTGTTTTTCTCTTTTACCAATTATATGGCCAACTCCATTACGTCTAACAATGTCTATTTACTTCACTCGAGATGAAATTGTATAACTTGGTCTACCGATTTGTTTTTGTCCTGTGTTGCCTTTTTTTTAGATAGGCTAGTGCAATATGTATCCTTATTTCTTTGATACTCTTTTTTTCTGCATTTACCATGTTGTACATGACGCAGGTATTTACAACAGCCATGTCTACAATTCGGGTAAAAATTGGCCAATACCATTTTTTTCCACGGATCTTTATGGTATGCTTCTCTAAAAGCCAATAATGAGAATCAACACTACCCATGTTTTTGTTATAATTATTTACGAGACATGGCTGTTCCGATTTTATTTTTTTCAGCTTTTCCTTTTACACGCCTTGAAACAGATCTTAGTGGCTCAATTATGTCAAAATTTGTCACAAGTGTAACGCATTTGTTATCATTCCATTTTACCGCAGTAATTTTATTTTTCACATCAAAGTAGAAATCATGTGAACCACGGCTAGTCTTTTTGAAAGTAGAATCAATTTCAAGATGACAATGCTGTATTCTATCACTTCTTATTGTTCCTATTGCTCGAAATCCACTCATTCTTGGGTCAACTAACAAATTTTAGAAATTAAAAAAAATTATCAAAATAAACTATATGACTCTTGGGATCAGTAACTGGCTGAAGAATTTTTTTACAACTCGAGTTCCCAATGACTCTTTTGAAAGAACCACGGTAGAAGCAGCACCGACAACTTCCTTGCCGCAATACAAATCAAAATTATAGCAGTAATCATTGTTCCCACATAATGCCCACATCTTATATCCGAGTTTCAGTGTCATCAAAACCTTTTTCATTTGTTAATTCATCTACTTCAGGTGGTAAAGCAATCATTTAGGACTCTAATTACTCCGAAAATAGATATTCTACAACTTCCTCGGCAGTTTAAAAAAAAAATCCGCGACATCTTGAGCACCTATGAAATAAACTACATATCAGAAAATTTAACGAATCCGCCCATTGTCCTATTTTTAGGACAGTAGTTTAAATTTGTAATTAAAACTATTAAAAGTAAAAATAATTTTAAAACGTTATAAGATATCTGATAATAGAATATCTGAAATATAAATTCTGAAAAAATATTTAAATTTTCCTTTAAAACCTTTTCGTACGATTACAAAGAAATTCAGCAAGAAAAAATCATGAAAATGGCGAAGTTTACGTGTCTGCAGCTGGCTGAAAAATGCTTCCATCCGGTCCAAATCGGTTTAAGTAAGTAGGGTGAAACCCTTACTCTTCAGGGGGCAGAAAAAGAATAGACGAAACGTAGAATAGCTTTGTTTATAATGGTGAAAATGAACTGTCCTATAAATATGACGCTGGGCGGAAACGGGTTAAGAAAGAAAAATAATACTGGTATTAACAATATTGCTTTAAAGTAGGCTGAGTATCGTTGCAAGCTGCAGTTTGTTAAGTAAATGATCAATGAATCAAATAACAATGCGATTTTATTACTTTAACCAGCCGCTTATTGCAATATGGTTCATTGGATATACTGCTTGCTACTAATTTCATTTAAGCATCTTATGCAAAGTATAATGTTCATTATTCCTTTAACCGAATATCCATGAAAGATGTACATAATTTTAATGTTTAGGGGTGTGGGTTATAGTAAATCTATCTAAAGATGTGAATCACATAAAAAACTATTATTAATTAGAAGTATTAAGAATATTTCGGGCATTGATAATATTATATTTCGGGCTAAGGAAAAATGTTTTACAGGCTTAGTAACTGCCGTTGTCGAATCAATGTCTGAGAAATATTTGGCGACATTCGATACAAAAATGAAAAATCCCAAATATTCGCGAATCTTGACGTTAGCTCCATCATAACTGGGATTCTAGTCTTACTTCTAGAACATCCGATGCTATGTTACGTTAGCTATAAAACACAGAGGCGCTCAGATGTAAGTGTTTCATTTGTCAAGAACACGATTCGAGAGATGAGTAAGGCCGTGGTGGACTGGTGGCAAGGTTTAGGCTTCGGAACTGGAGGGTTTCAGGTTCTAGACTCGATTCCACTGAAGAACCGTAGTGTAAGTGGGTCTGGTGCACGTTAAATTCACCGAAGCCAAACGTCCGCCCGATGGTGTGGTGCAGAAGTTTGGAGAGGAGCTGCCAGTGTTATCCTTGTCACCTGACTGCGGTTCAGAATTAACAAAGTTCGTCCCAAAAATAGCCCTAGTGTTGCTTTAAAAAGCGGGACGTTAATATAACTTAAGTAAAACTAAATCGAGAGATTAGTAGGAAAGTGAAGTCCTTCTCTGCAGTATTGGCCTACAGCGAAGTCTCGGAGTGCTTTGAGCTGTTGAAATCATTTTATAGCGAACTGATATTTGTGCGTTACTGTTTAAAGTGTTGTTATTATGCACGCTTTGGTTTTGTTTGCCATTGTGCATTCATGTTTTCATATAGAATTTAAAAAAAACACACTTTTATTTACTAAGTCATTTGTACTTATTTCTCTGTACATTCATCATAACTTATTTAATTCTTTTAACATAAATTTTGTTACTTTTAATTCATTAATTTGAGTGAAGGATATATTTTTGTTTTTACAAATTTAAATCAAAATATATTTCATTATTAATGATCTAACCATATGGTTAATGCATAATACTTTTATGAAAATCTTATATTGCAATAGTTAAAATGAAAATAAATATGTTGCAACTATTGATCATTTAAACACCGAACTATTTTAAGTATGTATACATAAAATTCCTAATGTTTTTGATGACACTAAGCAATTTCAACAATTTTTAACTTTATTGTTATTTTTATGAGAAAATAACTTTATCGCATTCAACATAGATAATTAATAATGTGTTTGCTTATTTCATTCTTTTATAAAGATATTTGTTATTTTCATAATTTATTAAAGTGGAAGCAATATTATGCCATTATCTTTTGTATTTAAATAAATAAAATACTCAAAACGAAATATATTGCAAATATTAATTATCTTAATATCAAATAATTTTCAATAAAATTCCTAAATGCAGAAACGATAAAGCATAAAAGTCATGGGCTTATTCAGTATTAGGCTCCGTTTATATAAGAAAGCCATTAAAGAAAAAAAAACAGCATAAGCAATTTCAATTAATGGTATGTCGTTCGCCAAATGAAGTCATACAGAAGTAAAAAGAGCAATCCTTTTAAATTGTAAATATTCCCAAAATAAATATATTTATTCCAAATTACAAATCACTTGGGCAATTGCATTGATTTGCATTTGGAATGTATTTCCAAAGGTGTAATTGGTACTAATGATTTATTTCAGATAAAAAGAAAGAGAAGAACTGGGAAAAGCACTCGAATAATTACAAATGCTATTACTATTCTATGTGCAGTCTTTTTGAAAATCAAAGGAAATGAATTAACTAATGTTTCGAATATGCATAAAATTCCCCTCTATGAGTAATTCCATTTCGGATAAAATATTGGCTGCTATATCTGTTTAAATAAAAAAAAATCGTCTGATATATTCTTCTAGTTTTGTTTTTACTTAATTATGACTGAATATCTGCATATTAATTTCGAATAATTTGTTTCGAAAGAGAAGAATTCATATTTTTAATATGTAGTCTTCATGACTTTAAGCGGGATGCATTGCATGATTCATAGGGATCAAGCTGATTGTTAATAACTACTTGATGATGTCTGTAATGAAATGAGATAATTTTGTGTTGATTAAAAAAATAATAAATTGGAAATTTTTAATTAATGCTATAGGTAAATAAAATGGCTAAAGAGGATCATTATTTGCAAACTATCCAAATTTTGGGGGGTTTTTTTTCCCTTTAAAATTATTTATTTCCTTTTTGTTTTGGATGAAATTTCTATAGAAAACAAATGAAGTCTGTACCGATTTAAATAGATAGTGTATTGGAAACATTTATCATTGAAGTTAATGCAAATGGTAAATAAAATAGCTAAAGAGGTTCGTTATTTGTAAAGAATCCAAATTGTAATTTTTTTTTCTTTAAAATTATTAATTTGTTTTTTGTTTTAGACAATATCTTCATAAAAACGCATATGAAGCTTTCAAAATAATGTTGAAGAAATCTCTTTAGATAAATTTCTTTCATCAGCATATCCTAAAATGGAGAAAAATTTAGATCTTATCCTTTTTATTTTCGCGAATACGAAGTTTAAAGGAACTGTAATAGTGAAAAATTCAAAATAGACACGAGATCCACGGAAAATATCCACCTTCCAGACCTCTTCAAAAAATATATATCTTTGGTGTCTCTGTCTGTCTGTGAACGGCTCAAATTCGGTATATGGAGTCACAGCCAAAGTTGTAGGCTGTTCACAAATTTTGAGAGATATTCTTTCAAAAGGCGGCTGCCTATCTAGCTGTTCAATAACTACAGATTACAAAGGACTATGTAATTTAAAATTTGGTACATAGGTTTAGCATTTAAAATATAAATACTTTTGTGGTGAATAGCATATAAGCCAGTTAACGACTCTTCTACCCGAACGATCGTTTTGGTATAATTGTTAAGTTACTGGACAGCTAACAGCAAGGTCCCAGGTTCTATCTTAGCGTATCTCTTATCGCTAAGGTCCCAGGTCTATCTTAGCGCATCTCTTATCGCTTCACTTTATTGAATTTTGAGCTAAATCAGACAAACGGTTCCTGTACTTCACCATGCATGTAAATGCAATAATGACCGCAATGATATAAAGCAATATAATTCTTATATTGAGATTATAATTGTAATTTTATGTCAAATTTTTGTGAAAATCGACAGGCAGTAAGAAGTTAAAAATAATATTCTCGCAATAGATTCAGCAGAAATGCTGAATATCTGTATTCTGTAACTATTGCTTACCAGAAACATGTAGGATATTTGTAGCCTTACACCAGGATCTCAATTTTAGTCGGAGGAGAGCAGGTAAGATTTTAGTTAGAGAGTATGCGAGAAAGTTTCAGAGAGACCACTCTTGCTAGCTTAAATTTTTCCTGTAAAATTAATTGCTTATTCTAAAAATTATAGAATCTTTCAAAATAAATATGGAATTAGATTTCCTTTGTGATAAAAAAAAGTATTATTGGACTAGTATATCTCACAAATCAATGATTTTAAAAGCCACTTTATCCATTTGAACACAACGAGCCAATCTTGAATTAAATTTCTGAAAAAAAAAAAGAATGCATATGTTTTTTTTCAAACGTGAAGTCCCAAGCAGTCTTCTGCAATTTCAACGTTATTTAAATATTCTCTATTCCCAAATTCCCACTACAATATCAAGTCACAACATTCACTGTTCAGAAAATTCAACTAATATCGTTTAGTTGATTCCAATAACGGTAGTTTCTTGAAGAAAATGTACTTTCAGTTTGAGATGGTTGATAGAAAACTCCGTAGCAGGCAAAATTATAGTCAATCTAAATAAAAAAACTCTAACAATTGAAATAAAATCGAATATTTTTTTCCATCGGTGTCAAAGATTCCATTTGAAGAAAGTAGAGATCAAAACAACGATACATTTGTAGTCTCTACGTCTATCTAAAAAAATTAGTAACACTTTTTTCTGTGATTGACTTGATTGAGATGATTTAAAAGATTAAAGTTGAGATTAAGCATTTGCTTCTGCTATTGTTAAAAAAAATGGGATGACTTGATTTTTATTTTCTTGTATACAAACTATACAGAAAGGAGATAATGCAATAGTTAACAAATTGACCTCGAGTTCTTGATGGGAGTGACATATCTGACATCGAAAACGTATATATAGAGCAGACTGCACGTCTGTCTGTCTTGATGTCTGGAAATAAGATAGTTTGAAAATTGATAGTGATTGAGGAAAGCAATAGGGTTCTAGCATCAATGGATTTAATACAGCCAAGAGAAATTTATCTGTCGATTCGTGTGTTTATGAAAACGATAAATTATTTCATAGTATGTCACTGTTCACAGATACTCCAAACTTTATTATAATAGAATCCATATAATAAATATATTAATGTAATTTCTGTGTAATATATTTTTTCATGTATAATTCAGCACATTCATTTGTACTTTTGTTGCAGTTAAATTTCATAAACACATTATAATGCATCCTAGCTTCATTTCAGTTTCTAATCGAAACCGCACGATTGGAAAGAAGCTAAGAAAATAAGAACTAAAATAATCTTCCTCACAAAAAGAATCTCATTGATTTAGAAGAGGATTATGGGTTTTCTTGAGATACATATTGAAATTTTGGCAATCTCCTGTTATCTATAAAAAAATTTCAGATTTTTCATCGATTCAAGCAAGTATAGGATCTAATCTTATGAGCTGTTGCGAAAATCGATAAACAAACTCGGGCCGGGTTTATGTTTGTACAAACATTTAATATGTAAACCAATTAATGTAAACGGCTTCTCCCATAGTCAATATTACTAAATATGTAATTCTTTTAATGCACACAATTTTAACTTTATTTTAAAATAAGAGTATTGACTTGAAATTAACTCCATTATATTCAAATCAATGAAATAAGCGTAAATGTGAAGGAATTGTAATTAATATTCCAAAAATTTTCAACAGCAGAGTCGAGCAACCAAAACGTAAAATCATTCTGATGATGAAATCTTATTATGCATACTAACAAAACTTCAGTTAATAATGTAGTAAAATCAGCACTATATTGAACATTAAGGTCATATTTCATAGGATCATAATTATATTAAATATTAGGAAACTTAACAAATGTTTAAAAGCTGAGTATTATGAAATTTCTTAAAAATGTAACTTTCCACATTTGTAAAGTCAGTACATATGCACACACACATACACACACACACACACACACACGCACGTACGCCTACACACACACACACACACTCACACACACACACACACACACACACACACACACACACACACACACACACACACACACACACACACACACACACATATATATATATATATATATATATATATATATATAAGTAAATCCAATTGTTAAAATAACAGCACCACCTATCGGATATAATTCAATAAACTCTCTAAATAAAGTAATCGGTTAAAAAATTATTTTTTTGACAGAAAGAGATACGGTTGCAAAATCATCACAATTAGTACTGGCCATTCAGAAATTTTCAAGATATTAAATAACTCAATGTTAAGAAACTTCATAAAACTTAGCATTTGAATCAAAATGTAAATAATGCACTCGGAATTATATTTTAATTTTCCACGCCCTTACAAACTATGGAAATTAGGATAAAAGTTTTTAATTTTCTTTAATGCTTTAGATTAATTCAGAATTACATCCTAGTAAATTTAAACTATCGATTAATTAACAATATTTAGTTTTCAATGCTTAAAATATTTTTTAAAAAAATCTTCCTTTGAAACAAACGACGAAGCACTTTTTAAATCTTGTCTCGTTGTAGTTGAAAAAACAAACAAACGATGCTGTCTAAAATATTGCATGGAAGGGAAATCATTAATAATTTAACACAGTGCGCATGCTCGGAAAAGTTTCCACACTATCAAAGGCCGCCTCATCGGCGTGGGAAAAGAATCCGTAGCCTTACCACATTGGCGTAGGAAAAGAAGCAAAAAGGATTTGCAGCATGGGAAACAGTTTAAAATTAGAGTATGAATTAATCATTCGAAGCTTTCCAGGAACATTCTTGGCGCATCAATAAATTTGAATGTAAAATTTAAATAAAATCTGTCCAGTAGTTTTTTTAGTCTACAGAGTACACACACAAACAAATACATTGCCACACATACACATGTATATATTTAAAAAATTTCGTTCCCTATTTTTGCTTCTTGGAAAACTAAACAAGAAATGAAACTTCTCCTGGAAAACGTTTGCTTTATATTTTACTGTATCAGCGATTTTATAATA
Organism: Argiope bruennichi; assembly: GCF_947563725.1. Classification (NCBI taxonomy): domain Eukaryota; kingdom Metazoa; phylum Arthropoda; class Arachnida; order Araneae; family Araneidae; genus Argiope; species Argiope bruennichi. Next base: position 96,455,590 of record NC_079160.1, read on the forward strand.
TCGACCGTATCAGGGAATTTTCTAAATGAATCAATGAAAATATTTTTATCTTTCTTATTTTAAATTAGAGAGAGAAACGTTTGAAATTTTATTTTCAATGTTTAAAATTTTTTTACGAAAAAGTGACAAAACATTTCTCAGAATTTGGTAAAATTTGAGAGGTGACAAGTGAAATTCTTTACAATGGTAACTGCTTCGGTTTCCTTGCTTTTTATTTAATAATGCAAACACTTTCTTTATATAATTATTAAAAATCCTATTACGGACAAATGCGAATGAAAAATTAGCCAAAATAACGTCAAATGTCAAATAAAGAAAATTCAATATTTATTTTTTTTAATTCGAGTTTAGAGAGACATTCTTTCACAACTTCTATAATTTATGTGCAAAATTCCATTGCGAGCGCTCGCACTTACAATCCTTTTATAACAATAGATTATCGAATCTGATAGATAAAAATTTTCAAGCGCAAACGCCCAAAGAGTGATTTTAAAAATAAAATAGAATTATATGAAAGTTTTGATTTTGTTTGAAAAGATTCGTTTCAATTAACTTATTCACACAAGGAAGTAATTAAGTTTTCAGAGAAACCTGAAAAGTTCTCAGCTGCTACCGTTTCAATCTGCAGAGCAAAATAATGCATCTTCCAGTTTCCACTCCATTGCCTTAATAACTTTCCTAAATTTTCCTATTTTTATTTCCTTTTCCTTCAAATTTTTTAAGAACAAAACTAAGTTGTTTTGAGCACATAACTTTATTTTTTTAATTCCAAAAATCGTCTGTAACGTTCTATTAATATTTAAAGAAAATATTAACTTAATATTCCTTTTTTTTATAAAACTTAAGCATAAAAATCTAAAAAAATAAACTAAAAATTTAAAACATAAAATTAAATCAAACATTAAAGTAAATCTTTGTAATATTTAAAACTTTAAAGCTTGAAACTACAGCTTATAAAATATTATTGTATTTTATATTTCACTGGCATCCATTCAAGATTCTTGTACCGTATTTTAATATTAATTGAATACATCAGTAGAATTTCTTTTATTTTTCTACATAGTTTAGGTGCATTCACGTTTTTAATGAATTAAATGATGCAAAATATATTAAAAAGAAATAATTGTATACAAATTTGAAACAATAAATGATCACGTGTCTGTGATTTTAATGCCATGTTTGTATGAAATTCATTCATTTATTTATTCCACAAAAAATCACTGTATGAAATTCTAGTTCCGAATTTTAATCACAGTTGGAAATATCATAATTATTTTTGTAATTGACAAAAACAAGATTGGTCTATATTTATCGTTATTAGAGAGAGAGAGAGAATCTAAAAAGCGGAATGGCAACAGCCAAGCGTTAAAAACCAGAATTTATAATAGTGTAGAATTCAAGTATGATGTGTACGTTTAGTTGCGAATATTCTTTTAATATGGAATAAACGTTTAGTCTGGACCATTTTTAAAAGAAGTGCTTTATGAATAATTTAAGTAATTAACAAAATATAGAACAAAACAGTATTAGAAACAATAAAATTTACTAAAAATTTTGATGAGAAATCAATATGGAAATTGCTCTTCTAAGAAAGTTTCATAAAAAATTGTTTCAGGCTTTATTGAAGCTTAAAAATCATTTGTGAACTTATAAATCTGAGCAAACGATTCTAATGCGGAATAAATCAACGTATTCGAAAGCTGTTAATTATTTTTTAATCTACGAAGATAGTAATTAAATTTTGATGTGGAAGTTTTTGATGATTGCAATATATTTTCATTAGCCATTTCTCACAAAAGTAAACAACAGTAAATAAAGTGTACTCATCCCCATATGGATACACAAGCAGACATATAGACATAATTGCAAAAGCAGTTTATTCGTACTCAAGTTGAAGATTGTTCATTATAAGAAATCTATCGATATATCCCTTATATGAATGGGAATTTATTTCATGTTCATTCTATGAAATCTATAGCTTTATATGAAATCTATTCATTAAATCTAGAGTAGGAAGTGTTTGACGATTGCAATATATTTTCATTAGCCATTTCTCACAAAAGTAAACAACAGTAAGTAAAGTGTACTCATCCCTATATGGATACACAAGCAGACATATAGACATAATTGCAAAAGCAGTTTATTCGTACTCAAGTTGAAGATTGTTCATTATAAGAAATCTATCGATATATCCCTTATATGAATGGGAATTTATTTCATGTTCATTCTATGAAATCTATAGCTTTATATGAAATCTATTCATTAAATCTAGAGTAGGAAGTGTTTGACGATTGCAATATATTTTCATTAGCCATTTCTCACAAAAGTAAACAACAGTAAGTAAAGTGTACTCATCCCCATAGGGATACACAAGCAGACATATAGACATAATTGTAAAAGCAGTTTATTCGTACTCAAGTTGAAGATTGTTCATTATAAGAAATCTATCGATATATCCCTTATATGAATGGGAATTTATTACGTGTTCATTCTATGAAATCTATAGCTTTATATGAAATCTATTCTTTAAATCTAGAGTAGGAAGTGTTTGACTATTGCAATATATTTTCATTAGCCATTTCTCACAAAAGTAAACAACAGTAAGTAAAGTGTACTCATCCCCATATGGATACACAAGCAGACATATAGACATAATTGTAAAAGCAGTTTATTCGTACTCAAGTTGAAGATTGTTCATTATAAGAAATCTATCGATATATCCCTTATATGAATGGGAATTTATTACATGTTCATTCTATGAAATCTATAGCTTTATATGAAATATATTCTTTAAATCTAGAGTAGGAAGTTTTTGACGATTGCAATATATTTTCATTAGCCATTTCTCACAAAAGTAAACAACAGTAAGTAAAGTGTAATCATCCCCATATGGATACACAAGCAGACATATAGACATAATTGTAAAAGCAGTTTATTCGTACTCAAGTTGAAGATTGTTCATTATAAGAAATCTATCGATATATCCATTATATGAATGGGAATTTATTACATGTTCATTCTATGAAATCTATAGCTTTATATGAAATCTATTCATTAAATCAAGAGTAGGAAGTGTTTGACTATTGCAATATTTTATCATTATATATTTCTCACAAAATAAGCTGAGTTTGTATCCTTACGCCTACGCAGGCAAACAGTTCAAAAAATAAATTCTTCAGATTAAAAATTCTTTTAACTGTGACGATTATTCATTTAGTTGAAATATATGGAGATATTCATTAGAATTTTGCGTCCGATATATTTTAACGTTTGCAATAGTTTGTATTCTATATTTCGTATACATGACACTAAAAATGAATTATGATTACTTAAATATTCCTTATTTTGTCAAGAAAGCTTGTTCCAGTTCAACAGCTGATAAATTAAATTTCGAAACAGGCATCTCCTCAGTAATTTAGCTACAGTATTTACGAAAAACTTTTAGAACCGCTATTCTCCTGTAAAATATTTTAAATTAAACGATAATAAAAAGAATATTTAACCAGATTGTATCGTTATTAGTATGAGAAGTTAATTTAAATTTGTGCAGAATATTTTCAAAAGCTGCTTCCAAATTCTTTTAAAGAAAAAAGAAAAAGCTAGACTCACTTTTCTATTACATTTTCTTTTCAAAAAAGATGTGTTCTGTTGTTCGTCTTAATTTAATTTTCCACACAAAGGATTGATTAACTGAGCCTTTCAAATAAGGTTCAAGACTTCTAAGCTGTTTCTCTTTCACTCTACGTTGAAAAATAATGCATTGTGTAATTTTCGTTCAAACATTATAATAATTTTCAAAATTCTTGCTTATTTATTTTCGATTTCTTTAAATTCTACTTTTGCTTATTTAAAACTGAGAAATTTTTAGGTGAAAATATTGTTTTTTTATTGATAAGAATATTTAAAGAAAGTAATGTTTTAAAGACTAAAAAAAGTTGCTCAAACAAGGTGAATTTTTTATTTTGGATTTTTTTTTTCAAAAGGCTTTTAACAATTTTGTGCAACTGAATTTTTATGCATATACGATAAAGATACTCGAAACACAGTATCTTTATTCTTCGTTTTTCAATTTCAATTTCCTTTTTTTTTACCAATTAAAAGTTTATTTGTATACTACAGCAGATGCTAAAATATTCGTATGTCAACAAGGAATGGATATGAATTGTATAAGTATATATAGTTTATATAAAATCTCTATAAGTATATATAGTTTACATAAAATCTCACATGTCTTTCAAATTCTCTTCGCTGAGTAGATTCATAGTTTAAATATTTGTTTAAATACATGTTAACATTTATTGATTTTTAATAAAAACATCGGTGATACATCAATGATTCGTATTTTTTGTGAAAATAATTTAATTTACATTTTTCGTTTTTAAAGTTATTAAATAAGTAATAAATTAATATATATACTTATAATAAAGCTCAATGTGTGTGTGTGTGTGTGTGTGTGTTGGCGCTCTACAGGCCAGGTCATTTGACATACAGCTACCAAATTTGGTACATGTATACCTTAGAGGTCGGAAATGTGCACCTGGGGTCCATTTTTTGAAATTTTGATTAGAATTTTAATTATTAATTTAAAACTAACTTCACGCCAAAAAAATCTTCCATTTTCCCCACAGCCAAATTTTCCGCCAAAATAATCTTCCATTTTCCCCACCACCAAATGAGTAAGGCTTCAGTCTTTTTTCTCCCAACAGTAATGAGGCTGGGTTAACATTTTTCGGAGGATTATTTCAAACGATTCTGTTTATTTTCTTAATGTTTTATGCATTTAAAATTAAACATTGTTAATTAATCCATGTTTCAGATTCATTCTGAATTACTTTTGAATTAAACTAACACAGAATAAAGGAAATTAAAAATGTATAATCTGCATAGCGTTACCCCAACTGGCGTAGAAAAATTCACGCATTTGCGTTAGCGTAACTGGCGAAGAAAATTTACGCATTCGCATTGTGTTCTGATTGTGTTGTCATGAAAACCATTATCAACGGATGATTTAAATTATTTTTAGGTTAGTTGCATGCTTTTGTAAGTAAATTATATTTATGTTAGTTATATATTTTTTGTATATGCTTATAGTTTTAAGTACATCGTTTTTTAAGCAGATTTTTTAACCTGTTTTCAATGATTTAAATTATTTTTAGGTTAGTTGCATTCTTTTGTAATGAAATTGTATTTATGTTAGTTATATATATTTTTTGTATATGGTTATAGTTTTAAGTACACCGTTTTTTAAGTAGTTTTTTTAAACTTGTTTTAGACGGATTATTTTAAACGATTCATTTTATTTTCTTAGTGTTTGATGCATTTAAAATTAAACATTGTTAATGAATCGATCTGTTCATGATGAATCTGAGAAAATTTTGTTGACAAATTCTTGAGATATTACATAAATTAAGGAATATATTCTTTAGTGCCCATAAAGTTTAAACGCTCAGTGACTCTATTATCAGTAATCATATTATTAAAAAAAATGCTTTGTTTCAGTAAAAAATATTATTATATTAATTGCAGATTAATCATTTACACTTTAATTTAAAGCATAAATTTTACGAGGGGTTACAGAAAATTAGAGAGATACATACCACGTTATGACTGAAGGCCTTTATGATATTATGAGTGAATTGTATGATTATCAAAATTTGAAGTTTTAAAATATTTTGCTGAAGAATCTATTAAAGTTGTAATTGCATAAAATATTTAATTATTAAAATTTTGACGAACATTAAGATTGGCGAACCGGCTGGTCGCCAAAGGCGACTAGTAAGCAATAAAGTAGTTAAATAGATTTCTAGTTATGGATATTCATTATTATTCTTCATTCTTCTATTACTGAAATTTTAAAATAAATTGCCTTGGCGGCTGTCAACATTTGATGCAAGATAAAAAAAAAGCATATTATGAAATAAAGATTGAATATTAACAAGGTTAATTGCTTAGTCATTAACATTTCATAATTTCCTTGCACATTCTATCGATTATCTATTAAAGACCATTAAAATAAAAAAAAATCCTTTGATAACAGTTTTGTAAATCTTATCTCTTCAGATAAATTCTTAAGCGAAAATAAAACCCTATTTTTTATTACTATTTTAGTATTATTCATTTTACCTTGGTAGCAAGTCTTTTTAAAAAATTGGAAAAATAATAAATATATAAATTGACTGGGGCTGACGATGAATGTTCTCACTCAGTATCTAGCAATTGTTACGTTCCCTAAAGTTATATAGAAATAGTTTTGAAAAATATTTTTGTTCTGTTTTTTTTATTATTATTATTACAGTGTTCTACAGAATCTAGCTTACTTACAAAAAAAGTTTTTCATCAGTTTTTGGAATTTTTAGGCTGTGGCTGATATTCAAACTTTAAAGGTATCTACCACATTTTGTTTTGTGTTGTTCACTCTATGATATTGCTTGCTCAATTATTAATATTTCAAATTTAAAAAAAAAAAGTCATCCCAATTTTTTCTTCTGTTTCAAAGTTATTCACCTATTTACCTTTTTATATGTTGGGAAATTGAAAAACAATTTTTCTGAAAAATTCACTGCTTTTTTAAAGAATAAGGAGTTAAGAGTTATTTTTGCTAGAGACTTTAATTGCCACAAAAATATAATTTAGAGATAAATAATTTTTCAAAACTCTATTTATTTCAAATTTAAATTTTTAACTGTTTACAATCATCTAAAATTACAATGAAAATCATATTCGACGATAAAAATGTCTTAACTAAGTTTATTTAATGAATACTTTTACAATATATATAAAGTTTTCCTTTGTTTTTATTCTCAATGGATTCATACCCCCTCCATATTAAAAGGAGACAAGGGTTAAGATCATTCATGAACTGCGCAAATCCATTTATCTGGACAAAAACTCTGATACAACCTTCCAATTTTTCCCACGATACTCATTTCAAGTTACTATTCAACTGTCTACTGTCCGACAGTGCAAAAAAAGCAAGATATATGAGGTCATCTTCTTATCTTTCTTTTTTTCTCTCTCGATACTCATTTCAAGTTACTATTCAACTGTCTGGATTCTGTCTACTGACCGACAGTGCAAAAAAAGCAAGATATATGAGGTCATCTTCTTATCTTTCTTTTTTTCTCTCTCGATACTCATTTCAAGTTACTATTCAACTGTCTGGATTCTGTCTACTGTCCGACAGTGCAAAAAAAAGCAAGATATATGAGGTCATCTTCTTATCTTTCTTTTTTTTCTCTCGATACTCATTTCAAGTTACTATTCAACTGTTTGGATTCTGTCTACTGACCGACAGTGCAAAAAAAGCAAGATATATGAGGTCATCTTCTTATCTTTCTTTTTTTTCTCTCGACTCTCATTTCAAGTTACTATTCAACTGTCTGGATTCTGTCTACTGTCCGACAGTGCAAAAAAAAGCAAGATATATGAGGTCATCTTCTTATCTTTCTTTTTTTTCTCTCGATACTCATTTCAAGTTACTATTCAACTGTCTGGATTCTGTCTACTGTCCGACAGTGCAAAAAAAGCAAGATATATGAGGTCATCATCTTATCTTTCTTTTTTCTCTCTCGATACTCATTTCAAGTTACTATTCAACTGTCTGGATTCTCTCTACTGTCCGACAGTGCAAAAAAAGCAAGATATATGAGGTCATCTTCTTATCTTTCTTTTTTCTCTCTCGATACTCATTTCAAGTTACTATTCAACTGTCTGGATTCTGTCTACTGTCCGACAGTACAAAAAAAGCAAGATATATGAGGTCATCTTCTTATCTTTCTTTTTTTTCTCTCGATACTCATTTCAAGTTACTATTCAACTGTCTGGATTCTGTCTACTGACCGACAGTGCAAAAAAAGCAAGATATATGAGGTCATCTTCTTATCTTTCTTTTTTTTCTCTCGATACTCATTTCAAGTTACTATTCAACTGTCTGGATTCTGTCTTCTGTCCGACAGTGCAAAAAAAAGCAAGATATATGAGGTCATCTTCTTATCTTTCTTTTTTTTCTCTCGATACTCAATTCAAGTTACTATTCAACTGTCTGGATTCTGTCTACTGTCCGACAGTACAAAAAAAGCAAGATATATGAGGTCATCTTCTTATCTTTCTTTTTTTTCTCTCGATACTCATTTCAAGTTACTATTCAACTGTCTGGATTCTGTCTACTGTCCGACAGTACAAAAAAAGCAAGATATATGAGGTCATCTTCTTATCTTTCTTTTTTTTCTCTCGATACTCATTTCAAGTTACTATTCATCTGTCTGGATTCTGTCTTAATGTCCGACATGCAAAAAAAGCAAGATATATGAGGTCATCTTCTTATCTTTCTTTTTTTTCTCTCGATACTCATTTCAAGTTACTATTCAACTGTCTGGATTCTGTCTACTGTCCGACAGTACAAAAAAAGCAAGATATATGAGGTCATCTTCTTATCTTTCTTTTTTTTTCTCTCGATACTCATTTCAAGTTACTATTCAACTGTCTGGATTCTGTCTACTGTCCGACAGTGCAAAAAAAGCAAGATATATGAGGTCATCTTCTTATCTTTCTTTTTTTTCTCTCGATACTCATTTCAAGTTACTATTCAACTGTCTGGATTCTGTCTACTGACCGACAGTGCAAAAAAAGCAAGATATATGAGGTCATCTTCTTATCTTTCTTTTTTTCTCTCGATACTCAATTCAAGTTACTAAACTGTTTGGACTTTTGGTCTGGACCAATAAGACAACTTTTCCATGTAGGGCCATCTGCATCTAACATTAAGGAAGAAATTGACAATAAATTTTATTGGGTGTTTATGGAAAAACTGATAACTGAATTCAGGTAACAGTATTATGTTATATATTGACGACAAAATATTTTGGCTTTATTATTACCTACATATTAGTAAACATGTATAATCTAGGCAGATTGTCCAAATTTTCTATTTCAAGCGTAATAGTAGCAACACCCATGTCTTCTAAAAATAGGTAAGCTCATGCAAAGTCATCTGTTTTTTTTATTTACAATTGACTTTTCCGAATGTGCTGTACACGTTCAGCAGTTTTATATTGTTACAAAATTTGTAAATATTTATATAAATATTTGTATTCGTCTTGAAATATCTCAGACAGATCGGAAATACTTAGATTCTGGTGCGAAAAAAACGCAATTTAAGCGTATTTTAAGTAAAAACGGCGTTTCCAATGATTTGGCGACTTGGTGACCTTTTGGCGAGATTATTGGCGAAAAATAGATAGTTCTGGAAAATTCCATCTAGGATCATTACTAAACGAGATAGCCTAGAACCTCCAGTACCTTGGCGAAAGTCCTAGATTTTCACGCCAAGTCAGGAATAAATACACCGCCTCATTAACCATGATCATTAGAGAGTAGTAAAGACTTGAGTGTTAGTCTAGTCTTTACTTTTCTCAGACACAGAAGCTGTTATGTGTCTGAGGCATTAGAGACCTTTGTGTTTGGAAGCTATTTTCTGTTATATTAGCTGAACTGGAGCTGCGTAATTATAACTCATAACTGCTGTAATTTCCTGCATCTTCTAGAGATTTCTGTGAATAAACGTCTTGTGATTTTTGAGAGATTGTTTTATCAACTCTCAATCTACACGAACTCCGAAGCGCGGTACAATATTAATGAATATCATGGTGAATTGAAACGACTACGTTCATTTTTCCAAAATGGTCCATCAAGAATAGCCTGACATGTTTTAAATGTCAGATTCATAATAGACCTATATTTTTGAGAAAATCGCCCGTGAAGTTTCTTTTTTTATATGGTTAACAGCAATGGAAATATTGCAGACTTGTGTGATTTGAAATAATTACAGTAAAAGCAAAGCTTGGGATCATCATTCTCACATAAGATAAAGGGGACATACATATATTTTTTTGATCTTTTTGATTAAATTCCTCTTATGCAAAATTTCTACATGAGAGCGGTTTGACGCTACAGCTCGACGAAACGTTAGTTACCGGCCGCCACTTCATATGACTTTCGGATATGGGATTACTTTAAATCCAGTGTGAATGATGGTAACGTTATCTGTGTTTTTGAAAGAATAAGAAACACATCTTTTTTTACAAACATTCAAAGTGACAGTGTACTTTCATATGTGGAGAGCATCAACGTGCACTGTTACAATACCTTCAATAAAGAAGAGATAAACACATTAAAAATGTTACATGTTATATAGAGGATGCAAATATTGAGATTAGAGTTTTGCTTCCTGAAAGGTTCAAACTGTTTAACATGCATTTATGCACCCACGTAGCACAAGACATTGTAATATATTTACTCATTTATGTTTTATATTCTGAATATATTAAAGAAAACTAATATTTTTAATAGACATTTTGTCCTAATAGGTAATAATGTAAATGCTTGCAATGAAAGCAAGCATTTTCTCTTTTGACAAATTTATTGTTTTTATGGCCTTATCTCCACAATTTATGAAATTTGCTATTATTCCAGTCGCTATTTTGAGCTAAAAATGTCTCCAAGTAGAGAAATTTCTTTGAAGGTAACTGAGGCAAATTGTTATAAGTATTCCATTTTCTTTACAATAAAACACGTTCAAGATGACCAACATTTTTGTGAAATGTTATGATTTTTACTTCAGATCTTACAATGAAATTTTATCAAAAGAAATGTAATATAATGTTTCAATGATTTCTCGTATTTTGTGTTTGAAGTAAAATTACCTTGTTAACACTTTTTAACATTTTGAAAAAGAAAAAAAAATGTTTTTTTTCTTTTTTTTTTCTGGTTTCTATTATTAGAAAAGTTTAAGAAATTCATATAAATCTATGTTTTTTATTAAATTACATCATTTTAAGGCCAAATGAATTTAATAAATATATAATTATTAAAATTAGGTGTTTATATGCATTAAACTGCAAGCTGTATTTATGCAATATAATCATATCATATGAAAAAACAAATGCATTAATTCTATTATAAAATATTTGCCAACAACAAAACACATAGAAATGAGTATAAAAGTAAAAACTTTACTCATAAATATCTTCTATTCTAAGATATATTCAAATGAATTTAATGGAATTATAATAGTTTAGAAGATGAATAGATAAAGACAGGTTAAAAGAACGATTTTCAAAGAGGTTAAAAAATTTTATTTTTTTGCATACCAAAATAAAAATTGAAAAATGAGGCTTTTTAAAATATAGCCGTACTATAAGCATGATAAAAGTGAAAAATTTTTAGGATTCGAAGAATAAAAATTCTGTAAAGTTTTATGCAAATATAAGTCTTGGAAACTTTCCAACATGGCTTACTTAGAGAAATAATACTAAAAAAATATACTGTTTCGATAATACTTTTATGACTAAAAAACTGAGTTTGCGACAGGTATTTAAATATTACACTAAAATTACTTTTTCTTTTTTAAATTCCATATAATTTAAATTTTTAACAGCAAGAAAAATTCTGAAATAAAACATTGCAAAATTCTAACATATAAATAAAAGACAGTCTCATAATATTCTAAAAATCACACACTTTTGTTGGATAATGAAATAAGACTATATACAGTATTAAAATACAAAATTTATTTATAACCGAAATTTGAACAACTGATATTACATGTGAAGGCTTCAAATTATTATGATCTTGCAGAAATAAAAACGAAATTAAAGAATCTCAAATGCATTTTATTGAAATCGAATAAATGTGGATCTGGAAGATAAATTTATTAAATATAAATTTGCTTTTTGAATGATCTGATATCAAATCAAATTCCTTTAAATTCTGTTTTTGAAATACGAATGTCATCATGTGATTTATTTCATTGCTGTGAAACAGATCACATAATGTAAATAAGAATATATGTAAAAACCAATTTGGAATTTTGTTGATTCTTGCTTAAATGTTTAAGTCCTGATATAATTACAATAATAATATGGAGCTGTTTCATTGTGATTGAAAAAGTAACAAAAAAATCATTCCAACAATCTAAGGTAAAACATGATTAAGGATTTTATATTAAGGAAAGATTTAAAAAAAACTTAATTAAAAATATAACTAAGAATTTTTTTACAGTGGAAAACAAAAATAATTAGGATTGATGATACACCATTTTATTTCAATTATGAATTTATTCCTTCAATATTCAAAAACTTTTTTTTCTTCGAAAATTCGACTGAATTTAAGTAATTATAATTATTGGCACATGTATTATGAATAATTATAATCAGACAATCGAAAAAAAGGTATTGCAAGTTAGAGATTTTAACGAAACATTTATTGACCAAAATAAAGGATATGCTCTATACGGTTGTAAACGAAATATACATACCTACATGCGTCTGTCAATAAATTAAAATATAAAGTTGGTTAAATACAAAATATTTAGTTGGTTAAATACAAAAACCAATTATAATAATTACAATCGTAAAAAACTATTTATAATTATTTCAACTGCAAACAGTAAATATTATAACGAATTCCTATTTATTTGTCTGTTTTTCTTTAGTTTTACTCTTGATTTATTTAAGTTAAAGCCGGTTTCCTGGCATAGGGGTAGCGCGTCTTCCCCATGATCGTCCCGGGTTCGAGTCCCGGCTTGAGCGTGGTTGTTCTCTCTGTGAGATGTGTGAATGTGCCCCCCCCCCCTGTAAAAAGGGGTTGTGCAAGCGAATGTGTGATGCGTGAGTTGCACCAAGGCGCACTCTTGGTCCTAGTTGGCCTTATTATAAAAACACGAGACGCTCCCCGGAGGGCTTAAATCGCTGTCTTCGTAACAGCTGGCTTGTCCGTGTCAAGTGCCATAAGAAACAGCAACAACATTTAAATTAGAAATTTCAACTTTATTAATAGTGTACAAATTCTCTCAGTTGATTATTTTTGCCTATTCTGTTTAAAATTTAAATAATTAGTTCTTTAGCAGCAATTTGAAGAAATATGGTGCTGATTTAGAAATTCATGGGCGGAAAATGCTTAACTTTAAAATCCTTATATTATTACTGTTTCTTTTCTAGTCGCATTTCTAATTCATTTAATCAGAAAATTGATTATTATAATCTCTCAAAAGTTAAAATATTTATCTTTCCTTAGACTACAACTAGGTGCAATATTAACCTAGCCAATATTATCGCTTCTAAACAAGAGAAATTGACCCAAAAATTATAAAAATTTATAAATTTTAGCCATCAAAGGCCCTCAGTTATACAATTTAAGATTTTGCTTAGATGACACCAGTTGGCGAGAAGTCAACCAATCTGGTGACTTTGATGATGAAACTGAATGATCCAAGATAATCAAGAATCCTACTGACAGCTACATAACGACTCGAGATTGTTCCAGAGTATTCTATGATCTGTCATAGATCTATGAAAAGCGGAAGCGATTCTGACGAGAATAAGCGAATAGAGACTAAGAGAGAATAATAGAATAATAATATTTGCGACTTGAATGTTCTGTAAGTTCTGTTTTCTATACGCTTTATCAGTATTTTGTACTTATATTCTGTACTTTTGTTTCTGTAGAATAAAGGATCTTTACATTTACTGGACTCACCATGCACTCACCGGATTTTTCCAAACAATATATGTAATGTTACGGTCACATATAAAAACTGCCTGACATCTGACATTTAACATTTTTATAATATATTTAAAGAAGCAATATAATCAGGAAATAAATGATCGTGAATTAATTCCAAAGTAAAATATGTCCAGTTGATTAATTTGCTTCGAGTGAGCACGAATTTAATCCAATATCACCCTTTATCAAATTGGCGTCATTTTTGTCAATGACATTTCCATTCATTAAAATGTAGATTTTTTTTCATAAACTCTAAAACAAAAAGCAAATAACTAACTAACTGATAGTTCAGTTTAGAATTTCCAGCATCAAATAAAGCCAACTGTGTATTTAAGTATCAAATTAAACTTAATTTTAAAAAAAACTGATTACAGAATTTAAAATATCATAATTTATGCAAAAAAAACAACATAAATTACAAGTTGGCATTTAAATGACGCATAGAATGACCCCAAAATTCAAATGGTGAATGTATTTCACTTGCAGAAATAAGAAGTTAGTACAATACATTACATTAGTATTTCAGAATGGCAAATGAATTTCAAGCTGAAAATTAATGAATTTCTGTCCACGTGCCGCCCGAGGATGAAAATCGTTTAGCTTGCTCCTCGATGGATATCTAATGAGAAGGGAGCTGTATGCCGAATTTTAACAGTATTAGCTTTCTGACTTATAATCGCAATCGAATTTTGCCATGGCATGTACCGATGATCCGGAACCTCCCTAAGCAACTTATTCAAATTAGTTCAGCCCAGTAGTTTGTCCGTAGAGGCATTCTCAATTCTGGATATCAAATGCATTATAGCCTTTCGAGCAGTAAATATTTATCACTATTATACTGTGGGATGTTTGCTAACTTTATTGGTCACGGAATTATATACACGTCGATAGTTCATTTAAACACAGTTTGCAGCCAACAAACTGGACATTCAAAACTGTTTACATTATCTGTATAAGAATTAATTTATCATTCTCTTAAATATGTGTATTAAATAAATATTGTTTATGAATAATGATAAATAAACGATAAATAAATGGTTATGATAAATAAATTGTTTACTGAATAAAACTATTGTGATTTGTCATGAATGAAAAGTGGAAATGGGATATCGATTTTATCAATGATAAGCTGGATTGAAACAGTTTAAAAGTGTATCGCTCTAGTAAAATTAAAACTTTTTATAACTTTTGATAGTATATTGATACAAATTTTGAATATTTGGGAGATACTGAATGTCAAATTACTTATCTCAAATATTCGGTATTCATATTTGTTTTGGATAAATGCAAGAAAATCCATTATAAATGCATACAATTTTTTTCTCAATACATTTATGCATTTAAAAAACAATTCTTATATAAAAATTGAATTACCAATGATAAATGGTGTTTTAAACTCTTCGTTTCAAGTTTTCGACTGTTGAAAATAAGATGAGAGGTGTAAAAAAGGTTCTTTTAATCACTGTGAAAAGTTTTTCAGACCCACAAGAGGTTTGAAGGCGCACTTAAGTGATTTGAAAGGCTAAATTAGTGATGTTATTTAACCATGTCTTAACCCCTGATGTGTTTCCTAAAGGTGTTTTAAAAGATTACTACCATAAAATAATCAATTTTATGAAGATAAATGAAGGTCCATGGTAATGATGAATTTTGTTCATGCGTGGAAAGTTTCATTTATAGCATTCCGCACCAAAATCAGGTTATTTCCATATTATCTACCCTTTAAGGTGTACGTACAAACTTGAAGATTTTTTTAAAATTATAACTTTAAAAATCCAGTTTTTTCACAGTAGGTCATTAATATATGTTTAAACTCATTTCAGCAAGGAAAAACCATATTACACTAATTGTTAATTAATTAAATAATATTTCATGAGCTAATTAGCTTATTTTTTGAAACATGATACCTTAAATTCTAATTTGTACAGACAAACAATTCTAGTTGGAAATTATGCGTAATATTAGTCTTTATGTTGTATGCATCAAACAAGTTATAAAAATGTGTAGTTTTTTTTTTTAAACAATTTTTTTCATCAACGATGAATAGAAAAAGTGAGATTTTTTCTGTAATTTTAACTTTTAAACAGCTATTAAAAATTTATTTCTATAAATATAACTTTGATTGAGGCACAAAACATCCGCTATTTCCTACAGATTATTTTGATATATAAGTAACTGTATTTGGTTCATTTCTTGTTGAGTTTATGATTGTTTGAATGAAGCAACATAATGGAAAAATATCATTCTTCGTAAAATGAGTTTTAAAAACACCGTAACTAGAGATTTTAATGAAAGCACCTCAAGAAAAATAATTATAACTCGAGAAATATTTCGAATATTGACAACATCTTGGTATCGTTTGAAAGCTAAAGAATCAGAGAACATTATTAAGCAATAAAAAAATATTCGATATTTTGAACGATTTTCGAAGTTTCAAGTGTGTACATACACCTTAATAGAAATTTCCTGCTCTAGATTGTATAGAAATTGCCTTAGCATTTGAGTGTCATATTGTACCTTTTAGTTTATAGTTCCCTTGATGTTAACTCATTTCAATCTTTATTAATAAAGTAGAATTATTTTAAATAGAAATGCAGATATCTGCATATATATATGTGTGTTATTGTTCTATAGGACAAGCTGATTGACATAGAGCTATCAAATGTTAACCAATGCAAAATTTTGAAAGCTGAATATTATTCTTGGAGTTTTTATTAGCATTTTAATTATATAAAATTAAGCGAAATTATAACGTTTCTTCACGATAACTTATAAAACTATTTAGCAAAAAGGATTTTTTATTGACTATCCTGATATTCAAAATATTATCTTTTATTCTTGTTGTTAATTCTAATGGCACTTGCCCTAGACAACCCCGCTTTTTAAGCCGAGAGAGTGTCTCTTGTTTCAGTAGAGCCATCTAGGGACAAAAGTACGTCTTAGCTACTCATGCATCACAACCCTTTTTACGGGGCAGACCTCATTCATGCATTACATTCACTCATCCACAGATCGTAATGCAGACCTGAATCAGAGAACGATCACCTCTGAACAAGTACCCCAGGTGGTATTTTCTCGACATGGAAGACTTTGTGGTCATGACAGATTTATACGTACATCACCCATCACATACACGGGGAGTCTTCGGCCGGCGGGATTCGAATTCACAATCCAATGGATTCAAATCCAGCGCCCTACCAACCAGGCTATCCCGGCCATATTTTCTTTTAAATGGTATCAATATTTTTACTGCACGTTATTTTATAATTTTTAAATCATTTTATAAAAAACCCGTTTTGAGCTTATTTTACAGCAATACATTTCATTGCTGAAATGAAACTCAAATCATTTACATTATTGATATTTTATTTTATTCTAACATTCATCCATTTTTGAAGATTCCTTTTATTTTCCATGCCAAGTAAGTTTTAATAATACAAAATTATCAACATGTCAGTGATTTTTTTCTCAGAGTTTCCTCCAAACCTGAATGTCTCTATGATTATTCTTTTATTTGATTATCAATAATTTATTTTACACTTTAAATGGACTTTATAGAGAATGCAAGAACGAATTTTTAATTATACCCTTTGTGAAGTAGTGTTGCTTTCTCAGTTTTCTATTGGACCGACACAAAAATAGCTTCATTATTATAAATGATTTCCATAAATCTCCTACAGGTATTTAATTGTCTGGCAGATATCATGCACATGTCTCATTATTTCAGTGCGCGTATATGACACAAACATAAGAAAGATAATTTGATGCAGTTTTTTTTAATAGATTTTATGCGTATTTCTTGTAATAAAAATGATTTTGACCTTAGTTCTTTCCCACAGACTAGAAACTGAATAGAAATTTCAGTAAAGTCTTCAAATTTCTTATTTTTTCAGTTTATTAAAATCACTTACATGTATTATCAGTATACTAATCTCTGAACAAATATAAGCAATTTTTACTTAATTCCTAGTAACTTCATAAAACTCCCACAAGTAAATATTTATAATATAATCTATATGATTAAAATTATTCGCAAATCCTCAAAAAAGTCCTTGGTCATAACTAATAGTATAATTTTGACAGTTTTTATTTCACGTGAAATCTTTTGACTCTTTCATACGCCATTAATGGATACTTGCCCCATTATCTCTTTCTCAAATAGCAAAATGAGCAAAGTATAATTAGCAAATATATAGCAAAATAAACTCTGCCCCATCTTCAATAATTGAAGAATAACTTCGCAAATTTCATTCCCTAATTTATTTGTCACTAAGAAAACATAACTTAACAGTCGGAATATTCTATGTTTAGTTTAGTTATATTAACGTCTATAATTAATTATATAATGTATTTTATTATTATCTTTACTTTTGAACAGAGAGTGTGAGCGCATTTATTGGGTTTCAATGTCACCATTCAAAATAAATCATATTATTTCTAATATTGCACTTTCGTAACAATATACATGAAAGAGAAATATCACTTACTCACTAGTCAATACCAATAAATTTTATATGAGTTTGGTTTTTGGGTGCTTCTCAAATTTTGAATTGTATTTGTGAAATGCATTATATGTAGAGTGGTTTTCTGGATTCTTTTTATATTTTAAACAATAAATTCATCTTAATACTACAATTCCATTGCTGTAGTTTTTGTTAATCAAGTGGCCCTCCTTTATGGTGTTTGATGCATAGACAAGTGAGTATTTTGTAGATAAAATATTCACTTACCAGGAATAGAATATTAAATAGATAAGATTCAACAAAAAAACGTTTTTAAAATGCTATATTTGCTTTTTTTTCAATAAATATAATTGAAATATTTAAAAGTGCAACAAATAAGATCTGGATTCTAATAATAATTATAAAATGCAGACGATATTTCACCAACTAAATAACTGAAAATTCAAACGATAAATTCTTATGTGTTATGATAAATCAATATACTCTGCATTTAAATGAAACATGAATAATTACAAACGATAATTATTATGAATTAAATTCAGAAAATAAATTTTAAGCTTTCTCTAACTAATATAATGTATTGGAATTTGCCTAAAAAGATATCAAAGATTTTCAGTAATATATTTTAAACTTTAAAACAGTCATCTTCCTATTTTTTGTACTATTTGTTACCTTATTATTACTCATTTTGCGATAAATTTTGCATTGTATGTCACTACTTCAGTATACTATATTTCAATATTTTCTTCTAAGGAATGAAATAAATTTTAAAATATGAACTCAGATAAAAAGGAACCTTTGTCTTATTTCAAGAGAATAAAATTACGTTTAAATTTATCTAAAGAAAATCAAAACTGCAGAAACACGAATGTTGCAGTTTTAATTTTCTGTGAATAATCAGAAATAAATATAATGTATCGAGTGCTTAAAAGAACAAAAAAAAATAATTTCTTATTTATAAAATCATAGCAGTGCCATATTTAAAAAAAAAATCCCGAAATGTGAGAGAAAGCTTAGTCCAACCTTTATCACTTTTACTGATTTTCAGAGTTGTTCTTCTTTCTTAATACCACTTTTCTATTTTCCACTGTAACTCTTTTTTTTTCCAACACTCTGTCTGGCATCTCAATGATTTAAGATGGCGTCTTTAAGGGCAACATAAGGTCCGTGGAGAGAAACTCGATACTTAATTGGATTGCTTTCGTTCCACATTAAAATGGGAATTAGTTGATCCCTTTCCTCCGTTGTCCATTTGTGAGAAAACACAGCAGTTTCGATGTACGGAAGTAGTTTAATTAAAGTAGATTACAGGATAAGATTATCACAGCACAAAATGTCGCTTATGTGTTAAACATTAAGAGATAAAAATCACATCCATTTATTGTTGGAAAATATTTTGATCATGAAATACATCTTAGGTTGATGAAATAATTCAAGAAATGCTGTTTCTGTAGTTGCTCGTTATTTGTTTCACATAAGTTTCTTTTAACATGATAGTACTCTAAAATATACTACTTGTTGAAATGCTTACTTAAATGTGGTGATATGTGTAATTATTTTTACAAAGCCACATTCCATTCTAATTCAGTTTGGCAAAGTTGAAAGTATATAACTTCAAAATATAATAAAGCTTTTTATCTTCCCACGAATTTGCATGCTTTTTATAAATGCATCAATACATGGATTTTCAAATGGCTTATGATCTTCATTTTTAAGTATTTCATTCATATTTCGATAAGAATTTTCCCGCATTGATTGAACTGAGCATTTTTTTAAATTTCTATGTATCAAAGATTAATTTTTTACATTTTATTAATTGCAACTTTCACAACTGATCAACTTTTTTATTTTAAGTTTCTCATTTTAGAAGTTTCATTTCAATAATTTAAACCTAAGATGCATTAAGTAAATTTATGCAAACACATTTTTTGAATTCAATTCTATTATATATTTTAAAACTGCTTGAATTCTTTGCTCCAATATTAATTTTTATAATTTGATGTATTCAGCATATACGAATGGATTATAGATAGAATATAGAAGGAATGTGTATTTTGGAGATTGGAAAAAGTCAACTTGTAGTGGTTTTTTTTTATTTTGAAGAAGCAATTTGAATTTGGATTTGTTAAAATTTAAAAATTTCTGTCAATAGCATTTGAAAAACATTTAAAATTCAAAATATATGTTTTTATCTATATCAGTTTGTCAGCTAATATTTTTCTAAATGTTATTGAATAGTTAAAATATTTTTATGCGCTATTAAAAATTATATTTTTTATTGTTAAAATGAAAAAAAAAAACTCTAAGTAGCTGTCTAGCACAACTTGGAATTTAATAACTTTAAACTCCAAACTTAATTAAACTCATAACTTTGACAGACTTTAAAAAAACGTTTGAGAGCTTTTAGTAAATAATAAATTTATAACAGTTTTATGTAGAAAATAGTAAACATCAAATTATGCAAGGAAGCACAATTGAAATAAACATAAGGCCACTGCTGAAGTCGCTTAGTTTACAATAATTGAATATTATAAATTAAAAATGGTCTCAGAAAGGGTAGTTGATATATTTGCAAAAAGAAAATTCCAAACAGATGAAACCTTTATATTTATTCACAATGCTTCAGGAAAGTTTCAAGATCTACAGTGAGCCACAAAATTGAGTATACACCTCTAAAACTTTCAGACTTCTTCCAATTACAAATTAAATATTGATTTAAAATAGATTATTTTTTGTCCTAGATACTTTAACCTCTGCTTTACCATCCTATAATAACACGATTCTATAGTTAACTTATTTATTATGAAAAAAGTTAAGCGATTCGAAGAAAAGATAAAAAATCATGCCACAAAATTGAGTATGCACTTCTTATATTTGTAAATTTTGCTACTACTTTTTTTAGTTTCAAATTTTCTTTAAAGAGTTTCAGGAGTAGCTTCTGCTTATAACACGTGCTATTGCACTTCAACGCTTTTAAATAGTATTTTTTCCTCATTAAAAGTCGTAAGATGAGCTCTCGTAGTGAAACTACTGAATCTGAACGTTTATTGGTTGTAAAATGGTCAAAAGAGGGCAAATATCTTCGAGAAATCGCTTCGTTGATTGGTGTAACTCATGGTTGTGCCCAAAAAATACTACAGAAGTATAAAAAAACTGGATCTGTGGCCAATATTCCTGGAAGAGGACGTAAAGAAACAGTGAGTATTACAGTGAAGAGGAAGATCATTCACTCAGTAAAGAAAGATCCGAGGGTGAGTGCATCTAAGCTAGCTTTATCGATGTCCTCTACAATCGGAAAAAAGATCTCAGATGAAACAATTCGACGTACCCTTCACCAATATGGATTTCATGACCGTACACCAATACGAAAGCCACTCATCAAGTATATGAATAGACAAAAGAGAGTGACTTTCGCCAAAGAACATCGTTTAAAGCCTATTTCTTTCTGACACACTGCAATATTTTCTGATGAAAGTAAGTTTAATCTTTACGGAAGCGATGGACGATTTAAAATATGGAGAGAAGCTGGGAAAGCACTGGCACTTAAAAACACCATTAAGATAGTCAAGTTCGGAGGTGAATCTGTCCTCGTTTGGGGTTGTATGTCGGCTGGAGGAGTTGGAGAGTTTGCTTTTATTAATGGTATTATGGACAAACATGTATATTTGGGGATTTTAAATGATAACTTGGAAAAAAGTGCCAGTGAGTTGGGGCTTGGGTCAAGCTTCATATTCTAGCAGGACAATGACCCCAAGCATACAGCGTAGATTGTGCAGTTATACTTGCTGTACCATTGCAGGAAGCAATTACACACTCCAGACCTAAACGGCATCGAAAATTTGTGGTCGCAATTAGAGAAAGCTGTACATCAGCATGAAATGACAAGCAAGGAAGTTCATACAGCGTAGATTGTGCAGTTATACTTGCTGTACCATTGCAGGAAGCAATTACACACTCCAGACCTAAACGGCATCGAAAATTTGTGGTCGCAATTAGAGAAAGCTGTACATCAGCATGAAATGACAAGCAAGGAAGTTCATACAGCGTAGATTGTGCAGTTATACTTGCTGTACCATTGCAGGAAGCAATTACACACTCCAGACCTAAACGGCATCGAAAATTTGTGGTCGCAATTAGAGAAAGCTGTACATCAGCATGAAATGACAAGCAAGGAAGTTCATACAGCGTAGATTGTGCAGTTATACTTGCTGTACCATTGCAGGAAGCAATTACACACTCCAGACCTAAACGGCATCGAAAATTTGTGGTCGCAATTAGAGAAAGCTGTACATCAGCATGAAATGACAAGCAAGGAAGTTCATACAGCGTAGATTGTGCAGTTATACTTGCTGTACTATTGCAGGAAGCAATTACACACTCCAGACCTAAACGGCATCGAAAATTTGTGGTCGCAATTAGAGAAAGCTGTACATCAGCATGAAATGACAAGCAAGGAAGTTCATACAGCGTAGATTGTGCAGTTATACTTGCTGTACCATTGCAGGAAGCAATTACACACTCCAGACCTAAACGGCATCGAAAATTTGTGGTCGCAATTAGAGAAAGCTGTACATCAGCATGAAATGACAAGCAAGGAAGTTCATACAGCGTAGATTGTGCAGTTATACTTGCTGTACCATTGCAGGAAGCAATTACACACTCCAGACCTAAACGGCATCGAAAATTTGTGGTCGCAATTAGAGAAAGCTGTACATCAGCATGAAATGACAAGCAAGGAAGTTCATACAGCGTAGATTGTGCAGTTATACTTGCTGTATCATTGCAGGAAGCAATTACACACTCCAGACCTAAACGGCATCGAAAATTTGTGGTCGCAATTAGAGAAAGCTGTACATGAGCACGAAATCACAAGCAAGGAAGTTCTCAAGAAGGTTCTGAGAGAAGAATGGGCTAAAATTTCTGTTGAAACCACTAAAACACTAGTAGAATCTATGCCCAGAAGATTACAAGCTGTAATTCAAGCAAAAGGTTATGCAACAAAATATTAATTTGTACGTTAAAAGGAAATTAATAAAGGTGTATACTTATTTTTGTGGTGTTGTTTTTCCTCTCGTCTCAGATCTTTTATTTTTTTTTCGTAAAAAATAAATAAAAGTAACAATTTTATTAGTATAGTACGCTAAAGTATAGGCTAAAGTATATAAGGTAAAAATTTCAATCATCTTAAAGCAATATTTAGTTTGTAATTGCAAAAAGTCTCTAAGTTTCTAAGATGTATACTCAATTTTGTGGCCCACTATATCTAATATTCTTTCAAACTTCTTGAGTCCAGAGCTTGAAGCTTTAAACATCAAACTATTTTAACCTAACATATGAATTAAGACCATAAATATCAAACTATTTTTAAAAGTCAAGTCAACGATATGGTTAATTTACAGTAACCAAATAGTATATATTAATAATGGCATTAGATAAAATGGTTAAATATATTTGCAAAATATTGATTTTAAATAGAAAAAATATTCTTAAGCTATTAACATTTTTTTATTAGACTATCAAGAAATATCGATTTTTTTTAACTATCCAGAGAAATGATGCATCTGGAAAAATTTATTTAAAAATAAATCATTGTTTCTGTGTTATTTATATTATTTTAGAAAAGCTTTAAAGATCATTCATTTACGTTATTTGATTTGTCAATGTCAAACTTTGCTTGGTGCTAATGATGTTTAAACAAACATTTAAAGAAACAAAGAAAAATTAGCTGTAAATTTTTGTGTTAAGCTTCATTTTAAAGGATTTCGATTTGTGAGTCTAGTATCTTTAACTTTTCAGCAAATTTTATATTCATGTAAGCCTATGTCTGTGTAGTAGCCTTTAGACAAAGGGTAGATAAAGTCCTTTGATATACTATATTGAGATCTTAAATCAAGAAAACATTCTTTTTATTTTTAATACTTTTTATGAGTCTAATTTTGTTACCTGTTATTAGAAAAAAAATAGAAACATTCATATGGTGACAAAATAGAAAAGAAATATGTTTATGACTCTTTTATCAGCTGGAACATGAAGTTGAAAATTGTTTTGAATCAAGATATTTATATCTCGTCAAGGAAAGACTAAATATTGGCATCGTAAAATTAAACATGATAGTGAATTTGATATGTTTGACCATGGATTAACATCGAAGTGGAAACTCAAAATCATTTGCTTTCTTTTATCAATTTAGTAAATTATTGCTTTCAGTTCTTATAAATAGACTACAGTTTTGTTCCCTCCTCTTTCTGAAAAAATACTATGAAAATGTGAGCTTTTAACTGAGCAGAAATGATTTTTAACGGTCATTCAAGCAATTAATAGATAAATATCTTTAAACGTCTAATCGTAATTCCCACAATGATGATTTTACATGTTGTTCTTTCTTTTATTTTATTTTGCAGGTATTACAGCAATAAATTTGGAATAAAAAAACATACCAACTGCATAATCATAATTATTTTGCGTGTTACAATTTTCGAAAGAAAATTATTTTTAATAACATGGTTATAAATTATAGTGAAAGAAATCTAATTCTTAGAAAAATGACATCCTGTTCTGCAATAAAACCTTAATAAATAAGAAAATCAGAGCCGATCCATACATAATTAGCAACACTTTTAAGAAGTAATTTAGGTAGTTTTACATGCAGAAAGAAAAAAGAAATAATGCTCGATTTTCAGATTGATAATTAGCTCCACGATTAGTAATTTAAAAAGAAAAATACTCACTAATCTAAAGCTCTTTAGTTCTTTAGAGTTTATATAGAGTTTATATAGAAAATTATTGGGATTAAGCTCCGAATCGCGAGAACTAATACAGATACTTCTAAAATTCCCGCATTTTCTATAAACTTCATTATTTTTCACCAAATTCACGAAATTTATTTGTAATTCAAATTAATCTGGAAGTAATTGCTCTGGCATGTATGCTACATCCGTTAAGAATCTTTCTTAAATGCCGCTTCTCATTGATAAGACTCACATTAAGAAAAGCATTATTATAGATTTATAACAATATCTAATATAATATTCATGTTTATTTAAAACTTTCCTTTCACTGAAGAAATGTGAACCCAAAATGAATTAAAATGACATATAAAGTATTTTACTGCCAGTAAGAGGCAAAGTATGTTTAAAGCATTTTCTTTAAATATCATTGGCCCTCATCATGATAAAGAAACTCCTTCCTGTTGTGGGCCAACTAAAGGCCAACTAAAACTGTACAGAATCCTTATTAAAAATAGTTCATTTTTACTTTTAGATTTGTCTAAAATTTTATAAAAGGGTATCGAATTTTAGAGAAAAATATGAGAACTTTTTCCATGCAATTATTATAGTAAAATTGCTAATATTTGTATTTATTTTAAGAAACAGGAATACTGTTTTACTAAAGAAACCCGTAGGAAATTTTCTCCATACATATCGAGCCTTTTTATGAATTATTATATTTACCTACACAGAGGAAACAGACAGATAGATTTAATTTTAAGAGAAAAGAAAATTTATAGAAGGTCCTCTAAAGCGCGGAAATATTTAAATCTTAAAAGAGTACTTTTGCTTACTGATTACACATCTTGTCCTTTGTACACGTATATATATGCTTAATAAAACATTTGTTTTGAAATAAAATGATAGAAATAAATTACACATTTCGGAATATCGTCCGTCTGCTGCATGTACTTAAAAACTCATTCGCCTGGGGATACTACAAAAACTCAACAAATGCTGAATGTCTGAAACTTAAAATTATTTAAAAGGGGGAAATGTAAAATATATCCACTAGTCTAAGTCTTCAAACTAGTTATATTTTTCCTTTCTTGCATCGCCCTATTTCACATTTTAAAAACTATATTTTTAAAGATGTTATTTTCCTCTTAAACAGTCATTATGTAAAAAGATTTTACTTCCGATTTTATGCATCTGTTTGATTTATTTAGCTGTATCATTTAAACTGATTCGTGTTTTCAAAGGAGTCTTCAGATATCGTTCTCGTTATTGTTCATTTTTAGAAGCATTAACTGAAGCAAATAAGAAGTTCGTTTCCTTTAGGAAAATAATACATTGAGGAATAATTAGATATCATCCACTTTTTGAATGAATATTTAGAAGAACGCAAGAAATATTTAAACATAAAATCTATAAACTGACAGTCGTTTCTGAAAAGCTAAGAGTAAAATGCGCTTTTAAAAATCTTTTGTCTTTTTTAAGAACTTTTTTTATTATATTATATTTATATTATATTATATTTTACTATTGTTGCTGGCCATTACTGGCCTCTGCTTTCGCCGAATACATACCCACGTGAATGTTTTTGTGGGATCCCATTAAATCACTCGTTTATGTAAGCCCATGTTCACAATGAAGAAATTCATAACGTAGATTGATTGCCGCCATTGAAGGAGCATAATTATTTACAAGCAGAGACGCGGACAAGACATGTCCGCCACAACGCGACACAAAAGCGGAAGTGGGGAAGAAGAGAGAAATAAATTATCCCTCGTCTTATATAACCTGAGATTTTGTTAGGGAAAATATTTCTTTATAGTGCTAATATATTATTAAGAATTATATAGGGATTTTTGCTACACGGGTCAACGTGGTAAAGGAAACAAAGGGATCTTTTAAAAAAGAATTTGTCTCGTCAACGGTATTTTGTTCCTTTACTCGGAGTGTGTGAAAGTTAGGCTTTTAGCCGATTCAGCAATTTTACAAATCTCTCTTGAATTAATTAAGTAGAGAAAGTGAAATTGGATCACAAATAAGAGAATATTTTAGAATGAAGTTACTATGAGCTAAATTAAGATAAAACCCTGGAAATTAATTAAATTGAAATTAAAGTTTAAAATATCATTATATATATATATATATATATATATATATATTGTAATTATTGCTGTATTTTTTTATCCCAGTCGAAGGTCGAAACTTACGTGCATTTTTCGCTGTTTTTCTCCTTTCTCTGTGGTGAGTGATATTCCATCCTCCACTGAAATTTCTGCATCTCTGGATGCCTACCAAGACTCTCTGAGTTTGTTGGCATATTGACAGAACATCTTGTAATTATGCACATATACAGAGAATGCCCTTATTATCTTAATTAATTGGGGCGGACAATGTTCTTTTTCATCTTATTTAACTAGACATGGACAATTATTAATTATCTTAAATGCTAGATTCACCACTCTCGGTGGTAAATTAGGAGATGCAAATCATAATGTATTCACTGCATGCACAAGAAAAAAAATTTGATCTAAATTAGCCTGCAGATAATTTGAAAAGACGACATTAAAGAAAATTATAAGAAAACGTTTTACTGAAGTGCCTTTCTAATTTTGTAATTATCTTGAAATGATCATTTTAATGATTTTTCTGGATTATTCAGGATATCCACTCTACTTTTTGCCCAATTATGAATGTCTACATCGTTACAGATGAACATACATACAATACCAAATAATTTAAATAGCTTAAATAAATATGTTACTTCAAGTCTATAAATGCTTCACTAAAAAAATTATGATATTTAAATTTCATGCATTCCTCTGGTCCTATTTAGTAAAATGTTTCTGGCATTCTATTCCGTAAAATCTCTTAAAGTTTAGTGTTTTTCAAAGTCAAATTCTCAGAAGATCTCATTTCAAATTTATTCTTTTTCAATGAAAACTGAGCGAGTCATGAATCCTTGAATAACACTTTATTGGAGATCATTTCAATGGCTTCTTTAAAGAAAATCGTCCAAGTCCCAGATTACTCAAGACAGCACTAGTGTTCTGTAAATATCATAATCTAAATCTGTTAATAGACATTTAGCAGACGATTCCTTTTCAGACATTTTATAACTGCTCCATTTTTATGTTGTTAAAATATTATTAAAAAGTAAAAGCAAAAGATTTTTCCTTTGATAAACATATTTTGTTAATATTATTTCGTTTATTTTTTGTATAATAGCTGATGATCCATTGTAAACCTTCTGAAATCTGGCAATGTTTGTAATATACGCTGTTAAGTTGAAAGAATAAACAAGCCGATGGAATTCTAAATTGCTTGGAGTATTATTTTAGTTTTAAGAATTTAAGATGCTCTGCAAGCTATAGTTTGAAGCTTAAGAAAACGGGTAGTTTTCTAGAAAGCATGCAAAAAATAGATTTGATTGGTTTAGTTTAAAATTATATTGCGAAGCTGAACATTACAAAAATTTGGAAATACTAGGAGGAAGTTAATTAGAAATTAGGGATTAATTCAGAAGTAAGAAAAATTAGTTAGGTTTAGGAATTTCTTCATAATTTAGTTATTTTTAGTCAAAAAAATATTGATTCTTTTGCATATAATGTTAATATGCTAAAAGTATTTTACTAATACCGTAAATAAAAACTATATAGAAGTAAAAATTGGTCAAGACTTTAAACAACTAATTTATTGACTCAAAATATACTTTGCTAGGTTATTTAAAGCACTTTTCTCGAGTTCGAACTATTTTTATATCTATAGCGGTTCAGAAAATAGTTTTGTGGTCACGATTAAAGCGACCTATAACTACACGAAATGATCCAACAGAGTCACTTATAATAGAAAACTTTGTTCAGAATTTTAACAAACGATATTTACGTTTCGACTCTAACATTACTGAAAGACCAGTTTAACGAAACTACGATGGTAACTGGAAACGTTTGAATAGCATTGCAAAATTCTTTCCATAGAAAAATGACTGAATTACCAATTCGCATGCTTTGTTTATTACATTTACTCAACCAGATGTGTTTGAAGAATGGGGAGCATTCTGAAAAATTCTAAAAAAAATGTCGGCACATTCATTCGCTTAACTTCATCAATCCGTGTCTCAATTTGTATTATGGCATTTATGAAAGGATACAACTGATTATATATCTCCGATAAAAATGTAAGATTTTTAATATTTTTTTTTTAATTATTTTATTTAAATGTTACACACAAAGAAAATGTCATAGAGTTCGTCAGGGTGTGAATGCCAATTGTTGTTTTTATATTCTTTGTTTTAGTTGACAATATAATCGAGTAAATTTAATCTGTATATAAAAAACATTCTTTTTCCATTTATATCGTTTTCATCACGTTGAATGACTACACCTAGAAATTTGATGAGTTAATTTTCCTTTCTCTGAAGAGACAAGGAAGAAAGACATTTTAAAATATCACAGCATAACTTTCTAAAAGAGTTTGACATTTCCTACCATTTTTTTCTAAATATTTTTTGGGAATTAAACAAAAACATATTTTCTCACTATTTTAAAGTTCGAAAAACCGCGTGGTGGATTCCAAAACGAATTTCGACACTTTCAATAATTTCTTTTAATTGAAAATCTGAAATCAATAGAAGTTCTTTTTCAGCTATTTCTTAAACTCTGGGGATAAAGGCCGAACTTATTTAAGTTTTTTTGTAAACTGACAGAACTGAAAAAAAAATGGTTAAGCTGGTATTCGTTCTTTTAAAAATTCAATTGGAAATAGAATGCATTTTTAGTTTAATTTTTTTTAAAAATATACTATCAAATGAAGAAAGCGATGGAATAAATGATCTAAAGTTCTTAATTTTCATCGATTTCGATCAGATATCTAGGAGATGTATAGTTATCAAAAACGATATTCGTTAAGCACTTTCAAAGATGCACGAAGATCTATTTAAAAAACGGATTTTTTTTTAGCAAATCATATTGCTTTGCTAACAGACTTTCGGGGAAAGCTAATTACCTTTTATTTTTCTAATAGATTTAATTTGATATTCTACGAGAATTCAAATGCATACTTAAACAAATATTAAAATATTTTAAAAATTGAAAAATTTAGGCACACACCTGCAGTCATTTTTTTATATATATTTGATGATCTCTATCATTTACTAAAAATGACTTTTCTTCTTTCTTTATTTGATATAAACTAATATTCACTGAAGAAGCTCTGCACCATATATTTTAGTTTTCTAATGGATCAAGTCCTTATTATGATCCAGAAATTTATTATAATGAATCATAATGAATCAAATATTCATTATAATCCAGAAATTTCACCTGATATTTGGTGATAAGATAACTCAAAAAAGCAATTATCTAGACGGATGAAATTTGGTATACCATATTTGTACCAAAATTGTAGCTTTCTATCAAATTTTGAGTAAATTCCACTCAGAGGAAGTCTGTCTCTCCAGCTGTTAGAATATAATTCAACATGATAACTAGAAAATGAAGAGAGCTGAATAGATAAAACTCTATAAACAGAATTAACATCTATAGTATAGACACCTTTCAAATTTTCAGCCAAATTCAATATTGGATGGAACGTATGTCGCTCTGTAAATTCATGAACATGTAAACTTGATAACTTAATGACTTAGCAATGATTTAATTATAATTATAATGATAGTTTCAATAGTAGTTTTGTGTCAAATTTTTGCTTCAATCGGTTCGGGAAAACGCATCTCTAATAAGCAACTACGATTTTCAGATACTATTAATGGCATGCCAAGGATAAATCGCCAAATAACTCGCCAAGAAGTACATGATAGATTCAGTAAAAGTGCTATTTATATTCACGCCAAAGATTACTATTTCGTAACTATTGTGTGCTATTGCCATGCCAGACGTTCTCTGGGGAAAAACCTCAATTAAAGAGCATGTTAGAAAGTTATTGGAAGATCACGCCCACTGGTTATTATTAGTAAAACATTCTATTTTCTGAACATGTGTTTTTAATGAACTGTTGTGAAGGTTTATAAGCCAGATAACAAGCCCAGCGCAGGAGTGATCACTTTTGTCTAGTGGTCATGCTACTCGGCTATCAACCATAAGGTTACGTGTTCGATCCCCGCTTTTACCAAATCGTTACAAAACTAAAATTCTAAAAGTTTTGTCGAAAAAAAGCTGATATTTTGCTTAATTTTGAATTTATTAAAATTTCAAGCTAATTTGTCTGATGTGAGCATTCTCTTCGTTCAAAATATATTTTTGCGAAATTTGGCAGTTTTAGTGCAAGTGGTCTGTAGAGAGCAACAAATGAACATACACATACATTGACCTTTATTATATGTAGAGATGAAACATGTATTTTTTGGCTAGCCGCTGTTTCGTGACCCTTTTATTTACAGAAGTTATTTGTTAAGTAAATATTCAATTTAATTAGTTTTGGATAATTTTATTTTAATGCCACACGCAGTTTAGAAATTTTATACAGTAATTTTTTGTGCCTCTCTGTATTTCTTTTCATCACTTGAAATGTAATGCTTTGTTTGAAAGGGAAGTAACTACTAATCCCTTAACATGCTCAACTAATGCAGTAACACGTTTATAGAACAGAATCACATTCGTAAATAATATAAGGACAGAGATATCAACGATGAAGTTTTGGACATGGTACAGAATACATTTAAGGATTTTTGCATTACTTCAGAGGGTTATTCAATAAAAAAATTATGTGCTTCAATTCAATAAAAATTGACGTGCTTTATTCAATAAGAAAGCAAAATGGCAAGCCAAGAAAATGATAATATAAGAATTCTTCAAAATACAAGAATTGAAGAATTCTTATATTATACAAGAATATCTAATTTGAATTCTACATTGTTTACTTTTGAAGTTAAATTAGTAATCGTCAGAGTATTCAAAAATTTTATGAAAGTTATTCCTTGAAAAATCATCTATTAAATATTAAAAAAATATATAAGTTTTATCAAAAATGTTTGAATTGTCAATAATGAAAGAAAAATCTTAAATAAAATATTAGAACCATGAAAACGATTTAGCATTCATTTTCAATACTGAAAACATTGCTGTAAAAAATAAAAAAATATCTTTAAAAAGTTAATAAAACCAAAGTTAAAGATCAGTAATCAAAAAGTTAAAGATCATAGCATCATTAATAAGATTATTCTTTAAACTTCAAAATATTGAAAAAATTATTTTTGTGCTGAAATATTTTCAATGCTTCTGCGGAAAAGCGCCTAGATATCCGTTAGTATTCAATTAATTAAAAATATAATTAACATTTTCAAACAATCGGTGTAATGTGTTATTCCAAGCATCCAAAGCATATATGCGCCAAATTTGGTAGTTCTAGATCAGATCTTCTGGCCTGTACAGCCGCAAAGACACGATCTTCTTTGTATGCGCAGCTCGTCTTCCTGTAACAAAACGTAACGACATAATAACTTCCTGTGCCCTATTACACTAGGTTATCTAACCTCTTGGATGAGCCCAAGATGGAAGGAAGAAAAAAAAAAGAAAGAAAGAAAATGTTAAAGGGAAGAAAGAGACGACATATTATCCAGGGATCTCCAGAGAGAATCTCATTGGTGTCAAATCCTACACGACTGTATTCAGTTTTTGGTGAAGTAATAACTGGATGGAGGGGACAAGAATATTTAAACAAATAGTGACTATGGGTTGAACTTACAGGGAAATGAGATTACTAACTGAAAAGGAAAAAATTGGAAAATTACGTTGTGAACATCTCTATGACATGAATAAGCATATAAACAAACACTGTATAGTCAGAAATATGTAGCGTCCGTCTGTGTCCTGTGCTTTGATTTCCTTATTGAGAACTGCACTAGTGAGCAATTTCGACTGATTTTGACAGTGGCATTTTCATCTCAGTTACTGTGTAATCTTGAAGAGGTCTTGGTATTTATGAATATGATTTACTATGGAGTGGATCTTACCGCGTGAAAGTGTATTCGATGCAACACTCCTGTACCATTCTTCCTCGAGACTTGTTTCTGGTTTTCTCATGGACCCTGAGAGAGTCAGTAAGCATTCGGTGTCATAGTGAATTGGGAATCCTATCTCTTCACAGCTACAACAAGGAGAGTTGGCCAGATGGAATCTGTGTAGGTACGTCGGGACCGGGCCGTGTCCAGTGAAGAAAAGGACATCCGCTCTGTTCCAGTTGGCGGTGTGAAGAGAAACTTTCGGTATTATGTTGAATGTGGACCGGTCTGTTTCGCCTTCTTACCATTCCTTTTGCCATCTTGTTATCATCTTGGTTAGGAAGATGCTCTTCAAATGACATTTTGGAAGCATTCCGATCTTGATTAGCACTAGCCCTAGTGCTAGCTTCTAAGTTAGTCTTCCTGTAACATGTAAAATATGTTACTTCTTCTTATCTTTCTACGTCAGTTTAATAGTAAAACTTCTATATTGATTATTCCCTCTAAGTTAACTCTAACCAATAGTTTCAGTGAATAATCTCAAAATAAGAATTAATTCCTTTTTATGTATCAATTCGGCAAGATAGCAGAAGTTGTTAGAAAGGAAGTTAAGTCATTCTTAGGTAGGAATGACATTGAGCGAATTGCGACTAAACAAATCAAGAGGAATTCTGTAGCTTAGATCACGACAAATTACATTCTCCCAGTTCAGCACTGGTTTAGAGTAAGCTGAGTAAAAATGCTATAGTTAAGCAAATAATAATTGACCTCTAAATAGAATGGGGATTTTATTGATATAACTAGCCGCCATTGAAAATCAGCTGTTTGGCCGTATACGTATGTTCACTTAAATTTGATTTGGGTTTCTTGAGCAAGAGCAATCCTTGGCTAAACCGTAACATACATATATGGTTAAAAAGAAAAAAAATCCCATACACTTCAGAATCAAAATTTCAAAGTTAAAAGCATACGTTCAATCAATGTACTGTAATATGTTGGATTTTCCTATGCATTATAAACCAATAAAATTAGCATAAAATCTGAAAACGGAAATAGAAGAAGCACATCTGGAGAATTCAAATACTGAAAAATAATTAAAAAACAGTTATATCAAGTACAACTATATTAACGAATAACATTTTGGAAATAAAAATATATATATTTGGACAGTGTCTATCAATCACCATGTCTTGTAAAATTAATGATGATGAATGGAAAAAATTTTCATTGGGGGAATTAAAAGTTGAAAAAATAGATCAGAATGTGATAATGTAATAAAACTTCTTTCGACACACTGGGTATAAGGAGGGCCTCCCTCTACAAATTGGTGAAATGAAACATGTATGTCTTATACAGAAGGGGAGGGTCAAGTTAACGTCCTATTCTCGTATAGAAAATCCATGCCATAATTCAGTGTATGGTGTAATTTTATACAATTTATTATGAATTAAATTTTTCCATATAGCCTTCCAAGTAGAAGGGGGCGAATAAAGAACACCTTCAAGCTGGAATTTTCCCAACATTCCAGAGAGCGTTAAAACAGGAGTTACAAATTTACACTTAACATATTATAGAGCAATTCTTCAAAAATGTTTTAAATGTCGTAAATTTCGCCATTTTCAATCTTTTCGCTTAAGATGTTATTTGTGAATTATTTGCAACCGAAACTGAATTACAAATGCGTTGCAAGTGAAAACTGTTTTACCTACAAAGAAACTCTTCTTTCTTATTTATGTCCATGTATTTCATGAGACATTAAAATTTCATTTGTAATTGAAAAAAAAAAGATTTCTTATCTAGAAGATTTTCATATTCTTAAAATACGAATTGTTTTGCATGGAATCAATTATTCATTAGCCTCAAAAAAGCATTTTCAGAAAAATGTCTATGAAAACTGACAACCGACAATAACTCCAATTCTAATATTTTATCATATGATCCTGCTCAGTTAATCCAGTTTATTTCTAATGCAAAGCATTTTATTTCCTTCTTTAAAGTACTGAAGAAGGAAACAGTATCTATGAATGGGGTAGCCTCCATCATCTAAAACTATTTCGCAAAATCTTGCTGATTTCCAAAGTGATAAAGCAACACCAAAAATAAAATCAACCTGAGGCATTTTTCAATAATGGATTAAATGCTGAAAAAACAGTGAATTTTTTTGGACGAATTTCTTTATCAAATTTTAAACTCTATTTTAGTTCTATTTATTGATTACTTTAAATCCTCTATTTTTGGTTGTGGATCCAAACAGATATTTAAACTAATGAAAATAAGCATGACTCCGAAAAAAAACAATACAAAAATCCAAATGAGACAACTGTAAAGATATAACCAGTTTCTCATCAGTAACAGCAACAAAAACTGTCAACATGAAAACGATCTGCTCTAAGAAGACAACTCTAAAACATAAGATAAAAAAAGCCTATTTCTATTTAACAATTTTAAAGTTTTTTATAATAGAACATTAACCACTAAAATTAATGGAAGATACTTAAAAAAAACTCCTGTTAAAAAATTGCAGTACATTTTAGTTTTTAAATGATGCGAAAACTATTTTAATTTTTTTTTTTATATTTATAAGATATATTTTTTAATTATTTGCAGTGTTTTGAATCGTATATATTTTTGATACATGAGCAAATTTTAAAAATTCACACAAATTTCCCCCCTTTTTTTTTTAACTGACATTTTATATATGATTTTGTTTCTTTTGTATATTTGTGCTAATTTTCAAACATTTTTAAAATTTGATTGATTGATTTTTTTTTATTTCAGGCCGTATCTATTATCTTTCCTTTATACGTAATTTTATAATTTTTTTCCCTTTTTAAAAGCAAGTTTTCTCACTATATAATAGGCACATAGTTAAATATGGCGTTTTCTGCAGTAAACATCTGCATCTACAGATCAATCAATGTTTAATTTTCTTGCACCAATCGGGGCATCATATTCTTTTGCATTTTCTTTTTCTTTCAGAAAAAAAATATTCATTATATAATCATACAGTTCTGCACGCTTTGTCCCGTGGCATAAGAAATTCTTATGAATAAATATTATTTCGTCACATTGTTCATAAAAAGACTCAGAAATGATTAAATTAAAACTAAATCTAAAAAGACACTTCAACAAATATTAAATATCAGATCAATAAATCTTCTCCACTTCGGAATAATTTCTTATTCAAAAGTTTCAAATATCTTCCTTTTTCCTTGTCATCATTATGCATGATTAAGAAAAAATGATGCCAAATTGTTGATTTCCTTTAAGCAGCAAAGCTCAAATATTTGGAAAAAAAATAAAGAAATGTTTGTTTGCTTTGAAAATCCAAAATTACTTGATTTATAAGTTTATTTAATATTTTAAGTGGTTTGCAAATTCGATTGCTTTGAAGTTTCCTTCATTTTTTATACCCAAGTGAGTTGTAGAAATTTAAAATGAATTCCGTATCAATCAAATAACTCGGCTTATAAATTTTCCTTTCTGGATTTTTCTTAAATACTATGGATATTAAACAACAAAAAGATTTAGTGATGCTATTTCAGTACTCACGTGCTTTAACCGTTTTATGAAAAATTTTCCCAAAAAGTTTAAATTGTTTTTCTGATTAATATTTTTAATGAAGGAAGATCGTTTTTCTTCATTCTGATCATTTATTGTTATTTTTATAAAAAATTTGTTTCTGGCATTCAATACAGATGATTCTTATTTCGATTTATTTATTCCTTTAAGAAAGCGATTTGAGTTTTTTAATTTACTAAAGTGAGAGCAAAATTATGCCGTTATTTTCTGCTTTGCTGCTTTTATTTGTGATATTAAAATTAAATATGTTATTATTATTATTTTTTTAATTTTAGAGTCATTTCAACTTTCTTTTTTTTGCATAAAATCCCTTAACACAAAAATGATGATGCACAAAAGTTAAGAGAGTATTCAGTATTTAAAATTTCAATAAATCATTTAGAAAATAAACAGAATGAGTAGTTCCGAAACCCAAAATAAATATATATTTTCAATTTTATACATCCCTTGCGGATTTATATGGAATTGTATTAGTAGTCTGTTTCACCTACTGATAAAATAGTCATATTTGTTATACTCATACTTGTGATTCATTTCAAACCGAAAGAACAGAAAAGGCTGGAAAAAGAACTCGATTAATTAATTATAAAGATATCGGTATTCTATCTTCAACTGAAAGTAATCAACTAATTGCATTGAATTCTTACAATATTTTTTCCTTCGAGTAATTCCATTTCCGTTAAAATATCACCTGCTCTATCAGTATAAATCAAGAAAAATAACCATCTGCTCTTTTTCTGCTTATCTGTGCCTTCTTTCATTTGTGCATAATTACGTTTGAATATCTGTATATTCATTTCTAACAAGTTATTTTGAAATCGACCGGTTAATTATTTATGTGCAATCTCAGTGGCGATTCTTGGTAATGGCTAATTGTTTTTAAGGAGAGAGCTGATTGTAAGTAAATATTTAATAATGTCTGAGTTACAAAATAAATTGATTTTGCGCTGAGTTAAAGGAAAAGATAATGAATTAGCAACATTATTAATTTTCACAGGTGGTTCATTTGAGTTAATACAGCAGGTAAATAAAATGAGTGAAGCGATCATTATTTTTATTTATTATTAGGAATGGAATGAAAGCTTTAATTAGAATCTTGTGCAAATTTATGTTAAAACTAACAGTAATTTTGGCAATTCATAAATATCTAAAACATATTTGACCTTTTCTTATTCACTGAGCATTGCACCTAGGTAGTGTTTGTTCAAAAAATATCTAAAATTGTAATTATTATGTCCAATATTATCCTTTTGATTGCATTTTGCCTTTGATGATATTTTCTTAGTTAAATTTGGTTCCATTCATATATGTATTGTTGAAGATTTTTTTTTATTCCTACAATAACATATCTGAAAAGGACACATATTTCTCAGTTATCCTTTTCATTTATCCTTATGCCTATTTTTGCATAAAAGTTTCCATATTGTGGTAATTCGTGATAAATTGTAATAATTTTGATTTTTCAGATATAAATTTTTAATTTAGATGAATTGCATTTCTTGACCTACTGTAGAATTCTAGAATTCGAAAGATATTTTTCCAGCATTTTTGAAAGAGGATAAATATAATGTATCTGAAATTATAATTTCAAGATACTATAAATAAAGAGAGATGGCGAAATAACAAAGTAAAGATTTTGCTAAAGGTCCAAAATAATTAGAATAAAACTATAATAGTTCCATGATGAAATAAACTATGCCAATTATTTAATTAAAATGTTTTCCCTAAACCTAATATTTTTAGATAATTTATTCTATACTGTCATATATAAAATCAGTTAATGAACCTTAGTATTAGTGCTAGGAACTTTTCTTCAGTTTGAATTACTGCAATAACAGCAGTATATGTATATATCAGAAACATCAAAATTAGATATTAAAATCGAGTGGCTGTTGTATTTCCAAAGTATTTAGACTATTCAATTCATTTCTTTGAGGTGATGACTTTTGGAAAT
Source organism: Argiope bruennichi (assembly GCF_947563725.1). NCBI lineage: Eukaryota > Metazoa > Arthropoda > Arachnida > Araneae > Araneidae > Argiope > Argiope bruennichi. Next base: position 96,493,822 of record NC_079160.1, read on the forward strand.
TTCCTTAAATAGACCATTTGAATATATCTAGGCCTCATTAATAGACCTCAAATAATTAAAATATGTCTTTTTATTGTTTGATAATAAAAATAAATTCATCAATTGCCTTAAATCGAATAGATCGATATAGAAATCCTTTTTGAAGTGGATGCAATATTATATATCCAGTTACTTTAACGAATAAATAGTTCAACTTTGAGTCTCCCATTTCCGGTAAGATAAAGCTTAAGGCTCTTGTTTTGGATGTTGCAAATATTTTTAGCATCTTTGTTTATTGCTAAATATTTTCATTTTATAATTGTGCAGTTACATGTAATTTTATTTTTATTTATAATTGATTGGTGAGTTTAAATGCAACATTTCAAATAACTTAAAAGAAAAAAAAATAAAGGAAGTGGCGTTTCAAGCAAAATCTTTATTTTATTTATTCGTAGTATAGTACAGAATTATAATAGAATTTATCCACTTTTAGTTTTGAGCATTGATCTTTACTTTATAATTAAAAAAATATCAAAAGTTTATGTAATTATAAATTTTAACTGCCTAAAATTAAAAAAAATAGTAATTTATTATATTTTAAAGACATTTGCTTAGTACATGTGCATACGTTTTTCACAGGTGACTTTGAAACAGCTTTAATTTCTTCGAAATTGCAATCTCTTTTGAAAATATGAGACTTTGCGGAAACTAAATAAAAATTTGGAAAATAAATGATACTACATTTTTTTTTCTTAGATAATTCTTATTTAAATAATATTTCTGAAACTGATTGAGTAAAATATTCAAACAAAGGTGAATGCATAGTTATTAAAGGAAAATAGAACTATACAGAATTTTCATTTTTGTTTCATTAAAGCGGTGTTCAGTGACTCGCCTCAGTTTAATACAATTAATTAAAAAAATAATTAAGATCTTTATACAAGGAAAGTATACTAAACTCGTGCATGAAACCTCGAATTTATGAATTATAACATCAGAAATGTCTCAATTTTTTCGCTTTTAATAAGTAGAATGCAATAATGCAGCATCTAGTTTCCGCTTGAAGGTTCTAATTATTTTCTGAAACATTTCTATTTTCATTTCTACGTTCTTTGAAATTTTGCTTGCAACATATAAAAATGGAACAGTTTGTATCAGGAGATTTATTTTTCAAATCTTTAAAAAATATTTGAAGTATTATATTTACTATTATATTTTTTGAAAAGAAATACAATAGTTTAAATTAATTATATTTTTAAAACGTTTATTAACATATATCATTTCATCAATATTTTTTTTTTCAAATTTAGATATTATTTCTAGGCATCAAATCAAATCTTATTCTGTTCATTATGATTCTTTGCAAATTTTACTATTGAGCAAATGTACTTCGTTTGTCAAATTGACAAAAAAAGTTGTAAGGGCAAAAAGTGAAGATTTCCAAAATTATTTTGCTTTAACCGGCTAAGTCATTTCAAGTGTATATGCGGCAATCCAAATTTTTATTCTGGTGCCGTTGATGAGTAATTTTTAATTTTAAAAAATCAAATCTTATTCTCTTTATTACTTTATTTTTGCAAAATATACTATTCAGCCATTTGTATTGCGTTGGATGCGTTGTACGTGTAACGAAACTTGACATTAAAAAGGAAGATCTGAGGAATTAAAAAAAAAATACCGTAGTTAGTTGACTAAACCACTTGCTAGTAATCTTACATATTTGTTAATACTCATATTATCGGTTTTGTTCGGCGATTAAATACTCCGAATTCTATACGTCCTGGACCCATCCCTCAAATCGGCAAAAATTTTGCTTTAAATTGAAAATTTAAATCTCAATGACAACAATAACTGATAAAAATTATTGCACGAAATACATAGCATATTCGGCATATAAATAGCATATTTGGAATTAGCTAAATTCACTGAATCAAGATCGATATAATCCAAAATACATGAAAAGGAATGAATAAAATGTTCTGAATTAAAAAAAAAAATATTTTCGGAATATATTGTCCTTAAATATGATAGCAGTTGAATCAGATTCCAAAAAAAAAAGTTTTGCAATAATTTTTTTCAGTGAAATTTGGCCCGTTATCTATTTAATATTTAAGATTTTTTTTCTTATTCAAAATCTTCTTAAATAATTTCCCCCTAGTACTTTACTTTTCTTCATTAGCATGCATTTAATACAAATATCACTGTGTTTTTATTAATATTAATATAATAATTTTATAATATTTCATTTTACATGGGACATGATTTTTGCCATGAGACTATATATATTTTCATGTCGATATTTAAAATAATCTACAATAATTTGAATGAATCTTGAGAATTGGGCATAAAAATAAGGCATAAATAGCTTTTTTATTAAGATTAAAGATAATTATTCTTTCTTGCAATCTTCAACTGTACCTGATTCAATTGAATTTTTTATTCAAAATCTGATATTTATTTACAATTCATAAGTATAAATCTTTTACAAACTCTGTAAACTGCTGTTTGATCTGTAAAATATGAATCCTGAAATTCGCATATACATAAAAGAAATTTAAATATAATTAATATTTTATAAATTAGATTCAAAATCTCCTTTAAATATTAAAATTTGGTATTAGGAATAAAATCCATATTTTTTTTAAATTACCTATATTTTCCTTCAAGGTCATCTGTTTACATTCATAAGTGCAAGGGACTTAAAAAGGAAAAATATGGAGACCTCTGAACGTAGAGATTTACTGAAATCTCTATGTTCGAAGATTTAATATGTGAGATTATTTATAGAACTGCAATATTGTCTCATTCTATATATGTCATACAGAAAAATAAAAATAAAATTTGAATAAATAAACAATTATATATTTGGTGTGTAACATTTACTGCATTTTTATAGTTCATACATTAAATTTCAAAACAAGATTTTGATCCATTACTTAAACTTTAGAATTTCATTTCATTTTAAAGACATCTGCTTCTTTGTTAACTGATTAAGGTTTAGCATAAGAAACAGAATATTTAAACAAATCTCATGGTTGTTAGTATTAGAAGTTAATTGAAATTTGTCCTGAAATGCTTACAAAAGCCACTTTCCAGCTCTTTTTAAAGAAGAATAAAACGACTGGCCTGATTTTCCATTTTTATTCTTAGTTAAAAATAAGATGTGTTCAGCGACTCGTCTTAATTTAATTTTCCGCACAAAGAAATGATTAACTAAACTTTTCAAATAACATTCTAGTCTTATCAGCTGTTTCCATTTCATTCTTTTTTGAAAAAAAAGGAATCGAATAATTTTTGTTCAAAGATTCCTACAACTTTCAAACTCTTTCTGATTTTTTCTGTCTTTTTAAAATATACTTATGCTTATTTAAAAAATATCATGTAACCTCGCATGTTTTACTATGTTTATCAATAATGTGATATACAGTATTTAACATTATTATTCAGTATTAATAATATTGTTTAATACCATACAATATTAGTAAATTGTGTATGTACAGTTGCGAAAGCGAAGAATTTTCATGTAAGTTCACTTTTCTTATTACCAAGAATCGATACAGAATTATTAAAGAAGTCTGGAACGGAGACGATTCTAAAAAACTTAATATATTAAAAACAATTCAAAATTCAAAAAATTATTTAAAAAAATGCATCAAAATTTCAAATATCTTTTAACAATTTTGTGTAACCGAATTTTTTCACCAGAAAGATAATAGAGAAACTGTATTGCTTTTTTTCGTTTTCTAATTTTGTATTATTTTTTTTCTTCTTATTTTGAAAGTATTTGAATACAACTGAATAATTCGCTTTGAAAATTATCAAGAAGAAATGGATACAAATTACTCTGTTAGCTAAAAAGAATCTAAAAATATTTTTTGTGTGTCTATATCAGGGTTCCAGATACAATTTAGTTTTTAAAAAGCACGTTCCTATTAATTGCTTCTTTTTTTAAAAAAATGCAATTCATATTTGTAATTTTTTCTGCCGAAACAAATTTTAATTTTTCATTCTAAAATTGACAAAAAAGGAATTTCTACTTACGGACTGTAATTACTATTCTTCGGCATTTTTTTTCTTCATAGGACAACAGTAAGTACCTGGAATATTATTATTCTCAGCGAAATTAATATAGAAAGAAAACTGAAAAACTGCGGATAATGACCAGAAAAAGCACTTTAAAATGTAACAACAAAAAATATTTTGAAAAAGTTCCATTAGTGGTAAACCAACTTTGCGATAAGATAAAAATATATTATGATAAAAAGAAAAAAAAATCACCATTTACTTTTTATGGAATAATTCATTTGCATAAAAGAAAAACAGTTTATGCACTTTGTAATTGTTATTGCTGAAGTGCTGAAGTCAAGTGGATTCTTGTGTAGATTTTCAACTATAGAATAACAAGATTAGTGCGTTAAAATTAGAAAAAGTGTTTTACATTTCTAAAATTATTTTATTTCTAAGTAATTCTCTGTTATAGAACACCTAGATAATCAGAATTTATGTACTAAATGATCAATAGAAAGGAAATAAGTTTGTGTTTCAGCAAAGTAACGAAGATGATTCATTAAGAAAAAAAAATAATAATGAAAAAATCTGTTTTGACCACATAAAGCTTTTCGAATGATATTTAATAAATGTACTTTTATGGAATTGATGAAATAGTTACGAAAGAGCCTATTATCATAAGCGATCGGAATTTTGTAGCAATTAATATCTGAAATGTGAGACAAGTATCAAAAAACCAAATGCATATTTTTGACTTCTTTTTCCTGCTTATTAAAACTAAAATTAGAAGTAGAATTTTTATTGTAAACACAAATTCCCATTCTAAATTTAAATTATTGCATTTTTGACTTATCATGCTTTAGAACAGTGTAGATAATCAGGTTGCCAATCTCTTGATGAGTTTTTCTCCAAATTTAATAGGAATATGCGCTTTAGACGTCAAATATTCACACAATTTTTATTTGTTTTTTTTAGTTCTGCAGTTATTGTATTCATTTATATTCGGATAGCTAGACATAATTATAAAATCCGTTCAAAATTTTTCAAAAATCCACAATTTTGGTGTCAAAATTTTATATAAAATTCCATCCGCTTAACGTAAAGCGTTTTTGAGTGATCGTGTTCACAAGCAGCTGTATAAGCCGCGGTAGCATGGTTGGTAGAGCAGCGCCGGTCGAAGACTCTTCGTGTGTGTGGTGGCTGGCTCACGTATAAATCTGCCATGGTTACAAAGTCCCCCATGCCGAGAGTAATACCGCTGGGGGTACTGGATCAGGAATGATCGTTCTCTGATTCAAGTCTAAATTAAGATATGTGGATGAGTGAATGAAATGCATAAATGATGTCTGCCCCGTAAAGAGGGTTGTAACATGTATGTAGCTAAGTCCTACTCGTGGTCCTAGATGGCACAACTGAGAAACAAGAGACGCGCTCTTGACTTAAAATTACCGACTTCTAAAGTTAGTGGGCTTGTCTATGACCAGTGCCATTAGAAACAACAGCAAATAGATGTAATTCCAAATTTGGTGGCATATTGAATGCCGGGAAAACTCCTGTTTTCGACTTTTTTACTATTAATATACGAGAAAGTAGAAATGAATTGTATATTGAATTATTCACGAATACAGTGATTTGATTTCCGATAATCTTTTTTTAATTGTGGATGATTTTTATGATTGATTAAATTGTATAGATTGATTTTAATTTTTTTTTTCTCTAACGTTTGGATATTTTATATAATGGCTCAATTCATACAACTTCAAGGAAGTTTCCATATTTCTGATTTGTTCACCTATTTGCATTAGAATTTCTATCTACTGATGCTTTGAATTCGTCAAAACTCAAATGAAATAAGAACAAATATATATATATATATATATATATATATATATATATATATATATATATATATATATATATATATATATATATATATATATATATATATATATATATATATATATATATATATATATATATATATATATATTGACAAGTTGAGGAACGAAAAAATAATACCGTGTAAAAAAGTTTGTTTTTCAAAGCTTATGGATAATGAAAAACTGTGTTTTCAAGACACTATTGCAAATAGGTGAAAAACACACTTATTAGAGATAAATATTCTTAGCCGTACGATTTATTTCAAACTGAAATTTTACTTTGAATATACCATTATAATCTAAGTGTACGATCAAAATTTATTCATGAAATTTATTTATTAAATAAAGGTATTGTTCAACACATCCATTGTTTTTGCTTCTCCGGATTTCTAGGAAGGTTCGCGTGGATTGCGAACTTCACCAGATCTAAAGTAAAACGAACATTGTATCGACATAATCATTGATGCCTTTTCCTGGATAGGGTCTTAAAGTAAATCTTTTCGTTTATATCGCTCTACTCCATTCGATCGATTCAATCACTCTGATCAATCTATCTGGTCACTAGGCGAAGATGCCGAAAGAATCGAATCTTTCTAGTACGATTCTCCTTCCGCCTCATTCAATTCTCTCTATGGCCGCATTTCTGCAGATCATTCTAATAGGGGGGGGGGGGGAATTAAGCAACTAAAGAGGTTTCTCGAAGTTTATCTTAACCAGATAGAAGTATCAAATATCAAAATTGAGACAATAATTTTTCATTACGAAAATCGTATATATGAGACTTTTAAATTAAGAAGATCTATAATACTTTTATATAAAATACATAAATTTGGTTTGCTATTATTAGGAAATTATCGACTTATTAGTTTTATATTTCTAGGAAATGCTACTTTCAGTTACTTTAAAATGGATTTGAATATTTAGGTTCTATAGGGCAATTTTTTTTATGTTTTATTTTAATCCAAGTCATAAGATTTTTTCCTACCTTCGCTTTTCACATTAAAGATTTTCCCTTCAGTTTGAAAGATTTTTTGTCTTTTTGCTATTTTATACAATATGCATCTGGAAGTTAATATTGTCACGTAGATACTTTAGTGTGGAACGCAATGACACACACAAGAAGTAGAGCTAAACCATGTTATTAACCGAACTCTGAACTGAGAACACAGTGACTGACAAATCTTCTGCTTTTATACTAGCAGGGAAAGTTCCAGAATACTTTTCTGGAGACAGTAAGAAAAGTCCAGAACACTTGTCTGGCAAACTAAAGAAATGTCCAGAATCTTCTGGAACAAGAAATAAAGGAAAACATAAAATCAAGGAATTAGATATTTACAGAAACCGTACATCGCATTGTTGCTGGTGAGATTCGAACTCGCGGTCTCTTGATTATAAGTCCAGTGCTACTATGATCATTCGGTCATGGAGAATCGACTTCTTACTTTTCAATGCAGGAAAAATTTTCATTATTACTTTTAGCGTTATTAAAAGCATAATAACTTACCTGCAAAAATATATATTTATTTAAATTTGTCCGTGCGTGAGTTGCGCATATACATTTTTACAGGGATACTTAATACTTTACTTGTTGTAATATAACTTTACTTGTAAAATAACTTTACTTGTTTGAAGTCATTTACAACTAAAATAAAGCCAAATTTAAAATATGAAAATAAGGAAGTCAATATGGAAATTATAAATAGTATTAGAAAATTAAGATAGGAAAGATTTTGTCATTACTAACTCATGCTATTAAGAAACCTGTACAACCTCAATTCATTACGCAAATTACATAGTATGTTCATGATAGCAGTGTCATTTATATCTTTTATGAAAGTTCAGTTAGTTGTTTTTTAAAAACTTCTAATATAATATAGGTTTATATAATGTAATATTGTAAGAGTCAAAATATAGTAATTATAATATCAGATAATTGACAGAAATAAATAAATTCCAAAATAATAAAAATGTAGAAACGTTTATCACAATTCTGCTAATTCATAGATATATTTAAAAGATTTTATGGAATTAAAATAGTTCTGAAATAGCTTTTATTTTTTTGAAATAATTCGAGAGACTCTCTCTATACTAAACTTCGAAAAGAAGATGATTTATAAAATATATAGCAACAATAAATACAATAAAAAGTATTTCAGAAACAAAAGAATCCTTCAATTTCTTATGCAAATGTAGATTTTGGGAACACGCCAGCATTATTCATATAGAAGCATAAATAATTTAAAACGATATTTAAAAAAAAAATATTTAATTGTATGAAAACATGGAACTGTGACTCGCATATAATATTAAAGATAAATTTTATTTTTGTATTTAATTCTATATTTTAATTCAAAGTGTGTATAGCGAAAAATTTATCTAACTTAAAATTAATGTTTACATAATAATCTAAAATAAACAAGTATCTAATTTGAAATAAATGAATCTGGCTTAGAATTAAATTCTAAACGAAATTTGAGTCACTGAATAATATGTATAGGTTCTGAATTATTGTTTAACTATGCTTATATAAACAAAATTAAAAAATATCTCATGAAATAAGTCTGCAATATACCGCATATAGGCTATTTTGATTTTGATAGATTTAAGTATTTGTTATTATTTAAACAAAATATTATGTCGAAATATTAAACTTTCAGGTATATTGCTTCAGTTATAGGAAAAATAATATTGCTTTTACATACTATTAAATATACAATATTCAAAGGGCGAAAAATATTCAATTTTTCCAATCTATCACAGTATATTATTCTTGATGGATCTAGAAATGTCGTGTAATTATTCTTTGAAATATAAATACACTTTTTTTTTTACATCGGAAGGTATAAAAACATATGAAAAGTTTATTATATGGAATATAATACATTAATTTCATAACCTAATATTATCTTAGTAAAAAGAAAAAATATTATTTTATAATAAAATTTAATTATAACAAAGTTTATGTTATATATAAGAATTTAGCTTTAGGATGGGAAATAATTTTATTTTATCATGTCAAAAGTATGGCATGAACTTTTACAAAATAATCAGAAACTTGCTGAGCATTTTCTTTAAATGAATGCTACTTATAATAATTGCGAAACAAAATTTAAAAAAATCATTACGAATGCCAACATTGTTTCTGGTTGAATAAGGGTAATTAAATGTTATAATTTCATTTATGAAAGCTGGAGAAGTGGAAATTATTCAATAACTTATTTCCTGCTATTGATTACCATGCAGGGAAAAGGTTTTTCTGAAACTAATTATTCACCGATATGAGACATTTGACAAAAGATTTGTTTTCTGTGTAAATTGATATAAATTCATATCAATATAAATTCTGCTTTAGAAATAATTTTTTTCAGCAAGAATTAATTGCTCAAAAGAATATGAAAAAGCAAAAAATAATTCCTTTTAGTTTATATTGTGAAGAATTTATTATATCATTTTAGAAGACTTTTCCTGCGTTTGAACGTACGCTAACATAAAACAATTCATTTTAAATGACTATTGCCACAAATGAATACTTATAAGAGAACCCTATGTAGTGGAAGACTGAAAAAATTATGAACGTTGTTGATACCATTTTCTATGCAATATCTGTTTTAGCCATTTGCACTTGAGATGTAGCAAACTTCTTGTACTTCTTGTGCTAGATCGTGCAAAGTATTTTATTACAAAAAAAAACATATACTAAATATAGACAAAAAATTGATTTAATAAGCTTCTTGTTATCGCGTTTGTCTTAAATGCAATTAAATCAGACAAAATTGTGCCTAAAAAAATTTCAATAATTTCTTTGAGGAAAATTCCATACTTAAAAATAAATTTGTGTGTTATAAATTCTCATTATCAGATATTTCAAATTCTAAAAGTAAGATGGCAACAAGCAGAATATTTAAAGAAAACATTAACTGATATCCACACAGGAGTAACGCTACACGGTCGAAAAAAAAACATGCATGTATGTCTACGTCATTCAAAGAATTAAAATTTAAAATCAAAGCATTATGCCAAATATTGAATTATAATTACTTAAATTACGAATTTATTTTTACAAGTAATGAAAATAAAAATATTTTGAGCCTATTTGTTAGTTTTCCTGCTGTTTCTAATTTTTTTGAGTTTATTTTGATACTGTATAAATAGCGAGGTAGATTATTTTACTTATTCGAGTGGAAGTTTTGTAGTTTCTCTAATAACAATATTTCATTAATTTTTAATATAAAGACACAAATGTGTGATTTACGAATTTTTGGATGAAAAATTGTTCATGATATAATATCTCTATTAACAATATTTCAATAAATTTTAATATAAAGACACAAATGTGTGATTTACGAATTTTTCTATGAAAAATTGTTCATGATATAATATCTCTAATAACAATATTTCAATAAATTTTAATGTAGACACAAATACGTGCTTTACGAATTTTTGGATGAAAAATTGTTTACGACATAATATCTTTAATAACAATATTTCAATACATTTTAATATAAGGACACAAATACGTGCTTTACGGATTTTTGGATGAAAAATTGTTCATGATATAATATCTCTAATAACAATATTTCAATAAATTTTAATATAAAGACACAAATGTGTGATTTACGAGTTTTTGGATGAAAAATTGTTTATGATCGTACCGGTCGACTAGCTTTGTTCAGTCAATCAAATTGTTTTGAAATTCAGAAATTATATTAATAAAACCTTTTGATTATGCAAGAAAATTTGATACATTTGCCTAGCCAATATTATTGTTTCCTAGTCGCCTTTGTCAAAAATTTAGTTTACCTGGTTGATTGCTAAAAGTTTCAATAAAGCATTTTATATGTCTTACTCTTGATATTTTTCTTACAAAAGCGTTTTAAAACTTGAAATTCTGCATGTAGCACTTTCTATTTCAGAAACATCACTCTTTCCATTCCCTGTTCAATGCATCTCTTTAATTTTCTCTTATACGACGTGAAATTTCAATTTTAATTTCAAACAGGGAACTGCTTACACTTCAACTAAAACGAAAACATCCTTGCTGCAAATGAACTTTTTGTTTGAAATTTAACTACAAAGAAGAAGAATCGTTTAATATTGGTTTTCGGTCGTAAGTCTTTAATCAATATATTTATGTTCCGTAGCATATCATGATATTTTAATAAAAAAAAAACACATCCCAAATGTAGTCACATACTTTGGTTTAATAAAAGAATTTAACGTATTATAGTATATGAATAATTGTTATATAATTATTATTATATATAATTATTATTATATATTAATGAATAATTGTTATATAATATTTCAAATTATAAGATGGTATCTAAATGCTTCACGAAACAACTATATATTTCAAGCCGGCGTCCTGGCATAGGGTTAGAGCGTCTTCCCTGTGTTATGGACGTCCTGGGCTCGAGTCCCTGTTCGGGCATGGTTGTTCCTCATTTGTTCTATCTGTGAGTGGTGTGAATGTGCCCCACTGTAAAAAGGGGTTGTGCAAGCGAATGTAATGCATGAGTAGCTAAGACGTACTCTTGGCTCTCGTTGGCACTACCAAAACAAGAGACGCTCCCTTGGCTTAAAATCGCTGACTTCGTCAGCAAGCGTGTCCATGGCAAGTGCCATTAGAAACAACAACACTATATATTTCCGATGATGGATGTAACTCACTTTCAAAAACAATCAATTTCCATAATATTATTTCTATGAAATTTCTAATGGCAATTGAGTTTAAAGTTACAATTTAAAGGGTTACTTTTTATTTAAATCTGAAGACAGAAAGAAGAATCGTCCACCATTGTTTAGCGTCTTTGGCTTTTAATGTATATATTTTCCGTTTCATAGATTCGCTTTCAACCTAAATAATGCAAATTATTTTATTAAAAAGCAAATGCCAAATGTATTCACATACATTGACTTAATAAAATAATTTAATATATTACAGTATATGAAAAATTATTCACAAAAATATTTTTCACAAAAGCTTGTTGGCTTTTAATCCATATATTTTTTTCATAAATTGCGCTTTCAAACTAGATCATGCAAAGTATTTCATTACAAAAAAAAAACCGCTTCCCAATTATATACACATACCTTGACTTGATAAAAGAATTTAATATATTATAGTATATGTATAATAACAAATTATAAGTTTGCATCTAAATGCTTCATGAAATAACTATATATTTCCAATGATGAATGTATCTTACTTTCAGAAACAATCAGATTGCACAATATTCTTCACGAAAGCTTGATTGCTTTTAATCATTATATTTTTGTATTATAGATCCGTTTTCAAACTAAAGCATACAAAGTATTTTATTACAAAAAACACAACCCAAATATAGTAACCTATTTTGATTTAGCAAAAGAATTTAACATTTTGTAGTAACAAATTATAACCTGGCAACTAAATGCTTCACTAAATAAATAAATGAATGCACCTCACTTTCAGAAATAATCCGCTTGGACAATATTAATTTTATCTGAAATGTCTGACTGGCAACTGAATTTAATTGCAATTAATGGACTAACCTTTTATTTAAATTTCAAAACAAAAAGAAGTATCGGTTAGTATTGTTCAGCATTGTTGCCTTTTAATCAATATATTTTAGTTTCGTTGACCGATTTTCAAAATAGATATCATGCAAAGGAAAACACATCCCAAATGTAGTAACATACTTAAAGAATAACATACATGAATTATAATATATGAATATATATTATAATTTAAGTATAATAGTATTTAATATATATTTCCAGTGATAAATGCATCTTACTTTCGGAAACAATCAGCTTGTATAATATTCATTTCACCTTAAACTTCTGAATGGCAACTGAATTTAAAAGTTGCAAATTAATCTATTTCTCTCTTCGTCTGCTGGGAGATGAAAATCGTTCAGGATGCACCTCACAGAATGTTTAATGAGAAAGGAACTGCATGTCAAATTTTAACGATATTAGTCTTCTGACTTATAATCGTAATCGAATTTTACCATGGCAATAACCGTTGTCCAAAAGCCTTTAGGCAACTTATTCAAATGAGTTCAGGAGTTTGCCTGCGGAACCCTACTTAATTCATGACATAAAATGCATTTTAGCCTTTCGTGCAGTAAATATTTATCTCTATTATTAAATATTTATTTCTATTATATAGTGAAATGTGTGCTACATTTGTTGGACACGAAACTACAAGTTATTGGGAAAATATTGTTTAATATTGTTAAAATCTGCAAACTAGAAATTTAATTTTTTTTATATTATTGATAACACATATCACTTTACGTCTTTTATGTACATTCTTATTGGATAAAATTTTCTATAAAGTTTTTCAGTTCGTCATTACAAATAGATCGATGATGAATAACGTTATTAAGTTTGGTTTCTAAAAGAGAATTAGATATCTATTTTTTTAAATGTCAGGTTGAAAACGTATGAAGCTTTATTACTTTAGTAGAGCCGAAATGTTGTAGATTTATATTCTGAATACCAAAATACACCAAATATCATTCTGTTGTATAATGTGTAAGAATACGCGTGATAATTAATTTTTCAAAAATCTTTTAATATAATGTATTTTTGGAGTTTTTAAATATTAATTCATGAATTAATGTGATTTTAAATATTTTTGAACAAAAAGTCTTGAAAAATAAATGTACTTTAGAATATCGAAAATTATATCATGCTATAGAATCAGTTGAAAGTAATATTAGAAATTATTTTAATGTTATGGAATATCTAGTAAAAATTTTATAAAATCTTCAATAAATAATTTAGAGAATATTTATAACTTAATTTTGATTCACTTATTTTACTTTAAATCATTTGTCGGGTCAGATTTAATTGGAAAATTTTGGAACTGTTGTTTTCCCTTTATTTGGAAAGTTAATATTTTTATATGAATTTTGCTTCTTTAATCTTTACATATTTATCAAATCTAAGAAGTATGATAAATGAATTAGAGAAACAAGTTTCGATTAAAGAAAATCCGAGCAATATACTAAAAATATTACTTTTTTCTTCAAATATTTCCATACAATTTTTAAGATAATTTTATAATATTATTCAGAATAAATTTTCTAAAACATCGAATAAATAAAACCGTAGAATCAAAGTATTGTAAAATGTTTTGAATGATATGTTATAAGAATTGCATAGTATTATTATGTTATATAATAATGCAAAATATTTTATCACGGTATGATACGTAATTTAATGTTATGTTAAACTGTGCAATATTATTGAAAATGATATTTACTATAGTATTATTAAAAATTTTATAATGTAAGATTTTTTACTCCTTCTGGGTAATGAAAATAAAATGATTAATAATAAATTAAATTATAAACTAATTATTATTCTAAAACATCGAATATATTATTAATATTAATATATTAATTTATATAATACAATTATTTGATGGCCTTTGAGGTGGAAATCAATTCCCGCTAAGATTTGTTTCTCTGCTAATTAACTTATTATTAAGTAATGAAATTATATTTTATTAGAAACATTTATGGTTAATGTAGAACTATATAACAATTGTCATTTGATATAAATGTATAATGATTGCTATTTTTGAGAATACATGAAATAATTGTTATATTTAATTCTAAATCCATTTTTGTATTATGAAACATTCAGAGGCAGAACAATACGAATATAATATTTGTGGAATGAATTGTGAAAAAAATAGCTATGTCTGCTCGTTCCATGGAGAGTTCTTAAAATATTTTTGCAGAAATTAGTATACTGGATTAGATAAAAAATAAGCCATCATTCATTTGAGAAAAAGGTTTTATTACTTTCTTCCCATAGTTTTATTAAAATAGTTATCACTAAGCTATAAAATAATTGTCTTTGATTAATGAAAGGCTTAAATGCTACAATTTTTTAAGTGAAGATAAATCGCTTGCGTATCTCTCGATAATTTTACATTTCCTATTTAAAAATAATAAGTGCCTAGCAAACATTTATTGAACTAAATAATTTTTTTGATATTAAAAAAAATTAAAATGTCTCTACATTCCTTAATATTTTTTTCGTTTCCTTTCAAAATATTATAGATAGAAATATTTTAATCGATGCTTCTTAATATTCGTATAAATAGCTTTAATCGATACAACTTATTGATTTCAACTTTGTTTCAATATAGTCCCACTCTTTTCAGTTTTATCTTATCGCATACAAAGTTTTCAAAGAGAAAGTATGTAATAGTCAAATCATTCTAATTCGAGATTTTGACGAATCTTCCATTTCTCAGACCTCCTTTAGAAGAAAAAACACATTTTTGGAATGGTGTCTGTCGGTGAAGGTAAAAAAGAATTTGAGTTACATAGATGAAATTTAGCATACTATTTTTAAAACAAAATTTGTAGATTTCTATCGAATTGTGAATGGAATTCAGTGCAAATTTGTCTCTTTTCAAAATACAAATTAACATAATGATTACAAAACGGAAGAAAGAAGATGGATAAAAGTTAGTACATCTAAAATATAACTTTTAATGTGTTTATTCATATTAAAAGTTATGGGTTTATTCATATTATAAATCAAATACGACTTGGGTATAACCCGCACTTTTGCATGTTTACAAATGCAAACTTTAAATAAAATAATGCCTGGCGTCTTGGCCTAGGATTTTCCCCCTCCCCCGTTATCTAGGTATTCCAGGTTTGAGTACTGGTCCAGGCATGGTTGTTCTTCACCCTGCGCTTTATCCTTGAGGTCTATAAAGAGAAGTTGTGCAAGAAAATGTGTAAATATCATCTTCATATGAGCTAGAAGTCAGACCTTTGCACTCGGGTCCTCATGGGTCTTTACCCTCAAAAGCTACTGCATTCTTCTTTCCTTTATAAAGCTGATATGACATCATTAAATAAAATAATAACAAGAATTATTGAAATTTGATATGCAGTTTTTGTATAACTGTAGTTTTAAATGAAAGTTTAAATTTATTCAATAAGAAAGATGTCTACATATTCTGTACTTACCGTATACAAGCGATTGATCGCCAAAATTGCATGATAACAGATGTTTTCGTGGCTACCATTCACTAATAGTGTAAGATTAATAGTTAACAGATTAATCACTGACATGAAACTATACACTAGCACCTGATAATCAAATATGTATTTTAGATATTATTTTACTAATATTTTGAAACTAAAATTTGGTATAAAGTTTCAACTGTAGTCGCAAGATGATACATTAAATTCCGATTTTAAATCATTTTGTTTTTAAGTTATCTGTTATGCAAAAGTACATATCAACAAATGATCGACTCTTTGACCCAGCACTTCAATGGCCAAAATTCTTTACCAATATTTCGTTTATCTAAGTCATTACGTTTTTAAATTATCTCAATTCCGTGCATGCTAAAGTGGAGACAGACAGAGACAGTTAACCCTCTTGTCGGATTTGATTCAAAAATTGATACAAAGTTACCTTTGAATTATTTGCTACTGACTAAACCCTTGTACCAATTTTTTTTCTATCTAGTATTTACATTTCATAATCGATGCTTTCACTTTTGTCCGAAAATTATTGACAGATAGACTTCCTCTGATAAGAAACGTTGAAAGAAATCAGTCAATTTGGATTTGCATATACCTAATATCAAAATAATAGAAACAATATAATAATAATAAAAATAATAGGATCTTTTATTTTCATTTCTTAAAGCCTTGCAAATGTAGCTAGCTGTATTAACCCCAAAAAAATTTCTACTCACAGTCTTTCTGTCAAGGCTCAAAATTCACGAAATGGGTTTCCACATCTTTTGTAAATTCGATGAATTGCAATACACCCATCTTCAGGATTCAAGTTATTACTGCATTGTATGATCTCAACATATATTGATCTGGAATATTCATAGAGTTAGAAATTCCTAAGCCTAATGACTAAAAATCCAAGAATAGACATTGTTATAAGGCCGTATAGCCTGTACCCGTCATAAGGATTCATCTTATTCTTGCTCAGTTCGTTTGATAAGCTTCCCATGAGTAATACAAGGTATTTTGTTCATAGTCAGAGTACTATGTTTATGATTGAAAGTATCTGAGAGTACGAGCTTCAGTCGAAAGTTGCTTTTGTTTGTTTTGTTTTTTTAAAATAGTGTTTTTTGGAGAAAATATATAGATCTGAATTACATACTGATTGCATATGAATATTTTTAAATCTTATAGACTCATGAACTAATCCTTCATGAATACATCATGAATACACTTAGTTTAACATGTTATTCAATTATGAATTGCATTATTGCTATTGGATACGAGCCGGACATATTCATATTCAGATAATATCAAATAATTTTGAGTTTCCAGTAAGTTATTCTATGACAACAATACAAGCACCACACAAATTTACGAGATGGCGTTAAATGACACAGTCAGCATGAGAGCGGATAGGAAAAATCTCTTATAATTAGGTATAAAAAATGTGTTCTTATATTAGATTTGCTATTTTTTTATTTTAGGAAAACAACTATATAGATAAACTTAAAAAGGAAAACCTTATTTAAATAAAAAAAATTGATTCAACTTGTTGGAGATGTTTCCTAAACACAAGAGAAATAAATTTATATTTATACAAGAGTTACTCGTTAAAAGTTATAAAATCATTGTTGATTATTATTATTCTACTTTTCAAAACTAATTAAAATATTAAATCCATATCAGGAAAGCAGCCATCCTTTCGCAGCATGAATTTAAGATTTTCGAATTGTTCATCTGATTTCTTTATATTATATTTTATTTGATTTCAGCACGTTAGCAAATACAGAGATATTTAACTACTCCACTAAGTGTTGAACCTTAAACTAAATTTAAAACGTCATATTTTGACTTTTCATTAAATTTAAAGATTCATATTACATTTTTATAGAATACACACTTCATTCGCTGCGAAGAACTAACAAAATAATTTTAAATGCACACGAGTGGTGACAGTTTCAGATGCATGGAATTTCGAATATAATTAAAATATTTTTAATTCTTTTAGTACCACGGCATGTTTACCACGTGCCGTTATTAAAACAGCAGTTTTAATTTAGAAATTAACACCCGCCTAGAGGATGAAGTATATATCTTCCCACTCATCGCAGTATTTGAACGATATTTAAATAATGCCATTAACTGTTGTATCTCAGTGATAAAGCATCAGCGGTTTAGTTGTCATGGCTACCAATGGATTCTTCATTACGGCTTAAATCTCTGGGGGCAGTTATTTAGCTCATGGTGATTGAAGTTTTAAGAAATATTTGGCTTGTTTTCCGTTAAGAGTATCCCACTTTGTTGCTCTGATTGACGGTAAATTCTGAATCAATAATTTTAATTATGTATCTTGTGTATCGGTAAACATAACTATTTTAGATTGATTTAGGATACATGATTCCCAAACTATCTCTTCTCAATTGGTTTGATGATATACGGAGAAAAAAAACAGAGAATGAAATGCAGATTTTTTTAATTAAAATGTCGACAACAAAATTGCTTTGTAAAACAAGTAAAAGCATTTTTAACGTGAAACGTAAATTATAAAGTAAGAATTCTGATGTTAAAAACTTCCTGGTAGAAGGACAATTGGTGAAAGATTTAGATAAAAAAGGATTTAAAAAAATATTTCTGATATTTATTATTTTGTAAATCCAAAGCAGCTGTTTTCGTATTTGGATTTCTATTTTCACAATACCAAAATCAATGTATTCTATTTTTTTATATTCTTCTAAATCTGCAGTACATGGATATATCTACCAGATATCTGTATTTATATGCGTTGTATTTTGAAATTTGTATTACGAATGTCCTTCTTATTGCTCTAAGAATAGATGAATATTAGAGTAAATATGAAAGATCTCTTCGAATATAAGATGATGATTGAATTAATACATAATTTTTTATTCAATCAAGCCACACAAAATTTCCACTAATAATTACAAGGAATGTATATCTGTATGTTTATATGAGGCAGGGCATACCAAAGACCTGGCATTATCAAATATAGCACCACTTTACTTTGAAAATTTGAATTTCATATCAAATTTAGAAATTTTAAATAAAATCCTAATTTATTAAAAATTAAGTGGCATCTTGGAGTCTTCCTTTAGTAACTTCAGGAAATATTTTTCTACAAAATTATTCTTAGATATTTAAAAGTTCAAAGATTTGTCTTTTTAATGTTATGAATGTAAAAACATGAAATTTGCTTCTGAATTCTAAATGTTTTTAGTAACATTTTTATGCAGTATATCATACTGGCCTTGTCAAGCTGAAATTTTAACTACTTTTATTGTATTGGCATTTCAGAAATGAACCTCTTACTTTCAGAATATATATATAGCACATAAAAATATTATTTTGTTTAGTATGATTGTTACTGATTAATAATTTTTAAATTAATATTCAAGTCATGGCATAATATTATCATATATTACAAATGAAATTAAAAAAAGTGTCATTTTAATAAAGATACTTCTCTTTGACTTCAATTTTAAATACAAAAAACGGAACGAGCATAAAGCTTAAAATAAAGTTGCTCATGCGTATGAATTTACGGAAAATTATGGCGTTATAGACTTACGAGACGCATTTCATGCAGCAATTAAAACCGCAATATTTATCTGCATATCTTGATTTTGATTTGTGTTTTCTAGTTAGAATGATGGTGAATAAAGTACAGGCTGTTGCATATCCTTTGGACAGGGGATTCTCATTTTCGCTTGGATGATACTATGAATTCGCAGAACTACATGCCACTTATAGTGTTTCAGCAATCCTCATGCCTTGCACCAACCGTCGGTACATTATTTCTCATACATCAAGGCATGGTGTGTATTCACGGTGAATCACATTTTCCGCCCGTAATTTTTTCGAGAATGTGTCATAGAATGGATTCGGTATACAGCCAGTAGTGACCGATTCATACGATTCCTGGAGAATAATATTTACCCAGCGATAAGGCAAGGATGCTGTTCGGGCACCACAGTGTTAATGGAAAACAATTATCTATTCATACAGCAAGTCGTGTAAGGTTCATTTCGCTGATGGACGTGTCATCTCCCACTACTTGCCTGGACAGCAAGTCGCAAGATCTGAACCCTTGCAATTTCTAATTATGTGGTTTTCTCAAAGATTAAGTGTAACTCTTGTAAACCAGCGTCATTTGAAATGCATCTTTCATTCTTTTTGAAATATTGCATTCATCCTTTGATAACTCAGTTGTAATGTTTCAGCTTGTTGTTGACCGACAAGTAATGCATATAGAACATACAGTTGTTTAAATAAATAAAATTTCCTTTATTCTTTTATTTTTGAGTTTCTATCTTTATTTTTATTTCGTTACAGCGCCACCTATTGGGAAAGTTTCAAGCTAATGTTCAAGCAAGACGGAAACGTTGGCATTATGGTCTAAGTAACAAATACATTAAGTGTCATTCATCAGAAATGAACCTATCAGTCTCTGAGTGCCTTCGGTATAAGTTTAGCTACCTCTATGTAGTTCATAAATGTATATCTGGAAGTCAAAATAAATATTTTCCGAAGTGAGCCAATATTTATTTACTAATCGATGTTATTCAGGAGCTAAGAGCCTAAACAAACGGTTCCAGATTCACATTATGCCTCCCATTCCTAATCAGAGTTTTGATTTGAAGAGAAACGTTAATAATAAAAATTGCTTTCGTTGGATTTTGATTTAATATTTGCCCATTTTATAGCACGGTAGCTCTTTGGATACTAAAAATCCTCAAACACCAGTTCAATGAAACTGTGGCAGGGGCCCGAGATGCCCGAATATTGTTTCCTGTTTCATTAATTATGATTGTTTGAGTACCCATAGCGCATACTTTTTTCGTTACAGACGCTCGTGCAGATTGGTTAGGAAAAGAAGGATGTTTTCTGAAAATTATGTATGAGAATATATTTTATAAAAGCAATAATTTAAACACATTTCTTTTTTGCATATGAACCTCTTAAGAATACAGACTATTATTGCAATTTCTGAGAAGATAGGGAATTTTTCATATTTTTTGAACAAGAAATTCGACAGATCCAGTATTTTCAGGTACACGAATTCAAATGATTTTATTTAACATAAAGGATCAGAAGGCTTGAGAAAATAATGAGAAGATTAAAGAAAATACAGAGTCATACTCATTTTAAAGGCCTAACATGATGCTTTCAATAAAATTATGGAATGTAATAAATGCTTTTAGCAAGACACGTGAGAATGAAATCGTTTCATATGTATGACTCCTTTCAAATCATTTAAGAAAACACTCTTAAAATTATAAAAAAGCTATTCAAAATAAAAAATAATATTTTATTTATTGTTTTTCTTAAAAAAATAGATAAAGAATTAAGAGCAAAAGTATTTATTATACACATGCACATACACGTACACATATGAATGTATTTTAAAAATAAATGAGTTTGAAAAAAATGGAAAAACAATTCATTTTCAAACACATTTCAACTAATATATTTAAAGCAATTGTTTCTATCAAATTATTTCTATGATGTCTAATTTCTTTGGAACTATCTCACTTAGTTTAAAGGGAAAACAGAAGACAAAGGTATTCTGAAATGAAATATAGAGGTTACAATTATAATGTCTGTGATATATACGATTTCCAGATACGTATAGCAGTTAATCGGTGTGTAACTTAAATACCTTAGGGAATGGACTTTGAAAAGCAGACACTTGGAAATTTTGGATTATATCTGAGAGGCACTTAATATAATAATGGCATTACAAGTAAAGTCAGTCAGGTTAGAGATTTTATAATTAAAGTCAGTCAAGTTAGAGATTGCACAGATTTCAGAATAAGTTTGTAAATTAAATAATCTGTCTAATGGTACTAGGAATATTTAACTTCTTGAATCAATCCAGTAAATATCTTTGACATTTAATACTTTATAGTAGGTATGCATGTATAGTGGCTGCACATAGAGTTTCATGAGAGTAAAATCATAGTGGTTGTCGCTCCGAAACGAAACAATTAAAATTAAATGTTGTAAAAACGTCCTTTGGTTTAGTGTTTTAGTGCACTTTAGCGTTAAAAAGGAATGGAAAATGTTTTTTTCTTCTTCAGAAGACTAAAATAGAATTGTAGAAGTGTGAATCGTTAATAAAGTAAAGGAGAACTTACGTAACATGAATTATATAAATCTTAGAATTTTTAATAAAAGTTTAGAAACATTATTTTTTATAATATGCATTCTGGATCAATTTAAAAAAAGACAATTTTGAAAATTGGTACTATAAATTTCATTATGGGTCAATTTCATTTTGTTTTTATGACCATACACTTATATATTTCATTATCTCTGCCTGTATAATGTTTTTTTAAGATATTGATAACACATATCATACTTTTAAATTAACTGATAAAAGTATTCTAATTAAAAAAATTATTGTAATTAATTTTAATGTTAATTGGTAGTAATTCCATCATTTATTTTTAATGAAATCTTAGAATAACTTTTTACAAAAATTCGGGTGTAATTCTCAATTGAAATAAATTTTTAAAAAACATATTTGAATGCTCAATTAGTAAATTGTAACAGATATAACAATTCTGGATTACAAAATTTCAGAACTCTAGTCAATTAGAATAGACTAGAGTTTATGTATGTTATTAATATTATTAATCTAATATATATTCATGTTTATTAGAATAATACTAATATATATGAAAATAAGTTTATTAATGAATGTTGGGATAAATCACAACCAGAGTTATCAAATGTGGCATGATATAATTTGGAATGCAGAAATGCAATTTGAATAAATAGAAAGTTATGGAACGTTTTTATTATTTTGTATTAGAAAAATCTTACTTCAGCTATAATTTCATTCCAAATTCTGACCTTTTATTTCTAATCAATTCTTATTTCAAAAATACTTCTTTCAAACTATAAATTAACCTTAAAAAGTACAGAAATAGTTCATTTCCTGCCTGAATTTATAATACAAAATATAGATTCACGGCTCTTCCGCTAACACAAGAACAATTGAAACACGAAACAGTTTTGAAGGTCTCTTCCCCCAACTTTAAATCAAACAGGAAAGCATTAAATTTCAACTCGCTGTTAAAGATAAATCAAGTAAAAAAGTTGTTCAAAACACATAACAAATATGAAAGAAACTGATTCTATATATTACGTGCTTTCAAGACAAAGAAAAACAATTCCAGAAACTGTAATCGATAAAAGAATGAAATAGAATAAATTCTTGGGAAACAAAGAACTAATAAACGGAATTTCAGTTTTCAGTTTGACAGTGTTTTTAAAATCCCGAGAACAGTAAAGTAGGAAACCCTGCTAAGAAAAATATGATTTTTTCTTGAGTGTTTTTTTTTCTTTTGTCTAAGGGAATAAATAGGGTCACTTTTCTATAAAATTTATTTTCTTTATTTTGTACAAAAAGTGTTTTAAAACATGACGATCAAACTGAAGGAACTTTCATTTCCTCTCTGATGATAAATAAGAGAGAAAAGGTGTCCATCATAAATGTAAACACGAAGAAATACGAATAGAATCGAATCACCTCGATGTATTGTTTTTTTGTAAGAAAAAAATAAAATATTGAAGTGAGGTGGAATTTAATACATCAGGAGAACTTTTGAAAGCAAAGAATATAAATCTTTAGACAGCATATCATTCATTCATTGTCGACTTCAAAACAATGCAATTGTATGTTTTACTATCAAATCATTCAAAATATCCTCAGCCAAATAAATAAAATATTATATATTCTAACTTAGTATTTGCATATTTTTTGCCTTTATTTACGAACCCCTGGGGGGCACCTCGAAATGAGGATGAGATGCTTCCGGCATGGTGGTTGGATATCGTCACCCTGTAGGGTACACAAATAGGTGTGAGATCTGACTCTTCCCATCGATGACGGGATGTACTTCCTTCGGGAAGGGTTGTACCGTGGCCGGTGATGGCCCTTAGGACTCAACCGCATTTCCCGCCAGTGTTGCTGTTGCTGTCATTCAGCCTTATGGTTTAAATCCGTGTGCCTTCGTGGCGGGTCGGAGAGTCAGTTGGTTTACTTGCCTTTATTTACGACGGGTATTAAATGTATGCGTTTATAATGAAAATATGTAATTCAGTATGTCTCCAACGAGAATAAAAAGGATGTACGATACAATTCTTAAATGTATCCATAAATGTATATTTCTGAGTTCATAAACAACCTCAAGATTCTTAATGCGCTTAAAATAATTCAATTCTTGTAATATTTATTTTATATTATTTATTTGAAGACTCTATTAAAGTTATAAGAAATTCGTTCCTTATTTAGCGCCGCAAGAAATGAAATAACCGTATTATAATTTGCATTGCCCGAAAAAAGAATTCCCTTTTTAATTTTTTTTTTAATTTTCCATTAATTAGGTAAAATTTGAAGAAAATTTGTCCATTTGGTTTTTAATTTATTCTCACTTGAAAAAAAATTATCATAAATTTATGTTTTTTATTCTATGCCTTCTAAATAACACTCCAGAAATCACCACTGATACTATCTTAGTACTCGCAACCTGTATTCAATATGGCGCACTTCTTCTAAACAAAATCTTAAAAAATACAAAGAAACTTTACTCTATTTTAAATATTTCATTGACGTTGGCTTAGCTAACCCAACAAAATTCAACTCTGTTCTCACGAAAATAAAAATTAACCCCATTCGATTCAGGCATAAGCCTTTATTCTCTGGCAAACCAGTGACACTTTGTACAGTTCCAATGCCCAATGTGGGTTTAATATATTTTAAGGGAATGCAAATTTTTGAACTTTTGCGCATTCTCTGCTTTTAGCTTTTCTGAATGTATATTCTCTTAAGGGCCCTTGGGCTAGGACGTGCCTAGCTATGCTATTTTGGAACAGAATTTCGTAACGTTTGACATCCCTAGTCTTTTGGAGAGCTTTTGAAAATGCATGTATATTTATAAGATCTGAATTTTCGAATATTCTTTAATATCTATATTTTATTGTGAATCATTTTTTTACAGAAAATGGTGTTTGATGAGTAATAGATATATCTAAAAGTGTTTGATAAGAAATATAAACACTAATATTTAGGAATGCACAGTTTGTTTGGCGTAGAAAAAAAACTATCAATTAGTTTATGAAAAATAAACTTAATTAAATCAAGCTTAATAAAACAAAGGAAAAGGTTTTATTTATTAAAAAATTCTTTTAAACTACATTTATTTTCTTATAATGTAATGATGCCTACAAAGAAGTTAGCTGAAATTTTCTATTGATGTGAATTTTAAAAAAAGGAACAAATTCAAGATTCTCTCAAGAGTTAAACATAATTAAAACTGCTGATCCTATAAAAGGAAATCGTAATTCTCCGTTATTAGATTATAGATTATTATGAAACTAACATTCCATTAATTCTTTAAAAAAGAGAATTCTGAAGGAAACAAAAAAAAAAGAGACAGGAGCTTTTTGGATAATTTTTAAAAAAATAATTAGAAAAGAATGCAAGCATTTCGTTTCAATTATTTATGTTTTTATTTATCTTTGCTTTCTGAAATTAAAATCCGTTTCTATTGCTTGTTCTTATTTTATCGGATACAAAGTATACGTAGAGAAAATTTTGTAACCGTCAAAAAACTACATTTTATGATTTTGATTAATCTTTAGATTTGACATCTAAAAAAAACACTTTTCTGAAATCGTGAAAGAAGTATGGTATTTAATATATGTTACGAATAACAGATAACAGTTTAACAATAACAGTTCAAAATAACAGATAACAGTTTAATAATAACAGTTCCAAATAATTAATAACAGTTTAACAATAATAGTTCCAAATAATAGATAACAGTTTAATAATAACAACTCCAAAGAACAGAACAGTAATAATAGCAGGTAACAGTTTTGTAGATATCTATCAAATTTAGAGAGAAAATTTTGTAATAGTCAAAAATTAGATTCTATGATTTTGATTAATCTATAGATTTGACATCTAAAAATAAACACTTTTCTGCAATCGTGAAAGAAATATGGTACTTAATATATGTCCCAAATAACAGATAACAGTTTAACAATAACAGTTCCAAATAACAGATAACGGTTTAACAATAACAGTTCCAAATAACAGATAACAGTTTAACAATAACAGTTCCAAATAATAGATAACAGTTTGACAATAATACTTCCAAATAACAGATAACAGTAATAATAGTTGATAACAGTTTTATAGATATCTACCAAATTTTTGGCGAAATCTATCTAAACAAAATCTATTTTCAAACTATAATTAAGTAAATATGATAACTCTAAAATTTATAGAGCTAAGTAGATGAAAATGACGTTTGTTACTGAATTTTGGACCAAATTCACCAATGATGTAATAATGAGTTTCTTTGCGTATGCGCTTATATGCAAGGATGGTGATTCAACAAACACATCAATTTACATGACTGATATGCAGTCTTTTGATAATGATAGTTTTGTACCTTATTCTGGACCTAATAAGTGTAATAAAGGTACCAAAATGTATACCAGATTTTTTTCTATAACGTGAAGGTACACTCCTGCTTGTAGACTTAGCCATGAAATTCGACGGTTTGTCATATCTCATCCCATTCCATCTCATCCTCTCCAGATGTTTATAAGTTGTAAGCTCTTATAAATAAAATTGAAAAGATATTGCTATATCGCTTACATAGAAGAGAAAGTGAAGGATTCCATTGTTATAATCAAACACATAAGTAAGTCACAGTAGGAGCTAATTTGAAATCACTTACAATCATCTAATTATCTTTGATGTTTTCAGATTTAAATATGGAATTTTGTAAATCACAGGTTCGAAATACTATTTCATTAAATATACATGTGTATAGAAAGATGGAAAATGTTTAGAGAAATTCCTTTCCTTTATGTTCTAAAAAAATGTATTGACAAACAAATGGATCATCCTACTCATCTAATCAAAATAGATAATTTAGATGATAGCTCATATGTACCTATATAGTTTCAAAATGAGATGATAAATAAAAAAATTTGCAATTTATTTTGAATAATTTTAGAGCTTCTAAGCAATCTTTCCTCTTACAAGATGACAGAAATTACACAATATACATCCTACTTTCTGTGCAAAAGTTTAAATTGGCTGTGGAAGTCCTTTAACTATAATCTGTCTCTAAATAAAACTTTCAATATATGATAAATTATTACTTATTAAATTCTGGAAGTAATGCAAAGTATAAAAGTTATTTTTATGTTATTTACATTATTTCAGTAATTTTGAAAGTAAAAATTGAACTTCAGAAGCAGTAAATATGCAACAAATAAAAGAGCTTGCATATCATACATGAATTAATGTTTTCGTAAGATATTAAAAATCCAGTTCTTCGTACAAAAATAATTCTACTTATTAATTAATAACTTACATTAAAGCAGAATAATTCATCTTTGTATATTCTTTACATTTTGTTTGCAGCAATTCTTTATATTCATTACTTTACGTGTTTAATTTAATTAAATTTCATTGCCATCATTGGAATGCAAAGTATACGTCACGACCTCCATTTATTTCTTTTAATTCTATACGCATATAATCAACCAATTACAGTTGTGGTATTTAACTCTGTGAAAACAATTCACTTAATAAGTTGGGTCTCCTTTGATGTTATTTAAGTGTTGTGCAAGAAGATACGAAGAACAAAGTCTTTGTAGTATTAGCAGGAATTTTTGAAAAATTCCCATTACTCTTTTGAAGAGTGATTATTGTTTGAAGTCTCAAAGAGATGTAAATTAGTTTTATGAATTATTTGTGAAGATTTTGAGAGCTCGTCCTTTCAAAAGGGGAGGGGGTCATTTTTTTAATGAAATCTTGTGAAGAAGGCGTGATTTTCAGTGCTCTTATACAAGTCATTATAGTTAAATAACTAAAAACTCAAAGTAAGAATGGAAATGAATATAATTGCATTAACTGGGATTTAATGATAATAATCTTTTTTTTTTCTTAACAATTTCTATACTGCAGATACATTTTGTAGACAGCAGTATAAAATTCAAGGAGCATATACATTCTAAAACATGTGATCATTTTAAAAGAATTCAAACAGAAAATAATATATATATATATATATATATATATATATATATATATATATATATATATATATTATTCAATTTTATGGTTTTCCTTTTAATTTTTTAAAAATTTCTTTTAAAACAATCCTATCAAATTCTCTTTTGCTAGGCAAAGTTAGATCACAAGATAAAACAATTAGTTACTGACTATTAAAAGTAAACTCTATATTCAAAGATGTAACATTAAAGGTAAATTGCTTGAAATGCACATATGGTTATAAATGTTGCAATTCTATCTTAAAAGCAGTTTACAATTAAAAATCGCATTTCAAGAATATTTTATTATTTTCATCTTTGCATAAACTTTGTATAACTTTTCAGCAATGAATTACATGCAAATACAAACAATATATGTTTCAATCTTCATGATGTAAATTTTAAAAATGTTACAAACCTGTAAATTTGCTTCCCAGGGCGAATAGTGTCATCATAAGAAAGACCGTTTTACAATCATTCGTAATGAACGGGTCGAGCCCAGCTTGGCTATCATTTGGCATCTTGGCTATAAATTTGGCGACAAAATGGATAATGCTCGAAATTTCGAGAATTTTGTCGATCCTTTCATTAGGAACCGAGTTAGCCTGATTGGTC
This sequence comes from Argiope bruennichi, assembly GCF_947563725.1. NCBI lineage: Eukaryota > Metazoa > Arthropoda > Arachnida > Araneae > Araneidae > Argiope > Argiope bruennichi. The sequence continues at coordinate 96,522,404 of NC_079160.1, forward strand.
TAGAAGATTCTAGCCCCGCCTGCTGGAACTATAAAAGACCGGCAATCTCAAGCTGCAGTGTGTCATCCTCTCGAGTCTTCGAGAGGATAGCGAAGCAAAGGCGAATAACCAACGCTGTGTGGAGCTATTACTGAATTGTTGTGCGCCGAATCCTGTTGTCTACTGTGGAGATAGCGTCGAATCTTTGTGTAGCAGCTAGAGCGAGAGAAGACAGCGAGAAGTTCAGCCATTGGAGTAACCGTAGAGCAAAGCTCCGAAGATCTCCTCTTCTGCTGGATTCTGTCTGGTCGCTTCGTGTGCTGTGGACGATTACTACCTGTGGGCTACTGTCTTCTGTAGAGAGCTGCTGTGTGCTGTCCTCTGTGTTCGTCTCGGCTGTAAATATTTATCTTCTGTGTATTCGTCGTCTTTGCGTACTCGTGTTTTTCGTGCAAATAAACGCCGTTGTTTTTTACTGAGGCTTGCTAATTGTGTTTTCACACCATACACCCACCATCAAAAAAACCCGGGGGTGAGAAAAAATCCGCAATAATAATTTCTATCAAATTCTCTAATGAATAAAATATATTGAACGAAGAGTCCCAACTTCTTTACAGAAAATTTCAAGTATTGAGAAGCAAAGCAGAACTATGTTTGAAAGATGTTAATGATATGTCATCAAGTTAAAAAAAGATGCAAAACTAGCAAACATACTAGAATCACCAATTTTAGTTGCGATAGTTCCCCAAAAATTATAGGTTTGGAGCAATTTCTTGAACTGCAATAAGGTAATGGATGAGGAGTTGACTTTTTGCTTTTTTTTTTCATATATCTTAATTCCAATTATTTTCTTAATTTTTTTATATTGTTTCTACAGTTTTGATATAATATATATATTTCATTCTGGATATTGACAATTTTCTATATTTTATTTTCAGGTCATTTTATATTGCTTTTAAGTTTCATGATTACATTTTCCCCTTTCTCTTTTAAATAAAAATTGTTTAAAATGATTTTATTTATTAATCCTTGCTCGATTATAGCCAAATTTTAATAATACATTTCTTAATTTTTTTTTTTTTGCTTTATAATAGTGTATCTGAGAAACAAGCGTGACCTTTCACAATGGTATAGAAGTCGCGCACCCTGGAAGATGAAAAAGATTACCGTTATGCTTTGAAAATGCAACTCTGTCTCCAGAAAAGTTATCTGCAACATTCAAAAACCGATCTAAAACTTCTACAGTAATATTTAAATGCTTGATAAGAAAATTTCCATTATATTTCAGATAATTTTAAAGGGAAAATATTTTTTTAATTATGTATATTCTGCTCCATTCTGTTATTAATAAAATTACTCACTTTGAAAATGGTATCCATTAAATTCCGTTTTCTTTCTCTTTTCAACAACCAAAAAAATTCAAAAGGTATTTCAGTTCAGTTTTATAGGCATATAAACTTCTACTTAAATGTTGTTCGGTGGTTAATGAGCTTATGAAGTTATAGGATAAAAAAAAGAAAATTGAGCTGTTTATCTTGGATGCATTCCATCTCAGCATGTAACCTACTGTAAAGAAATTCAACACCAACTCATTGCATCTTTCAAGAGTTAAGAGATAGTTTGAGTGAAATCGCATCGACAGAAATCTGTTCCCAAGTGTTCCAAACTCTAATGGTTAATTAATTCAAGTTTGTAGAAGATGGTATGAAGGTTTCAATTGTGATTAAACAGCCGATTTTGACAACCGATGTGAACACTAGTACTCCTATATTGTGTGGAAAGACTTTGATTAATTTTGGCTCTCAGCTCGATTAATCTCCAATTAGGTTCAAACCTAAGATATTTATATTTGTTCACTATTCATTTCCGGGGTATATAATCAGTGGTTTCAACGCGTTTATTTTGCAACAGAGAAAAAAAAATAAAGTCAAATTCATAGACTTAGCAAAAAATATTTCAATACCTCCAGGTGCATATTGAACAGGAAAATTCTCATCAGGACAATTTTTGTGGTTACAATGTGAATAATTTCAGACATACTAACAAAATATATACTATTTTTATAAGATTGAATTAAATATTCCCTGTTCATCCAAACTTTGATGCTTTCATGCACTTCCTTTATAAAAATATAGAATTTTATATCCGCCTCATAATGTTCTCTTTATTTCAAATTCATCAATAAATCTTCTCTTTTTTTTCATCAGGACTTCGATGATTTAAAGCAATAAATTTATAAAATTGTTTAATTTGTCACAATTGTCTTTATTTGAAATTCCTCAATAAATCTTCCTCTTTCGACTAGACTTCGATTCTTTAATGCACTTAATTTATAAAAATGATGAATTTTATATCCACAATTTAATGTTCTCTTTATTTTAAATTCGCCAATAAAATTCTTCATATTTGAAGCAACATAAAAGGTAGCTTTTATCATTAAGTGCATAATTGAGATTATCGATATATTAAAATTTTATTATTCACTTGGCTTTACAGCTAATTAAATCTGTTTACTAGATCAAATGCTTTAAATATTCTTGCACATTTTTATATTGATTATATAAATTCTTTATATTTATACGTATATTAATAACTTATCAATGATTCGTCAGTTTGAGAATTGCAATTGTTAATATCTTTTGTATTTTAAAACTACGGTTTTTATCAATCAGAACCTAGTTTAAAATATGACATTTACAATATTTATTACATTTGATAAGCAATTAAAATATTTTTATGAGTATGTCATAGAATTTTTTTTTTAGATTTTAACATCAAGAAAGAGCAAGAAAGGCATTTTATATATCATTTTCTATAGGTGTATTCCTAAGCAGGATAAATAGGACGAAACATTAAGAAAATGGAATTCACGAAAACAGGAAAAAAAGTTATAAGGATTATTGTTCCTAAAAGATGTATAGAAGAGGAGCATTATATATTCTTCTAAAATGCATTATAAATTCATCTCGCATACCGTAATTTTTTTTTTTTTTTTTTTTTTTTTTTGCTCATTCTTATATTTAATTTGGAATTTTCTTATCACGCGTTATCTAACTTATTTTAAAAATCCTACTTGTTTATTTATATAATGTAAAAAACTAAGCAATTATTTTGTATATTCTTTTATTAATTTAACATTTTTTGATAACGAATATTAAATTAGATAATACTTAAAGCAAAATATTTTTGGCGGATTTTTTTTTTCAAATTAATAAATCAATTAAAACTCTATTGGTTTATACCTCCGAAAAACTTAAATGAACCTCTGAAAGCCAAAAGTCCTAAATCAAATGTTTAAAAGTATAATGTTCGGTTTATGAAAGACCTACATAGTTGTTATCCTATACTGTTTGTTTATATTTTGTAGGACCGATAATTCTATTTTCTCATCAAATCGATTACTTTTTCCAGAATTTCTTCATCGAACACTGAAAATAATAGTCCAGAAATATATTACATTTTAAAGCAGATAATATTCCAGACACAAAAATTCTAAATTACCAATTAGTGTTGCTTTAAGAAATGATTATAGATTGAACATTCTGAGTGTTACGTAATATTTGATGCGCTTTCAACTATGTATTCTTTAATAAATAAACGAATGCATAATGGAATCAAAAAACATTATTCAAAAGAAAAATAATCAAACTGTCCAATCTCACGTTCATGGTAAAAAAAAAAAAATTAAAGTCTTATTTGATTATATGCTCATGAAATCCAACCTCCATTCCTTTGGAATTACTCATTCTGCGTGACATATAATTCTACTTTTGGATTATTTTCCGAGGTGAAACAAAATATTAACCTTTTGATAAACAAGTACCACTAAGAGAACTATCCTGATTTATTCATTAAGTTCCTGCAGAGAACAAATAAAGATATAACACCATAAAGTAATTTCGTAAGTGCTGTTCAACTGTCTTTTCTTTTGTTATGACTTGAGATTCACGGTTGTTTACGAAAGACTCTGTCAAGGGGGAAATCTGTAGAAGTCTGGAGTTAGGAATCGTGCCTACAGTGAAGAAATCTTTTTTCGTTATTGTATGCCCAGAAATTAGTAATGCGTTTAAAGATCAGTTCAAGTTAATTCACTCACAACAAAATGATGTATTTGGCTATAGATTTTTATGAACGCATATTGAAAATTAAAGACAGTAATTAACTGGGTTTAAAAAAAAAATTGATAATTAAATACTAAATTTCAGGTAAGTATTTGAAGTGTTAAAATAAATGTCTGATAGTTTTTATGCTGGAAAATTAGAGTATGGTTTTAAAAAGTATTGAAAATATACTTGTGCTTTTTATCTAATTTAATGGCTTTTTATCTAATTAATCCATTCACAGAATGATGCAAATATACAGACTGTTTTTTTTATAAACTGAAGGTACTGAGAGACCTCTGTCGCTCGAACTATCAGCCGCAAAGCCACCAAACTTTGTGCAGGGACTATTGACGACATGGGAAAAAGGAATCCGAGAAAAAAACATTTTAGTTCGAAAAGTTGCCGATAAGGGAATGTGGCGCTTTTGATCTAAGTCTTATGTTTAACTGCACGATAAAATTTTAAAAAGCTACAGTAAACAGATAAATGAATAAAAAAGAATCAATTTTTTTCCACAAATATGCTTTATTCGAAAAAATAAATTCTGTAAACAGTTACAAACTTAAAAAAAAAAAAAAAAGAAGAAGATTTGATTCGACTTCCTTTTTATTCTTTTTTTTCTTTTGTTCATATTCAGTACAATCGCTTTCCCGGGGAAGACATCGGCTATTTTCAATGTGACCTCCATTTCTTGGACTAAGCATTGCATTCTGTACACCACACTCTCTACAGCTGAATGCAACATTTCAGGAGGCATGTTCATAACAGTCCGTGTTATGTTTTCCTTTAAAACTGATAAATTCGAGACTCTACCAAGATAAACCTTCGATTTTAAATAACCCCACAGAAAAAAAGTCACATAGGATTAGAGTTGGGGAGCGGGGTGGCCATGCAACACGAAAACAGCACCTAATGACTCTTTCCTCTGTAAAATGATGGCACAACAGTTGCTGTACGGATGTACCAATATGTGGTGGTATTCCATCCTGCATAAAGACAATTTTATCAAAGCATTGCCTTTGCTAATGTTGTGGGATACAAAACTATTCAGCATTTCATGATCTTTTTGAGCGTTTACGGAACAGGTATGCGGTCCTGCATGGGTAATAGTCTCAAAAAAATATGGTCCGATGATAAAATCTGCTGTAAAACCACTCCAAAAAGTTACTTTTTGAGAATGAAGTAGGATTTCTTGAAATGTATGCCCAAATTCTAGAATTCTGAGTGTTAACAGTCCTATTCAAATAAAAATGGGCCTTATCATTCCAGAGAATTGTCCAAAGCCAAGCCTCGTTGACCTCCATCCTGGCAAGCAATGTCAAAGCAAAGGTTAATCGAAGATCACAATCTATAGGTCCATGCAAAAGTCTAATTTTTTATGGTTACAATTGAAGAATTTTTCTTAAAATTTTCCATATTGTTGAAGTACTAACATCCAGTTGTCGGGCAACTTCACGTTCGCTGCTATTACCAGCAGTGCTCGTCTGATTTCTTTCAACGAATGCAGTCGCTACACCTGTGATCGTATCCTCCGCTACCGGTTCCCGTCCTCTATCACGCCGAGTCGCAAGAGAATCTGTTTTTCAATTTTTTTTTTAAACACTGCTTTCATTGTATTAATTAACAGTTGTCCTTTACATAAATTGATTCAACTTCTGAATTCACGAAGAGCGGCCGCTGCATTGGATTGGTTAAGGTAAAACAAGTGTATGCAAGCTGTGCTAAAGTGAGACGCATTTGTATAAATCAACTGTTACTTGAAATGATTTTCTATGCCCGCTTTTTCCTTTATATCTCAAAATGATGGCGCTGATGTCGACTACGTAATAGGGATCTTGCATTTTGCAATTTTTCCCGTGTTTTATGCAAAATTTTAGCTGTTTTAAAGTGTAAGGTGCCACATTTCCCCCTATCGGGAACTTTTGGAACTAATATTTTTTAGCGGATTCCTTTTTCCCATGACGTCAATAGTCTCCGTACAAAATTTGGTGACTTTGCGGCTGATAGTTCAATCTACAGAGGTATCTGAATACTGTGAATTAAGAAAAACACCCCACATTTTTACATAATTCATTTGTATAGATCTTAGAATAATTTTATAAAGTACAAAATATGGAAAGAGTTATCACTGTTTTGATTTTAACTTGAAAAATTAATGATGTGATAGTTATAGTGTATTTTTTTTTCTTTCAAAGCAGCTTTCAAAACAAATTCGTTTTTTCCATTATCAATTATTTTTTTTAAAAAGATGCTATTTCTTGATAAACTATCCTTTATTTAAGATTTAATGTATGCATTATTTAAGATCTTAAAGAATTTTTTTAATTAATACCAACAAACAAATATTATTCTATAATAAAGGAATGTGAGTGTCTGTATGTATATGTGTTGGTTCCCTAGTGCGAGACTATCTGTCTTGCAGCTACCAAACCTAGCACATATATACTTTGGAGAGTGGAAATGTGCACCTCGGATCGATGTTTTAAAAATCTTATTTAAAATTTTATTCAATTAAAAATTACAAAATTTTGGCATTTTCCAAAGATAGCATTTATGAATATTATAGCATGAAGGCCTTTTTTTACATCACTTTAAAATTAAAAATTTCTCTTTTCAATGGCACTTATTATTTTGCCATGCAATTTATTTGCAATTAAAAATATTTCAAATACATTATTCCGCAGTATTTTTCACGCGAAATAAAATTCAACTCGCGTGATAGCTGTCTCTATGAAATGACATAAATATAAATTTTGAAATGTTTTTAAATAATAAGTTTTAGAAGAAGATTTCTATGATGTTAATTTATAATAAAGATGAATATGTGTGGGTGAGTATTTCAGCGCTATATAGGCTTGACCGCTTGACCTTTAGCTACCAAACGTGGCACATACATACTTTGGAGGGTGGAGAAAGTCACATAAGGACAATTATTTATGCAGTTTTTACTTAAAATTTCATTAATTGAAAATTAGGCATCTTTCCACGAAAATTCAAAAAGTTACCATTTTCGAGATACAAGTATTGAAACGAATAAATTAAATTTCTATTTTTAATGAATTATAAAAAATATATTTTAAACATATTTTCCAACGATTTATATAGAACAAAATAAAAACAAAATTTAATCTACACGATCACGTTACGTGTGCAAGAGAAAAAAATTGGCTTTTATCAACCTGCTGCCACCACATTTATGAAAATCCAAATTGAAAAATAAGTCAACTATTAATGCAGATTAAATCTAGAAATGTTTAGTTTTCAGAACTGGTCGATATGAAATACAGTAGACTCCCGATTATCCGCGCCTGCCGCACTAAGTTTTTTTGTTGTTTTTTTTTTGTTTCCAAGCAAAGAGAAAATGCTTCCAAAGCAAGAAGCAAACACAAATGACTGATTTCTTCAAAAAGGTGTAGTTTTACAGTTATGCTTTTGTAATTACATAATACATTACAGTATTAAAACAGTACACATGTATTAATTTTTCTGTGTATCCTTGACGCCTCTCGTATGTACTAAGCACTTTTCTGTTTTCATTAACAAAATGCATTTTAGGCTAGTTTTGAGTGATATACTAAAATATTAAGCGTTAGTTAAATATTTGCTGCTGTTTATTTTACGTTTTATTGTATATAAAACAATTTTTCAAAGTTGGAATGACTGTTTTCTCTTTTGCTAAACCCGTTTTCAGCTTTTTTCGGATTATCCGCGATTTTTGTTATCCGCGGCGGCCGCTCCACCCAATTCCGCGGATAATCGGGAGTGTACTGTACTATGTTTTCTAAAAAATGAATGCAAGTAAAAAGATTCTATGATCTTTTATAATATCTATATTATTAATTCCATAAATCAATTTTATTTAAAGTAAGCATGGTTTAATATAAACTGGAGCTGACATAAAATTAGAGAGAAATACATAATATAGTAAATTTTATGATTTAAGGCGTACATAATCGTAGTGAATGATTTATAGGATCGGTGAACTGAATTGAGACTAAATAAAATTTTATTATTTACGCCATTTATACACTTTTGAACTAAATTTTATTAAAAATCAGATAAATGTATATAAAAAAATCTTTTTTGTAAATATTTTTTTAAAAAATTCTTTGGTGCACATAAGCGTTTAATGCTAAACGATACTGATTTCAGCACACACATTTTCAAAATACATGCTTTCCTCAACTCTGTGCAAAAACGTTTCTGTATTTATCAAATTTAAGTCACTATCACTTCAATTTAAGTTCAAATTCTACAGGAACTGACTGAAAATTTCAGGAATATACAGTGCAGTGGATGTAACTGCGTAAAGCTTTAATAATAGCATGAGTTATCTGTCCAGCAGTGTTTGAAACTTAAAAAATATTTTACTGAAGAAGATATTAAGGGATAAAGATAAAATAGTTCACTAAAGGTTTTAATATTTAATTTTTTAAAGATTTTATTATGAAAATTTACATATTTTAGTACTATTTTACATCTCCAAATATAACTTTTCTCAAATTATTTATTTTAACAGAATTTTCTTTAGGAAAATATTACAAATTAAAAACTGATGCATATGAAATCTTTTATAATAAATTCTTTGTTTGTTTTGCTGTTTTTGAACTGCAGAAAAAAAAACTATCCATTATTTTATAAATATTCTACGGATGTTTTAATGCGAATTAATCTGAAAATGTTTGCTACTTATTTGAATTCCGGTGCTTAAATATGGGATGAAAACCGAGTTAACATGTGTTTTACTTAAATCCAGATGACTGTTGTCCAAGAGAAAAAAACTTTTCGTTACTCGAAAAAGGTAAACAAATTGGAAAGCTATCCATTACTGTTGCCACAAACGGTGTGTCTAAAAGTACAATAAAATAATTAATATTATTTTAAACTCGTTTGTTGTTAATTCAGGGTTAATTATAGCTGTATATTTTCTTTCTGTCATCTTTTCATCATACTTGCTGCAATATTCTATCATTATACTTGCTACGACGTAATAATAATGTTCATTCAATATTTAAACAATACCGGCAGAATGAATCTCAGACGTCATGGATCAGGTGACTCGCTATCTACGAATCTCAAAGGGAATAAATCATAATGTTTTCATAAAAGTTTTATATAATAGTTAGATTTGTTAACTGTTAGATTTTTATATAATAGTTAGATAAATTTCATTGTAAAAACTTTTACATTAGACTAAAACATTTACTTTATTCCCTTTTATAATAAAAGAAAATAGCTTTTTTTAAGTCTTTGATATTTAAATGATTAAATTTTGTTTCAATAATGTATTTTATGCAGATTTTTTTTAAAAAATTCAGTCTCACAGCGTTTTTAAAAAAATGCATCCCAAAAGTAGTATCATGCCTTAAATATTTAAAAAGAAAATTAACAAAGAGCTAATAGCAAAAAAAAATTAATCAAAGAAAATAAAGGATATTAATCGATGATTTTAATATTTGCTGCGTGAAGGATTTTTTTATAGTTACTTGATCTAGAATATTTCTCCAGAATTTTCTAATAACAGTGCTATAAATCAAAACTTCCACTTCATTTCAATCGAGCATATATTAAATCAGATAATCAAACAGCTTTTTATGAGTCTGAACGTAGTCCAGGACATATTTCATCGTTAAGTATCTGTCTTGAAGAAAAATGATCGAAAATCTTTCAGCGAGAAAAAAAAATCTTTTTTCCCTTGTATAAATTTATAGCCACCTCGTTAAAAGGCACCATAAATTGATTTTAACATTATTTTTTACAAATTCTTAATACTGCTAGAATAAAAAAAAATTAAACCAATAATTGATTTTGTCTGTTTGAAATAAAAGAAAATACATTTTAAACAAGGTAAAAAAAAAATTTGTTTTCTAACCTCAGAATATAAATCAATACCAAATTATTTACGTGTCAAATATTTGCAAATAAAAAATATGAGTTTTATTGAGGTTTTCATTAAGCAATTTACTCTTTATATATGCATTAATATTTTATTAAATTGTAAAGAAAACATAAAGCATTTTAAAAATATTTAGCCAAGAAAAGGCCACAGCGATTTTCCATTTTATTGGTAATTCAAGTTGTAAGAACGGAGAAGAACTAATTTATTCCTCTGTTATAAATAATCTTTAATATTATCAGAATATTTTTGGAAGGATTAAAATTTAAATAACTATTATTAAAACAAAGATTATCAATACTATTTTGAAAAATAAAAATGGATGTATATCAAAAGGAAATTTATAATAATTTGGAATTGTTTCTATAGATCTAAGAGACGTATATATTCGTATTACGTCGTCTTCTGGTAGCACGTTCAGTTGTATTTTCTTGAGTTGTGTTTTGACTACGTGCCATCTAGGTGCATTGTTTATTTTGTAAAATCCTATTTTCCATACATATATTGTGTTATTATCTGTTTAACTCTACGAATAATGAAAAAAACACCCTAATGCTCGTTGAATAAAAATTGCAAGATTCCCGAGATCCCTGGATTTCACTACAAAATTTCCTCTTCTTTTCTTTAAATGCCATTAAATACTGGAAGTATCTGCTGTAATCTTTAGAGATACTTACTCAAATGGGTTTGGCTACAAGGTGCTGTCTCCTCAGAAGGTATACGATTCCACATTTGCTTAATAGACATGAATTAAACAGGATTCTCTTTTATATATAAATCCCTTAAGAACACAGGTTGTTGGCGCGATTTCTGATGAAATTAGGAAACGTCTCCGTTTTGTCGTTGTTCAATATATTTTGTGATATGCCTGAACTTGAATGATGTTAGGAATTAGAGAATTAAGGTCATCCGAGGATTTTAAGAAGATTTTAAAGTTCAAATTTATATAATTTATATTTTGTGAAGTAAAGCTGTAGATCTAAAAAGAAATATATTTATAACTCGAAGGTATTTCTACTAAGATAAGAGGCGTAGAAATGCATATTACATCATCTTCTGACCTCTGTCTTTTTCTAGTGTAATTTTATTTTGAATTTTAACTTGACACCATCCAGATGCTTTGTACATTATGTAAAAACGCAATTACCATGCATATCTTGTGCGATTTTCTATAATATTGTTACAAACCTGTAGTTTTGGCTTCCCATCACGAATAGTGTCATCGTAAAAAAGACCGTTGTACGATCTGTCCTGTGCTTGCTGAGTAGGTGCTGCGTCAATGACCTCAGAGCTTGGCGACTTGGCAATGAATTACGCAACAAAATGGATAATACTGGAAAGTTCGAGAATTTTCACAATCCATCCACTGGGAACCGAGATACACCCACGTAAGCCCTGATTGGTCTGGAAGATTCTAGGAAATCACATAAAGGCATTGATGTGTGATCGCTTTATGTGTGATTTCAGCATGGAACGACGTTGCCAGTTTCCCTAAATATATTTAATTTTAATCATTTATGGTTATTTATTTACTTTTACTTCTGAAACTTATTTAAGCATTATAATAAGGTTAATATGATTTGTTAAACGTGTATAATATTTTAAAAACTAAACATAACTCTTCACGTATATCTCTGCTTTAACTTAAGTTTTGATAATTTGAAAATAAAAATATATTAAATTTTGAAACAGAACTTTTTTCCGAATAGTAACATAGACATTATATTTTTCTCTGTAAAATAAATTTTCTCTCTAGAAGAAATTGAAGCTCTTTTGTAATTGAAATATCACTTTCAACTTAATTACTTAACAAAAAATATTCATTAAATATCTTGTATTCCTAATTCAACCAAATGATTCATCTAAAAAATCCAATTTTAATAAATTACAAGCATTATTAAAAACATGCAGTTATGTAAAAATTTACCCTGACTGTTAGGAACTATTTTGTGTATAAGAAGAAAAAAAAGCAGACCGCAGCTGTTTCCATTTAAAGTAATTGATACTAAACACTCTAAATAACAATCGATTTCTTTAAACATCTCTTCATTTCATTATATTAACATCACTTCCATTCACTCATTAATAATGTGTTTCACATTGCTATTGAATAAAGTGTAGATTCTCCGAAATTTTTTACCTTCGAAAAATATTCATTAACGAATTCGGAAACCGGTTGTAGGTATCGACAAATTTCAAGGTAAATAAACAGTTTTGTTCAAAGAAAGTGCAATATTTCTCGTCGTTGTATGTAATCGCTGAACACACATGCTATTTTAAGTTATACTGAATGTCCTAATAAATTTTTTTCTTTAACTAACTTACCTAAGTTTCTATCAATGTTTTTAGATATCTCTTTACTCAACTTTTGAAGCAATTATTTATAATGCATTTCACGTTGATGTTGAATAAGATTTAGATTCTACGAAATCAGCTATTTAAAAAAAAATATGCTATAATTATACCGATTATGTAAGTATCGACAAACGTCGAGGTAAATGAACAGTTTTGTTCAATTTTTCTCATCGTTATATGCAATCTCGCTCCAATACACATACTGTCTTAAACAAACACACATACTGTCTAGACCTCATATTTTTTTTTCTTTAATTCAATAAAAAAATATTTTATAAAGATGAATTCATGGTTCTTTGAATTCGAACTGTAGTTATAGCAAATTGTAATTGGATATGCCGATGGAAATTCCTAAAATTAACCATATGAGCCCAACCCTTCCCTAAAAACCTGGCTTTACAAAGGCATGCATCAGGTGGTTTCAGGCACTTAGCGGATTTTTAGGACAAAAAAGTAACCCGCTATCTGCCGCACACTTGTTATTTAAAGGATTCGGTGCTCCTGAGAGCGATTGAAATACTCTTTTTTTTTTCAAACCATTCTACAAAATCGAAGGAAAGAGTGGCCAAAAGAATATAATTAAAGAAATGAAATATTATTTATCAATTAAGAAAAATTGAATTCGATCAAAGAAAGCATTTATTCATTTTATTTTAGAGTGAAAAAAAAACAAAACAAATCGACACTTTTTAAGTTCATTTTTGTGCATGCAGTATAACATTTATAACCTCAGTAGCAAAAACTTTTTAAAAAATGTTATTTTTCTCATTATTTATTTATTTTTATTCACACTGATTATTCTTTATTTTTTTTTCTGAAATCACTTATCTCATTTTTTTTTTCTAAAAGTAAATTTATCTATCTACAACTGAAAATATCTTGCTGTGTTTATTATTATTATTTTTTTTGTCAAACAAAATAAGTAAGATATAAGGCTCTTGCTATCTTAAAATTTGTTGAAATAAATTTGGCACTCAAATTTTTTATGTCTAATAGACTTAGTTATGTAATCTATGGAGCGATCATCCTTATTTTTGACATTTATTGATTTGGCTTCTAACATTTTGCAATTTGTATATTTTAGAGAAATATGATGATTATTGATTACAGTTGAAATCAATACAAGCTGAAAATGTAGAGTTAAAGTAAAATTTGACGCACTCTATTTAATTTTTTTAAAAATTATTCTGAAAATAATTGAGACCTTACCACCAGGCAGAGGCCTGGTGGTAAGATCTCAGCTTGTGAACCGTAGGTTTTCAGCTTCGAGATCCGATTCCACCGAAGAACCGTCGTGTAAGGGGGGGGGGTCTGTTGCACGTTAAATCCGTCAGGGCCAAACGTCCTCCCGTTGGTATAGCGAGGAGGGTGCCAGTTCAAGTGTCGTCCTCGTCATCTGACAGCAGTTCAAAATTGCAAGGTCCATCCCAAAATAGACCTAGTGTTGCTTTAGAATAGGATGTTAATGTAACCAAACTAAACGAAACTGAAAATAATTGATACCTTAGAAACCACTTGAGAAAGCTCCCTGTATTTGAGTGACAAATATAGATATCGAAATTAAATTGTCTTATTTATTAAATATTCACAAAAGTTACGCAAATACCGAATTCTTGTTAATTCGTCTTATATTAAATTAGCATGTACAAATTATAGAATTAAATGGAAAATAATAAATCGGATTTGGAGATTGATTTTATATTTGGTTTCTACAAGAGGTTATAATAGACTTAAAGTAATATGTTATAAGTGAGTAAAATGCAGATATCTGAATATAAGATAGAGGTTGCAAGAATTTTTCTCTGCCGAATATCGCCAAATCTTATTGCATATTTGTTCAATATTCTTAAGCGAAAGAAAAAAAAAAATTAGAAATTTTAATTAAACTGAAAAGCGTTTGAAGTGAATTATTTGTAATGAGAAAAACATATATAAACAAAAGTATTAGAATCAAGTTAATAGGAAAAAACAAAAAAATCAAACCAAAAAAATTATAAAAAATATAAAAAAGTATCCGGCCTGAAGACTTTTTCAAGGGTCACCCTCAGGCAAGGATTCAAAGAAAGAGATTTTTTTCTGTGAGGAAATACAGGCATTGTCTAATAATGATTCCTCGTGACCCGAAAATCCCCTGAAATTATGCTCAAGAGATATGATATACCATTTTAAAAGAAAGGAAATATAAAACAACAAATTAGAAGAAATTAACCACAACAAAGTAAAAATACAATAACAAAAATAACAATAAAAACAAAAAATAGCACTAAAATTAAAAATTAAAAACGAAAAGGCCAGTACATACCATCAGCAGTCAAGGAAACTTTAAACTATCGATTGTGATTCCCTGTTTTTAAAAAAAACTAGTGGTAAATTATGTAAACAGATGTAGGCTCTCAGCGCCATCTATTAAGTGATCCAATATGCAAGGAAAGTTCTATTTTTATTTAAGCCAAAGAATTAATCCCAAACCATACCTTGTTTAATTAAAAAATTGACATTACAGTAACTTCTAGGAAATTCATTTTTAATTAAATTTTTAAGGAGGTTGTTTGATGCTTCAATAAAAGAATTTTTATTATTGCAAACCCCTTTGATCCTGTTAACTTGTGAGAAAATTAGATTTTTGAAAATTTTAGAGTTTAGATTGGAATGGTAGTTACATAGTTTTGTTATTTTAAAGTTGAAATCATCCCTTTTATCGTATATACCAACTATTGTTTTATCATTAGCAATTTCGATTTTTAAATCCAGAAAGGTAGCCTCAAGTATATATATATATATATATATATATATATATATATATAAAGGCACAGACACACACATATATATATATATATGTGTGTGTCTGTGCCTTTAGACATACACAGACATATATATATATATATATATATATATATAAAGGCACAGACACACACACACACACATATATAATATGTTATGAATTTTCATGTAATATACAGTAATTTTTTGGAAGCAATTAGAGAAAGATTTATCGGTTACAATGAAGTTAAAATATAAACCTCATTTTTATTGTTTAGTGTCCGCAGGTTCAATAAATAAGCAGATACACCCTTAAAAAAAGTATAAGAGTTTCGAACATTTAGACCGAAATATCATGGCATAATGTTTTTTTTTAATATTTGATTAGTCTATCCTTATTTTATATTGTACAATTTACTCGTAATTATATCATAGCAAAAAGGTTATTATAAAGGCTTTGTATTGAAAATTCAAGCAACATGCTTGAATATAATTTCAGTAACTAATAAATAAATAAACAAAGCCTTCTATAAAAACACAAATATTCACTAGAGTGTGCCCACCAAATGCCCAGACATCAGTCACGAATTTCCTTGACAATTATGAAGATGCCCATCTAATGTAATTTCTCTGAAGGAATAGACGATTCCATTCCGTTTTCATACAAGAACTATTGCCCCATGTTTTTAGTCACTGGAATTCTAATACTATACGGACTCATTACCTTAAGCCAACCATTGCTAGATTGAGGACTAAACACTTCAGGGAAATGAAAATATCTTCCGATGGCTATCGAAGTTACAGAAGTTGTCCTCACTGCATTGATACTATGACCCTATCTTTGATTGGCCTGCCATTTTGGCAAACCTCTTCAAGATCCATCTCGATTCACCGCATCAACTCCTCTACTTTACTGAGGTTATTGATGCGGCCAAAGCCGTTTTAGACTCTTTCGGACAGATCTAATCCTATTTCACTGAGGTTATTGATGTGGCCAAAGCCGTTTTAGACTCTTTTGGACATATCTAATCCTATTGCACTGCTGGACAAGATAACAACAACAACAACATTACCTTAAGTCACTGAAATTCTCATACTAGATGAGTTCGTAATCTTAAGGCACTGAAATTCTCATACCAGACAGTCTCATCATCGCAAAGATCTGCAATTCTCATACTAAATGGAGTCATGATTTTAATGCCCTCAGTATCTTAAAATTTGCTGAAATAGACTTTGCATTTAGATTTTTGATATGTCTAAATATATTTAACTGAAAAATTTATGCACCGACCACACCACGTAGTTACATATATATATATATAGCAGACACATTTATTTAGCTAACATAACATTAAAGCAATTTAATTGAAAAAGATTATAAGTGTATACATTAAAACGTCAAATCGTGTTAATGTCATTGTTATTGAATTATTCGAATGTTTCATTATTTGAATCTTTATGGCATTAAAATAACTAATAATTTATTACAGTAATTGCTACATTTCAAATGTTTCCAAAATTTCACTGCCGAACAATTTTTAAGACGCTCTATATTTATGGAATGATCATCTCGCTCGTGTTTGGGTAAAACTCCTTTTTTTCACTTGCGTTGAATTAATTACTCAATATTATTATTTATATAACTGTGTAATAAATTTTTAATATTATAATTATTTGTAAGATGATTAAATGTACTAAAACGTAGTAAAATAAAAATATTTAATTATAAACATCATAATTTGCATGCATTTGTAAGTCGACCTAGCGTCATCGTATGATATGCTGGTGATATGGTGGTTAAATTACCTATCCGGTTATTGAATATGATAATTAAATGTTTCTACCTTATGAATAATTTAGTTATATAAGATTTCAAAACTAATTTAATGTGATTTAATTTTGTTTATATTTCATCTTTTTTGTGGTACCAAGTCAGGAAATAGCATTTTTTTTCACTTTAAAATCTTCAATAAAATCTTGCCTAAAAGGAACAACATTATGAAAGTCTTTCATCGACCTTGGAAAATCGGAAGCCTGTTTCGCTGATACATTCAGAAAGAAGTTTCAGAAATGCAGGATGGTGTTGATGGTGAACTTGCAAATGATTCACCAATGTTAATGCGTTAAAACTTTTCAAGGTTGTAATTCTGAATTCTAAAGCCGCTGTGAAGGGAGATTACAGACTAAAAGTGTTCTGCAGTAACATAGAAAGGAGTTTGAATTTGAAAATGATTTCTTTGGAAATTATGTTAAAAGGGGGCTGCTTTTTATTTCATTTCTTTTCATTAATAGACACTCATAAAAAGAAAAGAAAAATCCACATAATCTTTTATAAACAAGAAAACTTTCTGTAAAACAATCTCAATTTCTGGGTTGATATTTAAATGTAAAACACTAAATAATTTTCCAATTTATTCAATTTTTCTAGGATTACATGATTTTGTACGTGATCTTCGGAATACAGAGATATGTACGATTACAGCAGAAGATACATTCATTATTTATTATTACCTTTGTTGCATTCTACTTATAAGTTATATAAGAAATTTGTATAAGTATCATTCTGTAGATGTGTTTCAAAGCCGGCGTGTCTCTTATAGTAAATAAAATGATATCTTAAAATTTTTTTTAGTTGCTGTATAATGGTGGATTATTTTATAGTTATTAAATACTGTCGCTTTCGGTGACCAGCTGATTCACCGAGTTAAGACTTCCTAAAAGTTACAATTTAATATTTTTGTAACTAGGTTTCTTAACAGTTTCTTCAGCAAGATAATATTAAGCTTTAAATTGTTGTACTGAAAGAATTCATATTATTGATGAAGTCCTACAACGTTCTGTTCATTGCAGTATGTATCTCTGTAAAGTTTCCTGAGCTACAATAAAATTTTAATTTTTGATTGAAGCTGAAGTAATTCATTCCCAATTAATAATTTTTGATGAAAAGAAAATCTATCTATCTATCTATATATATATATATATATATATATATATATATATATATATATATATATATATATATATATATATATATATATATATATATATATATATATATGTGTGTGTGTGTGTGTGTGTGTGTGTGTGTGTGTGTGTGTGTGTGTTACCGTTAAAGTATGAAATCCGTTATTTTATAGAAATCCTAGTTATTCCATGAAATAACTGATCGTGTCCGTAAAAGTGTAAAACTCTCTTGTATTTCATGGTTTAACTATTTATTTCGTAGAATAACGATCTGCAGCCCGTTAAAGTGTAAAATAATCTATATCATATATCTCGCATATATTTACCTTCCACCCCTACTGCATTTATGCTTTTGTTTGTTTTAGAAATAAAAAATGTTTTTGTTTTAGAAATAATGTTCTTTGTAATTCCAAGTGTCATTTTAATAATCCTTGTTGTAACAAATTATTTTATAAAACGTTTCCATAAATACCATTTATACGCTGCATAAATTAGATAAATTGCTTCTTTTTCATTTTAATTGTCTATCATTAGTTTCATTTCATTTTAGATAAATTGTTTATTTTACACTTTAACTGTCTCTCATTAGTTAATTTATAGAATACCTAGTTATTTCATAGAATAACTTGTTAAAGTGTCAAATTAATAACATATTACACACTTTAACGGTAACATATATATATATATATATATATATATATATATATATATATATATGTATATATATATATATATATATATATATACACGAGAATTAGCTATACTTTCTTTGAGTACCAGATTTCCAAAGAAAAAAAAAATGAAAGAGCTGGAGCTGGAATCACATGTCGGCAATTCGGGAAGGTTTAATTTGAATTTAAAATAATTTTCTATTGTATTATAAAGAAATGTGAATGCAAAAAATTAGAAAATGCTTTTGAAATAAATTCTTTTTAAAATCGAACAGATTCATGGTTCGAATCACTTGCAATGGCTGAATCGATATATATATATAAAGAAAGGGTAAATGAAGTTATGGGTTAAAAGTGTAATTGAGAAATTTGGAAAAATAAATGAATACATACAATATTTTCCAAAAATAACATAAATTTTTTTTATCAATTTATACATTTCTTGTGTCTATGAAAACGAAGATCTATTGACGACTCTCTATTGCATTCAATGGGTATTTTCTACCTGAATATGTTTGCGCAATCTCTAATAAGTGTATTTATTATCTTTCTGGATTTAAAATTATTGACATTTGGAAGGTCGTGTGTGCCGTACTAGAAAGATATGTACTTTGTAGTATAATGAAGAAAATCGGTACGTGTGTATCATCAAACACATGTCAGTAGGTGAACAATAATTATGAATGAGGCTTTAAGAGTGCGACCTTTGCCGACCTTTTAGGTGATTATCCACAGGAGATCTAACACAAACTACAATAAAGTCAAATATATATAATTGATGCATTTTTGATTGATTGAATCCAAACTTCTATACATAACTACAACTGCAGTGACAAGGCCGCATAGTAAATGCCATTTATTTAATTATATGGGGTTTTGAATTAGATCGTTTGCATACGATACGAATATTCAAACTGCCAGACGGTAAACCTTTCTACTGATTTAGTTCCAAATTGATACGGAGTTATAGTTATAGATGGAGTTTGGTTATAGATGATTAAACCAAATCAAATTTTATATTTCAATAATTTGTTTTATCATTTTGGAGATAATGTGCTCTCATGTGCTCGGGCAATCAGAGAGATAGGATTCATGCTAATGGATTTCAATCAAAACTGAATAGGCGTATGACATCTTAGTGTAAAAGCTCAAAGCGTTTTCAAAGAGTGACGCAGTGAGATTTGAAACGTAAAAATTCATCAAAATCTGAAATTCGAAATTTTTAACATTAACAATACTTTCTCTTTGTATCCACCATGTATAGAAAATAAAATGTGATTACAAATTCGATGGGCAAGGATGTATTGACCATATGAATCACAAAAACAAACAAACAAATAAATGGAAGAAAGTAAAACTAAAATCACTATCCGGAGGATTCTGCTCATCAACATAGTCATTTAGAAATTTAACTATGTTCATTCAAAGAACATGTGGCATTTTGCAAATTTTGAGATGATAATCATGCTGATATTTTATTATTAGTTTCTATGTCCATGCCTCAGATATGATGAGTTATTTTTGGAAGGTTTAATCAATCCTCTTTTTGCTAATGCAAAATATTACTTTGATTGGAAAAGTTTCAATAAACTGATGTTAAAATGAACAAATGCCCGTGCTCTCCATAGATAAAATATAAAGATTTTTCTCCCGTCAATATCATACCGTATATGTAACTTTTTGTATTTCTTAGGCCATTTAAAAGAATTTGTGGTTCTTTATTCATTCATGGTTCGTACATTTATAAATAATGTGTGTGCACGCGCATTTTTAGTTTTATGTAAGCCTGTATGCTGAATTTCGACAGCTAATAAAATCAGCTATTAAATTTCATTAAAATATTAAAAATAATTTATGTATTGTCTATTCTTTGATTGTTTTAGTGTTACTTAACTGGCTGAGATATGACTCCGCATTGCCTCCAGAGAATGCATGCATTTGTATACTAATTATTAAATCACCTGAGAACAATCTATTGATGTTGTTAATTCAAGGCTAAATTGCTATTAATTATTTGGTCCTTTACTGACATATTTGTCATCAATTCATTGGAGAATGTTAACTTTTTCCGATTCCAGTCGCATATGTAAATAAATATACTTCATGAGTCCAAATAAACTTATAAATTATATGGAAATATCTATTTACAAAGTAAATTAATATTGTAAGTGAAGTCTGTCTGCAGTGAAGAGTTGTAAGAGTCATAGTGTTTTTTTATGCTAACAGTTAAACAGAACAACTTCAATTTTATTCTTTCAACAAAGAATATTTTTAATGGCTAACCAACAGAATACTAATGTTTCAGTAAATTTCTAACTTCCACCTATCTTTATTTTAGTTTCATTCTATTAATTATACAATAATGTTTGGTAATGAACTTATTAAAAAACTGAATGTTAATTAAAATATTTTAAACATATTTTTGTTATTGATAAAAGAAAGCTTTGCTGTCTATTAGACAATACCATTAATTGAAATTTTTAGTATTATAAATAAGATATTAAATAACTGTTTTTGCAACAGCGGTATAAAATTAACGTAAATATAGATAACTTTTCTGCAGGTATTATAACAACGATATTTTGCCTAAGACGTGTCTTTTGAATTTATTTTCAATTGTACTATTTCTGAAACTGTCTATCCGTGCAATTTGTCAATGCTCAGTTTTAACCTACTTCAAAAAATCGATTTAAAATATGGTATAATTCTCATACGCTGTTTCGAGGACATTATCTTTTGCCGATAATTAACCTAACATCATTTTATTAGGTACCCTCCTAATCTTCCTAGTCAGGGGAAGCAAAGCTTGAAGCATAAAATCTCAGAATAGCAATTAAACGAGATTCTATTAACTTTAGTGCAACATTTTCAAGGTTAGTATTTACCATCAAATTATACAACAATCTCCATAATGTTTCACAGAGATTCCTGATATATTTGCATCTTAGCAAACATGGTGGAATTTAGCAAATGTTTAGGAGGATGAATGGAGTAAAATTGCCCCATTCATATATTTCTTATTTTGGTCATTTTTTGATTAGGAGTTTAAAAAAGGTTTTATAAAAGAAATATTTCTAAATGATGTCATATTTTATTTCAACTTTTGAATTTAAAATTTTAATGCTATGAAAATTTTTAGAGTCAAGTTTATTTCTAAAGTATTGATTGAAAATAGTACTTGGCCTTATATTAATATGAAAATGAAGTAAAAGTTTTGATTTTAGTTCAAATGATTTATCATTATCCTCATGAGATGAGTTTGAGCTAAGATGAAAAACTGAAAATAAGAGATAAGGAAAAGAAATATATAAGCCAGCAGGCAATATCATGAGATGATTTTGAAGTAAGATGAAAAAATGAAAATAAGAGATAAGGAAAAGAAATATATAAGCCAGCAGACAATATCATGAGATGATTTTGAAGTAAGATGAAAAAATGAAAATAAGAGATAAGGAAAAGAAATATATAAGCCAGCAGGCAATATCATGAGATGATTTTGAAGTAAGATGAAAAAATGAAAATAAGAGATAAGGAAAAGAAATATATAAGCCAGCAGACAATATCATGAGATGATTTTGAAGTAAGATGAAAAAATGAAAATAAGAGATAAGGAAAAGAAATATATAAGCCAGCAGACAATATCATGAGATGATTTTGAAGTAAGATGAAAAAATGAAAATAAGAGATAAGGAAAGTAAATATGTAAGCCAGTAGACAATATCATGAGGTGATTTTGAAGTAAGATGTAAAAAATGAAAATAAGAGATAAGGAAAAGAAATATGTAAGCCAACAGACAAAAGCATTCTTGCCATTGTTATATAATAGAAGATCAAAGATTATATACAATTTCAAGAATATTGAATGAACTAAATTTCTTACAGTAATAGAAGAAACGAATTTCGGTAGCCATTGTGATATTTTGATATTTCGTAAACATATTTTTTACTTAATAGATAATAATTTTTATATATTATTATTATCAATATTACTAATTATAATTTTGATATTTAATAAACATGTATTTTTTGCATTTATCAAAATCTAATATAAGACATATTTTTTAACATAATGTTAAAAAAATTAAATAAATTGTATTAAAAATTAAAAAAAAATATAAAAAAATTGATAAACATACTTGTTATCGATAAAATTAACAATATTCAATATGACACTATTGAATATTGTTATTTTTTTAATTAAATAATTGATTCTATTTGAAAATAACTATTTATTCATGAAATATGGAGTCATTTAATTTTTCTCAATAAAACCAGAAAAATAATACTAAAAGTAAGAAATCATTAATAATTAAGTAGATATGATTCAATACAATTTAAATTAAGCTCAAATGCCAATGCAACTTCTGTGCTACCCTCAAATCCAAAAATGAAACCAAGAGACTTCTTGGCACATATCTCAATAAACTGATATTCAAGTGCTAAATCTTCACATAAATTTAAGGAAACGGAATATTTAATGAAATTCTACTTGTAACTTGCGTTCCTATGAACCAAAATGGTTCGAATTCTTAGTCTTAACCTTCAAGGGAAATTTCTTTCTCATCCACATGGACTTCATAAATATTTCATTATCATAAACTACTGATTTGGTGAAGTCCCGTTTTATATCTTAATTTCAACAGAAATTGCATCATTAATAATTTCTGAAACATTTAGTATGTCTTCTATTTATAAACAAATTCTTCGTGCTCAATAATAATTCTAGATTTATTATCTTCACTGTTATTAACATGAAATATTTGTATAAGCGTCAGTATTATAAAACGCATGGAATTTTTATATTTCGCGCTTTGAGAGAAGTAAAAATATGCATTAATTTATTTGTAAACTTTTCAATTAATAAGACATATTTTCATTATTTTAAAATTCTTTCTTTTTAAAGCAAACGATTTTAGAGAGGCATGGTAGATATAAAAAATAAATCTATTTCACGTTTTAGAAAAAGAGCTGCTTTATAGGACCAAACGATTCCTTAAAAAAATATTATTGAAGCAACACTGCTGAAATTGATAGAAATAACTATTTTATTGTTTTCTACATTTAAAATGATTCGACAATAGAATATAGTAAATTTTATACTTTAAATGAAAAAATGCTATGAATAATTGCTTAACTTTTATGTAATAGAACTTACTCCTAAGAAGGTCATAAGTTTTGAGAAATGTTTTCTAATTCATAATATATATTTTCTTTATTTCAAAATTATCGCAAGGCAATGTTTTTAAAGTCTCATTATAGATATAAAAAAGAAATCAATTTTATGTTTCAGAGAATCAGCTATTTTATAAAACCAAACGATTATTTTAAAATAAATATATTAATGCCAACGCTTCTGCTGAAATTTCTAGAAATAATTATTCTATTGCATGCTACATTTAAGTAATTCTACAATAGAATACGGTATATTTTTCATTTTACATTAAAAAAAAATATATATGAATAATTTTGTTACTTCGAGGTAATAAGCCACATTCATAAAAAACGATTCTTAAAAAAATGAAATTTAGTTTTTGCTGAATTAAATGTTGAAGAAGAAACTTATCGGATCAAAATAGATTTGAAGAAAATAAACGAAACGATAAAACTAACTTTTTCTTTAAAAATATTATTCAAAAAGGGCAAAGTTCGTTTTAAAATATGAATGAGAAATATTTCCGAATAAAATCTCCTTGAACTCGAAGGGTTTTATCAAGTGAACAGATTTAAGGTATTTCTGAAATTTACGTTTCCTTGCTTTATATGTGACATGGAAATTTGGTCAATTCTATTTTGAACGAAGTTGACCATACTTCATATAAACTGTTGAAATGTTTATCCTTTTGTATTTATTGTTATATTGCTGTATTGTTGAGTATATAGGAAATGTAACTCAGGATTTTTATTTAAATGCTTACTAAACTCTATTTTCATCCTTTAGGTAAGAAATATTTCACTGTTACTTTAAGGATATTTAATCGTATATTCTTTCAAAGATCATCTTTTACTAAAAAATATTAGGCCGATATACCACTTTTTTTTAATCTTATTATTTATTTATTTTCATAAAACTATTTACGTTTAATCAAGTACTTCCCGTTAATGAAATTAATCCTTTTATTTTATTACTAAACGATATTATTATTTGGTACCCCTTATTACATTCTTAGGAAACATAAAAAAATGAATATTAAGTATTTTTATTATTAAAATTCTTATAAAGGTAAAATTAGAAGATAATGATAATAGAAATAAAGTTTGAGAGCAATAATGATATAAAAATTACAATAAATACTAATTTTTGGAAGACAAAGAAAAAATGAAGTATTTTAAAAATGAATATGTCTTATGCAAACGATATTTATAAATATTATTTCTGCAAAAAAGTTGCAAAATTTCGTATTTGATTGCTAGAAAAAAAATATTTTAAAGTGCCATTTACTCATAATAAAAATGGTTCAATTTTAACTTTAACGATAGCTGTAATTCTGTTTTACTGCGAGGAATGCTATTTCGCTTTTTAGCGCCTCTTATTAATCTAAATATCTTATAGTACATAAAAATGTTTCTAAAGCTTTTACTAAGATATCAAGACCATGCCATTACATATTGGACGATTACAGCCTTTGGCAGTGTCATAAAATTTAACGCGGATGCATAGGTAGAAGCTTTCTGCTTATTGTTCAAAAAGTTTGTCGTGTATAATAAATTCAAGGACTTTAGTAATGTCGTAAAGTTTAAAGCTAGTGCAAGTGTTAACGAGAGTTGCATAATGTGTGAATATTTTCACGAGTAATAAGATATAAAACTGTTAAGATATATTTTGTTTAGATATGTTTAAACTATTTTGTTTAAAGTTGTTATACTTGTTTATAGTTAATTGTGGATAGGTTATTGTTTGATGATAATAATTTTGGCTAGATGATTATAGAAAATAAAATAAAGAAACAAAAAACTGTAATTAATTTATTCTAGAAGAATTAGTGTCCGTGGCGATTACCTTGCCCGAGGGAGTAAAGTTTGTGTTTAATTGTAATTACATATGTTACGCTTAAAATTAATTTTTTACATAAATTAAATACTTTTATACCTTGGCAATCAATAAAGCGTGATTTAAACAGCATTACAAAATCTAAATAACAAGGTAAATGATTCATATCATTTATGACTATATTAATTATATTTTCTTAATATAAATGATATATAATTGGACTTCACTCAGATATTCTACAAGGAATTGATGCATAATAATTAATTCAGCAATACCTTTGTTGGCTGAATTAATCCCAGCTGTGATTAAATGAATTCGGTTCATATCAGTATGTCTGTGAGACAGAATAAATTTGACTCCTATTGCATTCATTTCCAGCGTTTGGATCTTTAACCCTTAGCATAAGTTGTTGCTAAGATTGGCAAATTAACGATTATCTTCGAGCAGGTGGGATGCGTTAAGGAACTAGTGTTATGACATTGATAGTTACAATTACACTTGTTATCTATAAAATCAAGAGTAAATCTTATTATTAAGCGATGCAATACTAATATGACGCAAACAATTATGCAATAGTTAAAAACTTGTTTACAGATTCGATGTAGTGATTTGATTTACGACGTTGTATTCAGCTGAAGTATGTTCTATGCCAATGTATTAAAAATATATATATATATTTAACAATAACATATTTGAAAACGTATTAAAACTTCTTAATGGTAACTTGAAAGATTTTCATAGTTTAAGCACCTTCGGAATAAAATACTTTGAATTAAATTATTACACATCATCATAATCAAGTCCATCATAATAAGAGAGTTTTGAAATAAACAGCTACAGCTTTCTTGAGATGCCTTAACTAAATAGGAAGTTGAATGGATGTTTTTGCATAAAATGGACACCTTTCTTGTAAATAATATGCTTTAATATGATATTTTAAATATATAATAATATAATATAAATATATATAATAATATAATATAAATATATATAATAATATAATAAAAATATATATAATAATATAATAAAAATATATATAATAATATAATATAAATATATATAATAATATAATAAAAATATATATAATAATATAATATAAATATATATAATAATATAATAAAAATATATATAATAATATAATATAAATATATATAATAATATAATAAAAATATATATAATAATATAATATAAATATATATAATAATATAATATAAATATATATAATATGACAATTTAATTAAATGATAATATTCACTATCATCTTACGTAGGAACGTCGCTTGAGGGTGAAGACCCCTGAGCACTAGAGGGCAGAAGTCTGATTTCTTGCTCACATGAAGCTGACACTCACACACTCGCTTGTACGACCGCTCTTTATAGGAGGGAGGGGAGCACTTTCACACACCTTACAAATAGAGCATAGGGGAAAAACAACCAGGACTCGAACGCGGGGCACACGCGCTACTTCTCAATCAGGACACCGGCATCTATTCAAAAATTGTTCGTTTAAATTTATAAGATTTTAAATGGAATTCTCACTAGGGGGTTTTGCCGTTTAAACTAAGTAACTCCATTTTTCCAAATTGGAAATTTTGAAACATTCTTTATTCCAGCTGAAAATCCTTTTAAAATGTTGAATTCGTCTGCCACATGAAGGAAAAGATATCGGAGGAGCATTGCAAAGATTTGTTAGAGTACAAGTAATAAAACTTTTTAAAAATTTTAATGATCCATGAAGTACTTATGAAGGAATATGTTTGCATGAGAAGGTATTAAAGAGTCACACAAAAAAGTTGCCCAAATATGCATACAACATAGATTGCCCTGCTCAATAAATAAATGGGTAAGGGAAAGAATAATAATAACCTCCATGAGATAAAAATAAATTAAAAAGAGATAAATTTATTTATTTTCTAATCAAATATTTATTTAAATAAATTCTTCTATAAATATTTATTTATTTTATTTCTCAGTTGTTTGTAGCAATTTATTCATTGTGAAGATCACGATATTATTCGATTTTAAGTCAACAAAGGAATTCTTAATAAAGCAAACATATTATATTGATTTTAGCATTTTATTTATTTTGATATATAAAATATAACCTTCTGGGAAATATCGTTATGCCGTTCAACATTTATTTTATCAATTAATTACGCTAAGGTAAATATAATTGTCGTTTTAACTATAAATAAATATTTGCGCTTAAGAAACAGAAATGAATGAAGCGAAATGAACTCTGTACATCTTTTTGAAATAGAAAGACGAATTTCAATTTAATTCTGACGACTTTGAATGAAATTGATGAACAATATTTTGATCAATTATTTTGAATAACTCCTAAAAGTTTATTTATTTATAAAATTTTATAGAAATTAGTCGTAAAACAGATGATTAAAAGCAGGTATTATTATTATGTTACATTTTAAATAGAAACAATTTAATAAAAAATTAATATCTTCTGAAACAAATATATGGTTAAGGAATATCCGTTTGTTGAACGCGTATTCAGAAGTCTAAGATGCTCAAAAACAAATAACGATTCTATATTGCGTAAGAATGCGTAAGAAAACGTAGCAAAACATAACTGGAGACACATATAGAGATTGACAACACATTACAAATCACAAATCAAATAACAGCACAAGAGAAAGCAATAACAAATAAAACTTGGAGTCAACATTCGGTAGTCAGCTCATCTGACTAATTATAGTTCTCATAAGGCTTTTTTTATATAGATTTCGGTCCAATGATTTGAATTTTCTAGAAGAATCTGTATATTGTCTCCTGTTAAAAATATTACTACACTTTTTTTTTATGTTCGAAAGTTTTTATTTTCGTTGCCAAATTCACGCAAAGTAATCATCAGTCACTTTGGTGTTAAAGTTACTGATTTCTATTTAATTAAGTTTGACCTGATTTCTATTTAGCATGCAATATAATATCCATAAAGTATTTTTCCTAAAAAAATTAAACAATAACCTAACTAACTCAGCGAATTTATTACCGATTCATAACAATATGTTTAAGTTCAGGTAAGTAAATTAAATCAATACAATTTAATCGCACATAATTCCACATTTACGAAATTTTATTTGAAATTAGCGAGTGACTTCGGAAATTTCACATAAATCCAATAAATCAGATAAATAATCGAATAAATGAAAATTTACTATTATATATTATCTTTTTTTTAATGTTTTCTTAAAACTCATTACGTTTTACAGTTCAGTTACATTAACGTCCCGTTTTCGGTAACAATGGTAATATCTTGGACGGATTTCATTATTTTGAGCCCCGACCAGATTAAAAGAACGACTCTTGAAATACCTCCTTTTCTCCAAATCCCTACATCACAGCAGAGGGAGGACATTTGTACCTGGAGGTTTTAATGCGCATCAGACACGCATACACTAAATTCTTTCTGTGGTATCGTATCTTGAAAAAAGAAATTTTCTGAGCTCGAGGACAAGACTATATCTCTAAGTCCATACCGAGGACTTTTCGAAAGAAAAATAAAGCATTTGAAGGAAAAGGCTGATAATTTATTATTATCTTAAAGTTCTTTTTAAATTCAGATTATCTCTCTTTTTTACCTAATATTAATTTGCAATAAGTTTTAATCTTTGAATTACCTGTTAGAAATAAATGTAACTAATCACCTTCGTTGAAATTTTCTGGATGTAATTTACATGTATTAAGCAATAAAATAATTAAGAACTTTACATTTCTTAGTTCTCACATTGAAGTTCGAAGTATAAAAATTGCAAAATCCTCGAATATCCTGTTTAAAACAAATGTTAATATATTTTTTACATTGCACTGTTTGGAGACTTGCATTATTTTACAATTTTTGAATATTGAATTCAAATAAATTAGCTTATTTAATGTCTTTTTACAATAGAATAAATCTATATTTATTTCGATTATTTTGCATTTGTCAAATTTTATTTTTTAATGCAATTATCAACTTAAATAGATAATAAATCAGTTAATATCCATTTAAATTTTGCTTTTTTTTAAATATATACTTATTAATGTTAGCAAAACTATATATGTATACTACTTATATAAACCAAAGTATAATTTGAGACGTTTTAGTTTATCAGATTACCGATTAAAGTTTTATAACTCTAATAAATACATACAAAACTGTCATTTCATTGAAGGAATCAAATGTTGAGTGAGTTTTATTTCACTTTCTTAGCAAATTACGAATGTTTTGATGTTGTTCGAAATCTCTTTTACTCCTGATGCATCAGTTGAATCGGAACTTTTAGAGAATCTATGAATGCTTACCAAAGTAAATATCTTTCTCACACCTTTAATCCGCTTCATCTCTGATGACTAACGCCATTTTTAATCAGAATCATAACGGCGACGTGATTTGTGTTGAGCTAATAAATATGCATTGATAAGTAGGGATGACGAATATTTTCAGAGCGGTTATTACGTAACCAATATCAAAAAGTCACAAATACAAGTGATCAATACGTTTCAAAGAGGGGTGTGTTTCAAATCCTTGATACAATCTTACTGATGATATTTCGATTACAGGTTTTGGATCACGATAGAAAGTAACAATCGATACGATATCACTGAAATTTGCCGGAGCGGTGACTTTACTGGAAAGTAAGAATCGATACGATCTGTTCAATGGAAGCTCTCGAAAGAAATCTGTGATTGGATTGAAAAGTGAACGGACCGGTTATTGGAATTATCGTATCGTATCATTGAATTGCATATCACTGAAATTTATCTGAGCGGTGATTTCACCGGAAAGTGCGAGGCTTCACTGGAAAGTGCGAAGTCACCGCTCCACTTTACGGGAGTGACCGATATTCGTATTTGATGATGCACTATTCCATACAGATCATTTTTAATTGCTCTTGACATGATTGACTTTGATTACATGTACTCTATTTACTGCTGGCGCCATCTATTGGTAGAATATAGGACTAAAGTAAACATTTTAAAGAAATGACATATATTTTTAACTCATCTTTTGCAGAAAATGGTTCACTCTAATAAATAAATTAAATAAATAGTTTTGAGAAAAAAAATTAAGAAGTAAGCTGAAACAGATAAATTAATTCCATCACACGTTAATTAAATTAGTAAATTAAGTATTAATTACAATTAATAAATTTTATATTTAATATTAAGTAATAATTTTTAATTAATCATATGATTGAAATAACAGATATTTGGAACGCATATTTAAAAATAACAATAGCAATATTATTTGTTATTCAAAAAATCGTGGATTATGCATCTCTATTGATAAGCTCCAAAGTTTTAAAGATAACTTCTGTCGTGAGAATAAACACTGCTTTAATCAGAAGTAATAAAACATGACATGATTTTTTATTTCCAATTACTATTTATTTATTTTTTTATTCCTCATTTTTAATTCGAAGCATTATTTTTTACTTATTTTTTTTGCATCGTGCAGGAAAATATATTCCTTTTCAAGCCTTGGGATTTGCTCAACTTCTCAGTTCAAGCACTATGAGTCAATTCTGTTATTTAAAACGTAAATTGTTTCGATTTTTTATTTAAAAAAATTAAAAATTTAAAGACTTGCTTCTATGCATTCAAAAATATAACGCTTCCGTAAATTACGCTTTTAAATTATTTTTATGAACATTGAAAGCAATTACTTAAAGTGATCATACGCTTTATAATATCAAAATTTTATGGAATCAAACCAACGTATTGAAAGAAACAAGGAAGTTTCTGTTTAATGTTATCGTTTGAATGTTATCAGGTATAAAGAAAATAATTGATCTTTCATTTTCAACCAGTGTTACCAATTGACTTTTTGAGAATTTTGCACCCTACTTGTAAATAAACTTATCGGAGTCATTTTATCTATGGGATGTTGTTCACATTCGTTTGTCTCAACCAGAGTGGTCTAGAATGGCTTAAACGGATAGCTACGGGCAGCAAGTCTTGCTTGAAATCTTTTAAAAACCCATAAACTATTGTGGCCTAAGATTGATGAAAGCAAAATTGATAAGAAAGAACAAATTTGAATTTTAAAGAAAAAAAAATTGAATAAGTGACAATTTATGTGAAATGAGTCATAGCAATGCTGCGATGTGTTTAAAATACAAAATCTTTTTCTTTGTAAAATTTTGAATAATTTTGAGTTGCTTGAGACTACGATCTAGCTTCGAACTTTTATAAGTCCGACGAGGACGAAAAATGTAACAAAATAAAGTTTAACAATAAACATTGAACATTATAAACAACTTAATAAACATTGAATTGATTCAAGTATTTGTTGAAGCAATGTTTGGCCTGCAGTATCGTTCAAGAAAAAACAATAAGATTATAAATGACATAAATTAGCAATTAAATAATAATATTTAATAAACATAAATTTAAGAAGTTTTTTTTAATTGCTATCTTTGAAATAAATAATAGATAGTCTAAAGACATGTAAGTTTTTTTCCTTTTATCTTGATATGAAGTTGATTTTACCCAATTTGGTTATATGTTAAATAACAGCCAATAAATTAATGTTATTTGAATTCTTAGATTTCGTCGCGATGACATTAAGCAGTATTTACTGCATCAAATATAACCTTCAAACTTAAACATACAAAGAAGGCTTTTTTTCCTATATTTTGCCAACGATTGCCAGTGAACTTAAAATTGTTTTACCGATTTCGGCTTTCGGGACAAGAATTCCATTTAAATTCAAAGTGTGAAAGATTCTTTTAATATGTAACGTACTTATCGTAAATAATTCTATTTTATAACGATTGACCATGCAGCTTTGAAAATTTCTAGTGCGATACATAAATTCATAAATGCATGAATTCATATTCATGTAATACACTCAATTTATGTGAACTACCCTACAGAGGTAAATGCACATGCAATCTAGCATCAACTATAATTTGGGCGACACGGTATCGTGACATCACTCGCAGTTTCATTTCATAAGGCACGCAGTTTGTTTTAAAATTAAATAAAATCAAATCACGCGATTCGCGTTTAATTAAACAAACCAAATTAATTCTCAAATTCATAAAAATTACGCAGGTAGATAAGTCAGATAAGAAAATAAAATAAGTCAAAGCAAAAAAAAAAAAAAACACTACAAGGTAAAAAGAGATATTAAATGACAAGAGCATATGCGTATTGTTACGAATTTTTAATGTTGCGTCCTAACTCAGATAGTTCAGTCTCAAGGAAAACAATTTCACAGATAGATCTGAATTATCAAGGACTCTAACTACAATGTTAGCGAGTATTTGACTATTTAATGATGCATGTGGCAACTTTGCCGTGAAAATTGAAGGTTAAAGAATCTAAAGGAATTTCAAGCATTTGGTCCATAGAACATAAGCTATGACGATCCTCAACAAACCGTCATGAATTCTGATATGGAAACTATAAAAAGCTGAGAAGAAGATAGAGCTGAAGTCATCGGGGTATTGAGGCAGCTTCAAGTCATGTGATTGTAATTGATCAGTAGAATAGTAAAAAAAGAGAGTTATCGAATTCCTTCTGAGCATTTTGTGCTTAGTATCAATTCGCTATTTATTTGTGTGCTGCTGCTTACTTCTTCTAAGTGCCAATCTTGTGTGCGCATCGGCTCAGTTTTATTGTTTGTTTAGTCTTGTTAAGTTAATCGTATCTTGAAGAACCAACTCTCCACCTTGAGTGTTTCTAGAATAAAAGCGACGATCAACTTCAGTACCGGAAACTTCACATATCTGTTCCTGATATAGATCTGCATAGGATTATCAACTGAAACGTAAATGGTTTAGTTAATGCAAAATGGAGTGAATGCAAATATGAATTAATTTTTAAATTGCACGTTAATAAGCATTCTTAAAGATTGGCACAGTTATTTGAGATAGATTGCAATAAAAAATGTATACAAGGACTTATCCGTTTTTGCAAGTTCAATTTTAGTTTATTTCATTTAGTTTAGTTTCATTATGTTTACGAAATGCTATTTAATATGAAAAACTCAATGTTACTCACTATGCTTAAATTTCTCTCTACAAACATACAGAAGTTTTTAAAATTTGGAGGTGTTTTTTTTTTTTTTAATAAAAACAGCACGCATACAAGTATGTGTACTGTTTTTATAAAAATAGATGTCATCTTTAAAATAATTAAGGCAATCACAGCACAAACACTGAAATAATAAAGTGACATTTTCGTTAGGCAACTTCGCATCAAGAAGGATTTGTATGCAGGCTATTTAATTAACCACTTGATTTTTCCGAAGGCATGTCATGAGAACCAAGACAGTAAACAGTATTCTTGTGCGGATCCAACCTAGAGCAATAACCATTTCGAAAAATCAAAATCTAAGATTGTGGTGGTATGTAGATTATTATGATCCTCGCAGGGAGCAACAGGACGACTGTTTTTAGGAACAATTCTTTTAATAATCACATTCTCACACTAAACAAGCATAAACACAAAGACAAGATAAGACATTCACGCTCGTAGCTTAACAGTACGGCATCACATTTCATTTTAATTACACTAGCAATGCATTGTGGGATGGCCTAATCAGGTAAGCCTAATCAAAATAAGAGTAATGTAACTGCTACTACATATAATTTCAAGAAGCATGGAATAATTGATATTATTGGTTAAACAATTAAAGTTAAATGCTACATTTTAAATTTTACATATTTTAAATTGTCTAAGGTACTACCCATGAAATATACTGTATATTGCAGAAAAATGATTCTAAAAGATTGCATTAACTAATTTTATATATTTTAGGAACATGCTTAGTTTTAGAAAGTAACTTTCTAAACTCGGTGAAGTCTTTTTTTTATCCTTTTTGAATAAAATTCAAATTTTGAATGACAGAATAGATTGAAATAACTGGACAGGTGCATAATACATTGGGATTGAACAGAAGAAAGTCATCTATACTTTACATTTAGTGAAAAACCTGTCAATATTTCAAATTGAAAAATTGAAAAACGTTTCAATGTTTGAAATTTAAAATTATTTTGCTACTGTAACACTTAAAAGATTTTTTTTTTCAATTTCTTAGTATTCAATAATGTCAATAAAATAGCTGTTTAAAAAAAGCGTATTATATTCTCAAAAAAGATGAATTTATGAATTTAAATACTTTTGATAGATATTTGAAACATATTACTTCGAATATCTGTTATTAAAAAGGAATATAATGATGGGATCATATTTATAGTGTCATTTTTCTCTTATATCATAAATAAAATCTTAACTATTATATTTTCCATATTTAATAGAAGTTAAAATTCTTAAAATAATGAGAATTAAAAAAATATTCAAAATATGATGATAGATCTGTTAGTTACAAATTTATTTATTTTTAAATTTTTATCATGTTTTTTTGGTAAAAGAGGGGGGGGGGCAAGGAAAACATTAGGACAAATAACCTATTTGATCTAATGCTCTTATTTTCAAGCTTAGAAAGTGAAGAAAATTTACGAATTCATCTGTGCAAATTTTTCTCTTTTTAGTTTGTTTACTTGAGCTTTATACAGGGTGCCAACTGTTTTTGTGGCTTACTAGTTAATATCTAAATTGCAAAGGTATACATGTAATTCCATTTAAAGAAATGTTTTATTTCACAAGAAGAATCGTGTTTTTTGTTGCTGGTGTCAATAAATGCATTCCTTCTCAAGCTACACACTTTAACTTTTTAAACAGTTCCCCAGTCTTATCAATTATATTTAATAAATTGTTTTCGACATTAAAAGGCTTTAAACAAAGGAAATCCCTTCTTCTAAGTTTAAAACTGATTTTGTTATTGTTACTTATTGCACTTGTCATAGACACGCCCACGGAGGAAGTCAGCGATTTAAGCCGAGTTTGTGCAGTAGTTTCTGAGTGTAAGAGTCCCCGAGCATCCAAGCGCAGAAGCCTGACTTTAAGCTCATATGAAGATGACCTCACTTGTACAACACATTTTTACATGGGGGTTCCGTCACATACAGCCCACAGAGAGAACACAGAGCGAGGAACAACCATGCCCGAACCAGGACTCGAACCTGGGACGCGCAGGTTACGGGGAAGACTCCCTAGGCCAGGACACCAGCTTGACAGCTCTCAACAAATGAAATATTGAAGATCGCTATTTTAGACCAATTCTACAAATATACTCGGGCTTCGAAAAATATATTAATTGAAACTATGTACTGTTGTGTTACCTTTTTAATTTCTATCTTAAAATAAATTTGTGTATGATGCTTATTTGGATTAAACTACTATAACTCAATCGATTTTAGTCATAAAACGATGGAATTTTTTATCGCAGGTTTCATATTGTCGATACATTTTACTATAATTGACAAGACTAAGTAACTATATAAAAAGGCAGAATTCGCAAATTTTTAAGAAATATATTTATTGACTCCAGCAACATAAAATATAATTCATCCTATCTTTTAAAACATTTTCCAATTGAAACCATATTAGTTTTCGGCCAAGATAGGAACTGTCACCTTCTTTGGAAAATTTTGCTGACTTCTTAATGAGCCTTCTGACTGACCCTAATAAATCATCCATGTCGAATTTCCTGAACATCGAATTTGATTACTAGAAGCATATTTTTAGTCACTAGAATGAGATAATTATTATTTTTATTTATAGATGTGGGAGATAGACTAGTTTGATCAGTGCAACCAACAAGTGGTATCTACTGTATATAGATTTAAATGTACCATCATCTTACCAGAGACAGTGCATTAGTCTCACTACATAAACAATAAATAACATCAGTTGTAATATTGGCAATCTTCAAAATTTCTCATGGCTTCGGATACATTAATTGAGGCATTTGAACAGAGATTCAGATTCAGCCAGAACGAGAATTTATATAAATATGAATCAATAATTTTTTTTCTGTTAACCCATTAACCGCTGGTGTTGCGTTGACGCAACGGTCAATATAAATAAATATAAAAAAATAACGATTGAACAAATTTTTGAATAAATTACATTTTTATGTTAAAGAATAGCACTACTAACAAATCAGTGAAAAATTGACTTAAATAAATTATTTTACACCTAATAATCGATGTTTTACTTTAAGCATTTTTTTTTTTTTTTCGTTTAAATGTCCAAACTCATTTTTTCTTAGAAAAAATAAACATTAAAAACAAATTGGGGTTTGGTTGTGAAATACATTAGCCAAGGTCACTCTTTGTCAGTACATTCCACAGAGCAGGTGTTTCTGTGGGGGAGGAGGGGAAAGTAAAAACAGGAGTTGCGTTCGCGCAACGTCAGAGGAAAGGGGGTAGACTGTTATCCTTCTTGAAAGATTTCATTTCAGTACTGTGCGTCTTATTGGTAGCAACGTTTTTATTCGTTTTGGTTTAAAATGCGCAGAACAAGATATCTTACTTTAGAAGAAGCTTTGCAAAAAATGTTCGAACAAAATTCCGATGATGAAGATGCAGATGAGACCAATATTGTTGTCGTACCTCCAGAAACAGCAGATGCTAGTGATGAAGAAGAAGGTAATGAAAATATTTTAAATAATGATAATGAAGTTTTACTTAGAGATACTGGAAGGGAAGTTGAAGTTCATGTAAAGAAGAAGTTAGATCCTACCAAAAAATTTTCAAAAAAAAAAAAAAAAAAAAAAAAAAACGGAAAAATTACGATGTACAAGAAAGGAACGAATTGATAAGCCTCAACAAATCATAAAAGATAAAATTAGTGCAGATATTTTCAATCTTTTTTTTTTTTCAATATGAAAAAAACAAAAAGATACTTGTTGTACGGTGGAACGACAACTCTGTTGTGACAATATAGTCAACATTTGTAAAAATTGAACCACTAAAAAATGTTTATCGATACACTAAAAATCAGAAGAAGAAAATATTAGTAGCCCAACCTCACTGCATTGAGCAATATAATCAGAAAATAGGTGGTGTAGATTTATGTGACAATTTTGTTTCCAATTACAAAATTAGGGTCCGTGGCAAAAGATGGTGGTGGCCGATATTTTCAAATTTCATCGATGTTGCACTAAAAATTCTTGGAGAATATCAAGATTTTCTGAAGAAGGAAGTAAAAAGTCAGTGTTGGATTTTAAACGAGAGATTGTGCTTCATCTGTTACAGACACCCTTGGATAGTGAGATAAATAAGAAAAGATCAGCTACAGGACTTCCGAGAAAATTCAGCCTTACAAAATCAATATCCGAAGGACATTTTATTGTTAAGTCTACAGACAGTAGAATATTACGTTGCAAGTATTGCCACAGCCAAGCTATTTATCGCTGCAATGTTTGTGAAGTTGATTTACACCTCAATTGTAGTGAAGCATATTATACTTGAAATTTATATCACCTTATTCTTACATAATAAGCCTATCGATTACATTTATTTGTTAGTTTTTAATAAATTAAAATTTTCAAAGAAGTGTTTTGACTATTTTTACACCCTTTAATAAGCTCACAAGAATTTCTAGTTTTTAAAAGGTGAAGAAAATGCGGCGTAGTGCTCGGTTATAACGATCAACATTCGTACTTCTTTTCCGCTGACGTTGCGCCAACGCAACACCCAATATTTTTAAAAGTAATTGCAATTTCCTTATTTTTACATTAAATTACTATTATAAGCGGCCAAAATAATTACTTGTATTGTTTGCATCGAAAACAAATAATGATTTTGAGTTTTGGCCTTTAATGGGTTAATACTTGTTCTGCCTCTGTAAAATTGATTATAAGCTTCTTTAGCTATGCCTACCTTTCATTAAATCTTCTATGCATAAATTTGACGCTCACGTTTCTTTAAAGAAAGGTATTTTTAAACATGAAATAACAAGACATTGGAACCATATTCTTTTAAAAGCCTCACACCTGTTCCTTTTTATGTACACTAAGCTTCTTAATAGAGATCATAATCATTCAGTAATTAATTGGTATCATAATCATTCAGTATTGAAATAAATTATTGACAATTAAGCACAAAATATTTTTAAACATTTGTAAAATGCAGAAAGAGATAATAAGATAAACAGATTTGCATTATAAAAAGAGTGTCTAGTGAATTTTTAACAGAGTAAAATAATTAATATAAAATAATATTTTCTGAAATATCAGAAGTGAGATTTTGATTTAATTAAAATCTGAAAATAATATCTTCCATGGGTACATTAACACACTCCTAATTATATAAGTGTCAAGTCGATTCAAAAGGTCGATCCTATGGAGAAAAAAATTAAAATATTAAAATAGCTATGGCAATTTATTTGAGATATTTCATAACTGAAAAACAATTAATAACTTGCTAAGAGTGCTTGGGAAATATGATAAAATAAATCTTGATGCAATAAGCAGTAGCTTCTTATCATCACAAACAAGCTCTTCAGATCAGATCAGTGCTGAGACTAGAAGCCAAAGTAAGTGATACCAATTACTCATATTTTTGGGGGTAATTAGACACATACCAATTCATTGGGATTAACAATGTATCTGTGCTGATTTAATACTGAATTAATTTTTAAAAAAAGACTTTGTTTAATGAGTTTTTCAAGACATGATATGCATTCGCATAAATTATAGGCTTTTTTCATTCTTATAAAAACATTTCAATTCGAAGAAAATGACAGTCTCTGCAGAATTCATTTCTCACTTCCCTAACTGACCCTATTTATTTATTCTTTCTTTCACTTATTCATATTTTTTTTCTTTTCTTTTCTTTTTTTGAGTGCATTAACTCTGAATTCTTACAAAATAAATTTGATTTTTCCCTTTGTAAGCAATATCGAAAGAAACTACGAAAGAAAATGCTTAACACAGCCTTTTGAGTCGTTGGTTGAATGAAATCTTGGAATTATGCTTTCGCGCCAATTCAAAAGAAAATACTTTGTTTGTTTTTTCATTCTTTTCTGCTTTTCCTTTTGAAAACTGCCAAACTTTATCTCAAAAATAGAGCTTGAAAATTTATCTATACAAATCAAAGCATGAACAAAATCTGAAAAGAAGAGTAAGCATAAGAAATATAAAATGAAAAAAAAATATCTAACTTTCGTATCCTCATACCAATTTTCTTAATCTTCATCGTTTCTTTTTCTTAATAAATTTTTCAATAGAAACATCTGAAATAGAGTGTTGAAAGCTAGCAAGAAAAAGCAACGAACGTTTTAGTTTGCCACAAAAATATTTTCATGACTGAAAACCTGAAAATATTTTTCGCATTTTCATATTGTTAAGAAAATTTCCGGGGTTCGTTTGGACAGTGGGAGTTATATGGTGTGGAGACGATCAAACCACCAGGCGGCAGTAGAAAATAAAACAACGACGTTTATTTACACGAAGACACACAGGACAGCACAAAGAACACAACTATATACAGCACAGAAGACGATTATCTTCAGCCGAGACGTGCAGCATATAACAGTATACACAGCAGCTCTACTCCGTCACTGCTCCGCTAGTCCCTGGAAGACGAGTTCTTCACCGAGCTTCCGACTACTCTTCGACTCCACTGGTCCACGACTCAATTCACCGTCGGTTTACAACTACGACGACTCCACTGGTCCACGACCACTCTTCTCTGTCGCTTCCGACTACTCAATTCACCACTGGTTCACCACTCGAGTCTAGGCAGGGCAAGAAGCCTCTCAACCAATCAGGAACGTTCGAGGCGTATCTCCATTCCTATTGGACGGATCGGGAAAATTCTCGATGTTTCGGGTATAATCTATTTTGGCGCCAAAGTCGCCAAACTCTGGGACCTCCTATGGAACCAACTATGCTGGGAAGCCGCATCACAGATTTGTAACAATATTATTACACTCAAGAAACTTTAAAATGGAGTCTTACTGATTTAAAAATTAATGCATTAATGCTATTTCAGCTGAAAACCAGTTTCATTTTTCGATCATAAGGCATATATTTGAGAATTTTATTTAAATAATCATACAATAACTTTTTTTCAAAAACTGAAATAAACAAAGTACATTTCTATAAATAACAGAGAAGAAAATGAGAAAATGTATTTATGTGTTGGCACTTTGTAGGTCAGACCGATTGACCAAAACCTAAAAAATTTGGCACAGGTAATTCGAAGGATGATTAATTGCTCGTGGGTGTTTTTCAGAGATAACTTGCGAAAACTTTATTGTAGAGAACTGATTTTCACATGAATTTCAAATTTAAATAATTATCTTTTTAATGTTATTTAATCACCAGGAATTTTTTTTCCTCGGCATTTTTCTTAAAAATGCATTAATATATTATTTTCAATAATATATTTCATTGTTGCATTTTGATTTTTTTTTCATTATATATTTAATTTTAAGGTTTTCATCATTTATAAAAAGATAAAGAATTCTTTTGTATTTTTTGTCATAACAGTTTATAGTAGTAGGAATTACGCTAAATTGCATAAAAAGTTAGAATTACTCTTATGTACAAAATAATATTTAATTCTAAATAGATTTACGAGACATTTGTATTGGCAATGTGATTAGAAAGCGGTTATATCATTAGAAAGATTCATGGACGAAATGAATCGCTTTCACTATTTACGGTTATACAATATCTGTCACAATTTGTGACTTAAAAACTCTTTTTGGGGGAGGACAGCGAATATCACAAGAGATTTGACACAAGAGATTTAATTAAAATTCAACACAGTCAATATCCTGATGACTTTTTAAAAAATAATTTATGACTTTTGTAGAACAACAACCAGCAGGTGTGGTCGCGCATACTCCAAATAACAAGGGGAAGATTTAGATGGAAAATTGAGTTTCAGGTTGATATTTAGCCTAATCGTAGTAAGCCTCTTGAATGTTTATTCAATAAAATATATAAAAGCAGTAGCCAGCCAATTTCGAGAAAATGGCTCTCAAACTGTCAGCTTAGCTCATATACTCATAATGTACCACCGATATCGAGGGTCCGAACTTTATTTTTTCCCCAAAGTATTTTTCTCCTAAAAATTAAATCTTAATCCAGGAATTAGGAAAATAAATATACATTTTTGCATATAAATGAAAAACTTGCTAATTAAAACCTTTTGTCAGTTGTTAAATTAATTTGAAATAATTTAGAAAGAAAACTAATAAAAAAGCAACAAAAAAAAGATAAAATATAAAATATGAAATCTACGATCGCAAATTTCAAGTTATCATGTGAGAACATTAATATTTTTTAAACTTATTATTTCTCTTAATTAATTTAAGTCATTAGTTTAAACCGGTTTGAAGCAATCACGAGACTTCTCTCTCTCTCTTTATATATATATATATATATATATATATATATATATACACAGTAGACTCCCGATTATCCGCGCCTGCCGCACTATTTTTTTTTTTTTTTTTTTTTGCTTCCAAGCAAAGAGAAAATGTT
Source organism: Argiope bruennichi (assembly GCF_947563725.1). NCBI lineage: Eukaryota > Metazoa > Arthropoda > Arachnida > Araneae > Araneidae > Argiope > Argiope bruennichi. The sequence continues at coordinate 96,564,473 of NC_079160.1, forward strand.
TCCAAAGCAAGAAGCAAACACAAATGACTGATTTCTTCAAAAAGGTGTAGTTTTACAGTTATGCTTTTGTAATTACATAATACATTACAGTATTAAAACAGTACATATGTATTAATTTTTCTGTGCATCCTTGACGCCTCTCGTAAGTACAAAGCACTTTTCTGTTTTCATTAACAAAATGCATTTTAGGTTAGTTTTGAGTGATATACTAAAATATTAAGCGTTAGTTAAACATTTCCTGCTGTTCATTTTACGTTTTATTGTACATAAAACGATTTTTCAAAGTTGGAATGACTGTTTTCTCTTTTGCTATACCCGTTTTAGCTTTTTTCGGATTATCCGCGATTTTTGTTATCCGCGGCGTCGGCGCCACCCAATCCCAAGCAATGGTCCAAAAACACAAAATTAGAAACAAAACCCATTTAAAACCAGTGTTGCAGGAAGAATAGAGTAAAATATCTTGATACCAACAAAAATGGGTCGAATCCATACCATGACGTTTAGAGGCCATTATAAGAGCCAAAAGACATGCAACTTAATAGTGACACTTTGTTTCTATGCGTGATATTGCAAAAGTTTTATTAGTGGATTCTCAATTTTTTGAGGCAAAAATTTATGCATTTTTATTTAAAATGCATCTGAAACTTCTCAATTTAGAAGTTTTTCGTTGATTTTTCTTCATTTTTACTCTAAATTAAACCATTTGTTATATGTAAAAATAAAAACATGTTTGCACTTTCCGGTTATAAGTTATTTACATTGAAAGTCGGATTTATCAAGTAAAAGTAAGGTGTACTCTTAATTTTTTGAGCCACTGTATATATATATTTAACTCAGGTATGTCTAAAACGGCGAGATTTGTCAAAATTTCGAGTTCGAAGTTTTTGACGATTACAGTATTTTATACGAGACACTAAAAAATGGGGGGATATGGGGTAGAACTGTTACTTTGTTATTTATTGTTATCATTTCGCGAAACAAGTGTAGATGGAAGTTGGTTAAGGGAATAGATACGTTCCAACGGATAAATTCAGTAATTCAGTTAATTAAATATCAATTCGATTTTTTTTTGTTTTGTTTTGTTAAAAAAAATTTGTTCCAGGAGAATATTCAATATTTCGATTTAGCAGGGTTTTTTTCATTTATTTGTTTCAAATTTCTTGTCATAATTCGAAGTAGTCCTTGATATATATATATAATTATTTGATTATAAATTATCAAATGTCTATTTCGAAAAAATGATAAAACACAGTTTAGATCTATTCTTAATACGACAATATTTTTAGAGATTTTAAATTAGTATTTTTATTTAAAAATTGAAGAATTTCCAACATTTATAAATCAATCAATCTTTGGTTGATCCATCCCAAAGAAATGATAAACAATATATTTATATGCCGATTGAAATGCGTTGTATAATTCATTTTTTTATGTATATAAAATCACTGATTTAAAAGATTTGAATACTTTAAAGACATTTTAAGTTATTGAAATCATCAGTGTGTTTTAAAAGAAGGATATTTTGAAACTGAAATTATTGTTAATCCGATAGAATATTTTGTAATTACATGGGATTATTTTATTATGATAAAATATTACACATACGATTTTTACATGAGGTAGGAAATATATATTTCAAAAATCGAATCAAATTTTAAGTATTCAAATACATTTTTAATAACATTATAATAAAATTCATGAGAATAAACAATCTGAGATTATTAGAAAAGTAAAAGTTAATTAGTGGGATTGAATTCAATTCATCTGGACAGAACTACATGAGAATAATATTCATGCAAATGAGCCTTTATTTCGAATAAACAATTTTTACTTGTCCGTTTACGAACTAAACAGAGCAATGAAATGTAATATTGATATTGTTACGAAATACCCGGGGTTCGTTTGGATAGTGGGAGTTATATGGTGTGGAGAACGCTCAATCAGCAGGCGGCAGTAGGAAATAAAACAACGACGTTTATTTACACGAAGACACACAGGACAGCACAAAGACGAGAACTATATACATCACAGAAGACGATTATCTTCAGCCGAGACGTGCAGCATACAACAGACTCTACTGCAGACAGTAGCACACAGCTTAGTTCAGCCCTAGCTCCACACCGTCGCTGCTCCGCTTCTCTCTGGAAGGACACTTCTTTACCGTCGGTTCCGACTACGACTCAATTCACCACCGGTTCACGACTGCCAGGCAGCTGCGGCTGCTTCCTTTTATAGGTCTCAGGAGGAGGGGCTAGAAGCCTCTCAACCAATCAGGAACGTTCGAGACGTAACTCGGTTCCTACTGGACGGATCGGGAAAATTCTCGCTGTTTCGGATATAATCTATTTTGGCGCCAAAGTCATCAAATTCGTCGCCAAGTCGCCAAATGATCGCCAAGCTCTGGGACCTCCTATGGAACCAACTATGCTGGGAAGCAGCATCACAGGTTTGTAACAATATAAATTGAATAAGGATTTCAACGGATGTCTCTGCCTCAGAACCATTCTGAGCTCAAAAATGCACCCACTATTTCATCCGCCCAAATTTAAATGATTTAGAAGGATGAAAACTATTATGTGATATTTACATCAAAATTATTAAATTAATTGAAATTTTGAATGAATTTCGGGCTAAAAGAAGCATGCCTATCTATACACTTACATCAATATGAACTTAAATAAAATAGCAAAATTGTAGGCATTTTTATACAGGATTAATTGTTGGATTATTATACAGGATTAATTGTTGGATTTTTATACAGGATTAATTGTTGGATTTTTATACCAGAATTCAAATTTCGAAATAGCAGAGCTGTCTACGTTACAGGAATAGGAATTTGACATGATGTAGCTGTTGTAACACGAAAGCTTATAAAAGCAATTCGTCATAAACATGAAATACATGATAACATAATATGAAATAATTATGATGCTTGCAGTTTTGACACTTAATTTTTTTTTTCTATCAAATTTTGATCCGACTAAACTAAGAGGCGAAACTTTAAAGAAATACTGGATTCTACTAAATTCTTTAAGCGAAAATGCTTAGGAGAATAACAATTTGACGCCATATGGAAAATCGTGGAATTTAGAATCGTGATTTAACTGAAAATACTTGACTATAATGATTATCAAATTTGTTAACATGCGAAAGTTTATTGAAACCGAAAAAAAAAAATAATTCAACAAAAAATTGCTGAAGAGATGATAAAGTGGTGGTCATTCTTTTCGTTACGGAACGGTTGAAGCAATCAAGACTTACGAATATAAATGAATGAAGTCTAGCAAATTATAATATTATGAATTTTCGAATTAAAATTTTGAAATGTGTTTTTTTAATTAAACTGAAAATAAAATATTATTTTATAATTGAGTGGGAATCATTTTAAAGATATTCGGAAAATATTCTCTACCTAATTAAAGAAATTCATGAATGAGTGTTCATTATTAAAAACGATTACATCTAAAAGGCCACTTTTGGTCAAAATTCACAATTCTTATCATTTTAAAGTACATTTATTTAGCTTTCTAAATATGTTTTTATTTTTCTTCTACGATGAATGGACATGGAGATAAGAAAATTTATGTAATTCAAAGTAGTCGAAAGCGAATCCGGAAGCTGGATATTTTTCGTCGTTTTATCAACTATATGCTCCTTAAACCATAAATTAATTCATTTTTTCAATTTATAACATACTATATATGCAACCCACCAAAGTTTGAATTAGTGTTCAGCTTCTTATGTGCAGAGAAGATTGGCAACAGCTGTTTCTTGAACATTGTTTACGTTTTGAAAACATCTACTCGCCTCGTGATATATATTTATTTTCTTTATTTTTTCAAGTGAATATTGCTTATTTCACCTGAATATTTGTTTTTTTATTCTTTAACAAGCGTTTTAAATGGGAGGAAAAAGTATTAACAGAGGTAAGAAATGAAAGTTTCATGGAGATATGCATTCTTCTACCATGCAAGCTGCAGCTTCTGTTGGTGCATCATATTCAAAACACAAGACGGTTGAACTGGAGTTTAACCCCCCTTCTTCGCCAAGTTAGCAATAACGCGCCAAAAATTTCAACGGCCGTTTTCTGTGGTCCTTCTTCTGGCAACCCTTTTATCTTTCACGTCATTCGCTGTCTGCTATGGTTGGACATCTACTTTGTGATTGGATAGTTGGATAGTTTCTAAAAATTTTATATTTTCAAATTTCTTATATTTATATTTCAAAAATCAAGTGTAACATTCCCTTTGTTTGGTTCTCAAACGATCTCTTGCGTCTCTGCTACGATGGAATGTGTGGATTATAAGAAACATTTGGATGAATGCTTTATGAATGAGGTAAAATATTCTAATGGATATTTTGCGTTGATGCCTGTGTATGGTAAGAAATTTGTGTTAGATTGATGTATGAATGAAGGTTTGATTGCTTCAAGTTATGAATGTCCGAAATGTGGGAAGCAAATGAATTTGAACAAGCAACACAAGCTGAATGATGGGTATGAATGGAAGTGTAGGACTCGATCTAAAGTGAATCCGCATGATTGCTCTAGTAGTGTAACGAAGGGTTCTTGGTTTGCTGGAAGTCATCTGAGTATATGTGATATTTTGAAATTAACGAATAAATGGTTAGGACAGTGTATGCAAAAGCATAATATGGCTGAATTGGATTTGAAGAATAAAACTGTGACTGATTGGTATAGCTTTTGCCGAGAGGTTTGTCAGACTGTATTGATTGAAGAGAGTACTGTGATAGGAGGTGTGGGTTCGACTGTTGAAATAGATGAGAGCAAATTTGGAAAAATGAAGTATGGAAGAGGACGGTATGTGAAGGGTGAATGAGTGTTTGGTGGGATTGAAAGAGGTTCGAAAAAATGTTTTTTTAAAGTGGTTCCTAACAGGACATCTAAGGAACTTGTTAGTGTGCTGAAGGAATGGGTGCTGCCTGGCACGGAAGTCATCTCCGATTGTTGGAAAGCCTACGACTGCTTAAAAGACGAGGGCTTTACACAGCTTCAGGTCCAGAACAATCTACATTTTAAACGTCCCGAAACAGGCCCCCACACAAATATCAGCGAAGGAACGTGGTCGGCGATCAAAAAGGCCTTGAGGAATACTCCTCATGATGCTGATTATTTTAATTCGTACCTGTTTGAATATGTGTGGAGGGAAAACCACGGTCACTCGGGGGGACCTGACGCTTTTGAAGCTTTCAAAAATGATATCATAATAGTTTACACCCCTTGGGTGAGAGATCATGCCGAAGACACCGACAATAGATCAAGAGCCTCGTCGGCAAATTAGATCGGGCGACTGACCAGTAAATGGGTGGAGTGAATGTGTGGAATGAATGTGTGGAGTAAATGTGTGGAGTGAATGTGTGGAGTGAATATGTGGAGTGAATGTGTGGAATGAATGTGTGGAGTGAATGTGTGGAGTGAATGTGTGGAGTGAATGGGCTACTCACATCCATCAAACGAATGTGAATGGTAAGTGAACATTTTCTGCATTAAAATAGTATTTTTGCAGTATTTTAAAACGTGTTAAAAATTTAAAAAAAAAACGGGAGGTTCAGGGTTGCACTGCCCCCCTGAGAAAAATAATGCTTAAAAAACTGTATTAAAAATAGCAATATGTTATTAAGCATTTTTGTTTGCATCTAATTTCCTTAAAAACTATTATTTTAAATGTTCTTTTTCAATTTTAAACATTATTATGCATTATTTTAAATTTTAAGCTTTTAACACTGGTATTTTGTTTACTTTCTCAAAATTGTATTCGCGAAAACCACGGTCTTGCGATCACGTGCCTCACGGTGACCGCACGGCGCAAGACCGTTGTTGGCGAGTAGGCGATTTTTTGAAAAATGTGCCAAGAGGGGTGTTAAACTCCGGTCGTACCCACAGGACTTGCAGAGCAAGGAAATTGCTAACAGTCTACACAGGGTAACACAGATCTTCCACAGAACAAACTTCATCAAAATCAGTAAGTCCTCATACATGCAGATATGCGGTCAGGACATACTGAAAAAAATGTTTACACGGTAAAACTGAAAATGCTAATGAAAGCTCCAATAATCTTTTGTGGAAGATTGTTCCAAAAAGCACATTTCCCGAGTTACAGACATGTTTAGGAGCATCAGTATCTGTAATAATTTTTAATGAAGGATTTTATGGTCTCTTAGCAAGTTTACTGAAATGGGAATAACTCCTGGGGATTATACACCGAGATACTTTCTGTCTCTCAATAAAGAAAGAATCGCCACATCATAAAGGCAGTCTTTAAGTGCAGAAAAAGTTGCCAGAAAAAAATTAAGAGCTATTGAAAAGAAGAAAATTGATAAAATTGTTAACAAAGGAGGTGTATCCTACAAATGTGGTGCATATTAAAAAATAAATAAAGATATTTTTTATAAAACATGAATGAAATCTTTAAATGTATTTTTTAGGAATTTCTATTTTCTAAAAATTTTGACACGCAAAATATGATATCTCAAAAAATTATGAATATTTTTTATTGAAATTTTTTATGCATGTTATCTATACTAAACTGAAAGCAATGAACTAGGATTGTATTTCTGCGATGAATAGTTTTTTTTATTTATTTATTTAGAGCTGCTTAATATTTTTCATTCATATGAATTTTGAGTTAGGAAAAACTGGAACTGCTATAATTTTCTTGTAAAGGCAAATATTTCTTAAATCCTAGTTCATTGCCTTCACTAAAGCTGTAAATATGTTCTGTGGAAAAAGAATTCGAAAATATTTAAAATATTTATCAGAATTTCTGATGGGTGTTTTGCATTTTACTTCAATTTTCTCTATTTTTTGCCTAAATTTAACCATTTGACTGAGTTGCAAGTTACATAAAACTTTTCAAATGATATTATTCATTGTTTTGAATTTCAATGGCCTAGAAAATAAACTAAAATTGATAATTAAAGAGTTTTTTTCAAAAATCTGTCTTCGCACGTGGACAGATACCTTAATGAACTGCCAGAAATGGCTCAGATTTCTTTATACTACTTTTGCATTTATATGCATATTATAATTACCAGCAAAGACTAAGAATTAATAAATTATTTTGACATTTAATCTACCTAGGTGTCTAATTTTTTATCGTCTCATTGAAATAAAGTGCGAATAATTTTTATAAGGCAACGAAAGTCAAGGTAAAATTTAAAAGAAAGCAGATCTGAACATAAATTTAATAATAAGCCAATTGCGAATTTCTAATGGACGTTAAAGTTTGAGTTCCAAGAAGAGTAGATCTATAAATACAAATACATTGGAAGTTGACTGTGGAGAATTTATAATGTATATATGTACAATGTATTTATAATGCATATATAATTTATAATGTCTATAACAGCTTTGAGTTTGCATTTTTTTTTTTCGCATACCGTCATTTTAGCATCTCATCAAAAAAAAAAAAAAAATAGCAAAAGGTTTATTATTATTATACATTTCACTTTTCACCCACATTCAAGTTCAAAAATTCTTTAAAAAATATATTGGTGTTACTTAGTATATTTTTCGTGATTTTATAAAATAAGATAATTTCATTAGTATATAAATATATTTTGAGAAATACATAATAATTTTCGAGATATCGTCGAAAGTTAATTAGGATAACTTAAAAACGGAAGAATAAATTTTTGAACTCAGATAACTCTCCAAATTATCATCGGAATTCCATTTTATGCGAAAAATTAACTTCAGGATGAAAAGTTAATTCGCCAAATGAAATTGATAGTCATAATTTAAAAATTTCAAACTAAAGTTGATTAGCTAATTAACTGGATTATTTTATTTGTCGATTGAAGCAAATCTGTCACCTCAAGTCATTTGCAGTGACACCAACTTTGTGATAATAAATTTAAAAAATCACAGAGATGCTCTAGTTTTGTAACCAATTTTATGATAGTCCCACAAATTTGCTGAAATAATGCAAATAACAGACATAAATACCTAAAATGCATATAAGGTTATAGGTTGTGATAAAAACATTGGCAAAAAAATAATTACAAAAGTCAAGAAATTATTATGATGAAAATGAAACGAAGATTTTCTTAGTGATTTTCTTATTTTGATCTGAACATCGATATTTCCGAAAAAAATTTGCAGATATTGCCATTCCTGTAGCAATAGCATTATATTGATAGTCTTTGTAGTAGAAACTCACTTTGACGATCCTAGGAGAGAACTGAAAAAAATTAATAAAGACCAAGATTTAAACAGAATAGCAGTTTGTGATGTCTTCATCCTGTATGATCAAATAAGAAACTAGCTTAACAAACAATTCCTTTATTTAGAGCTTTATATAAGTACACAAAAGCAACTTGTTCGCATCTAAGTTAATATGATTCATAAAATTCACACAACAGTTGAAAGTTAATCACGAAATAATTCATCTATCAATTCGGAGAAATAACACCAAAAAAATGCAAACAGGCTGTTAGCTGAAACGGCTAATCCAGGGGTAATCCAGAAATCCACCGATATTTGTCGGGTGGATCTTAGCACATACCCCGAATCACATGGTACTTGTCACGAAATCAGGAACACCTTCGAACACTCACGTCTCTCCGACTCATGCTTAAAACGGCTCTTACTTCTCTTCCTCATCATTTTTTTTTCAAAACAAAATTCCCGCACTTTATTTCCTTCAAATCTCCTGTCTCTGGCCTTCTCATTGGTGCACTTGAGTTCTTTATCACCCAATAACTGCTTAGCAATGCTTCCTCAATGGTCTCCATCGATTTTGGGAATGTCTATTAATGATTCATCTTTGTAGCTGACCTTTTCCGAACACGTGCTAATTATATTCAATTCACCTCTAACGCCGGCCGAATGCACCTGATTTCGACACTTAATGACAACGGTTGCTGATGATTGATCTTTCCACAAAATGTGAAGAGCCTTTCATAATAGAAAAGAAGTTTAACATCTGGATGGTTTGACTTTCTTCTCCATTGAAGATATGATTGACATCTTTGAAATGGCAAAACGCACATACACTGTCTTTTATCTGGATACAACTAATGACCAGGCACAATGACTCTACTGGCAAAAGGGATCCACATCTGACAGTTTGGAGGCATTTAATAATGTGTAGAGTAATAGCTGATGTTACATCTGGACGGAATGCCACTTATCAGTTTCGTGAAACGGGAACTTTACCAGGTCAAACTTATTTCTTCGATTCATGAATTCTTAATTTTGATATTAAAATTTTGTGTGTATAACAAACATTGTTCATATAAATCATCGTTACGCATTCTAATTCTATGAAAGAAATAGAACGGGTCCCAAGCAGCAAGTCTATTTGATATTTTTTTATAAAAATAATGACTCGCAATATGAATGAACTCAGAACAATTCTCAAGCTTCAAGACAGTTTGTTCAGAATATTTTATATATTTTTTATAAAATATAGACCCATAGCTAACTAAGAAATAATAAATCATATTATGCCTTCTGATTTTATGAATGAATTAAACTGACACAAAGCAGCAAGTCTATTTGATAAAAATTTTATAAAAATAATGACCCAGAATATGAATGATCTCAGAAAAATTCCCACGTCGCAAGTCTGTTTGATAAGAATATTTGATATATTTTTTATAAAATCTGTACTCATAATATACCATAAAAAAGACATATATATATATATATATAACTAGATAATAAGGAAAGCCTATAATACCAAGGTGTGCCCAAAACGGAGTTAATATTCTTTGAGGAAAAAAAATGGAATATTTTTTCTAATAGTTCTGGTGCATATTGTTCTAGTTTTGGTCCGCACTTTTTGTTCTACTCAAAAGAAAACTTGTGTTTCACTTTTTTATGAATGCATGAACAAAAAAAAAAGAAGAATATCTTTAGTGGCTAGCTGAATTCTTTTCATTCATTCAGGCTTTTGTTTTATTCATCAATCCCAGTGGGACTTTTTTGTTATTCGTTCGTTAAAGGCCCGATTTCCTTTTTCTCAGAAGTTTTTTTTCATTAGTCATCACTACAATTCTTTAGAAACTTATACCAATAGAGTACCACTATAACATGAAAAGATTGATGAAATCTAGCGCGTCTCTGAAAACAGAAAAAAAAAGAAGAAAATGTAAAGAAGTAACACTTTTTTTATTTTAATTCTAATTTTCCCTTCTACTTCCTCGTTATTTTACTTGTTTAGATAAAGAAAGGGAATACCCAGAATATAATTTCATTTTAATATATGGAAAATGACGTATTTAGTTTTTTTTCTAGGAAATTATTCAATAGTTATTAAGTAAGAGTTTATTTTAGTTTTAAGAATTATGATTTTCAGATTTTACAAAATCAGAATAATGATCGAGTATCTGAAAATAAGATAGAATAAATTCAAAGAATGAAAGAAGAAACAGCAATCAGAAAGAATTATAAATTATTCAAATTTTCTTGGATTTTTTTTTAATTCAGTGACAGTATAGTTTCCATTGCTTGTATCAGGGACATGTCATTTTTTTTCTGCATTCGGGAAGTTTAATTCCATAAATATCACTTTATATAAGATCCAAATATTATGTAATTCATACTAATATGGCGGCATGGAACTTGGTTTTCACTGATAATAGAGTTGAAATTAATTGTAGTAAAACATATTATAAAATCCAAATTTGATTTTCGAAAAGCGAGATGTCTCAAAGGCTTAACAATTCAAAAACATCATGTCTTAAAGAAAGTCTCAAAATTTTAATTAGTTTCCATCAAAATTAGAGCAATGATTTGTATATTATGTGACATTACATGTCTTTGCAGAAGATTCTGCGCTTAATTTTAAATCGGTTATAATTAATTAACACTAGATTATGAACATTTGTTTTATATTCAAGAACAAATTGATGAATTTTATGCCAAAAATATTCTATTCCCACCAAAGGTCAAACCGTTTTTTTAAATGTTATATTAAATATCAAAATCTTCGCTAGAAAGAGATAATTTGAGATAATAAGAGAAAATTAATTTTCAAACATTTTTTCATGAGCTGAATCAAACTATTTATAACCACTCATTAATCGAAGTATGCTCTCATAAATAGTTTTTGGAAGTTTATCAGAAGCAAAAGATTCATGGCAGCAGATGAATCTAGATTATTTCAAGCTCTTGAAACCATTTCAGGTGAAGATTCCACCAATGCAACGCTTCGCAGATCTACTAACTTCTGGAATAATATTGTTTTTCTTACGACGGCGACTCCGTCCAAATGGAGATCAGATTGAGTGTCTGACATAAGACCAAGGAAAACTGGTTCTGCTTCATCATTTGTCTAGATGTTAACAAGGTCTGTCCCTGCAGATGCTCCCGCCCTATAGATGAAACACCTAGAGAGGTAAGTCATCTATATCTACTAGTAAGAGAAAGAAATTCCTTTATTCAACTGTTCAGAAGATACATCACTTCACAAAACTTTCTCTAAATCTAGACATGACTAGATGGAAATACGATGGATCAAAACAAATATATCTGGTATTTTTTCAAAGGTAAATGACTTTGGAAAATAAAAGTTGAAACTAAAAGTCCGAATTCTAGGGTGAATCGTTGCTGATTAACAAAATAAAGAAAACATTTTCCGTGATAAGATATTTTCTTTTGAAATTTAAATATCACATGATTCTTCTTTCTCTGCAGATTTCTCTTGTTGATTAAGTGAAAGAAATGAAATCGGATACATTTTTATTGTTGAAAAGAAATCTTATTATCAGTGTTCAAATTAAAATCTTAAAAATAAAGAAAGAGAGCAAATTTACTGATTTTTATTCTCTTTGCGCTTTATTCCTGTATTTATTTATCAGTAAACACTATTCTTGTCATCACTGCTTACAGCTCATAAATATACATGAAAGAATACACCACTTTTTGTTGTTTTGTAATGACACTTACACATCACACATCTCACACACAGCACATTCACACATCTCACAGACAGAACAGATGAAGGGCACCACGCCCGAGCAGGGACTCGAACCCAGGACTCCCAGGCAACGGGGAAGAAGCGCTACCCCTGTGCCAGCACGCCGGTTATACACCACTTTATATTATACTAACATACAAAAAATGTAGCGCTTTTCATTCACTGAAATATGTAAATCCGTTAATATTACACACCTTACAGGTAACTTAATGTTTTATGCAAATGCTGTTTGATTGCAAGATTTGATTAACTACATGTACTAAGACATGTATATACTATAATATAAGTTGTTACAGGATTTTTTAAATAATGCCCATCTACAATTTGATAATGCTGGTTTTGATGTTCATTCATTCGACTGGTAGAGGAAATAAAAACAGCAGAAGAAAGTATTACAAAACATTAAAATTTAAAAAAAAAGAACTAAATGTATTTAGTTATTTTCTCTCATTCATATCTTTATTTTAATGCAAGATTTTTCCTGAAGAAAGTCAAAATTGTGTTTTCTTTTCAGGATCAAATTTACTTTTCATACATAAAATAATAATAGAGAAGCAAATTGAATAAAAAAAATCATTCAAATATTTAATTTAAACCATAATGTATAAAGAAGGTCTTACTGTGCGCCTTTAAAATAATATATAAAATAAATAAGGTATTCATTTACTGAATTTTAAATAACTGGATAAAATATTTTGTGAAAAAATAACATTTATTAGTTAAAATATTTTATGGAAAATAATATTTATTATATAAAATATTTTGTGGAAAATAATATTTATTACATAAAATAGTTTGTGGAAAATAATATTTATTATATAAAATATTTTGTGGAAAATAATATTTATTACATAAAATAGTTTCTGGAAAATAATATTTATTATATAAATTTCTTTGTGGAAAAATAAAATTTTATAAAATGTATCATTAAATATTATATATTAAACGAAGAATTAAGATTGAGGCTATGACAGAAATATTTCTAAAAAAGTTATCATTCATTCAAAATAAAAATTAATTATTTTATTTAATCTTAAATATAATATAAAGTAAGAAAAAGATTATAATTAGAAAACTAAGTTTTAACAAAAAAAAGGAGTGTAAAAAATCAAAACAAAAATCTCAATGTCAATGCAATCATTAAAAGATATTTCTAAAAATTCTTAACTAGTATTTAAGTAATTTTTATTCTCAGAATTATTTTTACAAGCAGAATGATCATACATCATCAATATTAAAATTTTTATCAACTATTTTACAAAATTTTTACTGCTATTTAATAAGTAATCACATTTACAATAAATATTTTACCATAAATACCATAATACCATAATAAGGAACTATAATTTTTATAACAAAAGTTTAAAGTTGTTAGGGCATACTTAAATTTTGATTCATTTGAAATTCCTAGGATTTACTGTCTTTCTTCATCCAAAGTCTGAAGCAGACTTAACAAGGCAATTACGTCAGAAAAGAAAAAAAAAGCAAATAAATAAAAATTGCGGAAACGGAATAATCTAGTGAACCATGATAGAAAGTAGACAGAAAAAAATAAATAACGTCTCTTTTAAACTTTACAGATAATAGCATGGCAGCCTCATTTTCAGACGACAAAGAAAAAAATTAAGATAAATTTCAAGCCATAAATCATTCCAATAAAAATACTTATAATACTTATAATCAGATCATTTTAATAGTTATTTCCTGCTTCTATGAATATTTTCTTTTTCTTTAATCATCCATCTTTTCTTGTTAAAGCCCTGAGGCATATTTTAATTGATATCAAGCACAACAAGTTTAATTTAAGTATATGCATGGGAAGAGAACTGAGGATGTACTCAATATTTTAATCGATTAATAAGGCTGTCAACAAAAATTAAGATATATTGAGAAAGCAGTAAATAGAAAAATATCTATATTTGAAGCTCAATTTTTTTAGAACTTGAATTAAAAGTAATTATAATTTCCAATATATCATTGTGAACATTAATAATTCTTTTAATTTTTCTCTTCCTTGAGGCTTGTATTGGAAAATGACAGATGCAATCTGTAAGAATCTTTACTCAATCTGGAATTTACTAAGCGTTCTTGTTTTACTAAATAAAATATTAAATATAAATTAAGACTAATTCTTCAGTGATTGAATCAGAAAATAATTATTTGGTCAACTATATGTAAAATTTGTCTATCTATTCCATCAAAAATATTTCATCATTTTTTTTAAACGATGTAGGAATGGTTTAATATATAGTAAATGCTATAAAGTTAAACAAAACTTCTATTTAGGAAAGTAGAAAAATCCATTCTCAAAGAAAACTTTGAATTCCTAATAGTTCAACACAATAAATCTGAAACTCCATTCTTTTTGCTTTTCTATGTTATGATCTCTTTATAAATTACTTCGCTAATCTTGAAATAATTCTATTAATTTATCTTTACTAATAATAACAAAGAATGTGTGTGTGTGTTTGTGTGTGTGTGTGTGTGTGTGTGTGTGTGTGTGCGTGTGTGTGTGTGTGTGTGTGTCGGCGCTTTGACGTTCTATAAGCCAGATTTTTCCTTAGAGATACTAAATTTAGAGCAAACATAGAAGAGAAATGTGCACCTCAGAGTAATGTTTTTGAATTAATAATAATTATTTATTGAATTAAATTTCCTATAAATTTGCGATCACTTTAGAAATTTATATTGCACTCAACGAATTTATATAATGAAATTCTAACTATCATACTTTTAACGATACCAATTTTATTGTCATGCTAGCTTTTCTTAACTTATGATAATTTTTTGAAACATATCTAAACATATCTAACTGTATGATTTTTAACAATATATTTAATGTCGCAATAAAATTCAAGGATTTTCATTTTTTATTAAAATTTTAATCACTTAATTGTGTACCATTGTGAAAGATGAAGAGCGAAAATTCTGTTCATCATATGAGCAATTTGCAGAAGTGAAGTTTCAGATTTACCAAAGAGAATGTACAGTTTGATTATATTAGTCAGTTCCTTTCGAAATGATGATGTCATTGAATTCGATTGAATTAAGAGAATGCTCATATACACAATAAAAGAAAATTTAGAGTAATAGTACAACTGTAATGTTTATTACAATTCTACTGTGTAGTAAATTTCTTTTATTTCATTTAATAATTAACATTCATAGGCATTAACATATTATTGGAATAGTATTATTAGCCTTAGCCTCTGTAATTACTGTAATTATGGAAAGAAACCGACTTCCTGCGTCATCTGAAAATGCTTACTAAATCCTCAGATACTCTTCTCTAATGAAAATATTCTGAAATAGCGAAAATTATTGCTCTGTTTACTCCTGCGACGGGTAAGGCACATCTGGATTTTTCTACACGTGACTGAGAAAATTATTTTGGAAGAAGCTGGTTGTATTTGAACCTATATGAGAATCTTTGAAACCGTCCATCTGAGAAATTTTCGGCTGCCTGTGTAAAGTAATGAAAAGAAAGCAAGAAGTGAATTCCTATATAAAGTTGCCGAAGCGATGAAAGATTAAAATACTCTAATGAGAGGGCGTAGTAACCAGAAAAATAGCCAGGTGTGCTAACAAAAATAAAATAAAAACTCGATGTAAATTCAAAGAAAAGGAGAGAAAGAAAGCAGGATTGATACTTTGGAAATGTGAAGAGGCAAAGGGAGTAAGTAACCTCCTGTGTTCCTGCCTACATTGTGAAGGACTAGATATCAAGCGTCGTCCAATGTGACCCCACAGTTGGATGATGCAGAGAACCCTCATTGATGATGGAGAACGAACCAACATGCTCAATAGGATAGAGCGGTAAAAGTCTTGGACTAGCCCCCTCCCGGTGTCTGCATGGATTAGAGACTAATTCCTCCTTCGAAAGAATATACTAGTAAGATTGAGACGGGTGATGGTTCAAAAACCGGCTTGTGCATTGATTGTTGTTCTCTAGGCAGTGTCCAGTAGGATGGCAAGATAAAAACTGGCAGGCATGATTAAGGTATCGACTACGTTAAAAACACTGGTTTTCGACCACATTGGTGAATTCTTCTTTTATTATTATTTCTTGTAGTTCAGGCTTTCCTCTTTCCAAAATAGTATTTTCTAGGAAAAGGAAGGTCTGATCTATCATCCAGGATAATTTTAAACAATTTTTTAGCTAAAATATTTTTTTTAACTTCAATTTTCTTAAACTTTAATTTTTATAAAAATTATCCACCGTTAACATGATATCTCAAAAACTAATAGAGGTATTTACATAAAAATGTCAGCGTGTGTTTCAAATAATATGAGCAATGAAATGAACCAAAAGTTTTATTGTTGGTGAAATACTTTTTCATTTATAGGTGTTTTTAGAAAAATTAAGTTGTAAATTTATGGAAAAAATGTATATATACGTTCATTTTTACCCATAATTACTTTGCATCTCAAAATGTTTCTTAGATTTTGGTTCATTTCATTCATCATTACATTCTATAATTTGTGTACAAAGAAAAATAGGATTGCTGCATTACAATTTTGTGTAGAGTGTTAATCGTTTAGGTTAAATTTCATTAAAATTTACTACAAATTTTCCTATTTCTCAAAATATATTATATTTCCAAAAATTTTTTTGTATAGATAGTGTTTATAATTGACAATACATCTAAAAGCCATAAATAGTTTTTAAAAAATCCAATTTTTCAAAAATATTGCTTCGAACGTAGTCGGCTACCTTAAGTAGAAAATATCAAATATTTTGACCGGTGGAAAGGAAACAAAGAACCTGACGTCTTAAGGTATACAGGTTGTCTCTGTCCCTGGCGTAAATAAAAGGAAACATCCATTTGAATACATTTGAATAGAGCATATTACCTTGAGGACAGTGTTTGCCAAATACCTGTGTGTTTGCAATAACCATCTTAACGTTTGACGCCTTCCAAAAATAAAATGAATATTTCTTAATGATGTTGCCCCAAACTATACACAGTGACTAACTAACCTGTGATGAAATCTATACAAAATGTGGCCAGAAATACTCCTGCATATAGCTTATGTCTTCCTGCTGAGTTCCCAGTTAAATAACAGTAGTTTTTTTTTTCCATTTTTGACAACTATATATTCTCAGTTACTTATTTCAATGTTTGTAGGAGTTCGAATCAATATGTTTTTAAATTTTATTAATCTATTTTTGGACGCTATAAACATTTTTTTGGGAAATGATATAAAGAAGATAATTAATCTACTACTTATCTTTAATATAAAAAAAGGAAAATATATCTGTATGATTTTCATCTTTTTGTGTTTGAAACGATAACTGTTGTGAGTATGCAATGAACTAACAAAAATTGTTCTGCAATTTGTTTTAGTACTCGGTTATTTATGCAACGTATGGATAAGAGTTACTGCTTATTATCATCGTAATATTTTGATGTGTAGAGTTTGCTTAACATTGTAATGCGTTTCATAATACTAAGAGGATATTTACTTCGTTAAATTTGCAAAATTAGGCTTATTTAATATATCTCATTTAATTTATACTTTAATCTGGTGATCAAATTGTAAAAAGATGTTACATTTGTAATCAAATTGCCAAATCAAATTACCAATTTCGAAAATTATAATCTCTCTGGAATATCCCATGCTGGTTCCCATGATTACGAATCTGGATATTATTAAATGTTAAAAAAAATTAATTTCGAAACACAACGCAATGATATTTTATTTATTGCGATGCTTGATTGCTTGATTTGCGTAGATTTGTAGGAATGAATTTATCAATTGCTAATTACAGTAATTAGATATATTTTCTAGTTCATTACTAAGTAATCAAATCACAGTATAGTGCAATATTCCCATACTTTACCACGGAAGAATGATATCTTATTTATTAAAATAAATATGATCTCAGCTAGATATTTTAACGTAATGATGTTATCTGTTCGATATAAGAACTGTTTTCGACCTGTGTTTAAGGATTGCAACATAAGTTGAATAAGAAAATACTCTATTGTAAACTATAGCTGTAAATGATTAGGGATTTAATCCTTTCAAAGAATAAATTACTGTTGTCTCTAACAACTGTGCATATTTTATTATTTCTGTTACTTTATATAATGATATGAATGACAAATAGATGTATTGATAATAAAGAAATAGATGAATAGATCATTTCACAGGTGGTACATATTTTAACTCTTTGGAATGGATAAAAACTGTGTTAAGTTCAACTGTACTTGCATGATTAAAGAAAAATAGAACTGTTAGGCATGGAAAAGGAAAAATCTCATAATTTATTACTATACCAATTTTATCACAATATAGACAAAGGAGAAAAATCTATTCAAATGTTATATAATAAAGACAAGAAAAAGTTAAATTTCCAATCATTAATTTAAATTTATTAACTAAAATTAATCGAAAAATTATATTTAAAATTTTAAATTCAATAATGTTTTTTTTTAATTTTAATTTAAAATTCGGAAAGTAATATATTTATAAATATTGCTATTTAGTTTCTGGTTTCATTGCTTGATGCAATCTGTTTCTTGAATACAGGAGGCTACTTTCAAAATATTATTTACTTCTATGAAAAAACATTCGATAAAAATAGTATTTTATTTATAATCTCTTTAGTTCATTGAGACATTTCAAGACAGTTGATAAAATGTAATTCTTAAATGGCAGAAATCCCACAGTTAAATGTATATTCTAACCTGTATTAATCATCATTTTGGAAAATTAAATGACAAAAATATTTGACAACAGGTCAGTCATTTGTGTGAAGAATCTGCTAGGATTTATTAAACATGAATTCATGACATAGCGAATAAACAAAGATTATTTATATAAAAAAGCACCTTTATTTTCCGCCAATATAATTAATTAAAAACAACGTCACTAAAATAAAAAAAAAAGCACATGTGTTTTTTTTTTTTTTTTAATAAGGGCAAGTTGTCATTCATCAAGAACAAAGCCCTAAAAAATATTTGAGCTTTAATTAATCAAATTAAAAAAACAAGTAGCGTTACCTCTTTGCCATTAATTAACATAATTTTCTATAAAAGTGGTGTAAGTCAACTTTTTAATTGTTCTTTACAATAATTATCATCGTCTATGAAATTAACTTCATTCAATGTTTATTGGTTTAATAATTTCACTTTAGCATGGAGCATACATTTTTCGGAACAATAACCGGAAATGGATGAAGATATCCTTCGATCGACATTGTTGAAATCCCAGGGAGCTAAAATTAATTTTCTGTGGAATCATTTATTTGAAATATTCATCTCTCATTTTGGCATCAGCATTAGGGGATTTTATGAATAATAAACACATTAACGATAAAATTAATTGTAATTAAATGGGTTTTAATTAACAGCGAAATTCAGAAATTCCATTCACATTGCCAGTAATATCATTAATTGATGGAAGGTTATAATTTACGATATTAATATGTTTTCGCATCATTTATTAAAAGGAATTAATTTCCATAATAACAAGTTTAATTTAATTTATCTATTATAGAAAATACTTTTCACCTAATTATAAATGTTATATATATTAAGCTATAAAAATTGTAATTACATATTTAAAATTAAATTTTGAAATTAATTGTGATACTAGGTTAACTGATATTTAGGAACAATTCATTTACCAGGTATTTGAAATACCTAAATTTACATTTATTGACCTGCTTTATTAAATCTAAGATTCTCGAATTTTTATTCAACAAAGAATTTGTGCAGTATATTAGAAAATGCTTATTTATTTTTATTATCAATAATTTAAAATCATAGAATTGGTAAATACTTTTACGAATACTGTTTCTATATGAGTAGTGTCTTAAAATTAAGCTGAGTTACTAAACTTGTCGAAATTTTAAATTAGAATTTCCATATTTCAATTCCTAGAAATTGAATTTTTTTTGGATAAATATACCATCGATATGAAAACTGGTTAAATATTACTATTATGTTGTCTATTGTATTTCATTTCTTGATTTATGTCCAACATTACATGCAGTATGGGATTTAGAGCTGAAATACTTGAAGTGATTTATGAGAAAAAAAGAAAACCCTGTTAAGCATGATAAACACATGGTGTTTTCATACTGCTGATGCAAGGAAATACATATTATTGCATAAAATTTACAACGTTATCCATAATGAATAAATAAATTGTTGAATAACGAAGAACCTGCAAATTAAATAGGGAGGAAATATAAAAATATATGCGTGAATGAAGTACTAATCTATACTTATAATAAAGCTAAATGTGTGTGTGTGTGTTGGCGCTCTACAGGCCAGACCATTCAACTTACAACTACCAAATTTGGTACATGTATACCTTGGAGGTCGGGAATGCGCACCTGGGGTCCCTTTTTTGAAACTTTAATTAGAATTTTAATTATTAATTAAAAACTAACTTTCCCGCCAAAAAAAATCTTCTATTTTCCACACCGCCAACTTTTCCACCAAAATAATCTTCCATTTTTCCCACCGCCAAATGAGTAAGGCTTCAGTTTATTTTTCTCCCAACAGTAATGAGGCTAGGGTTAAGATTTTTCGGCGGACTATTTCAAACGATTCTGTTTATTTTCTTAAAGTTTTATGAATTTAAAATGAAACATTGTTAATTAATCCATGTTTCAGATTCATTCTGAAGTACTTTTGAATTAAAATAACACAGAATAAAGGAAATTAAAAATGTATAATCTGCCTAGCGTTACCCCAACTGGCGTAGAAAAATTCACGCATTTGGCGTGATTCACGCATTAGCATAACTGGCGAAGAAAATTCACGCATGCGCATTGTGTTCTGATTGTTGTCATGACAACCATTATCAACGGATGATTTAAATTATTTTTAGGTTAGTTGCATGCTTTTGTAAGTAAATTTTATTTATGTTAGTTATATATTTTTTGTATATGCTTATAGTTTTAAGTACATCGTTTTTAAGTAGTTTTTTTTAACCTGTTTTCAATGATTTAAATTGTTTTTATGTTAGTTGCATGCTTTTGTAATTAAATTGTATTTATGTTAGTTATATATATATATTTTTTGTATATTCTTATAGTTTTAAGTACATCGTTTTTTAAGTATTTTTTTAAACCTGTTTTAGACCAATTATTTTAAACGATTTATTTTATTTTCTTAGTGTTTGATGCATTTAAAATTAAACATTGTTAATGAATCGATCTGTTCATGATGAATCTGAGAAAATTTTGTTGACAAATTCTTGAGATATTACATAAATTAATAAAGATATTCTTTAGTGCCCATAAAGTTTAAACGCTCAGTGACTCTATTATCAGTAATCATATTATTAAAAAATGCTTTGTTTCAGTAAAAAATATTATTATATTAATCGCATATTAATCATTTACACTTTAATTTAAAGCATAAATTCTGCGATGGGGTAACAGAAAATTAGAGAGATAAATATCACGTTATGACTGAAGGCCTTTATAATATTATGAGTGAATTATATGACTATCAAAATTTGAAGTTTTAAAATATTTTGCTGAAAAATCTATTAAAGTTGGAATTGCATAAAATATTTAATTATTAAAATTTTATCGAACATTAAGATTGGCTAACCGGCTGGTCGCCAAAGGCGGCTAGTTTAAAATAAAATTCGTATATAAATAGTTTTACTCGATTGTGACAAAACAAAAGCTAACTTCTAAATCATTGTTTTTGCATACTTTTTAGGAAACTACCCGTTTTTTTAAGCCAGAGCTTTCTTAAGCTTGCAGAGCCTCTTACATTCTTAAAACTAAAGTAATACTCCAAGCATTTTAGAATTCCATCGGCTTGTTTATTCTTTCAACTTAACAGCGTATCTTACAAACATTGCCAGATCCCAGAAGGTTTACCATTGATCATGAGCTATTATACAAAAAAATAAACGAAATAATATTAACAAAATATGTTTATCAAAGAAAAAATCGTTTGCTTTCACTTTTTAATAGTATTTTAACAAAATACAAATAGTAGCATTTACAAAATGTAATGTAAAAAAAATGTAAAAAAGGAATCGTCTGCTAAATGTCTTTTAACTGATTTAGATTATGATATTTACCGAACAATGTTGTTACAGATCTATAATATAGCTGTCTTATAATATTATTCTCATTACTGAAAAGAGAGGTATACATATATTTATAATAGATGCTAGGTCACAACGTTGAAAGTTGAAAAATCAGTTTTTTCGTGTTTAAATAAAGTAACAAAAGTATTAGATATTGAAATTACCTGTAAAATTACCTACGGTACGTCTTGATAAGTTAATTGAATCCACAGTGCCATTTTTTTTAAAGAAATTTTTTAATATGGAGAAAATTTTTAAATCTTTACTTAACTGCGAGTTATTTTACAGAAATAATTGGAAAAAAATTTGAAATCGATGTGTACATTATTTATTCACTTAATTAAATTTTGTCGAAATATCTGCCAATGAAAAATTTTTATAATTACCTTTCAATCCGCCAGAATTCGAGGATTAATAAAGCTCTTAATCTAAAAGTTTTATTCTATGATTTCAAATTGTATTATAATTTCCAATTTTTAAGAAATAAAAGTGACGAAAATTGCATTTGCAGATAACAATTTGTCGCATTTATAGAGTCGATGCAGTTATACTTGTGCATATTAGTTTTATAATGTTTTTTTGAGATTTAATCACTACAAATTTTTTTTTTCTTCTGCCTAAATTTAATTTCTACCTCTTTTTTTTTAGGTTCTAGATCAATGTACCATTTGAAATCATAGAGCAAGTCTTTCAGAAGAGGGTTTTTACTTTCTCTCGTACGAAGTATGGAAGAAATATTGTAATTGTCAAAAAATTCAAAATCGAAATTTCGATGAATCTTTATATTTCAGACTTTCCTGAGTTTAAAAATATATTTTTGACTTTCTTTCAACCAGTCTGTCTACGTAGACAAAAACTCTAAAATACTGTTATGAATCTGTGCTGCGGCTTCCCAGCATAGTCGGTTCCATAGAAGGTCCCAGAGCTTGGCGACAAACTTGGCGATCACTTGGCGACGAATTTGGCGACTTTGGCTCCAAAATAGATTATACCCGGAACATCGAGAATTTTCCCGAGCCGTCCAGTAGGAACCGAGTTACGCCTCGAACGTTCCTGATTGGTTGAGAGGTTTCTAGCCCCGCCTCCTGAGACCTATAAAAGGGGCTGCAGCTGCCGGGGAGTGATGGTAAATTGAGTAGTCGAAGAGTAGTCGGAAGCGACAGAGAAGAGTGGTCGTGGACCAGTGGAGTCGAAGGGTCGTAGTCGGGATCGACGGTAAAGAACTGGCCTTCCAGACATAAACGGAGCAGCGAGGGAGTGAAGCTAGTGCTGAACTAAGCTGTGCGCCACTGTCTACAGTAGAGTTGTATGCTGCTGTTTATGCTGTTGTGTATGCTGCTGTGTATGCTGTTTGTATGCTACACGTCTCGGCTGAAGATAATCGTCTTCTGTGCTGTATATAGTTGTCTTTGTGCTGTCCTGTGTGTCTTCGTGTAAATAAACGTCGTTGTTTTATTTTCTACTGCCGCCTGCTGATTGAGCGTTCTCCACACCATATAACTCCCACTATCCAAACGAACCCCGGAAATTTCGTAACAATACTTATAGCTAATTGGATAAAATTTGCTATATGGAAACTCGATAATATTTGTAGAATTTTACAAATATTGAAAGAAATCTATTCAAAGGAAGCTTATTAAATTTTATCTACCGAACATTAAAACACAAAGAGCTTAGTAGAAAAAAATTTGGTACAGAAGCTCAACATCTAAAATATAGATTCTTAGCGAATTTTGAACCAAACCTGTCAGTCTGTCGCTCTGTACTTTCGCATGCACATAAACGCAAAACTCATAACCGAAAAGACTTAAGGAAATTCGATTTGTTATCATGTTAATACAACCGTAGTCTCATGTAAATTCTAAGCAAACATCTATAATTCCTAACTATTGCTCGTTAATGCCATACAATTATTTTTTTTTTATCTTAACCAAAGGCCCATAATTTTGTGCCAGGAGAATGGACTTAAACCTTGACTGGAGAATATGCGAGAAAATTTCGGGAAGACCACTCCTTTCTTTCTTTCAATCTTTCGTTCTTTCGATTTACGAATCCTAACAGATAAAAAATTACTTATAATCTTTTTTTATTGACTTTATTTATTTCTACGTAAGTCGAATTTTTGAAAACAATTTTGGAAGTCAATTAAAAAAAATTCTACTTTTGCCATCACTGTATTTAAGAAGAATTCCAAAAATTGCACTTAACTCTACTTTTCTCTTCGCATTTACTATGTAAATGTAATATTAGGTACAAAGTAATCTGAACATAAGTACTACTACTGCAGGCCCCTGTTTAATTATTACCTGTTCACAGATAATATTACATTTAGGTATATAGTATGTCATTTTAATATTTTGATTTAATTTGATATAATTAAATAATATAGTTTTTGCGTCTAAAAATTAGCGATAATTAGAGTGTTTTAAATATCACCTTCTTTGTATAATTTGTTTGGACAAACATATGCTACTTGTAGTACATTTCTACATTATTCATCTTCAAATTTAAAGCGAAACCTGGTAGTAACACTTTTGCCGCTTACCATTTTTTTTTTTTTTTTTAATTACATGAAGTGACACTTCACTCTGTTTTTTTTATTATTATTATTTGTATAATATAGTCTTCTTTCGCGTAATTTACTTTCATAAATTAAATTTACTAATAAATTCCATATTTATCGATAAAATGCAACAATTTACATTTTTGAAACCGTTCCTAATATGTAACATTTTATTACGATATTTTGTCACAACTTGCCTCATTCGATAATTGCGACATTTTTAATGATTTTTAAAAACTATTGTGATCAGTCAAGAAAAGTTTTTTTTTTAAAAAATTGATACGCATACAAATTAAATAAGTAAAAGCATTTTTTTTAAAAAATCAATCAATTTGCCTTAAATAAAAAATTTCAAAATATTTTCTTTCTTTAATTATTAGCTAAAACTAATTAGTTTAGTTTTGTTATAATAACTTCGATATTGTAAAGCAACGCTATGGCTATTTTATGACGGACCTCGTAATTTTGAATCGCGGTCAGATGACGAGGACGACACCTGAGCTGGCACTCCCCTCTCCACATCACGCCACACCAGCGGAAGGACGTTTGGCTCTGACGGGTTTAACGTGCGACAGAACCCCTTACACGGCGGCTCATTGGTGGAATCGGGTCCCGAACATGAAACCCTACGGCTCACGAGCCGAGACCTTACCACCAGGCCACCACTGCCACTAGTTAAAATGGAATACGTATTCATAACTTATCACTATGTTTTGGCTGGGTACTAACTGTGTGTAATTTTTGTCACCGGATTCAAAACCCTCCTCTATTTTGTGCACGGGTTAGGATGGATTTAATTCCGCAAAATAGTGGTGAGAGGATAGAAGAAAGGAATAGATGTTTACATTGAACAATAAAGTAAATTCCGGAAATGGAGCACATATTTCCGTGTGCCCGTCCTTAGTGAGATAGAACAGTCGAAAAGTGGTCGTCTCAGATTACTGAAACGAACAGTATTTAACTGGATTCATCGTATGAATAATATTTAGAGTAAATCCAGATTAAAAAAAAAATTAAAAACTACTGCGTAATGAGCATGTTACAAACCCTTGTTATAACTCTTCTGTCTCTACCAGGCCATTATATTCATCATTTTTGTAGTTTAAAAGATAAACCTAACGCAATTTTATATATTGTATTCCAATTATTTGTATTAATTTAACAAATTTATTTATATATATATATATATATGTAATGATATTTTAACTCTAATTTCAATTTAATTACTTTTCATAGTAACTTCATCTTAATTTAGCCCATAGTAACTTCATTCTAAAATATTCTCTTATTTCGTGATCCAATTCCACTGTCTCTACTTAATTAATTCAAGAGAAGCTTTGTTAAATTGTTGAATCAGCTAAAATCTAACTTTCCCACACAACGCGTGAAGAGACAACATACCGCTGATCAAGCAAATTCTTTTTTAAAATCTCCCTGTGTTTCCCCTACCTTGTCCACCCTTGTGATGAAAATCCCTATCGAAATCTCATAATGCATTAGCACTGTAAAGAAATATTTTCCCTATCAAAATCATAGGTTATATAAGACCAGGGATAAAATATCCGAGAGATCTTCCCTCATTCCTTTCTGTGTCGTTCTGTGTGCTCGTCGCTTGTACATATGCTTGCTTCTTCAAAATGAAATAAAACGACGTCACGAAATTAAAAGTATCTTCATTGTCTTCAAACTGCATCATGCTTCACAACAAATAATATTACATATATATATATATATATATATATATATATATATATATATATATATATATATATATATATATATATATATATATATATATTAAATAAATGTTTTTTTAATTTTTACTTCAATTTTTGATTATTTTTAATTCACTTTTCACAAGAAATAACTACTATATCGGATAGTTTGAAATCGATAAAATATATTTCTAAAGTGTAATTTCTGAATCGAAAAACCAATCTAAAGCAACTTATTTTGTCTACGCCGTAACGAGTTTTATGAAATTTTTTACTTCCTTTTATTGATTATGAAGATCAAACATTTTATTTCCTGTCTGCTTCGACATGGATTGATGTTTCAAGATAAAAATTCAATAGTAAGACATCTTAAAATCTGGAATGCTTCAAAAGTATTTATCAAAGCATAAGTTTTAAATATTGCTGTTTGATAAAAAACCGGTCTGATTAAAGATTAAATATTTCATTTAATACCAGAACTAACATAAATCTTAATTAATAATACAAGTGAATGTATGTCTGGCATCGTGACACAGATATACCTTTGTGAAGAGTATTGGGACTCATATGAGAAAACCATTTGGCCTGGAAATATCACTTTCGCTTAGACAAACTTTAATTGTTTATATTATCTCCTTTCGAAATTTCAATTAGAATTGTGATTACTTGAAGATGAAACCCTTTTTGATATATCACTACAGTAACTTCAATAAATATGACTTTGAAAAGCTTTTTTATTTCATTTAAAAAATTAAACAGCTTTTTCGATAACGAATTTTTTTTTTCTGTTTAAAAATACTATTATTTTTTATAACAGTAAATTTCTTATTATCCCTGCATATTATACCTAAATTATTTTTATTTTCCTTCGAACTATCTCATTCTGGTTTTTCTTTCTTTCATTATTGATAACCAGGGTATATAAATACGGTTATATTTTAATTTTCCATGTACAGTAGATTTAATTTTACAGTTTGCTTTTAACTCTTAGATTATTGAAATGTCCTAAATCTCCGCTAAACAAAATCACGGTGAACACCTGAGGCAACTGGATATCATTGCATAATTTTCCTTCATTTTATTAAATGTGATAGGTTAAATAATTGAGAAACATATTTTATTTTTTAGATACGCTCACCCAGTTGGGTTGAATTTGGGGAATTGAGAGATTACCTGAAAATGTAATGTCCTAAGATGCATTTGCTTCAGAGCCATCAACAATACCAAAGCTTCTTTTGCATATCAAGCCATAAAGATCACTGCAGCCATTTCCAATATTAAGGGATACAGATTTTTTCCTGTCCTTGAAAGAAACTCGGCTTTACCTGATACCTGAACTCGATTGTTTCTTCTATATATTAATACCAAATACGTAAGTGAACAAAAATATTCATTATCGGTTGGGAAAACAGTATTTTCTTCCTTTTCGCGAATTGCTTAAAATGATACAGGCTATTGCAGCTTGTTAAGAGACCATTTCATGTCTTGATTCCAATACCATTAATCATATTTGAAATATTTATTTAAAGAACAATATGCTCTTCATCTTTGTACACTTTGAAATCTTCAGATGTGTCTTCGCCAAAAATCTTTTTGTAAAAGTAGATATAAAATATTTATCGAATAATCAATCATTCATGTTTGTGTTCAGTATTTTAACTACTGGTTAAAATTAACTAAACAACAAAAGTGATATCCCAAAAAAGTTCTCGAATTCCCTCTAATAAAAGTGTTATTCCATTGAATGCGAAGAGTTATGAAATATTAGCATTTCGTGTGAATTTAAAATTTTTACTGAATCTATCATGTGGTCATTGGGAAATCTTTGGCGATTAATCCATAACGTACTGTTAGTTTGTTGTATCCGAAAATCAAATTTGTGTTTTAAATGGCTTTTTCCCAACAGAATGAAACAAAAATTTGACAAACTACACTTGTAGTCATGAAATTAAGTATCAAATGCGATATCTTTAAGGTATTACATTTTTTTTTCGAGTTACATATTTCCAAAAGGAGAGACCGATAGAAAGTCTGCCTGTAGTTGGATTAGGATCAAAATTTAATAGCTATCGACAATACAGATGTTTAGTCTTTAAAACGAATTTTACCTCGCTCGTACTCTTTATTTTGTAGTTATCTTGGTAACGTATATTCGAATAACCGAACAGACAAACTTTCTCAGAGCGGATTTTGCTCAAAACTCAGTAGACATTTACAAAGATAGTGTTGAAATGGCATACAAAATTTCATCCGTCTAGCTCAAAGCGTATTCGAGTATCTTTGTCACAATAAGACTGACAGTCGTTTTATGAAGTGGTTTTCGAATTAAGAAAGCTCTAAAAAGTGGAAATTCATCAAAATCTCGAGACTTTATCACGATTACAAAAATGACTCCATATTTCGTATAAGAGAAAGTAAAAAGACCTATTACATCCTTAATATTAATAATTGAAATATAAAAAAGAGAGATCAAATCAGCTAAATATGTTTCTGGAAAAGAGGATAGACACCAGAGAACCCAAACGAGCACAAAACGTGTTATTTCATTTAGGACATTTTTAAGTGTAAAATAAAAGACCGTAATTGCAAGTAAATTATTGACTTGAAGAATTTCATATAAATATATAGATATATCTTCTCGTATAAATATATCGGTTTTTACAAATTAATAGATAAAAATATTTTCTTGAATTAAAAATAAATATATATAAGAAATACAAGATATTTTTCCTTTTGATTCCCGAGAGCAAACACTTTTTTTTATTCCTCCTTCAAACGGCTGATAATTTCGTTAATTTTTTTTATCTATTTATTGATTATTTTGAGTGCTTTAATATCTTATATAAAAGAATTCAATTTAACCTACTTTTGCCAGAGAACCCTTGGAGTTTGAAATATATATTTCTGCAAAAAGTAATTTGAATTAATGAATATCTTTAACTACATATTTATTTCTATAAATAAAATTATTTAATCATTAATTCTATTTCTTATATATTTTTATTTACAATATAATCCTTCATTCAAAATTATTACCGAACAAAATTGTATTGCTATATAATATTCAGTTAATAAAACATATTAACAACAAATCTAGATCTAAGATCTTGATTCTAGTAAGAGTAGAACAATTATATGCTTTTCTATGTTTTTTCTAATTATTTTCTAAGATGTTTTCTAAAAAACAAATATATCTGATAAATTAGCTGCCTTCTTTGTAAAAAAGTTTGACATAAATTATTCCCTTGAGAATTTCTTTCCAAAACTTGTGGAGCTTTAATGCACTTCCTTTCCTTTCCCCCTTGGGGACTCATTTTACTAGTTTTTGAAAGGCCATAAAATGGTTTCTAAATTAGAACTGTGGCCAATATTTTCTTAAATATATAGCGCTATTTTAACAAAAAAAATCTTCAAAAACAAGCTTGGAAA
Source organism: Argiope bruennichi (assembly GCF_947563725.1). Classification (NCBI taxonomy): domain Eukaryota; kingdom Metazoa; phylum Arthropoda; class Arachnida; order Araneae; family Araneidae; genus Argiope; species Argiope bruennichi. Next base: position 96,594,199 of record NC_079160.1, read on the forward strand.
CTTTCCAGAATCTGTTTCGGACTCGCTAAAGTGAAATCATTTTATAGAAGATTGGATCTGACAGATACCGTAGTAACCCAAGATAAAAAAAAAAGTGCATTGGAAAAAAGTTACTAATTCGAGACTTTTTATGTTTAATATTTTTCACGAGTAGCTCATTTATCATAATTTTCAAAAGCTTCATGACGGTATAATTGTAAATTTGGCTAGAATTTAAAATACATGAAGGTTTTATGTATACTGCTGTTGCCATTTTTTGTAAGAATCACTAGTTGAAAAATTAATGACAAAGGAAATTAATTCAATTAAGCATAGATACAAAAATATAATTTAACATATTAAATAATAACTAAAGCATTTTTAAATTGTTACAGCGAGATATAGTGCAAGAACGGACACAGAAATAAAAGAAAAAACATTTATAGAATTTATTTAATTTGATCAAATTTAGAAAATAAATATTTAAGAATGTTGAAACTTTTTATCTTAATAGGTTTGATTTTGTAAAAAGAAATAAATACTACAGATTTATATCAACAATTTTTTAAATAGATGAGGGTTATAATACATAGATATAAAATAAAATATGTCTAAGAATTTTGATTGAATGTTTTTCTAAATTTGGAATCAAAGAATCGTAAATTTTTTTTAACTACTTTTGAAAAATTCCTAATTAAATTTATTTCAAAAATCAGTTAAATGAAAATGGAAAAACATGCTCGTAAAGATGTTAAAAGTTTCGTTTTAAAATAAGACAAATTTTCAGATTATGGACTATTTCTTCTTTAAAAAATAAAATACATTGCGCTTGATGATAATTTAAAAATATTTTGTTACTATAATTTTCAGAGTTGATTTAGTAAATTTTAATTCAATTGAAATACATTTTAAATATGAAGTTAAAAGTAAAAATGCTACATAAAATTTTTTACAATCTATTTTTAATAAGAATTGTTCTCATTTTTTTACGATTTCTTCTTCATCTTTTAAATATATTTTGCTTTCGGTCTTCATATTCATTTTATTCTGCATGCTATTTCACGAAGTGTATATTAGTATATTATTGGGCTAAAACGCATTGAGATGCTATTAATATCTTTGATTGTAGTTCCATTTAAATGTTAACGCATTTTATTTTATACTAGCCGCCTTTGGCGAACAGCCGGTTCGCCAATCTTAATATTCGTTAAAATTTTAATAATTAAATATTTTATGCAATTCCTACTTTAATAGCTTCTTCATCAAAATATTTTAAAACTTTAAATTTTGATAGCCATATAATTCACTCATAATATTATAAACGCCTTCAGTCATAACGTAATATGCATCTCTCTCATTTTCTGTTAGCTTCCGTAGAATTTATACTTTAAATTAAAGTGGAAAGGAATAATCTGCAATTAATATAATAATATTTTTTACTGAAACAAAGTATTTTTTTGTAATATGGTTACTGAAAACAGTCACTGAGTGTTTAAACTTTATGGGCACTAAAGAATATCTTTCTTAATTTATGTAATATTTCAAGAATTTGTCAACAACATTTTCTCAGATTCATCATGACCAGATCAATTAATTAACAATTTTGAATTTTGAATTAATCAAACACTAAGAAAATAAAATGAATCGTTTAAAATAATCTGTTGAAAACAGGTTAAAAAAACTACTTAAAAAACGATGCACTTAAAACTATAAGCATATACAAAAAATATATATAACTAACATAAATACAATTTAATTACAAAAGCATGCAACTAACCTAAAAATAATTTAAATCATCCGTTAATAATGGTTGTCATGTCAACAATCAGAACACAATGTGCACGCGTGAATTTTCAACGCCAGTTACGGTAACACAAATGCGTGAGTTTTTTTACGCCAGTTGGGATAACGCTATGCAGATTAGAAATTTTTAATTTCCTTTAATCTGTTTTTTTTTATTCAAAATTACTTCAGAATGAATCTGAAAGATCGATTAATTAACAATGTTTAATTTTACATGCATCAAACATTAAGAAAATAAACAGAAAACTTAAGCCTAGCCTCATTACTGTTGGGAAGAAAAACTGAAACCTTACTCATTTGGCGGTGGGGAAAATGAAGATTTTTTTGGTGGGAAAGTTTTTTAATTAATAATTAAAATTCTAATTAAAAGTTCAAAAAAAGGGACCCTAGGTGCACATTCCCGACCTCCAAGGTATACATGTACCAAATTTGGTAGCTGTAGGTCAAACGGTCTGGCCTGTAGAGCGCCAACACACACACACACACACACATTGAGCTTTATATAAGTACTAGCCGCCTTTGGCGACCAGCCGGTTCGCCGCCAACACACACACACATTGAGTTTTATATATTAGTATAGATAGCATTTAAAATATTAACGTGTTGACTGAAACGATTCACACCTGATATTCGGGCCATCTATCTAGTTAGATATCTCTTTACTGTAGAGAAGGTGTCATCTGATAAGCTAGATTATTTGGCACAACTACGTATTATCTGTAATGCACAGGCTTGTAATCCGAGAGTCAATGTGTTAAAAATGATTTCACATCTACTCACTTTTCGATGCAGTTGAATTGGTACACTGTCACGAAATTTGAATATACCAGAAAAATAATACATAAAAAAACGGATATGCGAAAAATAATATAAAAATCATTTTAAAAAATGCCATATTAAAGTTTAACTTACAGTAAACAATATATCATGATGCAAGTATGCAAAAGGGAATGCCTTGGTTTAAATTTAATAAGTTCATGAAATTTGATATAAAACGTGGAAAAAAGGATTAATGGAGAAAATACATATTAATGCAAATTGTGTAAGTATAATTTAAGGTAAAATTATAATGAAAATTGAAATTAAACTGATAATACGGCAATCATCCGTAAGCATATTTCTAAAGTAATAAACAAATTAACTATCATAATATATGCAGATATGAAGTGACGACATTTAATAAAAAATGGTATAAATATAAATTAGTTTAAAATAATTTTTATAAGTTTATACATGTTGAATAAAGGAATGACAATATGTTTTGAAAGATAAAATAAAATATGAAGCAACAAAATACTTTAATTTTTCCGTGAGAAAATAATGAAAAATTTATTTAAAATTGCATAAAATAATTTATTCAATACTGAATTTTATAAATTCTAAAAAAATACATGTACTTCTTGATATGTGATTTAAAAAAATTATAAATAGTGATTAATAAAAGAGAAAGTTAAGTTTTACTGATTGAATTCAAGGTTGATTCTAATCTTTTTATAATATTTATAAAAAAATTAAGAGCTTTCATTCTTTTGAAATATAAATTATTAGCAAACGATTATAAAAATAAATATTGTAAAAATATTCTTTTCTTATTTATCAATCAGTAACCAAATATTTTTTTTTTTACTTAATATTTTGAAAAAAAAAATTGATATTTACTACAACTAGTTGAAAACTCTTTTAATGTAATAGAATATTTCGTCGATGCTAAAGTGTATTATAAAATAAATACATTAAGTAAAATGGAAGAAAATACTAAATGCTTTTTCTTAAGGTTGAAGTTATAAATGCTTTTAAATGGTCAGGAGATCTTTTTTCAGAATTGGAATAATTAAATCAAGATCAAGGAATTGCGAATAGCACATTTCAAATGAACTTCATAAACAGTATTTTAAAGGATTTAGTATTTTCAATCTCACTGAAGCTAGTACACAAAATTTAAATTTGTTAAAATTTCTAGACAATTAATATTTTTTTGAAAAAAAATATTTAAAAAATGGCTTGTCATTTTGAATGAATTTTAGATTAATTGTAGAAATTGAAAATTAAAAAAAGATATATGAAATGTAAGAACTGGTTTCAAATGTGAAAGGAGCTATTAACTTCATGTGCTTTTTGGTGTCACTAAATTAGGTAATTAAATGAGCAGATAATCATTTAAATTGTCTCTTTCTGCATTTTTTGTTGTAATTCAATTCTTAAAGATTAAGTTTACATTTAGTGCTGATTATTTTTTGTTTCATTCTTTTAACAATTGTTAAGGTTCATAAATTGTTATTATATAAGGACTGAATAAAAAAAATGTAAACTTCGATTTTATTTAAAATTAGGACTTGATTGATATGCATAAAAACATATACGTGCTATTTTAAATTTTCTTCAAGTGCTTTCGATCCAAATTTGCAATTTGTTAGAAAAAAGAAGTATAAAATAAAGAAATTTATCTTATTTCTGGAGAAATATGATATATTCTTCTAAACAATTATAGAATCATATTCAAAATAGAAATTTAGAAAAATAGAAATTTGCATTTCACGAAATGATTACAACGATAAAAAATGTATAATAATAAAATTAATAACTATAAGGAGAAACGTTTCATATTAATAAACATTTTCTGCCATTTAAAAATTTGCGACAAAACTAATGTGTTTGAGATATATCATTGCTTGTAATCGATAATTAAATTAATGAGATAACCTCTAAAGATGCTTTACATCAGCAAAAATCAATTAACTGAGCTTAAATGGTTTTAAGAAAAAATTATACCTTTTTTCAATCATAAGATAAAAAAGTAGCTTATATCGACATAGTACTTTTTAGGATGATATTTGAAAGATTATACAATTGAATATTCTTAAAGTAAATACCTAAAGGTTGAAAATAGAATTTAGTAAGTATTTAAATAAAAATCCTCAATACATTTTCTTTGTACTCGACATTTTCATACAAAAGATAAACATTTCAACAGTTTATAGCGAACATGATCAACTTCATTCAGAAAAGAATCATTCAAATATCCGTTTCGAATTTAAAGTAAAGAAAACTAAATTTTGGAAATACCTTAGATCTATTCCCTCGATAAAATCCTTAGAATTCAAGAAGGTTTTATTCGGAAACATTTCTCATTCATATTTTAAAACCCACGTGGCAGCTTTTGAATGATATTTTTTAAAGAAAAAGATACGTTTTTATCGGTCCGTTTTTTCTTCAATCCTATTTTGACCGGATAAGTTTCTTCTTCAACATTTATTTCAGCCAAAACTAAATTTTTTAAAAATAGTTTTTATAAGTGCAGTTTGTTACTTCGAAGTTACGAAATTATTCATATATTTTTCTTTTAATTTAAGATGTGACATGTACCGTATTCTATTGTTGAATCACTTAAATGCAGCAAACAATAGAATACTTCTTTCTAGCTACATCAGCAGAAGTGTTGGCATCAATATATTTATTTTAAAACAATCGTTTGGTTTTATAAAGTAGCTGGTTTTCTAAAGCGTAAAATAGATTTCTTTTTTTATATCTATTATGCATTATTAAAAACATCGTCTTGGGTGAATTTTAAAATAAAGGAAATATATCTTATAAACAGAAAAGAATACCAGTATATTTATACATATTTGTAAATTTTTCAAAACTTATGATCTTTTTATGACTATAGTTTGTTTTTATCTCGAAGTTACGAAATTATTCATAGATTTTTTGTTTAAAATGGGAAATTTACTGTATTCGATTGTTGAATCTCATTAAATGTAGCAAACGATAAAATAATTCTTAGTAGCAATTTGAACAGGAACATTGGCATCAATAATACTTTTTAAAGAATCGTTTGGTCTTAAAAGCAACTCGTCTTCCTAAACATAGAATATATTTGTTTTTTATATCTACCAAGCGTCTCTGAAGTTTTTTACTTTAATGGCTGGTAATAATTTTAAAATAAAGAAAATATATAATATGAATTTGAAAGCAAACAAATGAATTAATTCATATTTATAAATTTCTCAAAGTTTATGGGCTTCTTATGAGTATGTTCTATTGCCTAAAAGTTGCGAAATTATTCATAGAATTTCTTTCGTTTTATATGTATTATTTATATTTATTCTATTGTCAAATTACTTTAAATGTAGCAAACAATAAAATAATATTTTCTAGGAATTTCAGTTATTTTAATTAAGCAGCTCGTTTCCTAAAACGTAAAATATATTTGATTTTTTTATATCTACAATCGTCTTTGAAATCGTTTGCTTTAAAGCCTTGGAAGAATTTTAAAATAAAGAAAATATATCTTATAAATTGCAAAGCTTGCAAATAAATGAAAGCATACTTAAACATTTCTCAAGCTGAGAATTATTAAAAATACATGCTGTTCATAATACAGATGCTTACACAAATATTTCATTTTAACTTCAGTAAAGATCATAAATCTAGAATTATCATTACACGTGAAGAGTTTGTCCAGGAACAGAACTCCTGTTAAATGTTTCAGAAATTATTAATGATGAAATTTCTGTTGAAATTAACATATAGAACGGAACTTCTCAGAATCAGCTGTTGAAATATTTATGAAGTCCATCTTGGAAGAGCAAGAAATGTCCCAAGAAGATTTGTACTAAGAATTTGAATAAGTTTTCTATGAACATACGTAGAATTTTATTAAATATTCTGTTCTTTTAAATTTACATGAAAATTTAACACTAGAATACCACTTTTCTGAGATATTTGTCAAGAAGGCTCTTGATTGCCAATTTGCATTTAATGATAACACAAGAGTTGTGTTGAAAAACGTTTTAGCTAATTTAAATTTTATTGAATCCTTTCTACTTTATTACTTTTGTTTCGCTAAATTACATTGAATCATATCTATTTAATTATTTGTAATTTGTTGCTATTAGTATTATTTTTTTGAAGTTTTATTGAAAAAAATTAAACAAAATCGTATTTCAGAAATATAATATTTTTTAAAAGGAATATATTATACTTTCAATTATTTAATGAAAAATATACTCAAATATCTTCCTACTAAATATCATTATTTACTTTTTTGTATATAACAAATATGTTCATTAAATAATTTATTTCTTTTTTATATAATGTATATTTTTATTATGTCCTATATAGAGACCAAACAATTCGACACCAAACTCTTGCATAAGAAAAATTTGTTGATTTGATTGAATGTAACTTATTGTAGATCTGAAGAATCCATGATTTGTTCCAATTATAAAAGAGATAACCTCTTAGTGTCGCCTTTATGGAGTGTTTGGACCAGAAAAGATGATATAGATATAGCAGCAAAATCTGTTCCTTCATTACTGGAAATACCTACCTAATCCAAGATCCAGCGATATATGATTTAGAATCCTATTTTATAGAAGTTAGAATATAAACTAAATACGGAAAGCAATCAGATTCATCTGATTGTGATATGCATGAAAAAGAAGTGCAAAGAGAGTGTTTCCAAAACTTTCCTACAGTCATTTTAAATGATAAAACTACGCAGTGTCGAAGGCGACAATTCCGGAAGAGCACAAAAAAATTCTACTAGTTTCAGCCGTAAAAATTGTGCAATAATTGCTCAGACAATAACTCAGTCTATCAGATGAAAGCATGATGTCACAATAAGAAAGTTCATCTGATTTCAAATCATCTATAATAACAGGTGCGAAACTAGAATACTGACAGAAACAATGATGAAAAATTTGTATCAGAAAAACGGAAGCAGTTACAAATTTGTCAAATCCTGAATTCGGATTCAGAAATGAAAAATGTACAGAGAAAGTAAGATAAATTAATGGTCTTAGTGATAATATTTTAAAACTAAGCATCATCAAGAGTGATTTGGCTCCCTCAGGGATTGGAATAATGTGAGAGAGCGAGAAACATACTGTCTTCGAAAAACAACTGGCGATTTCGTATGAGAAATTGAGGTGATTTGGAGAGGAATTTAGGGCGAATGAAATAATAAAAGCAAATTATGTCTGGCGTTTTAAATAAAATGAGAGCTTGTGAAAAATATAGTATAAGCTCAAAAATAGAGAACTACGAATCGATTTGAAGAAAATTTTCAAAGCGATGTGTAGGCGTTGGACTCACTTCCTTTGGGTTGTGAGTTCGAACCCTCGCTGGCCGAAGACTCCCTGTGTGTGTAGCGGCTGGTGCACGCATTAAGTCCACCAAGTCAAGACATTGCCACTGGGAGTACTGGATCAGAAGTGATAGTTTGATATTTCTCTGATTCAGGTCTGAATTACGATTTGTGGATGAGTGAATAAGCTAAGTCGTACTCTTGGCCCTAGATGGCGCTACTGAAACAATAGACGCTCAATTTTTATTTGCACAATAATTTATCTTATTATGAATTTATACTGCTGCACTGTGAGTCATCTCATAAGGAAGAGAGTTTTACAGATAGCTTTACTAAGTACTGATTACAGGCAGGATTAATGCCTCTCCTTCCTATGACTTGGAGATAAAAAACGAACAGTTCCAGGAATATCGCTTAGGAGAGAAGTTACGAAATCTTTCTAGAATATTTTTACTCTCTTACAGGAAAAGCAGAAATACCGAAAGAGAGAAATATCTTTCAGCTGCCAAGCCGAATAGAGAGTGAAATCTCTGCTAAGAGTGTTGATCTGTCAGTTCTGAGAGCTTTCTGTATTTATATTTATTTTCTATTGATTTGCTGCTTGAATTGAAGATATCAAACAACAAATATGGAAGAACCAAGAATATTCTACAATCTTGGTGACAACTCTGTTAGGATTCATGCCCTGGGATTGTTCTGAAACATTCGATGCCTTATTAGGGAGGATATAATAACACATGAGTCAAACAGTAGTATACTATGGTATTCCTGGAATTCAAAGATCGTCCTGTATTTAAAGGATTTCATCAAACTGGGGAAAGACGCAGCATCAACCCGCAGATTTCCCCACATGATTTCATTTTCGTTTTAAAGTATTAAACAATTCCAGAGAGTGAGTAGATTTAGCGAAATTTTCTTTCCAAGTATTGGTTTCAAATAAGTTTTCTTTGGGGACTTATAGTGTTGCGGTTGTTTAATAATAATTTACTGCTTGTGTGCAGCTGTTCACTGAAATAGCAGTCTTTGTGTTAGAAAATGTGAGAGTGTACTTTCTTGCAGAATACAGAATCTTTTATCGTTTTGGGGCCCTTCGGAGTTTAGTCGTCGTACACACATCGGACATAATTTACAAAACTTCTGTAACAGCTTACTACATATATAAAAAAAACTTTTAATAAGATAATAAGTAAATAATCACGAGCCTATTTTTATGTATCTTTATCATTTAAGAAAAAATACGCTTGCAGAATAGCAAAACATCACAATGACTACCAAAATTAGTTTGTTTTATACTGTAAGAGGTTTGATTCATTCGATACATTTCTGTCTGACGGCGTACGAATTTCGTTCGCTCTTGGTTTCATTCTTTACATCTTACTTTCAAAATCATCTGATGTTAAAACATGATAACTTAGTTGAACTAAAATCATAGCTCTTATTTCATTTTCAAAATAATATGAGATCAAATACTATTTTCAATCAGTTTTTAAAAAAAATAAACTTGGCACTAAACATTTTAATAGTATTGAAATACTGAATTTTAAGATCAAGCTAAAAATATCATTATTTAATTATATTCCAATTATGGATTTTTTAAAAATCTTATTCCTATTTAAACAAGGAAAATGCTTTGCAATTCTACCATGTATTCCACCTTCCCTAAATATTTGTCCTGATTTTTCCATGTTTGCTAAGTTATAAAGATATCAGGAATCTCTGTAAAACATTATATGAGGGTAAATAATAACTTTGAAAATGATGCGCTAAAGTTAATAAAATCTCTTTTAATTGCTTTTCTGAGACTTAAGTGCTTCAAGCTTTCCTTTTCCCAAACTAGGAAGATTATGAGAGTGCTTAATGGAACGATGTTAGGTTAATTATCGGCAAAAGATAATGTCGAAACTGCAAATGAAAATTATGCCATGCTTCCAATCGATTATTTCGAGTAGGTTAAAACTGGGTATAAACAAATTTCACGGATAGATAGTTTCAGAAATGGTCAAAGAAAGCAAATATATGTATGTCAAAGAAAACAAAAATATATTTGCAATAATAACTCCATAGTAATTGTTTGTATAAATATTAATTTTGTATAGATTCCTATAAAAATAATTGTTTAATACCTTATTTATAGCACTAAAATTTACAAACAATTATATTTGGTAATCGACAGAAAGCTTTCTTGCATCTGTAACTAAAATATGTTTCTGGTATTTTCATTAATTTTCAGGTACTTTAACAAGTTACTGGTCAAACAATTTATAAATTAACAACTAAAAATTATAAATTTAGGCAGCAAATAAAACTGTATAATATTAATTATACAATATATGTGTAAACTTACTATTGATATCAGTGGTAACTGTAACTTTTCTTATATAAATATTATTACGTAAATTCCACCAACATTAATGGATTCACTGTAATGGGTATATGCTGACACAGTCAACAGGTTTCCATAACGAATAAAGACTATTATTAACACCAATAAACAGCCGAGACGTACACGGGAATACACAGTAGCTTTTGCACCAAACGGCAGTCCACAAATAGTAATCGAAAATAAACAACCACAATAGCACACTCAAAGTGGCCAGACAAAACTCAGTAGGAAGAGACAGTTCATGTAGATGTTTGAGGAGATCTTAGTTAGTTAGCTATTAACTAAGGCCTCCCAAAACGTCTGCTATTCTCCACTATCTCCTCGCTTTCTACTCAATTGACGGCACATTACTATACTATTGCCTATACAGCACATGGCTTGATTCAAACTCCTGCTTCAATACTAAACTCCAACACTTGGCGCACGATTCAATTCTCAATCCACTAACTTCTTGGTATCCACTGAATATCTGCACGTCTCTAGACTGATTAAACTTATTCTCTGACGTCGCTGACTCAACACACATTCACTCTCACTGTATGACTGACTCCGGTATGGTCTGCCTTACTTTTATAGCTTCTGGAACAGGGCACATAAGGTTCCCCTTATATTGATCCTATCACCTGAAATTCCTTAAAATTCTAGGAACATCCATTTTGTCGTCAAATTCGTCTTCAAGCCGTCAAATATTCTCCAAGTTTGTCGCCAAGCCCTTGTGTCATTAGCATCCTATCGAACTATCTGTAAAACTGTCTTTCGTATGATGACATTAATTGTGCTGGGAAGTAACATTACAAATTCGTTACAGTATATTTTTCTTATTCGGATAAACTGTCTGTTTAACTGTTCTTTTACTTAAGATGTCTTGTGTTTTTCCGTTTATTATAAAATATTTTAACAATAAATTAAAATTTAAAAAATTGCATGTTTGTTAATGTAAAAAAAAAATATTTTTAATCAAAATGTACTGTTACTATTAGCTGAATATCGGCATTTGCCGGTATAGATGCCAATTAGTAACATTTCGGAACTGCTTCGGTCTTTCACCGATTGATTTCAACTCGATTAATTATCGATTTTCTTTAAAATATAATGGCACTTAGTAGAATTCAGCCATTTGCAACACACTTCATAACGACTAGTTATACTTAAAACTGAAATATTTAAGGATTCAGCAAGTCATATTTTATGTTAAAAAAGAAAAAGAATGATAATAAAAACACTTGGTTTCAAAACAAAAGTATCAGATTTTCTTTTAAATTATTTTTTCATTTTTTTTTATCAGTTTCAAAAAGAAAATTTTAACATTTTTATATCATTGTCAGCGAAATGTTTTCTTGAAATATACCAAGAGATGTACTTCCATGTCATATAAACAAACATCATGAATACACAGTTTAGTAAGTTTCTTATATATCATTGAATGAGCATGAATTGAAAAAAAAGAAAGTCGTCTCTTCTATTATTTCAAGAAACAATATCTTTGGACAAACACAAAAAAAAGTGATAATCCTATATCTCTATATAAGAATCATCTATTCAAGCAAAGAGCGCATTGTTTGCTATAGAAGTCCCATGTGAATTACTTCTTTAATGTATTGAAAACACAGTTTCCTATTAGATAATGCACTTTCTCTCTTATTTATTCTACTGTTTCAATATATATTATTTACAATGTGAAATTTATTTGCATAAGAAGTATGTTCTTAAAAACAAAAAGTTGTTTTGATTGCTCAAACATCGAGATAATAGAATATACGATTTCAAACAATGTTTTTATTTAGAGAATTCAAAATAAAATTTAAGAAATAATGCAAAATAAAATCAGTATCCGTTGATGAATATTTGTGTAGATAAGTTTTCAAATCGTAAGGTGTCATAAAATGAATGATCCAATATGAATTATCTACATTTTTAAAAAAATTTAAGTTTAATTAATTGTCACGATTGTTTAATATTTGTTTTTTTTTTTTTGGCGAATATGGGATAATAAAATTGAATTTCCACTTAAATTCAAGAGATTTTTTTAATTTCGTGAATTTATGTGTATTTAAAGCCATTAGAATATCTTATTATTTTCCTAGCTTAATTATCAGCTAATCGATTAATTTTAATCACATCATGATCAATAATGGTTTCCGATTATTGTATAATACAGTTTTCCTTCCAAATTAGTGTTAAATTTTATAACTATTATAAATTTGATTATATTTGATTATGAAACAAAACATATTTTTAGCTCTTCCCCTAATTATTTTTAACGTAAATTCACTACGTTTCCATTTTTCACTTACTTTCAGACTCGACAGATGGACAAATTCATTTGCTATTATACTAATTTATGGAAGTAAGATTAAAAAGTAATAACTTTTTTAAATATATGATAATCAAAATAAATATTATTTTCCGAAACTATTTACCGTTTTTAGTTTATGAAAATTATAATTTCAATATTAAGTAAACGATAAAATATTCTCTGTAAAACGATATTTGCTCACCAAAATTCTTGACATTTTTACCTAAACATAGCAATTTCTATTTATAGTGAAAGCTCGATGAATAATTTTCCAAAAAAATTTCTTAATACGTAACTAATTATTTTAATTTTACTTCTTTTAAATTCCTTTATTTGCCTTTCTTTCATTTTCTAATATTAATCGTTTTACTCTCTGTAAATATATCATAAAACAACTTTCAAAAGTTGAGATAAAATTTCAGGTAGACTACTCTTTCTATTTCAATTATATTTAGAAGAATACTACAACACGTCTTGCAGAAAATCTTTTAGAATAGATATTTTGCTGTTCTTGTTAAATATGTGATCTTTAGTTAATAAAACAATCCATGGTGGTTAGCGCAGTTTTCTGATTATTCTAGATATAATTAGAAAACTGCACTAATCTATTTCATTAAATTATTCTAAATATTTCTTTATTTTTCTAACAGAACTTATGATAATTTTGTTTGCTATTAATTTTTTTAATTAATGATAAAACCTAAAGCAATTTGCGAAATGAATGCAATTAGCAATTCACATAGGCTTATGATAAATTTTGCTGGTTAAAACGTATCTAAAGCATTAAATAATTAAAAACAGACAATATATATTCATTTTTGCTTTTTTTTTTTTTTTTTTGCAGATGTCAAATATATGAGATAATCTGTTAGTTAGGACTAAATTTTTAAGCCTGTCTTACTAGAACTTTCTAATTATTGAAATACATTATATTTCAATACGATGATTGATCACAAACAAAAAACAAAACTACTTTTCTATATAATGCGATGTAATATCTGGATCCTGAACGATCAAATAAGAGAGTAGTATTCTTAGGAACCTTAATAAATAAACTAATTTTTATCAGTCCACCAACAAAATTATATCTACTTCTTTGAATAGCTTATGAAACTTTGAAATTATTAAAGAGATAAATCTTATTAGTATTGCATATGGGGACTGTGGACTTTTAACTAAGCAAAAATGGACGGAAACATGAAATTTTATTTTTATCATTTCCTTACTAAAATGTCCGTTTATATTCAACTAAAATAGTATTATAAAAAGTATTGTTCAGTAAAATAAATATTTGAAGGTATAAAAGAAAATGGTACATCTTAATAACTTTTCACAAAATGATATTTTAATTAGATTTAAATATCTTTGAAATGTTCCAGGTGTCTTAATTTTGGAAGAAATTAAAGGAAACTGATAATAAAGATTTCTGCTACACATTAAAAGAGAATAGGATATGCATTTTATATTCCAAGTTTTTTTTATAAAGTTAAAATTTAATTTTCGTACAGAAAAATTCATGTGAAAATTCAGTTGATGTACATAAAAACATTTCTAAAAATTAGCATTTAATTGGAATCTCAAAATCATACAAATTTTCGTTCCAAATAAGTTTATATTGGATAATAAGGAAATAATAATAGAAAAAAATTAAAAATGAAGTAGCCTGGGATATTTTAATTTTTTTAATTATAGCTTTTAATTAATATATATATATATATATATATATATATATATATATATATATATATATATATATATATATATATTATTTTAAAAAGTTTTTTTAATAATTTTCTCTTATTTGTATTTCAATACCTATGAATAAAAATTTCATAACCCTAAATGAATAATTTGCGAAGGTTCCTATTAGAGTTCACTGTCCCCTTAATATTGCTATTTTGCTTTGCCTTAAAATCTATAGTAACTCATAAAGCTGTAGTTACAGGATTACAATTTCAAATGCTGTTCATTATTATTTAAAGATTTCTAAATGAAAAACAAAAAATCATGAATTCTAAAATGTTTTGCCCAGTGGAATAATTTATCCTAAAAAAACCTCTAAATGGAAGAATATATTTTTCTAAAAAAATACCGAATTTCGTTATACAGACATTCACTTCCTTTTTGAAAAAATATTCTGACATTTCTCTTTTAACACGAATAGTATATTCAAAAAATTTCATATTATAAATCTTTAAGAAACAGGCCCTAGAGCTGGAAAATCGCAAAGATTGTCGACACATTGGGACAATCCTCACACTCAGAGAGTCATTCCGTCGTTTCTATGACTGAAGTATTAATCCCCAAAGGAGGATTTTTGGCCCCTTATGCGTGCTAAAAAGGTATATTTTCTCTAAATAGATACACTTTCGACAGTAAAAAAATAATTTTATTTCCATTTAGTGCTTCATGAAGCAAAGGCCTGAATGGAATGGAAGTTTATAGCTGAAAATTTTAAAATTGAAGTTATATCTGAATTTCGACATGTGATGATTTTCAGCTAAAATATGAAATAAATATCCCTTTTTAAATCATTTTTTATACTAATAATAAATTTATTGATTTTCTTAAATATGACTATTTTTTTATTCCTTAAAATATGTGCCGAATGCATGTTTTAAAAAACATAAAATAATTACTTTTGAAATTTTTCATAAAATAGATTGAAGCAATAGCTGTAAAATAAAAATGTATCAGTTAAAAATTAAAATTGTTCAAGAATCGGAAGAAATATTCTTATTTTGTTGTTGTTGTTGAAAAGTAATATCAAGATATAATTTTCTTAATTTTGATCTTCATTAAAAGTTTTACTCGAAATTGACAGATGAGTTAAGAAATATATTATTTTCCTGCTTTGTTATTCTGAAAAGCATTGATAGAATCATTCAAAAATAATTGATTACCAATGCGGAAACTTTTTGATGCAGATTAAAGAACAGATCTTTTATGCTTGTAAAGCGCAATATTTTGATATCCATATCTTTTTTCTCAAATCTGCTTAAACGATTGTTCATCCAAAACAATAGCTCTGTATCTTTCTGTGTTCACTATATTCATATAGTTATTCAATCTAAATGAACACTGATATTGTTTTTGGTAATCAGGAATTAATCTCTGCTTTTCCAATCCTTACACCTGCGCAATCCTATTTGTCAGCACAGCTGTATTGAAGAATGCCATCGAACGATAGCAGATGGAGATCCGTCAGTGAGATAGGACCACGGCTATCAGCTGACTCATTTCCAGTGTTTGGATCTGTAATCCTAAACAGAGGCAGTTTGTAAGAGATGACAAACCAGCGATTATTTCCAAATATGTCAGATGGTTTAAGTAACAGATGTTACGAAATTGATAATTGTGATTATATTCGTTATTTAAGAAGTGAAATATTATTTGCTACGCAGTGCAATTCTACTGCGCTGTAATAATTTTTTTTCAATAGCGCAATTTTCATAGACGGAAGTAGAAATGTGATTTTTGAAGTTGCAAAGAAGGTTTGTTAGCTGACGTAAATCTTTCGTCTCCACACATTGAAGTGAAACAATGAAGCATTTGAAAATGCATTGAAATATTCTCTGAATGCTTTGAAGGCTTTTCAAAGTTTTTTTGAAATGTTGAAAAATGTAATGATTACATTCTTCTGTTGTTGTTTTTTCAGAAATATTAGAATGAATTTTTGCACACGTATTTCATTGCATTAATTGTTTTATGGAATCTCTGAATGAAGGCTAGTAAGAAAATAGAAGCTTTTTTCCATTTTTTTAAGAGTGTTTTAATCAAAAACACAGAAGGAACGCTGGCTACAAAGCAAATTAAAATGTATATAGAAAAGGAACAGCAAATAATAAAGAATTACAAAGTTTTAAAACATATATAAATAAAAATGCAAGCAACTAGCAAAGGTCAAAAAGTAAAAACGATCACAAGGACAACAGCAACATGGAAGCATGAGTAAACATATATATCACAATTTGTATAATTAAAAATAATATGTAGTAAATAATTAAATAAAGTTTTTGAAATGCTCATAAATGCAATGAGTATAATCTGTTTTTTTTAAATATCGTAATGAATTTTTGCACACGTATTTCATTATATTAATTATTTTATGGAATCTCTTAATGAAGGCCTGTAAGATGATAATTATTCTTACAATATATATATATATATATATATATATATATATATTGTTACGAATTCTGTAAATTGGTGTAATTTGTCTTATGATAATGAATGTTATATGTATCCCATTGTATTTCAATAGCAAGTCGCCAAATTGGCGAGATATTGGCTCATTGGCGACGTTTTAGGCAACTAATTTTTATTGCCAAGTTTGGCGACGGAAGTTGGAAACCTTGGCGACAGAGAGAATTTTCTAGAGGGATCCTGATTTCTTGAATTCTCTCCAAGGTTCTGGATTTTTCTAATATGACATAACTTCCTGTTAGTGACGTCACTTCCGGCAGAGAGCATATAAAAACAAGCACGAAAGATTAGGAGTTGTATTGGAGCCTTAGACAGCAAGCAAGCTGTAGGCTGGTGACTGAGCTATTGAATGCGCAGTCTTCTTTAAATAAATAGCTTTATTTATTTATTTTTAAAAGGATTCTGCTTATTGAATTTACTCTAAGCACATCGCAGGAAATTCGTAACAAATTGGCGTCAGAAGTGGGATCGAATAGTGAAGATAAAGGAAAATGGCTGATCTTCATCGAGAATCTCTGTCAAAACTCACTGTGGCCGCATTGAAAGACGAACTGTCGGCGAGGAATTTGCCCACATCAGGACTGAAAGATGACTTGATCGAACGTCTTCGAGAAGCTCTTGAAAGAGAGCAAAGTTGTGGTGGTATATCCGACAACGTTGGTGAAACGAATGAGCAGAGTAAGAAAGCTGCGGAAGAAAAGCAGAAGGAAGAATCCGCATTGGAAGACAAATTAACGCAACTTTTGTCATTCAGGACAGAAATGAAAGCTGGACAAGTTGAAATGAAAACAGAAATGAAAGCAGGACAAGTCGAAATGAAAGCAGGACAAGCAGAAATGAAATCTGAGATGAAGGAAATTAATAACGCCGTGAAGGTAGCCAATGCTAAAGTAGAGGGATTTGAAGGAAGATTAGAAGAAATGGAAAAGAAATTTGAGAAATTGAAGCAAGAAATGGAAGTTCAAGTTACTGAAGAATCAAGAGAGTCCTATGAAACTCCTCAAGAATTTGGATTGGCTGCTGCAAATCAATTTCAAAATGCTCGATATATGCCTGTTGTCAACAGACCCTGTATGAAATTACTGCCGTATGACGGACAAACATCTTGGCAGGTGTATAAGACGCAGTTCGCCATTGTCGCAGAAGCTAATGGCTGGGATCCAATTACCAAAGCTCGCCAATTGGCTTCTTCTCTCCGAGCCGAAGCTGCAGATATACTGAGGACCATTCCCGATAATGAACAGTTAAATTTTGATGCTCTTTCAAGTGCCCTAGAGTTGCGTTTTGGCGAGAAATGCCTGAAGGATTATAGCCGACTTCAGTTAAAGACTCGCCAACAAAAACCCAACGAAACCCTTCAAGAGCTCGCAACGGACATTGAAAAGCTGTCCCACCTCGCCTTCTCCGATTGTCCTACTGAAGTAAGAGAGACTTTAGCTGTGCAGTATTTCGTCGATGGCGTCAGAGACGTAGAAATACAAAAAGCACTACGAATGGCGGAAACTAAGGATCTGAAGTTCGCTTTAGTCTACGCGATCAAGTTTGAAGCGGCACAACAAGCATCGAGAAGGGATCGTCACTTTATCAGAGGTGCGGAGGTGAAACGAGATGAGGATCCTTTTCTTAAAGTTATGACACAACTGTTAGAGGAGTTCCGGGGGATGAAGCAGAGGTCTGGAGAGGAGACAGGCAAATTTAAAAGAAACAACGCCCGTTGCTGGAAATGTGGAGCAGAAGGCCATCTCCAAAGGCAATGCCAGGCTCGCCAAGATCAACGGCCTAGGAGCCTGTCGAGAAATAATACTCAGAAAAAACTAGGTAGTGGCGGTCTCGCGGGGCGGAGGTTGCCAGAGAATGAAAAGCCCCATTTTGAAGTGTTACAAATTTCATCAAGCAGCGAGAATGGACTGTTTATTGAAGCGAATGTAAATGGATTTCCGTGTCGAATGGTCGTTGACACAGGGGCCAATGTCACCATTTTGCGCCAAGATTTAGCACAACAACTTGGCGTAAAAATTCTTTGGACACCGCCCTGCGTTACCCTTCAGACCGTGAAAGGTTATAAAATCCCCATTATTGGCAAGATGCATATAACAATTAAGTTTGGAAATGTGTTATATGGCCATACCGTGTTTGTAGCCGAAATCACCGACATTTTTATACTCGGTTTGGACTTCTTAACAAAACATAATTTTGTAATTGACTTTGAGAATAATTTGCTACGCTCAAATTCGGAAGATGTAGCGTTATTCCAGTTAGGAGCTGTTGAAAGAGAACCGTGTCATCGAATAACTTGTAAAAGTGATATTACTATTCCAGCTCGAATTGAGATGCTTGTAAGAGGGGCCGCTGAGAAAAGTCAAAACTTTCGACATGGTCTAACTGAATTTCCGGACTCTGAAAATTTTCCAAAAGGTGTATTGGTTGCTTCCGCACTGGTAGATCTTTCGAAGGAAACTGTACCAGTCAGAGTTGTTAATCTAACTGGTAATCCTAAAACAATCAGGAAAGGCGACGTATTAGCAACATGTGCTCCAGTCACCTGTATACAGAAACATCCCGAAATCATGTCGAAAAAGCCTTCTAAAGAACTCGAACTGAATCTGTTGAAGCCCACTGAATTGGATGAGGAACAGAAAAGTGTAGCATGGAAGCTTATTGACGAATACGAGGAACTGTTTTCCTGTACATCTGGTGACCTCGGGAGAACGAAATTGGCTCAACATCGAATTGAAACTGGGAATCACTCTCCTATTAAACAGAATCCCCGAAGACTACCAATTGCTAAGACAACAGAAGTTAAAGATCTACTAAGGGACATGCAGGAACGAGATGTCATCGAGCCTTCGTCGAGTCCCTGGGCTTCTCCCATCGTGTTAGCCCGAAAGAAAGATGGATCTACGAGATTTTGTGTAGACTATCGACGGCTCAATGATGTCACAAAAAAGGACAGTTATCCACTTCCACGAATCGATAACACGTTAGACATTCTTAGCGGAAACAAGTGGTTCTCTACCTTGGATTTGAAAAGCGGTTATTGGCAAATAGAGATACATCCTGAAGACCGTGAAAAGACAGCATTCACGACAGGAGGACAAGGACTTTGGCAGTTTGTGGTCATGCCGTTTGGTCTCTGTAATGCACCAGCTACCTTCGAACGCCTCATGGAGACAGTGTTGAACGGACTCACTCCGGAAGCTTGCCTTGTTTATTTAGACGACATCATCATTGTAGGAAAAAGTTTCGAGGAACACCTCAGCAACCTAAGGAGAGTATTTGAAAAATTGAAAGAGGCCAAATTGAAGCTAAACCCCTCCAAATGCAACTTATTCCGTCACGAGGTGAATTATCTGGGTTACATAATTTCTGCTGATGGTGTTAGAACTGATCCACAGAAAGTGTCAGCTGTAAAAGACTGGAGGCGCCCTAAAAATGTGCATGAGCTTAGAAGTTTTCTCGGTCTGTGCACATATTACAGAAGATTTGTTAAAGGATTTTCTTCAATCGCGAGACCTCTCCACAGGCTGACTGAAAACAAACAGAAGTTCTTGTGGACAGACGAATGCGAGGAAGCATTTAATAGCTTGAAGGCAGCTCTAACATCGTCTCCCATTCTAGTTTATCCGGATCCCGAAAAGCAATTCATTCTTGACACGGACGCAAGCCATGAAAGTGTCGGAGCAGTTTTATCCCAAGAAATTAACGGCCAACATGTCATCGCATACTGGAGCAAGTGTCTTTCAAAGCCTGAAAGAAATTACTGCGTCACCAGAAAAGAATTACTGGCCATTGTAAAAGCTGTTGAGAACTTTCATAGTTATCTTTACGGTCGGAAGTTTCTGCTCCGAATGGATCATGCGTCCCTGACATGGCCTTTAAATTTTAAGAACACCGAAGGCCAGATAGCTAGATGGATTCAGAAACTTGAAGAGTACGATTTCGAGATCAAACATCGCAAGGGGTCCCTTCATGGCAATGCTGACGCCTTATCAAGAAGACCATGCTCGAATGCTTGTTCTTACTGCACTACAGTCGAGAAGAAATATGACATGATAACACCTGTCATTCGTCAAATAAAGGATTCGGTATCGACACAAATAGACCGTTGGAGCGATAAAGAAGTCAGAGAATCTCAACTTACGGATCCCGACATAAAACCTATCTTGGAACTTCTTGAATCATCTAGCACTAGACCCAGTTGGCAAGATATCTCCAGCTATCGTCCGGATAGCAAACGCTATTGGGCTCTCTGGGATTCACTCCATATTCGTAATGGTGTATTATACAGAAAATGGGAGTCTGAGGATGGCAAAACATCAAAATGGCAATTAGTACTCCCACGATCAAGAATACCGGAAGTGTTGGAACAATTACACAGTAGTCCAACCGGAGGTCATTTTGGAATATTGAAGACCATCCAAAAGGTTCGGGAGCGGTTTTTCTGGAGCAAAGTAAGAGATGACGTAGAAAGATGGTGCAAGTCCTGCGATGCATGTGGGGCCCGAAAAGGACCCAAAACACGATGCCGTGGAAAATTACGGCGCTATAATGTAGGGGCACCATTTGAAAGAATCGCGTTGGACATCTTAGGGCCTCTCCCACGTTCAAATGATGGCTACAAATACATCTTAGTTGTCAAGGATTATTTTACCAAGTGGCCCGAGGCTTACCCGATCGCTGATCAAGAAGCTACAACAGTTGCCGAAGTATTGCTGCAGAACTGGATTTCTCGCTATGGGACGCCCCTTCAGATGCACTCTGATCAAGGCAGAAATTTCACTTCTGCTGTATTCAAGGCACTTTGTGTCCTTCTTAAGATTGATAAGACACAAACTACCCCCTTACATCCCCAGTCAGACGGCATGGTTGAGAGATTTAATAGAACGATCTTAAACCATCTCTCTATCCACGTTTCCATGAATCAACAAGACTGGGATCGGAAGCTTCCTATGTTCCTGCTTGCCTATCGAAGTGCCGTCCATGAAACCACTGGATTCACTCCCTCCCAGATGCTCTTCGGTCGTGAACTCCGTCTGCCCTGTGATCTCCTGTTTGGGCGCCCTCCTGATGTGCCTTCTTCTCCTGAAGAATATGTCCATGAACTACAGGAACGTTTAGAAAGTGTGCACGAGTTCGCCCGTAATCGGATCGACATCGCAACGGAAAAGATGAAGACCAGGTACGACACGAGAGCTACAGGACATGAATTTCACGAAGGTGACAAGGTTTGGTTTTGGAACCCGATTCGACGAAAAGGACTTTCTCCAAAGTTACAGACAAATTGGGACGGTCCATATACAGTCCTAAAAAGACTAAATGACGTTGTGATTCGTATCCAAAAATCTAAGAACTCAAGGCCTAGGGTAGTGCATTGTGATCGGCTGGCCCCTTATTTTTGTAACTCTAGGGACGAAACTAGCTGATCGAAAGAGCCACTTATATGCTTGTATGTAACTGTGTACTGTCGACCATTGCATATACTTGTAAATAATTTTTACCTATTCAAGGATTGTACTGCCCGGGACGTGCAGTCCTTGAGAGGGGGGCAATATTACGAATTCTGTAAATTGGTGTAATTTGTCTTATGATAATGAATGTTATATGTATCCCATTGTATTTCAATAGCAAGTCGCCAAATTGGCGAGATATTGGCTCATTGGCGACGTTTTAGGCAACTAATTTTTATTGCCAAGTTTGGCGACGGAAGTTGGAAACCTTGGCGACAGAGAGAATTTTCTAGAGGGATCCTGATTTCTTGAATTCTCTCCAAGGTTCTGGATTTTTCTAATATGACATAACTTCCTGTTAGTGACGTCACTTCCGGCAGAGAGCATATAAAAACAAGCACGAAAGATTAGGAGTTGTATTGGAGCCTTAGACAGCAAGCAAGCTGTAGGCTGGTGACTGAGCTATTGAATGCGCAGTCTTCTTTAAATAAATAGCTTTATTTATTTATTTTTAAAAGGATTCTGCTTATTGAATTTACTCTAAACACATCGCAGGAAATTCGTAACAATATATATATGTTTAAAAACATTTTATTAATCAATGTTTTATTTGTGTTTATTTGATAATTCTCTTATCATAATAGATCCAACTGAGATGATTTGTAATATTTTAATTCAAGCATTTTATTTTAAAAGTTCATTAACTATGATAATTTTGCAAGTTACTGCGAAAAAGATAAGATAAACAAACCCCTATCAAGCTAAAAGCCAAACAGATACTAGATGACATCGCAACAAATCAATCACACCTTACAATGGAAACAAACTACACTTTTGGATACCGAAAATCAGAAACCGACATAAATTCCAAAGACCTCTAAGAGAACGAGCCAAATGCCTACCAAACAACATCAACATAAAAGCTACACACTTTTCTGGGAATAGTTAGTTAAAAACAATAACAATAGAAACCATACCCTAACAATTCAACAATAATAGTTACCCAATGAAAGTTACAGTACAATAATAATTATAGAATAAAATTATATAATACACAAAAACGTTAAACAGAATGAAATATAGCAAAACTGTGACTCAATTTCAACATATAAAAGTTGAACAATAATAGTGATACATTAATTTCTTATAACAGGATGTAGAATACGATTTTTCAAATTTTATTGTTGAGTGCAAAATGGCCAGTCACTCCTTAACTCTATCCATTTAGATCAGTCTTTCATAACAAGATCCACAGTTCCTTCTGAAACATTTACTACTAAGTGTACTGCTAAGTTACTATTGAGAAGACAAAGATATACTTGATACAATTAATACGTTTTCAAGTATTTGTTGTATCAAGTATTTCTCTACTTGAATATTGTGGCACAGAATTTACTTTAGCTAATGAATCTTCTTCCCAAATAATATCACTCAATCTAATCTGTGAAAAAGTTTTCAAATACTGCATAATTTATTACGGCATATTGGAATTACACCACACCAAGAATGTGACTTAATTTCATAGATAATGAGTGCAACTATAATAATCAATTGGCTAACACTTGTTACTCAGACCATCCCTCCTATTAGAAGATAATCATTGATTTGCAACTCCTAGCAACATCCTACGCTTAAAGTTACATCTCAAAAAGCTAGGAACTCTAATTATGCTATCGCACTGATGGACTGCTATTAGTCAAATTCTTTTTACCGCAGATGAACCAGTAAAGGGAATTCCTGAATTAATTATAGTGCATTAATTCATTTGTGGAATATCTGAACGAAGTCCGGTAAGATATCATTTATATTTAAAAAAATATCCGGTATGATGATTGATTTTACTTGATATTTAGATTTTGTAAAGATGCATAAATCCAGCTTTATTAATGCTAAGGTTTTAAAATATTTTGTTGATGGAACATTTAATTTTAAGTATGAGAGACGTGATAGTAATTAAATACAAACATTACTCCCGGGGCAAGATAATCGTCAAATTCAGTTAGCCTGCTTCAAGGGTCAATTCTTCTAGCACAAATTTATTACAGTTTTTTTTTTTTTTTTTGTTTATTTTATTTTTCTACAATCATCTAGCCAAAATCACCATCATAAAACAATAATGTGGTCAATATTTTAATTCAACACTCTTAACAGATTTAAAGGAAACAGTTTAAACATATAGAAGAAAAATGCATTTTTACAGTTTTATATCTTATTACTCATGAAAACGTTTACAGATCTTTATGCAACTCTCGTTAACACTTGCACTAGCTTTAAACTTTACGACATTACTAAAGTCCTTGAATTTATTATCCACGACAAACTTTTTGAACAATAAGCAGAACTCTTCAACCTATGCATCCGCGTTAAATTTTATGACACTGCCAAAGGCTGTAATCGTCCAATATATAATAGCATAATCCTAATATCTTAGTAAAAGCTTTAGAAACATTTTTATGTTCTATAAGATATTTAGATTAATAAGAGGCGCTAAAAAGTGAAATAGCATTCCTCGCAGTAAAACAGAATAGCAGCTGTCGTTAAAGTTAAAATTGAACCATTTTTTATTATGAGTAAATAACTATTTAAACCATTTTTTATTCTAGCAACTGCAGACGAAGTTTTGCTGCTCTTTTACAGAAATCATATTAATAAATATCGCGTACGTAGGGCACATTTATTTCTTAAATAATACAGTTTTTCTTCGTCTTCCAAAATTAGTGTCCATTGTAATTTTAAATGCATTATTCGCTCTCAGATTTTATTTCTTGTTATTATTATCTTCTAATTTAACATGATAAGAATTTTAATAATAAAAAAAATGTTTAACATTCATTTGCTTCCTGTTTTCTAAGTGGAATGTAATGAGAAGTACTATATAATAATCATATTCTGTATAAAAATGAATACCGTTAAATAATAAAATAAAAACGCAATTTAACATATAAAATCTTGGACTTCAAAAAACAATTATACTTAACAGAAATCTTCTATTTACAAGAAAATCATTGAACTTATTTTAATATAACTTTTTGCAATTTGTTAATTATATACTATCAATAACACGTGAGGTAATTTAGTATTTATTTAGTACTAGCCGCCTTTGGCGACCAGCTGGTTCTCCAATCTTAATATTCGTAAAAATTTTAATAATGAAATATTTTCTGCAATTCCTACTTTAATAGCTTCTTCATCAAAATATTTTAAAACTTCAAATTTTGAAAGTCATATAATTCACTCATAATATTATAAAGACCTTCAGTCATAACGTAATATGTATCTCTCTAATTTTCTGTTAGCTCTTGTAGAATTTATACTTTAAATTAAACTGGAAAGGATTAATCTGCAATTAATATAATAATATTTTTTATTGAAACAAAGTATATTTTTTTAATATGATTACTGAAAACAGAGTCACTGAGCGTTTAAACTTTATGGGCACTAACGAATATCTTTCTTAATTTATGTAATATTTCAAGAATTTGTCAACAAAATTTTCTCAGATTCATCACGAGCAGATCGATTCATTAACAATGTTTAATTTTAAATGCATCAAACACTAAGAAAATAAAACGAATCGTTTAAAATAATCGGTTGAAAACAGGTTAAAAAATCTACTTAATAAAAGTTGTACTTAAAACTATAAGAATATACAAAAATATATAACTAACATACATACAATTTAATTACAAAAGCCTACAACAAACCTAAAAATAATTTAAATCAAGTCCGCATCTGTTGATAATAGTTGTCAACAATCAGAACACAATGCTTATGCGCGAATTTTCAACGCCAGTTACGGTAACGCAAATGCGTGAATTTTTCTACGCCAGTTGGAGTAACGATATGCAGATCAGAAACTTTTTATTTCCTTCATTCTGTTTTATTTTAATTCAAAAGTACTTCAGAATGAATCTGAAAGATCGATTCATTAACAATGTTTCATTTTAAATGCATCAAACATTAAGAAAATAAACAGAATCGTTTGAAATAATCGGCCAAAAAATGTTAACTGTAGCCTCATTAGCGTGGGGAAAAAAACTGAAGCCGTACTCATTTGGCGGTGGGGGAAAATGAAAAGATTTTTTTGGTGAGAAAATTAGTTTTTAATTAATAATTAAAATTCTAATTAAAAATTCAAAAATAGGGACCCCAGGTGCACATTCCCGATTTCCAAGGTATATATGTACCACATTTGGTTGCTGTAGGTCAAACGGTCTGGCCTGTAGAGCGCCAACACACATACACACACACATTGAGCTTTATATAAGTACTAGCCGCCTTTGGCGACCAGCCGGTTCGCCAATCTTAATGTTCGTTAAAATTTCAATAATTAAATATTTTATACAATTTCTACTTTAATAGCTTCTTCATCAAAATATTTTAAAACTTCAAATTTTGATTATCATATAATTCATTCATAATATTATAAAGGCCTTCAGTCATAACGTAATATGTATCTCTCATTTTCTGTTAGCACCCGTAGAATTTATGCTTTAAATTAAAGTGGAAAGAATTAATCTTCAATTAATATAATAATATTTTTTACTGAAACAAAGCATTTTTTTTATAATCTGATTACTGAAAATAGAGTCACTCGGCGTTTAAACTTTATGGCCACTAAAGAATATCTTTTTTAATTTATGTAATATCTCAAGAGTTTGTCAACAAAATTTTCTTAGATTCATTATGAGCAGATCGATTAATTAACTATGTTTAAATTTAAATGCATCAAACACTAAGAAAATAAAACGAATCGTTTAAAATAAACGGTTGAAAACAGGTTTTAAAAAAAACTACTTAAAAAACGATGTACTTAAAACTATAAGCATATACAAAAAATATATAACTAACATAAATACAATTTACTTACAAAAGCATGCGACTAACTCAAAAATAATTTAAATCGTCCATTGATAACGGTTGTCATGGCAACAATCAGAACAGAATGCGCATGCGTGAATTTTCTTCCCCAGTTACGTAACGCAAATACGTGATTTTTTTCTACGCCAGTTGGGGTAACGTTATGCGGATTAGAAATTTTTAATTTCCTTTATTCTGTTTTATTTTAATTCAAAAGTACTTCAGAATGAATCTGAAAGATCGATTAATTAACAATGTTTAATTTTAAATGCATCATACATTAAGAAAATAAACAGAATCGATTGAAATATTCCGCCGAAAAATTTTAACCCTAGCCTCATTACTGTTGGAAGAAAAAAAAATTGAAGCCTTTCTCATTTTGCGTTGGGGAAAATGGAAGATTTTTTTGGCGGGAAAGTTAGTTTTTAATTAATAATTAAAATTCTAATTAAAAATTCGAAAAAAGGAACCCCAGGTGCACATTCCCAACCTCCAAGGTATACATGTACCAAATTTGGTAGCTGTAGGTCAAACGGTCTGGCCTGTAAAGCGCCAACACACACACACACACATTGAGCTTTATTATAAGTATAGATAGATTAGGCAGTTTGATTGATTATCTGCCAAGTGATGATACCAGAACCGTTGCAATATTTATGAAAAATTATGCTAAATGTTCTTTGGCAGTTTATCATTAATTATATTATTATATACCCTTAAACTCGTATGGTTCCGTAGTGCGATTTTAAAATTTTGGGTTTCAGTTCCAATTGTGAAATCTACTATGTCACGAGCTATGCATAATGAAATATTTTGCTTAATTTTTCTTGCCGGTTAACAAGAGACATTATTTGTCCCCATTTGCTATTTCTAAGAGCGTTTTTGGAATATAGCACCACAGTTTCTTGATGTGTTTTTTATAAATTAATATATCAATTTTGAATGCACCTTTTCTTCTATTATGTGTCAATTACTCAATTAAACAACGAAGATAAAGCACAAATTTGATATTTGGATGTTTTTGCTAAAGGCCAGGGATTGATCGCAAGGATCACACCACAAACTCTGCAAAATTGTTGGATTAACTCCAATTTTATATGTAAATTTGTGACTACAATTGTGGTTTTGAGTCACATTTTGGTTTTAATCAGTTAGAAACAACGAAGATAAAGCACAAATTTGATATTTGGATGTTTTTGCTAAAGGCCAGGGATTGATCGCAAGGATCACACCACAAACTCTGCAAAATTGTTGGGTTAATTCCAATTTTATATGTAAATTTGTGATTACAATTGTGGTTTTGAGTCACATTTTGGTTTTAATCAGTTAGAAACAACGAAGATAAAGCACAAATTTGATATTTGGATGTTTTTGCTAAAGGCCAGGGATTGATCGCAAGGATCACACCACAAACTCTGCAAAATTGTTGGGTTAACTCCAATTTTATATGTAAATTTGTGACTACAATTGTGGTTTTGAGTCACATTTTGGTTTTAATCAGTTAGAAACAACGAAGATAAAGCACACATTTGATATTTGGATGTTTTTGCTAAAGGCCAGGGATTGATCGCTAGGATCACACCACAAACTCTGCAAAATTGTTGGGTTAACTCCAAGTATCTATATTTTATAACTATTACTTGTCAGTACCATGGAAAACATTCTCAGATCTACCCAATGTGCACAGTTTTATCCGTTTTGAAGGAAGGAGACCTTTATTAGACAGAATATGTGAAAAATTTAGGTAGACCATTACAGTTAATTTTCAAGATTTTTTGAAAAGAAAAGCAAAAAAAGCTGATAGGATTCACTGCATACGTTATGGTTAAAATCTGGAATCTTAAAAAAATTTCCCTTTTACTTTAAATTTTTTAAATCATTCTTTAAATAGAAATTTTTTTCTGTAGTGAATATATGTATCAATATTATCATACTAGTAGCTTATACCAATATACTAGCTATGTTTGACTCAAAATGATAAACTTTTCTAAAAAAACTCTTTCTGGAATGTTTTTAAGATTTGGAATATTCTGTCAGGAAATAAAATTGCACATATCTCAAGAAAATTATACATGATATCTCCCTAGATATTCAACTAGATAACAGTATATAAATACTTAATAAGATTATATTTATAGAGAGAAATATTGTATCTCAATTCTTATACAAAAAGAATAACTCATGAATCAGAAAAGATTCTTTATAGTTTAAGTTTATCTATATATGTATAAATAACATAGTTTATTGTTATCAATTAAAAAAATAAAGGCAATATTGTATACTTAAATTCAGGAAAAACAGGTGAATCCCTTCCCTGCACAAAAAAAGGGAAAGGATATATCAGTTTTTTATCCCTAAAAGATGACATACGCCATGCATAAATATGCTGTATGAAATATTATTTTCTCCAGGTGATAAAAGACAGAATTATATTACAATGATTCTCAAAGAAATGATACGTCCTTTTTGGATGATCTTAATAAATAAACAAATAAATATTCAAGAAAGATTTACTATGAATTTATACTCAATAAATGAATGCAGCAATATTTATATATTATCCAAATTATATTAATTATATTAATCACATCACCTATCTTTAATCAAATATTCTTGATTTTTCAGAATAGATATGGCAGTTAAGATTAATCTGAACATATTTTAATCAATGCCTAAACGAAAATCTCGTGAATCAAAATTTTTTTATAATGACCTTTAACAGTAAACTGACTTCCTGTATTTCAAATTTTTTTAAATATATTATAAAAACATTTCTCAGTGAGACATTTCTTCGTAGAAATTAAACTTAAATTGTTTTCATTGTTCCTACTAATATTTCTAATGGTTACTAAAGTTTGACTTCAATAAAAAAAAAGGATATTTAAAAAAATTAAATTCGAATGTCTTGAAATTATACTATTCTTTGCGATATAATATATTATATAAAGATGTAGGTAGAGTGAAAAAATGTATATTAGCTATATGCTTATCAAACTTTCATTTTCTTTTTCTTTTTTTGTTGGGTAGCTATTAAGTAAAAGTTACACAAAGTATTTAATTTCGACTTTTGTTAACAATTACTAATATAGTTAGCTTTCAAAACTGTTCAAGATCTTTGATTGAAAACATATCGATACTTTTCAGAATATAATTGAAAATATGGATAAATTTGTAAATTCCAGAGCTTATGATTGAACTCAAAATAATAGGTGAAATAAATAAATTCATTCATGAGTATGAGTAGCATTTTATTCATTTATTAAATATATAACAGGAACAAGTGAGTCCAGTGCTTTAGGAGCTCAGGTGTTTATTGTCTTCTACATTCTGCCTTATCACTTAAAAATAATATGAATCCAACATAAAAATACTTTTTCAAAGTTTGAAATAAACAACTCGTGTCCATATAGGGATTTCATGAACCAGATTGTCGTTTCAAAAATATTGAGCTACCTACGTGTCTCAAAACCAGCTATCGTAAGTTTTCAAACTAGGGCAGTTGTCATAGTAACTGCTGATTCTATAAGAGATGGTTATATTCAGCGTAGTTCTTAAACTTATCCCAAAAATGATTTGTAGTTCTTGTAATGCTATCGATAAAAAAAACCGTATTCAAATATTTCATGGATTTCCGGGGACAATGTTGTTCAGTTTATAAAAAACTCCCAAATGCTTATAGAAAAACATATTTATTAAAAAACAAGTTAAATTTCCTGTCGAAATTGACCCAATTTTTGTTTTATCTGATAAAAAAATGTGGTATTCTTTCAAAATAGAAAACCTAAATAAAGCTTTGTAAAGCTCTAAGAACTCCTTTCTATTATTATTTAAAAAATAATATTAATTTTTTTAATATTATACTTAAATATTTTTGCTTTGGATAGATCAACCATGTGTTCAGAGATGTGTAACAAGTAACTTGAAAATACTCTAAATATGAATGAATTGTATATCTAAATATTCATTGTACAAATTTAAAGTTCACATGCATATTAGTACATTATTTTAAATGTTTGTACATATATTATGATAAATTATAAAATCCTGATCTCGTTTCTCCAACAAATTAAAGAATTGATTACATATGTAACACTTAAAAACATTTTATATTGTAATGAAATATGGCAACAATTATCGAAAATTTCAATACAAGTTTTGAATAAAATAAATAAAAATTCTATATTTCTGTTGAAATTCACATTTTTTTCATTTAATAGCAAACAATATAAGAAATATCTTCAATAATTGATAAGAAATTAAATGTATTTCACCTTATTATTCATCATTTGTTTACTCTTTTCAATTTTAGATCTTTGATGACCTATGGCGTTTTTAACAGGCTTAGAATAGTAATAATATTACATTTTTGTGAGAATATCAAGTAGTTGACACCTCTAACCATTGAATAATTAGAAAAAATTATGTTTATTTATATTTTATATAAAAATGCCGAAAATATGTTGGAATATGTAAATCCTTTTAAAATGTTTGAATCTGTGTTGATACTACTTTTTTCATTTCTATAATGGCTGTTCTTATTCATAAAGCTATGAAATAATTATAATAATAATTATGAATAAAGATAATTATGAAATATACATTGAAATTTGTATCACCTTCTGGTGCAATTTTATCAGTAGAATCTTCATTAAAGATTCAACATGGCTCACTGAAATGTTTTTAAATTCAGGTTTCGTTGAATTTTTTTAAATCAATTAATATTTTAGGTGATAGTTTATACGTATAGGACTGTTGAAATAGACGATCTAAATAATGATTTTATATTTTAATTACGTCTGGTGCAAAACCAACTTTAAAAATATCATCTATGTTGCCGATTATTTCCAGTATTTGAAGAAAACTAACTTAAACAATAATTAAAGTTAATTAAGTTAGATAATTTAGAATATTAAAATAATAGCTTAGATTTGTTTCATCTTTGGTAAATTCCATGCTAATTTTTAAAAGTAATATTTACTATAAAATCACATTTTTAAAGTTACATAGTTATATATAATATAACAATTATTACATAAAATTATAATTAATATAATTAATAATTATTATGTAATATTAATTATGTGATATTGTAATACAGTACTTACAAAAGTAAACTATTATATTATTACAATATTAGGGAGAATAAGCCAAAGTCATTTTAGGTAGATCGTATTTCCAGCATTATTATAATGAAATAAGCATATTTTTTCGATAGCATTTTATCGACTATATATTATTGATTTTACTCATGGAAGATATATTATTTCTCGTAGATAATTATTTCCAATATTTAAATTATATTTAAGTAAAAATAATTTTATTAGTTCTATATCACATTTATTAGAAAGTGTAAGTTCTAAAGCTTTTGGTGTTCATGTAGCCTTTATTCTTTCGAATTTTTAATAAATTTAAAGATGGTTTTTACAAGACTAGTTTTTTTGGGCACACAACAAACTATCTTCATTCAATATATCTATTTTACTTGCAGAGAAACTGAAGTATTGAGAAAATTGAATTAAAATAATTGCAACTGAAGATGGATGTTTTTTATCCCGATACTAGGATAGATAATTTTTTTTTTCCATAGATAATTTTAAAACATTTGTAAGATTACACATCTATCAGTTTGGTACACCAATTTTCAAAGTAATTTTAAAAGATTCAAAAATTTGCTTTCATTATCCCAATATTGGAAATTTGAACCAATGAATTTCACGGGCATTTAATTCTATCGTTCTCTACATTTCAAACGAACATCGAATGTTCTAAGTTAATTTTTTAAAGGTTGAATTCTATTTCCGAGAGAAAAAAATATGGTAAACATGAAGATTTTTTTATAGACATAGTTTTTTTTTTTGAATAAAAACACAAACATTGCAAAAGCATTTTGTTGATAAACAGAAAGATATACTTTTTTCTGAAACACAGAATTCAAAATAAGCATTAAAAAGACAAAGAGGAAACGCACAATAAATAGAAATTTCTTTTGAAAAAAAATAAGATAACTTTTATATTTAAGAAAATCTTTTTAAAATATCAATAAAGATCTCATCAATTAATTGTTTTTCCCTGTTGTTTTTGGATTTTATTATTTCATTACTTGCCGGCAAAAAAATTGCAGAAACTATTATACAAAACTGCTCCTGAAACTATTATGTAAACTACAAATTGCAGTTTACATAATAGTTAATACATATATATATATATATATATATATATATATATATATATGTATATATTATTACCACCATATAAAAAATAAATTTCCATCATAGTTATGGAATCTTTTACATAGATGAATATATTTAAATATCTTTCTTTTTATTAGACGACTTAAAATAATGAATGAGTGAACTTTTATACAAAAATTTTAATTATATTTCAGCAACAAAGTAAAAAAATAAATACACATGAGGCTGTAAATTCATACGGTTCAGGTTTCATAATGAAAACAATACTGTTGATATTAATACAAGAAAAACAAAATAAACTTGAACATTGTTGCCAGTTTAGTTACAGTATATTTATGATAATATGAAATAAATTATTCAGTGGAATCCAATAAGAAATAAACGTAATTAATACGAAGAAATATAAATATATGAAACATACTCGCACAATTAGAGCAATATAAAGCGCTTATAATTATATTCAACAATAAAATGGTTGCAAATTATCTTTCAACTCAAATTGCAGTGACAAATGAAAAAAAATCAGTTATAGAAAAGCTTATGTTTTCCTACAATATAAATAGCAATACGTATATTAACAAAAATTATACTTAAGGTCATGTACTTTCATAGTATAACATTTCAAAAACATTTTCTGTTCAGCTCTGTTTTATGGTATTATATATATTCCCATGATAGTATTAAGGAGGTACTAGAAGGATATTATATTTTCTCTCTTAAACGAGTTGCAGTTAAATGTCCTGCAGTTTAAAGAATTATCATTTTGTTCATCAAAATCTTATTTTTGTTTACAAGGTTTGGGATCATTGGCGCACAAATCCCTCAGCATCCGTTAAAACTATCTGTGAAACTTCATTCCTGTCCCTGAAGTTAAGTGTAAAGTTAACTGCACAGATAAACATTACATTCCGGTAATATAATACAAGTTAAGTGAAAAAATTCATCATAAACATACATTATTAAGGGCCGTTTTGTTATGTATGTCTTTCTGTCTCATAATGTATGCTTGAGGCAAGCTTATATTAATACCATAAATAATACAAATACTTTTATTACATTGAAAATCGTAATGCGCATTTATTAATAAAAATATTTAAAATAAACTATTAATGGTAATGATTTCTCAAAGGAATAAAACGAATAACGAACATCTTTTTAAACTTAATCTTCCCACGTAAGATTCCTTAATTCTATTTTGAATTTTACTTATAAATCATTCTTTATCATATAGTTGAAATCAGAGCCTGATCCTGTATCTATTTAACAAAATCTACAAATCCCACTCGTTTTCCTGGAGCTTAAAAGCTTAAGTAAATAGAATGAGAATCCCTTCTATCCTCCCTGTGGCATCTCCAAAATGCAGTCTGGCCTAATTAGGGATAAAGTCAGATTTTTTTTATACTTACAAAACTAATCCACTTAAACCCGAGTAATCCCTTCAAAGAGTGTAATGTTACTTTTGGATTAGAAAGTGATCCTAACATTGAGTCTATTTCAAAAAATTTTGCAAAATACAAAAAGAAACAAGCAGTATCAGTATTTCAAAAAAAGAAGTACAAACAATTTACAAAAGGAGCGAGAAATAATGTACAAAGTAAAACTAAAGGATATACTGATTATAGGAAAACAGAAATTAAATTAGCTTTATCATTCTTAATGGAATATCTCTTAAAATCGCGAAAGTTAAAATAGTAATTTGAATTTTTCTTTCATTGCATTAGAAAAAGGTAAATTTGGAAATTTTCAAAGTAGTTATGAATTTCTTATTCATTTATTAATATAATAATTTGTTGTTGTGTTCTGTACTAGCAATAAAATTTTGGACTTTCTTAGAATTTGAAGGAGAAGTTCGAGGTGTAATATTCTTTCTTTTATCGATTTGTGAAACAATTCAAGTAATACGGGATCTAATTTTGAATTGATATCAAATATTTTATGAGAATTCAATGTACTCTTTTTGTTTAAATTCATTCCGTTTCTGCTATCATTTTATTTCGTTAATAATATATGAGAAATGTAATTAAAATGCTCACCATCGTTTGCTCATTTCATTTGCTTCTTATCAATGCGGCGAATTTTTGTAGAAAAGATATTTGGTCTAAAGGTGCTTCAAAATTCATGGTTAAAAAAATTCCTGAAATATTACAGATTGCACATTGAGATTACAGTAATGAAGATAAAATGTAAAATTAAATAAACAAAAAATGCCGTATCAGATAATAAATTTCTTCTTCATTTCAGGTTTCATGAGTTTCTTATATTGGGTCTTCTAACAATTTATCACATGTTTTAAAAAAATTTCTAAATTTATTTAAAAAAATATTCTTTTGTAGAACCGCTTATGAAAATAATTTTGTGTAATTATGCAGAAAAATTAGCATTTCTAAAATTTAAATGCAATTTTCTTATATTTTTCTTCAATTATCTAAATCAGATATTATTATATCTAGCATTCGTTTGCTATCTCCCAATAAGCAAGTTTTCAATGTAACATCCTCAACAATAATTTGATTAAATAATAAGGCAAATGCCATAAAATTAAAGCGAAAGCGAACATTGCTGATAGAATAAGAGTAAACTCCATCGATGAAGATAGCCCTAAATATTTTTTAATAAGAATTTAGAGGTTTTCTGTCTGAAAGGAACTAAGTGTTAATACAAAAAAACTCATGCTAATTTCGTTAGAAATTATTTTGTGCATACTTTTATTGAGGAAAATATTTCAAATAATTCAATGAATTATAGCTGTATATCAACTATTCATAATGAGATATATAGCCT
This sequence comes from Argiope bruennichi, assembly GCF_947563725.1. NCBI lineage: Eukaryota > Metazoa > Arthropoda > Arachnida > Araneae > Araneidae > Argiope > Argiope bruennichi. Next base: position 96,630,233 of record NC_079160.1, read on the forward strand.
GTGTATGGAATTACTTTTTCTACAATACCATTGAAGAAATTGCACCGAGCTGGAATGTTTGTTATTTTAGCAATTAACTCTTAATAAATTTGTAAGTTATAACTAATTTATTTTCGTCTATGACAATGTAAATAATTTTTTTTAAATATAGAAATAACTCTTTTCACGAATAAAGTTTTCAGTTTTATTCAACAAATTTCAGAATTTATATTTTATTCCACCGACATTCCTTCTTGTTTTTTTATTGTCTCGTCTCAAAATGAAGTCGACTGACATTAAAAATAAAATAACAGACTTTTTGGTTTAAAATATTTTTTGCTACGCTAATCTTCCTGGAAACAAGTACACCTCATTCAAAACATTTTAAAGCTCTTTTTATTACTTGCACATTTTGGAAACTTTGTATCTCTTCTGGTTGAATCAAAGTTAGTTTGTTCATAATGTCTGCCTTATTTCATTCATGCAATATTTTAATTTCGAATTTTGAATACAACTCCAGAGGGAGGTTTATTCTTTGCAAGTTCTTTCTAATAAGTAGAAAATTTTGATTTTTAATGTAAAGTCGTTTAATTTCATACGAAATTAATTTTAAGGAAACAGCCAAAGCAGTAGGAAGATAGTTAATGCAAGATGAAATTGTAAATGTGATTTCATGAATTAAATGGAATTTGAATACGTTTAAATCCATAAAATTTAGAAAAGAATGCAGAAATAGCTTAAATTATTAAATAAATCCATTAAAATCATTGAAAAAAAAAGATCGTTTCTAAATTTTGTCCATCTTTAATTGAATAATGTCAGATGACAAAATTATTAAAGGAGGCATAAAAAATAAGATGATTTTTTCGTTTAGTGAAGAGCAAAAAATAAGCTAAAGTTGTGTATTGTCACGACAAAAACAATAATAAATATATTTATGTATGATAAATTAAACAATACTCAAAGTTATTTAATATTTAAGACGCAAATAAACAACTTCTGTTTAACTAGACATTGAATTATGACATGCAAGAAAAATAATTTGTATTTATTATGGAGCATGTTTTCAATATTATGCTCACTTTATATGACAATAATAATAAACAAATAATCTCTGCTCAAAATCTTCTCTGTTGATAAAATTTTTTAACAATGTTTATTTTATGAAAATTTGTCATAATAAATCTCTGAAAAATATTGTACAATGCAAATATAATATTTATCGTCTGCGAAGTAGCGAAATATATATTTATCGTCTGTCTTCGAAACAAAGAATTAATTACGAATATATAGAACATTAAAACATTTAAAACTGATTTGCAAAAGTAAAAGGTTGTTGAAAGAGTCTTTATATTACTTTGAATATATAACTAATATTGGATATAACGTTCGGTATATACAGATGCCTCAAAAAATTGAGATTACACCTTACTTTTATTTGATAAATCCGACTTTCACTTTAAATAACACATTGCCGGGATTTGCAAACATGTTTTTTTTTTACACATAACAAATGGTTTAATTTAGAGTAAAAATAAAGAAAAATCAACGAAATTCTTCTAAATTGAAAAGTTTCAGAAGCATTTTGAATAAACATACGCAGAATTTTGCCTCAAAAAATTGAGAATACACCAATGAAATTCTTGTAATATCTCGCATAGAAAGGAAGTGTCAGTATTTAGTTGCATGACTTTTGGCTTTTATAATGTCCTCTAAACATCGTGGTACCGATTCGACCCATTTTTGGTGGTATCTGAAGATATTTTACCCCATTCTTCTTGCACCACTTGTTTTAAATGGGTTTTATTTCTAATTTTGTGTTTTTGGACGACTGCTTCGAGTGTGGCCCACAGATATTCAATGATATTGATGTCGGGATACTGCGGTGGTGTGTGTAACTGCTCTTTATAATGGAAAAGACACCATATTTTAATGTTACGTGCATTTTCTTTGAGGTCGTTGTCCTGCTGGAAGATGAAATTTCCATCTAAACCCAAATTTTTAGCACTATCCTTTAGATTGCTGCGAATTATATCCAAGTAAACCATATCGTTTATAATACCATCTATACAAATTAAATTTCCTAACCCGGATGAAGCCATACAACCTCAAAGCATGACGGAGTCACAATCATGTTTAACTGTAGGAGGTAATTTTTTTGAAACCGAAGCAGTATTAGGCTTTTTAAATAGAGTACGATGGCTGTCACTGCCAAAAATGTTGAGTTTTTTTCATTACTAAATATAGCTTTCTTCCATAGGTTATTGGTCTTCAATTGATGAGTTTTTGCAAACTTCAAATACTTTTTTCTGAATTTACAAGTTGATGAACGGTTTCTCTCAAACAATAACAGCTGAAATGGTCTCCGCAAAACTTTCTCGCATACACTCTAATAAATTCTTCATGCCAGAAAATGCCTTATTTGCTTACAATAGTTACGAAATACTAATGAATTTATTGGCATGAATTTAGTAATTATAACGAATCTATCTATAGGTGAGTTGTTTGGTGAGTAAATTCTGGCATACTATCCAAAAATCAAATTTGAGTTTTAGACATGTTTTTCTCAACCGATTGAAACAGAAATGCGCTTGTAGTCACAAAATCCCATAGCAAATTTAATGCATTTAATTCATGGCATTTTTGAATTATTGAGTTTTTATGTTTCTGAAAATGCAGATCGGCAGATAGTGAACCCATAGTTGGATTTTCTCGAAATTTGTCAGGTGTCTAAACAATAGATGTTAAATCTATGTACCAATCTTATATATCTAACTCTCCGTTTCATAATTATCTTATTAACTAATATTCGAACAAGGGGACAGACAGAACTCAAAATTTTCTAGAATTCTGCAAATTTGGTATCAAGAGCATATATCAAATTCCAGCCTTCCACCTCAAAACGTTTTTAAGTTATTTTTTTCATATACAGACCAACGGACGGACATTTTTTGCAAAAATGAGTTTTTCGAACTCAGTGAGATCTAAAAAGTGGAGATTCATCAAAATCCGGAGTTCGAATTTTTTTGACGATAACTACACATTTTCTATACTACCTATTATTAATAATAATAATAAAAAAAACACGTCGTAATGAAACTTTCTGCCACATCTATGATGCATGATTTTAAAGGCGAGAGTCAGTTTTATGTTTTTTATTACTTTATTTCAAAAAGGAAAATAAAGTTAGAAAATAAATAAGAAAATATTGAAGAAAATTTATACTTTTTTTTTCGAAGACAAAGTACAGTACAATGTTCAAAGCCGCTAAAATATCGAAACTGTGATTTCTATATTGGATATCTGAAAAATGGAGGACATTATTTCATAAAATTTCCTTACATGGCTTTTATAAATATAAAGCTTAATTAATTTTGCTACATTGTAATATCGTAACTATTTAACCAGTTGTAAAGATGTCATTCGTTTATTAGAGATAGCCATTTATCATTAAAACAAAGGATACCGATCATTAAGCAAATGATTTATTGAAAAAATAATTATACTGAATAACTGATAAATCACGATATATAATTAAAATTTACTCATAACTTTCTAGCAAAACTGAAGCCCTTAATAAAAATCTATCATTAAAATGTTTATTAATTTTCGATTTACTAATTTTTTCCTTTGCTGCTTAATCTAAAAAAATCTACCTAATCTTTTACTAATTTGATTTGAATAACTATAACGTCACAGAAATATTTAAAAAAAATATTTTTCGAAATTCTTTATAAAAAATTAATTATGAAACTCAGCAAATTCCAATTTTATACATTATCGATTTTTATTGTAATAGTAACATTTTTTGTGTTGGATGCGAATAAAGGTTTTCTATCAAATTGCTTTTTTAAATATTATTCTATTGGTTAAATTTAAAATATTATACTAAGCTTAAAAGCATAAAATAACTTGTTTTTTATTCTTTGATTTTTATTTGAAATAATTGTGTATATTTGAAGAGTTTATTTTAATTGTACTGCCAATATTATGTTCCACACTTATTGCTCGTAAAATTCATATTTTTATTATATTGAAGAATTTCTAATTATTACATAACGCATTTGTATTGTATTGAATTCAAAGAAATTAAATCAAAACTAGGTTGAGTAATTTTCTTAGACAAAAATATTAAAATGAAATATAGTTTTATTTTCGCAAATATTAACAATCAAAAGAACTGAATGTATAATTCATTGAAATGTTGGTGAAATTTGGAAATTTATCTAGTGTGAAATAATAACTCCGAATGCAAGGAAAATAGGAAAAGCAATTACATATTGACTCATTAATACGTAAATACTTGAAAGAAATATTTCATTAAAATATTTCATTCCAGTATATTAGAGAAAATAACTTTTACTTAGTTTAATAACTTTAGTGCCCAATTTAGAAGTAAAAAATAAATCATTTTAGAAATCTATTTATAGTTTTGAAGACTAGAGTTGATAAATATATTGACTGTGAAAGAAGAATCTTTTCTAATGTCGACAACGATGTCTTGATCGGTAACCCTTTCTTTAAACTTTTGCATCAAAAATTCTTAAAAAATGTTGAATCTTTTAAGTGAGATTAAACCTTCACCAGATCCATATATACTGAATGTATTTTTGGCGATACCGGTTCATGAATATTCTTAAAATGATCCCAAACTCGAAAACTTCTCACAGGCTAGATCTTAGAGTTGATGCTTCAGAAATAAATAGGTTTGCTTAAAAATTTGCTAATTTTTTAATGGAATTTTGAGGGAATTTAAATATTATACTAGCTCTGACCAATCTTCAACCGTTTCTGAATTAAGAAAAATTGTAGGTCAAATTATTACAATGTTGTATCAGTGCATGATGCAGTATCTCTAATATTAAACAGTATTTTTTCTGCTTAAAAATTATTTTTCTTATATTAATTATAAAGAAAAAACCCTCAAATATAGAAATAAAATCTGAAAATATCGTTTCGCTTTTAATAAAAAATTACCCTTTTATGGTTAATGATGCATAAAGTCAATATCCGTTTATAACTGAAAACTTCTATTCTTCAGTGGAAGATAATGGCCCAATATTTAAATTCCCCAGAATCAAATGAGCCATCAAGATGGTTCTTTTCGAAGAATCCCCATTATTGTTTGGCTACAGTTTAAGTCTTTCTAGCGGTTGTATGTATCTCCAGTTAATTGGACTGCGCCTGTGTTTGAAGTCCAATTAACTTCGCTTGTAACCTCACAGACAGTGGTTATCCTGTTGTAACATTGTTATAGAGTCACTTATTTTTCCAAACTCTGAGAAAATGCCAGAGTTTATGTTTGCAGTTATAACTTATGTTATAAGGTTTCATATTAAATATATAGTTTTATCGCCATATGTGGTATATGTTCTGTTTAGGGAAATGAAAAAAATAAGAATAACAAATGTATTAAGTAATATGATTAACCGAATTCGAAGAAACTCGATGATTTTGATTTTAAATAACAACTGAGTTCAATTAAAAAATTGTTTTAAAATCGGACGATGAATGAAATAAAATACTTGATTCATAATTTCTGATAAAATTTTCATTTATTAAACTGTTGCAAATCGTAACTGCTAAGTTTTTCAAATAGAAACACATTATTTTTGAATAGCAATAATACTAGTGTTAAGACAGACTGGACACGTATTGCCGTACGTCTGTAGCCGACATAATTTAGAAACGGTAGCGCCAACATGAAAATGTCTCTAATGCTTTCTCAGTAAATATATTCAACAGTATTCCAATGAGATATTTCTTTAAATCTTAAGCTTGAGAAAATAATGCAAATGTTATAAACATGAACCGCTTAACTGTTTTGTCCGAGTGCCATACGTGCATCGATTTATCGAATTTTGATAGTTGTAAGAAAAAATAAACCATTCATAACGATTATAATCCAAATTAAAATTACTTCGAATACACAGATAAGTCAAGTAATCAATGGATTTCCATTTGAATCAAAATAAGAAAATACTCCCAAAATAGAAGGTGTCATCTTGTTAGATAGTAAAGAAAATAAAGCAGTTAAGAGTTTAATTTCCAACGAGGCATAATCAAAAAATATTTCTATAAGCAAATAATTTATTTTGTTGATTTGTTCGAAGGGGAATTGACTACGTAAGAATATGAATTAATTAATTTCATTGTATTATGTCTTCTTAATTTATAAGATTGAAAAATATAAAATTAATTGAATCGGTCTACTAACAATTACTGCATATTTATGCTAAAAAATGCGTATACTACAAAGTAAAAGCAGAAATAAAAAGCATACTTTTGAGATAATGTCGGATAAATTCAAATAATAATTCTTAATTTTGGATAAGAACTGACATAATCAATATATACATCTGTATGCTAAGTTTTAAAATTACCATATGTATTGTCATATAGAAGTTGTGTATTATTTAGTTTGATCAGATATAACTTCCAAGTCTATATTTTACAACAAAGCTGGAGAAGTTTCAAAATTTCTCCAAATATTTTAAACTCTTTTTAACAATACGTGTTGAAAGAGATGTTCATTGTTCAATAAATTTCTTAAAATTCTTCAACTCTGCCCTGTTTTCTTCGACATAAATTTCTCGGTCCGTGGGAAGGCAATATTATAAATAGAGAAGAAGAATCTCCTGGAAACTTGATCAAATATTTTTATGAAGATATTGTTCCTAACTTCTCACTTTAAATTAGATTAAAATCATATTTCAATTTTCTGAGTCCGGCAAACACGAGTTCTATGTTTCGTGGCATAGAGGGAAAAAAGTAATCATTTTGTCTTTTCGGCCCTCTTAAAACCAAAATGTGGCACAGAATTGAAATTTCACAAAAAAAAAAAATATCATTCACCAAATTTTATTTATTTAAGAGATTGGACTACAATTTTACAGAAAAAAAAACAATTACGTACTAAAGTTAATTTACTTAAGTGATTGCGTTGTTTAATGACATGCATGTAAAATCATAAGCAGAAAGCCTGACAACTCCTTAATGGATTTCACCTAAAATATAATAAGATTCTACACTTTAAATAGTAAAATTGTACATCAAATTTCATTAACTTAAATCTTTGCGTTTTTAAGTTATCATGTTTATATAATAACGAAAATACATACTGTCAGGCAATCAACAACTTTGCAAAACTTATTATAGATTAGCATTTCAGATGTTTAATTTTATACAAATTTTTATCCTTGAAGCATTTCATTTTTTATATTAAATGTGTTCAATTGTACTTAGATAGTCAGACAAACACATTTCCTCTGAATCGATTTCATTCAAAATGTGAAAGAAATTTATAAATCCAGCATTATTACGTCAGTTATAACCCGACTTCCTCAAAATGTTTATAAGTTATCTCTTTAAAAAGCTAACATAATTTTTAAACTGTATTTTGGGATCTGCGGGATGTCTGAAATGTAGACGTCAATCATAATCTCGAGTTCGAAGCCTTTTAACGATTAGTATATTTTCTCTTTTACACTTCAAATACGAGAAAATATAAATATGCTTCATTATGACTGAAGTAATATTTGTTGAAATTCCTTTTATTCTTAAGACAAGCTTCAAAAATAGCAAATTATTAATCAAAAACAAGACATCTTTCAAAGCCTCCGTCTTTGCACGTTTCTAATATTTTTTTAAAAAAATTAACCGCTCCTACTGAATATTGAAGATTTTTGATTCATTTTTAGTTATTATTTTGAATAATTTTGCAACTTGTTTCTATAACTTATTCTCGTACACCAAAACCAGATTCTTACAGTCTAGAATGAAAAAAAAATAAAATAGATAAAAGTTACAGCATTGGGAGGACATCCTGTAAGCTGTCTCTATTTCTCCTTTCCATGGTTTTTTAAAACTAAAAATAGTGTTTTTAGAATCTTCAAAATAATAGTCGAAAGTAATATTTTACGCAAGAGATAATTTTTATTGAAAGCGTGGCTACTTTTTTCTGACTCAAACTTCTGAATTCTGCATAAAAAAAGGTGCTTAGAAGTTGGATGCTTTTTGATAGGAAAAAAAAAAACGAAATTAGAAATACTATCAAAATAATGAAGACAAAATTTTATTTTGCAATAGGATAAAGGCAAAATTTTTGTTTCAAATTCCTAAATATTAAAGTTAGTTCACATTGCCCTACTTCCAGTTGCTTATAATACATCAGAAAAAATGACGCTTGATAAAGATGAATTGAAGAAATTCTGTAGAATTGACAAATCAATGTCCAGAGAAATTTATGATTAAAGCAGTATTATTTCATCATATAATTTTTTATATATATTTAAAGATTTTTAAATATAAATACTTATTTCTAAGTGTCATAACTGCAAAACTTTTTAAAATTTCCATGCTCACAGAATTCTTAATTCAAAACATGCCACGAAACAAACAAGTGCAAAAAAAATGTATAAGTTCCAAGAATTAAAAGAAAATACAAATTATTTATATTTTTACAAATAAAAAATTATATTTAGGTGGGTCTGTCTAACTTTTGCCGCTTTACAGAGCAATATGTTATAATTGCGACTACTAAATTTATCATAACAGTACCTTCTAGGTTAAAAATGAGAAATTCGTCGGTTTTCTTAGCAGTTTCAAATTAATAAAAATTAATTTAATTTTTTGCAATAAGTTTTGAAAATATTTAAATATAAAAATGTTTTTATTCCCTTGAAAATTCACCATATTATCTTTTTATGGATACAAATTTATAAATTTATTTTCAAAATCTATACAATTTTCATATAACATTTTTTGCATCAATTTCGACATTTTTTTTCCATAGTTGTAATAAAACTCAAACTGTTTTCATCGTTTCATCAAATATTTAGTAACAGATTTTTCTTTCATTATTGGATGCTTAGTTTCGATGCAGTTTAAAAAAAATAAAAGACATAGGGTATTATTGTTTTTTTTTAACTTTATTGCTTTCTAATTTAAAAAAAGAAAATAAAGTTTTTTTTAAAGAAACTTTATTTTCTTTCTAAAAATTACTAACTTTAAAAAAGAAAAAAGAATTAACATATCAATAAAAGAGTATTTAGAATGTAGCCAATCAGATTATTTGTTTTATTTGCACTATGGTGCTATGGAACTTGACTTCATTAGAACATTTCATCTACAAAATAAACGAGTCTCATAATCTCAATCACCCGCCTTAGCATTAATCGGAATAAATGCCTAAAAATACTTTTTTCATTGAATTATAGGCATCACATTTTATATAAGAGATTGCATTGAATATAAACAATATCTCATTCGAACCAACTCAACGTCAAAGGCAGACAGTATTATGATAATTAAGAGACATAATTATATTTTGATGATTTTCACCAAAGGAAATAATTATCAATCAAGATGATGATATTGATGATGAATAATTATCAATACAGAAAATTATATTCTCTTCATCATAAACATCATTGATCTTCATCATTCAGATTTTTTTAAATATTTTTTTACTAAATATATAGTTTTTTCTATATTTCTTCATCATTTACTCAGATTTTAGGCCGAGCTTTCTAAAATATTTTAGAAATGCATTATTTTGAAATGCATGCTTTTAATTGAAAAACTCAACTTATTTTGTAATACATATAAGCACATACATTTTTGTATAATATTGCATACAGCACCATTTAACCCCCTAGTGGTGAGTTTTTATACTTTTTTTTGGTGGAAAAGAAATTCTCTATGACTGTCTTTAAACTATTACCAAGTTTAATAACATTTTATCCAGTAGTTTTTCTTTTAGGGCCATTTTAAAGTGGAACTTTAATTATAACCATCCTGTATATTAACTGCAACTTTCACCATTAGTTGTTTTCCTTTCTTATATGTTTCTTATCACTTTGTCTGCAGAAATTATGGTAAACTGGTTTGATACACCACGCATTTATTGTCTTAATGAAAATCTACATACAAAGATCTCACATAAATAATATTCAAGATACTTCAAAGCATTTTCAGTAGATAAAACGAATTGTTATTATTATTATTGCATTACAAAGTCATTAGAAATTCATAGTCAGTTGAATACATTCCTGACAAGAAATAGTTACTGAATTTTTATAAACTTAATTCATATTCTGATAGAAGGTAAGGTAAATTCAATAAGATGAAATGTAAAGTCACATTTTCGAAGAATTCACGTGAATTCAAAATAAAATACTAAATAAATAAAAAAATATAACACTCCATTATTAATTTCTAAAGATTCTTACTTTCTAAAAGTTGTGAAGAAAAATCTTCATAGTTATTTTTTTACAAAAGCCCGAATTTAAAAATCTATCACAAAGAATAGTAAAATTCTCCTTATAAATTATCACCAGAAAACGTGAATTATCCATCTTTGAAGTTCAGGCGTATGCAACGAAGTCATTAAATTTGTTGATTCATTGACTGACGTAATCAAATTAATCTTCCAAGATGCACTGATCTGCCATGAAGGTGCTTTTAAAAAGGGAAAAAGTTAAGTTCACTACTATTCCTGTCAAAAAGATAGATTAAACCCACATTTTGAAGAAAAAGTACTTTGATTCTCAGTTCTTTTCATAGTCTGAAGTGTCAAAAAAGACAGTTTTGGAGTTATTTCATCTACTTGCTCTCAACCATTAGTCAAACTAGAGAAAAATGGGTCAGAAGTTTGGAATATTTTTTCGTTATGATTTTTCAGATTTGTTCCTTTTTCCATTCTACAGTATTACAAAAGTGCTATTTCCTTAGAAACAAGTTCTTTGTACACTCTCCAGAAGTAAATGGTGGAATGTATTATTGTCCAGGCCGTGAAAATGTTAAATTGGCAGCGTTCAACGAAAAAGAAGAAAATGGATTGAAAATATGCGAAATGATAACTGGTTATAAGAAAGAGGAACAATGGTATGAATAGTGTAAAAATGACTTCAAATTTCTGAGTTTAAAATGCATAATTCCCGTTTCAACTTAACTGTACTTTCTATTTCTTCGAATTCTTCACAAAATTAAAAATATATAAATAAATAATAAAAAATTACATGATCTGATAATGGAAATATTTTCTGATAGCTATATAGAATACGAAGTTTGTGGGTTTTAGCATAATTTTCTTTAAATAATTGACTTAAACCAAACCTTTATTATGGATAACGTATAGCTTCTTTGAATTGTAGTTATTTGATTAAACTATTAAAGTCGGTATACTTATTAACCATTCATTTGATAGCTGTAATATCCAATCAAAAAATTTCTGCGAAAGAAACGAAGTTATTTCTATTTTTTTATTGGATAAATAAAATTAAGGAATTGCATTGAAAGCTGACAAATTAAGTCAATCATAATTTTTTGTGTCTTTCACATAATCTGGCATAAATAAGTATCATTTAAGCAATAATAAAATTTCTAATTGATTCATTTAGATATAAGTAAAGTAGACTCTTATCTGGCGGTCTATTCATCTGATTTTCCTTTTTCAGCTTAATTTACACTTGTTTTAATTTATATTACATGATCTTAAATTATTAACATTCCTAAATATAATATAAATTATATAGATTATCAGAATTTGAATTTGATCTTGCAACTCATTCGAATCCAAATTATCTTTTCATGTAATTAAAAGAGAATTTATTACAGGAATTCATATTATTTATTATTTATTTATATTATAAATTAGATTAAGATGAAGTTAATATTAATTCTTCTAGTTAATCTTAGAAGTTAATTTATAATATTAATTAACTTCTAAGGCAGTTTTATTTTCATTGTCATATTTATTATAAATATTTCCTATGCTAATTATTAATTGATATAGTTAAGACATATATTAAAAATCTGGAACGTTAATTGAGCAGCCAAACATTAGTTATAAATATATAAATAAATGGAGAACTCCTAATGAATATATAATATTCATCTAAAATTATACATCAATATACTGCTTAAAAATTTAATTATTAAAAACATCAACAACCGGGATTAGACACTATATATTTAAGGAATATTATTTCAATAATTTATTTCTAAAAAAACAAAAAAAGTAGCAAGAAAAGCTTAAAATGGAAGAACTGTGGCACAATTGAAGAATTGTGTGTGTGTGTGTGTGCGTGTGCGTGTGTGTGTGTGTGTGTGTGTGTGTGTGTGTGTGTGTGTGTGTGTGTGTGTGTGTGTGTGTGTGTGTGTGTGTGTGTGTGTGTGTGTGTGTGTGTGTGTGTTAATGTAAATTATTGATAGATAGAAAAAGTATGGAATTTTACTTTCTACAAGAATTTTAAAAAAACATACATTTATGCTCTTAATTCTATTTCACATTTAGAAATATATTTTATGAAGTAATTTCATTGAATCATCTTTGAAACACATCTCTTCAAAGCCTCTTTTTCTCTCAAATAAAATTATTCGAAGACTCTTGCTATCAATAAAAAAATCATCCAGCCAGTGGAATTCTTTTTAGCAGTGAAAAATGATCAAGGAAAAAAAATCAGTTTGATGTATTGAGGATTGATGAATTTGTAAAAGAGTTATGATAAATGAAGTTTTTAGTTTTTGTGGATCAAAAGAATGATTCTTCATGCTGATCTATCAGAGTAAGTTTCTTACTCGAAAAATTGAGCAAGAGAGATCTTTTAATCAGCCGGGCTTTTATTGTTACATGTGCCAGAAGTTAACCATCAGAATACCTCTACATTGGTCTTTTGAGTTCGGTTTCCTGGTAAAGTTATTATCGTATATTAATAGTTCTAAAACTTTAAATTGTAGCAAATATCAACACAGAAGTACTGAATATATCTGAGTAAGGATTTCGATTTTCCTAAAATGTATAGATTGTAATTTGTAAATTTGTAAAATTGAAGAAAGGGAGATTTATTTATCGTCTGGGGTTTCATTGTTACTTGCACCAGGAGTTAACCATCAGAATACTTGTACATTGGTCTTTTTAGTTCAGTTCCGTGGCAAAATTATTCTCATGAGTTAATAGTTCTAAAACTTTAAATTGTAGCAAATATCAACACAGAAATATTGAATATATCTCCGCAAGGATTTCGATTTCCCTAAAATGTATAGATTGTAATTTCGTTTTTTTCCCTATACATATTTTGTGCATGTTGATGATACCTGAAGTTGACATAGAAGAAAAATTTAAAGCATGCCAATATTACCAGATAATTATTCCTGGATATCTTGTTTAAAAATATAAAACCGTGTAAACTGTAATCGTCAAAGATTTTGACCCTGAAATTTTGACAAATCTCCACATATCAGATTTCTCTGATTCCTAATGATTCATCATTCGAATTATGCTTGCAACAGAACACGGCACATCAAGGTTAGAATAATGAAATTTGGTTCATAACCTCACCACTAAATATGCAGATATCAACCAAAATGGGGTCGAAATTTGAAGAAGGAAATTCTGTTTGTCTTTCCGTATATTTGTGAATACGATAGCTGAAATCCGCATTCAGCTAGAAAAATGACAATCGTTATCTAATCTTAAATATACATCTGTCAATGTTTGCTAAAATTTTCACGAAATCCGTCTGTCTGCGTATTAACAAAATAGCAAGTTAACTTAAAAAAGCAAAACGCGATATGGGAGACTCTGATAATTGGATTTATCATCAAAATATAGATTATGTTTTGAGTTTTTTTAATGGACTAAATTTCTAAATATGGCGATTACTTGTTGATCTACATATATACGTGTATGTGAACATGGTACATCAGAAACGCAGCGATTCAGAAAAATAAAATGTATCATACATTGTAGTCAAAATTTTAGTTTTAAATCAAACTTTTTATTTTTTCGTTGGAAACGAAATATCCAAACATCGTACTTAGTCTTCTACATTATGTTATGAAACCTAAGCTGCGCTATTTTTTTGTCACTGCAAGTAATAAATACCCCACTAGATTAATCTTACGAAATGTTGTTATACGTGACTAATTACAATAAATGCAATATATCTTAAATAAATTTTAAATAATTGTTTCTACAATTAAGTCTTCAAATTGAAAAAAATTCCTGATGTTCTAAAGGAGTGAATAATTAATAGCTGTGAATAATTAATAATTCTTTTAAAATTGATTTATTTTGATGACATATTAAATAAGAAACACTCAGGTTATGGATTTTAAACTTCAAATGAGAGTACAAAACATTGTATTGTAATAAATTTATATCCTTTCATTTTATAAGTATAGATATACTAAACTAACTAACTCTTAAAAATATAGAATAGTATATAGAATTTAAGAACTTTAAAAAGAATTATCACTAAAATGAAAAATGTAAATTTCAAAGTGTACCGAGTCATCAACATGGATATTTCTATGGCAAATATCATGGCTGCAAGTGTTATAGATTTATCTCCAAACTATACACATACATATTGTTGCACACCAACTCCTCCTATAGATGATCAGAGCTAATTAAATTACAAAAACATAATTATGCTTGGATAAAAGAACTTAGATAAGAATGATAGTTAAAATGTGCATTCTAAACGAAAGAACATATGGAATCACCAGATATATTGTTATGAAAGCCCGTGACTGATGATTTTATTATAGTGAATACTGAGGAAACTAATAGACATTCCATGGATTATAGTTAATTGCTGAATTAATGCTATTTATATTTTCCTTGTTTCATTACTTGGCCGCTATGGAATGATTTTCAAGTTTCGGTCAGTGGGCCGGATAGTCCTCGTTTTGAGACCCTATTCCTCCTCAGAGCACCTTGTATAAGAGGGTCTGGTCCATATTAAAGCAGTCGGGTTCAAAACTCTTTCTGTCGGTATGTTGCGGAAGTGTGAGAGAGGATGCCAGTTCAGGCATAGTCCACGTCATCTGACTGCGGTTCAAAATTACGAGTTCGTCCTAAAACAGCCCTATTATTGTTTAAAAGGGGACGTTAAAATAACAAAAATAAAATTGTTTCATTAAAATGTCTTTACTCCAAGTAGATGTCATTACTATGGTATCTAAGCATAAGGCATTTCAAGACATTTTTCTCTTAGTTAAAAATAACAATAGAGAAAGTAAAGAATGCGTTTACTATTACAAAAGATATAGACAGACAAAAAAGACACGAAGTCGTTAATCACAATAATTACGGACAAACATAATATGTAATATTCTGTCTTCAATATATCAAGAAACTTTTATAGTTCCGACAGCTGATAACGTAAAATACATTATTCCTATTTAAGTACAAAGACTGTCGGTATTGAATTGAAGTTCCAATAGGAAAACACTTAAGTCACTTTTGTTTAAATTGCAATAAAATGATTAACTTTATTAAATTAATGTTTGCAGTTATATCCTATGAATATCTTCCTTGTTAATTTTGCAAATACCATATTCCCCCACTCATATTATGTCACCAAAATTAAATATTTGCAATACATATAGACATGAATGAAAAAGCTAATAAAGGAACCGTGTTTAATATTTACAATGGTATTACTTTTTGATTACATTTGCTTAAAAGATAAGTTATTTGAAATATAATATTCATCTGCAAAATCGAGGTTCTGAGTGCCAGGTCCAGCCGAAATTTGAAACCAAATAAATATTTTTAAAGTGAATTTCCCAGAATTCCAGTATTTTATAAATGAATTCCTGCTTTTGTGATCTGTCTTACAGTGAAAATTAATTTATTTAGGCTTACATGCGGTAGACGAGTTTCAATTGGATTTATCAAAATTTTATCTGGAATGGTGCTTATTTGAGGCTTCTTAAATGTAATTTTATATTCTAATAATTCAGCATCATGGTACTGTAAATATTTGAAATTGCATTACTTATTTTGAATAACAATAGTGTTTATGTCCCCTTTTCAGTCAACACATGCTACAAAAAGGGATGAAGAAAGAAAAGAAGTTTGTTGAGAAGTTATATTTAGAAGAAAAAAGTTAAGCCTACAAATGTAATTGCACGGAGCCTTTTTGACCTCATAATTTCTCTTCCGTTTAAAAGTTCTGGAAATTTATAAAAGTTTGCTCCTGAGACTTCCTGTACCTTCAAAGGAAAACTAGAAGAAGGAGGTTAAAACATCAGAAATCAATGTATCTTACATCTTTAATTGAAGTGTTGGGGTTAATTTGATCCTTGCGAGTGCTAACATTTCTTGATCTTTTAATGTGTACGCAATGAGAACAAACGGACATGAAGAACAGAGAACCAGAAATCTGTTGTTGTTGATGTTTCTTATGGCACTTGTCATGGACAAGCCGGCTGTTCCGAAGACAGCGATTTTAAACCGGTGGGGGAGCGTCTCTTGTTTTTTAGTAGCACCAACTAGGGCCTAGATTTTGCTACTCACGCATCACTCTTTCGCTTGCACAACCCCCTTTTTACAGGAGGGTACATTCACACATCTCACAGATAGAACAATAATCATGCCCAAACCGGGACTCGAACCCAGGACACCCAGATCACGGGGAAGACGCGTTACCCCTATGCCAGGATCTGAAATCTTCTCGCAAGTGCTCCCATTGATTGTAAAAGTAATAATAGTTGAAATTCGTCAGATATGGATGAAAGCTTGGAAATTGATCATGATAGAGAATGGAAACAAAACATAGATTCAGAATCCTTTAGAAAATTTGGTGGAAAATGTTTAAATGTTTACCTGCTCGTGAAAAATAAAATATATCCGCAAAATAATCTTAATCCTTTAAAATGTATTTCCTTATAAGGTGAATAAATAGACTTAAAGATTATGTTAAAAAATCATTTTATTCTAAATGAGAATTATTAAAAGTGCTTTTGAAAGTATATTTAATAATGAAATACAAAAGTTATGAACTTTCAAAGTTGCATATTAAACTCTTTTTTTTTAAATTTCAAATGTAATTTTTTTGTAAAATGTAGATTATTCCTTCATTATTTTTATACAAAAAACTGCTTACTTAAAAAATAATAAGATTTATATTGATGGAAAGGATAAAAAGAAGAAATAAATACAGAAAAGATATTGAAAAAAAGAATCTAAGTTCAATTTTGGTTTTCCTTAGTATGGGGACACAATACCTAAAATAAAATTATCAAATTATCCATGTTTTATTAGTTTATTTGTTTGATTATACCTTTCTTCACATCACACGAAAATATTAAAATTCTATCTATATTGTTTCGAAAATTATTAAGGATTTTATTCACAACGACAAGGATTTAAAAGGACCTGAAACCTAAAAAATGACTTTTGCAGATGAACTAGTGTCACAACCCAAATAAATAATGAATTATTAAACTCTTTTTAGCAAAGAACTGTGTCTTTCTGGAAAAGATTCTTGGTGCTTTTATCAGGAAGCTTTGGAAAATGGTAAAACATCTGGTTCACATAAAACACTAATAAATGGGAAATGTCTCCCCAAAATTATGGCAATTTATCAACGACTGGCATCAGATGAGTTTCTTCAACCTTGCATAAGATGTTTGACACAGAATTTAAGCGAAAGCCTTCTAAGTGTATTAAGGAGTAAGAGCTCAAAAAAAATTTCTGCTTCATTGTATCGAGTTGAAATTGCAGTTGCAGATGCAGTTAATGTAGGGACATCTAAATCATTAGAAAGTGTTCAAGCTGAAAATAACATTCTTCTGAACAAACAATCTAGCTTTTTAGCCATATAGGGGGTGGGGGTGTATCAGAAAAGATTAAGATATCTGCTGTATATGAGTTAGTTCAGGAAAAAAAAATTTAACTTTCTCTTAAATACAGATAATTCTATAATTAAAAAAGGACGTTCTTTATTAGTCGATAATAAAAGGAAATTGTAACCTCTAACTAAGAATTATAGTCTTTCATTTCGCCGGCTGAAATTCTTGAATTTTTCTAAGAATTATTCTCAAAGGTAATGGAAAACATCAGAACAATTTTTCTTTATAAAATGAAGATAAATAATATTATTTACACCTTATTAAAGAGCATTTTCATCTAATGCAGGTCATTGAATGGCATAGTAAAAGCAAGAAGGGCATAAACAGTATAACATAAGGGATTTCATTTAATAAAGCAAACATTTTCTTGTTTTTCATTTAATATCTAGAATTTTCCGTTTCTTCAAATGAGAAATTAACAAAGATTAAAAAAATTCGATGAAGTGCTAGACAGAGGTCTGCCTTTTATTTAAATACAAGCATTTCACACTTACAAAAAATGTTAATGGCAGATAGAAGAATGGAACTTATTTTATTTTGATTTTCATACTTGTCTGGGAAATTTCCTAGTCTTGCCTGTCTTTAAAACTGAATTCAAAAAATCGAAGGCTATTAAAATAAATCTAAAACAATACATTTTATTCCAGTCTTCGCATTCTCTGTCTACAAACCTCTGATCATTTTCAGTGCAATGACATGAAACATTTTTAAGTAGCTTAGAACAATAACTCTTTTAAAAATTTGGAGTCACCCATTTTATGTTCATTTTTTTTCCTTTTACGCTTAAAAGAATGAAAGCAACAGTCAAATATCACGTTAGAAATAAGGAAATCAAAAAAAAAAATCATTATTTACAAAATAATTAAAACAGGCATTGCGATACATCTTAATTTGTGTATAAAATGCAATAAAAATAAGTTTATTCCGATCAGCACTAGAAAACAATAAAAATTCAAGGCAATAAAAATTGAGAACCCTCTACCAATTCATATAAAATTACTAGACCAAATAATCACAAGTTGACTATTTCGACCCGCAATGCGCACACAGAATAATCTAAATGGAAGGACAACATTAATGAGAACTGAGATTGAGTCCTAGGGGCCCTCACCGACCGCCTTACAACCCCTCCCTAGAGAGGTACATGTCGTCATCGTCAGGGTAGTCGATGCCATGCCACTGATGACCTAGGAGATGGAAATCAAGTACCATATCGAAGCATCTCATCCTCATAAATGCCTCCAGGTGATATAAACTGACACCAAATGATCTGTCTCCTAAACTAAAGTCACTAAATCATTAAGTCCTTTCAAATAAAAAAAAAACCCTACAAAGCAGAAAAAACAAATGAAACAACAGAAAAAAAAAACATCCCTCTCCCAAATTTAACAAAATATTCTGTGAAATTTCCAAAACAGTGCTCGATATCCTAGTTGTATTAAAATTAGAAAATATTGTTATAATATTTTTGCCCTTTTTCAGTTAACAAAAATGTGACTTTTCCACCTTATGCAATCTAAATGTTTCCGACAAATTCTAGGCTATGAAATGTATCTTCAGATAAGAAAACTAATTTAGAAGTATATAAATATTAAACGTATTGCACGTATATGCAAATTAATAGAAATAACGAATTTATGAAATTATTTAAAAGTCCAAATTTGAAACATAATAGTTTACTAATTTAGACGAGATTCCCTTAAATTGAATTCTGACATCAAAAGAAAGAAAATATTAACATGCTAATGAATCGATATACTTAACACTGCTCGAGATTAAATTCTATTCGTGTCTTAATTAATGAAGAATTAATTATTTAATTAATTAACATAAATCCTGATTTAAAATCTTTCTTATATTTCAGGCCTTGCGAGCAAAATTTGTAAAGTTCGTTACATTACAAATATTTAAAATAAATGTTAATCTAATGTTCATCTAATCAGATAAAAGAACGTATCTCAGCTGGTGTATGCGAAAAAATATAAATAAGATAAATACTAGAACTGAACCGATTTTTTTTAATCAAATATTATTAAAAATAGCTTAATCTAAAATAAAAAAAAAGTAATCTCACTTTCAAATTTTAATTTTGGATTATTACTGAATGGTTATTTTGTTATTTTATTTTAATTTGCAGTGAATAAGTTATACAGGGTGTTTTTCTTTTGAACTGCTCAGAGACCTCTGTAGCTCGAACTATCAGTCGCAAAGCCAAAAAAATTTGTACTAGGAAAATTGACGACATTGGTAAAAAGAGTCCGTGAAAAAAATTTTAGTTCGAAAAGTTGCTGAAAGAGGGAATGTTTCGTTTTTAACCTTAATTTTAAGTTTCAATGCACGATAAAATTTTATAAAGCTACAGAAAACAGATAAATGAATAACAAATAATTAATTGTTCCACAAATGTGCTTTATTTGAAAAAATAAATATTGTAAATGGTTACAAATTATATATAAAAAAAAGAAATTCAATTCGACTTCCTTTTAATTATTTTCTTCTTTTGTTTTTATTCAGTACAATCGCTTTCCCGGGGGAGACATCGGCTATTTTCAATATGACCTTCATTTTCTTGGATTAAGCATTGCATTATGTACTCCGTACTCTCTACAGCTGAATGCAACATTTCAGGAGGCATGTTCATAACAGTCCGTGTTATGTTTTCCTTTAAAACTGATAAGACTCCACCAAGATAAACCGTCAATTTTAAATAATACCACAGAAAAAAATCAAATGGAGTTAGATCCGGGGAGTGAGGTGACCATGCAACACGAAAATAGCGACTAATAACTCTTTCTTCTGTAAAGTGATTGCGCAAGAGTTTTTGTACGGTTGTACATATGTGGTGTTGCTTCATCCTGCATAAAGACAATTTTATCTAAGCATTGCCTTTGCTGAAGTTGTGGGATAACAAAACTGCTAAGCATATCATGACATCTTTGAGCATTTACGGAACAGATCTGCGTCCTATATGTTGAGAATATTACCCTGCTTCTGTAAGTCTCAAAAAAGTATGGTGCAATGATAAAATCTGCTGTAAAACCACATCAAAAGTTACTTTTTGAGAATGGAGTGGGATTTCTTGAAATGCATGGGATTGTTCAGATGCCTGAATTCTAGAATTCTGAAGGTCAACAGTCCCATTCAAATAAAAATGGACCTCATCACTCCAGAGAATTGTCCGAGACAGAGCCTTGTCGACCTCCATCCTGGCAAGAAATGTCACAGCAAAGGTTAATCGAAGATCATAATCTGATAGGTTTTAATTAATGCAAAAGGCTAATTTGCTATGGATAAAATGTAAGAATTTTTCTTAAAACATTCCATACAGTTGAAGCACTAGCATCCAGTTGTCGGGCAGCTCCACGTGTGCCTGTATTACCATCAGTGCTCGTCTGATTTCTTTCAACGATTGCAGTCGCAACTTCTGTGATCGTATCCTCTGATACCGGTTTCCGTCCTTTACTAGGCCGAGTTGCGAGAGTGCCTGTTTTTTTTAAATTTTTTAATCGCTGCATTAAGTCATGGAGGTTCTTTACACAAATTGTTTCGACTTCTAAATTTGCGAAGAGCAGCCGCTCTATTGGATTGATTAAACCCTCTTACTTCCAGCCGGGTGGTTTGGGACGCTTTGGAAATTTTCCTATAACCTCCAAGTCGGTCGGTTTCGGGCGCCAGCTTGCGTTTTAGGGCAGATGGGTATTAAAAGCGGCTACTGTCCTAAGCACTCCAGGAGGTCCGTGTTATCTCAGACAATCGCTGCTTTTTCACAATAGTTTTCCCAGCACCTTAAGGCGGTAGGGTTGGGGAGGGATTCACGAAATAGGTTATTTGCACATATTTTGTTTTTTGAAAGGTTTTTAATTTCTATGTTTACGTATTGTTATCTCAAAATTGGAAAGATTTTATTGCTATTTATAAAAGAAATTTTCCGATAAAGTTATCTGTTAATGATGAAATCGGCACATAGTTTATTTTTCGTACAAACATCAGAAGCTCGTTTCGATATTAAGACTATTATAATGATATAAAGACAAATTATTGCATTGACTCTGCGGCTTATTTACATCGCAATTTTCTCACAAAATGAATAGAGACATTTGTTACTGTGGAAGGAAGTCGTTTTATATTTCTAGCGTCTTAATCTGACATCAAAACACCGTCGGAATTTTTGATGTCGCGTACAAACTACAAATAGCATTAAAAGACCAAAAAAAAATTGGAAGTTTTCTATTTGCCCTCCTTCATAGAGTGAGATAAGCTGTATAAATGGAAAATTCCTTGCACAAATGCCATTCTGCAAATTTTTCTTCAGTTATGGATTTCTACTCTTTATTTTACATATTTTCATTCGTTTTTTTATTATCATAATAATTTTTTTTTATTCAAACGCCTATTATTTCTCCTATTATGAGTGAAAATGAACTTGAATTTACTGATGAAGAAGTTAAAACAATTTTACCTGCTACTGATGAAAGCGACAGTGATCAGTCAAGCGAAGATGATGGTTGGCCAAAAATTGTTGTTTTAACTGTTCGATTGAAACATTTTCTCAAATTTCATTTATTTTTCTTATTTCATTGTAAATTGAAGTTGTAAAATTATTCCGTTTATTTTCTGAATTATTTTAATGTACAAAAAAGCTTAGCAGTAATATATGGCATATTATCTATGATTGACAAACGATGGTTTTAATAATATTTTAAAAGTTTAATAAGAATAAAATGAAAAGTAAGAATTTTTTTGTGTCTATTTGTCTCAACTTTTATTTCAATGCTCAAAATATTATTTACTAAGCATTTAAGCGTGATTCACTCATGCGTGAATTTGTGGAAACTTAATATGGAACTTTCGTTCAGAAATTCATCCTATTTCATTGTAATAAGATTTTGCCTTAACAATACTAAAGTTATCTTAAAATAACTTTTTAAATCAGAAATTCAGAGCGAAAAATTTAGCATGACTGTTCATATTAAAAAAAGTTATACTTATGATGAACTAAAGTAAAATGTCCAGCCTGAAAACTGAAAGAATGTATTTGCGAAATATATTTTGTTGAGTAATTTTTTCCTGGATTTTATTGAACAATTTTTTGAATGTCAATATTAAATGAAGTTTTAAAATCATGTAATCTCATTTATCGAATTGCTTTGGTAGATGAGATATGTAACGTTTGACGTAATGTAGTTTCTTGGTTTGACAAAAATTTTAAAAGATTAGTAAAAATGATTTGCAAAATAAATATGTTTTAATTGGAATGTATATTTATCTCATACTCTTTTTCGATGATTTAAGTGAAAACAAGAATGTGTAAGTTTTTATAAAGAAAATGTGAAAACTTCTTTAAACATTTAATTAAAAGTCTAAAAAAATTTCTTTGCATTGCGATCGAAAATTCAAAATAATATTTTATATTAAAAAATTGAAAGAGCATAACAGTTTATATTAAAAAATGTAATACTGAAGATAATAAATAAAAGAATTATTAGCTGAATGTTAAAAGAACGCCTTATTTTCGAAATGTCTTTAAAAAGGTGCTGTTTCTACATATATATATATATATATTTTTATTCAACGTATGTTTTTCATTTCAGTATTAAATGAAGATTTAAAATATTGTCTCGTCTCTTATTGAATTGCATTGACATTTTAATCCTCACATAATTATAGAGAAGAAACAAAAACTATTAATCGCATTAAAATAATGTAAACTACAAACCATGAAGTGTATCAGATATTTCAATTATTTAAAGAAAAAATTAAAAGAAATAAACAAAAATAAAATTAATTACAGGAACTTCTAAGGAATACCAAAATCAAGTAAAACACTCTTAAAATCCACCAGACGTCCTCTAAATCAACAAAAAGATTTATAACTATTTTACTTTCATGGGAGAAAAGGAATATAAACTTAACTTTAAAATATAGTTTGTAGATAGTTGATATTAACTTAGTTCTTTCTAAAAATCTTCGAATTTGTAATAATATACATTTTGAGACAGTTTATAACTTTGGAAATAAAATCGTATTGTTACTTATGAAAAGAATATTTTTAATATTCCAATATATTTACAAATATGTTATAGTAAGCTAGTTTAAAATCATAATATTTTCGTACGTTTTGTATATCCCATTATAATTTTATACATGTTACCACTACGCATGCTTCAATTATAATAGTAAAGCAAATTTTTGTTCGTGCACAAGAATTTATTGACATCAGATTCGAAAGCACATTTGAATTCCTTTTCGTTGTTTGAAATTTTATAATAAGCTCTATTATTTTTTATGTATAGTTGCATTATGTATAGTCTATTATTTTTTTGCATATATAAAAGTTTGCATTATGTATAGTCTATTATTTTTTTGCATACATATTGCAATATGCATAGTCTGTCGCGACATAAATTATAACTTTATTATGGAACTTATGAGTTTGTTGTTAAAAACGATACTAGAATTTGAATGAAAATAAGTTGATGTTAATTTGGTAATATTAATTCTAATGTAGCAAGATTTCGTTTAATAGTAAGCTTGTCTGTATTCCTTTTTTGTTGACAGACGAACGCAACAAGTCTATTGGTCTATGGTATGCATATTGCAATATGTATTGTCTATTTTTTTATGGTATGTATATCCTCTCCAGACCTGACTTTTTTAAAAAACTGGTTTAAAAATTAGATATCTAGATCTTTCACCTTTGTTACATCTCAATGGTTTGTGGAAAAAAATATTTGCTGATCAAACAATTTTAAGTCCCATAATTTTAAGGTACACATATGTATACCTCAGGTCTTAAGCAAGTTAAAGCACCCTCTACAAAAATAAAAATATATTTAATTTTCCTTGTTATTTAATAGCTATACTTTTCCTATTCTAAGGCCTTAGAAATGAAAAAAAAATACAATATTTATTATATTAATAATCTATTAGACCTTATTTTGAATAAAATTACATTTTTTTAAAAAAATTACATAAGTAGATACTGCGTTTTGAGCACTTGACTCTTCTAGATTTCCATCCTGGATACCTGCATTTTGATTCATACTTATCGCCCATGTAATGTTATAGATGGCTTCACATATCTAGTCTTATTTCTTTTAAATTGGGAAAGGACAATTTTCCTTACTCTTTTAGAGGTATTTTTATCAGATGGTCGTAATGAAATCTCCAATGGTCTTTTAGTTGCATTTCCATCATTTGATGACCCTTCTTCTATTAATTTGTTTTCATTCAAGGATGATTTTTTACTTATTTTTGGTTTCCTTTCTTGCTGCTGATGATAATTCCCTCGTATTTCAACAGGGACCAAATTATATGCATTCGAAATTGCATTAAGTTCATAACATTTTCGGCTTCATACCTAATAGCTCTGCTTGTCGCTTTGGCACAATTTTATAGTATATCAAGCAATTGATAACAACTAAATCTACAAAATGCGTGAATGCTCGAGTCGGTCATTTTTTGTAATTACTGCATACCCGTAATATGCAAAATATGATCGATGCCTCCTATATTATATGCTTTTACAATAGCAGATTATTTTATATCAGCTTTTTGTTTCCATTATTTTGACAATCTTCTGACTGTTCCAATTGACTCATTACCTATACATGTGGGTAATAGAGTCATGGATATATTATCTTTCTACTTTACAAGGCACATTTGACTATCGCCTGTGAGCCATTCATCCCATTTGCCAGGCTTCATAATTTTCGATACATGTAAAATTCTATGGCTTCCCCTAAAATCACTTTTTTCTAAAAGTTCAATAACCCTCTTTTGAATTAAAGCCACTTGACGTAAAATTTTTATTAGCTGATAAAATTCCTTATATTCTATACATAATGCCGGATTGAAATATCAATTACTGACTACAAGACAGCTATAAAATTAAATATCTTACGAAAGTTAAAAAATGAATATTTTTAAATTTATATCTTATTAAATTACAGAACATAAGAATTATTTATTATAAAAAAATACACAATATATTCAAGGGCAAGAACTGAAAATTTGAAAACAAGCGCTCAAAGGATAAACAGCGTAATGGATCGTAAGCAGTCAGGAAATGGGAGCTAAAACGCCCGATGTACACATATGTGTACCTTAGTAAGGTTTGTATTTTCACCGATTCTATTATAGATAACAAGATATAATTTGGTAATGACTTTAACCAGACACTTAGTATTTTATAAAAAAAATATATACAAGCGTTTATTTTAATAATAAATATTAAAAAATGTACTTACATTTGATGTGTTTTCTGTTCAATGCCTTTTCGTTATGTCTCTAATGAATAGCGATGGGTATGAAAAAAATATCAAACTATAGTGCTATTTATTGATGCAAAATGGAAGCTACACTCATAAATGTTGAAATGTATGCATTATTTTGACAAAATTTTACTTTACTGGATAATAAAAAGGAAAAAAATTGCAGGTACACATACACTCAAGAGCCAAAACATTATGACCATCGCTACATTTTGCAATGAACTCGCCTGGATGATGTGGAAGGCCCGTGATCAGGTGTAAGTGGTATTTAACTGCTGCTGGAGAGTCTGAAGAATCATTCTTTCACTTACTTCTGTGTGTGATGGGAAAGGCTGCGGATCTAAGCGACTTTGATAGAGGGTAGATCGTAATGGCTCGAAGGCTCGGAACAAGTATTTCCGAAACTGCACGACTCGTGGGTTGTGCTCGATCTACAGTTGTTAGTACTTATGCAAAGTGGATGAATGACAGTGAAAGCAGCAGTAGACGACATGGTGTTGGACGTCCACACGCTATCAAAGAAAAAGGTCGTCGGAGACTGTCTCGCATGGTGAAGCAAAACCAGGGCCAGACAGTGGCTCAACTGACAGCCCAATACAATGCAGGGCCAAGTAGAATAGTATTGGAGCACACTGTTCAGCGGACATTGTTGGATATGGGGCTACGCAGCAAACGTCCCACTCCTGTGCCTTTGCAGACCAAGCGTCATCGCCAACTGCGCCTGCGCTGGGCCCGGAATCATCGCTACTGGTCCATGGATCAGTGGAAGAGAGTTGCCTGGTCAGACAAACCACCGTTTGTCATGCATCACGCTGATGGCCGTGTCAGGATACGCCGTCTTCCAGGCGAACAGTTGCTCTCTCAATGTACAGTAGGTCATACACAGGCCGGTGGTGGCAGTATTATGCTTTGGGGGACGTTCTTTTGGGCGTCTCTGGGACCCGTGGTTGTGGTAGAGCATACCATGAATGCTACAGGGTATCTCAACCTCATTGCGGACCAGTTGCATCCTTACATGGCCTTTGTTTTTCCAGCAGGAAATAAAATGTTCCAATAGGATAATGCCCCGTGTCACAAGGCTAAAATTGTGTTGGAGTGGTTCCAAGAACATGATGCTGAATTCCAGTTAATGTCCTGGCCGCCTAACTCACCGGATATCAATCCGATAGAACACCTTTGGGATGACATGGGACGGCAACTCAGAGTTCAAAGACCACCAATTCGCAATATCTTGGATTTGCGTGACCGTTGCTTAAACATTTGGTACAATCTGTCTCCGACAATCTACCAAGGACTTGTGGCATCTATGCCAAG
Organism: Argiope bruennichi; assembly: GCF_947563725.1. NCBI lineage: Eukaryota > Metazoa > Arthropoda > Arachnida > Araneae > Araneidae > Argiope > Argiope bruennichi. The sequence goes on from NC_079160.1 coordinate 96,657,448, forward strand.
GCGGGTTGAAGCTGTGTTGCGCGCCAAAGGTGGGGCAACTCGTTATTGACAGGTGGTCATAATGTTTTGGCTCTTGAGTGTATGTGTACTTCAGGACTGAAGAGTTTCAGCAACACATGATATTTTAATTCCATTTAATGCTGCAAATGTTCACCATATCTTCTCAACCTTCGCAACAGGTTCTCCTGTTTTGGTCCTTATCCTTCTGTTCTCAGCAATGTTTTACTTCCGTATATATTCATGTCCACTTCTAATAATCAATAACCCCACCATCCTAAAACAGCTCTTTATTGTAACAAGCAAGATCAGAAAATGACATATGTTTGCAATTTCGCTTGCCCTTTCGTGTTGAGCATTGTTATATTTCCACATTCATTGCATGCACTTCTAATCATCTATTACTTCTAATCATCTATGGGTATTGTTCTATTTATATTCATGAACATACAAGGCATATGTTTGCAATCTTGCTTATTCTTTTCTCCCAGGAATTAAGGTCCACTTTGAAGTTAACTTACTCTATTATAAGTAAAGAAACCTTATATTTATAATACAAACAACTTGGTATATTGAAGAATCAATAAAGAGCATCTCATGTTAGAATAGTTTGATAAGTCGGCGTCCTGGTATAGGGGTAGCGCGTCTTCCCCGTGATCTGGGCGTCTCGGGTTCGAGTCCCGGTTTGGGCATGGTTGTTCTTCCATTGTTCTATTTGTGAGATGTGTGAATATACCCTCCTGTAAAAAGGGGTTGTGCAAGCGAATGAGTGATGCGTGAGTAGCAAAGTCGTTCTCTTGCCCCTATTTGGCGCTACTAAAAAAACAAGAGACGTTCCACTTCCGGCTTAAATTCGCTGTGTTCGTAACAGCTGGCTTGTCCATGGCAAGTACCATAAGAAACAACAACAACAACTTTAAAAATGCATTATTTCAATATTAATTAAAGGCTAAGCATCTGACAACTCAAAACTGCACCAAAGCATCATTTTATAAAGTAAGAAGTATTTAATATAAAATTTCTTTGTTTCAGGTTAAATCTTATTTATTTTATTACAGCACTAAAAACACTTGCAGATTTTTTTTTCTCTTTAAAATTTGTTTTATCTTTCAAATACAAGGCAGAAATTATTTTGTTAGGGTATAAATTATTTTCATTGTTATGCTTCTTGGAATTCTTATTATTTGGTAGAAAAAAAAACTAAAGATATTTTTCTTTCAAACTGACAAAACAAAAAAGACCAATCGTCTTCAAAACAATTTTTAGCTTTTAAATCCTAAAAAAACTTCATTGATACACTTCAGAGGTGGAAATAAATTTATTTTATTTCATCATTACTTTGTTGAGAAGAAAGTCTATTTTCCACATTCCATGCACATATTTAATTTCATTTTATGCACGTATTATGAGTAGTGAAAATAAAATCTGGTTCAATATGAAAATTTTTTTTTGTATTTATGTTGGAAAAATTGGAAGAATTATGCTGCTTGAATATTGAACTATTCTCACTTTTTCAATTAATCCTTTGTTTAATTTGCGAATGCTAAGAACTTATTTTAGGAGGAATCATAATCTTATTTAAAAAGTGCATTTTACAAAAAGCTTATTTCAAACTAAAATACTAATGAGTTTTAAATTAGCTCTCTCTACTGATATTCAGAAGAGAAAAAAACGAATGCGAAAGTAATCACGAAAAAAAGAGTATTTGGCTGATAATTTTTCTTTCCAAATAACGGGCATAACTATTTTCATTAATTGAAAAGGAATTCTTAATTAAAATCTTAATTGATGATGAACAGTTTCTATCATTTTATTGCGGCTTAGGCTTCATCCTTTTTTTTCTTTATCTTTAATTTTTTAAATAGCGTTTTTATGAGAAAACAAAAGGAAAAAATCCAAGATGCTAAAACCTATTCACTACAAATTTATCTAACATTCTTTTTAATTCCTAAAAAAATTATTTCCCATAATTTAGAAATGCAAGAGAGTTGTAATTCAACTTTTTTTTATTATCAATCATCAGTATCTTATTCATGAAAAATCGCAATTCATACATGTCGGAGCATTTTATCTTAAACATTCAGAAAAATAATTTGCATTAACTATTAAAATATTATTTTACGTTTTACAGTGAAAGAAAAGAAAACGGCTATTACTAAACCACAGATGAATCTTGTAATAAATACCAAGATGAAAGGAAAAATAGAAGCAAAAATAAACCAAATAAAATAAGAATCTGGCCGGAAAACCTTCTCAAGGGTCACCCTCAGGCAGGAATTAAAAAAAAGGATTTTTTTCTGTGAGGAATCTGACTTTAGTCCAACAGTATTGACCCCTCGTGACTCGAAAATCCCCTGAAATTTAAACCTAAGAGATACACCTATACTACAATTAAGCAAAAAATACAATAACATAAAAAAACTATATATACTCTCATAATCAATTATTAAAACAAAAAGGAAAGAACATACAGTAGCAGGCAAAAAACAAGAAAGGCGGGGAACAAGAACGAACAGGATGGGACACTTTTTGTAAACATTTTTTTGACTGCTGCTTTAATGAAAGGAGACATGAATGCATCTATGATATACTACATCAGTCTTAATTTCTTTGAACGGACGTTTGGGACTTTTCAGTATTGATAGAGTTAAACGTTATTGATTTTGCACAGAGAAGAATCTTATAAATACAATAGTTGTTTCTCTCCACAATCTTATTCAAAAGTGAAATTTTGAAGTCTAAATAAACTTTATGTTTTTCATTTGACTTTTGCAGGGTTCTTTCAAAGAATAAAGAGCTTAACACAACTGTTGTAATGATAGTTTATGTTATTCTGGTAGATGTTTTCCTGGTTTGTGTTTTTTATATTTCATATTCTTACAAATATTTTATATGGGATCTATGATAATTAATTTATCATAAATTCTTTCTAACCTACCATGTTTTTCTATGCATGCTGAAGAAATGCAAATGTGATATTTGTTATATTATACATAAATTAATCGTATATAGTTATCTTTCTTATATTCAAGCATAAAATACTGAACAAATCCTTGAAAAATTTCTATCCTAATCGTCTATTATTATTTAATTGTAAAATAATTGGTTATTCCTTGAAGAGTAACAATTAATTAAATATCAGTTTTAGTGTCTTAATCTGATATTTCATAAAATTATTATCTTCTTTTGAAATATCGATAAAACTTCAAAAATAAAAAATACAGACTTCAATGCACACACATACATATTATTTACTTAAATGAAATCAATCATTCGAAAAAAAATCAGAAAGTAGAAAATTATATGTATTTTAATAAGATCAGAAAATAAACAAAACAAAAAATCCGAAATGTATTGTATCGAAATTCTTTATAAAAATTCAGTCTTTTACATCACTGAAGAAAATAATGATTTTAATCATCAAATTTTACTCTGAAAAGCTTTTGTCATATTTCATTGATTATATAAATATTTCACGATAATTTACGCTATGGGAGAAAAGACAAGTATTATTAAAAATAAATTCACATTGACTGGCTTCATCGAATTTGAATCCTACAATACTCCCTGAAATCACGAAAGGAAACTAGCTGATCGTCTTGCTTAGATGTATTGGGTGTCGTGAAGGGTTAATGGAGTGGATTTCCTTTATTGCGTCAGTTCAGATGCAATCCGTAAATCTCCTCCGTGTAGTCCCACTTTCCGAGATGTATTTTTTTCATAAGCTATTTTTGTTTGCTTTGGATATCTAGTGTATCATTTTCAGAAAGAATGATAAAATGTTTTTGCTTTTATCACTTCTCTTTTTAATTCGTTCTGAGTAATTGTTAACAAAATGTCTATTTTTCGAATCACGAGGAGTGATCCAAAAAAAGGTTACAAAGCAAAGGAAAAATGCTTTATTAACAATAGACACAGGATACAAATGGCAATGAAGAGACATATGTGGCGGTCATTTCTCTTCATAATCACCAAACTTGTTCACGCATTTATCACACCGTTGGACCAATTTGTGTAACACGTCTTGGTAATAATCAGGTCCCTGGCTATTGAGCCAGTTCTCGGCACCTTTTTGAGCGTCACAGTCTGATATGAAATTTGTTTCGGATAAGTGTTTCTTCAATGCCAGGAAAAGAAAATAGTCACTGGGAGCTAAATCGGGGTTGTATGGCGAGATTGCACCAGACCTCTCACCTAAACGTTTCCAGCAATCTCTCTGCCTGCTTCAAAAGGGCGAAACCATTTCACCACCTGTTGTCTACTCATTGATTCGTCCCCATACACTTCAACGATTTGTCTGTGAATGTCCGGTGGGACACATTCTTGTCCCATAGAAGTTGCATCACTGCTCACATCTCCGTGCGAGACCACTTCTCTAGACGCCTTGCCATTATTGTCGCTGTTTCAGGTCTAAGTACTCACAATATCTGTTCGAACGACCGGTCTAAGACAACTAGCGCCATCTGTCTCCATTCTTGGTAGCAATATTCTCATCTACAATTTCTACTTTCCAAATACTGCTGTTTGTAATTTTTTTTTGGATCACCCCTCGTATATATCACTATATATATGGTGAACATCGATCAGTCTTAAATATAAGTTTTTGTTTTGTCCAAGAGAGCACAATGAATAATAATAATGCAAATCGTAATCATTTAAAAGTAAAATAATTTTCTTTTAAATTGCAGACACAAATTTGTCCGTTTACTATTCTTCTAGTGTTCACTTTATTCTTCTATTGATAGCTAATGAAGTAAAAAAGAAAAATATTCCATTTACTTGAAATTGCATATAATTTCAAATGTTAAATTTACTTGAAAATATGATAAGCATATTACTAATTTGTTATGAGAAGCGATAATAAATAAATTTCTTAAATTTCATATGAAACATCTGACCTGTAACTTCTCTTCTCTCTGAGATTAGTCAGTGAGATTAGTGAATGTTATATATGTAATAATATTTTATTATCCAATTTAATCCGAATTAATTTTCTGAATTCTTTGCCTAATTCGGCCCATGTCGGGGTCATTCTAAAGTGTTCTTTTGTTTCCTGATCCCATTCCGATACTATTCTAATTGGAATAAAATTATTTCTTTTTTAACATCCTTAACAGATGCAGAAAGAGCAGGAGATTGTGCTATTTTTATCTTATACATAATATAAATAAATGCAGCTTATGCATAGAAAAAGTAGTTTTGAATTTTTTTTATTTTTTTTTTATGTTCTAGATTAGGAACTGGAACTTAATGCTGTCTAGTGTCGATGTTTTAAAGACAACAATGAAAAATATACTTCACTTTAGATTTTAGATTTTAGACACTTTGTGCAATATTATAGCAGTCTGTAAATTCTTCACATTTTAAAATTATTTCGTTTTAAATCATTGAAAATAAAAAAAAAAAAATAAAAAAAAAACGAGAACAGAAAAAAAAAAAAAAAATCAGACGAAAAGTAAAATTGCAAGAATAATTTTTTGAAGAATTTGGGGACTGAACTGGAATTTATAAATTGCAATGATCAATCAATTTTCACACTGTACGCTAACAGGTGAAAGTATTCACGTTGGTTTAAAGTTTCAGACTAAACGGTTTTTTATCAATAAAACTTTACGAATTTGTAGCATATTATGCATCAATTTCTGTCTAATATAAAGGATTTTTTTTTTTAATTTTAAAATTCTTAAATCTATCTAAGTCGGTACTATTTCAATGTGAAAAATCTTGCACGACACTCAATGAGTGAGTTTCATGTGAAGTATTTTATATAGGTACTTAGAAATACATTATAGCTTAATTTAAAGATGTGAAAGATGTATAATTTTTCCATATTAAAAATGTGTAAAATTTCGTTGGAAATTAAACGCTAGTGACCTTTCTTGAAATGATAAGAAAATTATAAAAAAAAATGTAAGATATATTTTAGTAAATAAGGAATAAGGACTTTTTTCAAGCTATCAAAATTAATAGAAATGAAATAGAGAATAAAAGCCTTTTCCTTTTTTAAAAATGTATTACTTTTCTAAAGAATAATAATGTCCAGTCTTCGCGTTGTGATGATTTTCTTGTGTGCTGTATATTAATGAGTGGTAGTTTTCTTTAGTACTAAATGTCATTTCTGGATCGAGTAAATTTTTTTTTACGTATTCTCTAATAAAGACGGCCTTTCTGAATAAAATTCAAAATCTGGGTGGACATCACGAGAGTTCAGAATTTACTTTCGGAGTTTACTGCTTTATGTTTTAATAAAGATAACCTGATATATATTTTGGAAGCCTTTTTTTGACCGAATGAAACCAAAATTTGATTAAAACTGCCGTTTTAGTAATAAAATAACATAGCAAATTTCATTTTTATAAGTTACAGCATTTTTTTAGAAAGAGCTTTAAAGTGCAGATAAGCATATCGTCAATTCTTAGTCTGAATTTATTCAATCCTGAGCGATAAACTAAATTTTAAATGCTAAAAAACTGTGTGTCAAATTTAATTCATTCAAGTCTTTTTGATTTATGTAATCGTATTTAATGCAAGCGGAATTATAGACTAGCATATTTTTAGCTTGTCGATAGATTCAGTTCAAAATGTTATAATAATCTATACATTATATGAGATAACTTCATCCTGAAATTCTATTTTTTAAGTCTGAGCTTAGAAAAATTAATTTCTCTGTTTATATGAGACGTTACAATTTTATGCATGCGAGAGTACAGACCAACAACGCAGCCAGTCTCTAGACAGATTTTATTTACAATATGATACTGATCTGCATTTTGAATTTTAAATCTAGGAACAAAATTTTTTCTATGTATTTATTACATTTTCATGTTACCATTTTCACTTTTACTTCAGAGGCAAGCAGGCGACTACTTGCGTGGTTAAAAATTAGAATTGATGACTTCAAAGTTTATGTACAGGTGACTTAACAAATTTCGTCTATCTATCTCAAAGTGTTTGTGACTTATACTATTTAAAGTGATACTAAGCAACAGACATGCATAAAAACATATATCAAATATTTTATTTTTCGGACGTCAAAATCACGAAATCAAGTTTTTTTTAACAAAGGCAATTTTTTTTTAAACATTGCATTCGACAAAGTATATTTAAAGAATTCATGATTGTTGTTCTTAATTCGAAATGCTTCGTTTGGACTTTTTTGTTGAAAAGCACTTTTTATGTATTCCTGCTTAATTATGTTACGCTGAAGAAACTTTTTCTGTAGCATTTTAGAAATAATTAAACTTAGAAACAATATTTAATGCATCCTTGCAATAATTGCAAAATAAAATAAATTACTATATCATTTCTGCTTTTCAAAAGATATAGGCACTGCTTTAAGAAGATTCTGAATGCATATAAAGCACTAAAATGTAAGAATTGTTTGTCATTGATATATGTGCAAATTTAAAGAATTGTAAATATTGCTGTTATAATACACAATGGTAACATCAATTCGTGAAAAATTACACCAAGACGTCAAATTATGCATTTTTCTAATCGCAATTATCCATGCTAATTTAGGTGTTCTTCTTCTTCATGAGCGCAACAACTCTTTGCTGCCCTTGGCTGCCTCAACCACCAGCATTTTCTACCCCCTGCAACCTCCTTCCAGTTCTTTATCCTCAGAGCACTCAGGTTTCTTTCCGCAACATCCAGCCATCTAATTGGAGGTCTTCCTCTGGCCCGGGATCCCATATGATTAGGGATTGCAATACTGGTATACCGGGATACCGAATACCGGTATTTTGAGCCATTTGTACAATTTTTTAATACCGGTATTCACAAGTTTAAATACCGGTTTTTCGGTATTTACTAGAAATTTTTAAAATTGTCTCCATTATATGTTCAGGTATCGCGAGCATAGCAATATAGTATACTTTTTTGTTTTTATATCTCCCTAACGGGCGAAATTAATTAGCTTATTAATGGCTTAATTAATTGCTTAAATATAAATTAGCGAAACATGGATTATCCCTGAAAGAAAATATTGTATCCATAACGACTGATGGAGCAACAATTATGAGAAATGTTAGAAAGTTGATTGGTGCAAATCAGCAATTGTGCTATGCACATGGAATTCAATTAGGAGTAATAGATATATTATACCAAAAATATAAAGAACAGAAGAATCCAAATACTGCGGATATAGAAACTTCGGATTCCAACTTTGAAAAGAGTAAGAGTAAGAGTGATATTGATAATGAAGATAATGACAATGTAATTGTTGAAGAAGATATTGCTAATTAGGGTGAAATATTAACCTATCAAGAGTTGTGTCCTATAATTTATAAAGTTCGAAAAATTATTAAAATATTTCAATGCTCCCCTATAAAAAGGATATATTACTAAAATATATACTAACTGAAAATAAAACAGAATATATGTTAATATTAGATTCTAAAACACGGTGGAACAGTTTACTCTTAATGATGGAACGATTTTTGAAACTGAGAAATCCAATCCAAAAAGCAATAATATACAAACCTGTAAATTAATTTTTCAGATAGCGAATTCGACTTAATATCCAAAATATATCAGCTCTACTTCCATTAAAACTGACTATTGAGGCATTATGTCGGAGAGATTCTAATTTATTAACATCTAATGCAACAATACATTTCATGTTGCAGTCACTGAAAGAACAGCACACATCAGTATCTGAAGAATTATATATTACATTGAAAAATCGCACAGAAGAAAGGCATACCAAAATAAAAAAAATGTCTTATGGTATTTACATAATTCTAATGATTTTAAAAATGAAAATGAAAAGAAGAAAAGAAAATAACCAATTCAAATCTGATTAAGTTAGAGTAAAGTTTCTTAAAATTTTTTTCCCAGAAACCTATCCACATTCAGAATTCGGTTCAATTATCGAAGATTATGATGTCACTACTGTCGATAGTGAAAAGGAATTGTCTCTTGAACAAAAATTAGAATTCGCGATAAATAAAAAAAAATTCAACGAACCAAAATACAATACAGAAATCAGCTATATCCAAAACCATCCGACGAAAAATCGATTTATTTGAAGATGAGGGATTTAGAGGTAAATACTTGGAAAAAGTATATCGCGCATTGCTAACAGTATCACCAACTAGCGTAGAAGCCGAAAGAGCGTTTTCGACAGCTGGTAATTTTTGCACAAAATTACTTTTCAGGCTTAATGACAGTACAATTGATGCATTATGTTTTTTAAGATCAGATTTCAAAAATTTGTAATAGTACCACAGACTGAATAGTGATATTTACACTTTTTCTGTGATTTAAATAAATAAGATGTTTCTTGACTTTTTTGTGATTATATATTGTTATAATTTATTACAGATTATTTTTTGTGATATTTATGCTCTCTAAAAAACTGGCAAATAAAAAAAAGAAACGCCTGTGTTTTCTTTCTTTTTCTAAAATTTCTAATACAGGTATTAAGATTTAAAAAATACCGAATACCGGTATTGAAATTTTGGTCCGGTATTGCAATCCCTACATATGATTTTTAAAAATGGATATTTCGAGGGCGCTGTTTTCAGGGCTTCTCCAGATATGGCCGAGCCATCTTAACCTATTTATCCGGATAACCAGTGTTATCTGTAGTTGCCTATAGAGTTTGTATAATTTAAATTTGAATCTAGTTCGCCAAGATCTTCTCTCTAGTACTGGGCCAAACATATTTCTAAGGATCATTCTCTCGAACATGTTAAGAGACCACTGAGTGTCCAAGTTAAGAGTCCGAGTTTCATTTGCATAGAGCAGAACAGGCATAATAAGAGTCTTATATATTCTTAGTTTAGTTTTTCGACCGATTAAGTTGATCTTAGTTGTTCTTTCAGTCCAAAGAAACACTTATTAGCCAATTTTGTTTTGTTTTCAATTTCTGGTCTGAGTTTATTATTGCCATTAATCATCATGACAAGGTATTTGAAATGATCGACTTTTTCGAAGGTATGACCTTTAATACACAGAGGAACACTGTGATTTATAGGTGATTGCGTGAATTCGTAAATTTGATTTTATCTTCGTTGATGGTAAGGCCTATATTTGTGAAAGAAATTACCAAAGCTTGAGCGGCCTCTCTCACCGTCCTCTCTGACCTTCCAATAATATCTATTCATCTGCAATTTAGCTATTCTAGTTGTTAAAAATCCATTCAGATATACATGACAACGATGATGAAAGAAAATTTGGGAATAATATTGAAAGGATTTCTGTAATTATTTCGACTAAATGGTTCAACCAATTGAGTGAACAGTGACATTTTGTAGCTGTCCATTAGTTAGAGCTAAAACTATAAATTGAAAGAGAATGCAAACCAAATTTGGCTCCATTTGAGAAATATATTACTTCTAACCGAGCTCTAAATACCTGAGAAGTTTTATTGATCCCCTATATACGTTGTTGAAGTATTTTTACTTCTGGTGATAGACATTATTAATCTGTTGTTATACAAACATGTATGACTTAATCAAAATTCATGAATACCGAAGATAAACACAGTCACATGAATGATTTGTAAGCTAGTTTCAACATCAAGTTATATAACGGAACGAAGATATATACTTCACCTTTGTTGACATCCTTATTTCCGTGATTTTCAGTTGACATTCGTGTTGTCTGCATATAAAACTTTTATTTTAATAACCTTACACAAGTTATATTTGTTACACATGAAAACACATTATTTATTGAAATTCCAAAATGTCATAGTGCCATTAATAAACGTAACTAATCAGATAATGCATTTTTGATTTCCATATGGTCCTTTGTACTGCTGTGACTTTATTTTTAACTTCATTGTTTCAGAAGATTTAAGACAATTTACACTGCACCAAGGAAGATCATACAATCAACGGACTCGGATACTTCGAAGCAACCATTCCTAAATAATGTTTTCTAACAATAATAATGTTCATTTTTCGAAAATAATGAAATACAGAACTTCAACATTAGATTTGCTTTTGATGAAAAGAATTGCAATTTTTTTGTTTAAAATATTAGTGGGAAACATTACTTTACTTAATGTGACAAATAAGACTAAAACATATTATAATTTAGATTTCGTAATTTTTCAGAGATAAATTAATTGACTGAATTAGCAATAAATTTATTTATTTTTATTTAAAGCATTTTTTTTTCAAATGTGGCATAAGCCTATCAATTAGTTTAGAAATTAGTTATTCAGTCACAATTAAAGTGGACACTCTCTAAATCGAACTTATTTATTTATTTTCAGATACGTCGTCACTTAAGGAGTTTTATTAATTTTTTGCAAAAGATTTAGTCCAGTTGATAAAGTAAATTCATAAAATTGTGGGGATATTAAGTATGCAAAGAGGAAATTTTCGATCTTAACTTTAATTTTATTTTAAAGCTCAATTTAACCATTATTAAACATATTTTAACTCAAAAATCTTCTTTCTTTTATCAGCTGAGATAATATACTAGTTTTAAGAACCACGCTTCGTTTTCTATTCTCTGTAAACTTTGAAATAGATAAAGAATATTTATTCAGAAATTTATAAAAGAAAATATTTCATATGTGTCTTGATTTTAGCGTAATAACAATCAATTTTCGATTACTGGATATCTTAAATATATTCACAGTGAAAGTGCCTGCATCGAGAAAATTACTTAACTTTCTTAAAAGGAAATAATTTTCTCTTCACTTATGAAATTTATTCAAAAAGTATCTCCTCTTGAAGTTCATTTAATCCTATCTTCCGTTCCTCTTTGCAGTTTCTTGTTATTTTTTGTAGAGTTAATAATTCGCACACTCAAAATCTTTTTAAATACTTTGCGGTATAGATTTCAGTACGAAATTATTATTTCGAGAAAATTATCACTTTGCTCTGGGATCCACAAGAAAACAAAAATGTATCCATGAAATGGGAGCAATATTTCACAGAATTTTAAGACTATAATGCCAAAACTGATTAATATTTCTAATGCTCTGTTCAATAAATAAGCTGAATTTATCTTTCTCTACAGACATTTTAAAAATCTGCTAAATTAATTGCTACGGTAAGAGCAATCTTGCCTTTTAAAATAATGGGATTATAATAAGTTCATTTTTTTCTAATACCACTTAACAAGAAATAGCTTTTATCTCAATTTAAAAACTTTTAAAGAGTAAAACGCAATATTTTTCACGACCGCTGAGAATTATTTTTGATTATTTTTCCCTGAATAGAATATAGATAAATTCTCTCACCGGTATAAAACATGAAAAAAATAATAATAAAAAAAAAGCAAAATAAATAAATAAAAACATTATTTAATTTCGGTAGAATTGTCTTTTATTCATTACATTATGAAGAACAGTGAAATCAAAATTCAATAACATGAATTTAACTCATAGTCTGATTTATATGCAATTTTAAATCAAAATTTTATGGAGCTTCTGTCATTAAATCATCATTTTGTTTTCTCACTCTCTTAAATCATTCACAACATAAACAATCCTCCACTGGATTGATATAAATTTTTCACAATATTGCAAGATGTAAAGAACTAAGCCGTTAATATAAACAAGCAATTGAATTTATTAGGACTAAGCAAATCCCGGTACAACCGGAGTTTAACCCCCTGCTTGGCGCACTTTACAAAAATTGCCAACAACGGTCTTGCGCCATGTTTTGAGAAATGTTCAAAAGCGAGGGAGCAGATGTCCAATCATGGCCCATCATTAAGGCGACAGATAATAGGTTTGCCAATCTAAAGAAAACGGAGGTTGAAAGCTTTGGCGCGTTTTTGTAACTTGGCGAAGAAGGGGGTTAAACTCCGGTTCACCCCAAATCACAACAGCAAGAGACTGAGTACTTACCCATCACTGATGGGACTCAGCTTTTTTACACATATAGAATGTTCGTGACCAATCCAATCTGAATATTTAAGAAATATCTAGAACCTCCCAGATCTTGGATAAACTATTGATAGCATTTTAAATAAAAGAAATCCAGTCTTTGGATAAAACATCGTGGCAGAGATTCAAATCATGGACCAACTAATCAGAAATGAGATGCTTTGCTGACTGCACTTCGGCGATTGCTAGCTATTCTGATTTGTGCGGCAATATTTAGAAGTGTTGGATATATTTGTAACCATTTCTTCATATATAATCAACTTCATATTTCATATATAATTCGTTACAGTCTTCTTTTGTAACTATTAACTGTTTATAAATCATATATTTTTTACATCTCAATACTCCTTATCCTCTATTGTATCTTGTCCTAATTCCTAAGGTTATAATATTTCTTCTTATCATTTTTTTGATAACAATATTGTAAGTAGTGACTTGGTGGATTTCATAAGCTTTCATATATTGCCCACTGAAGCAACACATAAACACGGCGGGCTCTAGACTCGTGTCATGAGATGGCTTCATATCTATGTGCCAGTTTTTTTTCATCTTTCTTTCATATATCCATTTGTCTTATATAAACTCTTCATAGTATCAGTTTCTTCCTTTTTGTTTCGTTTCAAAGAATAAATTTTACATCTTACATAATACTACTGTTCTAGATTAAAACATTATCACGCCTATAGAATTTAAGCTTCTATTTCTTTGCTAGTCATCTCAAGTGACTAGTTAATTCATCAGGAATATTGGTTATATTTGATATCACATAAATAGATTAGATAGAATTTCATATCCGTGATTCTGCAACTGATCTGTCATTAACATCATGTCCTTTTAACTGTCTTACTAAATTCTATTTATTATGTGCATGAATCTTTTTAATGGTGGTATCCCATCAAATCATTGCGCTGTTAAAAAAGTGAATTTAGCTATAGTGTAACTTTATTTATTTATTTGTCATTTAAACTATTTAGATATTAAACAGAATCCTTCTCTAGCCTTCAACAAAGGAAAAAAATCACAGGACTAAATTTTTGTTAAAATAATGAATAAACGATTTCAAATTCAGGGGAGCAATGTAATGTATAGAAGTAGAATTCATTTTTATGCAATAGTGTTTACGGAATTTTTCTCAAAGTATCTTCAATTAACTTTTTTCCTAATTTTTATTTACTTAAAATTCTGACTAAAGTTTCAAAGGAAGCTCTCCGTGCTACAAATTTTCACTCTCCAAAGTGTATATGGGTCAAGTTTGGTAGCTTTAAGTCAAATAGTTATGGCCGGTGGTGCACACACACTCACATTCATCTTTATTGTTGGTAACGATGAGATATGCAGTAATTTCGTGTTTTCTATGTTAAATATTTAGGTTCTTACGTATTAACGCAAACATTCGCATAAATCGCCAAATTTGGCGACCCTACTTACGGCAACCCTACGTGTTATACGTTTTTTTTCGTAAAGAAATTATTTTGCTTACTGGTTAGATTGAATGCCGTGAAATACTTTAACTATGGGTATTTGGGATCTGCCAGCTAGTGAAAAAGCGCGCCAAAATCACGCCAACCTGGTTGCGATAATACGTAAGTACCAATATTTATTTTTACCACCCTATATGCATTTCGTGTAAAAGGAAAAGTAGTAAAACATGATTACTTTTGCGAGTTTTACGCCTTTTAGGCGAATTTTTAATGTTGCAACTTTATAGTGCGGAGGATTTTGATACATAAGCATGTACTAATCATAATAAAAGAAATGAATTTTAGCATCAATACTTTACTAATCTGAATAAACTAAACTCAAATAAGGACCCCATAATGATTTAAGCAATCTTCACAGAGAAAATTATAGTGAACTTTCAGAAACCAAAATTTCTAATAAACACTATTTTCTTCTGTTTATGTTTGTTTGCTTGCTAAAGCTGTAAAAGTTTATGAAGCAGAAACACTTCATATGCATAAACACTTTTAAGTTTCCAGAAAAGTTGATGGAACTGAGCTGTAAAAGTTTGGAAAATTTCTGAAGCATGATGATTAAATTTTTTATGGACTGAAAGCATTCAGATTCATTTTTAGGATGAGTGGTTTCTTTTAAGTACATCTAAAATAATAACGAACATATCTAGACAAAACAATTTTTAAATTCAGTAAAAGAAAAATTAATAAAGTACTGATTCTGAATTTATGATTAAAGATAATTGGATTTTTAAGCACACTTTGGTTTCAAAAAATGTTATGAACAAAATAATTAAGCAATAAAAGAAAAAAAAATCTATTATTTCGCTTTTGTTGGGAATTTTTATAAAACAGTTCATTTTATGTCTCCCATATAGCTTAGAGAAATATTTAACTAAAATGAAGGTGTAATTTTTCTTGTGAGAACATTTTTTTAGATGTTTTTTCCTTAGTAATGCTGTTATTCACATTATTGTGAGTATCCATCTTTCATTTAAGCCTATCTTTGTTTATAAAATGATAGTGATTTTAGGCTAGAATACATTCTGAAAATTAGAAAGATCCAGTTACTATATTCTTATTGCACATTTGATGCCAGAGTGAAAAAAGGTATTTAAAGTTTAAGCTAAGCTTTCAATTAATTAAAAATTTACCGCAATTCTAAAGATTATATAGATATATCAAACTATATTATTGCACAGAAACGTTTTTCTACAAATGTTTAAATTTCAAAACATGAACTTGAAAGAGAAAACAATTGAATTGTGACGAGTTTTTCTGTAACTTCAATGTCTTTTTGAAAATAAATAGTAAAAAGAAAGATAAGTAACATTAAATAAAACAATAGTAAAGATAAGGAAAATAATTAATCATAAATAGTTTAATAGTAAAGATAAGAAAAAATAAGTAATAGTAAGTAGTTTAATAGTAAAGATAAGAAAAAATAAGCAATAGTAAATATTTTAATAGTAAAGATAAGAAAAATAATAAAAAAAAAGATCACATTAATTTTTTTATCAGATATTTTACTCTTACGGTGTTGTCAGTATTAAAATGATGACTTAAAAGAAATGTTTTGAATTGACTTATTAATATAAAAATGATAACGATATTTTCATATTTCAGTTTTATTAACAAGATAACGGCTTTCAGCTTCCTTATTGTTTGACCTAAAAATTGTTACTTAAGAATTGTGATGATTTAAAATATAAATTGATAAACATTACGTTGGTTTTAGATTTTTTTCACTTATAGTTCTCCGAAAATATTATCTCACGTAAACGTTTTTAAAATTATATTAAAACAAAAATAATAATTTTCAAATGTACCAGTTAATATATGTATATATATTTCAGTTTTCGTTCAAAATTTTCTGTATTTTAAATATTATTTCTTATTTAATTGTTATAAGATCTATAGCATTTTTAATTACATGATGGTAATCATCTAATTTCATTGGTGCATCAAACTTCCCAATCACGTATGATTGCTAGTATTAAAATTATGATATATTGTTACTTTCTTCGAGAATTAATTTCGAAGAAGGATTTTCATTTCTACATTTACATCGAATATACGCTTTATATTGGAATTACAAGTTTATGCAATGTATAACTTTTCATGTTGGAATTTATTATAGATTGATTTCATTAAATTTATATTATTTAGGCGTATCCAATAGTAATGGAAATCTTAAAATACTTATTTATTTTAGTAGTTTAACTTGAATGAAAATCAACACATATATCAATTGTATATTATCAATATAGTTAATGGATAATATGCAATTAATATTATGAACTTAAGGAAATATTGATTGACAAAGTTGACCAATATTTATTTAAATTGAAAAATCTGAATTTAAAAGAAAGTAAAGAAAAATGTTAAAAGGCTTTGGAGTTTGAAACAAGACTACAGTATAAATATTGCTTTTAAGATACTTCACTTGATTTCAATATTTTAAGTATACTTTGTTGATGATAAATAATTGCTATTACATAACAGCTATTAGATGAATATTTGAATACTATCATTCCATTCCAGTCATACCATTCAATTAATTATGAATGAATATTTGCGTTCATATTTAATTAAAAGAACACAAAATTTCCCAAGATATTAAGGTGTTCCAATAGTTTCTGTCACTTCCGTATTTAAAGAGGCTTGTCACTGGAGACGGAACTTGGAAATTATATGAAAATATGCATATAAAACGCACTTGATGTGAGGACAATATGCCTTCAACTGCCGCAAAGCTGGGACTACACCTCAAAAAAGTTCTTTTGTCCATTTGGTGGGATTGGAAAGGTGTCATTTTGTACGAGCTACTTCCTCAAGATGAAACCATAAATTCTACGAAACACTGTCATCAACTGGATCAATTGAAAGCTGCCATAGCAAAAAACGGCCAGAACTAATGAACCAACGAGGCGTTGTTTTTCATCATGACAAATCGAGACCACATATTGCATAAGTCGTAAGAGAGAAGCTCTTACAGTTTGATCGGGATGTTTTAGCGCATCCTGCATACTCTCCAGAGCTAGCTCCATCAGATTATTACTTTTTACTGTTCTTAAAAAATTATCTTCACGACAAGACCTTAAAATCCATCAGAGAAATAAACGCACACCTCGAGCATCATTTCTTGTCCAAAACACAACAATTTTGGAAAGAAGGCTTCTTGAGAGTTGGAAGACGGTAAGGCAAAAGGGTTCTTATATAACAAAATAAATAATATATTTTAAGTAGTAAATATTTCATATTAGAAATAAGAAAGAAACTTATGGGACACCCTAATATATTAAAGAGAAAATAAAACCCAAGCAATTATACTAAATCCTCTCTTTTATAAATGAAAGTAAACTCGCTCTCAGATAATAGAATTTAAATCTGCAATTTTATTTTACCCCTTTATTTTCTTTTAATCTAAAGTTTTCAAAAAATATTTTTTAACTATCTTTCAATAAATATGAACAAAGCTTTAAAGAAAAAAAAGCTTATTATTAGTGTAAAACTGAAATCTTTCTTTTTCAGAATTTGAACAATGTAATTTTTTTGGAGAGATCATTTAAAGAAAGAGAATCGGTAGATTTCCCTTGATTTATTGTTTTCTCCATAGTGTAATGACGCAGGTCCTTTCCATTGCCTCTGTTGAAATCCAATCCATAAATAACTTCCATGGACGTCCTCCCTTTCTAGCTGTATTTTCCCTGGTCAGGATTTTCTTTCCTATTCATCAGATACTTTATGGTAGATTTAAAGTTAAATTAATATTTAAATATTAATTAATTTCCTAGTCCATGCATAATAATTAATATAATTTTTAAAAGTTCCAATTTTATAAGTTTGTTAAAGAAAAGAAATACGTTATTCAGTAAAATTTATTGACAAAAAATCTTAAAAGTTTAAAGCACTGATAAAATTTTTGAATAAAAAATTATATCTCAAACTGCATTTTCAGTATTTTTTTTTAATTTTAATAAATTTCATTTAATTTGAATGATTTTTAAAATTTTATTGCTTAGTAAAATAACACGTTATGTAAAAAAAAAGAATGGAATGGCTTTTAGAAATGTACACAAACTCACATAAGTTTTAAGAGTTACAGTAAACTAATTAATAATGAATGTTACAGTAAACAGTAATACAGTAAACAATAATAAGAGTAAGCAGTATTACAATAAACAATAATACAGTAAACAGTAATAACAGTAAACAGTATTACAGTAAACAATAATACAGTAAACAGTAATAACAGTAAACAATAATACAGTAAGCAGTAATAACAGTAAACAATAATACAGTAAACAGTAATAACAGTAAACAGTATTACAGTAAACAATAATACAGTAAACAGTAATAACAGTAAACAATAATACAGTAAGCAGTAATAACAGTAAACAATAATACAGTAAACAGTAATAACAGTAAACAGTATTACAGTAAACAATAATACAGTAAACAGTAATAACAGTAAACAATAATACAGTAAACAGTAATAACAGTAAACAGTATTACAGTAAACAATAATACAGTAAACAGTAATAACAGTAAACAATAATACAGTAAACAGTAATAACAGTAAACAATAATACAGTAAACAGTAATAACAGTAAACAGTATTACAGTAAACAATAATACAGTAAACAGTAATAACAGTAAACAATAATACAGTAAGCAGTAATAACAGTAAACAATAATACAGTAAACAGTAATAACAGTAAACAGTATTACAGTAAACAATAATACAGTAAACAGTAATAACAGTAAACAATAATACAGTAAACAGTAATAACAGTAAACAGTATTACAGTAAACAATAATACAGTAAACAGTAATAACAGTAAACAATAATACAGTAAACAGTAATAACAGTAAACAGTATTACAGTAAACAATAATACAGTAAACAGTAATAACAGTAAACAATATTACAGTAAGCAGTATTACAGTAAACAATAATACAGTAAACAGTAATAATAGTAAACAGTATTACAGTAAACAGTAATACAGTAAACAGTAATACAGTAAACAGTAATAACAGTAAGCAGTAATAATGAAACTAATTAATCAAGGAAATGTAATTGATGAAAAATTTTGATATTTTAAATAATACGTTGAAAAAAACATGATTATTACACCCGAATTATTCTTAGAATAATTCGTGAAATAATTTTTGGATGAAATAAATCATTTGGAATGAAATGAAATCTCCTTGATTTTCTCATCTGACACTTATGCAAAATATCATAGTTTGTGTTTTGATTCGTAGTATAAAGAAGAGAATTGCATAAGCCTGCTGGACCTGTTTCCGTTGATTGATTGAATCAAAATTTGATTTAAAAAATCTACAATTTGGGTCCGTGAGTATTACTAAATTTCATTTATCTAGCGCTTTGCACTCATGAGTCATCACATTCATGAATAAATAAATTAACATAACATAAATTCTTAGCTGGAAGTAGTCCCGAATTTGACATGGATAAACAATCCACTTAATAAATTTATATGGAATTCATCATATAATTAACCTATTGCTCTGGGACATTGCATTCACTCCAAACAGACCAAATTACAGACTTCCCTTTGATATGGTTTTGTGCAAAATATAAATCAAATTTATAATATAGACTATACGTACAGCAAATACAATTGATATTTGGTGTCTAACTGCAGCCCTTCGATCTTAAGGCTGAGATTTGCACGCGTCTATTAAGGTTATCTGTTTTAGCAGTGAATGTATTTTAAAATGCGTTAATCTCACTAATGTTACACACAGATTTTTATCATGCAAAAGACATAATCGAGTTCAATAAGTATTGAGTAATTATCACAGTAAGTATATCTCTTTAGATGATCCGAAAGAAATTCTGTTTAAGGAGACGGTGGAATCTATTAGGCACTATTGCGAATTATAATTTAGATTTATGAAGTTTTTATGCACATGGTTTAAAATATAAATTCTTCAAATTTCTTTTTAAAAATGTTTAAACAAAATATATCATTTTTTAAAAGTTAAAAGATATATAATATTTTTTTTTTTTAATTTTCAAAATATTTCAGGTAATTTAGCTTTTAATTTTTTTTTTTACTATTTTTTCTCATTTACTCAGTGTAAATGTATTTGGAACAAAACTGTGCATGATTTTGTAATTCCAATTAAATGCTAATTTTGTAGAAATATTATATATACACTTATTGAATTTTCTTGTGTTTCTCTGAACTAAATTTGATTGAAATGAAACTATCTAAAAGAACTCTTATAAAATGCATGCCCAATTTCCTTTTTAATGTTTAACCAATTTTTTTTTTATTACCAATTCTATTTTTTTTTTTTTTTTTTAAATTAAGACACCCGGAACATTTTAAGTATATTCAAATCGAATTACAATATCAATTTGATAAAAGTCATTAAAATATACTTTTATTTTTCACTAGGTCCAGCAAATATTTATTCTATTGAACAACTCATTTTATAATACTATTTTATTTGAATATAAACATGTATTTTGTTAATGATAAAAAATTGAATTTTACGTTTTCGTCCATTTTTTTTATTTCTTAGTCCACTGTCCCTTTAAATACGATAAGATTATAGATTTAAGTTCTGAATATCAGAATTTCATTAAGTGGTTAAACAGATTAAAACTGGCCAAACTGTCGGTTCAGAAACTCAAACAAGATGTCAAAATATTTCTTCGAAGATTCGTAAACAATAACTTTTGACATTTAGTGGCATTCTAATGTGAAGCATACTCCGAAATCACAAAGGCATCAGAATTTGTTAAATAGTTCTTCGAAGTTTACTCTAATTATTTTTGGCAGTTAATGCGGAATACATTATTGAATAAACAGC
Organism: Argiope bruennichi; assembly: GCF_947563725.1. Classification (NCBI taxonomy): domain Eukaryota; kingdom Metazoa; phylum Arthropoda; class Arachnida; order Araneae; family Araneidae; genus Argiope; species Argiope bruennichi. The sequence continues at coordinate 96,678,613 of NC_079160.1, forward strand.
ACGTCTAGTTGTGTTCATTCACAACAGAGAAGAAGAGAAACAGAAATCCTTTCATGCATTTCAGGAGTCATTTTCTGTGAATCTGCTCTCGAACTCATTGTGCCTTCATAAAAGCATTATGAAGCAACTGGAAATTAAAAATCAATAATAATTATAAGGGTAAATATTTTGTAATATTTTTTTTTAAAATAGCTATCTCTTAAGTCTCTTAAGTTAAGTTAGACTACGCTCGGGATGAGTTATTTTTTGAAAAGCATTCGAAACTAGCTATATTTTTGAATATTTGCATAAAAAAGAAATGAAAAATCGTTTATGAAAACAAAATATACCAATTAAGTGGCAGACATTTGTTAAAATCTGAAAAAATGTTGTTTGTTTTTGGTTAAAAAAAGATATAACGCAAAAATCCTCTATTTCAGAGGTTTATCAAATGATTTGCTTAAAATTTTGCAGATAGCTTAAGAAATATAAGTTCTTGAATTAAAATATAAAATGTATTCCTATCCATTCCTTAAATATTGTGTATATTATTGATTCATAAAAAACATAATTTTTTTAAAATTATTACATATTGTGAAAAAAAATTAAAGACAAAGACACTAAGATAACTATTTCTAAATAAATATGTCACTTGTCCTCTATTCCAGGAAATGCAGAACATATTGAGAAATTGTTATACCAAATTTGATCAAAAATATATGTTAGATTTTAATTTATGACGTTTTTCTTAAAATAAATTATATTAATGTTTACAATTTGAGAAAATAGCAACTGAAACATATTTGAGAAAAATAGTAACAGAATTTAAACATAAACCGGCCTGCCAAGATTGAATTTCAATTAAGCCGTATCAGAAGTGAAAGGCTTAAAGACTTCGATTACATAAACATGGTAATTATTTAATCTATAGAAGGATCATTATAAAAGAAAAATAGAATGTGTTACACTCAGCGCTTATTTATGCAAGACTTGCAACATTTTCCACTTCAACTAATTTAAAATATCAATTCTCTTTCTGTATAGTTATACACAAATTAGTTTTTGAAAGCAAAAGTTTGATAATTAAAACTTACATTATTTAATTCACAGCTCTTCAAACTGATAGGAAAATTATATTCCTTGCAAAAGTGTTTTCTGCATTTCTTATACAAAAGTCTTTATAAGTAGTCAGTTTTCCTAGACTTTATAAGAAGTAAATAATTTCAATAATGTTTTTTTTTACTCAGTATATATCTTAGATTCTATTATAGCCTTTTACGGCCTTCTTATTTCAAACTGCATAATGTCTAATTATATCGTGGATTCTTCTTTAAAAGTTTTTTTTTTTCTTTTTTTTCTCGAATTGAACAGAAGTTCTTTTGTAGAAAGAAGATAATTTATAAGAACAGTGCTTAAAATGTGAAAAATTGCTCCCATAGGAATTTTGAACGAAATTTTATCTGTGGAATATATTATTACTATTTCATTCATCACATCAATTTTTTTTAACACTTGGACAAAAGGTAGTTATTTCAGGCATTTGAAGTGTCTGCAGCTTTAATGGATATTATTATCTTATGCATTTTGGTGATCATCGAAACTGCAAAGAAGAGATTTTTTTCTTTTTGAAATTTGAACACAGCACTTTATGTTTTTTTTTCTCTAGTCATGAAAATTTAAGGAGAAATTCACCTTTCGTTCATAATAGTTCTATCGTAAGGTATACTTTTTCTATCCCGTAGTTATTTTAAAAACAATAAAATATGTACGAACTGACTTCACTTACGCTATAGTCAGAATTAAATAATTTAAACGATGTTGTGGTTAATCTATACTTATAATAAAGCTCAGTGTGTGTGTGTGTGTGTGTGTTAGCGCTCTACAGGCCAGACCGTTTGACCTACAGCTACCCAATTTGGTACATGTATACCTTGGAGGTTGGGAATGTGCACCTGGGGGTTATTTTGTTGAAATTTTAATTAGAATTTTAATTATTAATTAAAAACTAACTTTCCCTCCAAAAAATCCTTTCATTTTTCCCACCGCCAACTTTTCCGCCAAAAAAATCTTCCATTTTCCCCACCGCCAAATGAGTAAGGCATCAGTTTTTTTTTCTCCCAACAGTAATGAGGCTAGGGTTAATATTTTTCGGCGGATTATTTCAAACGATTCTGTTCATTTTCTTAATGTTTGATGCATTTAAAATTAAACATTGTTAATGAATCGATCTTTCAGATTCATTCTGAAGTACTTTTGAATTAAAATAAAACAGAATAAAGGAAATTAAAAATTTCTAATCCGCATACCCCAACTGGCGTAGAAAAAATCACATATTTGCGTTACGTAACTGACGTTGAAAATTCACGCATGCGCATTGTGTTGACAATTATTATCAACAGATGCGGACGGGATTTAAATTATTTTTAGGTTCGTTGTATGCTTTTGTAATTAAAATGTATTTATTTTAGTTATTTATTTTTTGTATATGCTTATAGTTTTAAGTACATCGTTTTTTAAGTAGATTTTTTAAAACCTGTTTTCAACCGTTTATTTTAAACGATTCGTTTTATTTTCTTAGTGTTTGATGCATTTAAAATCAAACATTGTTAATGAATCGATCTGTTCATGATGAATCTCAGAAAATTTTGTGGACAAATTCTTGAGATATTATATAAATTAAAAAAGTTATTCTTTAGTGCCCATAAAGTTTAAACGCTGAGTTACTCTATTTTCAGTAATCAGATTACAAAAAAAAAAAAAAAATGCTTTGTTTCAGTAAAAAATATTATTATATTAATTGAAGATTAATTCTTTCCACTTTAATTTAAAGCATAAATTCTACGGATGCTAACAGAAAATGAGATAGATACATATTACGTTATAACTGAAGGCCTTTATAATATTATGAATGAATTATTCATTTGAATTGAAGTTTTAAAATATTTTGATGAAGAAGCTATTAAAGTAGGAATTGCATAAAATATTTAATTATTAAAATGTTAACGAACATTAAGATTGGCGGACCGGCTGGTCGCCAAAGGCGGCTAATAGCATATAAGCCAGTTACCAACTACTCTACACGGGCATATGCTTTTGTATAATGGTTACGTTACTGGAATGCGAACCACAAGGTCCCAGGTTCTGTCCTCGCGCATCACAACCGCTACGAGGGTGACCCGGACGTGATTTGAACAAGCAAACACAACCGCTACAATGTCGTGAAGGTTTTGCTTCCAATGTTATACATTTTCTAAATGAACATTCTTTAATAAATTCAACTTTCAAATGTGTAGAACGTAATTGAATCCAATCATTTGACTCGTTTCAATCAAATAACATCAGCATTTTTTATGTTATTGGGAGTATTGTGTTACAAGACAGATCCATTGCTCTTAACTGTTTTTCACATAAAAATTCTGCTTCCAATGTTATTAATTTATATTCTTTAACAAACTCAACTTTTAAATTCGGAGAATGTTATTGAATCCAAACATTTGCCACATTTCAATCCAATAATATCATTAATTTTATGTTTTAGGAAATATAGTGCAAAACAATTTCATTTCTCATAATTATTACACAGGGGAATTCCATGGAAATATTTCCTTTTTTTACCAAAACCCGAAGTAAGCAATGTAAGATACGAAATTTGGAATGCTCTATTTTTAATATTCTTTAGAATAGCTCAAGATTACTTTCCTAATTCTTTCCTGTGATCATTTCTCCCATACTTCCTTTCTTTAGCAAAATTTGTGGAACAATTTTTTTTTTAATTAAACCTTCTAGGTCTTAGTCTTTTAACTAAAAGAAGAACGAATAAATGCAGAGTTATGAAAATAATTACAGAATTCGGAATATTGTGTTTTTAATATTCTTTCGAAAAGTTTAAGATTATTTTTCGAGTTCTTTATTGCGACCTTTTTTCCTATACTTCCTTTCATTCATAAAATTGGAAGAAACAATTTATTTATATATATTTTTATTTTCATAAAGTTCGACTTTGTCGATCTTAATCTTCAAACTAAAAGAAGAAAGAATTAATGTCTTTTCAAAATTTAAAAGAAATGAGAAAAAAAAAGTAAAACTTTGGATAGATTCCTCAATAAATTTTCCCATAGTTAGCGAGACGATCTTTGAATTTACCAATCGTTTACAATCTGGTGGGACCAAAACTGTTTAGAAATTCCGAACTTTTAAACAAACACTGATTCTCTCTAAAGTAAATTTATTTACATTTCCTTCTTCAGTGAGTTTTCTTTCATAAACAAAAGATACTACTCGCTGATTCTCAGTAAATCGTACATTCAACTGAATTACTATTGATTCCAATATACTTAATGAACTGTATTTCCTCCTAGGAATATAAAGTTCGGACTTTTTTAATGATTTGAATCCACTCATTTTCTCTTTTTATCTCAATCAATAGGGTAGTTAATTGTACTTCGAAAGAGAAAACTGCTGTTTACGGTTTCCGAAAAGCTTTTTAAATGTGTATAAATTAGTAGAGAATACAGGGACGAAGTAGTTCTTTTTTTATTCCGAGGTTATAAAAAAGAATCGTAAAATTGATTCTAGAGTTTAAAAAAAATAGCTTGAACTCTCTTTTTACAGTATTAGAGAAACGTGCTTTTAGTAAAGAAGATATTGAATAAATCCGTTTATGTTATGGTAAACATTGAAAATTTTTTGATCCATAACCGAACAATTTCAAAGACATTTTTGCTAAAATAAATCAATATAGCCTTTAAATAATTGATAATAATATATTTAATGTATTCATTCAAAGATTAAAGTGCAACTACAAATTTAAATATGATACAGTGGATAAAATTATTTTTATAAATATAATAGAATTTGATGCTTAACATTGAAGATGAAAATAAATTAAGCCTTTTGACAATTAGGAAAACTTGTTTTTCTGTAAAGATTATATTGAAGGAATTCTTTTATTTTATGGTTTATTACTGGAAGCTTTTGGTTCATAATAGAACAATTTCGATGATATTTTAGCTCAAATTTATAACTAGGGCATTAAAATAATTATAATATATTTTATGTATTCCTTCAAAGATTAAAATGTAGCAACAAATTTAAATCTAATATAGTAGTTAAAATATTTTTTATAAATATAGCAGAATTCGATGTGTAAAATTGAAAACCGAAACAAATTAAGCATTTTTAGAATAATTATTCGTAAATTAATATCTGCTTTCATCACTACGTTCATAAAAAAACTTATAAAATAGATAGTAATCTAATGACACTCTATTTATAAAAATTTATCCGCTTCTATCAAGTACAGCAGATGATAGTGCAATCCTATTACTCGGTAACTATGGAGTCATACATGGATAAAATTTTTGAGAAAAGAAAGAAATAATGTGACTTTGAAGGGCCAAACTTAAAATTTGTTTCCACTGAGTTTCCACGTCATTTGACAATGTGTATATTTTTTTATCGGGATTAATAGATAATGCTTTCGCAGTACAAGCGTTTAAAAATTGTAAATAAGTGTAAAAAGACATAATTGTTCTTTTTAAGGTTTTGCGGTTTTTGAGTTCTAAATACATAATTAAATATTTTTTAAGGTGCATTTTATTAGACATCAAATTACTTGAACTAATTACACATCAAATGAATACTAACAGTTATGTATTGATTAATTATAGATCTTTTAGGAGGCACACAGTATACATCCATATTTTTATTCAGTTCACAGAATAGTTTCAATTATACAGGGTACAGCAAAACATCTCGGGCAAAGTTATTACATCATAGAATTGAAGTTAATTAATTTCTTTTTGGTTTTTGTTCATTTCTTTTGGACTGCAACTTCAATTATAGCATATTTTATAATGTATCTTTCAGTTTATGTACTGATTTTTGGCATTTTTGCAATGCCAAGCAAAAGATACGCTATTTCAGGGTTGTTTAAGCAAGGAAAACGACAGTCTGAAGTTGTTCATTTACTTAATATGCCTCGGCAAACAGTGTCTGATGCAATCTATCGTTTCAAAGAGCTTGGCAATGATGGTCAAAGTCCACGAAGTGAACTAAGACGTATAGTGAACACTTTCAGTAGCCGAAGGTTTCCATGAGAAAGATCACTCTTGAACTGGGAATAAGGGACCGATCAGTGCAACGCATGGCAAATCAGAGCTTGAACTGAAGCCTTAAAAGATCCAGAAAGTTCAGCTTCTCACTGAAAAAAACAAACTCGTGCGGCTCCAAAGACACCGAACACTTTTGAAACGAGCCGACTACTCAATCGACGTACTAATGGTAGATTACTACTTATTACCTGAAACTGAGTAGAAGTAACTAAGCACTAAGGCTCTCCATGTATCTAATTCAAGTATCTAAGTAACCTGAACAGAAATTCTAAGTATTTTTTTAACAAAAGAATCGTTGGTTTGAGCAGTTATAGTGGAAAGTTAATCTACAATTTAAAGATATACTTAGACATTACATAAACTCGATATTGAAGTTAGAACGAGGCGCTGGCTCAATCCAGAAGTAAGACGGCATTTGTTTTATAATTCAATTAAAAATCTCTATCTGAGATACAATAAATGATCAATAAAGTTAATTATTTATTTTCGGTAAACAAAGTGTGATAACAACCGTTAATTCCTTGAAGACCTGAATCTTCAAGTAAACAAGAAGATTTAAATTAAAAGACAGATAGATTGCATTTTTCCTACCGTATCAGCGACAACAATGAAGAAATTTAAAAGTTTAAATTTTTTGTTAATCTTTATCATCAGAATACAATTATAATCTTTTTCACAGCGTTCATAAAATATTTAAAATTGGATTATATGCTCTTACATTTAATCAAATTAAAGTTATTTATCCTTAAATAAACTTTATTATTAGAAGAACAGAATAATGATGTTATTCTCTGTAATATTTGTATGATTGCTTGCGATGAAAAGATTATATCAACTTAAAGATAAGCTAATTGAATTTGTGGAAATTCATATTGTCAAATCTGTAAATATTGAAATATATTTTTGTTCTATTGTAAAGTGCAATCATAATTTAATTCTTAGAAATTATTCCATTATTGACAATATCATTCTTTTCCATCGTTGCTATTCTAATCTTATCGGTTTTACCATTGCAAAAGGGAAACTGATACTCTTAAGGAAACTAATTACTCTGGACAAAATTGCTAACTTCTTGGACACTTACGTCCTAACAATTACCCAATCCTAACAATTTGAGAAACAGGTTCATATCTATTGAAAATAAGTGATTATCAAAAGAGACATGGCTTTGCTGGTCTGTTTTCTGTAGAAATTCATTCAACTAGATTTGATATTTATTGGATTACATTTCCTATTTAAATCCACATATGTTATCAAGGGAAACTTCTAAAAATGGTAATTAACCGAGATATTGCGATTCGTTGCTTATTTGTACAAGAGTAACGAATTTTACATAAGTGAGGCAGTACGTTTGTCGTAGAATAAGAAAATATTTAAATGCTACAACAGTGAGAATTATTTCCCTCCGGCTGCAAAATATCTAATTTTTTTGACATGTTATTTTCTTGGTTCGAAATATGTAACTGAATGTTTTATTTGTTTAACTTGGTTTAAGAGCTAACATAAACGAGACGGTTGGCGATTATTTCAAGATGTATACGAAGTAAAATATATGATGAGTCATATATTTATTTTAATTTGACTGCATGGAAACAGATGTAGAACTGTACATGAAAATGTTTGGAGGTTACATTCCAGATCGTAGTTGGGAATTCGCAGTAAAATAACAGGGCTAGTAGCACATCATGAATTAGAAGATATATAGCGAAGTCAAAATAATTTTCTTATTGTGTTTGATAAAGAGGGTAAAGAATTTAGCCCTTATATAATAATATATAATGTTATTTTAAAATTGGCTAATGCAGTGTTCATAGTAAAATATCGAAAATGAACACTGCATTTAGCATCTTTATTCTGTAAACCTCTAATTCAAAATATGAATATTTAATTTAAATGTGCTTTAACAGACCATAGTCTTTTATTACCAAATCTCTACTAATAATAAACATGAAAGAGAGTGTATACGTTAGAGTTGTACAGTCCAGACCGTTTGACTTAAAGCATATATAATTTGGAGGGTGAAAATACACACCTTAAGACAATTGCTTCGAAGTTTTAATTAATTCCTTTTAATACAATAATAAAGCATAATCTAATATAATCTAATTAATAAAATAATAAAAATTAAGCAAAAGTTTGCCGTTTTTCTACAATAACATCCGAAATTATTATTGCAGATAAATGAATTTTATACCATTCCAATTTTATTTAAATTTCTTTTTAATGATAACAATTTAATTTTCATGCAAAATTAAATTGAATTCTGGCAATTATATATATATATATATATATTTCTGTTTTCATCATTAGAAACATAGGATTCTTTACCTGAAGTTCAAACTGCTTTTATTAATTCATGAAATAGTGAATCGCCTGATTTTTTTAGTAAGTTTAAGGTGTATGTACACACTTGAAACTTCGAAAATCGTTCAAAATATCGAATATTTTTTTTATTACTTAATAATGTTCTATGATCCTTTAGCTTTCAAACGATACCAAAATGTTGTCAATATTCGAAATATTTCTCGCGTTATAATTATTTTTCTTGAAGTGCTTTCATTAAAAACTCTAGTTACGGTGTTTTTAAAACTCATTTTATGAAGAATGATATTTGTCCACTGTTGCTTCATTGAAACAATCATAACTCAACAAAAGATTAACCAAATGCAATTATTTATATATCAAAATAATCTGTATAAAATAGCGGATGTTTTGTGTCTCAATCAAAATTATACTTATAGAAATAAATTTTTAATAGCTATTTCAATGTTAAAATTACAGAAAAAATCTCGCTTGTTTTATTCATCGTTGATGAAAAAATTGTTTAAAAAAAACTATATATTTTATAACTTGATTGAGGCAGACAACATGAAGACTCATATTAGGCATCATTTCCAACTAGAATTGTGTGTTTGTACAAATTAGAATTTAAGATATCCTGTTTAAAAAAAATATGCTAATTAACTCATTAAATATTATTTAATTAATTAATAATTAGTGTAATATGGTTTTTTATCACTGAAATGAGTTTAAACATATATTAATGACCTACTGTGAAAAAACTGGATTCTTAAAGTTAAAATTTAAAAAAAAAATCTTCTAGTGTGCACGCACACCTTAAGGAAACTATTCTATATTATATCTATATAATTTATATGACAAATAAAAAAAAAAGAAGTTATAATATTTAGAAATTTAGAAGTTATTGTTAATTGTTAAATTTGCAGCTGTAAAATTTGTAACAATTTTTAATATTATGAAATCTAAACTCATCCATAAAAACATTCAATCGCGTATCTTTTCCAATGTAACACATCACTTAATAAGTCCCCTGTCCGACACATATATGGCAAAATTGTTGACATACCCACGTGATTTCCGGGTAGTACTAACCTTCAACAAAATTTCATGGCATTCTGACCGTTAGTTTAAAGGTTACAGGCGTTTTAGTCACCCCAGTTTTGTAATTTTCAAGACAAAGGATATAAAGGAATTTCGTGTGTCGACTAAGCACTCTTTTTTGATGGGGAAAATACTGCTGAAACTAAACAGTGGCTTGATAAGTATTATGGGGACTATGTTCCAGGGAAATCAATTATTATTGACTGGTTTTTCTGAATTTAAACGCGGCCGTACAAGCACCAATGATGCTGATCGCTCTGGTCGCCCAAAATCGGCAGTTGTTCCGGAAAGCATAAAATGTTTGTTTAAAATTATTTTCTATTTCAGTTAATTATTCGGTTTTAAACATTTAATCTTAGATTTGCCAAAATTTCATGTAATTTCTCTAATGATTTATCTTTTCTTCTAAATTGATAATGTTATATTGCATTAAATTGATGGATGATATACATGAGGTAGTTCTAATGAGACTTTAAAACTTGTTACTTATTACAGTTTAGATCCAATTTCCAGTTATATATATATCCAAAGTAAACCCAACCTGCAAAACATAATGAAGAAAAAAATAAATAAGAAAATTAAATCATTACTAATATTGAGAAAATACGAACATTATCCCTTTATATTAAAAAATAAAGAAAATAATACAAAATTAATATAGATTTTTCATCAATACATGATATTATAATAAAATTTCTAGAATATCTTTGGCAATAAAATCTATTTTAACAGTTTCATAAATACAACTGTTGTATAAAAATTTCCAAAGTCGAAAAGATCATATTAAAAGTTATAAAATTAATAATGTATAAATTGAATTTCTTGAATTTGAGAAAATGAAATCCGAATCTTTTCTACGATAATTTGAACCCTGATTCTCAATCCTCTAGTGGATTGGCAGTTTTTATGAAAAATTTAAGAATAAGCACATAAACGTCTTTTAATTCTAAAAAATAACTAGAAAAGTTTCTAAATTTAATCTTAAGTTGAATGGAATAAACTCTAAATAAAAAGTAGATACCAAGGGAATAATTGATTAAAATATTTGTAAAAGTTTATATTTTTAATGTTATCTTCAAAAGAAATACTTTCTTGAAAATTTAGTTTCATAGAAAATTTTCGCTCACTTGTTTTCCCAAGAAATTAATATCAAACGCATAAAGTAAAAGATCATCCAAAAAGTTATCCGTTTTTTGGAAAATACAAAAGATCGTTTAAAAATAATTTTCGTTTTTTACCTTATTTATTAAACTAGTATTTCTTTTATAATAATTGAGTGCTCAATTATGCTTTTCTTTTATACCACAAGATAAGTTTACTGATTTTGTCAGAATGAATTAAAATGCATTAGTTTCCGAAATATCACAAATAAATTAAATACTACTAAATACTTAAACGTTTACATTTAATTTTTTAAGTTTTTTTTATGAAATAATTTCTTTTATGAATATTTTTTTTCTTTTATGAGGATGGAAAGCTCAATAATATTTTACTTTTATATCATAAAATAAATTTTCTAGATTTAAAAGAATGAATAAAAATGCATTAGTTACCGTAGTATTTCAAATAAATGAAATACTATTGAATTCTGAATCTTTTACATTTAATTTTTAAATTCTTTTTTGTCCATTTCAATTCTTATTGACATTGTAGAAAACAAAAATAAATTTGTATGGCTTCTTTTATTAAATAACGTTTACGTAAATACTGACTAACAATAACAAATAAACATTTATTTAGATACATATATCAAATTTATCGAGCGAGAAAAAGTCTAATTATATCTTTAACATTTGAATACTAATGATGGTTTAAATTTATATGGAAGCGAAGAAATAAAGAGGACAAAAGCATGAGTACGTTCATCAAGGATAAGTATGTCCGGAAAAGTGGACGGAAGTTATTTACGGATTGGATTTCAGCTGAATCAATAAAAAGAATCCACTCCATTAACCCTTGGCGACACCCAATGAATCAAGAGAAGCGAAGCGACCCAGTTTCTAAGATTGGCCTCACTGAATATCGCTTTAAGCTCTGCCAAAGCAACCGATTTAAAGGCAGCTTAAATGAGTCTTTTCTTGCTTATTTTGAATTTCAATTCTATATGTCATTGACTTATCTAAAGGGGCTTCATTCAAAATGAAAAAAATATATATATTAAAGTTAAGTAGTTATATTTAGATTTTATTTTCTTGCAGTATTCAAATTACTCAGAGAAAAATAAAGGAAATAAATGTACAATTACATTTAACCCGCAAGATTATAATTTAAATTCTTAGGTAATTGCTTATCTTTTGAGATATTTTGAGTCCCCTAGTATCATAATGTTAAAATATAACTGAATATTTATTAATCTTATTTAAAAATCAGAACTAAAATCTGAAAAACATTGCCTCCGTTTTGGAATTATTTTCGTTAGTTAAATGTGTCCATATCTGGCATTCTAAATGAGATATTATAAACCACTCGAGAATTTATATTATATATTATATCTAATCGAAAACTTAAAAAAAAATTGCATTTTTGTAAACAAAAAAAAGTATGTATGGCATGGATGATGGTAATATTTTTTTTGTTTATTTCTTAAAAGTATCGTGCCATTTTAGAATTCAAATCACTGTTTTACAAGGAAACTAATTATTAAAATTTAATATATATGTATATATATATATATATATATATATATATATATATATATATATATATATATATATATATATATATATATATATATATATATATATATATATATATATATATATATATATATATATATATATATATATATATATATATATATATATGAATATAATAAACATGAATTTCATTATTCAAATTATTTACTGTTTGTATTAATTATATAACATTTTGTAAAAAAAATTTCGAAGCGTGAGAAAATTAAGCATTGCAATCAATTGTGACAGTTTAAAAATGTTGTTTTTTCCTTGTTACATTGTTGACCGTAGTTTTTTTCTTTGAGTTTTTGGATGAATTAAATTTGCAGTCTTGTGTAATGAGCTTAGAATTATTTTAGTTCTAGAGTATTTATCAGTGTTCATAACAAAATTAGAATTTAGAAATTTGTTGTATTTTAAAATTACAATTTTCCTTTTTGTTGTTATAAAACTATAGTTTCGAATCTTTTAGATTGCGCTTTTCGAAAGGAGTATAATTATATTAATTTACATTTTTAAAAATTCATAATTCTAAATAAATCTGTAATCGGTTACTTTAGCAATACGCTTATGAAATATCCAAATATGAAATACAATTATTTTCTTGGTAATAGCAACTAAACATTTTATATATAAATTTAGTTTTCAAAGTTAAGTAACGCTTAAGTGGATTCCTATTTTCAAACGTTCTTTAATGAATTTAAATGATTTACTTCATATGCTAACGGAATGAAATTAATCATTAAATAATGGATTTATCATCAAGTAATTAAGTTAGTACTTAAAAGGATCTATTAACTAATTTTAAAGATTTAATTTCTAATTAATTTATGTCTAATTTGCCACTTATTATGTATCTCTACAAATAATAAAAATGAAAGTGTACGTGTTAAATTTTTTAAACAAAATTATAAGTATTGGACTTCTTAATTTTTTTCTTTTATAATAAAAAGCTGTTTATTAGCAACAAATTCTTTTTTGCATGCTAGCATCTTGTTTTTTTTTTTTTTGCTTTAAATATTCTTGTTTTCTCTTATGTGTTATCTTTCGAACTATCATATCTTCCAACGATGAGATGGTCAAAATATTATCTAAATCTGTATAAGTCTAATGTTTGATATTAAACAATTCCGTGGATCATTTATATCAAGAAACCCGCACAAAATAAATAAAGAATATATATACCAACACCAACAAAAAAATAGAAAAAGAACACCTAGATGGAAGACGAGGGCCTTTACTTGCGCTAATTGGAAACTTTGTAACATTAATAATAATATATCAATAAAAAGCAATGAGGAAAATTGTATTGTTCATAGTCATTCACAAGTTAAGTAAAGAATAACAAAATATCTTTCTTAATTGACAATGAGATTGTATTCTGAACTTCTTGAAAAATTACAAAATGTCCAACAAAACGCAAAAACATAATCTAAACAACAATGAAATATGGGAAGAGAATAATACTAATTTTTAATATCTAAACATACAGTGCACAAGAAATATCCGTAAAATGGTAAAATTCCAGGAATATGAACTTAAATTAAACCATTCTTTATCATGTGCTGATCGTCAACTTGCTATGGTCTTCCCTATTTGAAATAAATAAAAAGTTCCTATTGGAATCCTTCCATCATTCGAGAGGGACAAAAATTTGAAATAGATAAACGATTTGGTTTTAAGACCAGATTTCAAATTTCATTTATCAAGCTTTTTTATGTTTTTGAATTATCGTAAATGTAAATGAAGGAACAATAAACTGTTGGCTTTTTAAATTTTTATATTCAAAATTACGCAAATATTTATATATATATATATATATAGTGAGGTGAGTTCTTCAGAGGAATTAATAAATAAAATATGTAAGAAAACCTGCAAAAGCCACTGGAATGTTAAAGATTAATCGAAATTAAAATACGGTTGTCTGATGTTAGAGATTTGTATATTAACGGCCTTGACTTTAATTACAAATCATAGGCTTGTTATCAATAAGTTTCAACTAAGAAAATTCACAAGGTGCCTGAAGGCCTGCTGGCTTTTAATTGAAGTTATGTTTATGATTAATTTTAATACTAAGAGTACATAGAACTTTTAACAGCTAAAACAGACATCCGAAGTTTATCAGAAACGATTCTCACTAAAGCAAGAATAAAATTCTCAAACTTAATGAAATAATTTTCATTCATTAAATTTATATGTTGAAAAGGGCCGCGAGGGCTTTGTGGTAAGGTCCCGGTTTTGGAACAGGAGGGTTTCAAGTTAGAGACCTGATTCCACCGAAGAACCATCGAGGCCAGATGACCTCCTGCTGGTGTGGTATGGAAGCTTAAGGAGGGTGGGGGCAGCTAAGGCGTTTTCCTTGTCATCTGAGCGCGGATCACAATTACTGGGCCCATCTCAAAATAGTTCTAATGTTGCTTTAAAACGGGATATTAATATAACTTCACTAAACTATATTAAATATATGAAAAGAAACTTTTTCCGTATAATTTGTAGTAACCAGAACATTCTTGCGCGCAAAGTTTTCCGGAAAATAGCAACTTATATTAACAAATATTACGCCAAATTACTCTCAAAGAATATAACTTGATAATCATGCAATAGGATGCAATGTGGTGCTACCTGGTTAACACTAAATCTGCAACGGCTTTGTCTCCTTCCTTGCATCTCTGACATGTCTGAAGGCTAGAGATCTAATGGGGTCATAGCCAATCTTCTGATCATTTGTAATAAATAAATAATAATGCAAATAGTTCAATATTTTAAAGATTTACTGGAGTTATTTTATTTTTTATGTTGTTAAAAGATAGTAACGGTTTTAATAAAACACTTTTAGCATGTTAGTTAACATTGAAAAAAATATACACAAAAATGTTTGCGTAATAAAGTATACACAAAAATGTTTGCGTAATAAAGTATACACAATAATGTTTGCGCAATAAAGTATACACAATAATGTTTGCGTAATAAAGTATACACAATAATGTACATGTGCATAAGCATAGGTGAAAAATTTCATATTAATACAATAAACCATTTTTGTTTGATCCCGCACACAAGGTCTGAAAATATAATATTGAGAAAAATGACTTTGAAATAAACGTTTCTGAGAGAAAAGTCAACCGTGACCTAGATGTTCTTGACTGTATTTTTAAAACTAATTAAGGTGTATATATGTTTAATACCATAACATGTTCAGAAGAGTTTCTGTTATCAAATGAAATCATAAAACAATTTCTAAATAATAAAGGTTTAAAAGTCCTATTGCTCCTTAAACCAAACTTAAATTATGCAGCTACCTGAAGTATGCTTTCATCGCTTATTTAAAAGGAAAATGCTAAAAATATAGTTTGTTATAACGATAGGTATATAGTTTTCCCAATAAAGTATTAACTACCTAATAATAAGATTTCCAATTTTTTTTATCAAATTTTATGAATTCCTTATATTTTTTAAAAAGAATATTAGCAGTTTACTTTTTTTCTTTCGCTGTTTTTACTTATTTATATCAACCCTCACATATTCCTTATATTTTAAAGAACTATAAGGAATTTTAATAAGCAATGATAAAAAAAATGAAAAACTTTTCTCCTTAAACTTTGTGAACGATAGAATAAATTATTTAAAGATAGGAAACGCGAATGACATGTGCTTATATAAAAGAGTGAAAACATTATTGGCATTCCTTTTAAAATATCAAGTATCAACTGTCAGTGGATATTAAAAACACATTAAAAATTTAAGCAAATATGATTTTGAAAGTTTCTTAACAATAAAGGCATTTTCAGTTTGCATAAAGATTATATTCAATGAAAATATGTTAAAAAGTCAACCGTTTCTACTTTGACTAACTAAATTTGTGCGAAAAAGATTTTCCTTCTTAAGTATATTTAATCCCTTTTGAAGATCTCTTTGCACAATTTTCTCCCATTTTTCAAAATGCTTTTAGTTTGCACACGAGACTCCACTCTAAATAACATGATATTTCAATTTTGAAAGGAATTATTAATGAAGAAAACATATTTATCACTTTAGAATGCTCTTTAGCTTATGTTCCAGTATCTTAGATCCATAATATATTAGTTATCAGAAATAAAGGATTAAAATAATAATTTAAAAAAAAAAAACAGGAAAACTTCCAAGAATTGTCTTCCATATATAATGGTTTAGGCACTCTTTTCAACGATTTTGGATTTCAGTTATTGGATTAAAAAGCATTCACTTAGTACATAAACGTTAAAACTCTGTAAATACACTTAACATAAGTCTTTTTAAAATGCTTGCTTTTAAAATTTTTAGAAATGTAATTTTAAATGTCTGAGTACCAATTACTGTGATACGTATATTTTCTCTGTTTTGATCGATACTGCAGAAATTTCCATTGTGTCTATATCATGAAATTTCACAAACATTTATTTAAATTATGTGTCTGTTATTCTTTGATTACTTTCAGATTCTTTTATTTTCGTCAAGATGAAATCACGGAATCGATTTTTAACTCATTTCTTCATGTACTAGCTCTATGTACCTTTGCATAATTCTACATAGTCAGTGAGAATTTATCATATTATACCTTAAGTATTTAATAATTATTTAATAAATTCCAATTAACTTTAATTCCATATGCGTGGCGCCATCTCGAGGGAAAAATTACATGTAAGAAACCCTAATATTTATGAAGATGCGTAATGAAATATATTAAATATTTAAAATTAGACACTATTTAAACGAATTAATTTTTAAATGTAACTTTTTATTCAAATGCAAAAATGAAAAACATGACTGTTTCTATTGAGGGTTAATATTGAGGTTGTGACATAATTAGACTGTTTGAAATATACTTTCAACTGAAAAAAAATGCTGTTAATAACGCAAAGAAGTATATTTTATAATATTTGTTTTGAAAATATACTAAAGCAATATGAAAAGCAAATTTTTATGTAGTTTGTCAGTCTGTTAATTTTATTTTTTTACATAATTTCGAAGGCCAAATATTTTTTTAAAAAAACTCTCTTCATCAACCCTTTCATGCATTCATCAGTCCTTTCACGCATTAATCAGTCCTTTCACACATCCATCAGTCTGAAATTTATATAAAATTTAGGATCATGTTTCAAATAAATTTCTTTACAGTAATTCTTGAATATTTACTTAACAAAGAATGCTATAAACATTAAAATTGTCTTTCTGTATTCAGAATGTTTTTTTTATCACCACAGGTCAAAAATCAAGTTGATTCCTCAACAATACACAAATGTTTTAGATAATAAAAAAGATTATGTAAATCCCTATAACCACCACCGTTAGTGAATTTCCCTGTCCCTGCTTTAGTATACAGGGTCATCTACGATTTCTATGTGGAGTTTAAAATTGTGGGTTTAAGTGTCAGCATCGATCACGAATCAACTTATTTTTAAATTTATACCACCCGCCATGAACGGGTATAACATAAAACTCCATTAGAAAGGTCCATGCATACAATGAACAGAATTTATATAAGTCAACTAAAATAGCATGCATTAAATATCTGCTATTTTGGCGGAAACATCAAGTTATATCTAAAATACTAAAAAATAAATACTAAAATGAATTTTATGAAGTTGTGGTTTTACACAGACAAAATGATTTATATTTTAATATGTTTCTTTCCTAGACGGTTAAGAATTTAGTAAGATTTCAATAGTTCAGTGAGGAAACATTATCAGCAGTGTAGTTGAACATTCAAAAAAGAATTTGCAATTCAGGTTGTCACCTAAAAGTCCTGGATTTAATTTAAAAAAGAAATGTTAATCAATATCTTATTGTAAAACTCTTAAAATCAATGAAAAGTTAAAAATCAATCATATTTTTAAGCGGACATACATTTACTACATATAGATATGTTAAACAATCTATTGGAAGAATTTTTTTAAATGAATCCTAACCGATTTTAATATAATCATCTTGTGATTTCATAATTTAAATGTAATAATTATTAGATATATTAGGATTTCCTGGAAAAGTGCTGGGCTTAATTTCAAAAAAAATATTTTTAATTAATATTTTATTACAAAATTCTTACCAACAATTATTAAATAAAATGCAGTCCTACTTTGAAAGGAATATAATATTATTGGATATCGAAATACTAAGCAATCTCTTGGAGGAACTTAATTTTTAAAAAAATTCATAAAATATTTAAGTTAATATAAGCATATCATAATTATATAATTTATGCTGTATCAGCATTTAGTATCGACAAAATACTACAAATAAAAATTCTTTATTACAAAAATGTTGGAACATCAGATTCTTTTAATTCGTAAAATTGATATGGAACTAGGAAAATTTGCTTGTGGGACAAAATAACGCTCGCAATTTTCTGAATTTTTTTCAAATGAAACTAATATTTATTAAAAAAAGAAGAGTTAGGGAAAAAAATTTCCTTGAATTATCGTTTGCGTTTTTTTTCCCAGAAATTTTTGAGTTGAGCTTTTTAAATAAAATTCCGTAAGCTATAATTTATATGTAATAATTTTTAGACATACTGATAAATGATACATGCATGAGCTTAAAGCATTCATAATGCCGTGTCTATCATACATGCATCACTTCATCTAAAGAACAAGCATAGTAAAAGAAAATTGATTTAGATGTAAAATTTTAACAACTGAAGTCTGTGCGTGAGAGAGTTACGTGATAGGAATCATTTAATCATCATAAAAGAGAAACGTTTTATAATTCTATATTCTTTTAGTTGAAGAAATTAAATGAAAGGAAGAATTTCGAAGAACTATAACCTAATTCTTAGGTTATAACACATTGTGCATTGGTCTGGAAAAACGCATGAATCGTTTTACGCCCAACAAATCTTAAATAATTATTCTTTAAATAGAAAATATTAATAAAATTATTATTTCATATATATATTAAAAAGATTTAAGTCTCATTATGAATAAATAATTTTTTGGGGAAAAAGGCTAACAAAAATTAATTTTATTATGAATTTCATGCAGCATTTTAGTGCAAAGAATTTTCAAGTCAAAAAAAAAAAAAAAACTATTCAGATAACAGAGTTTAGAAAGTTTTACCAACGCTTTCCAATATCATGCAATTTAAAAAAATTTCCTTTTCAGAAACAATTATTGTTTTATCAATTTGAAGAGAAAAGTTTTTAAGAATATTTAGAATCTTACTTTAGCCAATTTTTATTTTTTCGAACTTTTTGTCAATCAGAAATGCCGAAAGTTAATTAAAAACTCATTTTACCATTCAGTTTCCAAAAAAAAGCCTTTTTTTTTTTTTTTTTTTTTTGCTAGTTGGGTTTTTTTTCAATAAGTCGCAATCTTTTTTTTTTAAAGAAATTACTCTGAATTTCTAGTCATTTTTAAGTTCTGAAATTAAATAAAAGAATCATGAAAAAATGCAGATAACCCATTCTTGAAATATTGGTTTCCTCTAAAAGAAAGAATGTCTCAAAAATGCGCAGAAAAGTGTTTAAGAGGGAACTGGAGTTCGTATTGTTAAATTCAAAGAAGGAGCAAAGTTTTTAATTAAGATAAAATTTCAACATTAAACATTAGAAAAAAATTTATAGAAATAAATTAAAGCATTTTTATTTATTTCTAGTGAAGCATACTCGTAAATTTTATATTAAAGAACAAATTGAGTTTAAATGTGTTTGAGAAATATTTCAAGTGTTTTAACTTTGAAAATATTCCAAGATATGGTTAAATATAGAATTATAATATCCATCAAGTCAAAAATTATAGAATTTTGTTATAAAAATTTATTCTTTGACATTCAGACTTCTTATATTCATTGCGTTCTTTATTGACACCTAGGGGATCAATATAATAAAAATCGATCTCATTCTTGATAAGTCTACCATGACTATATTCTAAGCAGTTTTCCTCTCACTCATACCTACATTTATAAAAGACTTTAGAATTTAAAATAAAGTCTTTTTGAATTTTTTTGGTTAATTAAGATTTAAATTCAAGGAAATCGATTGCAATATTTAGTTTTTTAGATATTATAATATTTTTCTTTATGTTTTAAAAAAGTTTGTAAGGAATTATTTTGATTGAATAAGATGAAATTCATTTAAAAAAATGAAACAAAGGATTTCTATTTCAGAATTGAAACAATGATCACAATGTTCTTAAAATAACTTTAAAAAAACATTCTGAAATATAATGTCGACATTATTTTGAGCTGTAACATGTTAAAGCTATAGTCAAAGCTAATCTTGATATTTGAGTACTGTGTCTGTTATCAATATATCGTACAGGAAACATTACCTCGTCTCAAAACTTTACGTTCAGGAATTTCATCTTTTTTCATTTTTTTTTGTAACATCTCTTCTACAAATGTTTACATGGAGACTTTTTTCAGACTTTAAATTATCCAACAATTGAAGTTTAACGCATAAGCATAACTTTGTATGCACAATATCACGCACAGTTGATCTGGGTATCTGCAATTGTTGGACCTCACAACGAATCATTTTATGAGGACAACAACGAAAATGTTCTTCAGTTCGTGTAACGCCATCTCAGCTTCTGCTAGGGTCAGTCATAAATCTTTCATTTCACTTGCTATATAAGCTGTGGATCATGATGTTTTAATGGCGTTCGAAATTTACGCTGTATATGTGTTACAGATTTAAATTCAATAAATCACGCTACAATTTATGCTCATTCTTACGGTAAAGCCATTTTGAAACGAGAATGTTGCAAAACATTGACATAACGCCATCTAGTTTACATTTTCTTAAATAGAAACTTTAATCTGTTCTTCAATAAACATAAACTATAATTAAAAATCTGCATTTGTTGATTTTTAATTCATTTTTGAAAGTATAGACACTCTTTTTCTGACACTCTGTATATGATTTCCAATAAACTATTTAGTAGATATAATGCAATGTGCATTCCATCAAATTGTTTGATAATAATGTCATCTTATTTTAATTGTTTCACTTATGACAACATGGTGCTATTAAAATCCTATATGTGTGGTACATTTATCCTATAAGTCTCTTGATATCCAATAAACTTCATTTTCTGATCCGTCTCCTAATCTACAGTGATATAAAATCCTTCTAAATGAAATAAAATCCTTCTTTTATAACTTTAAACAATGGGAAAAAATCAAGAAATTAAATAGTTAAAGGATCAATAAACATTATTTGAACTTCAAAGCAGCTTTTTTTTTAAAATTAGATTTAAAAAATGCTTTTTAAAAAAAAATGCTGATGTTTAGCATTAAGTATCGTTAAAAAGACAATTTTAAAAAAATTGTAATGTTACAAATTTCAGTTTAAAATAATAATTTTTTGTAATTTTTTTTTAAAAAAATTGTGATGATACAAATTTCAGTTTATAGTAAAAAGAGTTTTTGTTTATAGTTAGTTATAGTTTGTTTATAGTTTAAGTTAAATTGTTAAAGTTTTGAAAGTTATCACTTACAGACACATGCACGGACACCCCCTCACCCCAAAACACATGCACACATTCATCTTTATTATTAGTATAGATAATGCAAATATTTTAAAAATGACAGAAATTTTTAACTTGCATTTATCTTTCTAGAAAGTATTGTTTCTTATTTATTTTGTTTTTCATAAACACTAACTAAAACTTAAAATTTCCTGGATTTAATTTGCAGTGAAAATTCACTTCTTAATCCTTTATTTTGAGCTTTTCTCAGAGCTATTGATAAAAACTAGACATCAGTGAAGAAATTATTTTCTAAGGTTATGTAAAAATTATTTCTGTACTGTAATTTTTGTTGAAGTTATGGCGGGAAGACTGTAAAACTTTGTTTATTTTTCAGTTAAAATTCTAATTAAAATTCAAATAAATGACTCCGAATTTCATATTGCTACTCTCCAAAATATACGTGTGCCTTGATCGGTAGCTCTAGATCACACAACAGACCATCGTAAATTTAAAGAATGCTACTTCTTCAACTAATTATATTAAGGGTACAATGGACGATGAAAATTTGAAAAATCGATGAAATCTGAGTTTTTTTTTTATTTTGAGCTTTTATGTATATTTAGAGTGTAAGCTATCGTTTGCAAAAAGAATTATTTTGATATCTTAATTAGTTCGCACAATATTAGCATTTCTTTATTGATATTAGGATGCCACGCCCATTTGTTTACATTTGTACAGCTGCAGTATGACACAGTTTCGTTTTCCACCAATGCCTGCTAGTGAGCCTTATTCGCAATTTTTATTTTATCGTTTTGTTTTTACAATGACAGAAGTTAAAAACTTCAACTTCTTCTTTTCTCTTGTTGTTTGTTTTGGTTTTTGATTCGTTCGTCATACATTTCATATTCAAATTACTCGTTTCTTTCTTTGAAATTGAATACATAAACAATTCTTTTCAGGGCTAAAATTGATATTTTCTCTATTTTAAATTACATTACAAATTAAATTACAAACGTGCCTAAAAGAAGTATTCATTTCAAAGAAAAGATTAGAGTTGGGTATAAGTAAAGCTGTGAGAGAGTATAATCTGGGATATTTAAAAATCTTTGCTTGATTGAAGAAAATATATCAAAAGACGATTCTCGCTTCATCATGGGTCAGAAAAAGAACCAGAAAAGAGCAGCACAAAAAAATCCTTGACATAATATAAAAACAAAGAAATGAAAAAAAAAATCAAAAAACAAGCAAATGTAAGGTTAGAAGCAAAACATGAGGCTGAAACATGCAGCAGGTGCATTTTGCTTTGCTTCATATTTTGTATTGAACTTGTTTATGGCTGCATATTTAATTTAAAAATGTTAGATAAATAAAAATTAATATTTATGGTTCATGAAAGGAAGTTAAAAAATCTTTTTATTTGAGATTTGTATTTTTTAAATGAAAAAAGGAGTTAGTTCTGTTTCACCAGT
This sequence comes from Argiope bruennichi, assembly GCF_947563725.1. Lineage (NCBI taxonomy): Eukaryota > Metazoa > Arthropoda > Arachnida > Araneae > Araneidae > Argiope > Argiope bruennichi. The sequence continues at coordinate 96,701,676 of NC_079160.1, forward strand.
AATATTTCCTGTATATGCTTTGTGCATTCTTACATAAATATTATGTATGTATATTTGTATATATTTTATAAAATAAATAATTCTTTTAATAAACTTGTATATTTAATAAATTTGAGTTGTTTTAATTTTGTTTCTGTTCTGTAGGGATCATTCAAATATATTTTTAGCTTTTTCTCAAAATGAAATTTTATGATGCCCTTCAAATTTTTAAATACTCCATGCACATCATATTTTTATTTACAACTCTGAAACTTTTCTGTTATGCTGTATAAACATAAAATAATATAATTTTGCATTTATAGATGAATTATGAGTATTAAAATTTTTTATTGAAGGCCTCAAGTAATATTACTGTACTGATTTTTTTAAATTTTTCAAAAAATGTCAAATATTTCAAGTTTTGAATTGAAAATCATATTTTCAATAAATTTAAGTATGCAAAATATTTTGTAGAATTAAAAAATGTATCTGAAAAAATAGAAATAATTAATTTATGTTATATTTTTATGCGCATGAAACAATTTGAAATTTTAGAATATTTAATTTTTTTTTCCATTTTTTACCAAAAAAAATGTTTAAGTTATCAATGAATTTTGATGAAATTTTTTTTTCACCATTAGATTGATATAATGCAATTACCATATAAATTTAAAAACAATATCTCAAAAATTGAGAAATTTTGGTTTCAATGTCCATTGTACCCTTAAAGAATGGATTAAAAATGAAATATTAGAAAAATAATTTCTTTGATTTCATTTGAATAAATGATATTCACATGGCATTTAATATCTATTATCCAAAATTAGGAAAGTTAAATGGCAGTGGACTTGTTTATGAAAAATTATATTCTGCCTCCATCTTACGGGATCAATTCATTTATTACTTACTAAAATTATTTATATTAACACGAAAGCTAGTACACACTAATCAAAGTGGAATCTGAAAGTCATTACTGCATTTTGTTTAGGAGTATAGCTCACTAAAATGATTTATATTAACGCGGAAGCTACTACTCACTAATCAAAGTAGAATCTATAAATCATTAATGTACTTTGAAAAAAAAAGCATTTTAAACAATATAACGTATTCTATGCTTCATTGGTTTCATGCCCTCATTTGTGATCAAGATACATTATTTAAGAGCTTTTGATCAGAAATTCAGGACACTCTACAATCCGAAATAGTCAAATTGTGACTTGCTTACCGGAATAAAAAAATTAAATAAAAAAGAAGGAATGCTTGCTGTCCAAGTCCGTGACAACTTTATCCTTTTTATTTTTCTTTTGATATCCTCTTTTATCTGTGACGAAAATGGCCGATTCGGTAAGGACAGTTTCTTTTGTTTGCCTTTTTGCGGATAAAGAAAAAAAACTTTTCTGCTTATGGAGGAGGCATTTCTTGCAAGGACTGAAAGTAAGCAAAAAAGGGATGCATTATCGTTCTACTTCCCATAGAATTCTTTGTCTTCAGGCGAAAAATCTTTTATGACTCACATTTTTTTTTCTGTGGTGTGCATAAAGGCCATTTCTTAAGATTTCCCAGCAATATTGCCTTATAATATGTTTAAAGTTTAGTAAGTAAGTATCCATTGCCAATAACGTTAAAAGTATAATATCTGGAAGACCAAGCTCCTCTCAGCAGTTTATTTATTTCGTAAGATTGCGTTTTTTCGGGGGAAATATTAAGATACGTATCACATACTGATTACATATGAATATTTTTCAATCTTACCTACATATTGTTATGAAAATTGCTCGGGGTTCGTTTGGATAGTGGGGGTTATATGGTGTGAAGAACGCTCAATCAGCAGGTGGCAGTAGAAAATAAAACAACGACGTTTACTTACACGAAGACACACAGGACAGCACAAAGACGACAACTATATACAGCACAGAAGACGATTATCTTCAGCCGAGACGTGCAGCATACAACAGTATACACAGCAGCTCTACTCCATCGCTGCTCTGCTAGTCCCTGGAAGACGAGTTCTTCACCGTCGCTTCCGACTCCACTGGTCCACGACTCAATTCACTAGTTTCTTCACAACTCTATTCACCACTGGTTCACAACTACGACTCCAATCTGGTTCCCCACGACGACTAGTCTTTCGCTTCCGACTACTCTTCGGCGCTCCACTGGTTCGCAACCCAATTCACCACTGGTTCACCACCCCACTCACCGTCAGCTGCAGCTCCTTTTATAGGTCTTAAGAGGCGGGGCTAGAAGCCTCTCAACCAATCAGGAACGTTCGAGGCGTATCTCCGTTCCTACTGGACGGATCGGGAAAATTCTCGATGTTTCGGGTATAATCTATTTTGGAGCCAAAGTCGCCAAATTCGTCGCCAAGTCGCCAAATTCGTCGCCAAGTCGCCAAATGGTCGCCAAGTGTTTCGCCAAGCTCTGGGACCTCCTATGGAACCCACTATGCTGGGAAGCCGCATCACAGATTCGTAACAATATGAACTAGTCACTGGAATAAAAAAAATCATGAATGCACTTAGTTTAACATGCTACTCCTTACAATCCGCTGTATTACAGTATTCATTTTACAGTTTATCTATCATTACATATATCTTGAACTGACACTCAGTTTTACCATGGTGAAATCGGGTCCAAGATATTACAATGTCAGTATGACAGGAGATAGAAAAAGAATCTAATAATAATTTTTTTTTTGTAAAATCCTTTTTTTAGGAAATGAACCTATTTAAATAAATTTAAAATGCAAAACCTTAACTAAATATAAAATTTGGTCCACATCGTTAGAGCTTATTCCGAGATACACGAAATAAATAAATTTGTGTATATACAACAATTGCTCATTTAAAGTTATAAGATTAGCCTTAAGAAACTTCTTTAGGAATGCATATAGTTTAAGCGCACACTTCATTCTTTAAACCTAATTAAATATATTACGAAAAGTAATTTAATTATTTCATACTAAGAAATGAGTAAAATTTTTGACATAATAAAAACTTATTTTACATTTAAAAGTGTTATTGATAACATTTTGATACGTCTATATTTTTTCTCTACTTTCTCGTCTGCTAAGCAGAAAAAGAGAAATTATTATAATCATCTAAAATCTCAAATTCAAGATTTTAACATATCACCGCGCTTCGGACAAACTTGAACCCAAAAAACACATTTTTGAAATTATGTTCCTGTCTGTGAGCATAATGATTCAAAAATGATTTGAAATCTCGTATACAAATGCAATATCAAATTTGTCGATTTCGTTCAAATTTTGAACGAAATCCATTCAGAAGAAATCTATCCTTCCGGCTGCAAGTGTTCTTGTAAATTAGGAAAAAAACAAACATAAAGAGCTAGAAAGATCAAAATTCATGCGTAGGTGTAGCATGTAAATTGTAAATTTCATTTAACTGCATAATATAGCCAAGAATTCCATTTTATTAAAGAGAAAAAGATGTTTCATTGAAAAACACTATTGCTATGTAGTACATTATACAATGGAATCTTTGTAAAACAATTTGTTTTGGCATCAGCGTTAGAAGTTGTGTTTTTATTCTATAGAGATTGACCATAGATTTTGAATTATTAACTAGAAATGCAAGTGTTTCCAAATTGTTTTAAACTATTTATTTTGATGTTTTACTATGCTTAAAGCAATAGAAACAATCAATAAATTATCAAAACCTTGAAGTTTATCAGTAGAAATAAGTTCCGGTATTTTAGCAAAAACTTGGCGAAGAAAAGAGATTCTTTGGAATTCCATCCCAGAAGAAATGCGTGGAAACGTGGTATAACTGGTCAAGGAATTTATGGATAGGATTTCAACCCAGACAATAAAAGGAATTCGCTTCATTAACTTCCGATGACACTCAATATATTAGGGCAAGTCGATCGTGCTAGTTCGTTTAAAGGACTTCATAGAATATTAGGTTGTTTTGGAATTTAAAAATGTATGCAATCTATTATTTCGGTTTAATAATTATTGTCTTAATGCTTCTTATTAATTTTTACTGAAGTATCTCTTATACAATCAGTTAAATATTATAACTTCTGGGGAATTATTCGGAAAAAAATAGCAAAGAATTCTCATGGTGTAAATAGATACTTGTTTAACTGTGTAAAGGTGTATTTTTACTAACAAATAATATGAAAAAGGTAAAAAAAAAAAAAAAAAAAAAAAAAAAAAAAAAATCCGAGTGTGTGATTTAAAAAAAAAGAAGAAGTGTGTTTGTGTATTTTCAAGCATAAGTTTAAAAGCTATACGTTATTGATTTGTTTCGAAAGAAGATTTGTGACAAATCTAAAATTTATTTATTTGCTGCAAATTACTTTGTAAGTATGCTTTTTAAATTCGTTTTTTTTAAAATATCGATCAAATGATTTCGATTTTTTAGATTAGATACCTTCAATTTATACAACTTGTCAGAAAATTGACTAACTATTAGAGTGTAATACAATAATTTTATTTTTTTTAAATAAAAAGAAAAGCGGGAGTAATCTCTCCAAAATTTTCTCATATGCCACCTAATGAAGCATTTATCCCAGAAAACGTTTTGCATGGCATTGGCGTATTAATAGTTACGAAATAATAACTTTTGGCATGAATTTAGCATTGTCAGGATAATCTTTGCATATTTTTTGGCGATTGAACACTAACATGCGGTTAATAGTATTCAAAAATCGAGTTTGTGTTTTAAAAATCTTGTTTATGAATTCTTCGGAACTCAAATTTGACACAAAACTACCCTTGTAGTCACAAAATTTCATTCCAAATTTGATGTATTTAAATCATTGCGGTTTTAATTTAATGCGTTTACAGTTTCTGGGGATACAAAATTCTTTCAGTCTGGGGATACATTCAACCCTTCCTTGTATTTGGTTCAAAATTGCCAAAATGAGGATGAGATGCTTCCGGTATGGTGGTTGGATCTCACCATCCTGGTGGGTACATAAATATGTGGGGTATCTATCTCTTCTCATCGATGACGGGATGTACTTCCTTTGGGAAGTGTTGTACCGCTGCCGGTGATGGCCCTTAGGATACAACCACAGTTCCCGCCAATGTTGCTGTTGCGGTGGTCCGGTCATTCAATATTCTTTATCCGTGTGCCTTCGGGCGGGTCGTAGAGGCAGTGGTATGACTTCTTGTCTACACTATGGATGTTAAATCGGTGAACTGAATTTTATCTATCTATCTTCATTTTGCAGTTATCATGGTTAATTTATATTCCAACAGCTAGACTGACAGACTTCCTCTGAATGGATCTTGCTCTCATTAGATAGAAATCTACAAATTTGGTTTAACCAAAATTCATATATACCAAAATTTATATCACCAAATACCAAAATTCATCCGCATAGCTCAAAGTGATTTTGAGTAACTTTTGTCATAGACAGAAAGACGGACATTTTCCAAAAATCTGTTTTTCGAATTTAGGGAGAAACTAAAATGTGGAGGTTGGTCGAAATCTAGTTCAAAATTTTTAACGATCACAATGCTTTCTCGATACTACGTATCCCAGAAAGTATAAATGGTAAAAGAGGAAAATTGCATAATTACTATCTATTGATATATTCCAATATTTTTTGTTATGTAATGATATATTTCTTTGCGTTTCTTTGATTTATTCTATTGCATGTTACAAAAATAAAACGAATTTTAAAAAAATAAAAGACCAGTTTCTAAATGTCAAAATAAAAAAAAACTATTTGAACTATTACTTATAAAAGAAAAAGCATTGAATATCTTTTATTGAACTGGTAGTTCCAAGAAGTCATTCCAATGTCGCCGTTAGAGATCGTTTGCTCGATAAATCGTCATAGAACCCAAATGCCAAGACTGGAAGACCTTTCCAATCCTGAAATTTACTTTATAAATAATGGTACAAAAAGTAATACTAAAATATTCATCTCAAAATAATAAGAGAATGGAAATATAAAAATTTTCCATTCCAATATGTCCTAATACTAAGATTTTCAATCTACAAAAGACATGCCTGCAGCAAAATCGGATCCAAATTGAAAATGATCTGTAAAGCTATTTTGATATATGCCTTAATTTACATAAAAATTCTAATGAATTTGAGTATTTAATATGATTTCAAAATCGTGTAATTCATTTCTCGTGCGTTTATTTCGAGCTTAAAATGTCAGTAAATTTAAAAAAGGGTTTGATAGTGAATTCTTAGTATTTTGTAAAATTTGCAATTTTATATTTGCTACTTTTTCCACTTCTTGTATTCAATTCATAACATTACATTTAGAATTGAAACGTTTTTATTAATATCAAAAGAAAAAAAATATATAAAAATTATTATTTCTTACTCTATTATTTCTTTTTAGTTAATTAAGTTCGAAGAATTCCGAATAATTCAGATAATTTTTCAAAGAATTATCTCTGAAACCTAAAGAGCAATAAGAACAACAGGGAAATGTTTCATAACTGTGTTAGAAGAATGTATTTCATGTTTCCGAGCCAAAACTGAATTCCCTTAAGTTTAACGAAATCAATAGCAATTCCATTAACTTGAAGACTTCCTGATAAACAGCTAAACAAATTGTTTTGTTTATAAAATCGAAAACATTTCAAAAAATAAATTTAGAAAAAAAAGATTATATTTAAAAGTTGATTAAGATTATATTTAAAAGTTGTGTCTTCTAAGCTGTGTGTCCCATGAGAATGTGAATTTTTGTTCAGAAACATTGACCACTTGTTTTAATTTAGAAAAAATTATTAAGGTATTTTAATGTCAATTTTTAATTCCGTTTCTTCGTAAATTGTTTGAATTGTTTCATTTTAAGTTAATGGAAGTTTTTTTTTTAATTTTTTTTCAACTAATACACTCCGATTTCTTGATTATAGATTAATTAAGTTTTTCTTGATATCCGAATCGAAAACCTAAGAGAATAGAACGAGAGGATGTTTGAATCTTGAAAAGATGGCATGAGTCATTTCCTTGAGTAGTATCAATTTGGATAAAGACTTGTTAAAACGATTATTCTATTTTTATTATTTCGATTTGAAGTAAACGCAACAAATATGTTGCATACATTTCCTTAAGGTTTTAGGATATATTCAACTCTCCTTTTTCAGAACTGAGCAATCAAATAAATTAATATATTCTAAGCTAGATTTTAGCCGAAAGCGCAAAAAAATTAACTTTCCTTGCTCTTTTTACGCTATTGGTTTCAAATTAATGACTCTTAAACATATCATCATGGATTTAAAATTATAAAAAGAAAATGTTTGAGAGCTAAATACTCATAAGATCAAGAGAGGTTCAGACTTAACAGGATTCAACATGGTTCTGTTTTTTCAAAAATCTGCGATCGCCGACATATGCTTCCAATTACAAAAGATTCTCAATTGAGTTAAACTTCTGTGTTATGGCAATTAGAGATCAAAACAATTTTTTATAAGATTTTCATTCATTACAGTAGCATTCTGAAAAAATTCTATAATAATGCTGAGAAATATAACAAAAAAATGTATCTCTGTAAGACAAATTTGACACAAACATTTCATATTAAAATTTGAGTTGAGTCACTTTATACGTGTTACGTGAAACTGCAGGTCCTAATTAATATAATCTCAATTATAGCTCACACAAAATGACAACACACTTATTTAGTACACGTCTACTATCGAATATTGAGAAAAAAATAAAAACGGGGTAAATATAAAGCATTGCCCCTTATATAATGTTACGAAAATTATCCAAAATATCCGATTCTTGCTTGTACCATGGAAAGATCAGCACTCCTAGTAAAGATTAAAGGCATTTTATTCTATATGAAAACAAGAACGTACAGTAGCATAAATACAGACGAAGAGTACACAAAGTATCACTTATAGTAGACAGCGCCACACAAGCAGAAAATCTTTTTTAAAACAGCCAAAGCAGGACATAGCGTTGAAGCAGAACTTCGCTGAGCTACTCAATTGAGTTAAACTTAGCCGCCAAATCAATATTTAACTGACATAACTAGTTAATAAATTCTTCCTGCAGCTCTTTCTTTCATCTTATAGTTTTTGTGATAGAGTACAGAAGTCCTAGAGTAATGACTAGAAATCGCGTTTTAATGATGCTATCACTGACATACTCGAATCCAGGGCCCTTTATATTTCATCCGATATCATTAATCCACAATCTGTTCAGCATCTGTAGCTGTCAGGGATATCTGTAAAATTATCTTCCCTACCAAGAGAGTACTGCAAAGGAAGCAATATTACAAATTTGGAATGATATCCCACATTCAGATAATAGACATCACGTGATATTATATTATTATTATGAACTGAACCAGAACTTTTAAACAAGCTGTCGTTACTTAAAAAAATAATCTGAAGTTCTTATACAAAACTGGTTACTTCAAATAAATAAGCAATGCATCAATTGATCTGATTAATTAACAGCAATAGTAATATTTGCAATAATTAATAGCAAAATTTGCCATTACTGATAAATTGAATTCAATAAATATCAGATCTAAGTGAACGCATACTAGAAACGCAGAATGCAGAAATGCTCGTCTTCTGGAAGTGACATCCTAACATTCACAACACGTCTGCTTTCCAAATATAGTAAATCATTATCAAAGTATTTTAGATTAATAAGTAATTATTATTCCGCTGTGTATTGTTGTCCAAGGAATTATTATTTGCAAATTTTGTGATGGAATTCGGTTTCACGACAAATACATAACATTAATTGAACACAGCACTTAATAATATGAATGTTAATTGTGATAATAGGAGGATTCTTTCAATCTAAAGTTCTCAAGATTGTGTGTATGTAAAAATTACAAGAAAAAATGTGACAAATTAAGATTATGAAAATTGAATCATGAGATTTTATTATTATAAGTTATTAGGACACAAAATAAATTAAATACTCGTTACCAGGGAATTGCTTTCTTGAAGCACATGAGCATTAAATCTCATGAAAATAAAAATGAATGAAGAAATTGACGGCATTCCTGTTTTATAAGTAAAGGAAGTAAGACAAATTCTTGTGTGATGAAAATTGGTTTCTATGTATATATTTTCGTAACTGATATGCCTCGCTATGATTATTATTAGAAACCTACCCAAATATAAAAAACGTTTGTTGTTGTTGTTTCTTATGGTACTTGCCTTACCGACAAGCCCTCTGTTCGAAGACAAAGATTTTAAGCCGGTTGGGTAGCGTCTCTTATTTTCATTGTAGCGCCAACTTGGGCCAAGAGTACGACTTAGATACTCGCGAATCATTCATTCGCTTGCACAACCCCTTTTTACAGTAGGGTACATTCACACATAGAACAACCAAGCCCAAACCGGGGCTCGAACCCGGGACTTCCAGATCACATGGAAGACGCGCTACCCCTATACCAGGACATATATAAAACGGGCATCTATGAATTCATATTGACAATAAAAACTAAAAACAAATCACAGCTTTAACCATTGGTCGGATTTTCCCACATTTTATTTTATTTGAAATATTATGATTCCTATATGACATGAAGCGCCAAAGAAATTTAAAAAACATTATTTACTATAGATTCTCAATAGAAGAAAATAATGACAGAACGTGCCAGCTCAATGATGGTTAGCAAGCCAATGATGGTTAGATGATACATCATCAATGATCACATATTTCTTTCATCCTCCATTTTGGTGAGAAATTTGAAAAAAAAAACTGTTATATACTCGCTATGAGGAAAAACAACATTCACTGTCTTGTTTCTCCAATCATCTTACCGACTTCATTTTTTCCCCCTTTTATTTGGAAGATAATGAAATTTATATACTTCGTCAATGGTCTCCGGCACTCTTTCCAATCCATTTTCGAAGCATATTGTAAAGTAAAACTTTAACAAAAAGACCAATTTCCCCACCTAAAGCAATTACACAAATTTTAATCGGCCAATTGATTTCGCCACATTGCGTGTATTACGGACCAATCATAATGTTCATGTTTATTGGATACGAATAATTTAAAATAGCTGCCTTTTATTTGATATGATGTGATGTAATTCATCGGATATTGATTGATAAGGAAAAACTGCATTCATTATTTTGGATGGCAAGACATAACTCTGCGAAATTAGTTGAAACGATGAACCGTATTTATTCATATGATATGACAAAATATAGTTATTCGAAGTTGGCTGACTATTGAAGATGGTATGACAAGTTGATTGACTTATGACTTCAGTTCGAAGTGTGGTATGGTTATAGGTAATTTATTAAAGTTGGTTGACATTGATGAATTGCATTCACTTATTTGGTGTTATTATAAAAAGTTCATTAAAATTGTTTGACATTTGTAAGTGAATCCATTGATAAAATTAATGACCAGTTAGTGACCAATTATATAATCTTTGTTTTCTAATCTCTATTATTAATAAAAATGTTTTTGGTAAGCAGATTATTTAAAAACAAATAATTTGTTTAAGGTGCCATTTAAAGCTTAAAGAATTTAAAAATAAATGTTGAAAAGAATTTTATCATTTTTGAAAAAAGAGATGCTGTTATATTTTTTGAGTAGTTAATAATTAAATACAACACGAAACATAATTTTTGTGTAATAAAATATTGTTTTTTGTAATTTAAATTACAAATATAAATCCTTTCTTTAAATACTGTAAGAATTATTTTCTGTCATTCATCAGAGTTTTTGTTAGAAGCTCTTCCATTTAAAATTCGGAAGTTCTTGGGAAACTCAGAAACTAATTATTTATTCTCCAGTATTTTCTAGCGTCTCGACGATTAAGACAAAAAAGGAGAAATAAACAAATAATTCTTAAGAAATAAGAAGTGAAGGATAAGAAATTAAGAAAAAAAACGAGGCTTAAGTTAATTTTGCTGAAAAAAAAAACAGTTTCTTAAATTGAATAAAACTTCTGAATAAAAAAAGTTTTAAATGGACATGCACAGTATATAAAGCGTTTTTTCTTTAAACTTTCTTCTGTATCAGATGAAAAAAATGTCTTACAGACCCTTAAAAAATATTTCTTACAAACTACTTAAAAACTTCTTTTTGTTTATTTCCACTTTTAATGGTCCTTAAATCATTCTGAATAAATTTGATTTTAAGAATGTTTCTCCAGAAGAATTTTCCAAATTTTTCCGTGGTTATACAAACAAATTGAAAATTTCTCTATAATTGATCTGTTGCATAGATACAATATTTGATCAAAAACAAAGATAACATTTAGCCACTTTAAGTTTAAAAAAAAAACAATTTTTAAGCAGTTTTAGAGTTTCCAGTCCATTGTAAAAATGAAATAACTTACGTTACAAAATAAGGTTTTTGATATCTTTAAACAGTCCTTCGAAAAATGATGTATTCTGAATTTCCTTTCATCCTCTTTAAAACTCACTTTTGATCAAATATATTGTTACGAATCTGTGAGGCGGCTTTCCAACATAGTCGGTTCCATAGGAGGTCCCAGAGATTGGCGACCATTTAGCGACATGGCGACGAATTTGGCGACTTTGGAGCCAAAAGAGATTATACCCGAAACATCGAGAATTTTCCCAATCCGTCCAGGAGGAACCGAGTTACGCCTCGAACGTTCCTGATTGGTTGAGAGGCTTCTAGCCCCGCCTCCTGAGACCTATAAAAGGAGCTGCAGCTGCCGGGAGAGTCGACGGTGAATTGAGTCGTGGACCACTGGAGTCGAAGAGTAGTCGTGAACCAGATCGGAGAGTAGTCGAAACCGACGCTAAAGAACTGGCCTGGATCAGCGACGTAGTGAAGCTAGTGCTGAACTAAGCTGTGTGCTACTGTCTGTAGTAGAGTTTTGTATGCTGCACGTCTCGGCTGATGATAATCGTCTTCTGTGCTGGATATAGTTGCCGTCTTTGTGCTGTCCTGAGTGTCTTCGTGTAAATAAACGTCGTTGTTTTATTTTCTACTGCCGTCTGGTGATTGAGCCTTCTTCACACCATATAACTCCCACTATCCAAACGAACCCCTTGGAAATTTCGTAACAATATACATTTTATTTATTTCTCAAATAACCTATAACTTTAGCATGCAAATCACTTTTGAGCAGATTTACTATATGTAATAATACTTCCAGTTAAAATTTAAAAAGAATTCGATAAATTAAACATCACATTAAGTTTTATCAAATATTTAAAGCCCTCTCTTAGCAAAAAATCTATTTTCTGCTGTTTGTACTAAATCATAGATATCATTTAATTTCGCAACAAAATAATAATGAATTGTAATGAAATTCTTCAATATATTCACTATTTTATGCATTTTAAATTCCAGTAATTGGATTAACATGTTTAAAAAATCTACCATTTAGAATATCAGGATTAAAACTGATAGATGAAGATTATATTTTGTTTCGCATTGAAAATTCGTTGTTGCTATAAAAATTTATTAAACTTTAGAAGATTGGGTAAAAATTCGTTTTCTAAAGAGTTTTATTGAATGGATGGAGTCAGTGAATAACAAATATTTATAAAGATTTGTTTTAACTGTCTATTAGAATATGTAAACAAACATTAAGCTTACACATATTTTCAGCAATTATTTTCTCAAATATTAAATTGTTTTTAAGTACAAATGACATTTAAAAAAACAATGGATAGAAAGCTTGTTTTGCCACAAAATACTTACTATTTTTTTCACTCTGGAGTGCAAAATACTTATTCTTTTTTTCACTCTGGAACGCTATATATAGTATGCAATAAACATATCTAAAGGCATGAGAAATATGATCATTAATTATAAATGGAAAACATACAAAAATATTCAATTCCTAGGAAAAAAGATATTCGAAATATTTATCTAATTATGAGTAGTAGATTTTGTCAAACTTTTTCATATCTCCAAAATAACTGATTGAACCGAATCATAGTATATTGGAAGCTGGTAAACTTTGACATTGATGTGGTCTACTCGAATTCGGTATTTCAATTTGTCGCCAAAGGGCTCTGAATAAACTAATCTTAATCATCAACATGAATAACAGCATGTTTACTCCTTTCAAAAAAATTGTAGAAATAGAGATTGCAAAGAAACTGTTTAATCACTTATTGCAAGTCTTGAAATGTAAATTTTAAGATTTAAATGCAGAATTCTATTCTACAATATTTTAACATTTAGCTGAAGAAAATGAAGAAGTGAGTTTTTACAACGTCTCAAATGAATTCGAAACATCTTGGAAAACTCAATTTCTAATTCCCTATTCTCCACAGCAATTAAATTTGCTTGGTGATTCAGAGAAAGGAAAGCCTGAAAAACAAAAAGCTAGTATTCATTAGAAGAAACGTGAAAGATTTATTTTGTATACCCGAGACTAAATTTAGATTCTTGAAGTTGAAAAGAATCATTTCTAATTCAATCATGCGCAAATGTCTTGGGAATCGTCGAGCTAGAATTTTTTTTTTATTTATTGAAGTGAAGTCATGTGAAAAAAATGCATTAAAACTGGAGAAAGCGGAGAAAATAATTTTAAAAATCTCTCTTTTTTTTCGAAATAAATCTTGTCCCATAGGAATTTTAAATTTGGACGAGAGTCAATGATCATTCAGCTAACATGGAGAAAATGTATTGAATTGTTTTAAGCTTTGCTTTTTTATTGCTTAGTTTGTTCTTTTTTGTTTTCATGAACACTTAATTGCTTCTTTTAAAAAAATTAAATTTTGAAACACTCTAGATATTTCATTTATCAAGATTTGTTTTTATTAATGTAATTATCGTGTTTGTTTCAGTTCGATTATTCCAGCAATAAAATTTAGAATTCATTGAAGTCATTCTTCAGTTAAGGCATTTAAGTGTTAATGCATATTTTTGAACAGCGTTTATGGTTTAAAGACAATTGTGATGTTTTCGTTTCATAGAATAATGATGAATTATATTAAAGATTCTTCTTCAAGTTTTTTTTCAGTTATTATTATTGAGTGATCTCCCCAAAACGTTCTCTCTAAGGATGTTATATGTGGCGCTATCTGGGTGGCCTGGTGATAAGTCTCGGATCGTCAGCCGTGAGGTTTCAGGTTCGAGACCCGATTCCATCGAAGAACCGTTGTGTAAGGCGGTCATTTGCCCTTTAAATCCTTCAGGGACAAACGGCTTTCCTCTGGTGTTGTTTGGAGTGGGGAGTGCCAGCTCCGGTGTCTTCCTCGTCATCTGATCGTGGTTCAAAATTACAAGATAAGTCCCAAAATAGCACTAGTGTTGCTTTAGAATGGACGTTAATATAACTGAAGTCTGTCTCTCTCTTTAGAAAATTGTTGACTATGGACAAGATTGTGAATGCTCATATAAATGCCATTAAAGTGCAGACCAGAGTTTTGTGCTTCGTAGTATGTTAAAGAATATTGATATTTGATTTATATTTGTAAATTAATATTACACGTTTATTAAACAATTTTTAGTAAGAGCCTATTTACAAAAGATATTTTGCGATTTATTGGCGATACATCGCTAAAAAGCGGTTGATATACAAGTGCTTAACGAAATGAATATTTAAATTGGATTCATTTTTTTCAATCCAAAGAAACCAAAATTTGACATGGAACTACAATTAAAATTGCAATATGGCGTACCAAATTTCATTTATTTAAATCATTGCGCTTTTCAGCTATCGAGTGTATGACATGTATGACAAAGTACAGATAGACGGTTAACCCTTTGTCAGATATAGTTCAACGTTTGGTACGAGTGGTACAAATTCCATTAACGCATGTTTTTGCCTTTTTGAACAATCCCGTTTACAAACATCAAAAGAGAAATGGATAATTCCTTTTTGAATTTGGTTCCAAATTTTATAACTTTCTTACGTTTTGGTGAAACCTATGCACCAAACTATGTGTATCTTGTCTTAGTTTTATAGTCTAAGGCTGACTGAAAGATTGTCGCCAGTGTGATAGAAATCTGCCAATTTGGCGCAAAGTCCATGCACCGAATTTCATCCTATAATTCAAAGTGTTTTTGAGTTACCTAACTCAAAGTGTTTTAATCGCCCTGTGAAAATGGGTTTTTAGGACTGAGGGAGGGCAGAAACATGGACATTCAAGTTCTTAATTTTGAATTTTTGACAATTACTATACTTACACTTTGTGTATATTATACACGAGAAAGTAAAAATGCAGCAACTCCTTATGTGCAGCATTCAACGGATGATTCAAAAACAAATGAGCAGAGGAATTCCAGACTTCGAGAGGAAGTAGAGAACAAAGATACAAATAATATTGGTATAGGAAACTTAGGTCCCAATCCATTTCTTGAATTATAATTACAGAATGTCTCAATTCAGCTTAAACAAGATATTTAGCTTCTAATTTCTACTATCATTTATTGTAATAGAAGTATATGGTAGATTAAACCCTTGGCCACGTCGATCTCCCGATTTATCGAGCATCGATTAATCAGGAGATCGGTGAACTCCTGACGAAGTTTATTTATGAGATTCCATTTGAGTCAGCTGAAGATCTCGTTGCTCAAATATCAGTGGCTGTTGCACCTGTGAGTAAAATACTTGTCATCTTCGGCAATGTGCGCCAACCGCTCCATTTTTGTCGCCAAGTATTACTGTTGGTGGACGTAATTAACATCATCTCTTATAAACATTGCAATTGTCAGCTACGCCGCCATTAAACGTTTTGTCATTCTTTTTATCTCCAATCTGAGTCACTTGCACCTATATATTCCTGTATAATAGTCTATAATTTTAAATAAATGTATCACTGTTAAAAATTTCATTAAAATATCTTGAAGTTGAAGACAAACATAAAATTTCAATTGAAATGAGACGCCATGTATTTATGACTGAATAGATGTATTGCAATCTCCATTTCCGATATGAATACTATTCTTATCTTTATCCTCTACCTCCCCTCCAAATTTGTACTATAAATTTGGAGTCACCTTGTACAACAATTTTCCTATACCAAGGACGTGACACTGATATTACCACATATCACTGTAATGGGAGTCGATAACCATATATTTAAGTACTTTAGATAATGATACTTTTCACTGTGAAATAGTTCAGACAAAAAAGGAAAAAGACATAAATTTGGATAAAGTATTGACAGGGATACAATAACCTGTATGCCATCTTTTCTTTTTATACCATTGTTTTTTAATTAGCCACCATAAGAGATTGCGTATCATGCCGTTAATGAGTAAGGCCTTCTATATTAAATTTCAATATTTCAACATTTCTTTAGATGTATCTAATAATATGAATGAATGAATGTGGCACTATGATTTTGTTTCCGTCAGTTTAAATTCAACATTATAGGGAAAGATGAAATGAAATAGATAAAATTTTTACAATCTATAAACATCATGAATAAGTAACACAAAATGCTACACTATTCAGTATAATTCGATATTATATATTATTATATGGTATTATACATATTGTTACGGAATTTCCGGGGTTCGTTTGGAAAGTGGGGGTTATATGGTGTGAAGAACGCTCAATCACCAGGCGGCAGTAGAAAATAAAACAACGACGTTTATTTACACGAAGACACACAGGACAGCACAAAGACGACAACTATATGTAGCACAGAAGACGATTATCTTCAGCCGAGACGTGCAGCATACAACAGCATACACAGCAGTATACAAAACAGCATAAACAGCAGCATACACAAGTCCCTACTGCAGACAGTAGCACACAGCTTAGTTCAGCACTAGCTTGACTCCGTCGCTGCTCCGCTTATCTCTGGAAGGCCAGTTCTTTATCGTCGGTTCCGACTACTCTTCGACTCCACTGGTCCACGACCACTCAATTCACGACGACTCTACTCTCTGTCTCTTCCGACTACTCTACCACTACTGGGTCACGACTACTCTGGCAGCTGCGGCTGCTTCCTTTTATAGACATCCAGAGGCGGGGCTAGAAGCCTCTGAACCAATCAGGAACGTTCGAGGCCTTAACTCGGTTCCTACTGGACGGAACGGGAAAATTCTCGATGTTTCGGGTATAATCTATTTTGGCGCCAAAATCGCCAAATTCTTCGCCAAGTCGCCAAATGGTCGCCAAGTTCGTCGTTAAGCTCTGGGACCTCCTATGGAACCAACTATGCTAAGAACAGCATCACAGGTTCGTAAAAATATTATGAATATAATGAAGATACCGTTCAATATTTTATAATGTCTATGTCTGCTGAGGACATTAACATTCGAAATATAAATATATAGATGCAATGAACAGATAAAATCTTTACATTCCATAAACATTGTACTTTTGCATAAGCAAACACTAACGAAACATACTATACTATTCTATATAGTCTGATATTATACCTTATTATATGGTATTATACTTATCGTGAATATTATAAGACACCATACAGTATTGTACAATGTTCATGTGCCACTAAGGGCATTAGCTGATGCTTCCGAAATCACAAGTGATAGAGGATTATGAATTGCACTCGTAATATCAGACATTTATTGTATTATTACTAGAATAGTTCTTAAACACTAGTAGAAGAGAAATCATATCCTAAATCGCATTTTTTTCTACTTTGAAGTTAATTTACTCTATTATAATTAAAGAAACCTTATATTTATAATACAAATAACTTACTTGGTGTAATGAAAAATTAATAAAAAGCATGTCATGTCAGAATAATTTGATGATCTTTTAGAACTTATTATTTGCTCCAAAAGCATGAAAATTTCTTCACAATTATTATATGTCTTTAACAATTTCCCTCTTCTATAGCATTAGCGGAAAAAGAAAAAAATCAAAAATTTTAAATTTTCAAACTGTCAGAGTTTGGATCTGAAGTAAGATTCAGGCAAAAAGTAAACTTCCGATTTTATACCGACTACCAACAATTCAATAAAAATATCATTTATCATACAAAATTCATGTCATGTACTAAAATTAAAACTAACCAAACTATTTAAAAATGAAGAACATTTTAAGATCTCGTTGAAAAACTACTTTGTTGAAACTTTCAGATAATAGTTAATATTTTTAGTTACCTAACTTGAGAATAAGTTTAGTTTATTGTCTTTCTATCAAAATATCATCCGATATATTTTCGAAACATTTCATTCATTTTCTCGAACAAAAAAATAAAATTATCTTAAATATTTGAATGGAAGGCAAATCTCATCTCTTCCTAAAATTCAACTTCATTTTTTTTTCTGCAAAAAATTCTGTCGATTCATAAGTATTGTTTCCGTTGTTTCATTCTTTGACAGGAATGAAAATCTGAGAAGTTTTGTTTGCGATTTTTTTTTAATACGAGCTTTGGAAATAAAGTAAGTTGTCATTATTATTGTACCGACTTTACTGCATTATGTTTTTATTCTTTTATTAGCAAGTTCCTTATCATCTTTTTGAGATAATTTACATATATTATGGAAAAAAAATGAAGAGTATTGCAGAAAGAATGTTTCGAATTTGAAATGAAGTATTTTTTTGTGCTCTAAAAGATAATTCTATGTCATACATTTTCTTTATTTCAAAACATTAAAAAAATTATTGTTTTTATTTTATACCGTTTTCTATATTCTTTTTTTATTGAGCTTTTTTTTTTTTTAATCTGACACATTAATTTCTGGTTATTGTGTTTAAAACTGAGACAACAAACAAAATGCAAGAGGAAATCGAATGAGAATTATATTATATTTTATTTGTAATGTTTCAGTATATTAACTTACCGCTTTAAATCATTATAAAAGCCTTATTTATTTAATATTTACCTACCCTTTTAGAAATCTGATGATATGTAACCCTTCTAATATGTTATCATTTTAAAACTTGACAATAGGTTTTTTATTAAAACAGGCTATTTACATTATATTGCCGGCGTCCTGGCATAGGGGTAGCGCGTCTTCCCCGTGATCTGGGCGTCCCGGGTTCGAGTCCCGGTTTGGGCATGGTTGTTCTTCTGTTGTTCTATCTGTGAGATGTGTGAATGTGCCCTCCTGTAAAAAGGGGTTGTGCAAGCGAATGAGTGATGCGTGAGTGGCAAAGTCGTACTCTTGGCCCTAGTTGGCGCTGCTATAAAAAATAAGAGACGTCCCCCTCAGGCTTAAATCGCTGTCTTCGTAACAGCGGGCTTGTCAGTGGCAAGTGCCATAAGAAACAAACAAACAACAACATTATATTCATTCTTTTCTTTGCGTTTTTTATCGAAGCCTTGAGACAAGATCGCAATTTTCCGACTGAATGATTCTAAGTTCTAACCTAAGTTTTGGCAAAGTAGGTTTGGTGAACGTGTAATCTAATCTTAAGTAATCTTGATGTCTCTATACATGTGTAATATGACTTCATAGTCAAAAAATCTCCTTTATTCTTCGAAGACTTCCCACCTAGAGACATCTTAAATTTGAGTATGAGAAGCTTCTGGCATGGTGGTTGGTTCTCGCCCGCCTGGTGGAAGCAGAAATGGTTTGGAGTTGAAGCTATCCGTATGGGTATAGAAATGGTTTGGAATAGACGAAATCCGGGTGGGTACGTAAATGATTTGGAATCGACGAAATCCGGGTGGGTACAGAAATGGTTTAGAGTCGACGCCATCCGGGTGGGTACAGAAATGGTTTATAGTCGACGCTATACGGGTAGGTACAGAAATGGTGTGGAATCGACGAAATCCGGGTGGGTACAGAAATGGTTTGGAGTCGACACCATCTGGGAGGATACAGAAATTTTATGGGGTCGAATCTCCCTGTCAATGTTGGGACATATCTCGCACGGGGAGGTTTGTACCGTTGCCGGTGAAGGCCGTTAAGACTTAATCGTCTTTCTCACCAATGCTGTAACGTAGGTTTGGTCATTCAAATTTATTCGTGTGCATCAGTGCGAATCGGAATAATCATTGATTGTTTATTCTCCTGAGACTTGTGTTTCTTGGCATAGTAAGCTTAGTAAGAGATTGCGGGTTTCTTATGAATATATTCTTCATGTTGTTTCGAAATAAGCCATTAATATAGCTAAAATCGAGTTTCAGTTAAATAATTTATACAAAATTCTAATTTACCGTGACATTTTCTTACCAATTCACCTCGATGCCAAATTTGTCAAAAAATTTAAAAAGCTTCTCCCTCGCATTACCAGAATTAAGTACCAATTTAAGGATCATCTACTTGTTTTTAATCATAGATGGTTAATTTAGAATTTATAATATAAGATTATGTTTTTCAGTAAGACATGGGAACCATGATTTTTCCATTGCAGCAGTCAAAACAGATAAATCATTCACACAGTTTTACATTTCCTAATATATAGTTAAAAATTTAAAAACTGTCCTTCTAAGTCTATGTCATAGCATTTCATATTTTAAATGGACATTTTTCATGTTTATTTTCAATTGGTTATTACTCATTTAATAGTTCCGTACTGATGACGAATATGAGTTACGAAACAATAAATTATAATGCTTAATCAACACTTACATTCTTAATACATTGCTTGATTAAACAAATATTTTCTCAATTTACACTGTTTAATTGCTTAAACTATCTATTTGAACTTTTCCAAAGGATTCTAAAACCTCTGAAAATTTTAGTTGAATAGAAAATCCGTAAAAGTTTAGTCTAGAAGGCTTATTTATAGTTAGACACTCTGAATTTTACATAATGCAGATAAGAAAGTTTTATAAACTAAATTCTCACCAAGCGAAAGAGATAGCGCTTTTATTACATGAACTTTCTCACTTTCGATAAATTAAAAATGAATAGATCGTGTAGCTTATTTTATTTGAAAAAAGAATATGAATTAAAATTGAAATTCTGAAATTTCATTGATCAGAGGAAATTTGTTTATTTAGTAAATAACAATCGATACTTTATACGAGCAAAAGTAAATTTTCATGTTAGTAATGTAATATACATATTGGGATAAACCAAATTAGAAGAAAATTCCTGTTTAGTTTGAATCCCTGCCTGAGGGTGACCCTTAAGAAAGTCGTCAGCCCAGATTCATCTTTTCTTTCTTTTTGATTCTTTTTGCATTAAACTTTTTTCTAATTTGGTTAAGTTCAACTGTGTTTAGTGGTAGCATCATTAACGTTCTTTAAATTCAAAGCATCTTTTATTAGTTTGGTTCAGAAAATATTTATTTTTAATTGAATTTCATAATGATTGCATTTTGAATTAATTTCTTGGGATAAACCAAGATTCTTAGTAAATTTTTAACTAATTCTAAGACTCTTTAAAAATAGGAAATTAAATTTTTACTCATTAATTTCCATCTATTGTGTTTCTACTATGGTGTTTTATCTTTCTAGCCTGGGTATGGATTCAAATAATATATTATATGGAAAGAGATGTTTCTTAGAAATAACTGGAAATTTCTCCTAAATATTCGTAATTTCTCTTATGTCCTCGAAAAATAGTTATCTTCAATTATGATAGCCATTCAAAAAGTCCTACACAAGCACAAAAATCCACTAGATCCACTGGATATTCCTTTTTAATTACTGGTAAATCTTGAACGACATCATCTTTCATCCGGATTTATCAGTAAGAGTGTTTTGATATTGTTACTAATCTGCAGTATTATTTACCCGAGTAGTCAGTCTCATAGTTAGTAAGAAATATTTACAGACATTTCAATTGGATGTTGAAGGGACGTCAGGTCAAAGACCCGAAAGTGGTAAACTTGGCGACTAATTCTTTATTTGGCGAAGAAATTGGTGATAAAGTTGAATGTTTTAGAAAATACAAAATTATGACAATATATTTATTAGGAGGCGAGATACGAAGCTTCTTCTAGAAAATTGCACATCCCTTTAATAAAACAATAAACCTTGAGGCATTCTCACAAAAAGTGTATTCTCTTTCTGGCGAATAACTAAGGTGTGTGATCTCTAGTTAATTTTTGACACTGTGTGCTGTTATTTTTTATTAATTATTTGTGGCCTGCTGCCGTATTTTTTTATTTCTTCGTTATCTTTGTTTATTTCAGCGCTGTGTTTTTATTGTCTGTGCTTCATCGTGCTCTTTGAACAAATCATTGTTACCCATTTTCGGGTTTGTTCTTCATTCACCTTACCCAATCGTCGATTTCATAACAAAGCCTTTTGTATCTGATAAAACATCATGAATTGTGAGAGAAGAATGCAAAAGAATATCGAGTAGTGATAAAACAATATATTTTGGAAGAGAAAATGGTACATGAAACCAAATCGAATCTTAATATTCAAACTCCTCAAAACACAGATTTTTCATTATTTATTAAAAAGTTTTCAAACTTCAGTGCCCATAAAAGACAGTCTAATCAAGAAATAGAAATTCTTTAAATATAAACAAATAATTCATAGACCCACTATTCACCCATACGATTGCTGACCGAACCATATGCATCTCAACTTAAAAGATCCACATAACTAGATTTTGAATCTTTCTCACATATTCAAAGGTTATTAAAAGCCAGTTCTTTAAATGGAACGACCTAATCTCCATATAATTTAATGCTCAAGTAAAAAGAAAAGCATTTTCGCCATTTATTTATTTCTAAGTAAAAAAGAGGCATAGATGACAAGTACTGATCCCCATTTTTTTTTCTTTCTTTGGTGTGCTGAAAGGGTGAGGAAATTTATCCTAAATTTCTAGAAAGTAGTTTACGCACGAACTGCCAATACTATTCAAGCCCTTTTAAAGTTGGTGACAAGTCAGTCCGAGAATTTCTATGCAGTTGCTATGGGATACGGAAACTTTCTTTCTCACTCTAAATTATATGCAAATAAAACTTGTTCAACTGGCTTTATCTATCCAGGTATTATATCTGTTATATTCACATGTGGATATACTTTTATTTATAATATTTTCAAATATTGAATTCCGGGATTTCAAATATTGGATTTTTTACGATTTCTTAAATCCGGAAGGAATTGAGTTGAAACTACTCATGATCAGATACAAATCATCTGTAGATCAAAATTGACCAATTTATTAAAAAATAAAATGATTATAATAGAATATGCGGTTAATGGACATCAACAATTTGTGAAGAGTACATACAAAACTTACTAATATTAACTCTACAAGCATGCCTATTTTTAATGAATACTTTGATTACATTTTTTTAGTTTACCTATGAAACTGAGGCATTCATTTTTGATATACCCTGTATATGATGAGTGATTAAAACTGTTTTTCCAACTACTCGTTTTTTTTTAAAGTTGAGAAGTGAACATAAAACAATGAAGCATTCATTTAAAAAAAATTTTGGAGCAACGAAAAAATACTGTCTATGGAATAATTCTATTGCAATAGTACTGTGTAGTAGTAATAAGACACACATGTATAATTGATATATTAACTGATTGGAGATCTAGAACATCCAGGGTTTTACTCATCGCAGATAGGCTATTCTCTATAAGGAAATACTGAATGTGGACAAGCCAGTTTTTGTGCTTAGTCTATGGTCTACCAGGATTGGTCAATCATCACCCTCTAGCGAAATTTCATCACGCAATGAAATGTATGCAAGGAGAAGAATGAATATAGACACAACGGACACTGACATGATAGACGTTCTGGAACATATATCACCACATTTTTATTTCCCTATTCCAAAAAACATTCTTTAATGTGCAGATATAGTACCAGACGATTTTTTTTCACATTAAATTTAGAAAACTGTAGTTATTAAGTTAGAAGAGAAGAATAAAGAATGTTTATTTATCTCATTTTTGTTTTGTATATTTGCAATGACAATAATATATTTCCATTAAAAATAAAATATTTTGGATTGTTTAGTATTATATATGTTTTGTTGACAAGTGCGCTGCAGCAACACACAAGGAGTTGTGTAAATTATTGTATTTACTTATATACTGTAGTGCAAATCATTTCTGTCGAGAGTAAAATTATAGCACTCCCACAAATGCACCTCATTTCCTCTATACATTACCAATTATTAAACCAATTATATATCATCGATCTGTTAAGGACATATTAAATGTTCAAATGTTTAATGGACAAAAGTAAATGTTCTCTAGTTATCCTGTAAATGAATAGATAGATATTATTAGCGTTGAAATTCGGAACTGTAGGGGAAAATGTGTTTCTTTTTCCCCAATTCTCTTGTTTTCCTTTGCTATTGTAAAGTCAAAAGTAGAGGTTCTGTGAAGAAGAGGAAATATTATTTATGCTTTCGTAAATTTAACACATCAATTTATGAACTATGAATTTTGTCCGTTTCAGTCTATTTGTTCGGGATGTTTTTATGTAAACTAAATGCGTCAGAGCTGTTTGGTGAATTGCGTAAAATTGTTAAGATCAACGTTTTCTTTCAGTTCTGAGGGCGAATATTCTGGTTTTCTTACCACAACATTTTTGTATTGCCGAATATCTTTCTTTTCTTACCATGTTATTTTTGTATTGTCGAATAATTTCGTTTTCTTACCATAATATTTTTGTATTGCCAAATATCTTTGTTTTCTTACCGTATTATTTTTGTATTGTAGAATAATTTCGTTTTCTTACCATAATATTTTTGTTTCCTTGAATATTTTTGTTTTCTTACAATATTATTTTTGTATTGTAGAATAATTTAGTTTTCTTACCATAATATTTTTGTATTGCCGAATATTTTTGTTTTCTTACAATATTATTTTTGTATTGTAGAATAATTTAGTTTTCTTACCATAATATTTTTGTATTGCCGAATATTTTTGTTAACTAATATAATAATTTTGTATTGCCGATTATTTTTATTCGGGAGAATATTTTTGTTTGCCATAACGGAATTTGTTAACGTTAAGAACGCGTATTCTTTTTCTTCTTTCTTTTATACATAGCCCTCACGTATTATAATTTTTTCACTTGTTCTTCGTTATAAAGTATAAAGTACAACTCATTTGCACTACTTGGATATTAATATTCATAAGTTAGATTTAGATGTGGCGATCGTGATGTTCATTTAATAACTTTATTTAGTTTAAATATAAATGTTACTCTCTCAAAAACACTTACTGCAGCTTGGCTCTGTCGCGAAATATTTTATATGGAATTTTAAGACCGCATTTAAATTAAAAATTCATAAGTGACATTATAAACATTGGAACTTAAATATTGATTTAAAGTAATTGAAAATCTTTCTTCTCATGCTCGAGGAATATCTCAAAACTTTCTATTTTGTCTATAAATCGATGTTTCGAGAAAAATGGTCTTTTAACAGAAATTTCATCGAATATTGCTAGAGCCAATTGAATAGTGCAGACTGTTTATATTGATCTGAAATGAAATTATTTTTTCAATTGATAAAAAAATATGTATGTTTAAAGAAATCCTTTACTCAAAGATTTCCCGCCACGTTTTACAAAAGAGAAATATGCTTATTTTGATAAATAAAGTTTGTGAAAACACGAACTCGCATTTAGATCAGTTTGGTGAGTAAAATAAAAGATTTTTTTTTTTTAGCTTTCACGTATTTTTCTTTTTGTCAAATTTTTTGTAAACTAGTTATCATAAATTTTCTATAACTACTAAAATTTTTTTTATCCATAAAAAAGCTGTTTGAATTCTGACTTTAAATCAGAAAAAAAAAAAAAAAAACTGGTAACTGCACATTGCATGCTTCTTCCGAAATTCAACAATGCGTTTTTCTTCAAAATTCACAGCCTAAATGAAATTAATTCTTTAGCGTATGTTCTTGGCTGAGTTTGGGAGTACATATTTTGAATTATTATTATAAAAAATGAAATGTGGTTGATCTTTTACTACGATGTGTGGAAATTTTATTATCTATATGAAAGTATGCATTCAAATCTTCACTTCATAAAAAACTGCTCATATGATTACAAATTTCTTAATTATGTATAATATTAAAAATGAGGTAAAGTAAAATATCAAAAAAGATAAAAGAAGAAAATAAATAACGACATGATTCCTTCTTATCTGTAATCAAACAGTTAATATTTTAGCCAAATGTCTGTAAACTTATTAGTTCTTTTCTATATTAGGAAGAGATAATAAGTGATAATTGTATTGTTTGATATTCTGAATGCTATTCTGCATCGAGAACAATATTTTAACGCATTTCTTCATTTCGTGCAAGTAGAACGTATACAATTTGCAGTGATTTTTTTTTCTTTAGATTTCCTATTGGCAAAATGTGTTAAACATAAGCATTGTTACGATATCATCATGATACTGTATGTACACAGAATAAAGAAAATTATCGTGGAATACGTGTATAATATGCTGTTGTTAATAGGATTAAATATATCTGGCATAAGCCCTCCAATAAATCGATATTTCTCAAAAGAGAAAACATATATTAAGGCAAGCATTATAAATAATTAACAATATGTTGTACTAGCGTTAATTAAATGCGCATTATTTAAATTATTGAACTAAAGATTATTACGATAATTTTATACATATATAAAGATATATTTTTGATCACTTATAAGGAGGTTATTTTTGATGCGGGTAATCTGATATATTTCAGAAATTTTCATATTTTTTTCATATTAAGAAATATAGGATTTCTAGCGATTACATTTAGAGATTAAGTGTAAATATCATGATATGATGCTGATCTTTCCTTAACATTGACAGCAGTACACACAGTAAACATTATTTAATATTTTAAAAAATGCATAAACACTATTTGAACCAAGAAGTCTTTCTGGCAAACTTATTAGTATATTTATTCTTAAAATTTTAATAAAAATATTTTCATGATAATTTAATGAATAGCTGTACATTCTTCCCAAATTATTTACATTTCCGAGAGTTATTACTTTCCTTCTAGCAGCTTCTCATTACAAATAATTATTTCTATTCATAATTCAGAATATAATTTCCATAAAATTTTTTATGAAAGCCATTGTTTCTATTGTAAACTTTATTAATAATATTTTCATATATTATTTGAAATATTATAAATTCAGCAAAATACAGAAGATACTAAAATGCTTATTATATTGTATTCAGCACCAAATTCCTAATACCTCATTTTTTCTAAAACGCAAGCCGATTTTGGTATTTATAATTTTTAAAAAGTATGCACGAAGATGTAATTAACTTTATGCAATGTTGCCTTGAGACACAAGTTAATATTTGAAAGCTAAATAACTGTCATTTACACAAATAAAAATATTTCATACTATGTATGCAAACATATATGGAATTTAAAATTCCAAACAATACCGCTTCCTCTTTTATTTCCTAAACTTTCATATAAGACTGCATATGTCAAGTAGTGAAATGGTTTTCACGAAACTTTCTAACATACTCTCCAATAAAGACTTTATATTCCAATCTCTACATAAAATTGTGAGCCTTGCTAAGTTCGTAGATACCATACATGACACTATTGAAGGATAGATACTAAATATCAATCTTCCCGGATACCATACATGGCACTGGTGAATGATAGATACTAAATATCAATCTTTCGCGGATACCATGCCTGGCACTGGTGAATGATAGATACTAAATATTAATTTCTCGCTGAATCTACTTCGAAAATATATATATTCGACTATTTTAATCGTCATTTGATATCAAAATTTGACGCAAAACTACTGTTGCATTCAGAAGATACCATACCAAATTGAAGGATAGATACTAAATATTAATCTTTCGCGGATACCATACATGGCACTGGTGAATGATAGATACTAAATATTAATGATTCGCGGATACCATACATGGCACTGGTGAATGATAGATACTAAATATCAATCTTTCGCGGATACCATGCTTGGCACTGGTGAAAGATAGATACTAAATATCAATCTTTCGATGAATCTACTTCGAAAATATATATATTCGACTATTTTAATCGTCAATTGATATCAAAATTTGACGCAAAATTACTATTGCATTCAGAAGACAGCATACCAAATTTTACAGATTTAACTATGCGTTTATGATTATTGCAAGCAAGTCTTTGTCTTTGCTTGCAAGCGAAAGTACAGACTGATAGAAGGACAACCTTATGACGGATTTGGATGAAAATTAGGTGCTTAGAATACCAAATTTCATCTACCTAGCTCTTTATGTTTTGTGATATGGAACTTGATTCGAACTTTCTGTGGGTGGATTTCCTTCAAAATTTAACAGCTATCTAAATTTTTGATCGTAATTCCTTACATTGAAGGTGTCTAGCTGAAAGATGTTTTTAGTTTTCATGTTCACAGGCATCGAGGCAAATGTAATGCTAAAAATGTATTTTGGGGGATCAAAAGGGGAAATCCGTCAAAATCTGGAATTCGAATTTTCTGACGATTACTATTCTCAGTCTGTATTTCGAGTACGAGAAAGTAAAAATGAGATTCAAAGGACAGATATTTAGAACTTTAGCAGTTATTTCTTGTACTAAATTTCAGTTGTCTAGCTGAAAGCGGTTTTGACATGATGTTCACAGGCATATAGATAGAGGCAATGCCAGAAATATATTTCCAAGATATATTAACGTGAAAATTTTACAGAATCTCGAGTTC
Organism: Argiope bruennichi; assembly: GCF_947563725.1. Lineage (NCBI taxonomy): Eukaryota > Metazoa > Arthropoda > Arachnida > Araneae > Araneidae > Argiope > Argiope bruennichi. Next base: position 96,730,048 of record NC_079160.1, read on the forward strand.
AAATTTTTTGACGATTGCAATTCTTTGCTAGGGGTAGCGCGTCTTCCCCGTGATTTAGGCGTTCCGGGTTCGAGTCCTGGTTCGGGTATGTTTGTTCTTTTCCTTATGTTTTCTCAGTGAGGTGCGTGAATGAGCCCCTGTACAAAGGGGGTTGTGCAAGCGAATGTGTGAGTTTCATCTTCATATGAACTAGAAGTCAGACTTTTGCCCTCGGGTGCTCAGGGGTCTTTACCCTCAGAAGCTACTGCACTCCCTTTCCGTGGTAACGCGGACACGACATCATCATCATCGAAAAAGTAAGAATGCGATTACGCCATTGATAACGCTACTTAAAAAAGCAGTTTTCTCTGTCTATAACTTCACTTCAAGCCGGACAAAAACATTTAGTGACGTCAAATAGACAGGAGACTACAAAAAAAAAAAACCAGTTTTGATCTTGACTTTATTGAGCGAAGTCTTGGGCACCACATAAAAAAAATGTTTGGTTATTTAGAAGAATTTACTTCAATTCTTGGAGGCACTTGTTTATACTTTTATAGAATAGAAAATAATCTTATTCGTTACGAAACTGTAGGTTCCACCATCGCAAAACCAGAAGGTGCCCTCTTTTCCAAAAAACTGCTGTTATCGGAAACCAGTAATCGATGTGTTAAGAGTGTTGTTCATGTAATGTTGGGTTTGACACTGCAATCGGAAATCGGAAAGGGAAGAACCTAAGTATAGACTTGAAATGCACAAAGGTGATTGGATTTTCCTGGTATAGATTCCAACGAGGATCCTTTGAATTCAGTATAAAAAAGTGCAAGATCAAAGGTAAGATTACTGTTGCTCAAACGGATACTTATGTTACCAAAATCTCCGATTTATCACGTGTTTATTTACTTATTATTATTTTTTTTTCATTTTAGGTTTTTGAGGGTGTTTCGAAAGGAACTGAATTTTATCCAATATCCTCCTTAGGAACACTTATGGCTCCTACAATATAAAACACGCTAACAAGTTAAGATATTCTGATTGTTATAGGAAACAATACACTTCATTTTCTTTTAGAATATAAAATATCTGCAAAACCATGTTTGCTCGACAGTTTTTTTTAATTGTGTTTTTCGGGAAAATTTCGTATACATATGCGATATATATACGAATCATGCTGATTACATATGAATGCTATCCATCTTACTTACATATTAACTAGTTATTTTCATAAGAAAAAATCATAAATGCACTTAGTTTAACATTAGTTTAGTCTCTTTGTATCGGTATAAACGGATGAGTACTTGAAGGAAGAATAAATAACCACAAATAAAACGAGATTTGGAAGAAGGTTATTTAATACTAAACATAAATATTCCGAGGGATAAACTCTAAAGGCAAGAAAAATCGTTAAAGAATTATAAGAGTTTTTATAATCATTTTTTAAGGAGTTTCGTAAAATCCTTGTATTATTTGCATTGGATTGAAGGAATTATAGCATCTATTTATTGAAAAGAAAACCAAATTGACATCAAATCATTTGGTAATATCAAGAACGGAGACGTTCTGTTGGATCAATTCTGCTGTCTATTTCAAACCACTCCAGTGAAGGTATACTTACGGTACCTACGAATAGTCGGCGACTTAATGTTCATATGAATTGGAAAGAAGGTCTATAGTTTGTTTTTTGAAAAGAGCAAAAGCATTATCAAAACCAGCGGAAGAGTTCTTTCCAAAACTTTCACAAATGTTCTTTAGTAAACCTGCAAAGCCAGCATGCATGAAGCATTGCATGTCAAAATGTACGAACAAAGTTAAGTAATATTAATCTTTGATGCGAAAGTAAAATTTTTAGTGAATCTTTCGCGTGATCATTGGCGAGTTTTTTTTTGGGGGGGGGTGATAAATTAAAAATTGAAACAATATTGAACAGTTTGACAGGAAATCACATACCAACTTTTACATATTTAAGCCTTTCCGTTTCCTTTCTTCCGAAAGTATAGGCCGACAAATGGTCAATTGCAGGTGACTTCACTATAGATATTAAATCTGTGTAGCAATTTTGCTAACCTTTCTCTCTTCTTTTTCTAGTTGTTGTGTTAACTTATATTTGAACAGCCAAACAAACTGACTTTCTTAAATCGGAATTTCCTCAATATTTGAAGGACATTTACAATTTTATTTTAAAGACTGGGTACAATCCCCGGGAGGCACCTCGCATTGAGAATGAGATGCTTCCGGCATGGTGACTGGATCTCGCCACCCTGGAGGGTATACAAATAAGTATGGGATCTGACTCCTCTCATCGATGACGAGACGTACTTCCCTCGGGGAGGGTTGTACCGTGGCCCGTGATGGTCCTTAGGACTCAACCACAGTTCCCGCCAGTGTTGATTTTGCAGCGGTCCGGTCATTCAGTTTTATGATTTAAATCCGTGTGCATTCTTGGTGTGTAGGAGAGTCAGATGGCTGATACCGTGGCAGGTGATGGCCGGAGAATCAGTTGGTTGACTTGACTTAAAGACTGGGTAAAAAGTTTCATCCATTTAGTTCAAAGGGTTTTCAAGTTATCTTTATCACAGACAGACATTCTCTAAAAATGTGTTTTTTGAAGGTTTTGAATGAAAATATCCTTCAAAATCTCGAAGGTTACTACTTTCTCTATACTTCTTATACGAGAAAGCAAAAATTATCTTGGAAAAAAAACTATAATTCAAAAATGTTCGATAAACAAAATTTGTCACCAATTTAGAACAAAGGAATTATAAATTTTTTTTTAAAGAACTGTATCATTGTAAATCTAAATTGCAAGTTATTATTAAAAGATATACTATAAAAAATAAAAATTAATTTAATTCAATCACAGGAAAATAAACTCATTATTTTGGATACTTCATATAAAGTAAATGTGTACTAAATTTACCTCTTCATATTTCTTTTTTCAATTTTTGTCAGCCATGATAATATACACAACCATAAAACCAGCCGATAATCAAATGAATTAAAGAACAATTAATCAATCCCATGTTGTTAATCATACAAAATCGATAGAATAATGATCCTTCTCATCATCAATACTACTTATTCATCAAGATAATTCATCCAAACGTAACGGTTTAAAGAACTGTAATGTCTGCGATGCATCATTTTTCTTTTGAATCATCACAGAACTTATTCATTTTCGAGCTGAAACAGTACTCAACATCTATTCATAATTCACTTATTTCCCCCAAACCTTCAAAAAGCGTTCGGCAAATTTCCGTTGAGATAACGAGCAAGAAATGAACCAGTAGTATTCTAAATAAATGATTCATAATTAATATGCAGATATTCCTAATTACGCAAAAAGTTTTTTTTTGACATAAATAAGAAAGATATTAGCTGATGATCTTATCCAGTCTAGTTTGGGAGAGATGGATATGCTGATATTTTATCGGAAATGGAATTATCCATAGTGGAAAATTGCGTTATAATTCGACACAATTAGTCTAATTCCTTTTTTTTTATGGAGAGGACAAAATACTGATATCGTTCGTGATTATTCGAAACTTTTTCTCCACTACCCCCCCCCACAGACACACATTGCATCTCTTGTAAATAAACCCCAAACTGAGTATCGTTTTTCGATTTTGATGATTTCTTAATGCCAATACTGCAATGTAATGAAATGAAGCCACTTACTTGAAATGTTTGCTAGGAATTTGGAGGATTCTTCTTTTAATTTGCTATTGTTTGATTTTTTGTGGCAAATGAATTTCCATTAATCACTTTTAATGACGTTACTTTCCTCTTTTAAATGGCACAGTTATATAAAATGTGGATACAGTTATATAAACAGTTATATAAAATGTGGATACAGTTATATAAACAGTTATATAAAATTTGGATACAGTTATATAAACAGTTATATAAAATGTGGATACAGTTATATAAACAGTTATATAAAATGTGGATACAGTTATATAAACAGTTATATAAAATGTGGATACAGTTATATAAACAGTTATATAAAATGTGGATACAGTTATATAAACAGTTATATAAAATGTGGATACAGTTATATAAAACGCTTTGGAGACAGTTTTGATTAATATTTGTTATTATGACGTTTAGGGATTAAGAAAAAATATCATAATTGACAATTTTTTTTCTTTTTTTTCTACTTTTCATCCATTTATTTTTAATTACCTTTTTTTAAATGCCTGTCACCTTTGATGACAAGTAGCAACAACTTCGCAAGTCTTAGTGATTGTTAAAAAGTTCAGTTCATTATATTACTATAATTTAATAGCTTCCTCACAAAATATCTTTACATTTAAAATTTTGATAGATTCAAATCTTGCACTATATTTTACCTCATCATTAATCTTGCACGAGTCTATACATTGTACTATGCATTTCCGTATTTTTCGGTTTATATCTTGAAGCTAGCAGTTATATCATATATATGTTGTTGTTACTTATGGCACTTTACAAGCCCACTGAAAGATCTGTCAGCGATTTAAGCAGAGAGAGCGTCTCTTGTTTTTAGAGTAGCGCCAACTAGGGTCAAGAGTACGACTTAGCTACTTCATGCATCGCATTCGCTTACACAACCCCTTTTTACAGGGGTTGTGCAAGCGAAGAGCCCGGAATGGTTTTCACAGATAGAATACCAACCCGGGGCTCGAACCCGTGAAACCCAGGTCACAGGGAAGTCTCCATTAACCTTATTCCAGAACGCTGGCATATCACATATATAAAAGCAACAACATTTAAAAACGGATGTACTTTGGAAAATTTTTACCACTGCATGATTTTGTAGTCGACCATAATTGTGAGTACTAGAAAAATAAAAATAAATAAATATTTGAAATATGTATTATACTGAGGCTTACTGAACAAGGAAAAATGAGTCAAATTTTCATATCTTGATCATCAACAACTGAAAAAAAAAGCCAAGATGTAATGCTAATAGCTACAATAAAAATTATTTATGTTTTATTTTAACAATGAAACTGTTGTAAAATGTTTTTAAAATTTTGAGAAAAAGATTAAAAAAATTTAGAGCAAAAAATTTGTATGTCTGTTTTTAATTTTATATCGATATACAAATCAAATTTTTGACTTAATTTTTTCGGCAATTATTGCTGGTAAATAGCAAAATTTTGCTCAAATTTTAATTAAATAAAAATTGATTCCAAATTTCAAATTAATTTTATTTTATAAATTAAATAGTATTCATAATTAAGATTTAAAAAACTTCTTTGTGTTTGGCATTTCTACTTTCCAAGGTATATATCAAGTTTCAAGTTTGATAGCTCTAGTTCAAACGAACAGACCTGTAGAGCGCCACAGCACACTAAACTGTTAATAAGTATTTTATTATGACAGAAATTTAAATTTTGTTTATTTAATAGTCTTTGTTTAATGTTTATCTAATCCTAATTAAGTCGAGTATCATGGCTTCATATTCCTATTAAAAGTACATACGGGAACTGCAATTAATCCAAGTATATAAAAATCTATATTCCGACTTGTTTGATAATAATTATTGAGTTTTATTTAAATTAAATAGCTTATGAATCAGTCTATTTTCAGAATCATGTTAAAATTGCTAGGGAGTTGTCTGTGATATGCGGGAAACTTAATCCTATGATATCGTGACAACATCAAAAATTTGTCTGAATTATCTATTTAAAATTCGAAGCGATCATATGCAATAATTCAATTATATTTTCTCATTCATCATATAAATTGTTTAGATAATTAGAAGAATATTTCTTCAAATAATGAATGAAAGTCACAAGATTAAATATTTCTTGAAACAACGAAAAAGTTTTATTTTCATTGCAACAATTAAATCCTTTGTTGGAAATAAAGCAAAAAACAATTTTTAGAAAATTATTGAAATCCTGGGAAATATAAAATGAAATCAAATTGGCGATGAAATGATAGTTAAAAATGGTGCCAAAATCTAATCCTTTTTCTTAAATGTTTCGAAAGCTATTGTGTGAAAACTTCATTGATCAGAACCTTTAATTGATTAAAATCCGAAAAGAATATACTCGAGGAAAAAATTTTAAACTTCTAAAGCATATTTGTACTGGAGTTAAAAGTTCTAGGTCTAATGACCTGTCTCTTAGAGCACCGACATTACACATAAACTCTTAATTTTAAAAAAAATATAGATATGACATTTCATTCAATGAATGCATTGCTTCTTTTGAATAAATATTATAGGTAAACAAATTTTAGCATCAAGCTGAACTCATCAAACTTCAGAAGAAGCGAAGACATTTAAACAAATTCCTATTTAAACAGTTACTTGAGAGAAGATCAAATTCATCAAAAGTGAATTTCAGTTTATAATTAATATACTAGTGAAATAAGAGTCTTCTTTCAATAAATTAACAATTAAAAATCATTGAGAAGAAAAACCAAAGAAACAGAGATTAATTAAAGTTTGCTTTTGCTTATCCGTTTACAAATTTTTTCTTTAACAATAACAACGAAAAATAAATACGACATCTTTACATCTGTGAACTTAAAAACGTAAATTTAATATGAGTTTCCTTCTGAGGTGCTTTTTAGTAATTTGTTTAACTTAAATACTTTAATTTAGTAGCTTTTCTGTAGATTGTTTTTATTTAATGCGAATCACGCTTAAGTTGAAATGCCAAACGATAAATTTATGAAACATCAATTCAAAACGCATTAGAGGAAAAAGAAAAATGATTGCTTCTCTCTTGAGATAGTTGATTTATCTCAGATTTATTCTAAACTTTTCAAACTTTTGAAATAACTGGAAAGAGATTTGAATGAAATAAAAAAAAAATATTCTATGCAATTGAATTCATTAGATGCTTAGAATATTAATTAAAGTCACAAATCAAATATTTCTAGAATTTCCGAAAGATTAAAATTTATTTATTGTCTAGCATTTGACTATTGCTTGGTGAAAGAACTGAATTCAATGGCATTTCGTTTCCTCAATGTCATATTATGTTCGATAAAAAATACATTTCATTTTTTTAAATCAGAAATTATTTAGAAAATGATAAGAATAATTCTTAATATTTGTGCTCACGTTACTTTCTTTAGAATTATTATTTCAATGTTGTAGTTTTTTCCTTTGATATTAAATTTTTAGAATTTATCCAGTTGTTAAACTTATTTTGAGGCTGACTGCTTTTTTATAAGTCCATTTTTCTATCTCTTTATTATATAAAAAATTGTATGTAAACATTATGTTTTATTGGTAGATAACGAGTCATATGATCCATGATATTTGAGGTTGGTTTTGCCGGTATTGTTTGAAATATTTAATGAAAATTACCATTACGTCGTATTACGTATTTATATTACACTTAACTATGAACAAAACAAACAACAAAGTAAACAAAAATATGAAAAGTAAAACTTTCATTAACATCAAATTAACAACAAATGAGTTTAAAACAATATTATTTGTTTATTCTTTTGTCAGACGCACCATTTGTGGCAGCACTTACGAATAGCTTTCCGGTTTGTTTACCTTTTCGAGTAGCAGAAGTAATTTAATTTTTTTGTTTTGTTTAAAATTCATATTCAAATAAAAAAGCAAACTCTAAACAAAATAAATTCAAGAACATATATTCTGCAAAGAATATTTAATTAAATCGAAACAAATATGATGATAATGCACTCCGGGACCTAAAACGGATAATAAATTGCAAATTTCTTTATAAAATAACGATTAAAGTATTATTTATTAATGAAGCTTGGATGATTTGCATACATTTATAATGATATTAATAACGATACATACAAAGTAACAAAATTCTATTATCTCATAAACATACCCCATATTACTAAATGATAAATTTTAGATAAAAAGAAGACATAAATTCTTTTTAACGCGACATTTTTACATTTATTATTATATAATGTAACCTCCTGCATGTTGCATTTATTCCAGTGCATAATTCTTCATAAATAATGAAGGAAAAAGAAATAGCACTTAAATATCATTATGTTCTAATATCAAGTCTGACAAGATAATTCCCTTAACATTAGAAAAACTAATAACACTTTTGAAGAATGTATCGTACTTCATAATGCAATTAGAGCTTAATGGATGATATTTTGAACACTTTAGTACATCATTATCACCATCATTTTCATTCTAACATAGTAAAGCAAGTAATTGCCGAAGTAAAAGTTGTATACAGTTTTATTTGTAAAAGATACTAATGCTTTTTTAGCGCTATAAGTATTCCAGTAATGATGTTTCTTTTCAAGTTAAACAGAAAGAGAAATAAATTGTAGCTTAATATGATGATTTTGAAGAAATTCAAAAATTGAATATTGCATAAACAATAAAAAAACAATTTCTTTCATTTTAATCGAAAGTGCTTTGATGGAATGTATCGAAGTTAAGTGCATCACAACTGATGATATAAATGTGTCTTTATTTTACTTTGTAATTTATCTAGAGAGACGATTTAGAAAGATGCTTTGTTGATAGAAAATATACCATATGATAGAAAATTGATTAAATATTTGCATTTCATTTTGGTGTAATGAAAATTAGGTGAAGAGTTTCTTGTGTCATTCTACTTTCGTAGTAGAAACAAATAACATACTTGGAAAAAAAAATTCGCTGAATAAGCATTTGAAATATGAGATTCATTTTTTCATATGATGAAATGCAAAAACAAGCAAGCAAAAAAAAAATCAAATGTACAGGAACTTGAAATTTTTAAGCAAATGATCAATCTTGAAACCATTGAATTCAAACTAATCTTTGTAACAAACATTTCCTTTCAAAAGTTGCACCAATCATCAACACATTTTATTCCGCCTGATATCTGTGTGATTCTGTTTCAAAAGAAATTTATATAATTTTTAAAAATAAATAAACAAAATTAATGAAAGAAAATTCGTAAAAATCAAATCTATTGTGAATTACATTTCCATCCTATAACTAAAATGATTTGTTGTACCGAATTCATATTCACGGAATTTGGACGAATTGTTTATTACCTAGTTTATGCTCATATTATTCAACTTAATAAATAATATATTATTTACAAATGTGTATCGGCATTATTCCATAGAAATGAAAAGACAAGGTACCACTGTGGTGAAAACTTTATTGAGAAAAGCACTGAATAAATGGTCTTCAATAACACAAACAGCATTCCTTTAATCTTGTTTCGCATTTCTATGATTAGATTGAAGTTTTATATCGTAAATGAGAGTAGAAAATCAAAACAGTAGTGAGCTTTCAGGAAACTTAATAGACCCCAGAAGATTGGGTAAACTTACTATATAGTTCTTTCTTTTCACGCATTTCTTTATTTAGTGACATGTATGGGGTAAAGAATCATTAACAGTTAACTTAGGACCATATTAACTCTTCTAAAGCTGAACCGTCCAAAGTGTCCATTTAGAAAAACTTCCTTGATCGCCCGAAAATAATTAACTAAAGTAATTAGACCTCTTCCTTTAAGTGCAATTGAGAAAATATTCAAGGTATATGTTTTTTTGTTCCAGTGCTTCACCTTGAAAGAAAAAAATACGACTAAGAACCTTATACGTAGCTTCCTCATAACCAATTGTTATGTGGAATCCCTTGTAGAACAATTTATCATTCGTGATGAAATGATTAATATATATTATAGAAAATTTAACAGAAATCTGTGCTCATTCTTTTCGTACAAACGATGTCATGAATATAATCAAATATATATAAGGAATTTTAACGCATCACTGGATTAATGGCCACGAGACAAGATCTGAGTCTTTTGCTTTCATGTCTCAGTAATGGTAGAAAATAGAGAACTAGCATGCTATAGGAATGTGAGCTTGAAAATTTAAATAACATAAAGGGCATCTAAGGGATGCCTGCTAGAAATTCACCAAATTCATAAAGTTTCGTAGCTGAGAGAGGGATGATTAGCAAGAATTTTAAAGCAAGAGTTACTTTTAAAAAACAGAATGCTGTAAAATAATTTGTTTTACTTAATTGAAAAAGATCATAATGGCTCTAGTGAGTTTATATATCTTTATCATTACTTGTGACAAAAATGAATGTGTTTTCGTGCTGCATGTGTGTGTGGTGTGTAATTTGTCGCTATACAGGTTACACCATTTGACCCAGAGAACCAAACTTGGTGCATTTATACTTTGAAGGGTGAGAATGTGCACTTTGAAAAATTTCATTTCAATTAACTTTTTTCGGCGCTTTTACAAGATAACTTTCAAAATCTTTACGATACAGAAAGGATTTTTGCATCATCTTAAAAATTAAAATAATAGTTTTCAATAAAATCTGATATTTTGTGTCATAATTTATTTTTAATCTTAGCTAATTTAAAAAAAAAAATATTTTAAGCATAATACCTAACAGTATATAGCGCACAAAATAAAATGCTTGTATAAAAATATTTGCTTTTATCAACGTAATGCCATCACGCTGATGAAAGCTCAAATAAAAGATTAAATAATTAATTGTCACTGAAAATTAAATCTAGAAACATGTTTCCATATTTCGTGTTTTAACACGCGTCTGTATGTAATGAATATGAAACAGTATACTCTTTTAGAGCACCTTAGGAAACTGTCACCTTCACTAGTGTTTGGCTTAAAAGAGTGCATAGTAATTCACTTGTAAGAGAAAGAACGATAAACATGAATATATAGTTAATTAATCTTGAAACATTACTCCAATTACGAAAAAACTTGTCAAATTTTTCTATACAATGTTTTAATATTCTGCGCATTTTATTCAAAGAAATCATTAAAGCTATTACGTCAGCTTATGTAATTGATTTCTCCCTCACTTTTGAATTCGATACATAATGCAGCAAAGCTATCTTATCTTCCAAATTTCAAAGCACAATTTTTCTATATTTTTTCAAATGAAGTTTATAATAAGAAAAAAGAAATTTCAAGCACTCTTTTCTAGTTCATAGATCATTCTCTGTCGCTTTATATGTTGCGTGTTACGCATTCAATCTCGGAAGATTTCAACTGATTAAAATCTTAAACCTGAGCTTATAAGAAGAGCGAAATAGTCGATGAACCGTCTTGGGGGTTCATTAGGCTGTCACTTTCAAGTTTCAATTATCCTATTTTCTGTCGGGATTAAGACATATGAATCAGTGTGTATTCTCAAGCATTACGTCGTGTCATTAGAAAGTCATTTTCCAGGCTCGGTTAATTGAATCTGAAAATAGAGCTTGATAGAAAGAGGAAGTGTATTCGGGAAATCTAGGAAATTCGATCTAGGAAGTTCTAGATCTAGGAAGATCGATGTTCAAAGTGAGAGCTAAAATATACTTTTTCCCATTTGATTTTCTTTTCTTTTTAAAGATATAGACCATGATGCTTCCGTTGACTTTAGAAATGCAATCATTTTTTTTTCTTAAAAACAAATAAATATTTTTTAAAAAAATTGGATTAAAGAATTGAATTTGTGATCGCCGTTCTATAAATGAATTAATTTGTAAGCAAAATTATTTTACAAACCACAATTATTCATATAAATGAAATCAAATAGAAATTATCAGTAACTACTTTATACATTTATAATCTCTTTCGCAAGTATCAAATCTTTATTAGAGTAATAATTTAAAAATGAATTTCATTCGAAATTTTACGTATTATTTTGCAATAAATTGCGTTTGCCTATTTCTAAATTCTAATAAACGATTATTTTCTAATAAAAATTACTCATTTTGATTTAAGTAGATAGAAATTCATTGCCTTTTTTTATTTCATTTGACATATTTTTGCGCTTCATTTGACTAGTAAAAAAAAAAAGTTTACTTTAAAATTGAAAAAAAAATTGAGATAAACTAATCACAAATGATTTCGTGTATTATTAACATTATGTGACACGAGAGAAGAAACACTGCTTTATCATGTTAAAGTAATTATCAAATCGTAAGTATTTAAATACAAAAATATTCTTATCTCGGATATATCAATTAATTAATTATAATTCAAAGTATCAATGAAATTTAAATACAAAACTTTTGTACTGATAATTCTTTAGTAATTTATTAATATTTAAAAAATGTTTCAATAGTAAAACAATTCTTTCAAAATTAATTTATACTTCAGCGCATAACTTTAGGTTGTTATTTTATATTTTTGGTTTCAGTACCATTTTTTATTAACTCGAATGCTAAAAATTCTTTACTGCTTTTTCAGGTTGAAAGGGTTACGTTTTAAGTTATAAGAATTTCTGAATCTTTATTTTGTATTATGACTCAAGAAAAGTTAGCAACTAGAGGATGATTCAAGGAGTTCAAAATATTTGGTAAGATGTCTTACAGTTCTATTACTTATCCTTAAAAGTTTCGCCAATAGAAGAGTATGGGAGATGTATTCTGAATCAAAAATTGCATATACATTTTACTCAGAATAAATAATGTATTAATGAGCACTTAAATTATTAACTTAACTTTTATTAATTTAAAAAAAGCACTCTTGTCAAATAATTAATTTTGATGACTGTCAAAAAGGTGGAAGTGTTTTTTCCACTTTTGGACACCTGCGTGGTTTCAGTTTTATCAAAGTGAGTCGCAATGTAAAGCCATCACAAAATAGAAAATCTGTATATCAACGCATTATATAGGACTTTAAAAAATAACATACTATTTCCTTAATTAATCCAGGATAAACATGAGTGATCTTATAACAAACAGGCTCTGAAGTAACTTCCATGGAATTATTTAACTGTTTTGGCCATACTTCGTTTCCGAGCATAAGCTATATCCGCAAAATTTTCTCACACATTCTCTAATAAAAGTGTTATCTCAGGAAACGCCTTAAATGGCATTGGCGTACAACAGTTACAAATTACGAACTTTTAACGTCAATTTAAACTTTTCACCGAATATATCTGTGATCCTTGCCATGTGGTTACATTAAATAGTACATTAAAATCGAATTTGTGTCTTCCTAATCGATTGAAACAGATTTCGATACAAATCCACATCTGCAGCCATAAAATTTCATATCAAGTTGATATATTTAAACGATAATGTCTTTAAATTATAGTGGCTACATGTTTCTAAACTTACACACCGCCAAAAGCTCATCCCCTTATTGGAATTCATGCAAAATTTGACAGGTTTTTACACTATAACTTTTAAATATGTGCACCGAATTTTATATATTTAGCTGTCTCCATGCTGTAATTATAGTGTTAAATGATATTCAAACAGCCAGACAGACAGACTACCTCTGAATGGATTTCATTCAAAATCTGATAGAAATCTACAAACATCAGAACTACTTTAGGCTTTACAGATGAATTCTGGTATAAAGACCGTATACCAGATTTCATCTATAAAGCCGAAAGTGATTCTGACTTATATTCGCCACCCACAGAGAGACCAGATGCAGATTTTCCAAAAATGTGTTTTTCGAACTTGGGGAGGTCGTCAAAATCTCTAGTTCGAATTTTTATGACCATTACAAGCATTTATCTATATACGAATAAATAAATTACGTATACAAGAAAATAAAACGTTAATGTGCAATATTTGAAGGATATTTTAATCTCATAATAATTAAAATTTAAATAGAAGTCTATATTATTCTTCGTATTATAACCTTTTATAGCAACTTTCACCGGATGTAACTGTCGCAATTTCTATCGAAATCGGCGAGGGGAAACGTTTACTTTATTCCCATCTAAACATGGAGTGGAAACAACCCAGTTGAGGATTAAATTCTTCTCTTGGCTCTTCAGGTGGTACAGCCAGATACTGAGAAGGACGGCGTCTTAAATCATTGAGTCGTAAGAAAGAGAAGTGGAAAAAGAATTATAGTGGAAAGTAAAAATCGTAAAAAGCACGAGAAGTGCAATAAAAAGAATTTTGAGAAATAAAGATGAAATAAATGCGTCTCCTTGCAAGTAAAAATGTATGCGTGTGTTATTTTATTGGAAATTTTCGCAGATGATGCAGCATAGAACAAATCTAAAAGAAAACCTTTCCTTTTCCAATTGAACGAAAATGAAAAAATGATCTTTACATTGTTTTCCATCAAATCCCTAATTGTTTCCAGTTTTTCTCATTGAACGAAAATGAAAAAATAATCTTTACATTGTTTTCCATCAAATCCCTAATTGTTTCCAGTTTTTCTCATTGAACGAAAATGAAAAAATGATCTTTACATTGTTTTCCATCAAATCCCTAATTGTTTCCAGTTTTTCTCATACATTCGCTTTAAGATTAATATGCATAATGCAACCCTCATAGCAAATGACGCTTACTAATCGCTCGCTCGCTCGCTGTTGTTGTTGTTTCTGATGGCACTTGCCCTGAACAAGCCCACTGATTCGAAGTCAGCGATTTAAGCCGAGAAGGAGCAACTCTTGTTTTAGTACCCCCAACTAAGATCAAGAGTACGATTCTGATACTTATGCATCACGTCGCTTGCACAGCCACTTTTTTTTTACAGAGGGGCCCATTCACACATCCCATAGATACAGCAGAGAAAGAACAACCATGCCCGAACCGAGACTGGAACCCAGGACGCCCAGATTATGGTGAAGATGCTTTACCCCTTTTGCCAGGACGCCGGCACGCTTAGTAATAAATACAATTATTAATAAATTTTATAATATTTTGAATTATTCAGTATATCGACGAACATCGTAAATAGGACATAATATTTTGTTCCGATATATGCGCTGGAAATGATTTTGTCTAAGTATTTTTACAAATTTGTAATATTACTTTTCTGGTCTCATGGTAAATAAGATAATTTTACAAACTATTCGAATAGATGCGGAATACATGTCAAGTCTGTGATTCATCGGACTTTGTGACAGCCTTATCAACCATATATGGTGACTTAGACAACAAAAATGGAAGTTTAAGAAACTTCAAATTTTGTTTGCTCGAATTTTGGCGATATATCGACTAGGAGAGAAGATATGATATCATTCTAGAACATTCGAAGCCTTGTCACGGACGAGATTCAGTCGACAGTCTAGATGAACTAAAATGAGAAGTATGTCGATTTTTCTTTAGAGTATGGATCTCTTGCGAATTCTTCTTGAGAACGTTTTCCGTTATGTTGTTAATTACGAAAAATTATGGTTTGTGTGTTGTTGGAAATGCTATTTTGTGAACACATTATCTGTGTTTTTTTTACTGCAAATTTGTTTTTCTTTTCGTGTAAAAAAAAGGATTTTTACGTTTTTGAGATTGCTTGACTTAGCATCGTATACTAGAGGATTTTGGATTTTCCTGTAATAATATTATACATTCAAAATTCAAATGACATCAATAAAAATTTACGAAATTATGGAAAATTATCTTTTCTGTTTCATGTATTTCATAAATATTACCTGATTTTGATAATGCATTATTGCATTAATTCCATAAATCAAAATTCAAAAAACACAACAGATTTTTTTAAAATTTATTTCATTTAAATTTATAATCATAAACTCATAATTAAATATGTTTAAGAACTTAATTTAATAAAAACACAACGAATTGGAAAAAAAAATACAATAAAGAAAATTTTTTGAGTTTCTAAGCTCATGTGCACATGACTACTCATCTTTTCTGACTACATGATTAAAAATAATGTGATCTTTATGTCAAGAATTCTTTGCTTGATAGTGAGCTTTTGTCAATCATGTGAAAATCTTGAAAAATATTGTTAATTGCAAATAAAAATTACTTCCTTGTAATTAGTGAATAATTAGATTTTAGTCTAGTATTTCTAAACACAATTCGATCAACTTAATTTTATTTACTAATAAATAGTGTGAAATAATATATATGATGTTCCTCAATCTTTGCACATTAGTTATTTTTTAATTAATTCATTTATTATGATTATTATTTCAATACATAATTAGGAGTTAAAACTTCCTGCTCGCTCTGCTTACCATCTCCTAAGGATCATTCGCTTCGTTCTGTTGTCATATAATTATGCTTAAACGTTAGTTTTAAGTAATTATAAATATATTATTACTCGAAATAAGTTTAGATTGTTTCTAACAGCAAAAATCGCCATCGATATTTGTTCATCCATTTTTAAAAATCAGATCATCTATTTCCAAAATTAAAATTTTTCTAATATCATACAGACATATATGTAAATGCTGTAAAGCAAAAATATATCATTTGTATAAGTTTAAAAAAATCAATTATTTACATTAATCTTAAAATATTAATTTAAACCTTCTTCAGGAAATGTAATGAATTTCCAATAAGTTTACCTCATGACCACTTTTCTCAATATTCGTCGCCAAAAAGTTTTTTTCTCGCCAATTTGATGATTATTCAATCCTTAAACATTTCTGGATGATTCAATAGTTCTTCCAAATCAACTTTTTATGGCAGCATTTTGTGTATTTCTCACTACAATTTGCTTTTTCTTTCCACGAAACGTGGCACATAAAAAGAACAGAGTTTAAACAAATTATGCTCATATAATTCGGAAAATTCTTTTTATACATATAAACGCTTTACACTTTTACGTTGGTCATTCCAACTAAGTCGTTTTACGAATAGTTCTTCAACACTTTCATATGACCTATTTCTAATTTCTGATAATTTCGATTAGTAATCGAACCTGATCGACTTAAACTCATTTTTTGTACTATCCAACTTAAAAAAATGCTGCATTATCTCCGTTTTTTCCCCAGGCAAAGATGCAAAAAGTCCGAAATTACGAGTTATTGCCAAATACTGATTAATAAATTCGTCCTGATTTTGAGTCAACACAAGCTATTTACATATAAATATAATTTATTTAATAATTTTTCTTGTACTAGAATTCTTTTTTTTTCGCATTTTGATTGTTACTTACTATATGTAATTATCACTCAATATTTTCAACAAATCTTAATTAAATAAGTTGGAATCACTGATTTAAACATTTGGTTGCATTTTTCAATTCCACAATATTTACTTAATAATATATACAGATATATGTTTTATATTCAAGTAACTAATAACTAGAAAATACCCTTTTCTTTAGTGTGGTAATATTTCCAAAAAAAATCAAATTGACTAGTTGGAAAATTTTCTTTATTGTGCAAATTGTGCACGTCGATTTAATTAATTCAAATAAACAGAATTTACAATGAAGAAGTTAATTTCAATATTCGTAACATCAATTTTATGACTAAATTTATGCAATTATAATTTCGAGAGATGATATCAGGTACATATGGCATGTAGTTCTACATAAAATTATAGTGCTTTTTTCAAAATATGTCGTGCAGAAATTTAAGATATGTAACATTCTTAATATATTGTTATATCAGACAGCTTAAATCTCAGTTTTTATATAATTTTTATAAGACCACAATGAAGGAAAGGGTTGATTTATTATTTCTCAAATGCATACTTGATATTTAATCCAAAGTATATAGCAAAAGATAGAAGGTAGAAAGAAATTGAGAGTAAATATACTTTCACAAGTCCCTCTCAACCTCTTGTGTTTATTTGTAGTAAATTATAATCTTAAATTGAATATACAGAATTTGTGAAAAGGATTATTCTTGTTTATTTTGATACTAGTTATTGTATGAGAAAAATACAAAGGGCTGAAGCAGGCAACGGAATATATCTTTCGATTTCAGATCTACTATTCCATCAGATATTGTCTGGCTTCTATATAAAAACTATGCATATCATTGTGATTATTTTTATAAAGGAGAATCATGTTTATTTATTTTTATTCATATCGAAATCCAAGCTCATGTGCATATTTAATTTTAAAAGGAAACATATTAAAAAGTATAACACTTATATAATGTTTAAGTTGTACTAGATATCGTAAACGAAAGACACGAAGGAGAACATACTTCTGCTGAAAAATCATCTAATAGTTAATTAGATAAAAAAACAATAAATATTTTGGATAAAATAACCAAAAGTTTTTAAAAATCATTTTACTTGAACTATAAATGAAAATATATAATCTTATGTTCATAGCCTGTGAAAAAAATAAAACTTTTGTTTTTATATAATTTATTCAATAGTAAAATTATATCAGCAACAGACATTAAATATCTGTGGCGACTTCTTCGAACGCTATTCAAGTTAAGACTCATCTTAATTTGGAGCATTAGCTTTTATCAATTTTATTTTTATTTTTGAACATGATTTTCATCCTTCATGAGTCATTGTAATTGCAACCAACTGGAATGTCATCTATATAAATATAATGTTTATCTTGTTTGCTTTAAGCAATATTATTTTTTTCTTTTGAACAAATAGATTATTCATACGTTCTTTAAGTGTTTTTATTAACTACTAATATAGCACTGAGTTATTGCACACTAATATTGCAGATTTTACAACTTAATAAAGTTCAGAGATTAAAACCAGAAGATAAAATATTTTTATTTATTTTGTAAATTAATATTAAGTCGAAAAAAATTAAGTGGAAAAAGATCTGGTAAATCAATTTATATCTTATAAAAATGCTATATATTTTATAAGCTTTAGCATCGTGACAAAAATCAATTATGCAGTCAGCAAAAGATATTCCTTATATCAAATTTTTCATATCAAGTTCATTTAAAGTTTCTTGAATTCAATCAGGTCCAAATTTTAATGTTTATATGAACTAAGAACAAGTGATTAAATTATGTAAAATATATGTCTAAACGTATAGGAAATTGCTACTGTTTTTCTTTTATATGGAAACAAATTTTCAATGATTACATATAGGAATATTTTATAATAAAATCTTTTTCCAAGTTGCAAATCGTTTTCAAAAATGCTGAATCTAAAACCAATAGAAACTTGTTCAACAATTATAAATCAACTTTTAACAGAATTTGAATCATTCTCAAACAATTAATCTTTTTCTGGTCCAATGCCTTCACTTTACGAAATATTGCAACTCAAAGAAAGATAATAAAAAGCGTAGAAGGCAAAACTTCAACAAAAATATTGCAAGATATAAAGGAAAGGAAATTATAAAAAATGGTATTCTGGAAAGGATTGCGTGTTGCAATCCCAAAAGGGAATAAGATTCCCTTTTCGCGTAAACTTAAGATCATGATTTTCTCAAGGGATATCTCTCTTTACACCTATGTTACGTCTGAGTATTTGTTTTATAAGAATCTGAGCTTTCATTGCAACTTTCTCCAGTTTGAATTAGGATAAAAAAAATGGCAATAAAAGCAATACGAAGTTTGAGTTTGTGGCGTATCCTTTAGGTTTAGGTTAAAGTTCATGCTGGATCGTACCGATTTGGATTTCGTACGTGTTTTTGTTGGCTTAATTAAGTTATAAGTTTTTGGAAAAGCACTGTTTATTATAACTATAATGTGTAAAGTATGTAATGGAAGATTTTTCAATCTTTGATTTGTTCGGATATGTGCATTTACTGCGTGAACAAGTTGAATATCATTTTAGCTAATTTAATGTATTTCTATAATTGTTGGTAAGTGGTTTCGTGAAATGAATAGAAACGAGATTGAAATAATTGATTTACCTATATGAAGTTTTGGACACTGTATAAACGTTGATAAATTATTGAAAACATTGATTTGTTGGATTTTTAAATTTATCTGAAAACTTCGACAAGTTATTGAGATTATATAAAAGTTGGGATTGCATACGTTTACAAATGTTTAGAAACGTTTTTAATGGGATGTAAAATAAGAATTTAATTAAAAAATTGCTTCAATATATGGAAATAATTGACTTTTATTGTCTCTCGTTATGAATAAATGCATAATTTTAATATTTTATGAAATATTTACTTACTTCTTTAATTAATTTTAAATTTTTTGTATAAAAATTCTTAATATATCTTATATTAATAAGTTTGTTGATAGATTTAAGAGTTTTACCTTATAGCATTAGTTACTGAGATATAAGGAACTACATTAAAATTATATAGGTAACAATATGCTTCTTTCGAAAAACAAATTTTAAAAATACATACTTTCCAAGGAAAATAGATATTTTAATTTAATTCATGTATATTTACATTAGACACCTTATGCCATAATAATAGCAAACTATGCCGGCGTCCTGGCATAGCGGTAGCGCGTCTTCCCCGTCATCTGGGCGTCCCGGGTTGGGCATTTTTGTTCTTCCGTTGTTCTATCTGTCAGATGTGTGAATGTGTCCTCCTGTAAAAAGGGTTGTACAAGCGAATGAGTGATGCATGAGTAGCAAGCTTGTACTCTTGGTCCTAGTTGGCGCTACTATAAAAACAAGAGACGCTCACTCTCCGGCTTAAATCGCTGTCTTTGTAACAGCGGGCTAGTCAGTGGCAAGTGCCATAAGAAACAACAACATAGTGAAATATTTGATTATTTCATTCAGAAACTATAAGAATAAAAATAATGATTACCCTGTTTCCTCTAAATGCTTTTCATAAATAATATGCTGGAGTGGTGTCATCGAAACTTCCGCCCATGCTCTACAATAATGGTCTTACATCCCTTATTTTCCATAGAATTGAAGACATTGAGTAATACCACAAATGCAGCGACATTGGAGAATTATAGTAACAAAACATAGATCTTGGGCGTGTATGTAGAATTTTTACTGAATCTTTTGTGCGAAAATGTATTTTCAGCATCTGTTTTTGCTGACCGATTGACACCAAAATTTCACACGGAACTACAGTTGCAGTTAAAGACAAGACACTGAATTTCATTGATTTACATCATTGCGTTTATGAGTTAATGGATTTACATGCTTGCGAAAACACAGACCGACAGACGGTTAAGAATTTGACAAATTTAGTTCAAAATTGTTAAATATTTATATTGTTTAAGCTAAATCTGTGTACGAAATTTTATACACCTTGTTCTTTGCTTTTTGTATTTTTTGCAATTGTAGTCAAAAAGCAAAGCAAGCAGATTTCCTGCGAATGGATTTTGTTCAAAATTTTATTGATTTCTACAAATTCGGCCGTAAATCAAAGAATCAAATTTCAATAACCTAACTTGAAGCGGTAAAACTAAAAGAAAATAAATAATAAATAAAAATAAATAATACTAAATAAAAATAAGTAATACTAAATAAAAATAAATAATAATAAATAAAAATAAATAATAATAAATACAAATACATAAATAATGGTAATATTTTTAAAACAATGGCAGACATAATGCTCGGAATGCTTGCTATTTTTAGTTTCAGAAAAGTCTGACACTTGGGGATTTGAACACTTCGAGATTAAATCTTGAGTGCATATTTGTCGATGATTACAAACAATACTTCTTCGTTCACATACGAGAAAATAAAAAAGTTAGTTTTCACTGCAATAGAATCCTCTTTTCCTTTTTTTAGTAATATTTATTGCGTATCAAGAAGAAATAAAATTTTTGTTTTCTAAAAGGTACAACATTTACTTTTTTAGAAAAAAAAATTAAAAATTTGAACCAGCACTTTATGTTTTAAAGAATCTATTCGTAAAAATAATATAATAATTAATGAAATATAAATTCATTAATAAACAATATGAAAAGAAAAATTCAAGACAATTTTAAAGACACTCTATAAATTTGGAAGTTTTATAGTTACCGTTATAAATTATCTAAATTTTTGCACTCTACTACCGAGAAAACATTTATTCATAAAGAATACTTAGACATTGAGTCTACTATAATACTGTAATAAATTATTCTCCAAACACATACCTGTTCTTGGCACCAAAAGTGATTAATAATCTTTCTCTATTTTTAAATGCTAAGTGCATACTTTATTACGAAAAACATCATTATCTGTAATGAAATCCATCTCTCCTTGAAACTCTCTTTGAACATTTCATTTAAGAGATGGCTCTTTAAGAAGCCTTATCTGCGGTCTAGACGCGCTTAAGTGGAATCAATTTGTAAGACTTTTAAATTAATTAACTAAGAAATTTGAAACCTCCGGAAAGGTTCAGCAATTTTTTACATACGATCTGAACTTTCTATTACTCGCCGTCGAGAAATTAACTAAAACCAAAAGTTTAAAAGAATTTAATTATGTATAATTTATTTTAATTGGATTTTTCTTTTACTTTTTGATAGAAATGAGTATAGACTTCTTTTATATCACATTAAAATAAACCAGTGTGCTTTTGAATAAACCCAAAAATTAGAATATATGTTAATAATATAATGTTAGTTCTAATTTCTAATATTAAGATGCTATTATTTTTGTATCATGTATTATTTTCCAAAAAATACAACATGATTTCTTGATAAATTTTGTGTATTATTTTAAATAGATATATGGAAAATTTAAAACTTATGGCGTATAAAACATCTCATTCAATATAATAAATTTTGCTTTATTTTTGAGATATTGTTAGCGAATAAGAAGAGTGGTAGAATGTGAAAATTTTAAGATCAATTAACTTAGTGATAACAGAGAATAAACCGAATATATTACATATTTTGGTTTTGCAAGAAAAATTTATTACACATTCACCCTTATTGGTATTTTTAAAGTATCCAGACTGATATGTTTATCTAAACCTCAAACAAATACTCATAAAATATTTAGTCATTCTCCCAGAAATTACTCTCAAAGATTGAAGATATATGTTACATGTATAGCACCAAATTCTCTACAAGTTTTTTCATCTGATTTGAAAGAATAATTTGGAGCATATGGCTTCTTTGTAAATATGCTACAAAAAATTATACAAATTAAAAAATAGACTATATATTTGTAAATATACTTTAGCAGTTGCATGGCTGAAAAGAAGAATCTTTCAAAATTTTAACTTCGATTTATTTCACCACTGGAGTCATATTTGTGCTAAAGAAAACACGATAGGATATGCAGCAGTCTACATCGCAACGAAATAACTGAAATTTTTCCCTTCAGTGATTTTACGTGAGATTCTGATAGAGGTTCTTTACCATGTATAGGTTTAGGCAAGGTAATCGTATATATCTTTGAGAGGTATGTATTTGCAAATATTAGGGATTTTATCCCTTCACTCAGAGCGTGAGATATGTATAAGTCACCAGTTTTCTGATGACTTATACATGTATAAGTCATATAGGTATAAGTCATCAGTTTTCTGGAGCGAGTTAAAAATAATTAAAAAAAGGTATCTGGATCAGGAAATAAGAGAACATTTTAGGACGAAGTCAATATGGGCTAAATAAAAATAAAAATTAGGAAAAAAAATTGGATTTAATTATGATTCTAAAAATATCATTGTATATATGGCTGTTTTTAAGTTGCGTTCCATTGATGTATGAAATAAATTAGCACACCGGTTTATTCATAATTTTAGCAATGCTTGCTTCTATAGGTAGAGATGACTATTCCAAATCATTCATCTCATTCCTCGTTAACTGGCTTTTAATGTTAACATTTGTTTCATTTACTGTTGAATTGAAGGAATAGTACTCTTTCTGTAAATAACATTATGTTAGATCAGTGCTACTAATATTTAATGAATTAACAAATGTATTAATGCATTGTATCTTTATCGTAAGGAATGCTTTATTATATTTATACATTGACCGGATACTTTTGTATTATTAATTGAAGTCTTTACAGACGCTTACAGAAAATACTATTTTTATGTCAATGTATTTATTTAAGTAAATCTCGATTAGTTTTTGGATTTTCTTAAAATTGCTATCGTTTTAATGGCACGCGCTCGTTTGACAATCGCTTTCTATGACAATGTGCCACTATTTTATATAGAATATGATATCAATCTGATATTATTTCGGTAAAATGGTAGATTTATAGGTAAAGTCAAATCATGCTACGATGTTTTGAATTATAAGATGGAATATTCAATTTTTAACTAAAGAATTTACACATGTTGCCACAATTATTTTAGTTCCTACACTATCACAATTAAAATTACAGTTTCATCATTAAAAAGAGATGAACATTTGTACATTATTAAGACAATCATATTCTATGAATTCCGGTAAAAATTATGCTCATTTGTGCTATTAAATATGAACTATTACGTCATTGATATTATGTTAAACTATTAATTTAATTCTAAAATTTTTAAAGCTGATTTAAATTTGGTATATACCAAATTTTAAAAAAAATGAAAATTAACTAGTAATCATTTAAAAAAGAAAACAAGTTTTCTTAGAATATTGTAGTAAATACGTATTCCTAACTATACAATTTTAAGATTTCTTTAAGCGCTTTCAGTTACAATCATGCAACTGAAGAGTTTAAATAAGAAGTCAAATTCTTCAAGAATAGAAAATCTTATTAATTATTTTTTTTTTTTTTTTTTTTGCTCTTGAAAAGGCAATATCTTCATAATAAAATGATTTATCGAATGATTTCTAATCAGAAACAAAGAAACTAGAAGAAAGAAACTAGCTTTTGCTATGCAACAGCTAGATAATTTTTTCATGCATAAAAAAATCATATTTAATCACTTCACTATCTTGTAAAAGTTAGTCAGATTATGTGGGGAAACATTTATTATATTTTTTAAAAAATAATAGTAATTCACCATCCCCATACTTTTAGGTAAATGTTTAATCGCTCTTATCAGAGAAAAGGTGAAAATAAAAATTTAATACTTTATTTAAAATAATGATTAATTTGGCAGCTGTGATCTGATATAATTTATAAATAGTCTGAAGCATAGATTGCACGATTCTAATAATTCTCATTAATTTTCTTTCTAATTAGTAAGATTTTGCTGAAAGCTATTAACGTTGTGAAGATTACTTAGATTGTTTAATTTTTCAAAACACAGTGAGGAATATATGTTAAAAAATATGAATATCGAAGATACACGTTATAAATCTTTTTCAATTCCTACTATTAGCTCACACTCTCCCTATATATATTTATATATCTTGTTCAAATTTCCAATCGTTAATAAAATACATTTTATTCATCTATTCAAGTTCAAATGCATTTTTTAAAATTTGTAGTGGATGACACTTGATGTTAATACAATTTTTTTCAAATATTAATTCATTAATTATTAAATTTAATTAATTTTTAATACTTTAAATAGAGTTTTAGCAATTTGTAAGGAAAATTGAAAACAACAGGCTGTAGCTGAATCGATAAAAGGATTTCAGTATTTTTCACGTGAAGGTGAAGAATGCGAATTCAATTCTTGCGAAAGTAGAAATTGACTTTATTTTTTTTATATTACTTGTTTTGATTATTATCACTATTATAAAAATGATTGTATTTTTTAGTATAAATACAATAACCTCTCACTTTTTCTTTTTATATATGACCATGAATTTCATTTTTTATTCCGTACAATATATTATCAGCAGCTTCGTAAATAGTTTGGAGATATTATATTACTGTTAAAGTTTATTTAATATGGCCTAAACTATGAAACTTTAGCACATATTTTATTATTAAAGTAAGAGTTTAACTATTAAGTTAAACAATCCGAATATTCTTCATATAAAATCGAGTTAATACAACTTTGTTAGAAATTTAGTAAATTAATTCACTAAAAATAACACCCAGAAGTAAAAGGAGGCATTTTTATTGTTATATAAAAAAAGCTTTGAAATTTCAAAGATCATAAATATGGCGAAAGAGATTATAAAAACCCCTTCTTTAAAAACATGAAACAAGTAATGTTAATTTAAATTCTTTACAAAACATGCCAAATAAGTAAAAATAAATAAATAAATAAAGTGAGTTTGGAGAAAGTCTAGAGATAAATTAAAAGTGAAACGTGAATTCACAAAATGCTCAATCATATTTAATTCCAACATTAATCCATATACTTTTAATAACCTGTTTCTTATCTTCAAAGTTATCATAAAAAATTTATTGATTTGCTCTTATAAATGTTTTAATTAAATTAACAATTTTAAAATTTATATCTCCGTTTCTGATGTACAGAGAGGTCTTTGAACGTCGTGAGGTGTTTTAAGCACAAATGCGAAATAACTAACGTTAAGACAGAACGTTACTAAGAACGTTATAAAGTACAATGACCTGACGCCATTAATCTTAATGTCTCATATGATATTCATAATTATTAATGTGGTTCGAATAATCGTAAGTCGAGTTATAATCGTACAATTATCAATTATGCAATGTAAATTATTTGAGCCACACGCATCGATTACATATAAATAAAATCTGTTATGAAGCTTTGGATAATTGTAATTCTTTCAATAACTAAATTGATCACGCTGGTGTACAATACAATACAGCAATCGAGGATGAAAATTATTATTATTAAGAAAATTATTATTATTTTTATTTCCTAGTCGGAATAGAATGCAGATTAAATTTGATTACATTTGACTTTACAGAATTTTTAAAATCAAATTCAAAATATTTCTAATTTTTTTATGGCCACCATCTATTTTACGAATATCGTTGTTCTATACGCCGTATTTATAAGTTTTAAAATAATTAATAAAATAGTAAAAATGAAAATTTTCGAATCAACACTAGGCACTTCAAAAACTATGGGCTTGTTTGTGTTCGGATTTTTAAACGATTTTCAACCAGGAAGATGTCTGAATTTGTATCTTTCGTTAAGATTTCTTCTTTAAAGTTATAACGAGTACAGTGCAAAGAAAAGCCTAGCAAGGGAGGAGGCAAGAAAAAGAAGATATGAATAGGTATTTAGAAACTTTACAGTTTTAGAAAATGGATTGATATTATAGCGTTTTGGATCTACAATAAAAAATATTGTCCACCCACTCAAAACTGAATGTTATAGTTAAGCCAAAGTTCGAGTGGTCAGGAAATAATTTTTTAAACGTAGATTATATAAAATTTATATACTTTTTATATTTCAATATATTTTAGTGGAACACTATTACATATTTCACAAATTCCGTATGTTTTGAGTGATAACAGTACATTTTATATTTAAAAAAACTAGCAAAAAATTTAGGAGCGAATAAAAGAACATTTCTAATATTCTAAGAATGCGTGTTTCATTTTTTCGACGAAAATGCAAATAAGTTTTGCCCACAGCAAAAGAAACTTATTGTTGAAAGTTTCAAGCTCATTATTTGCTTTCGTTAAAAAGAGTTGATCCACAATAATTTTTCATTCATCAGGTCCTGGTTGGTTTCGAATCTTCATATATACCTTTATATATCTTTATATATACCTAGAATTTTTATATAAAATAAGCTGTTTGCAGGACCGGATTGAACAGACAGTTCTTCCTAACTTTCTGAAATATGCATCAATCCGAAAGTATCCAAATTCTTTCACATACTGTACTTTTGCTGTTCAATGTCACCATTTTCTTTGCATATAAAGGTTAATAATATTGCTTCCTTCCCATATAGCGTTTTTAAATAGGAACCATAACAAATTATCTATTAATGAGAAAGACATGAAAGATAACAGAGTAATTTATTTCTAGGTCATAAATTACATTCAGATTTCAATGCATCATAATTAAACAAATATTACTAACCGTCTTTGGCGACCAGCTTGCTCGCCGAGTTATTGACTTTTTTATGCTAATAGACTATAAATATGGAATGTATTTTATAAAATTTCAGTTTGTTTGGTATGGCGTAAAATATGACTCTAACTGAACCATTCTGCAATAAATTATGATCCCAAATTAAAATGTATATGCTATGAAATATACCTGGAAGAGAAAATCCTATTTTGGAATTTATGATAAAAAAAAAATTATTTTAGTTTTAAAATTGATAAAAGCACGGGATCGGCAATTTTAATGGATTTGTTTGAATTTCATAACATTAAAAAGCAACAGAAATGAACATTACTCTTAGAAATCTTTTTTTTTCAAATCAAATCAAACCTAACCTAACATTAAAGGCATCTTGACATTATAAATAAAACTTGAACACTTTATTAAAAGTAAAGAAAAACACTACACAGAAATGAAATCAATATCATTAAAAAGGTAATTTATTTTTAGTTTTAAGATAATGCAAAAATCTTTTAGAGTAATTAATAGATTTGGAAGTCTTCCAGTTCTATAGGTAAGTATTCGAGTATCCATGCTCATTGTTAAGCCTATTTTCCTTCCCAATTATTAAACTTTTCGCCTGATGATCATCTCTTAATTTCTTTTACATCTTTTGACTGAATAAAGTGTTTGACATGGCAAGCGAAATTTTTAATATAATAATTTTATTTAATTAGCGAAGTGTTGAATTAAGTGCAGCTAGCTCTAAGCACTTTGAATAAAGCAGTTTGCTGAAATTTACGCACGTCGATATGTTTAGATTCGATTGTTGCCATTTCGTAATAAATAATAGGAGAGATCTCTGTCACAAGCACTTTAGCTTTACGTATATATAGAAAGACTAGCCGCCTTTGGCGACCAGCTGGTTCGCCAATCTTAATGCACGTTAAAATTTTAATAATTAAATATTTTATGGAACTCCCATTTTAATTGCTTCTTCATTAAAATATTTTAAAACTTCAAATTTTAATAGTCATATAATTCATTCATATTATTATAAAGCCCTTCAGCCATAACGTAATATGTATCTCTCTAATTTTCTGTTAGCTCCCGTAGAATTTATGCTTTAAATTAAAGTGGAAATGATTAAACTGCAATAAATATAATAATAATATTTTTTACTGAAACAAAGCATTTTTTTTAATAATATGAGTACTGAAAACAGAGTCGCTGAGTATTTAAACCTTATGGCCACTAAAGAATATTTTTCTTAATTTATTTTATATCTCAAGAAGTTTTCAACAAAATTTTCACAGATTCATCATAAACAGATCGTTTAATTAACAATGTTTAGTTTCAAATGCATCAAACACTAAAAAAATAAACAGAATCGTTTGAAATAATCTGTCGGAAACATATTAAACCATCAAAACCAAATCCGCATCCGTTGAAAATATTTGTCAACAATAAGAAAACAATGCGCATGCGTGAATTTTCAACGCCAATTATGCTAAAGCAAATGCGCGAATTTTCTACTCCAGTTTGGGTAACGCTATGCAGATTAGAAATTTTTAATTTCCTTTATTTTGTTTTATTTTAATTCAAAAGTACTTCAGAATGAATCTGAAAGATCGATTCATTAACAATGTTTAATTTTAAATGCATCAAACATTAAGAAAACAAATAGAATCGTTTCAAATAATCAGCCGAAAAATCTTAAGCCTAACCTCATGACTGTTGGGGAACAAAATTGAAGCCGTACTCATTTGGCGATTTGAAGATTTTTTTGGTGGGAAAGTTAGTTTTTAATTAATAATTAAAATTCTAATTAAAAATTCAAAAAAGGGCTATCCTATCTTTTAAGTTAGATCAAACTGCACACGGTGTGCAAATTTGATTAAAATCGGTTAAGTAGTTTAGGAGTCCATCGCGGACAAACAACGTGACACGTAATTTATATATATTAAGATTTATAAGAAAATAGCATGCATTATAATCAGTACTTTTCATCATATTTTTAAGATGTAAAATATCGTAAAAAGGAACATCAATTTGATTTCGAAATGTTTATAAATAAATTAAACAATTAGTATCTGTACAAATAAAATTGATTAATACTCCATAATTCAATTCCATACAAATATACAGAATACACTGAATACAAAATCAATTGATTATGTACTTTCAATAGGGTGAAACGTTTTTACTCAGTATATATTTTGCAATCATGAATTCATTGCATGCTATAGAGGTAATCTACATACAGTTTAATTCTAAAAGAAAAGCATTCAGTCGTTGTAAACAAATTTTTACATGTAAAAGTTTCAAACAGGACCATTCTAAGAAATAGATCTTTTCAAAATAGTGTCTTGCATTCAACTTTCTTGTAACGACTCATTTCTAACGAATCAATTTTCATCGGAGATCATTTCTTGATTCTTTTTTTTCAGTATTTCCATGCTTTCATCAATACTAAGAGCATGCATGCTGTCAAAGGAATGCAATTAATTTCCTTTCTTCTCTCAGAATCGAATATCATTGGCTGTTTAGGGGAAACAATGAAGCTGAGAAGCTGTTTTAAGAAGAAGTAATTAAGTGAAATCGAGACAGGTGATTTAAAATACTGGTGAGTTTTCTAAGCTTTCATGTTTCGTGCTTAGTAAGCGATTCGTTTTAATTACTTCCATTCGAAACATTCATCATTTTCTTTTAGTGTATGTATTTTAATTAGTCATTTCAATATGAAACGAGTTGTTTGTCTCTCAGCAATTGTTTTCGTGTAAATTGAAATTTATGTTATCAAAAGTTAATAATTATAAATTAGAATAATGCTGAATTATTAGAATAATTAAACTGAATATTCTATTAATAATTATAAATAGAATATTCAGTTTAATATTATGTAGAGCTGGTTGTGTGTATTTAAGCCAAGGAAAGATGCTTTCTTGTCTCTTTTCTTATTTATTTTGCACACACACACATATAACAACACATGGACGATGACTTCACACATATAAGGTAACACATAATACTATATACAATTAAAGTAGAAATTGCCGCTAACAAAGAGCGAACGAATACTTCTTTTTGCCGCTAACAAAAGAGCGAGCGGTGCCTACTTGCACCAGTTACACACCAACTCTCAGGGTCAAGTGTTTTCAAAAACAGCTTAAGTGCGCCTCCCCCACATTCCAAACATACATATGGGTTAGCGCATACTGCGCCATCTATGTTCAGTATTAATCTTTACTGTATGAATACATATACAAAGAAACAAAAATACAAATAAAGTAATTAAATAAAAACAAAATATTATAAATAATAAAATCACATAAACATACTCCCACCCATCAAGAAGTCATTCTTGATGCACAGGTAAGATACAAAGTTTAACTATAGGCCTTTTAAAAAATCCTTTCAAAGTTTTTAATGTAATTACTCTTATGGCCCCATCCTTACCAGGATGTATAGCTACAACCTTACCAAGAGGCCATATTGCTGGGGTAATGTTGTCTTCTTTAATAATTGCAATATCACCGATTTTAATGTTTGGATAACATTTTTTTCCATTTTCTCCTGTTTTGTTTTGACAAATTACTTCAAAATCTACAACATACAATACAATTTAATACACATTTTTTAACCTATTCTTTTAACATTTAATATCCAAAATGTTTGGCGTAAAATACCCATTAACAAATTACCACATGCATGCAAATTTAAAATATGAAAATATTGTACAATCAGAATACTTAATTTATGCTGGTTAGGTAATATGATAGGATGTTTTGCATTAAACTGCAAAGATGCATTTTGAAGACGCCCTCCCACTCTGAGCAATCCGTCCTTATCAATGAATGGACAAAGTGCTGATAGTGGGCTTTTCTTTGGCATTCGTTGGTTTGACCTTATACAATTGATTTCAGCATCAAAAAATACAGTTTGAACATATTTTACAATAATATTACCAGCAAAAATTCTTTCCTTTGAAGTTATAGGTCCAATTATACCTGTAGAATTATTAACTTTACCAGTTTTACAATTATTTATAAATCTAATACAAAAAAATAATACATTAATTAACTTAGTATATGACGAGTATTTTTCAATTAATGAATCTATTAAGTCATTTTTCAAAATTGCAGCAAATACACATGCAGTTTTTTTCTTTTCCTTAAGGACAGAGTCATTGTTTTTGAATACTGGTTGCTTTGGCCAGTCAGCCTCTGATGATGACAGGAAAGTAGGGCCCTCCCACCATAGACGACAGTCTGGCAGATCCTTAGGAGACAAACCTCTGGATCCTATATCTGCTGGATTTTCCTTTGACGGCACATACCTCCATATATTTTGAGGGATGAGGTCCAAGATCTCTGAAGTCCTGTTGGCAACAAAGGGCTTCCAATTTCGAGGAGGTGAAGACAACCAGGAAAGAACAACTTGAGAATCTGTCCAAGCATATATATTAATATCATAATCATGAAAAGTATTAATTAGAACAGATAATAATCGGGCTAACAGGAGAGCTCCATTTAACTCTAACCGTGGAATGGATACAGGCTTTAGCGGAGCTACCTTGCTTTTAGCTGCTAAAATAGTGACTTTAGTAACATTATTATCAGATCGTTGAACCGCATAAATTACACAGGCATATGCTGATTCCGATGCTTCCGAAAATCCATGAAGAGTAATTTCCTTTTCTGTAATTAGAAGCCATCTCGGAATAGAAATGTGACATATTTGCTGAAATTCCTTTTTGAATTTACGCCACTTAACTGCAAAATGTTCCGGTAAGGCACTGTCCCAATCAAGTTTCAGCAACCATAACTGCTGATAAAAGATTTTTATTAATATTGTGCAGGGTGAAAGAAAACCCAAAGGATCAAATAGCCTTGCTGATTGTGACAGAAAAGATCTTTTGGTGATTTCATTCTCAAAATTAAAGTCAATTTTAAAAACAAAGCAGTCAGTTAAAGAGTTCCAAATAAGTCCAAGAGTTTTAGAACAGTTTTCGGGATGAATTTCCACATTAGATTCATTAGCACTCAGGCATTCAGCTAAATTATTTAAGACATGTGGAGAATTAGAACGCCACTTTCTTAAGTGAAATCCTCGGACATCTAGAATTTCCGACAATTTTTGAATTAACGCGATTGCTTCTTCATTAGATTTTGCTCCAGCCATCAAGTCATCCATATAAAAGGAATTTTGAATTATTTTAGATATTTCAGGATTTATAATTTGAGAATCCAAGCCTATTTGATGTAAACATCTAGTAGCTAAAAATGGAGCGGATGAAGTTCCATAAGTTACAGTAGAAAGTTTGTATTCCTTAATAGTGGAATCAGGTGAATTTCTCCACACTATTTTTTGCAAATTTTGATCTTCTGAATCAATTAAAATTTGTCTATACATTTGCTTTATATCGGAAGTGAAAGCAACTTTATTTAGTCTGAATCTGACAAGAATAGTAAATATATCTGGTTGCAATAATTTTCCTACCCCCAAAACTGAATTCAACGAATTAAAGTTAGGTGGTTTGCAAGATCCATCAAACACAACTCGAAATTTGGTTGTAATACTGTCTTTCTTTTGCACAGCATGATGAGGAAGAAAGTAATCCGGTTTAGAAGAATCAGAATCTTTATTAGGTGACATATGCCCCAATTCTTCATATTCTCTCATAAAACTCTTGTATTCCATTTCAAATTCTGAGTCAAATTTAAATTTCTTTTCCATTGCTAGGAGCCTAGAAACAGCCATTCCCTTTGTATCTCCTAACTGATTAATGTCCTTATAAACAGGTAATCTTACAACAAATCGACCCTGATCATTTATCCTGCAAGTCGATTTAAAATGATTTTCACAAAATTCTTCTTCATCTGACATAAGAAACTTTTTATCCGGCAACTCTTCCATTTGCCAAAATTTTTGCAAAACAGAATCAATGTTACAATCATTTTCAACGGAAATCAGATGCGATTGTGTGTACGATGATGAAATAGAATCTCTTCGAATCTGACCTGCGACAACCCATCCAAATATTGTGCTTTGCGCAATTGGTTGTCCTTCAGACCCACTAATTTTTCCATTACGCAGAATTGAGAAAAAGCAATCAGAACCTAAAATTATATCACATACTGATGGCCTTGAAAAATCTTCATCTGATAGAGGGATCCCCTTCAAATAATCTAACTCTTTAATGTTAATATTCTCAACTGGGATTTGAGAAGTAACCTTATTTAAAATAAAAGCATTAACTGTCAAACATTCTTCACTAAATCTTGACCCAATTTTTAAATTGACTGAGCCACGTGTGGTTCCTGCTTGAACCCCACTTATCCCACTTAGAGACACTCTAGCATTCTTTCTTTTTAGTCCTAAAATATTTATTACATTTTCACTGACAAAACTGGACTCCGAACCACTATCTAGTAAAGCTCTGAATAAGAAAGAATCACCCCCACTATTATACAGTAAAACCTTTGCCGTGGGAAGGAAGGTTATAAATTTGGAGTTGTTTAGACATGTGCTAGAACTAACAGGCCTTTGAGGTTCCACTGATTTATTGCGTTGCGTTTCTCCCCCTGGGCGGATGTCGTCTTCGGAGGAGTGTTTTGGGGTTTGATCGTTAGGTTCGGGTTCGGATTCTGAAACACGTGCACTATTTACTACCCTTTTAACATCTTCATGCAAGAGTGAATTATGGTTTCCTTTACATATGGTACACTTTAAATGGCAATTAGTGCAATCCTTAATTTTATGAGAATTTAAACATAAAAAGCAAAGATAGTTTCGCTTTACAAAATTCTTCTGAGCATTCAAATCCATATTTTTAAATTTAATACATTTAAACAATTTATGCATTCCCGAACATTTCAAACAATTTTTATCACTTTTATTTCTTTGAATATTTTCACATGCAACAAAATTAGACTTAGTAGGAATTTTAGTATCAGATTCATTATAAACCATTAATTCAAGAGATGAACATCTGGTATTTAAAAATTCCAAGAATTCTTCCCACGTAGGAAATTCTATTTCTGAAGTTTTCACGGACCAAAGTCTTCTTGTTTCAGGATCTAATTTTTGCAATAACAAATGAATTAGCCATGGATCTCTGCTAGATGCCTCTTCTTCTAAAGATTTTAACCCTCTCAAAACCTCATCACTCGTGTCAACTATATTTCGCAAATTCGTTGAATTGGCTTGAAAGATGCCTTTTTGTTCCAAAAATGTTTTGATTAATGCATTAATAATTTCTTCTTCTTATCATACCTGTCCATTAATTTTCCCCATGCTTCTTCATAGGAATCATTGGACAACGGTATGTGCTTAATTAAAGAAGCGGTTCATCAGACAATAAACCCTTTAAATACTGAAATTTTTGGCTATTTCTTAGTGAAAGCTGCGAATGAACTGTGGATACAAATAAATCTTTAAAGTTCATCCAATCTTCAAATTTACCAGAAAACACTGGAATAGTAAGTTTTGGCAAACGAAAATTCGAAATAGATTGAACTGAAGAATTTTGTATTTGAGCAGAAGTAAATTGAGATGTATTAAAGACATCAATTTTATTTTGAAACTTTAATTTCAAGGAAAAATATCTATTTTCGAATTCCTCTATTTCAGAATCCTCAATAGTTAATTCTGAATCTAATTTTTCGAATTCTTTCAAAAGTTCTTCTAACCTCTGCAAACGAATCACTACTTCATTTTTCGATTCTAATTCATTTGCAGAATTTTCTAATCTAGTCAAGGAGGCCTTAACCTTGCCTCTTGCGACTTTAATTTGCGTTATGTGTTCCTTATATCTTTTCGGATCGTCCATGTTGAACAGAAATTATAGAACAAATCGTTTGCGAAACGGAACCGAAACTAAAGAAAATTATGTTCGCTCGCAATTTGAGAACTTCTTATTAACTCTTCAGATGTTCTTCTGTTTAAAAACATCAAGCTAATAATCAATAATAATAAGAAAAAAATGAAAGAAACTTATCTGTTTCTCATGCTGACATCTCGTCGGTGCCTCCAATTTTATATGTAGAGCTGGTTGTGTGTATTTAAGCCAAGGAAAGATGCTTTCTTGTCTCTTTTCTTATTTATTTTGCACACACACACATATAACAACACATGGACGATGACTTCACACATATAAGGTAACACATAATACTATATACAATTAAAGTAGAAATTGCCGCTAACAAAGAGCGAACGAATACTTCTTTTTGCCGCTAACAAAAGAGCGAGCGGTGCCTACTTGCACCAGTTACACACCAACTCTCAGGGTCAAGTGTTTTCAAAAACAGCTTAAGTGCGCCTCCCCCACATTCCAAACATACATATGGGTTAGCGCATACTGCGCCATCTATGTTCAGTATTAATCTTTACTGTATGAATACATATACAAAGAAACAAAAATACAAATAAAGTAATTAAATAAAAACAAAATATTATAAATAATAAAATCACATAAACATACTCCCACCCATCAAGAAGTCATTCTTGATGCACAGGTAAGATACAAAGTTTAACTATAGGCCTTTTAAAAAATCCTTTCAAAGTTTTTAATGTAATTACTCTTATGGCCCCATCCTTACCAGGATGTATAGCTACAACCTTACCAAGAGGCCATATTGCTGGGGTAATGTTGTCTTCTTTAATAATTGCAATATCACCGATTTTAATGTTTGGATAACAATTTTTTCCATTTTCTCCTGTTTTGTTTTGACAAATTACTTCAAAATCTACAACATACAATACAATTTAATACACATTTTTTAACCTATTCTTTTAACATTTAATATCCAAAATGTTTGGCGTAAAATACCCATTAACAAATTACCACATGCATGCAAATTTAAAATATGAAAATATTGTACAATCAGAATACTTAATTTATGCTGGTTAGGTAATATGATAGGATGTTTTGCATTAAACTGCAAAGATGCATTTTGAAGACGCCCTCCCACTCTGAGCAATCCGTCCTTATCAATGAATGGACAAAGTGCTGATAGTGGGCTTTTCTTTGGCATTCGTTGGTTTGACCTTATACAATTGATTTCAGCATCAAAAAATACAGTTTGAACATATTTTACAATAATATTACCAGCAAAAATTCTTTCCTTTGAAGTTATAGGTCCAATTATACCTGTAGAATTATTAACTTTACCAGTTTTACAATTATTTATAAATCTAATACAAAAAAATAATACATTAATTAACTTAGTATATGACGAGTATTTTTCAATTAATGAATCTATTAAGTCATTTTTCAAAATTGCAGCAAATACACATGCAGTTTTTTTCTTTTCCTTAAGGACAGAGTCATTGTTTTTGAATACTGGTTGCTTTGGCCAGTCAGCCTCTGATGATGACAGGAAAGTAGGGCCCTCCCACCATAGACGACAGTCTGGCAGATCCTTAGGAGACAAACCTCTGGATCCTATATCTGCTGGATTTTCCTTTGACGGCACATACCTCCATATATTTTGAGGGATGAGGTCCAAGATCTCTGAAGTCCTGTTGGCAACAAAGGGCTTCCAATTTCGAGGAGGTGAAGACAACCAGGAAAGAACAACTTGAGAATCTGTCCAAGCATATATATTAATATCATAATCATGAAAAGTATTAATTAGAACAGATAATAATCGGGCTAACAGGAGAGCTCCATTTAACTCTAACCGTGGAATGGATACAGGCTTTAGCGGAGCTACCTTGCTTTTAGCTGCTAAAATAGTGACTTTAGTAACATTATTATCAGATCGTTGAACCGCATAAATTACACAGGCATATGCTGATTCCGATGCTTCCGAAAATCCATGAAGAGTAATTTCCTTTTCTGTAATTAGAAGCCATCTCGGAATAGAAATGTGACATATTTGCTGAAATTCCTTTTTGAATTTACGCCACTTAACTGCAAAATGTTCCGGTAAGGCACTGTCCCAATCAAGTTTCAGCAACCATAACTGCTGATAAAAGATTTTTATTAATATTGTGCAGGGTGAAAGAAAACCCAAAGGATCAAATAGCCTTGCTGATTGTGACAGAAAAGATCTTTTGGTGATTTCATTCTCAAAATTAAAGTCAATTTTAAAAACAAAGCAGTCAGTTAAAGAGTTCCAAATAAGTCCAAGAGTTTTAGAACAGTTTTCGGGATGAATTTCCACATTAGATTCATTAGCACTCAGGCATTCAGCTAAATTATTTAAGACATGTGGAGAATTAGAACGCCACTTTCTTAAGTGAAATCCTCGGACATCTAGAATTTCCGACAATTTTTGAATTAACGCGATTGCTTCTTCATTAGATTTTGCTCCAGCCATCAAGTCATCCATATAAAAGGAATTTTGAATTATTTTAGATATTTCAGGATTTATAATTTGAGAATCCAAGCCTATTTGATGTAAACATCTAGTAGCTAAAAATGGAGCGGATGAAGTTCCATAAGTTACAGTAGAAAGTTTGTATTCCTTAATAGTGGAATCAGGTGAATTTCTCCACACTATTTTTTGCAAATTTTGATCTTCTGAATCAATTAAAATTTGTCTATACATTTGCTTTATATCGGAAGTGAAAGCAACTTTATTTAGTCTGAATCTGACAAGAATAGTAAATATATCTGGTTGCAATAATTTTCCTACCCCCAAAACTGAATTCAACGAATTAAAGTTAGGTGGTTTGCAAGATCCATCAAACACAACTCGAAATTTGGTTGTAATACTGTCTTTCTTTTGCACAGCATGATGAGGAAGAAAGTAATCCGGTTTAGAAGAATCAGAATCTTTATTAGGTGACATATGCCCCAATTCTTCATATTCTCTCATAAAACTCTTGTATTCCATTTCAAATTCTGAGTCAAATTTAAATTTCTTTTCCATTGCTAGGAGCCTAGAAACAGCCATTCCCTTTGTATCTCCTAACTGATTAATGTCCTTATAAACAGGTAATCTTACAACAAATCGACCCTGATCATTTATCCTGCAAGTCGATTTAAAATGATTTTCACAAAATTCTTCTTCATCTGACATAAGAAACTTTTTATCCGGCAACTCTTCCATTTGCCAAAATTTTTGCAAAACAGAATCAATGTTACAATCATTTTCAACGGAAATCAGATGCGATTGTGTGTACGATGATGAAATAGAATCTCTTCGAATCTGACCTGCGACAACCCATCCAAATATTGTGCTTTGCGCAATTGGTTGTCCTTCAGACCCACTAATTTTTCCATTACGCAGAATAGAGAAAAAGCAATCAGAACCTAAAATTATATCACATACTGATGGCCTTGAAAAATCTTCATCTGATAGAGGGATCCCCTTCAAATAATCTAACTCTTTAATGTTAATATTCTCAACTGGGATTTGAGAAGTAACCTTATTTAAAATAAAAGCATTAACTGTCAAACATTCTTCACTAAATCTTGACCCAATTTTTAAATTGACTGAGCCACGTGTGGTTCCTGCTTGAACCCCACTTATCCCACTTAGAGACACTCTAGCATTCTTTCTTTTTAGTCCTAAAATATTTATTACATTTTCACTGACAAAACTGGACTCCGAACCACTATCTAGTAAAGCTCTGAATAAGAAAGAATCACCCCCACTATTATACAGTAAAACCTTTGCCGTGGGAAGGAAGGTTATAAATTTGGAGTTGTTTAGACATGTGCTAGAACTAACAGGCCTTTGAGGTTCCACTGATTTATTGCGTTGCGTTTCTCCCCCTGGGCGGATGTCGTCTTCGGAGGAGTGTTTTGGGGTTTGATCGTTAGGTTCGGGTTCGGATTCTGAAACACGTGCACTATTTACTACCCTTTTAACATCTTCATGCAAGAGTGAATTATGGTTTCCTTTACATATGGTACACTTTAAATGGCAATTAGTGCAATCCTTAATTTTATGAGAATTCAAACATAAAAAGCAAAGATAGTTTCGCTTTACAAAATTCTTCTGAGCATTCAAATCCATATTTTTAAATTTAATACATTTAAACAATTTATGCATTCCCGAACATTTCAAACAATTTTTATCACTTTTATTTCTTTGAATATTTTCACATGCAACAAAATTAGACTTAGTAGGAATTTTAGTATCAGATTCATTATAAACCATTAATTCAAGAGATGAACATCTGGTATTTAAAAATTCCAAGAATTCTTCCCACGTAGGAAATTCTATTTCTGAAGTTTTCACGGACCAAAGTCTTCTTGTTTCAGGATCTAATTTTTGCAATAACAAATGAATTAGCCATGGATCTCTGCTAGATGCCTCTTCTTCTAAAGATTTTAACCCTCTCAAAACCTCATCACTCGTGTCAACTATATTTCGCAAATTCGTTGAATTGGCTTGAAAGATGCCTTTTTGTTCCAAAAATGTTTTGATTAATGCATTAATAATTTCTTCTTCTTATCATACCTGTCCATTAATTTTCCCCATGCTTCTTCATAGGAATCATTGGACAACGGTATGTGCTTAATTAAAGAAGCGGTTCATCAGACAACAAACCCTTTAAATACTGAAATTTTTGGCTATTGCTTAGTGAAAGCTGCGAATGAACTGTGGATACAAATAAATCTTTAAAGTTCATCCAATCTTCAAATTTACCAGAAAACACTGGAATAGTAAGTTTTGGCAAACGAAAATTCGAAATAGATTGAACTGAAGAATTTTGTATTTGAGCAGAAGTAAATTGAGATGTATTAAAGACATCAATTTTATTTTGAAACTTTAATTTCAAGGAAAAATATCTATTTTCGAATTCCTCTATTTCAGAATCCTCAATAGTTAATTCTGAATCTAATTTTTCGAATTCTTTCAAAAGTTCTTCTAACCTCTGCAAACGAATCACTACTTCATTTTTCGATTCTAATTCATTTGCAGAATTTTCTAATCTAGTCAAGGAGGCCTTAACCTTGCCTCTTGCGACTTTAATTTGCGTTATGTGTTCCTTATATCTTTTCGGATCGTCCATGTTGAACAGAAATTATAGAACAAATCGTTTGCGAAACGGAACCGAAACTAAAGAAAATTATGTTCGCTCGCAATTTGAGAACTTCTTATTAACTCTTCAGATGTTCTTCTGTTTAAAAACATCAAGCTAATAATCAATAATAATAAGAAAAAAATGAAAGAAACTTATCTGTTTCTCATGCTGACATCTCGTCGGTGCCTCCAATTTTATATGTAGAGCTGGTTGTGTGTATTTAAGCCAAGGAAAGATGCTTTCTTGTCTCTTTTCTTATTTATTTTGCACACACACACATATAACAACACATGGACGATGACTTCACACATATAAGGTAACACATAATACTATATACAATTAAAGTAGAAATTGCCGCTAACAAAGAGCGAACGAATACTTCTTTTTGCCGCTAACAAAAGAGCGAGCGGTGCCTACTTGCACCAGTTACACACCAACTCTCAGGGTCAAGTGTTTTCAAAAACAGCTTAAGTGCGCCTCCCCCACATTCCAAACATACATATGGGTTAGCGCATACTGCGCCATCTATGTTCAGTATTAATCTTTACTGTATGAATACATATACAAAGAAACAAAAATACAAATAAAGTAATTAAATAAAAACAAAATATTATAAATAATAAAATCACATAAACATACTCCCACCCATCAAGAAGTCATTCTTGATGCACAGGTAAGATACAAAGTTTAACTATAGGCCTTTTAAAAAATCCTTTCAAAGTTTTTAATGTAATTACTCTTATGGCCCCATCCTTACCAGGATGTATAGCTACAACCTTACCAAGAGGCCATATTGCTGGGGTAATGTTGTCTTCTTTAATAATTGCAATATCACCGATTTTAATGTTTGGATAACAATTTTTTCCATTTTCTCCTGTTTTGTTTTGACAAATTACTTCAAAATCTACAACATACAATACAATTTAATACACATTTTTTAACCTATTCTTTTAACATTTAATATCCAAAATGTTTGGCGTAAAATACCCATTAACAAATTACCACATGCATGCAAATTTAAAATATGAAAATATTGTACAATCAGAATACTTAATTTATGCTGGTTAGGTAATATGATAGGATGTTTTGCATTAAACTGCAAAGATGCATTTTGAAGACGCCCTCCCACTCTGAGCAATCCGTCCTTATCAATGAATGGACAAAGTGCTGATAGTGGGCTTTTCTTTGGCATTCGTTGGTTTGACCTTATACAATTGATTTCAGCATCAAAAAATACAGTTTGAACATATTTTACAATAATATTACCAGCAAAAATTCTTTCCTTTGAAGTTATAGGTCCAATTATACCTGTAGAATTATTAACTTTACCAGTTTTACAATTATTTATAAATCTAATACAAAAAAATAATACATTAATTAACTTAGTATATGACGAGTATTTTTCAATTAATGAATCTATTAAGTCATTTTTCAAAATTGCAGCAAATACACATGCAGTTTTTTTCTTTTCCTTAAGGACAGAGTCATTGTTTTTGAATACTGGTTGCTTTGGCCAGTCAGCCTCTGATGATGACAGGAAAGTAGGGCCCTCCCACCATAGACGACAGTCTGGCAGATCCTTAGGAGACAAACCTCTGGATCCTATATCTGCTGGATTTTCCTTTGACGGCACATACCTCCATATATTTTGAGGGATGAGGTCCAAGATCTCTGAAGTCCTGTTGGCAACAAAGGGCTTCCAATTTCGAGGAGGTGAAGACAACCAGGAAAGAACAACTTGAGAATCTGTCCAAGCATATATATTAATATCATAATCATGAAAAGTATTAATTAGAACAGATAATAATCGGGCTAACAGGAGAGCTCCATTTAACTCTAACCGTGGAATGGATACAGGCTTTAGCGGAGCTACCTTGCTTTTAGCTGCTAAAATAGTGACTTTAGTAACATTATTATCAGATCGTTGAACCGCATAAATTACACAGGCATATGCTGATTCCGATGCTTCCGAAAATCCATGAAGAGTAATTTCCTTTTCTGTAATTAGAAGCCATCTCGGAATAGAAATGTGACATATTTGCTGAAATTCCTTTTTGAATTTACGCCACTTAACTGCAAAATGTTCCGGTAAGGCACTGTCCCAATCAAGTTTCAGCAACCATAACTGCTGATAAAAGATTTTTATTAATATTGTGCAGGGTGAAAGAAAACCCAAAGGATCAAATAGCCTTGCTGATTGTGACAGAAAAGATCTTTTGGTGATTTCATTCTCAAAATTAAAGTCAATTTTAAAAACAAAGCAGTCAGTTAAAGAGTTCCAAATAAGTCCAAGAGTTTTAGAACAGTTTTCGGGATGAATTTCCACATTAGATTCATTAGCACTCAGGCATTCAGCTAAATTATTTAAGACATGTGGAGAATTAGAACGCCACTTTCTTAAGTGAAATCCTCGGACATCTAGAATTTCCGACAATTTTTGAATTAACGCGATTGCTTCTTCATTAGATTTTGCTCCAGCCATCAAGTCATCCATATAAAAGGAATTTTGAATTATTTTAGATATTTCAGGATTTATAATTTGAGAATCCAAGCCTATTTGATGTAAACATCTAGTAGCTAAAAATGGAGCGGATGA
The DNA here is from genome assembly GCF_947563725.1 of Argiope bruennichi. Classification (NCBI taxonomy): domain Eukaryota; kingdom Metazoa; phylum Arthropoda; class Arachnida; order Araneae; family Araneidae; genus Argiope; species Argiope bruennichi. The sequence continues at coordinate 96,772,934 of NC_079160.1, forward strand.
AGTTCCATAAGTTACAGTAGAAAGTTTGTATTCCTTAATAGTGGAATCAGGTGAATTTCTCCACACTATTTTTTGCAAATTTTGATCTTCTGAATCAATTAAAATTTGTCTATACATTTGCTTTATATCGGAAGTGAAAGCAACTTTATTTAGTCTGAATCTGACAAGAATAGTAAATATATCTGGTTGCAATAATTTTCCTACCCCCAAAACTGAATTCAACGAATTAAAGTTAGGTGGTTTGCAAGATCCATCAAACACAACTCGAAATTTGGTTGTAATACTGTCTTTCTTTTGCACAGCATGATGAGGAAGAAAGTAATCCGGTTTAGAAGAATCAGAATCTTTATTAGGTGACATATGCCCCAATTCTTCATATTCTCTCATAAAACTCTTGTATTCCATTTCAAATTCTGAGTCAAATTTAAATTTCTTTTCCATTGCTAGGAGCCTAGAAACAGCCATTCCCTTTGTATCTCCTAACTGATTAATGTCCTTATAAACAGGTAATCTTACAACAAATCGACCCTGATCATTTATCCTGCAAGTCGATTTAAAATGATTTTCACAAAATTCTTCTTCATCTGACATAAGAAACTTTTTATCCGGCAACTCTTCCATTTGCCAAAATTTTTGCAAAACAGAATCAATGTTACAATCATTTTCAACGGAAATCAGATGCGATTGTGTGTACGATGATGAAATAGAATCTCTTCGAATCTGACCTGCGACAACCCATCCAAATATTGTGCTTTGCGCAATTGGTTGTCCTTCAGACCCACTAATTTTTCCATTACGCAGAATAGAGAAAAAGCAATCAGAACCTAAAATTATATCACATACTGATGGCCTTGAAAAATCTTCATCTGATAGAGGGATCCCCTTCAAATAATCTAACTCTTTAATGTTAATATTCTCAACTGGGATTTGAGAAGTAACCTTATTTAAAATAAAAGCATTAACTGTCAAACATTCTTCACTAAATCTTGACCCAATTTTTAAATTGACTGAGCCACGTGTGGTTCCTGCTTGAACCCCACTTATCCCACTTAGAGACACTCTAGCATTCTTTCTTTTTAGTCCTAAAATATTTATTACATTTTCACTGACAAAACTGGACTCCGAACCACTATCTAGTAAAGCTCTGAATAAGAAAGAATCACCCCCACTATTATACAGTAAAACCTTTGCCGTGGGAAGGAAGGTTATAAATTTGGAGTTGTTTAGACATGTGCTAGAACTAACAGGCCTTTGAGGTTCCACTGATTTATTGCGTTGCGTTTCTCCCCCTGGGCGGATGTCGTCTTCGGAGGAGTGTTTTGGGGTTTGATCGTTAGGTTCGGGTTCGGATTCTGAAACACGTGCACTATTTACTACCCTTTTAACATCTTCATGCAAGAGTGAATTATGGTTTCCTTTACATATGGTACACTTTAAATGGCAATTAGTGCAATCCTTAATTTTATGAGAATTCAAACATAAAAAGCAAAGATAGTTTCGCTTTACAAAATTCTTCTGAGCATTCAAATCCATATTTTTAAATTTAATACATTTAAACAATTTATGCATTCCCGAACATTTCAAACAATTTTTATCACTTTTATTTCTTTGAATATTTTCACATGCAACAAAATTAGACTTAGTAGGAATTTTAGTATCAGATTCATTATAAACCATTAATTCAAGAGATGAACATCTGGTATTTAAAAATTCCAAGAATTCTTCCCACGTAGGAAATTCTATTTCTGAAGTTTTCACGGACCAAAGTCTTCTTGTTTCAGGATCTAATTTTTGCAATAACAAATGAATTAGCCATGGATCTCTGCTAGATGCCTCTTCTTCTAAAGATTTTAACCCTCTCAAAACCTCATCACTCGTGTCAACTATATTTCGCAAATTCGTTGAATTGGCTTGAAAGATGCCTTTTTGTTCCAAAAATGTTTTGATTAATGCATTAATAATTTCTTCTTCTTATCATACCTGTCCATTAATTTTCCCCATGCTTCTTCATAGGAATCATTGGACAACGGTATGTGCTTAATTAAAGAAGCGGTTCATCAGACAACAAACCCTTTAAATACTGAAATTTTTGGCTATTGCTTAGTGAAAGCTGCGAATGAACTGTGGATACAAATAAATCTTTAAAGTTCATCCAATCTTCAAATTTACCAGAAAACACTGGAATAGTAAGTTTTGGCAAACGAAAATTCGAAATAGATTGAACTGAAGAATTTTGTATTTGAGCAGAAGTAAATTGAGATGTATTAAAGACATCAATTTTATTTTGAAACTTTAATTTCAAGGAAAAATATCTATTTTCGAATTCCTCTATTTCAGAATCCTCAATAGTTAATTCTGAATCTAATTTTTCGAATTCTTTCAAAAGTTCTTCTAACCTCTGCAAACGAATCACTACTTCATTTTTCGATTCTAATTCATTTGCAGAATTTTCTAATCTAGTCAAGGAGGCCTTAACCTTGCCTCTTGCGACTTTAATTTGCGTTATGTGTTCCTTATATCTTTTCGGATCGTCCATGTTGAACAGAAATTATAGAACAAATCGTTTGCGAAACGGAACCGAAACTAAAGAAAATTATGTTCGCTCGCAATTTGAGAACTTCTTATTAACTCTTCAGATGTTCTTCTGTTTAAAAACATCAAGCTAATAATCAATAATAATAAGAAAAAAATGAAAGAAACTTATCTGTTTCTCATGCTGACATCTCGTCGGTGCCTCCAATTTTATATGTAGAGCTGGTTGTGTGTATTTAAGCCAAGGAAAGATGCTTTCTTGTCTCTTTTCTTATTTATTTTGCACACACACACATATAACAACACATGGACGATGACTTCACACATATAAGGTAACACATAATACTATATACAATTAAAGTAGAAATTGCCGCTAACAAAGAGCGAACGAATACTTCTTTTTGCCGCTAACAAAAGAGCGAGCGGTGCCTACTTGCACCAGTTACACACCAACTCTCAGGGTCAAGTGTTTTCAAAAACAGCTTAAGTGCGCCTCCCCCACATTCCAAACATACATATGGGTTAGCGCATACTGCGCCATCTATGTTCAGTATTAATCTTTACTGTATGAATACATATACAAAGAAACAAAAATACAAATAAAGTAATTAAATAAAAACAAAATATTATAAATAATAAAATCACATAAACATATTAAATTATATTTTTTTGTATTTCAATCTCTAAATTATGAAAAAGGAATGCATACTTCTAAAAATTATGAACTCTATATGTTCCATTCTGAATTTTTAATACAGTAGGTTGTATATGCAGGCTGAGAAGTATTAGGAATGGTTAGGGAACTGTGAATACATAATACAAAATAAGATAACAAACAAACTATAGTTCTTATAAATGTTTGAATATGTATTTATACTTACTTTGAAATCTGACAAAAGTTCCTTATTTTAATCTGTAAACAAATTTCCTCACTTAAATTTGTCCGTGTTAAATCAAATTACTCGGGATAGTAAATATAGATAATTTCAAAAAGAACACGCTTATTTTTAATTTACGATAAGCAGATATGCAATAATAACTGCGCACCTTTTGAACCACTATTTCCGTATAAAATAAATTGTTAAATCATGTTGAATCAGATGCCAGATCAAGTAATAAAAAGGAATATTTGCTACCTTTAAAAATATTAGTGAAAGTTTCGAATTAGAAATTTAAATGTTTGCTTTTCTGTTTTAAATAGAACTCAACACTATAAACTTCCCATTAACAACTTTTTAATATCTGTATTGTTCATTCAGACAATAAGATTTTAACTTCCGAATGTTATTTCTATATTTTTACAATATAAATAATTACTTAGTGGTAAAAGCACAATAAAGAAATTTTAACGAATATTTTTGTCCCCAAATCTGAAAATAAGCCAAATTTGTAAAGAAACATACAAAACTTTTCACGAGGGAAATTTCTGAAAACACATTAATATGCTATCCAAGAGCATCACTAGTCGTACACTATCAGCAATAAAATGGATAAACCTTTAATGATCTTAGAATTTTCTCAAAAATGAAAGGATTTGATTTGATACGTAATTATAATAACAAAAGTGCAACATTTTTCAGCATGATTAAAAATTTTCAAAGCGAACATAAATAATCCTTTTGAATATAATTAATTTTTCTTTCGAATATTTTGAAGGATAATAATAAGTAAAAGAAAAATTTATCTTTCATTTTGACACTTTCTATAGATTAATAGCAATATATATATACGAATAACTAATACAATTATGATGCAGAAGAAAAATAATAAAAAAATTTCAGATTTCGAAACCTTTTTCACATTTGCATATTTTTACCTTTCTAACAAGAATTATTATTTGTCCTGGTTAAGTTTGGGAAAGGTTTCGGATTTTAACAATGAATGCCACATAAAACAAAGAATAGAAATTTCCCTTATAGATTTGCTGATGTTTCATGTCAAAGATACACCAATTAACTTTTAAAAATAAGACATATATTTGACATTAGATAGAAAAATATTTCATTAAACTTAATTACAGTGTTTCCTTTAGTGTCATTAGCGATAGAATTCTGTTTCAAACATGAAAACACAATATATGTTTGTAATCTTTTTTTAATAAAAATGCATACATCAACGGTTATTAGTCAAATCATAAAACACTAAATAAAATAATGAAAGTCTAAAAAATAAAGATGTAGTTACATATGGCTCTTGCATAATGGATAACATAATTTTTTTTGTATATTATTAAAATACCTTTTCTCATACTGGATAAGATTTATTCTCTTTTAATTCTGACTTCTTGGATTCGCCGTTATTGTGAAGAATATTTGAAGCGATTTATAAAGTAAGGAATTCTGTTTTAACTGAAAAATAATTAGTTCGATTACAAGATTTCAATTTTAATATGAAGTTCAAAAACCACAAATGAACATTTTTTTGATTACTTTTATTTATTCGTATAAGTTCACAAAGAGAAAGTATTTTAATCGTAAAAATATCCGAATTCGAGATTTTGATGAATGTTTTTCTATTCAGACTTCGTTGAATCCGATAAACACAATTTTAAAATTACATCTATCTGTCTATCACTATCACATTTTTAAATTACATGTGTTTGTCTGTCCCTGAAGTACTCAGAATAGCAATTTTCAAGGAATTATTTTTGTTTCTAATGGCATTCGTCATAGACAAGCCCGCTGACATCAAAATTCAGTGATTTTAAGCCAAGGGTGTGTCTCTTGTTTTTTCAGTAGCGCCAATTAGGGTCAAGAGTATGGCTTAGCTACAAACAACCCTTATAGCGGGGCGGACTTCATTCATGCATTTCAATCACTCATCCACAGATCGCAATTTACACCTGAATCAGAGAATGATTCCCCCTGATAAAGTATCCCCCAGTGGTATTTCTCTCTACCCAAATCACAACACAAGGGACACGAATCCAACGTGCTACCAACCAGGCCATACTGTCCCCTTCAAGGATCTATAATTGACCATACCTGACAGACCATAGTTCTTTTGAATGTGTGAAACACATTCAAACCACATTGAGTGAAACACACACTCAAAACCACATTGAGCTTGGCGCATTAAATTTGGTGATTCATTTGTATATCAAATGTGTTGCTTTCTATCGAATTTCGAAAGCAATTTATTCAGAAGGCATTGGTCAATACAAATGTCTGAATACAAGTGAACACGTAATTCGTATACTTAAAGCACTGGTAGATAATATTTGATGATATTTATTATTCAAAATATAAATCCTTGCTCAAATTCTGAATCTAATACGTCTAAGAGTTCACCACCTGTCGGTCTGGGAATTCTGATGCATGTAAACATTGTAATTCACAAAAGATGATAAACTTAGATAAATGGTATGCATTTTATGTCTTAAGACTGCACTTGTAGTTTTGAGTCAAATTTTAGTTTCAATAGGTATTAGTTTTAAGTTTAATTAATTTTAGTTTCAAAAAGTGTCCAAAATACACATTCAACTTTCAGGTACATATATATATATATATATATATATATATATATATATATATATATATATATATATATATATATATATATATATATATATATATATATATATATATATATATATATATATATATATATATTGTTCAAGAGATTCAAATTACAAGATTATAATAAAGGTTATCACCACGTAGCGTGGAAACATAAATTAGGCAGGTAAGTTTCTTTGAATTTTATTTAATGTTTACATCACTGTACATAAAAAAAAAGAAATGTTGATTTATTTGAGAAACTCTTTGTTTAATTTATGAAGAACCCGTTTCAAAAACTCTAGAAACGTTTGAAAAAAATCCGAACTTGTACGTTTGTTTCAGAGAAAAATAACATTTAAATACATTTAAAGTGAGTCGTTTCTAAATTGCATCGAGTTTTATTTATGACACATTTTAAAGAAAAGTTAAACATGCAGAGGATCTTAAAGATCAGAAAATCCTGAAAGATAATCACATTTATTTATTTGAGTTAGACTCATGGAAGAATGATAAATTGCATTTGTATTGTCTAAACTGTCAAGTGGAAGCGAAACTCCCTTGGACTACTCATAACCTTTTAGTCTTATTAAAGCTTATTTTTCAATACAAAGTTATTTCACAGGTTTATTTGACAAATCATAGATTGAAGCTTTGCATATGGCGGCTCTTAAAGTCCTGAAATGCTTAAAATTGGTGCTAGTTTTGTTTATTTTTTTAGAAAAGAAGAGAGACGTTCTACATTTTTTAAGCATTTTAGAGAATTTAATAATGTCAGTCATCTTATTTAATATTTATATTATGCGAAAAAGCTAAATATATTTTAGGATAAAACGACATTAAATGGAATTAAATTTCACTTAAACTCTATTATATTTTCAAAATTTTTAACTTTGATCCTTCTGATAGTCCATATTTTTTTATAAACAAATGTCAAGAAATAAACACAGCATTTTTCAAGAATTAAAATAATTATTTCGCGACGGGAAGTTTATTTTTCCATTTAAATATGGATATATATTTCCAATATACATTTTACCCGAAAAATAAGAAAAATATTCTTTTCCTTTCAATTTTAAATCGGACAATATGCTTTAAAAGAAATGTAAATATTTGCGTCGAAAGATCGTTCAATTTATGCTTAGAATTCAGTGATTATATCAATAATTTCAATTAAATCTCATTGAGATTCCATGAATAAGACTCAGAGAACCATGAAATATTAAAATCAGTAACCATACATGATCGCTTAATTGAGAACTATTCATTAAACATAAGCAATGTAGCATTATCCATATTAATGATAGCAAACATGCCATTTCATATGGAAGCAATTTTTAAAAACCATTTAATGACTTTAATTTTTATACTATATATTAAAAAATACTTCATTCCAATTAACTTGATTCAATGATTAAATTTTTTTTTAATTACTAATGAAATCAAAGAAAGGGAGTTTAATCTAAGACAGTTTAAAGTATTTGAAGCTGATTAATTTTAATGAGTTGCAATTTCAAATCAAAAGTATTTTACCAGCAAGTAATTATATTAAGATTAAAAAAATAATTAATAATACTTGTTTATCAAATATAAAAAAGCTTTAATTACATATAATGAAATAACGTTATGTAAAATTCAGAAATACACAAAAATAAAAAATAAAAATTTCTTTTAATTTGTTAAATAAAAATATTCATTCAAATCTCCTCGAAACTATTAGCAATTAGCATGGAAATCTGAATACTCTAAAAAATTTATAATTTTTTAAAACTTTTTAAAGAAAAAATAGAGTTAAATGAATAAATAATTAGTAAATAATAATTAATACCTAAATGAATGATTAAACATCAATTTAACAGAAAAAAAATGCTCGTTTCTAAAATTTATCATAATGAAAAGTTCTAACGAAATCCAAAATCAAAATATAGGTTTCTTTTATTAACTAATTGGCAAAATACCTTGAAATGTTTCAATATCTATCATACCTGAAGAAGGTATACATTTCTTTCATTCGCCGGCATTTTAATTTACTAATTGGTCACGATTTTCAAAATAAATGTTTCATTCAGATTCTTACCTTTTGGGCGAAAAAAAAAACTATTTTAATCATTAGATTTTAATTTTTAACATTTGATTCCAACGATGCCTGTAAAGAATTTTTTTTGTTATAAATTTAAATTATTTTGCTAATTGATCACGATTTACAAAATAAAAACTCCATTCAGATCTTTTACCTTGTGTGGCAAAAAAAAAACTATTTTAATCATTAGATTTTAACTTTTAACGTTTGATAACATCAAATAATATCTGTAAAAAAATTTTAATTGCTTTATTTCTTGGCGGCAAAACGTTGCATTATTTAATGAGTTCTAATGGACTCGATTTAAAAAGGAATCATAAAAAGATGTTGTGATCATAAATTAGTCACGTTTTATTCCTTTTAATCATAATTATTTTGCATTTTGAAAAAGAAATGGTTCTTGGTTTATTCTTTGATTTTTATGCAAAAGCAATTCATGAGACAATTCTTAAAATTCCTGAAATATTGCAAACGATTTGTGTTTTGTTTATTTCTATTCAAAGAAATGAAAATTTTAATATGTTTTTTGCTTTAATTCGAAGTAATTCAAAAATTTCAAAGATGATTTATTAGGCTATTAGTCCGACATCAGAGACATTATAAAAAATCTATACGGTATTGTGAAAGATAAAAATACATGAATGAATTTAAAATAAAGTTCTTTTAATTGTAAAACGAAATCTCATTCATCAAATTATAAATTATTTTAAAAATAAAACATACGATCAAATTATGAATAGCTTAAATATCCTCCTCTTATATTTATTGCATTTCTGAAGATACGCTTTTTGACTGATAAAAAGAGATAGTTTTATTGGTATGAATGTCTAAACATTATTCTGTTAAAAAGCCCAGTCTTCCATTTTCATTTGATTCTTTTATTTTCATTTAAATTTAAATTTTTCATCAATAATTAATTTTGGATCTTTTTCATACGCTAAATTGCTTTCGGCATATCCTTTAAGAATCTGCCATAAATTATTTTTCTTGCACCCTTAATAACAACAAAAGCATGTTTCTTTAATGAATTTATAAATGAATGAATGTATTTTCAAATTTAAGAAGGATTTTTATTCCTTTTTTGATATTAAATCATAAACTTGAAAAAATAGTCTATCCTACCACCAAAATGATTCACTTTCTAAAAGAAAGAAAAAATATTCAATAATTCACTGTTAAACACATTTGCCTATAGGTCAAAATGAGGCACATCAGCTTGAAATATTTTTGGATCATCATGCGTGATTTCAAAAACCAGTGGCAATGTTTACCCCAAACCGTTCTTGCATATGCTGTAATAAATTTTTCATGCCATAGAACGCCTTACATGGCGTTGGTGTGCAATAGTTGTAAAATATTAATTTTTGAACTGAATTTAGCATTTTTACTGGATATATCGCTTGATCCTGGATGATATTTTTGGCGATTAATCATTGGCATGCGGTTAATAATATCGAAAAATCAAATTTATGTTTTAAACATGTTTTCCTCAACCAATTAAAACACAAATTTGATACAAGCCTACATTTGTAGTCATACAAACCCATACCAAATTTCATATATGTAGGTCGCTGCCTTTTAGATTTATCGCATATACATGTTTCCGAAAGTACAGACCGACAGACAGACAGCTCGTACTAGAAATGGGCTCAAAATTTGACAAGTCTCTACAATATAGGTACTACATCTGTGTACAGAATTTTATCTACTCTCTTCGTTTTGTAATTATCGTGTTAACTTATATTAGAACAGCCGGACAGACGAACTTTATTTAAACAGATTTTATTCAATATTTGATAGAAATCTGCAAATTTGATGTAAAGACCGTATACCAAATTTCGTCCGTTTAGATCAAATAGTTTTAGAGTTATCTTTGTCACAGACAGACGGACGGACGGAAGTTTTTAAAAAATGTATTTTTAGAAAGGGAAATCTAAATTGTAGAGATTCGTCAAAATCTCGAGTTCGAATTTTTTGACTATTACTAATAGTTCACTATACTTCGCATACGAGAAAGTAAAAATATCGTCCTATCTAACGGTGCGCCTACAACCAAAATGATTGAGTTTCTAGAGGAAAAAAAATCTGCGATAATTTACTATTAAACATATTTGCCTATAAATCAAAATGAGGTACGTGAGCTTGGATCATGCAGCGTTCTTTCAAAAAACAAAAAATATAATATAACTAACCGAAGGAAGACTAAGCGTTATAATGTATAATAAAATCACAATGACATTTTTAATCATCTCTGGTGTTAAATAAATTGTGCTCTTTAAAAATATTTCTCTTCATAGAGGTAATTGACATTTATGGCTCCAAGACCCTTTATTTGCTGAGCTAAAATACTGCACAGGTGAGCTTGATTGCTATAGAAATAATGATTTAAAAAATGTCATAATCAGTTTGGCTTTACCAATCAAACTAAGTACGTTTAATAGAGTCGCCATATGGAGAAAAATGAAGTTTCGCCACCAGCATCAGCATTTTCAGCTTCCAAAGGCTAAAACTATTTTAAAAAGAAATAATGCTCAAATATTCAGGAGTTATTATCATTATTGCCTGCAAATGCAAAAGTTATTAATAAACATGTGTTGAATAAATGATTATTACTAGAATTGGTATATTCATCAGTTTTTGCCAATAAAGAGGGAAAAATTAAAAAAAAGAATTTATAGTAATCAAAATAATGCATATATTGCGTTCAAAGCATTAATAATAATGTGGTATCTAGTATTTTATAATTGTGAGCGGATCATCAACTTTTTGAGACTATGAATTATTCTAAATATTTTTAGCAACAGATTTTTTTCTATAACATAAAGATGATTATCTAAAGCTTTTAGTATTTCTGTCAACAATCTATTGGTAGATAATTCATTGTCAACCCATTATCATTTTACATAAAAATAATTACTTGTTTAATTAATGCGTTTTTGTTAGTAAAACTTTGAATTTCTAATCTAAATCAAAAGGATGAAACCACTATTGATTGATATTGGAACATAGCATATATGTGAGACTTGAGTGATTAATTCCACTTTAATACAATAAGCAAATATATAAAATTAACTAGTGTTATATTTTCACAGTTAGAAATCCCTCCGTATGCTAAATTAGAAAAATTAACAGGAAAGTATAATGAATTCTTATATAGAGAATTCGCATTTTATGACTAAATCTTAAGTATGAGGGTGGGTAGAAAAGTTTCTGAACTAACAAGGGAAGTAAAAAAGTTCTGTTAAATGATTGCTTTATTTTTCAACTTATTCTTCTTCCACAGACATGCACTTGCTTCAGCGGTTTTCCAATACTTGGATGCCCTCTCTGTAAGAGCTTTCTTCCAAAGCCTCAAAGTAGGCATTCATCGCTGAGATGACTTCGATATCAGAACAGAATTTCCCTCTAACCAGAAATGTTTTCATGTTAGGAACAGGTGGTAGTCCGATGGGACCATATCAGGAGAATAGGGTGCATGAATAAGAATTTCAAACTTCAGTTCATGACGTTTTGTCATCACAATAACAACCTTGTGGACGGGAGCATTGCCCTGGTGAAACAGGACTTTCTTCTTGACCGAACCTGATCTTTTTTCTTTTATTTTCGAATGCAATTCATCCAGAAGATTAGCATAATATTCAGTATTTATGGCCTTGCCTTTTTCTAAATAATCCAATAATAAAATCCCCTTCACGTCTCAGAAAACTATTATCATGACCGTTTCAGCAGATGACGCGTTTTTTGCTTTTTTAGTGATAATTGGTCCTTCACTGTTGCAGTTTTTGATCCAAGGTCAGCAGGTGTGGCACTCATCTTGCTGGCACCTTTCTCGCACCCCAAATATCGATTAACATATGATATGTTCGTTTTTTGGATATAGCAACAAACTCAGAAATCTCTTCACTCGGAGATCATTTATAATATTTTTGCGAACTTTTCAAACGATTTCATGCAGGGTCTAATTTTGGTCTTAAAGACCTCCGCATCCAGAAGGCTTTACGACCCCGTTTAAAGTCTGCAAGCCATGTTTTAACAATTGTAAATGAAGCAGCAGATTTTCCCATTGTAGTATATAACTAGGTTTTAAAATCCATTGGAGATAAGTCGTTTACACACACACATACAAAAAAAATCCTAGTTCGCACTTCAGTTTTTTTCCTTCTCGGCTAAAAACAAAAAAAGAAAATTTTAAAACTGCACAATATGAAAAAAAAAAATTAAATACGCAAAGAGTATTAAACAAAGATAGTACTTTGAAGTGCTTTAGTCAAAATAATTCCAAGAGCGCCACCTCTAGGTCTGACCGGAATCTTTTCATCCTTCCCTCGTATAAATATGTAAATTAATCCTACATTTCGTGATAAAACAAAAGTAGTTATGAAGTAAGCAGTAATTATTGGAAAATCCTTAAAGGCATGCGTAATACGCAATGTACATTCTATGCGGAGTGGCAAAATTCAACTTTATTCTGGATAATTTATGGCAATGCATGGAATCATATTTATCATATTGATAATCTATATCTATATCTATACTTATAATAAAGCTCAATGTGTGTGTGTGTGTGTGTTGGCGCTCTACAGGCCAGGTCATTTGACATACAGCTACCAAATTTGGTACATGTATACCTTAGATGTCGGAAATGTGCACCTGGGGTCCCTTTTTTTGAAATTTTAATTAGAATTTTAATTATTAATTAAAAACTAACTTTCCCGCCAAAAAAATGTTCCATTTTCCCCACCGCCAACTTTTCTGCCAAAAAAAAAAATATTCCATTTTAACCACCGCCAAATGAGTAAGGCTTCAGTTTCTTTTTCTCCCAACAGTAATGAGGCTAACTTTAACATTTTTCGGCGGATTATTTCAAACGATTCTGTTTATTTTCTTAATGTTTGATGCATTTAAAATTAAACATTGTTAATTAATCCATGTTTCAGATTCATTCTGAAGTACTTTTGAATTAAAATAACAAATAAAGGAAATTAAAAATGTATAATCTGCATAGCTTTACCCCAACTGGTGTAGAAAAATTAACGCATTTTCGTCAGCGTAACTGGCGAAGAAAATTCACGCATGCGCATTGTGTTCTGATTGTTGTCATGACAACTATTATCAACGGATGATTTAAATTATTTTTAGGTTAGTTGCATGTTTTTGTAAGTAAATTGTATTTATGTTAGTTATATATTTTTTGTATATACTTATAGTTTTAAGTACGTCGCTTTTTAAGTAGTTTTTTTTAACCTGTTTTCAATGATTTAAATTATTTTTAGGTTAGTTGCATGCTTTTGTAATTAAATTGTATTTATGTAAGTTATATATTTTTTAAGTAGTTTTTTTAAACCTGTTTTCGACCGATTATTTTAAACGATTCATTTTATTTTCTTAGTGTTTGATGCATTTAAAATCAAACATTGTTAATGAATCGATTTGTTCATGATGAGTAAGAGATAATTTTGTTGACAAATTCTTGAGATATTACATAAATTAAGAAAGATATACTTTAGTGCCCATAAAGTTTAAACGCTCAGTGACTCTATTATCAGTAATCATATTATTAAAAAAAATGCTTTGTTTCAGTAAAACATATTATTATATTAATTGCAGATTAAACATTTACACTTTAATTTAAAGCATAAATTCTACGAGGTGTTACAGAAAATGAGAGAGATACATATCACGTTATGACTGAAGGCCTTTATAACATTATGAGTGAATTATATGACTATCAAAATTTGAAGTTTTAAAATATTTTGCTGAAGAATCTATTAAAGTTGGAATTGCGTAAAATATTTAATGGTACGATCGGAGTTTAACCCCCTGCTTACGCAATTTTTAAAAATCGTCAAAAATGGCCTTGCGAAATGTTCGAAAGCAAAGGAGCAGATGTTCAATTATAGTGCATAATAAAGATTGCCAGCTTTGGCGCGTTATCGAAACTTGGCGAAGAAGGGGGTTAAACTCCGGTTCAACCTATTTAATTATTAAAATTTAAATGAACATTAAGATTGGTGAACCGGCTGGTCGCCAAAGGCGGCTAGTCATTAATAATACTGCAAGAGTAATTTATGGTAATAGTGTGAACCATACATAATGTATGCTATTATCGTATTGAAAGTAATATGGGTATATGAATATTTTCTGGTGGTGCCAAGGATAATACAAAACTAACATGGGAATACTCGTTCTGTTGTGTTTTAACCAATTAATGGTGAACGTCCGAACAGTCGTCTTGGCTGCATAGTTAGTGGCATGAGCGTGACAAGCTGCTCTGGTGGAGGTATGGGTCATGACTGGCATGTGGAAAGTTTTGGTGGAGGTATGATCATTGTTTCGGTGATGTTTGGATCATGCCTGAATATTATTATTCCAAATAATTTTTCAAAGTGGAAAATCTTTGTAAACGGTTTCATCTCAATATCATTTCTCATATGTTTGTAAATTCTGTACATAGTTATTTTGTTTTTTTTTCTACTGTAAATATTTTGGCATTTAAATAAAAATCCCACCAAACCATTCAGTGACCATAATGGTTACGGATACTGGGGTATTAGATGGTGTTCTGTTCCGTATGTTGGGAATGAAATGTAGATCTGCTGACATAGCCTTCAATATAGTTCCATTGATAATTGTAACTGGGTTTAACAATTGCTGAAATTCCATTGAATCCAGCGTTTTTAAGTAGCATTATTCATCTAATGACTTATTCTCTAATGATAATGGTAAATTCATTCATCTAATTTTTATCTTATTTGCTATTGTAGTATATGTTTGGTCAAAAACGTATTGACCATGAAAATCAACAATTCTGAGATTATCTTTTTACTGTCACGAATAATTTAAATCTTCACCGTTATTGTAGCTTTTTAAATATATGAATCATTTTAATAAAAAAAAGGAATTCGTATCTCATTTAATTTTAAAAAAAGACTTAATTTATCCAGCTGTCCAAAACGTTTGTGACAGTAGTTATCAGTCACACGAACCTTTTGATATCACAAATAAGAAATTTGTTTATTAGAGAAGTATAATTTCTGTTTTTGTCAATCCGCACATTTTCACAAATCTTATGTGAATTGCTTAATGAATGTGAATGTGCTGTGAATTACTTAATATTAATATTAATAAAGAATATAATGTGCCTTTGCACTATAAATCTTTGAATATCCAAATAGTTGCCAACCATGGCAATTCGGATTTCACTTAATCAAACAGGGCTGACATCCTGATACTTTCAATAAGGATGAATATCATCATTAAAGTTATAAAATATAACGTTTGAAGTACATTTTGTTATTATAATAACATACTTATTTTATCATTTTGGTTTAATGTTATGCAGATAAGTAAAAAATAATATCAATAAAATACGCTGCTAAAAACTTGATAAAGCTAATTTGTTGAAATTAATAATCAACTTTATATTCCGAAAAAATAATTTAATTGAATTTTTGCTATGTTCAAAGTAGATATTAAGCTGTTTATTAATATGGCTTTTACCCTTTGTTGCAAAATAACTTCGATTTTTTTCTGTTTCCTATCATAAATCTAATTATTTTAGAAAAAAAAATATGTAAAAATATTGCTTGATTTTATTTTCATACATCATAAAATATCAAGTGGCTGTTGAATTCTCAGAAACATTTTTTGAATGTGAAGAAGATATAATTTGAAATTCTAATTAAAATTTTCACCAACAAAATAATCTGACTAAAAGTAATTTGTAATATTTTGTTTGCTTATAAACTTTCTGCAAACTTTTACATACTTTAATTAGAAAAATATATTGGGCAAGGATAAAACTGTGCATTTTTTTTTCCAAATTACTCTTGATAACATTTTCTGTTATCTATACAGAATTAATGATAAAATTTAATTTTGTTACTTTAATTTAAATTTTGTAAACACCTGGATTTTTTAATATTTAACTTTTGAAAGTGAAGTATTTTAATTTCATTTGGTCTTCTGCAAATATTTACAATTTAAAAAATAAACTTAATTAAAATGAGGCTCATTTCCACTCTTTCCCTTAATTTTTTTTATTGGAAAATTGCTTATTGACTCTGCATGCCAGCCTATCAGAAATTACGAGATTTAGGAGAAACAAATAGTATTATTGTATAAAAATATTTGTATTTCTAATGAGTGCATATTAATACTTTATCAATTTTTAAATCAAACTTTATTTCATTCGTAAAGAACTGGTTAGTAAATAATTTTCTCTGCTGTTCTACGTCTTTCATTCAATAAGCTATTGTATGTTAAATTATTACTAGGAATATGAGTTCCTGACTATTTTTCATAAATAAAGAATTATAAAAAAAATAGCTGATTGCTAATATTTAAATGAATTAAAGTGTGATTTAACTGTAACTGCAATTCTGATACCTACAGACAGCCTAAACCCGAATCCAGTTGTATATAGAGATTTGAAAAGAAATGATTCGGTGAAATAGACTCGTATGAATTCAGCGCATTTATCCTCAGATTGGGAGATGAGTCATAAGGCTTAATTGACTAATATTGTTACGGATTACTTCACTTCCACTACCACTACTAAATCCGCAAATTCACCTGGTTCGCTTGTAGTGGGTGTATGGAGTGAAAACAATCAGCAGGCCTCAATAGAAAACCGTGATGAATTTTACTAAACACGAAGACGCAGACAACGAATACAAATACAACAAATATACACAGCCGATATAAACACAAGCTTACAAATACTAAATGGTAGCAATAACGACCACAGCACACAAATCTGCCAAACAGAATTCAGCAGAAGAGGGGATCTTCATTGTTTCACGCTACAGCCTCTCCAAACGGCTGAAATTCTCCACTGTCTCCTCGCTTTAGCCATAACCAACTGCCGACTCACTACCACACGACTGGCCTCTCCTCACAGGACTCGTTGCTGCTTCCACAACAAACACTAGCACTCGGCACACAATCAGTTCAGCATTCATTTGAGCTCCACTCAACTTCATCTTTGCTTCGCTATCCTCTCAACGACTCATTTCACGACTCCGACTCCGATGATTATTGCAGTTTGAGACTGCCGGCCTTTTATAATTCTAGTGAGGCCGTTGAGAAGATTCGACCATTAGACTTATCTTGGTTCCTATTGGATGGATTGCTAAAATTCTCGAAATTTCCAGTAATATCTATTTTGTCTCCAAAGTCGTTAAGTTTGTCGCCAAGCTCTGAGATCACTGAGGCGGCACCCGACCAGAACCCAACAGAGCTGATCGTAAAACGGTCTTTCCAGTGATTTAACTAAACGTATTGGGAAGCAGCATTACAGGTTTGTAACAATATATTCCTCGGTTAATCGTCAACAAGTATTCTTTTTCCGACTATGAAAGGGAAGTCCATGAATAGCGAACGGATAGGTATATGTTTAAGCGAGGGGCTTTTCTACATTGCAAAACTCTTACTTATATTATAACAAAATAAGTTTGAAACATTTTATGAATTTTTTACACTACTTTAAAATGGAAATTTTCCCTTAGGTTGTAAGAGTATGGTATAGTATTTTCTTTTCTTTTAATGTACCAACTTATAAGCTGGTACGTCTAATGGTTGGCACGTTGTTGTCTAATGATACGTAAGTTGGTACGTTGTCATATGAATCATCTATAGATGATTCATATGGCAGTAAAGCTAGCAATGAAAATAAGTTAAGAGGAATTTTACAAAGGGACACTTTTATGCTTGAGAATCAAATATATGCTACTTTGTTGGCCAAAATAGTAACAAGAATAATAACTTCTAGATTGGATTTGGGTCAGATAAGTAATCACACACTTAATGTAGCATTTAAAAAGTGGGACAAATGCACTAGAAATTTTTGTAAAGTCTAAATCAAGAAGGTTAAGTTGATTAGTTTAAAGCTGATATCACATAATATGAATTTGAAGAGCGTGATTCACAAAAATATACAAAAATATTTCTCGCTCAATCAGAAGATCTGATCAACCACAAATTCGATGACCACCAACACTGATTCATTTTTCACACAATTAAATGTAAGGAAATCGCAAAGTAAGTGATACATTCGTGTATCAAGGAGATGAATCTATGCTTTAAGAGTTATCTCAATGAATGCTTCAGAAAAATAACTGTAAATGGTTGCCATACACCAAAAATGTATGCCCCATGTGATTTATCTCCAAAGTATTAAAACTGTTAAGAAAAATAAGGTTTTAAAAGAAGTGAAAAACACTCTCTTCCATACGCAAGTCACCCCAAGGTTGCGTCCTGGATAAAAGCAAAATATTAATCCGTTTTAGTCTAAGACATGCAATTGTCAATAAGACTGCCACGAAGCAGTCCCATCCAGTATCTGAATATAACATTATACTATATGCAATAAAAAAGACAAACTAAAGACCATCATTCCATTCCTTCACAGTAAGTTCCTCTGGATCATTAGCTGGAACAGAAAATCAGGAAGATCTACTTTTGCCTATATCTTTGTCAGAAAGTCCATTGCTATATTGGCAATAATTAGTAGCATGAGTAATAATTAGTAGCATGAGTAAGTAGCATGAGTAAGTCAACCATCTAACTCTCCGACCCGCCCGAAGGCCCACGGATTTAAACCATAAAAACTGAATGACCGGACCGCCGCAACAGCAACATTGGCGGGAACTGTGGTTGAGTCCTAAGGGCCGTCACCGGCCACGGTACAACCCTCCCCGAAGGAAGTACGTCCCGTCATCGATGGGAGGAGCCAGATCCCCCACCTATTAGTTTACCCTCCAGGGTGGCGATATCCAACCACCATGCCGGAAGCATCTCATCCTCATTTCGAGGTGCCCCTACCCGGGGGGAGTAGCATGAGTATAAAGCGATACTTAGTACATATTGACTGAACTTTGTAAAAAAATAACACTTGTAAAGAAGATGAATATTAGCACTAGAAAAAAAAACTAAGCATTAGTTAATTCATTGTACAGCTAAAAATACAAATTTTTGACTTTTTATTACTCACCTTTCAAACATTATGAAGAATTTTTGAAGAGAATAATAATCTTTTTTTTTTGAAAGATAGAGTTATTGATTAATATTTAAACATAAATGTTTTCTTTTTCAGATAAGGATGTTAAAACACAGCGAAATGACTTTTCTTTAATTCAGATTATGATTAGACTAGATAGGATGATTTAGAGTTTTTTAAATATTTAGCAAATGTGAATATTATTCGAATTTTAATTCTATTTATTATTATGCTTAATTTTACATTGCCTTCTTTTAATTATTAATGAATTTTCTTGATTAAATGACTTTTAAAATGTCAGAAATTGATATCTTTAAATATTTTGAAAATATGGATGCACTCTTGTACTGAAGAATCTATTTATAATAATGGGTTTGATTTCCGTGTTGTCATAGACACTTAAAAAACAATTGCACATGCAGTCCAGTATTAACTCAACATTTTCTTGTTTAGAATTATGATGCTTTATTTTTAGTTCGTTTAGCAAGATCAAAATTTGATACTTTCTTTTATACCCTTCAAAAATGTCTTTCCTTCTTCGTTAATAATAATTGGCAGAATGCCTATAGAGAGCTGATGTTAATACGTTTTAACTGAATCGAAAGCATTAAGCAATTGATCTTCAAAAATACTAAATCTTCAGGAACTAAGATTTGTTCTTGAATTTGAAAATTGTATTTTGATTCATTCCTTAAGTTTGATTAACACAAAAAACGAGATATTATATACCGATATAACTTTACCGATACAGAAAAACAAAATCTGAACCATGTTTTAACAATTAGCTAACAACTCCCCTACTGGAAATTTTAAAAAGCAACTAAATGGCCATTGAAATTTTTCAATAAATATTCCATTCGATTATATTTGTTCATGAAATAAACAAATTGTATTTTCTCAATGAATCACGTATAGTTTTCAAGCATGTATGTGATAATATAGAGTAATTAAGAATTAAGTTTTAATAATAAATATCTAGTTCATTTCAGGTGAAAAAATCCATATATTTTGATTTCTAGATAGATAAATTATAAATATTTTCTCATCATTTGCTCTCAGCAAATCTCTTTCATATTCATTCAAACTAAATTTTACTCAAATGCAAATATTGAGCAAATTAGTGAACCAACTTTGAATATAACAGTAACTGGTTAGTTCCATTTCTGATCAAATACAAATACAGTACAATATCCACTTCACAATAATGCGAGTCAGTCATATGAAATTGAATCTGAATTTTATCCGCTGTTTACATTTTATGAATAGACCTACGTTATACAAATTTGATAGTATTGTGGAATTCGAATTAAATTAAACGCCACGAAATGCATTCTGCTTCATGAATATAATTCGTAGTCTAAAATTTTAAAACCGATTTCACGCGAGGCACGTCTTTCTATTACATAATCTTACACCATAAATACATTTCGAGAGAGTGAATTAAAGTGGATTGGATAGAATAGAAATAATAAGATAGCCTTTTATATATGATATGCAGTGGAAAGCAATTCCTTTCATTCAGTGGTAAGGAAAATTGAAAATTAATTTTATCATTCTGAATTCACAATTCAAAAAATTTGAATAGAAATGCAATATAACCGATTAAACACCAGTAGCTGTGGTATTCCAGATATTTTCTCGCTTGTGCTGAAAAAAAGTCTTTGTAAATGGTGTAAATATTATGAATGCTTTGATATTATTTATTTCCAGCCTCACACATGAATTTTGTGATTCGCAAATGTAATTTAAAGAAACCGAATATATTAAGAGGTCCCATAAGTTTCTTTTCTATATATAATATGAAATGAATACACAATATTTACAGCTTAAGGTATTATTTATTTTGTTATATAAGAACCCGTTTGCTCTATTACCTTCTTCCATCTCTCAGGAAGCTTCATGACGCCTTCTTTCCAATTTTGTTTCGTTTTGAACGAGAAATGATCTTGATGTTGCGCTTTTATTTCGCTGATGGATTTAAAGCGCTTATTGCGAAGAAAAGTTTTAAAAGGACAAAAAAAAGTAATAATCAGATGGAGCGAGATCTGGAGAGCATACAGGATGCGGTAAAACATCCCAATCAAATTGTAAGAGCTTTTTTCTTACGACTAATGAAATATGTGGTCTCGCGTTGTCATGATGAAATACAACGACTCGTCGGTTCATTAATTCTGGTCGTTTGTTTTTGTTTTTTAACCATTGCAACTTTTTAATTGATCTAGTTGAAAATATTTCGTACAATTTATTGTTTCACCTTGAGGATTACGTCTTGAGGATTTGAAAAATGCGCCTTTCCAATCCCACCAAATGGACAAAAGACTTTTTTAGGGTGTAGTCCTGTCTTTGCTACAGTCGAAGGCCAATTGTCCTTACTCTAAGTGCATAGACGGCTGATAGATAAGCCTAGATATTTGCACAAGCAGTGCCAGATAAGGCGATGAGAAAGAAACTTTTGGGATACCCTGGTACATTTTCTACGCCATCGATTCGACTAATTAAAAAAAACATTGGACAGAATTTCAATTTCAGTAACAACATCATGCATCAAATTTAATTTATATTTGCATTTAATTGCATATATTCTAGAAATATGGTTTTGTTTTACCTAGTTTTAATACTCGATAGAGTATATATATTGTTACGAACCTGTGATGCGGCTTCCCAGCATAGTGGTTCCATAGGAGGTTCCAGAGCTTGGTGACAAACTTGGCGACCATTTGGTGACTTGGCGACGAATTTGGAGACTTTGGAGCCAAAATTAAATTATACCTGAAACATCGAGAATTTTCCCGATCCGTCCAGTAGGAACGGAGATACGCCTCGAAAGTCCCTGATTGGTTGAGAGGCTTCTAGCCCCGCCACCTGAGACCTATAAAAGGAAGCACCCGCAGCTGCCGGGCAGCGGTGAATTGAGGAGAAGTCGGAAGTGACAGAGCAGAGTAGAGTGAACCAGACTCGTAGTGGTGAATTGAGTCGTGGACCAGTGGGGTCGAAGAGTAGTCGGAAGCGACGGGGAAGAACTCGTTTTCCAGGGACTAGCCGAGCAGCGACGGAGTCAAGTGAGTGCTGAATTAAGTTGTACGCTTCGGTCTGTTGTGTATACTGTTGTATGCTGCACGTCTCGGCTGAAGATAATCGTCTGTTGTGCTGTATATAGTTGTCGTCTTTGTGTTGTCCTCTGTGTCTTCGTGTAAATAAACGTCTTTGTTTCATTTTCTACTGCCGCCTGCTGATTGAGTGTTCTCCACACCATATAACTCCCACTATTCAAACGAACCCCGGAAATTTCGTAACAATATATATATATATATATATATATATATATATATATATATATATATTTCTCCTAAAGATATGATATATATCTTTCTCCTAAAAAATTGTATGTTGTTTTATGGCAGATGCACCTGAGCAGCCACATCTTCTGTAACATAATTCTGTTTCTGTAATATAATTTAGAAGCCATCACCTTACCCATATTTTCGAAGTAGATGTTATTTTACTGTGTTATTTAATTTTGTATAAAAACTGCGATATGAAGTTATAGGAATATCATTATAGAAAATTAAAAATATTAAAGGAACCTCCATAATAAACCACACAAAAAAAATTAGGAGAAATGACAAATATTTTTCATTTAATATCATCTATATTTCCTTCATAAAATTATTGAAGGAAATCGTAGTCAAATAATAATCCTTTATGAGGATATTGTAATGTCGATTTCTTTAAGACAACATAAGGTCTATTATGCTTTTGATAGAAAAGTTTTATTTATGACATCTAATTCTGAGCATATATTTTCCAATTGTAATCGTAAAATATTGTTACGAAATTTCCGGATAGTGGGAGTTATATGGTGTGGAGAACACTCAATCAGCAGGCGGCAGTAGAAAATGAAACAACGACGTTTATTTACACGAAGACACACAGGACAACACAAAGACGACAACTATTTACAGCACACAATTATCTTCAGCCGAGACGTGCAGACAACAGACTCTAATGCAGACCGTAGCGCACAACTTAATTCAGCACTCACTTGACTCCATCGCTGCTCCGCTAATCTCTGTAGGCCAGTTCTTTCTGTCGATTCCGACTACTCTGCCCTAGCAGCTGCGTCCGCTTCCTTTTATAGGTCTCAGGAGGCAGGACTAGACGCCTCTCAACCAATCAGGAACGTTCGAGGCGTATCTCCGTTCCTACTGGACGAATCGGGAAAATTCTTGATGTTTCGGGTATAATCTATTTTGGCGCCAAATTCGTCGCCAAGTTTGTCGCCAAGCTCCGGGACCCTCCGACGAGACACCGGACTCGGCCCAGTACCGATGACTATAAAACATTCTTTCCGATGGTGGAACCAACTATGCTGGGAAGCAGCATTACAGATTCGTAACAATATATTATCTTGAAAAGAATTTCATGAACGACAATTATGTTTTAACAACATTAGATATATATTTTTCTGCTGAAATAGACACCAGAAGTGAATTCCTAACCATAGTTTGAGGCCGCAATGACTTGGTGGTAAGGTCTTGGCTTCGAAACCGGAGTGTTTTGGTTCACAGTCCGATTCCACAGAAGAACCTTCATGTAAACGGATCTAGTGCACGTTAAACGTCCTGGCCAAACGTTCTTCCGCTGGTGTGGTGTGGAGAGGAAAAGTGCCAGCTCAGGTTTTATCCTCGTCATCTGACGGTTCAAAATGACGAGGTCCGTCCCAAAAGTGCCTAGTGTTGCTTTAAAAACGGTACATTACTATAACTAAAGTAAACATAACAATAGTTCACTCTAGACTTTTGAAATTTGGTTACTATGTCCCACCTGTAGTATAAAAATACATTAATTTGTAAATAATTTTATAAAAATTATTTCTTCAAAATTTTAACAGAAACTATCACACGTTTCAAATTTGGGGAAGAAGAGAACTTTATTATTGTGTCTCCCAAGTTTATGATTTCTAATTGAACTCTAGAGCATCTCAAATATTGTTCCTGTTTATAATACTATAAAAAATTTAAGATGAATTAAATGGCTGGGCTTTAAATATAGCTGCAATTTCTTTCTAATTGTTATTTAATGTAACTATAACTATTCTGCTGCCGAATATTCCATTTGCTTTCTGGTTAAATGATTTTGTATTTGACTTTATACTTTCCGTAGCTGCATAAGTCTAAAATTGATTAAATTTTTTCTTAAGTTTCTAATATCCCAAAAAGTAACCGCCGTAATTAGCGTTTTATTTTCATAGTTTATATTTTGAAGCAAACTTTAAATTTAATGGCGTTAATTTAAAGAGAAATACTGTGTGCTAATATATTTTTGAATAAAGTGTTACGAACCTGTGATGAGGCTTTTCAGCATAGCTGGTTCCATAGGAGGTCCCAGACATTGGCGATAAACTTGGCGACCATTTGGTGACTTGGCGACGAATTTGGTGACTTTGGCGCCAAAATAGATTATTCCCGAAACATCGAGAATTTTCCCGATCCGTCCAGTAGGAACGGAGATACGCCTCGAACGTTCCTGATTGGTTGAGAGGCTTCTAGCCTCGCCTCCTGAGACCTATAAAAGGAAGCACCCGCAGCTGCCGGGCAGTGGTGAATTGAGTCGTGGACCAGTGGAGTCGAAGAGTAGTGAAGCGACGATGAAGAACTCGTCTTCCAGGGACTAGCGGAGCAGTGGCGGAGTAGAGCTGCTGTGTATACTGTTGTATGCTTGCACGTCTCGGCTGAAGATAATCGTCTTCTGTGCTGTATATAGTTGTCGTCTTTGTGCTATCCTGTGTGTCTTCGTGTAAATAAACGTCGTTGTTTTATTTTGTACTACCGCCTGTTGATTGAGCGTTCTTCACACCATATAACCCCCACTATCCAAACGAACCCTCGGAAATTTCGTAACAAAAGGATTATTTGTGCATAAATTTAAAAAAAAAAGCACTGACAAATCTAATTATTTGATAGCCATACCTCATAAAATTTTTTTACCTCCAACAGACATAAAAAAATACATGAAATATTTCGCTAAGTGTTATTTCTTACTTTAGGTTAAGCGTTATTTAAATAAGCGTTTCTTTATGATATCGAAATTCAATGCCCCAGTACCATTTTCAAAAAGATTTACGAAACTCTAGTCTCCAAATATTATTTGTTTAAATATATCTCGCGAACTCCAAATTTAATTTTTAAAAGATCTATTAAAGATGCTTTAGATATTTTTTTAACGTAAATGCGACTGGTTATCTGAAATTCGAGTAAAATAACTGTCAAAAGCCCTTCACAGCCAACTTTCCAGTGTGTCAATCTATACTACTGGACTAGCGTCATAATAATTCAGTGAAATGTTAGAGATAAACATTTATTTTCTAAACGGCCGAAAAAGAATTAAATAAACACTTATACTGACGTCATCCTTTACGTTTGAAGTCTGCGCGAGCCATAAAATTGATGTTGCCGG
The DNA here is from genome assembly GCF_947563725.1 of Argiope bruennichi. NCBI lineage: Eukaryota > Metazoa > Arthropoda > Arachnida > Araneae > Araneidae > Argiope > Argiope bruennichi. The sequence continues at coordinate 96,798,498 of NC_079160.1, forward strand.
TTTTTTATTGCCTGCATTATGGCTTTCCATGCTTAACTTTTATCGAAATAGTCAAATCAGTTCGACTGCAGTAGGGAATAATAGTTGAATAAAATTATTTATGTGACGTAGTTTTTATCTTAAATAAGTTTGAAGCCATCATTGCGGAAATTATTTAAATGAAATTTGTTGTAATGGAAAGAGTTTTGGAGGCTTTAGATTTTTTCCAACATAACTAAGGTAAAAAGTAGATACTATCATGGTTAACTGAATTTTAGTGAAACTCTTTAAATTCAAACTCTTGCTGAGGTTTTTCTATTTTTGTTGTTGAAATTTAGTCGGTTTATAAGCGTTGATGAAAATAAGGATTATAACAAGATTTAGGTGTTTTTTCAGTAATTTTACAATTTGTTGAAATTTGTGAAAATTAGGAACTAATTCTTATCTGCTTAGTTCAGTAAATTAAGAATTAGATTAATTTTCAAAAATTGAGTAAAATCTTAGAATGGCCCACCTCTTGGCGACTCATTTGAAATCTCGCCAAGTTGACTACTAATTGAATATTTGTTATTATTATTTTTCAATTAAAAACGATTCTTGAAGGTCAGAAATAATAATAAATAAAATAAATATAATAAAAAATAAATAAAATGAAATAAATATAATAAAAAATATATAAAAAATCCGTTTAGGTTGCCACATTGGCGACGTTATCGCCACTCGTTTGGCGAGAATTCAAAAAGACGCCAAGAGGTGGGCTGTGCTAGGATCCACCCAAAAATTGTCATTGTCTGAATGATTAGAATTTTTATGCATTATCGCAGCATTTAAACCATATAAAATCCTCTATTTCTTAAATGTTTAGTGAATTAAACATTTTTTTTTTTTACTTTCTCGAATACGAAGCATAGAGAAAGTATAATAATCTTTAAAAGACAGAAACTCGGGACTCGATTTTGACGATTCTCGAGTTCCATATATATCCTTGAGTTCGAAAAACACATTTTTGAAAAATGTCACAACTCACAAACGCTTTAAGCTAGACGAATGAAATTTGGCATACATTCTTCAGATCAAAATTTTAGATTTTTATCAAATGATGAGAAATATCCATTCAGTTGAAGTATGTTTAACCGACTGTCCGAATAAATGTTAACACGATCTATACAATTTGATACATAAATTTAACTTCTATTGTGTAAACATCTCCATTTTTAGGCCAATTCGACATTGGGCTGAGCGTCTATTAGTCTTTATTAAACTTTTGTTGTATGATTTTGTGGCTATGAGGATAGCTCTTTGTAATTTTTTTTTTTAATCGGTAGGAAAAAATTAGTCTAAAGCACACATTCAATATATCACTCCAAAAGATTTTTGTATTTTACGTAAACTGTTATCAGTTTCAAAAACCACTGAAAGTAAAAAAAAAAAATATTGTTTTTTGGTTTTAAATGCGTCTTTTTAATATCATTTTAAAAATATCAGTTTTGAAAATTTTCTGTAATGCAAAGTCGATCGAAATTTTGAAAGTAGCTACTAAACCAATACCTCTTATTATCAAAAGTTAATGGGTTTTGATCGGCAAATCTTTCTGAATATCTCATTTATATTAACTAAATCCTCATACAATGAATAATTCCTCACTTCTTTATACAACAACAACCAAACCCATAATAAATATATTATATCAGAGTAAGACTTTTATAAACGGCAGAGATTATCTCCGTGAAATCTTTGTCCTGTGTTTGTAATGAGTTAATACTCTATATCAACTTTTCTCGATTAACTTCTCGTTAAAGCAGGCAATAATAAATACTGATAGAAATGTACAAAACGCAAATATCATTCCGAGCATCATTTCCGATGTTTCGAATATTTAATGTGCCCGATTCTTTAGTAGAACCAATAAATGACAGTCTATGGGGAAAATAAGGTCAAGGATAAATTTAATCGGATGCCAGAATGTTTAAAAAAGTTATTTACTTCGGATTAGTTGTGATATAAATAAATAATATTGAAATTACTGAAGCTAGAATTTGGTACATTATCAGAATATCATCATTAGAACCGTTATGAAAAATTACACTCAATACAAAAGTTGTTGTTTAAAGAAACTAGGCTTTTAGTTTGTTCTAAAATTTGTTTATCAAAATATATGTTTCGTTGGTTGAAAAGTTTAAACATTAGTTTTGTTTTGCCATTGCTTTTCCATATTTCTTACCCTTTTAAATATTTTCAGGAAAATCTTGCAAAAGGGATTATAATGAGATTATACTGTATATCAGATTCCTCAGTCAATTTCGCTGTAATGCGAATAATAACAAATACTGATATAAAAGATAAGGAAGACTCCTCCGAACCCAAATCAGTACCTTTTTCGATGTTTAAACTATAAAATGAGCATCATTAATGAGCAAATAAAAGGTAGTATGTGTTGGAAATGAGGTGAAGAATTCATTAAATTGGATGCCAGAATCGGATTCAGATTAAATTTCTGAAGAAAGATTTTGGAACATTATCAGCCTATCATTATTAGATTCGTTATGAAAAGTGGCATTCAATACAAAAGTTGCTGTTTGAGGAATCTAGATCTTTCGTGAGCTTCAAAATTCTTTTAATAAAATATATGTTTGATTTGTTTTAAAAATTAACACATTTGTTTTGTTTTGTTACTTCATCTCCATATGTATTCCGTATCTAATAATTACAGGAGAACCCTATAATGATTTGAAAACACGATTTTGGAAACTTATCAGTCAATCATTTTTATGTTTGTAATAAAAAAGTGGCACTCAGTGCAAAAGTGGTTTTTTGAAGAATCTAGCCTTTCATGGGCTTCAAAATTCTTTTAATAAAATTTATGTTTGGCTGATTTGAAAAGTTAAATTATAAGCTTTGTTTTATTATTGGTTTTTCATACTTTTTTGTTCTTTCTAATAATGCTGGATAAAAAGAATAATTTTAAAGCAAGATTTTGGAGAATCATCCCCTATCGTCATGAAAAGTTTCACACAATAAAAATGTTGTTGTTTGAAGAATCTAAGTTTTCCGTTTGTTTCAAAATTCGTTTATTAAAATATATGGTTGCTTAATTTGAAAAATTTAGTTATGAGTCTGGCATTTTATTTCCTTTTTATTATTTCGTCCCCTTACTAATGATTTCAGGAGAACCGTCGAAGGATTTTACAAAAAATATTTTTGCTGTCAGAAAACTATGTAGAATTTTCTGAAGAATTGATGTATATTTGCTTAACTCATTATTTGACCTCGTATATATATATGTAATGTAGACAAAACTGAAAATATAATTATTATTTGAAGACTACATGGCAAAGGAGTATTCCTCAATTTCAAATATCCTAAATAAAATAATTACAACTGATTGATGTATATTTGCTTAACTCATTATTTGACCTCATATATATATAATGTAGACAAAATTGAAAATATAATTATTATTTGAAGACTACATGGCAAAGGAGTATTCTTCAATTTCAAATATCCTTAATAAAATTAATTAGTATGGCTGCGGTAGAAATGATGGAGCTCCCACTTTTTAATTTAAATTATCCAATTTATAATTTCTTTCTTAATCAAAATAATAGACTATATTTTGAAAAAAATAAGGTTCCATAATTAATTTTTTCTCTGAATTTTGTAAGCATAATTTTCTAAATTTATGCTTCAATATTGAATATTATGTCTAACAGGTAAATTTTGAATTTCCATATCTTATTTTAGGAGTAAGAACCAACTTACAAAATAATCGTTATAGGACCGTTTCTTTCATGTTTCCTCTTATTAGAAAAACTCTAAAATTGATAAAAATAATTATTTCAATAAATTTTTATTGATTCTAATAAGCATTACTGCTAAAATTTAAAATATAAAAGATATCATTCAAGACAGTTTTGTACTTGTAAATAAACCAAGAAAAATTCAAATACGAGGACTTGATTTAACGATGTAACGATTAATATTTAAAATTAACTAATGTAAAAAGTATAACGATAGATAATATAATCAAATAAACTTCTTTAATGTTTTTTTATGAGTATTTTTAAATGTTGAAGCAAATCTAATGATACATTATGTCAGAAGAATAATACTAACTAATTCTGAATTCATTGCATTAGAAATTAGTTGTAACTTGTAATAAATATGACATGAAATGTATATTTTCAATTATTTAAAGACGATTATATTATAAATATTGTAAGTTTTCTTAAACTGTAACATGAAATTTCTTGGCGTTTCCGTTACGCCATATTTAAAAATAATATACTATAATAGTAAAAAGCATGCGAGACATTCGTCTTTGAAATTATGTCTCTGTCATTATCCTCGAAGTGTCCTCAACTCAAAATTCATAATGTAGTTCATACTCAAATAATACTCATATCTCAAAATCGAAGTGAATCAGGAAAAAGAAAATATGTGTATGCTGTTGAAATTAAATTTTCCCAACACTGAGGGCTGTGCATAGAGTTGTATGAGCCAGAATGACATGAAATTTGTAGTAAAAATTAATCAAAGTCAAGCACCTGATATTTATGGATTTAAACAAATAGTTCAAAAATTGCTCCTTAGATGGCGCTGCAATTCAAATGCAAAATATTTTTCATAAATGAAGCATTTAGGCAGATTATGAATCTCACTAGTTTAATAAAAGCGAATAACGGACAGTAATTCATTTAGGCATGCATACACAATACCGATTTTAATAGACAAAGTTCTGTTGGCGAAAGGTTTTCACAAAAATGGTATGAATTCCGTTTCTACTGTAAAAGCACTTCGGCAAAAAGCAATATTATTTCAACTGAAAACTGACTTATATAGTACAAAATATATGATTATGCTATTATTATTACAGTTTTGCATTTGATATTTTTATGTTTAATAAGAATTGTTTTTATTTATTTTCATAAAATGAAAATCAATTAAAATTTTTTAGTTTACCTTATATTTGATAAGAGTAATTTCTTGATCCAAAATTCGATAAATTATTATTTCATTTTTCGCGGAATTACAATTGAAGTATGTATGCTAGAGAATTACGCATATGTAATCATTATCTATCATTATCTCTAAATTATTTCTTGTTTCACGTTTCAAATAATTAGTATTCATCCATAAAACACAATCAATCTTAGCATGAATCGACAGTAGTTTTTGAAAAGTAACGCATCTATCCCTTTTCTGCCATTTTCCAATATTTATAAAATGTCTATTACTTTCAAAACAAGAAGGCCAAACCAGAACTTAATTGAATTTATAGGTAAGAAAGTCAAGCTGCGATTAATTTTACTAAACAATTTTCAGCCAAATGGATTATCTAATTGATTGCATCATTTTTTGAGACATTTAGAACGCTCAGAAATGACTCAGAAGTTTACTCCTTTGATAGAAACCTTTTTCCGTCAGTTCTATAAGATATGTTTTCAAAAGATCACTTTTCTTTTCTGAAATCAAAGCAAGCACTTCTTACTCTGAAGTTAATGATTGTATTATATCACTCTTTTCTTACTCAAATATTTTCCTTGGAGGGTCTATGTCACTTGGGGACCTGGCGACCAATACTCTCAGATGAATGAATGTGTATCTACAGGGATTAAGGAATTTTCCTTGATTAAATGCTTTACGGCTGATGGTACATTGGAGTGAATTGGTGCACAGGATCATTTCTCCAATGTCAACTTTCCACAAAAAAAGAGTTATTTATTCTTTTATGGCCTTTAGCTGGTTTCACTCTTCTAGATAGAAAATTGTTTATCTTTTTGAATGCAGCTGATGGGAATAAAATGTTGTTGCTTTATCATAGGACATTACGTAGAAATGTTACTTTTGTTAAAAGACTTCAAGAATAATGTCATGAATGCAGCTGGTGGGAATAAAATGTTGTTGCTTTATCATAGAACATTACGTAGAAATGTTACTTTTGTTAAAAGATTTCAAGAATAATGTCATGAATGCAGCTGGTGGGAATAAAATGTTGTTGCTTTATCATAGAACATTACGTAGAAATTTTACTTTTATTAAAAGACTTCAAGAATAATGTCATGAATGCAGCTGGTGGGAATAAAATGTTGTTGCTTTATCATAGGACATTACGTAGAAATGTTACTTTTGTTAAAAGTTTTCAAGAATAATGTCTTGAATGGTATCATTATAATTTCTCGTATCCATAGTATGAAGAAAGCACAATGATCGGCAAAAACATTGAACTAAAGATTTTGACGAATTTCTAAATTTCCTGAAATTTAAAAAAAAAAAAAAAAAAAAAAAAAAAAAAAAAAAACATTTTTTAGAAAATTTCTGTCCACCCATCTATCTATTTGTGAAAAAGATAACTCAGACCCGTTTTGAGCTAGACGGTTGAAATTTGGTATAGAGTCTGCATAAAATTTGTTGATATCTATCAAATTTTGTTTAAAATCTGTTCCGAGGAAGTCTGACTGTTAAAGTATAATTAAAATAAAATAGCAAGATAAATAAAATTTAGTACACATATTTAACAGCTACAGTAAAGACACCTGTCAAATTTTGAGGGAAATCCAACAACGCATTGATAATCTGTCGGTCTGTACTTTCAGCAACATGTAAGCACGATAATTCAAAAGCGCAATGACTTAAATGTATAAAATCCGGTTTGAGATTTTGTGACTACAAATGGAGTTTTGTGCCAAATTTTTGTTTCATTCAGTTAAGAAAAGTGTCTAAACCACAAATTTGATTTTTGGACACCATTAACTCGTGCTAAGAATTAATCGCCAAATTACTCGCCAAGCATAATATGATATATTCAATAAAAATGCGAAATTTAAGCCTAATGCCAATGTTTCGTAACTATTGAACACCAATGTTATGTAAAGCATTTTCCGGTATAAAAAGTTTTTTTTAGACAGTATGCGAGAAAGTTTTGGAAAGACCACTTCCGCTTGTTCATGATTACATTTGTCCGGGAAATTGCATGTTAAGCTTTCCTGTGTATGCCCCTACTGAATGCATAAAGTACAGCTGCGATTGCAGCAGTGATACGTTTAGACAATTATTTGAAACTTGCTATGGTATGATATTATAACATAAAATTCCCTAACAGAATTGTTGATTGTAGGGTTAAAAAACAAATGGCAACAAAAATGGAAGTACTTAAATTCTAAAATACCTAATCATTTTCATAAATTCATAAACTTATGAAAATAACTATTGCATTTATTAAAAATATTGGGGTCAAATTTCGCCTTGCAAAATGTGAATTTGTTATGTTAACAATCATTGTTATGTTATAGTAGTTGAGATTTGAGAAAGCTATCCTCGTATAATCCTCGTGTATTTTTATAACATGAGAACAACCTAATAATTAAAGTAATCAAAACTCTCTACTAAGGATCTATTTATAATTATCCTGCATCATTTTATTTATCTCTAACACTATTAACGATAAAGGAAAATGTGTGTGTATGTGTAGTCTCTCTCTCTCTGTGTGTGTGTGTGTTGATATTGTACAAGTTAGAATGATTGTGTGTGTTGATATTGTACAAGCTAGAATGATTGTGTGTGTTGATATTGTACAAGCTAGAATGATTGTGTGTGTTGATATTGTACAAGCTAGAATGATTGTGTGTGTTGATATTGTACAAGCTAGAATGATTGTGTGTGTTGATATTGTACAAGCTAGAATGATTATGTGTGTGTGTGTGTGTGTGTGTGTGTGTGTGTGTGTGTGTGTGTGTGTGTGTGTGTGTGTTGATACTGTGCAAGCTAGAATGATTGTTCCAGATATACAGAATTTGGTGAAAACATTCATTAAAAATTGCGAATATACAACATCTTGGAGCTATTTTTTTTCTTCCGGATTTGAATTAATTAAAAATTAAGTGATATTTCAAAAATTTTTCTCGATACATTTCAAAACTATTCCAGCATAATGACGATTCCAAAAACTTGTATTTCCAATAACACCAAAATTACAATGATTTTTGATGATTCTTAAATATAGCTTTTGTCAAATACATTTTTTGTCAACAAGAAATTCAATTGTTGCAATGAAATTGTTTCTGTTTCATGATGTATTCAGTGATTTTCTTTCATTATTGAGAGCTGAGAAAATATTCCATTTCTTATCCACGCAGTTTGCACAAGAAAAGTAATGATACTGTATAAGGAAATGCAATGTCCGATTTGAAGATGGATTACAATGAAATGCGTGTTTGTAATGCCACTGTTATAAAATAAAAGTCTTTAAATTTTATTACAATTTAACACATAATGCTATTTAATGTATCCTTCTGAATTAATTTTGAATGTCGATTTATGAAAAAGTTAAATAAAATTTATTAAAATTAATTGGTCTATCTTTCTGTTAAACCAGCTGGACGTCAAAATCGGCTAGTAATAATAAAAAGAAAAGATTATGAATACTTAAAAGCAAAAATAAAAACAGAATAAAACTGCGAAAATATTAATTTTTAAAGAATTTTATTTCCCGCTAGATTCTGCTACTGTAGCTAATTGAGCGAAAATAAATAAATTGGATGCCAAAAACTCTGTATATAAAAGTGATATTTTAATTGTTTTATGATGAAATATTATAATAAACTTCATGTGTATCAAAGTAATTATTAATTATATCAGAAAAAAGCTTTTAAGTAATGAAAATGTTTTTGTTTTCTAATTTCAATATTTTTAGATAGTTTTGATTAGGTAATATACTAACTAGGGAGCTTATCTAATATTATCAACTTTCTTTTATCCATGGGTGGTCTTCTCAAGACCCATTATCTTTAATTCTCAAATTTTTAATCTTTTTATATTTTTAATTTAAGAATGAAATAACCCAAAAACAAGCGCTGTGTCATCACAATATTATCAATTTTATAGAAAAAAAAGTTCGACGGAACATTAATTATTTTCTCTAGACGCAATTTTGTACTTTGAAAAATATCAGCTAGCTTTAACAAGTCACTAAATACATCCTTAAGGTGTACGTACTCACTAGAAGATTTTTGTTTTTAAATGTTAACTTTAAAAATTCAGTCTTTTCACAGTAGGTCATAAATATATGTTTAAACTCATTTCGGTGAGAAAAAACCATATTACACTAATTATTAATTAATTAAATAATATTTAATGAGCTAATCAGTCTATTTTTTGAAACATGATATCTTAAATTCTAATTTTTATAGACACACAATTCTAGTTGGAAATGATGCCTAATATGAGTTTTCATGTTGTCTGCCTCAATCAAGTTATAAAAATATATAGTTTTTTTTAACAATTTTTTTTTCATCAACGATGAATAGAAAAAGCGAGATTTTTTCTGTCTTTTAAACTTTTAAATAGCTATTAAAAATTTATTTCTATAAATATAACTTTGATTGAGGCACAAAACATCTGCTATTTCATACAGATTATTTTGATATATAAATAATTGTATTTGGTTCATTTCTTGTTGAGTTATGATTGCTTGAATGAAGCAACATAGTGGAAAAATATCATTCTTCATAAAATGAGTTTTAAAAAAAACGTAACTGGAGCTTTTAAAGAAAGCACCTCAAGAAAAATAAGTATAACTCGAGAAATATTTCGAATATTGACAACATCTTGGTATCGTTTGAAAGCTAAAGAATCAGAGAACATTATTAAGCAATAAAAAAAAATTTGATATTTTGAACGATTTTCGAAGTGTCAAGTGTGTACATACACCTTAAAACACGTTTTAAATCACGGCAAGTTTTCTTCCGCACTTTATCGTATATTCTGTAGTACTCCCCTTCTCACATAAAATTATAGATTTGCAGCAAAGCCGTAAATGAACTGCTGCTCAGATTTTTATTTTCTTAGTCTCACACATGGAAGTTCAGTGTTTTATGGTAGAGTAAATAAACACGTTTATTCTTTATTAATTTCTTACAATTTCAGATGTAAAGAATTTGAAAAGAAAATTAATAATTCAGATGCCACCCTTATTATTTCACCATAATCATAATTGCGTCATTTCCAAAATATAACTCATATAATGTCAAAACAGCTATAATTTAAGGAGACTATCATCAAGACGAATCTTAAAACATTAAAGGGGCAACGGTGGCTTGGTGGTAAAATCTCAGCTTTGGCACAGGACGGAAGAACCGTCTGTAAACGGGTCTGGTGCATGCTAAATACGCCCGGACCAAACGCCTACCCGCTGGCGCGGAGTGGAGAGAGGGACGCCAGCACAGGTATTGTCCTCGTCATCCGATTGCTCTTCAAAATTACGATGTTCGTCTCAAAATATCTTTAGTGTTAATTTAAAACGGGACGTTAATATAACTAAACTAAAATATTAAAAATATTTCAAATTGTTTTATCTTTGAAGTTTTGCATGGAGCAGATTGAAACTCACGAAAAAAATTATCAACATTTATGAAACAAAAATCTATTAGTTTTTTTTTTTTTTTTTTTTTTTTTTTTTTGAAAATTGGAAAACAAGTATGAGATTTTCTTTAAATTTTTGCTGAAAAGAAGTATAAAACAAATTGTTTTGACAATTATTCTTTCTTTTTTGTTTAATTTGCATTAAAAAAGTAAAAGGCTGAAAAAAAGTATGTAAAAAAAACAGAAAATATAAAAATAAAAAGGTTTTAAAAAATTATTTTAAGTTTATCTTATGGTAAAGTTGAAATAATAATAACATGGTTATAATCCATGATTTACCTGTTTTAACGATAAGGACACTAAAGGCGACCAATAAAATTATTTATTTCATAATTACCAACTGCGATGAATACTTACAATAATCACGATTTTCCTGCGTTTTGAATGTTATATAGAAAGCTTTGTTCAAGTAATACAATAAAATAATCAAAGCTAGAATATATATATATATATATATTTGTTACGTATTAAAAAAAAAAACAATCGATATCCCTAATGAGAAGAAAAATAAATTTTGATATTTATTATTGAATAAAGAAACTTTGTTTATATAAAACAATAATTTAAATGAAACAAAGAGTTATATATGATCTTTTTCGTATTTTTTTTTAAATAACCATAATCTCTAATGAAGATAACATAAATTTTGAAATTTATTATAGAATATTATGAAATTTAATTACTTCAGTTTGGTTTTAAAAATGTTTATTCTGAATTTTTGAATTTGTTGACTGCATTCTTTTTGCTTTTGACAACCATTTGCAATTGTGTATTATTTCAAATATTAGTTTGATATCTTTTAATATTTTATTTAATCGTTCAAATCACTATGATTTGCATATTAAGTGATTGCAGGAATCAGCTCTATAGATTTGGTACTGCTCCATCTTCTAGATTTAAAATGCAATTTGTTTGTTTGTTTATTTTTTTCTACTTATCTTGGGTAATAAAAGCTTACTAAGAAATGGATTTTAATATTTTAAATAAATTTTAATTAAAAATTAATCGAAATTCTAATATTTTCCTTTAAGATATTTAGAATATTTTACAAAATTTTGATATTAAGAAATGTAGTTTTTCAATGATATTCAATTCATTTTTGTAAATTTTTCTCCAATTTTCGAAAATTTTAAAATAAAATATTTACGAGTAGAATCGGTTGAAATAATTGTGAATGAATTTTGTAGACTTTGTTAGTTTCGACGATATATAATGACCATATAATAGAAAATGGCTCTATAATTTATGGAAGTGCATAATTTTGTTACAAATACCACATTAAATAATGTTCATTCATCAAAATTAATTTATTGATTAATCACTCTCAATTATAGAAGAGTTCATAATTGCCCTAGAGATAATAGGTTAATTGGGAAATGTGTTTTGTTTTCTAATCCAAATAACGAACTAATTAAAAAAAATATTGTTACGAAATTTCCCAGTTCGTTTGGATAGTGGAAGTGATATGGTGTGGAGAACGCTCAATCAGCAGGCGGCAGTAGGAAAAAAACAACGACGTTTATTTACACGAAGACAGGACAGCACAAAGACGACAACTATATACAGCATAGAGGAGACAATTATATTTAGCCGAGACGTGCACACAGCAGCACACAACAAGACTCTACTGTAGACAGTAGCGCACAGCTTAGTTCAGCACTAGCTTGACTCCGTCACTGCTCTGCTAATCTCTGAAAGAGTAGTTCTTTACCGTCGATTCCGACTACTACTCCGGCAGCTGCAGACTGCCTCCTTTTATAGGTCTCAGGAGGCGGGGCTAGAAAGCCTCTCAACCAATCAGGAACGTTGGTTGTAATCTGTATTTGTAATCTGTAGTTTTGTTTGTAATCTGCTACCTGTAGTTTGTTTGTAATTGTATTTGTAATCTGCAGTTGTAATCTGAACGTATTTCCGTTCCTACTGGACGGATCGGGAAAATTCTCGATGTTTCGAGTATAATCTATTTTGGCGCCAATTTCGGCAAGCTCTGGGACCTCCGACACGACACCCGGACTCCGTCCAATACAGATGACTGTAAAACAGTCTTTCTGATGATGGAACCAACTATGCTGGGAAGCAGCATCACAGATTCGTAACAATATGTATGGGTTAATTGGGTGTTCCATATGTTGCTTCCTCATCACAACTGATTTAGACTATTTGAAATGGTATGAAACTTCTGAATACTGCCATAGTAAATAATTTAATACCAATTCTGAATTATCCTTATCATTATGGAACTTGGAACTTATTTTTTTAAATATTTTTCAGAAAGAATATATTTTATTTTATGAAATATTACATATAAAGTATCATAACATTTTAATGACTTCAGATTGGAGTAGTTTATAATCATTGTAACCTTAAATTTGTTGGAGGAAAATGTGAAATGAATTATATAAACAAAAATAGAAATTCTGAAACATACTTTACACAATGTTAATATAGAAAATCTTTGAACTTATCAGATAAATAATCCTTTGAAAATCTATGAATAGAGATATTTACTTTCTAAATTAGAGAAATATGTTCTATTAATAATTTCAAAAAATTGTAAAAAGTTAACGGAATTGAAAATTGAATTCAGCTATTTGATTCTTTAAATTATTTCTTTAAATTTTAGGTGATTTATTTCTTTAAATTTTAGGGTAAAACTGCCAATTTTAGAAAAATTCCTAAAAATTAATTAAATTATGTTTTTTTTCTTTCTTTTTAGCTTATTTTAAACTATTAAATGAGTCTTCATTCGTTTGAAATCGGTGTCTGTACACGACTATACATATTTGCATCAGAAATATACAAATATAAAGAAATAGAGATTTGAATACCAGAAACAAACAAAGAGTAATTGGATTATAGATTTATTCTAAGAAAACTTATTTCATCACAATTAAACTTTACATTTAAAATCATCTGTAAACTAACACAAATATATTTTTAATGAATTATTTTTTAAAATAAACATTCATTATTTTAAATTGTATAGTTATTTCTGGATTTTCTGAGCACTGACATTTAATTTCAGACGAAATGATGAAATAGCGTTTCTGGTTACAAACTTAATGACCGCTGTAGGAAACTTTTTCATCATTACAGTAGGTAAATAATGAGTAATTAGATTTTTTCCTTCATATTTATTTTATCATTTTTCCGAATTTAAAAAACACGAAATTTTTAAGGGAATTATAAAATTGGAAACCTGATTGGAGCATTTCAAAAGGTCCTGTCTTTCTTTTTTTCTAATTCTAATAATTAATAATTTTTATTTTTTTGCAAATTTATATATAGTATAAAATGAAGTCTCCTGAAACCGTTTGTATCTTTGAAAGAGAAAAACTCGAGAAATACATAACTAATATTGGAGATATTTGCATCATTTTATAGGGCACTTATTGGGAAAAGTTTTAGTAATTGAAATCATATCAAAATAAAAAAAAGTAGTTTTATAATTGTGATTTTAATTATTTTCCTTCTACGATTCGCAGTAACAGCAGTATCTGTGCTTTGCACTTATCCGCGCATGTGAGAAAACCTCAAACTGCGCATGCGCAAATAGCAAGAGTTGTGATATGCATATGCGATACATTTCTTTTTATAAGTCTGATTTTAAACAGCGTTTCAAAACTGATTATGCCCAAAAAAGGAAATCCAAACCTTGGCCGTATTTATTCTTATTTTTTTTTCCAAAATTTCATCATAATTTATAAACAACCGAATGAAATTTCGTTGTGTAACATTATAAATTCTTATGAAATATTCTCTGAGGAAAATTTATTAGTACCGATGAAGCATTTCATTCATAAATTCCCATTGTAGTTTTGGTACAAAATAAATGGGTTTAAATATTTGTAAATAAAATACTAAATAATTGGAGAATATGATGTGGTATGGTTTTGTGGCATAAGGCCCAATTTCGAACAAGCTACGTCATCAAGTTGAAGGAAAGTCACTTTTTCTCTGATACAGATTTTTATTTATTTATTTATTTCGTTTATCAGAAGGCAGATGAATCCTTATTGAATAAAAACATGAAGAATAATATAATTTCTTTGTTAACAATTTATACCGAATTGCAATATACTTAAAAAAAATATGCATTAGTGTTCAAAAAATAGAATATCTTATAAAGAAAATTATTGAAGTGACAAGTTAATAAAAAATACGGAGATCTATGTAAATCTAAAGGTCGCATTTTATGGTTCTTGTAAAAGAAAACAAGAAATTTTCATTCAAAAGTAGGTTTTTTTTTTAAATAAAAATATTGTATAAAAGTGTATTTCTATATAAATTTCTACAAATAAGGGGAAAAAAATCTTATACGCGGAAGAAAAATATCACAATTTTTTTTTTCCTTTTTAGATTTAGGTAAAATTGTATCAGGAAATACACTGCTGAAACATTCTACATTTTTTGTTAGGAATCCAAATCGCCCTTTTCTATTATCTTTTATGGAAGATACAGGATTTGCGGTGTTTGTTTTTAGTTTTTTTTTCATCAAAAAATCTGTGTTTTCTTTGAAAAAGAAACTTATTAATTGAGGCGGAACATTTGAAGGCTATTTTATGATATGGCATCATTTTACATGAGATATCATCAGTAGTATAGCCATGAAACTGTATTTTTTTACCTATGAAATATTTATTTATATTTAGAAACTGAAGTTCGCTATACGGTATGTGAAATCTATTGTCAAATAATAATATTTATTTTTTCAGTAATGAAGAAAGTTTAATACTTATTTATTATTTGATTTAGTTTAAATATTTATTTATCGCTTGTATTAGTTTGAATATTTATTTATTATTTGATTTAGTTTAAATATTTATTTATCATTTGATTCAGTTTAAATATTTATTCATCGTCTGATTTAGTTTAAATATTTATTTATCGTTTGATTTAGTTTAAATATTTATTTATTATTTTTATTTAGTTTAAATATTTATTTATTATTTTTATTTAATGTAAATATTTATTTATTATTTGATCTATTTTAAGTATTTATTTATTATTTGATTTAGTTTAAATATTTATTTATTATATGATTTAATTTAAATACTTATTTAATATATGATTTAGTTTAAATATTCATTATAAGATTTCAACGACTGTTTCTGTATCTAATGAATCTCCAATATTCATAGTTTCTACAAGTAATTAATTTAATCAAAAATAATTTTATGGAAATTACAACTGTCACTCTTAAACATTTAAATTCTGAAATTACTTCTATATCCAATTGCATAAATTTCTCTTTAAACGGCATTAAAAATACGGATGACAAGCCTCATTTTGGTATCATACAGATTTTGAATATAATTTATTCTTTTTGGAACTACTTTTAAATAAGATGTTACTTACAGTTAATCAACAGCAATTTTAATTTTGAAAGCTATCTATTCTCACTAACATCTGCTTCGAGAAAAATACTAAAGTTTATGCTTCCCTCCACCTTTAAAGTTATTACAGTAATATTTCACTAATGTTATAAACTAATGCATCTCTGAAATAAAACAATAAAGCGATTACGATTAATTTTACAGCAGTTAAGGTCGGATCTTTCATTAAGGCTTTCGCCTAAAGTGATGATTTGTATATCGTCTGCTAAAAATAGCTGTTTTATTGTTGTTAATTGTACGACTTTCCTATCTGTGAATTCTATTTATGCATCAGTTGCGTCGGTATTCCTGCTTCTATTGTAATAGGAAACGCATTTTAGATTTTGTGTTTCTTACTTCAGTTTTATAGGAGATAATGAAATACTGTATTGAGCATATGAAATTCGAATGTATATTAGAACTAACAATAGAAGATTTGAATAGAATCAAACGACATTTTTAGTTGAGATTTATTCGAATTAAAATTTTTTAGCTATTATATGAATACTGTTTGATATTTGATAGATAACTTTTTTTAAGACTTGAGGATCAGAAAAACTATAATTATCAACGGAATATTAGACAGAAGTTGATCGGGAATTGCTAGGGACTGGAGTTATTGGTTAAGTTATTGAGAACTGCGATAAGCCGAGATATCTGTCATTTAAAAAAATGAATATTCAAAATTACTCATTTTTAACCGCACATGCGATTAATAAATTTAACAAATCGTTTTTCCTAATTTACTTTATATAGTATTTTAAGCTATGTGAATTACATCTTTAATCTTCATCTATTTCATCGGCAAAGAAGTCAGAATTATAAAATTTATCTGAAAAATGTTGTTTTTTATTATTTCAATATTTGTAAAACTATAAATATAATTTATCAGTCCTTAAAGACATTCTTTTAATTGTGGCATTTTCTTATTTTAATTATTATCTTTTTCAAATCTCGAAATCTAATATTTCAGTTATTCACTATTATTCTGAATCAATACAACGGAATCAAAATAAAGTTCCGTAAGTGAAAGCTGATAAATTAGTTCTCACAATTTTAAAATAATTGCATTTTCATCGAGAAACTACGTGTGTAAAAAAAAAAAAATGATTTTCTAACCACATCAAGAAATGAGTGAAAAACTGATTACAAAATTCCATTTTTAGTGTATGAAATAAATCCGATTAAAGAAAAGTGTACTTAATTTTCCAATCTTTCTTATTCATGAATTTTAACTTTTCCATCTAGTTGCATGTACAGGGTGATTCAAATTTAGATAACCCTGTTTAGAACGCTATGGCGAGAGAACCAATCGATGTAACGTCTTCATATTTGGAGGATATACATTTCAAGCAATGGGAAATTAATTGGCACAATAAAAAAATTAGTTCATAAAAGAGCCTTCTATGTGAAATGTGATGCTGCGATTAGTTTAAGGTAATATATATGAAACATGACACTCACAGAAAAGACAGAATACGAGGTATCTGTAATGAACATTATTGCCTTACTAACGCACAAATTTCGCACAGATCCTTTATATCAAAAGAATCGTAATATCGAACTGAATTATCTTATTAATGTCTTTCTATGTAGGAATTATTGAGTTTTGCTTGATCAATTAAGATCATTTAAATTATTTGCGAATTATATCTGAAACAAACAAAAAGAAAGTAAATTTCAAAAAATTCGAATTCGTGATTTTGAAAATTTTCCCCATTTCAGGCATTCGGAAGTTATAAAAACAAATTTTAGGGAATATGTTTGCCCATGAACAAAATAAATCAAAAACTCTTTGAGCTAAACAAATGAAATTTCACTTATGGTATTTACTATATATACATGTATAAATCATAAAATTGTTATGAGTTAAAGATTTTTTAATGATTTAATCTATGAAAGTGAAAAAATATATTTCAAATCTTTTATATCCTTGAGTAGAAAGCCTTTATTACCCTTTATTACAACATCTGGAATTTTTCATAAATATTTTTTTCTCCTTTTCTGATTAAAAATCTTTTTTCATTCCATTTTTTTAAATGCATTCCTTCGACTAACAAAGCTAATTTTTATCGTCTCTGGAACTCAACTCTCAAATGATTAAGGAAATCAAATTAGCGCAAGAGGAATTTTCAGAAAGAACACTTGACAAAGGAAAAACACTCTAGGTACATTGAGTATGAGAGACACATATAGAAGAGAAACGACAAGTACTCATTAACATGTTAACAGCCTAAGTTCTTAAAGAACTGCTATTTTACAATTCCGTGTTTCCCAAGTCTCGTTTATCATTGTCATTGTTGGGGACATCAAACACAAACCATTCATTGCGGTCCATTTTTCTCTGTCGCCACATAGGTGACAGTTTTGATAAATTGCATTGCCTCTTGATCGGATGCATTACGTACCTCTTTGTTTCGAAACTCTTTCTTTGAAATTATTGCGTTTTACTTTAGAATATTCTTTTTTGTAAAGAAATTACAGTAATATGAGGTAGAAAGGTAACAAACCAAATTATACTTTGATTTTCAGCTAGCAATTCCTTGTGGCAAAAAATGGGGAATTTCAGAGGAACAGTATTTTTATTTCTGATATTCGAAGTATAGAAGGAATATTGTAATCGCCAAAATATTGGAATTCTAATCTTCACATTTTAGACCTTCCTGAAACCGAAAAACGCATTTTTGGCATCAGGTCTCTATGACTGTGAACATGGTGACTGAAAATGCTTAGAATTAGAGGCAAAAATTTGGTATATATAATTATCGTCAATTTATAAATTTCTATCAAGTTTTGAACGAAGTTCATTCACAGGAAGGCTGATTATTCTAGAATACATGAACTCCATAACTACAAAACGGTGTAGAATTTCAATTGGGTAGAATTGAACCTGGGACCTTGTGAATCGGAGCCGAGTAACAAGACCACAAGACGAAAGTAATTATACGCGCTCCGTAGCTGTTAGCTTGCTTATAAGCTTCACCACAGTACTCTCCCTCCAGTGAGTCGGAGGTGAGACGAACGATATGGTTGTTGAGTGTTGATGTATTTATTAGCTGTTAAGTATAATGCGCCTGTACCCATTTGTGTAGCGCCATGCGTTATGGCGAGCGTGCGTGTGTGAGTGGTTGCTGTTGAATCAAGTGAGTTTGACGACTTTGTGTTGCTGAGTCAAGAGAATTTGACGACTTTGGGTCGATGCGGATAGATTTCGCCCCAACAGCTGTGCGAAAGTTGAAAGTTGCGTTTTGCTCATCGTCCAAGGTCACCAATGTAGAATTGGGTAGGATCGAACCTGGGACCTTGTGGTTCGGAGCCGAATAACAAGACTAAAAGACAAAAGTAATTACCCGTGTTCCGTAGCTGTTAGCTGTCTTATAAGCTTCATCACAACGGAATGAGCTAGGTAAATTAGGTGCACAGGTTTAGCATCCAAATATATAATCTTTTCAAACTTTGAATCAAATTTGTCAAAGGGTCTTTTTTCTTACATGAAAGTAATTTTTGCAATACGCATAACTGTTTAATTCCAAAATTATTTATCTATAGTATGCTTATGAACTTAGGATTAGGTTAGGAAGAGCATTTCTAACTTTGGAAGCAAATGTAGAAAAATGTATGGTGTAAAGGAACGTACGGATAGTAACGTACAGAACGTGGAATAATTAATATTTTGATACCTGCTTTCTTAGCTGGAAACTAAATACCACCCTAGAAACAGCGATTTTACTTTGTAACTAACACTAAGAAAATATTCTTTATTCATCGTCTAACTTTTATTTGTATCTTAAAAATAAATAGTGCATAAATGAAATTTGATTGGAATGAAGAGCTAATATTTTTGCGAAGTTAGTCAATGTAAATTGCATTTCTGCTGAATGTAAATTGCTTTCTGTAACTGTAATCAATCCAAAAAGAGATTGATTACAATTACTACTAAAATTATGACATAATATATTTAAAAGATGAAGTTAAAGCTTTTAAAGCATACTGTTCCGCAAATGTCAACCTAAGAAAAAAGATTAGAAGCTTTCCTTCTTTGAAGATGTACTAGAGTGGGATACTGAAGCCGAATAACCCGGTCTCCTTCTTGATTCCAAACTCCGCCTTCCAAAATCATGCAAAATACAATGCTGATAAATTCTGGGTCAAATTCAAAAAATTATTCCTCTAATTGATCGCCATTCAACGCTTTCTCTCAGTAATAAAGCCAGACTCTACAAGCTACTAAGGCAACCTACCTTAACTTAACGGAGCCCGAATTTGGGTCCTTGCACTAAAACTCACAGAACGCGTATACAAATCTTTCAAAACAAAATTCTCAGAATGATCACTAATGTACCTTAGTTTATTCATAATGATGTCACCCACAAGGACCTTAAAATAGAAGATATTGAAACTTACATCACTAAATTATACAGAAACTTCTTTTTGAAAATCATGGACCACGCCATTCCTACAATAGCACAACAATCCTGCTTCGCACACTGCAGTAGTAAATATAAATTCCCTTACTTGGCTACCAAATGATCATTGCCTCTCAAACTTCCTTAACGCTCTTGTAATTTCAACTGGAATTTTTATTAACCATTCTGCTCAATCGTTTCGCTTCATTTCAACTACTTGTTAGTTCATCCACGCACTATCGCCATGCCATTGGTCTTAAGACGACCAGGTCTAATTCGCAAAAGGGACTTTTTACCAGGTCACTCCACTCAAGTTCAACAATTATCCCCATATTGAATAGAAGTGCACTTGCACTGGCACTCATGAAAACAATCGAAATTCAGTCAGTAAAGCCTACTTGCTTGGAGTCGTGAATGCCCTCATCAAGAAAGGGGCTTTTCCGAAGGAGGCCATCCATTGCACTTCGGGCGAGTGACAATTGCCACTTCCACAAAGTATAGTTGCTTGGGGCGTATAATTTTTTTAGTCGGAACTCTGTTCGCGCTGCTCCTGGAATTTATTAACAACAACCAATTGAACTTAACCCTTTTATTTAAATTAACTCTACATTTCTTTCCTCTGATAATCCAAATTTTCAAGCGTTATTTCGTCTTGTTACGTGTTCAGTTTACCATCAATGCAAGATCTCTTCTTCATCAAATTAGCGAAAATTTCTCAGAATTCCTACCAAGTAATCATAAACAATCATTCTTCCACCAATATCTTAAGAACTGATATTATTTTTATGATGACACCTTTAAATGAATACTTTTCACCAAAATAAGGCCCCATCTGAGGGCAATTAGGAAAATTGTTCGCAGTTAACAATTCGTCTCGATTTAAAGATTTGCCTAAAAAGAATATCTGCAATACAAAACTTTAAATTCCGATTCCTGGCTCCAGTTTAAACCAAAAAAAAAGCATATTTAAATTTCCAACATTTTTAAAGACTTGTGTGCATAATAGAGGGAACTTAAATTGTACCACTATAAACAGAAAGAAGTTTTCTTTAGAAAATCGATGCTCATCCGCGAGAATCAGACATACCCGGCACTGGGGATGCCTTGATCCAGAAGGAGCCCCCTCCCCCCGAACTGAGGCCTGCTATTGCACTTTGGTGGGTTGACGTTCGCCACATCGGCAAATTGCGGTTGCTTGGAGAGCCCGATTTTTGGAAACTGGGGCGCATTCACGATGTCCCTGTTAATTGAAACAATAGAATCGATTAATATAGCAGTGAATTAAAAATCTAGTGATATGTGTAAAGTGCCTCTGACTTTGGAAGTGTAAGGCCTTGTGCTGTCGTACTCGCCTTCCGATCTTTTGTCTGAAACCTGTTTGGATTTATGACTTGACGCACAGTTTATAACTGCAAGAAATTAATGTTCCATCTCTGAAAGCCACCAGGAGAGCAGACAAACTTGTGCCAAATATCATTTAAATTAATGTAAAATTTGTAGCAATTTAAAAATTATAATTAATGAAATTTTCTTCTCTAAATTCAATAATATTCAGCCAATAAATATTTGCATTCTTCATAATATTAAAAATATATTTAGCTCTGAAAAATTCTACCGATTGCAAAACTTTGGACTTCGAGTCTCTTTCTTAGATTGTTTTTTTGTTTGTTTGTTTAGACTTAAAATTTCTTAGATTTGTTTCTTATACAGCACAGTCTTATTGAACCAAGTTTATGCATTGCAGAATAATTAATCAATTGTTCTCAAAAAACAAAATACCTGAGAGTCAGATTAAATTCATATTTAAAATGTATAGAATGCTTCACAGGTTTAAAAAATAAATTTAAATAAACTTTGGTTTCTTAAAGAAAATATTTTTATTCCCTGTTATCTACCATTTGGTGATCTAATGTTTCTTTAGCTCTCTTTACTTTGGTTATGTGATACCTACCCTTCAATGTGTAATTTCAGAATATCATTTAAACCATGAATAATTATAATGATTCATGTGTATCAACTGTCTAAAACTTATTAAATCAATTAATCCATACGTTATTGAAAAAAATTAATTGAATCTTAGTTAGAACTTTTATTCTAATTGAATGGATTTTTAAATAGTCATTATGCTAATGTCAAGGATGAAGAGAAAAATGTCAAAAATAAATGTCAAGAATTAATTTCAAAAATCGAATGAGCTCATTTTTGAGATAAATGCAGGGTATGAAAACATTGTGGAAGTTTCAGAAGCAGGTTGTAGAATATGTAATCTACCTGCCTTTGCCTGGATATTTCCCATTAGTGTGGACATACATTATTTGTTCAAGCAAAATCGAATTACTAAGTTTATCAAATTGCTTGAAGAATTTTCATGCCAAATCATTTTATAAAATCAACTATTTTGAGACTTTTAGCACCCTGTTTATGATGTCATTTCAAACAAACCAAAAATTAATCACAGAACTTCCTTTTCCTTAGGATTTTTTTTTTTTTTTTTTTTTTTTTTTTTTTTTTTTTGCAGTGACATTCCTTTGTTACATATTTTCACAGCCAAACCTCCAATTTCAAATGTAGGTTAATATAGATAACAGAAATTGCTGCAAAATAACACTTCCTTGTAGGGAAAGGAGGAGGTAGAAAATTTTTATCATACTAAATACTATTCAGCTCTGAGTGTTGACAATGCTATATTTAATGTCGTATCTGAAAGTCATAAACTACATGGAACTTACAGGAGATCTATTCATTCCAATTCCATCCGACCTCTAAATTTTGTTTTCTGAAACCACGTGATTAAGTTTCTTGTCATGCTTAAATTTAGTTCAAAAAGACTGTTATAAAGGAAATAAATCTAAAAAAAATGTATTTATTTCACATTTAGAGAACCGAAGTCCAAAGTTTCACGATCGGTAGAATTTTTCAGAAGTAAATATATTTTTTTAAACTATACAAAATTGAAATATTTATTAGTTGAATTTTATTAAACCAATGGAACAAAAACTCACAAATTAAAACTTTAACTACAAATTTTAAATTTAATTAAAATGATTTTTGACACAAGTTTGTCTGCCCTCCTGGTGAGTTTCACAGATAGAATAATAACTCCTTGCAGTTATAAAACTGCGCGCCAAGTCAAAAATCCAAGCAGGTTTCAGGCAAAAGATTGAAAGACTAGTAAGACAGCACAAGGCCTTACACTTCCAAAGCCAGATGCCCTTAGCACATATCACTAGATTTTTAATTCACGGCTATATGAAGTGATTCTATTGTTTCAATTAACAGGGACAGCGCGAACGCTGTCCCAGCTGCCAAAAATTATGCACTCCAAGCAACCACGATTTGCAGATGTGGCGAACATCAACCCATCTAAGTGCAATGACACGCTCTGTTCGGCGGAGCCGCCTTCTTGATCAAGGTATCCCCAGTGCGATGGAAGCATGTGTTCCCAGGACTGAGCATCAATTTTATAAAATTTGAAAATTTCTCACTCTTTATAGTGGTACAATTTAAGTTCACTCTATTACGTACACAAATCTGTCGAAATATTGGAAATTTTAATTGGTTTTGCATGTTTTTTTGGTCTAGAAACATTCTTAAATTCACAGAAATTGTTGATTGAGCGCACTTTTCCTAATTGCCCACAGATGGCGCCTTATTCTGGTTCACCATTCAACATTGCTCAACATCTATACACTCTACACCCAGCAAGTGTAACAAATTCAGTTAACAAATAGATATCAAATTCGATTGCAAAAGCCATAAAAAATATTAATGAAATTACGAGTGTGTGTTATGAGGTCGGACACAGATATAATTTTTATGTTGTGTCGGCTTTTTACAATGCAGATAGAAGGAGTAAAAGATAATATATTAGAAAAATTATTTTCATCTGAGCAGTGCGACACTTCTGAATAGTCTCTTTCGTATCATATACATTTTTCAAAAAAAAGTTACATGCAATGGGCTGTTGAGTGTACAGCATTCCGTTACTCTTTGATGCCTTGAGATACTTTCCGTAGCCGTAGCAACAACAGCACCTGTTTCATCGCGTGAGAAATCTTTAATTAAACACTCATGACTCAAATGAATCGATTCTAAAATAAACGGATATTGTGCAGTGGTTATTTAGTAATTTTGTCCTTAAAACTTTCGTTTAGCATATCTGAGTCTCGATAAAAATCAATTTATCTTTCACCCTTTATTTGTTTTCAAAAATATTCTAAACATGTTGAATCCATGACCCCCGTGTATCAGTATTTAACTCATGAGGCCATGTTCTTATGAGGGTGTTCATAAGAGGCAAAGATGATATTTAGCATACCTTTGAATAATCATACTTTTAAATAAAGTTAGAGTACCGCTCTGCATCCAGTATTGAAAAATTTCTGAGTTTTGCTTAACACAAGCAGCAGAGTTATTAGATAGACACCCAATCAGATTTATGTTTTTGAAATATTTAATCTCTGTCCATAATATTATAGTTTATTTTAAAGGATCTAGTAAATGCTCGGCACTAACGACGGTGACAAGAAAGGTGAAAAATAACATCAATGTAACTTGTTTATTTTTCAGGCCTCGAAAGTCGACTCGTCTACATACTCGCTAAAGTTATCAAAGAACTTACTTCAAGCCTCAAAGCAGCTACCGGGGCACGCATTCTGCGGGAATATCCAGTTTCCGCGATTCGAAGATATGAGGTTATCAATTCCACAACATCTCCATTGATGCCAGTTATTGCCCAGTGACTGGAAGAGGGCGCATGCTATGATCCTTCTAAGTGTCTGGTACAAAATACAAATTGTGACAGGAAAAGAAGCAGTTCGCTGTTCATTGTTCCATCAGTGTTTAAAGGATCTCAATTGTTGCCATTGTTCCTGGTTATAACTGCGCAGTATGTACCGTATTAGTAAATAGTTTCTCTTAAGTGTACCACAGTGAAGATTTCAAAATAGTTATGATCGAATAAAAGTTGTAGTGACTATGGAGGAAAAATTACGCCGTATACAGCGACTACATTCTAGTGTAACAGCAGTTGTTTTTATGATTCACTGGGCCGCGTTCACCTTCTACATGTTTCGAGATAAATGGAGAATTTAGTACTCAATAAGAAGTGAGAAAATACATAACAGCGAGTTTTATGTAGAAATTTTGTTTTCTGGTATTGGTAGACAAAGAAAGGAGTTCATAGAATTCCAACCTATCCAGTTATTTTGTTATCCGGCCCTACCCTTCATCAACATTAAGCCGGATATTCAGAAGTATACTGTACTTTATATCCTTTTTATCCTTGTGTTTTATGTCTTATTATATCAAAAATGGGTTATTATTACAATAATCAATTGGTTATTAAATCATGAATAATAATTAAATTTTATATAAAAAAAATCCTTTAAAAATAGACTTTATTCTTATGACACAAAAAAGAAATGGTTTGCTTCTTATTCATAATATGTATTCTGAAAATAATAATAAAAAAAATTAGAACCATGACGGATTTCATTGACTTCTTTCACTGCCGATAAATTTTCTGATATGTAAATCACACATTCTGTTTGTTATTCCTCGCACTTTTTTTTTACCATCTATGCTACAGATAAAACATCTTGGTTTACTCTGTGTAACTAGAACTCATTTTTTTTTATTGTTCACTTCTTATTTCATCGTACAGAAGTTCGACCGGTTTAAGGTCTGGTAATTGCATCGATCTTTAATGTGATATAATAGGATCAGAATATGCGTCGAAGATCTTTTTATTTATATATCATGGAAGAGAACAGAACTTCAATCATTCTGACTTCATCTTAAAATAAAGAATTCCGTAACACAATGTGCTATCTTGTGTCTCCAAAACGGTAATAACAGTTAAAACAAATCAATCAATTTAATTAATACTTTTTTAATTGCTAATCCTTTGAGGTTTTCTACACACCCACTTTTGTAAAATAATATCCCGTTTCCCTTACAAAATTCTAATAATTTTCTTCGATTTTTAATTTAATTAATATAAGACAAAGGTTCATGATCTTTTGCATTTTTTTTTAAAAATAAAACTTAAAATATACAAAGGAGGAATATGTAAGTTATGTTGAGGATTTCTTAACAATTTAAAAATCTAGTCCTTCAGAAAAAAATCGCACGAACTCTTAAAATAGTAATTTTAATTACATCAATATAATTCATGGTTGAAAGTTTTATTATCTTTACCGAAAAGCAAGACTTAATAAGTGTTACTTTGGGTATTTGACTTAATTAAATTTCATGAGCTTCCCCGAAATGTTAAAGTTACACACAACTCTTATTTCCTTTTTTCATCTCTTATGCTTGATAAATATAATATAGTAAGAATATTTAACCATGTCACATCCATTTGCTTAATAAGACAGGCGTTCTTATATGCTACATAAAATATGTATGAAGATTTCAAAAAAAAAAGTCTTTCAATTTTTGTAATCTTTGCTAAAATATTTCTGAAATTGTTTTCCTTCATTTTATAATGGAAGCTCAAAGTCTCAAAGAGTTCAAAATTAATTTAAATAAATAATCTTCAGCGATTTCCAAATCTCGTAATTTAGAAATTGTACTTTTTAAAAACTAATTAACGTACCTATAATGAATGGATATAAAATAATTATTCAAAAACATTCTGACTTTACTAAAAATTGAAAATAAATGAAACGATATCATTGTTAATTTTGGCGGAATCTTGCCGTTAGAATCAATGCATAATGCAAAAATAGACATGCTTATCCTATATTAAGAGCAACCTGCAGCGACCAATTATCCGTTCAACATAATATTAATATTAATTTAATCCATAAGCTTTGAACTACATTTTATCATTATGAAAATAAAGTCCTGTTTTATATCATTTCTGCAAAACACATTTATAGAGTAATTTGAATGGCTTTGCAATAGCTGAAAAGCGACAAAACTCTTTGGTGAACTCTCACGAGTTGTTGAAGCTGGTGCTATGCCAGTGCTTTAGTTCAATATAGCTTCTGACATTTTAGAATGGACGACCGTTGGTGGAATATCAATAGTCTACTCACTTTGATAGGAAATTTAAAAAATTGAGTCTGTACAATGGTCGTAGATTTTCTCTATGGAAATTTGAGCAAATTTGTGATTTTTAGATTTTTTTGAAACCTTTAAGGTAATGAGGTGAGCAAGCGATTGTTGGATGCGTATTTAAAGTTGTATGAAATGAAAACTTCGAAATTAGTAGAGTAGGTACGACTTGTAGGAGGTTTCTTGTGTTTTTCTACATAGAGAATGCACAGTAAGTACTTTTTTTTTGAAGTTCCTCTTGAAAATGGAGGATTGTATGGGGACAATTACTAGTGGCAGAATTAGGAGTAATGATCTTTCGTATAAAATAAAAATTGACAAAATTGGACTAGTGATTAAATATGGAGGACAAGTTCTTTGGTTTTGAAAATTAATATATTGATAAATAGAAAATTATTATCTTGTTAATTTCATATCAATTATTTTGAATATGCAGGGTGGTTATAATTAAGCTTCCCCTATAAACAGCATCATAGAACGCAAACGAATGGACGGATGCAACGAAATTTGGTATATAGACTATACAGGAGATGCGCTCACGGAATTTCAAAAAAAAAAAAATTAGTTTCACACTACCCACCCGAGGGAGCCTTTTCTCGGGACAACATTAATTTTTTAACACAATAAATGACCAAAACAGAATACGAAAACAGTATTAATATTTATTGACTAGTTACTGACCACCTTGTCATCGAATCACATTAAATTTAAGGTAAGGAAAAAAACAGAACTCTGTTTCAGAAAAACAGTTCAGTTTACAGAAAGATTAGGACGAAATTGCACAAGAGGAGAAGTAGTTAACCGTATCCAGGAGGATGTACGGAGAAGTGCTCCATGTGACCACCCTCATTCACCTGCAGAATTTATGTGCAACAGCAGATCGTAATTGATCAGTTGTGATGCTTCGCACATGAAGCGTTATGGAGTTCTTTAAGTCATTCAACGTCGCAACATCGTCGTAACAAGATACCGTCATCATTACAGCTGGAAACATCGACATAAATGATTGCAAACGTTTCTTACCCTAACAAGAAATTTCCACATTCCCTAGGAAATCTATAAAAGGCGAGATGTTCTCATTAAAAGCAAATTTTCCCTGTTTCTGTGTTGACTGCAGAACGAACTCTCGAGTGTTCTGTGCTGATCTGTTTTCTATTTAATAATTTGTTATCTGCTTGCGTTTCTAGTGACTTACAAGTGATGTTTCTTGAATATTCCTCTACAATAATATCAACTTTAATCAAATATCATGTAATTACATTTATTTTATTCTCAGTTAATTGAAATATCATCAAACGCTGACAATGCACTTTGATAATGTGAAATATGGATTATGTGTGAAAGAAAATATTAAAAATATAATGAGAAATTAAATCTGTGCCAATTCATTGCATCGATAACTCATTCATTTAATTCTCTTAAATGATTTCACTGCGAAATAAAATTAAAAAGTATTTCAGTGAGAGTAGAAAAATGTAGCTTTCAATAACAAAAATTATGTTGAAAATTTTAATACTTTTTATTTTCTAATAGTTAGAAATTTTAAATTGCGTATATGAAACGAAAAAAACCCCATAAAACCTAATCAATCTTATATTACAAAAAAACCCCGTAAAGATTAATAAGTTACATTCAGCTTCTTCATGTATTTGTATATAATAGATGATATATTTACTCTTTTTTTATATATTTGATATAAAGGATAAAAAAAAACCCAATGAAGCGTAAGGTTAAATTGGGGTATTAGATAACGTCGACAGAAGGTAACTCCATATAGCCAAAAGGCAAAACTTGTCAATCCGAAAGTCGGATACTGACATAAATTCCAAAACTCTCTAGGAGAAAGCGAAAAATATCTCTACAGAGCAACCACCACAGATGAACATCAACATAATAGCCATCTGGTTTGCTTGGAAATAGTTAAACAACGATTCCTAACAATGCAACAACAATCGTTATGTAATAATAGTTACAATACAATAAAAGTTTTGTAACGCACAATATAAGCTATATAATAAATAGTTACAATACAATAAAAGTTGTGCAATACATAATAGAAGTTATACAAAAATAAAACATTGCAAAAAAAGTGTTCAATTTCAATTGATAAAAATTGATTAATATGTAGATATTTTAAAAAGCAAAAAAAAAAAAAAACCATCTGGCGATTTAAACTACAAATTATCTTAAAGAAAGTTGCGTATCGTTTGAATTCCACGAATTGCCATTTGAAGAATATTTTGTATTAACATGATTATTGTTTCCTTTTGTGGTAAGAGCTTAATCATTTACATTCAGTATAAAGAAAAAACAACATTTATAGAAAAGAATTTTCAAAACTGTCGAACTTCTAAACGCATTTCATTAAAATTGAAGACTTTTGAAAATATTACAAAATATTACATTTCCAATAAGAGGATTTGGAAAAATATCTCATTCTTTTATAAAAATATAAACCTCAGAAAATCTTTTTAAAAACTCTGCTTTCGGAATTGAAGAAAATCTCATACAAACTAAGAGTAATACCAAAACAAAAACAATTAAAAGTTAATTAATTCACCGAGCATGATCTACTAAAAGTTGCATCTGAAATTTAAGCAATTCATATTTTTTAAGCAAATGTTCTATTACAAAGCAAATATTCTTTAATCCCAGATGTGAATTTTCTTCCTATTCTATATAGTTTACGGTTCTAGATTATTTAATCTTGCAGGTTTACACTACGATTGATTTGCTGATATTTCATTTTATATATACTGAACTGTAATATAAATTTATTAGTATAGAGAATGGGCTATTGCTTAAAATGTCCATTTAATATCCTAAGTTCTGGTGAATGTATCGATTGGAATATATAAAATTTCCAGCAATTTCCCGAAATATTTCAAATGGATCATTTCTATATAAATATATAAACAATGTTTCACAATCACTGATTGTCTATACATTTGATACAGTAATCTCACATTGTATCCATTCTATGGATGTGGAAGTTTTATTTGTAAACGCATGAACGGGTATGCAATATTACAATTCAATTGTAAATTACATTTCAATCTCTATAAGCCTTTATGAAGTATGAATAATATAGAATAGAATGCAACAGAAGTTGTAAGTTTAATCCGGATTGTAGGTTGGATTGTTATTTAATCGTACTCGGTTGATGGTTTAACCCGAATGATATTGTATTTCAAATGGAAATATTTATTCCGTTATTATCAAGTAATTTTGAAAGGGATTTGGTACAATTATTTTGTACATGCAAATGAATGGAAAATTCATTCACAATTAATACATAATGTACGTAATACATTCAAATCTTACAAATTTCATTCTATACATCATCAGATATTTATGCATTTAATTTAAAAGCAATCATTTTGCCATCTTATAGTAAAGGGTCATTGTAAAAAAAGAATTATAACTATAAAACATTTTTTATAAAGATGAATTTTGATATTCATGAAAAGAATAATCTAATAATTATTTAAATTTTTTAAATTACCATTATGGAGATATAATACATTATGATAATCTCAACATTTGAAAACTAATAAAATGTTTTGTTAATCAATGAAGAATTTGAAAATTGGATATATAAAAGTTGAAAATTATCACGTTGTTTCCATCATAATCATTTATCGGTAAACTTGTTCATAAAATTGTAAATCTTTTAAGAAGTTTCATTGTTGAATAAATTTTAATAAATCATTATTGCATCAACAATTAGTATCAACAAAATATTATAAATAAAACTTCTCCAATTACCAAAATGCTGGAATATCAGATTCTTTTAATTCGTAAAATTATGTGGAACTAGACAAATTGGATTGTGTGATAAAATAACACTCACAGTTGTAAGGAAATATTTTAATGGTAACTAATATTTACAAAAAAAAGAATTCTGAAAGAATTTGCTCTAATTATCGTTTGCGTTTTAGATGAGATATAATTTGTTTATTTATCGTTTGTTAAAATGAGAGGTTTAAATTAAATCGTGTGAGCGACAATCATAAACAATATTAAAGAAAACTTATTCTCAAAATAAATAAAATAGAAGTTTTTGTGACAGCTAATGCTTCTTAAAAATGAAATTTTTTAAAAATTCTCAACTTTCTTAGAAATGAATTCAAATTAATTTATGAAAATAAAAATACCAGAAGAAGTATAATGCTTTAAATTTGTGGACCAAAATCTTATCACGATTTTTTTATTTTTTTTATTTACTGAAATAAAAAAATAAGAAATTATTTTGGATAATAAGGAAGCATGAAAATGGAATTTGAAACACTGTGACCACTTTTAATGGAAACGAAAACTCTTTGAATAATGTATTCTATTGAATAATGTAACAAGGAAATTGAATTTTAGAGTATGCTATTGCATTTGTAGTTTAACTACAAAGTTTTCAAAAGAGTTAAATAATTTAGCACAAGTTTTACATAAATAAACTATTATATAATTGGATTTGGGGAATTTAAATCCTTTTTAACTACTTCGGCTAAACAATGTATAATTCAAAAACTTTCAGAGAAATCTCTAAAGGAAAAATCAAAACACTTACCTTCTTTTTGCACAACAACACTTTAAAAAAGAACAAAAGAAACAGAAAGTTCTTAAATTTAAATGTGAAAATGAAGATATTTTAGCATCTAAAAGGAAATTCCCAAACTATGAATTTTAAATATGATTAAAGGCACTGTGCACTTATAAAACACATGCATAACAAATGTAGGATAAATAATTCGAAAATCTTAATTTTTAAAATTAGAAGAAAAAAAACACTTGCCTTAAATCTGATTTCATAAACAAATCTACAACTAACACAAACTCAGAAAATATTTGGACTTTTACTTCCACAGTTTCCAAAAATTTGTGCACAGTGTTGAAAATTGTGCACAAACAAAAGCACAGTACAAACTAATGAAAATCTTCTATTCTTATAAAAAAAAACCCTCATATGAAAAATTTATTGAAATTGAAAAATCACACATTTAATATATTTTTTAATATTAATTCCATTATTTATTAGGTAGTTTTCTACAGCATCATCTGAAAAGTGGATGCGTCAACAAAACTTACTTTCTGCCATGTATCGAAATGTTAATAAATTATAAAATCAGTGAAAGTGGTCTCGCCGAAAATTATTTCGAATAAATATCTTATCGCCGTCTTCTTGCAAAATTATGGACCACGGTATGGATGCTTTACATGGCATTGGCGAACAATAGTTGTAAAATATAAAATTTTGAAGGGAATCTAACATTTTTACTGAATCTACCGTACGAATATATATTTTGGACACCTTCTTTTAGTGATCAAATCAAAACAAAGTTTGATTTTTAATTATATTTGTAGTAACAAGATCACAGACGGCATTTTATTGCATTTATGATTAATTATTGCGTTATGAGTCATTGTGGTTAGGAGTTATTGCATTATGAATCGCTGCATTAATGAATTATTGCGCTATGAGTCGTTGCGTTTATGAATTATTGCATTATGAATCATTGTGTTTATGAGTTATTGTGTTATGAGTCATTGCGTTTATGAATTATAGCGTTGAGAATCATTGCGTTTATGAGTTATTGTGTTATGGGTCATTGAATTTAAGAATTATTGCGTTATGAGTCATTGCGTTCATGAATTATTGCGTTATGAGTCATTGCGTTCATGAATTATTGCGTTATGAGTCATTGCGTTTATGAATTATAGCGTTGAGAATCATTGCGTTTATGAGTTGTTACGTTTACATGCATGAGAAAACACACACTAACAGATAGTGAAATCTCTGAGGGATTTGGATGAAAATATGATACAGATCAATATTTTAGATCCTAAACAAAATAATGTTAATATCGTTTCAAAGTTTATTTTTATTTAGCTTTTCACGCTTTATAATTCACTTGAATTCAAACACACAGACTTCATCTAAATGGATTTCAATAAAAATTTGTCAGAAATCTAGAAATTTGGCCATATACCAAATTTTATCTCTCTTATTAAAAGCATTTTTCATTTATAATATCAACAGACAGGAAAATACAATGGAAAAATATTTTTATAGTGATTATAATTCAGAGAGGTCCCAATCGTGTAAATTGTCAAAAGTTCGAGTTCGAATTTTTTGACGATTTCAATGCTTTCTTTATACTTCGCGTACCAGAAAGTACTAAAAGTGCATATACGTCCCTAGAATTTAATAAAAATATTTGAAATAATTCAAGTTATCATATAAGCTAATTAAAACGATATAGATATTTCATTACTTTTGAATATATACTTTAATTTGAATTCAGTGCTATGCAATTTTAAAATTAAGATCTGATTTCCAAAATTTCTATAATGATCAAACTGATTAAACAAAGATAGTTGATCTAATTCAAATAAACGCCAGTGACCTTTAAATAACTAAGCAATAAATTCGCAACTAAATTATTATAAATTTTGAATAAAAGAGTTATATTAATTACTTATGATTCATAAAAATTAATAACTGAAAGTACGGTGAGTATTAATATTTTCTGAGTATTTACGATACCAATTATATAAAACCACCCAAAGCAATAAATATCCAGAGTTCATGATTATCGAAAATAAAATGTAAGGATTAATAAAACTACTTTACTTATGAAAATTTTGTTCAAGAGATATAATACAACAATTTCTTCTAAAGTTATATTCAGGATCTAAAATTTTGAAACTTTTGAGGATCTTAACTAAGCAATAAATTCACAACTAAATTATTATAAATTTTGAATAAAAGAGTTATATTAATTACTTATGATTAATAAAAATTAATAACTGAAACTACGGTGAATATTAATATTTTCTGAGTATTTACGATACCAATTATATAAAAACCCAAAGCAATAAATATCCAGAGTTCATGATTATCGAAAATAAAATGTAAGGATTAATAAAACTACTTTACTTATGAAAATTTTGTTCAAGATTTAAAATACAACAATTTCTTCTAAAGTTATATTGAGGATCTAAATTTTGAAAAAATATCTATCCTCTTAAGCAATCTTAATATGCTTATATGCTTATGCAAATTAAAAATTAGTCACGAATTTATTTTAATTAGCTGACTAGCCTTAAGTTATAAAGATAATACAAAAAAGTTTTTCGTTTTAATGATTCTTGCTCCTAAGCAAACAAAGCGTATTGATTTAATAATTATTTTTGTAGAAAATATTAATTATGCTTTAATTATATTTGTTAAAGAAAAAGAAGCATTATTGTTAATTGTATATTCTTATCTAAGAAAATGGATTTTTTTTCTATAATAAACGTGTTCTTTAATTTAATTATATTTTTGTTTCAATGCATTAATATTATCGGTATAGTTTTCAATTATTTTATAAAGAAATCCACTGTTCTTGATTTCTTTTTGAATTGGTTGATCAAAATTGAAATAATTTCATCTGATAAAAAATTATGAATACCATAATGACAAAACCTAATTAAACCTTCTACTTGATCTAAAGTGGAACATTAAGTTTTACAAAATATCCAGCTTTAAAACCTAAAATATTTTCATTGATTTTAATTTAATTATTTTAATAAGCTATAAAATTTGAGAAACTGTACTGACAAAATATTTAATTGCAAGTCATTTTCAAGAAAGTTGTATTTACTAACTCGCCAGTAAAAAAATTTAAAATAAAATGTATAAATGTATGTAAAATGTATAAAAAAATAGTAAAGAAGTAATAACATTCATTACGTTCTAAATGTCGTTTATATGTAAGATAGGATATTTTTGTTTAATTATAAAGCAGTATATACTACTAAAATAACAAAACAACAGGAAATAAAAGTTCAGAGTTATTGGAATAATGTTTCAAAATTTAAAAGATACGTGATTCGAATTTAAATAAATTTGGACAGACGGCTCTTTTAATTAAAAAAAATTAATTAAATTATTCTAAAAGTACAATTAAAAAGTCTCCAGATATCAGTGTACCAAGACGGTTGCCTATTTTCTCTATTCAATAATCTATTACTTTATAATTGTTTAAAGGTGCTCTAGATACCAGCATTAGTATCTACCATGTAATGTTTAAAGACTCAAATTTTAGTAAATTCTATTTTTTTTCTTGTGGTGTCAGGTAGTATTTTACCACGAAAATCTAAATAATAAGCGATACAAATATATACCATGTCTCCTAAAAAGAATCTAAGTCTCTTATATAAGAGTTAAAAAAAATGGCTCCTTGGATTAAGGCATGCCATGAGGAATGAATATCAATATGAGAAAAGATAATGTGGATTTATATTTTCAGAAATTATTTTAATATTCTGAGCTTTATTAATGAATACATTTACACTCTGATTGAGCCCTGAAATTATTCTTGATTTATTGCTAACAAGACACATTTATGAACCAGTTTCCCTTGAAAATTCTCGTAGAAATCAAGCAAACTAACATTTATTTTTTATAATGATTTCTTTAGTTATAAATTTGTTTTGAACTGTGATATTATATACATTAATTCACAATTCAACAACAAAAAAATATTAAAATTTGATATTTTATAGATCACTTGTTGTAAAGAACGAACCGCTAATGTATTAGTGGAGATATATTTAAATTATATCTCCACTACCTTACCTACAGAGTACAATTATCAGCTGATATGGTATTTAATAGTATAATGATTCCTCTAGACTCTCACTAAATAACAGATCTTCTCACAAAGGGTAATACAAAAATTCTTTAATGTTCTAGAATAAATGCATGTATTTTTGCCATTGCTCAAAAAGTACTTTTTCTCAAATTCCAATATACTTGTTTCACAAAACCTTGTAAATTAATAGTTTTAGCAATATATCAGGCCAATCAATTTCTTTGCATGGTAAATTAATGCAATATCAATACATTCCAGTCATACAACAAAATTAAACATTTCATTCAATTGTTCCGAATTTAATGAATGTTAAGAATTTCTTGAAAGAACCACCCAGCAAAATACAATCTAGATTTTTCTGATAATGAATCTACAATTCAAAAGTAAACGAAGTCCATGACATGCTTTTTCCGGATTCTCCATATCAGTCTTAAGAGAGTTAAAGTCCTTTGTTTCCTACGCATTTTGTACTCAAAGAAAGAAATGTTTATTTTCCTTTGAAGTAATAATAACAATATAAATTGAAAGATACGAATCTTGATTCGAAGCATAAATAACTAAAGTTAGTGGATTAAACTAGTAAGAAATCTTACATTTTCTTTTTAAAAAACCCTGTTTTCATGCCTTGATTTAATCTGGAATAGAATTCATTCATGGTTAAAATACGGTTTTAAAAAGAATTTAAAATTTAAAAGAGAGTGTAAAATTTTGCAATGTTTTGTCAACTAATGGAGATTTTCCGATATATTTTTCAAATCTCCCATCTAATGATATGTATTGAATACCTGTCAGGATATTTAATAGAAAGATTAAAGATCTTCAGATAATACTGAAACATTTTTTTTTACTTTTGGATATAACGTTTGATATTTTTATTAAAGATTTAAGGCAGATAAGACAAATACTTTCCTACATTAGATTTCGCATAGGATTAAATATAAAATTATTTTATCATGATAAAGCGAAATCAATCTGCTTTTCAGATATAAAGAAGTGAGATAAAGGAATATTATTTCAGTGCAATGAATCGGATGATTTATTCTACAAAAATCTTATTGAGATACAGAGATGTATAATAGTTTTTATGGAATTCTTAAATATTATGATGGTAGGATATGATGGTTTATAGAGTCTTGATACTTCAAGGCTCTATAAATTAATTTATCATTTTTATATGAAGATTGTAATAAATTTTAATATCCTAGAAATTAAGAATTGAAATAATTCAATTCCATAGTATGCACATCAGAAGATATGAGAGGGGCGATGTAAAAATACAAAAAACTAGGGGAACATTTTGTATTAAAAAATATATTTTCCCTTTAGAATTTTTGGCTTTGTATGCGTTACTTACAAGGTCAATACGGTATTTTAGATATTTTTTGTTATGTATTGAGCACCCCCATTATTTCCAATGTTTTTATTCGTTGTATTTAAATTTAGAATTAAAAAAGTTGATGTTCTTACGGAAAAAGCAGAATTCGTTGGGTGTATGATGAAAAATGTAACAGAACGATAAGAGATCATGAAACACAATCATGAAAATATAAATGAAAAAGACAGTAGAGCAATATCAACTACTCACAAACAGAAAATCATTAATAAACACTCGCAATATCACAAAGCGCCCCAAGTTGAGTCGCTGGAAATAAACTTTCCAAAGAGAGAATTATCAACTCATCTACCTCACTAGAAGTCAAACTGATGTATTGACTCCCAATAAGCTACTCACGTCTCACGGATTTTTAAGGACTCTGTTGCTAGGCATTAAATATTTTAGAAATACTTTGACACTCGAATCCTAATGAAGCTATCACCAGGATTCTTGAATATTTAGGTTCTTTCATTTTTGTCGCCAGTCAAAAATTGGCGGCCGAAATTATAGCCAAGGTTCGTGGGCCATTGACTTGGAATTAATTCAGCAGTCATGTCTATAAAACTATCTTTCTTATCAGGGGACTTACCATGGAAGCAATATTAGAAAAGCGTAACAACATTAAATTAAACTTCATTCGTGCTCCCCAACGTGTCTTTCTATTTTTGAAACAGTTTTGCACCGTTTATTTCCTTATCTTCTATATTTCACCAATATTTGACATTCTAATGTCTTATAGGATCTTCTCTTCCATCCTCTGAGCATATATATTTTAATTTCAGTCATTAAATACCAAAAGGATCGATAAAAAAATCTCACAAGAAATTGGATTAAATACCATTTTCAAAGGATATTTTTCTTTTTAGTTAAGTAAAAGATGATGCTTTATCCAGGAAAGTTGTTCGCTAAAACTGCCAAAATTCGATCGAATTATAGTAATTGGACTGTAGAGATATTTTGAAATTTGGTATAGCATTAAAGTGCGACGAACATGATTGACAATTAAAATTGATCGTTTTTGCGCCAGGTTAAAATATCACACAAAGCATTTTCTTGCACTTATTTCTCCAGAGAATATTGTTTTATTTTTATTTCATTTAGTATAGATATATATTGGAAATTGCAATTCTTTTTAGTTTTAATTTATACAGAAAGTTAAATTAATCTTTTAATTTGAGCTTTTTTCAACGTGATGGCTATACGTTAATAATTTCTAGTATTTCTCATAAACGCGTTGTATGCTAATGCATGTTAAATTTTATTTTTATTTTGTGTGAAATATATAGTTGGGGAAAAATGTACCCAAAATATTTCATGGAAAAGTATATAATACTTTTAATTGCAAAAAAATTAATATAATTGAAAGATTTTTTTTCTTTTTGAATTTTAAAATAATGTAAAAATCAATTAAATGCTATAATATTTTCGAATGTTCTTCTATAAATTATTCTCTTATTTTTTAATTATTTAAAAACTTAATTCAAAATTTTAAAACCTAGTTCAATGGTAGAACCTCCAAAGTTTAGTTGTGTCAAATTTTGTAGATCTAATTCAAATTCTTTGACTTTTAGAGCGAGTTCACACACAAAAACACACACATATTCATCTTTATTATAAACACTATTCACAAATAGCTTAGTAAAACTTCAACACACAACTTTATCCCAAACTAATAATGAGAGATTTATATACTAAACAGGACCAGTGGAATATGGCATAGTAGTAAATCAATAGTAGTATTATCAAATAATACAGCCAACCACCCCGCCATCACAGAACGAAGCAATATCGACAATTATTAACAAGTATAGTTGGGAATTAAATAAAGAAATTTGCATGAAATCTGAGTATTATCAGTTTATTTTTTATTGATGCCATATTTTTGATTAAAATTTATCCTCGCGTTTCATATTGACTCATGGATTAGAATTTTGATATTCAAGGAAAAAATAAGAATAATATTACTTGTTAATACTTCTTATCAAAATTTAATGTGCGAACTTTTGTAAACAGAAACCAGCCGAAATCTAAATTAGCTTTGTTGAAAATTCGTACTCTAAAATTAATTACGGGATTATGAATAAAATTCTTTCTAATCAATTAACAAAGACTGCCAATGTGGATATCTATCTCTTTAGTTGTGGATAGAGAACATTCTATAACAAAGGCTGCCGATATATCTCTAGTATATATATCTCTCTAGTTGTGGATAGAGAACATTCTATAACAAAGGCTGCCGATATATCTCTAGTATATATATCTCTAGTTTTGGATAGAGAACATTCTTTAACAAGGCTGCCGATATATCTCTAGTATATATATCTCTAGTTTTGGATAGAGAACATTCTTTAACAAGGCTGCCAATGTGGATATCTATCTCTTTAGTTGTGGATAGAGAACATTCTATAACAAAGGCTGCCGATATATCTCTAGTATATATATCTCTCTAGTTGTGGATAGAGAACATTCTATAACAAAGGCTGCCGATATATCTCTAGTATATATATCTCTAGTTTTGGATAGAGAACATTCTTTAACAAGGCTGCCTATGTGGATATCTATCTCTTTAGTTGTGGATAGAGAACATTCTATAACATAACATTTTAACAACAAGTCTGCCGAAAATTTCAGTGAAAACAGAACTAATAACTAGTTAACTTTCACCAACCAAATGTTGTCACGTCATCTGGAAAGTTTTGAAAAATACATACCGAATTCACAACCGAAAAGGATGATTTCCAATTATACCAACTTAATGAAGCAGACAGAATATATGGGTATTCACCTTCACGTAGAAATTGTTTTGTTCTTTCTGTTTGTAATATGCAGGAATATACATATAATGAGATATATTATTTGGATTGCGATTTTAAAATTGGTAATATTATCCGAAACGTTAAAATTTGGGTCGCTATTGTTAAGGTTTTATAATTAAACTCTAAAAATGTAGGAAATCGATAAAAACTCAAATTATCAGTTTTCTGAAAACCAAAAATTTTTGGTTTTTCTGAACAATTATTTTATAATTATAAAAAAATCAAATTATTTTTCAGTTCCATATTGTAATTATATTAGAAATAGTTATTACGAATTGGAATTTGTACATTTATACTAGCTTTATTACATGAAAATTTAACTGAATTCTTTAAGATTTTTCCTTATATATGTTGTCATTGTAAATATTATATCCTTTGAACAACGAGTTTGAGTTTTCTGTTTTATGAAAATTTTAAATATCCTAATAGAACCAATCAGACTTTTCATTAAAATGATTAGATTTAAAAAATTTTAATCAATGATGATAAATGCCAAGCAGAATTTACAGTTTCTAAACCAAAATTATTTCGTATAGAAAACAATATTAACCCTAGAATCCATGACATTTTTTACAGAAAAAATGCATGTGTTTTGAATACTTATATTTAATACATGAAATTTATTTAAAAAAATGTTCAATTGCTTTTTTTTCTCGAAATTAAGAAAAAAATTTAAATGTACCAACAGCTGCTTTATGAATTTAACAATATCTCAGTGACATAAATCCCATTATAGCAATTGTGCAATAAAAATAAAAGCTTCTAGTTGTTATTATAATTTTTACAATGCAAAAAATTATTTTGTCAGTATTTTTAATAATAGAACTATTTGTACAACAGCCATTTTGGTATTTTTCCTAGCTGCCAGCTTAATTTTAATTCTAATTCTAGTACCGCTCTTATCATAAATCTGATCGGACAGATCTGGCTTCTCATTGAAATGATTGGATTAAAAAATGAAACCGATGATGATAAATGCCACTCAAAATTTACAATTTCTGAACCAAAATTATTTCCTGTAGAAAACCATATTAACCCTAAAATGTATGACATTTTTTACAGAAAAAATGCACGTGCTTTGAATACTTCCATATAATACAGGAAAATTATTTTTAAAATGGATAATTGCTTTTTTTACGAGAAATAAGAAAAAAAATTTTATTGTACGAATAGGTGCTTTATGAATTTAACAATATCTCAGTAACATAAATCACATTATAGCAATTCTGCAATAAAAATAAAAGTTTCTCGTAACTATTACAATTTTTACAATGCCAAAAATTAATTTGACAGTATTTTTAATAATAGAACTATTCATGCAACAGCCATTTTGGTATTTTCCCTAGCTTCCAGCTTAATTCTAATTGTAATACCGCTCTTACCATAAATGAATCTTTTCTAAAATTACTCATCAAAAAGTATTTAAAAAAGATTTATTTCTAAATACTCGTTGTTGTTCTTCGTAACAGTTATATGAAACTTATAAATGGAAATATAAATATATAAAATAAAATTTATAAAAAATTTATGAATAATTATTTATTTTATGTTTTAAATCTGCAAATTCTAAAAGGGTATAATATTTTTTATCAACCTTTTAAACTTTTGTTGTATTTCTAGAATAAAGTCTTCTTTATGTAATTTATTGATAACATATAAAAAAAAATTTCAATACTCTTTCCAATGTTTTCTGTTATCCGTCAGCAATAAATTTTGCGGAAAATAAAGATAGTGTATTTTATTAATTCTACAATTTAATATCAGAAGACAGTTACGCTAATTGATAAGCCGTTCTCCTATTTTACCCTTAAAACTACCAAGATTTTGTTTACTATGAAGTTTCTGTTTATCGACGGAACAAAAACCCAGAGGAGAAATCAACATAGTTCAAGAAGGAAGCGAACTTACCATCAAAGACCATCCTAAGTAAAGACGAAAGACATTCAAATGAAAATATTGAAGCTTTTACCCGTAAAAACTACATCAAACAGAGGAAGGAAATAAGAAATGTGTTACTATTAAGTGATTTTATATCGAAGCTTTGATGTAACAGCTTGTTTGAATGTCTTTTTTGTCTAGACTCTCAATGCATTATTCTACTTCGTAATGAGACAGTGTACAAAAACACGGGGTCATATAGATGTTGTCTGTTCAAGAGAATAGCTAGGGTATTACTTCTTAGTATTGGTTCTGGTAATTGCTTTGGCTAAATGAAAGGGGTTGTTCTGATTAGTTAAGGAAGTAAATTTATTTCTTGAATCATGATGCTTTTGTATTTAAATTTATCTGGTATCGTATTAAGATCCATAAATAGTTTGTTATAAAAATTTTAAATAGTTGCGAACGTGTATTTAGATTCATATTGATTTTCTTATTTTAAATATATATATTTAGTTACGCCTCGGCTATTTTCGACGTTCTTTAATACTTCTTTTATAAAAAATATTCATGAAAATTTTCAGAAACAAGTATCTAATCATCAGACAGATATTTGATTGTTTTCAATGAAAAGCGTTTTAGATGAATCTTTTATTTTGAAGTAATAATAGAGCTATTTATTTTCTAATTAACATATGTACCTTACACTAATCTTGTTATACTATATATCAGAAATGATTAACAAATATTTAGGAAGAAATCTTGTTGCAAGAAACCTCATGCGTTTTGATAGAGTGCTTAAGAAGCGAAAAATATATTACTTGTAGTAAAATAATTGTCAATAAATATTAATAAAAAAAGTTATATCTCCTATCAGTGGAAACGTTTGTAGTAGTAGGCTGAATTTCAAAAAAAAAAAAAATGATTCCTCAAAAAAATGGAAAGAAATTTTCAAATAAAGAGGAAAATTTTGCAGCAAAATATATAGTTTATAGACACTATAATTTAAAAGTAGCGTAAATCATTTATCCTTATAGCATTATATATATACATAAATATATATTAACGAATATTAACGAATTAAACAAAAGATTAGATCTGGAAAACATTTATATTAGCAACCTGAAAACTTTATTTCCTTATGGTCTCAATAGTAAATTAAATGGGGAAGGTTATGCAGATTTAAACAATAATTGCATTTATAACAAATTTAGCATATTTAAAAATTTTCTAAATAAAGATAACTTTTCTAAAAGATTTAAAAGAGGTAAAGGGAAAGGAGGCAATTTTCAAATTATACTTGAGGAATTTCAAAATTGCTGTAATCAGGAACACAATAGTGAAAACATTCACAAAATTAGGAAATACATTTTTGGTCTTAGAAATAATAAAATGAAATGGTTTTTAAATAATAAATTCGGGGAATTAGAGTTTAAAAATTCGTACACTAAATGTATTATTCTAGATCTTATTAAATGTAAACTTAACATTGGAAAAAACGATTTACTTTTTAATAATAAAAATAATGTTTACAAAGAATACTGTGTGATTAAATTTGTGCTATTTTTTGTTTTTATTGTTATTTTTGTTATTGTATTTTTACTTTGTTGTGGTTATCTTCTTCTAATTTGTTGTTTTGTATTTCCTTTCTGTTAAAATGGTATATCTCTTGAGCATAATTTCAGGGGATTTTTGGATCACGAGGAATCATTATTAGACAATGTCTGTATTTCCTCACAGAAAAAATCCC
This sequence comes from Argiope bruennichi, assembly GCF_947563725.1. Classification (NCBI taxonomy): domain Eukaryota; kingdom Metazoa; phylum Arthropoda; class Arachnida; order Araneae; family Araneidae; genus Argiope; species Argiope bruennichi. The sequence goes on from NC_079160.1 coordinate 96,842,194, forward strand.
TTTCTTCGAATCCCTGCCTGAGGGTGACCCTTAAAAAAGTCTTCAGGCCGGATTCTTTTTTTATATTTTTTATAATTTTTTTCGTTTAATTTTTTGTTTTTCCTATTAATTTGATTCTAATACTATTGTACATAAATATATACATATGTTAGCACCAATCTTGACATCTTTACTTTTATAAAAGTGCTCAAAAGTATTCAAACTGACATATATGCATTAATAAATAGCGTAACAATACCCAGAGAAAGCACAAATGCAAAACAAATAATAAAAACTAATAGAAAATACAGAGAAAATGATAAAAGAATATCAAAAATTACAAGATTACAATTTTTTTTTTAAAGTTTCATATTTTTCTTTGAAACCCTCAATGCAAAGAAAAGAGTGAAATTTTTTCGAGAATAGAAAACTGCATGAAACACATATTGCATTAGGCTATTCAAATGTGAATTATTTTTAAAATGTGAATTAATTTATTTTTCATAATTTAAATAATTTTTAAAATGGAGGACATTTTCGAAATTTTTTTATGTTTCTGAAATTATATATATTTATTTTTTTTTATATTTTTGTCTACATATAATTGTGTGTAAAAATATTATAAGTTTTTAGAATTTGAATCAAATTTAAATAACTTACATTTTTGAAAACAAAATTTAATATTTGTCATATAAAACGAACAATATTATTATTTTATAGTACTGTAAAAAACACATGTAAAGATATGTCAAAAGTAAATACACATTGTACTATATGCTATTTTTTTTGTGCGGCCCATGCAATTTACAACTTTGAAATGCACTGTTAGGTATGCATTTTACCACTTTCACAAACAACAGAAATTTTCAAAGTGCCTGAAAAAAAATATATTTGAAGTCTAATAACCAAGATAAAAAATAGAAATATTTCAGAAAAACCAAAAATATTTCTCCTTTATTTCTATTCAGTGTTAATTCATTTTTAAAATGCTTAATTTATAAAACAATTCATGGATTTAAACATTAAAAATATTTAGTTAACGATAACAAGTGTTGCAATCTACACGTGCTGCATAAACTATGAATATATAAGATAACTGACTATAATAAAAAATATCGAAGAGATAGCTGTGAAATACCTCAGGCGATTCTTTTCCTTTGTATTCTTAGGTATCATAATATTATGGAAAATCCTATGGTGTAAGCGAAAAGGCATCGGTACAAGGTTTATAATGTGCAACGACTTCCACAATAAAACACAAAACAGCAAAAACACAGACAAAGTATTTAAATACACAACTTTCAGAAATCAATAAACTACAGGATAACTATTATCAAATAATTTTAATAGATCAATGACATTCAGAGTACAGCTAAAGAACTCATTCAGTGATGAAAACTACAAAGGGAGAATTTATGTAATTCCAAAGGGACATTGCAAAAGGCCAGTTTAGAAATCATTGGATCTCATGTCCTAATAGAGATGGTGATCTAAATTTTCTATAAACTTCATTTTTGTCTCTAAATTGTCATCGATAAGTAGTTAAATTCGCATTGGACATAGCAGCTTCTTGAAGAAACAGCATATCTTACGTCCCAATAAATATAGAGTCATAAATCTTGTATTTTACAGAACCTTCATTTTTGGTACAAATTTCGTCGCCATTGTTAATGTTCATGGATCTAGAATTCATACAACATTCATTAAAATATCTGCACATCTCTCTTCCTTACTATGAGACTAACTGTTCTTAGAAATGTTTTTACAGATTAATAATATTATCATAAGATACTTAAAGAGTTTCAATCTTTCAAAATCAGTTAATAGCCAAAGATATCTTAAGATAAAAGATAATAAATTAATAATAGCGTTGAAACACATATGCCTAGATATTTAAGAAAGATAATTTGGATATTTAATATCATTTAGTTATAAATATGTGCCCGAAAGTTCTATTTCCTTACAATATAATATATTAAAAGTGTTATTTCCTTTTATTCAGTTTGTTTAAAAATGAATTATTGAGTTTTTAAGTTACTCGTGTTATTTGTTTGAAACTATAATAACGGTTATTTCAATCAAAATTTTGAAATTCTTGCAAATCATTAAAACAATAAAGTCTTGTAAATAGTCTTGTTTTTGGTAATTCAAAAGTGTTGTATACTTCTTTTGTAATTACTTGGCACAATAATTTATTGAGAGACAAAACAAGTATCTCTAGTCGCTAAATCGTAAAATAGAACAATTTATTTTCGGAACTTTACTTCATTCTAAGAAAACGTCTGTTTCGGAATGTTCCCAAATTCACGATCTCGTTGAGATAGAGGCTTGATTACAGTTTAATTAAAACAAACTCTTTCTAAGTTAATTCAAGGAAGGCCTAGATCCATTATAAATGAAGGAATTGTTTCGCAAGGTATTAAAATGTTAGTTGTTTTTATCACAAATTATTCCGTAATGTAAATTCAGCATGAAAAAAAAACACAACATTCTGATAATGCACAACAGTTTCATATAACAAGGTGCAATAATTTGCACTTATTGATTTCACTCTACAAGATATTATATTATAATAAAATGATTTTCCTGGTAATTAAGAAGTAGATTTGTGGTAAACAGTTATAAATTTCCCCCACAATATATGACTTCAGGAATTCGAATATTAGTTATACGAAATGAATCATCTTCTGACTGAATGAGTTTTGTTTAATTTAGCTCTTAAAATATTCTATTTTTCTTATATAGGTATGTACGAGCAAACTTTGTGCAGTAAAAACATTGTATACTTATTTAATATTTTTATTCAGAGTAATTTGTATGAAATAGTAATGTATCTTGTAATGTATTTGTATGAAATAGTAATGTATGAAATAGTAATGTATCTTGTAATGTATTTGTATGAAATAGTAATGTGAGAAAAAGTACGTTGCTGATCCACAAAACATTCATTTTCCACGAATTTAAATTATACAATTAGCAGCAGTGCTATCCGCCCAACAGTTCAATTGATTAATCTGTACTACATCACAGCTATGGCCTACGCATTTGGGTAATTTAATAATGCAGCATAGGTAGTATAATTTGAGCATTATAGCTAAGAGAAATTTATTATGTCTTTTAAGACAGAGCTTTTAGCAGGAAGGCAAGGAAACACAATTTTTTAATAACAGTACTTTAAAATACAAGATCTTCCATCCCTTTAAATTGCATGATACTTTACCAATTCTTCTATTATTTTCTTAGGAATAAACCTGCCATGATAAAACAAATCTATACTAACAATAGAAATGTGTGTCTGTATGTGTAGGGGGGGGGGGTTGTATGTGTGTGTGTTGGTGGTCTATAAAATAGATCAACTTATCTGTAGTTTTTTTCATGTTTTCCTTTTATATCTCCCGATAAATAAAGATTGCAGAAAACTGATTTTAAACTATTTTTAAATTTTAAAAGGTTTCTTTTTAATAAAATCAGTTTAATTGGTTTTCAAATTCAATATGAATATAAGAAATTTTTTAAATACACATATACATTTTTAAAAATAATTTTTGATAATAGATTTCATTATAACCTTGAAATTCAAATCTTTTCCACTATTTACTCAGATATTTCATCACTTAATTTTCTTACATTTTTGAAAGCTGAGGAAGAATAATTCTCTTTAATAACTCTGCAGTTTATATGAGGACTAAGATAGAGGATTTGCAATATCATTAGAGCTAAAAATCTGATGAAACCATGCTGTCTTGCTTTTAATAGCACCATAATGCCATTGAGCATGACTCCACTAAGATTCGAACACTCAATAAACAGAATATTTTTAAGTTTATCAAAATGGCAAAGATAAAGTGTCTGTAAAATTTGAAAGGGAAAACTTAAAAATAGTTTGTTGATGGATTATTGAATATCAAGCTATGAGTCACGAATTTCTACTGAAATTAAACACAATTAACATTCCTGGTGAACCAGTTACTTGTCAAAAGAGTCTAGTACTTAATATTATGTATAGAGTGATTGTATACAATTTAAATATTCATTAGAAGATTGTGGTATTTTAATATTTAAGAGATACAGGAATGTATTGAAATTCAAAAACAGAGGTAAAAGATTTTAAAAGGTTAATATAAAATAGGAATATTCATTGTAGGTTTTGCTATAAGAATTTTTAACTTATTTATATCCTACTTAACTTGATAATTATTTTTTTGTGTACTGTAATATTTTTATATAAATAACTTGCCTACAATTATTCTATATATGTATATAATTTTATAGAAATCAAAAGTTACGATTAAGCGAAATAACATAATACATATTTATTATTATTATACATATTGTTATGTTTAGTTTCAGATACAATACAGAAAAAACATTCTGCTAAAAACTGATATTCAATCTGTATGAAATCTAGAGAGAATCAAGGAAAATATTTGAACAGAAAAAGGCATTTATTTAATACTCTGCAAGGAGCTGCCTTTACCTGCATTCTCAAAAAATATGCTCTTGACATTCATTTTGTGAAATTTGAAAGAAATATTACATTTCTGATAATATAGAAAATAAAAGAAAGGGATTCAATTTTGACAGATATTTAAATCCCTTTTTCAATAAACCGATTTCTTTGATAGAATTTCTGAATGTTATGCTAACCAAGTAATATCGCGCACGAAAATCCTTGAAACTGAAACACGCTTATATCGAAAACATTGGGGGAACTACACGTAACGTTTAGGGGATTTTTAAGCATTTCAATGGACAAAACTTTCACTTGCAGATTTAATCGTTTCTCTGACAACTACACCAGTTCAATAACTTCCTTTTTCTGTCCTTGACACACAGGAGAAAATTTATTTTTATTTATTTATTTATTTTTGGAAAAGATATTTTGCTTACAAGAACTTATGATGGGCAAGAGTTTGGAATTTTGATGAAACTATTTTTCGTGAATTCATATCAGTTTTATAAGATAAGCCAGAACTTTGTTCACTACAAGAACCAATTTAATCATCTCAACGGTAAAAGGGCTAAGTATTTCTTGAAATTTAATATTTAAATTTTTAAAAAAATTGACGGGTACTTTAAGTGTAAAGATTTTGTATTTTTAATATAAACCTGATACTATTCGTGATTCGTTTAAAGCTTCTTAAATTGCAGATTAGTTTATTCTTTAATAAACTTACTAGAAGACCTTATAAATACAATTATCATCTTTCTTTAATATTATTGAGATTAAACATGAAGAACCTTGAAGAATTTAGAATACAGCTCAAACCCTTGAGGAGTTTTCAGTAAAGTTCTAAATTTTAAAATACCATTTCAAATTATTTTTGCTCAATAAAAAGTATTTAGTTATAAATGCAAAGTAGCAAAAATAATAGGGGAATTGGTGAAGTTGGGTATTATGCAAAGGTTTAATTTTATATCTGTTAGAAATGAAAGGAAAAGGAAGGCTTACCTAAATCTATTAAGCTTAATATATAAAATAAATTTAAATTTTATTGTGATTATAAAAATGTACTGTTATTTTAAAAGTATAAATCATCGAGATTAATGTGGGCTCGTTGATATAGTTGAGTTTTCTTTACACAGAAGGAACGTTAAAATTATGTTTCTGAGGTTTCTCTCGAATTTTCGATAGATGAAAATAACAGCATATCTAAATGCCATAACCTCTCATAAGATATTAAGGTGTATGTACACACTTGGAACTTCGAAAATCGTTCAAAATATCGAATATATTTTTATTGCTTAATAATGTTGTCTGATCCTTTAGCTTTCAGACGATACCAAGATGTTATCAATATTCGAAATATTTCTCGAGTTATAATTATTTTTCTTGAGGAGCTTTCATTAAAAACTCTAGTTACGGAGTTTTTAAAACTCATTTTATGAAAAATGGTATTTTTCCACAATGTTGCTTCATTCAAACAATCATAACTCAACAAGAAATGAACCAAATACAGTTATTTATATATCAAAATAATCTGTATGAAATAGCGGATGTTTTGTAACTCAATGAAAGTTATATTTATAGAAATAAATTTTTTATAGCTATTTAAAGTTGAAATTACAGAAAAAATCTCGCTTTTTCTATTCATTGTTGATGAAAAAATTGTTTAAAAAAAACTATATATTTTTTTTAACTTGATTGAAGCAGACAACATGAAGACTAATATTTGGCATCATTTCCAACTAGAATTGTGTATCTGTGCAAATTAGAATTTAAGATATCATGTTTCAAAAAATAGGCTAATTAGCCCATTAATTATTATTTAATTCATTAATATTTGTGTAATATGGGTTTTTTCTCACTGAAATGAGTTTAAACAAATATTAATGACCTACTGTGAAAAAACTGGACTTTTAAAGTTAAAATTTTAAAAAAAATCTTCAAGTGTATACGTACACCTTAATTGATAAAATCAGTCCAATAGTTGGTACTGGAGGACTGTTTATTTGGCTTTCCGCATTATTATTATTATTATATAGATCATACAGACATTGAAACATTTTATTACATTCTAATTATCCTTTTATTATCTTTCAATTAACATTTTATTATATTGAAAGATAACTCTCATAACTGAAAATGCCTACATTTCTTGGATTCTTATAAAATCCTAATTTTTGAAATGTGAAACTAACAAAAATAGTAATATCACAATACTAAATACTGTTGTTAAAATTATTGTCTGAAAATATACTTAAAATTGTTTTAAAAATTTTATTAAAATTTTGAAAGAAGTTGCAACGAAAAACAGCAATATAAATAGAACAATTCTGCTTTTAATTTTAATGTGATGTAAGCAATGTTTTACTTATACAGTAACGTATTTATTGTGAATAAACTTTAATATTTTGGTTCTTTTATATTAAAAAATCTAACTAAAAGCTTCGAAAAATTTTTAATGAGCAGTACTTGCTACAAGAGAAAAAATTTTGTGTTAAATTTTGTAACTTTAGACCCAAGAGTCTGTCCAGTACATTACTTTGAATTATTTTATTTTGTCACAAATTTTACAATACACTAATAGTATGTGAACTAAAATTTAGGGCAAAATTATTTATTAGAAAATATTTATATTATTAAGTTATATATAAAAGAAAATCTATTGACATTCAGCATCAAATTTATATTAAAATTATGCTTTACTTACATCACAAACTAAATATATTCTACTGTTAATTTTTTGCTTTGAAAACAAATCAAAATTTTCAAAGTTCTAAACAATTTTTACATAGGCATATATAACTTATTAACCAGACTTTTAAGTCAATGAATCGTTGCGTCGATATTTTATGTTTAAAACGTAATTTATTAAGTAAAGCAAAGCATGAGTTACTTTTTCATATCCTACTGCATTTTAAGAATCTTTTAATATCTCTAAAACATATAAAAACTTTTAAAATAAAAATTAGTTAATAAAAGTAGCAAAACAGAACTAAAAATTGAAGTTTGATTTTCGCAGTTTTCTTAATTTTGATATTTTTAACATAATTTAAATAAATATATTTTAATTTGTTCTTTAATTGGATGTTAATACTATATTTATATTAAATGCAGTTCTACTTTTAAAATAGCTCATTTTGCGTATTTAGAATACAAATCAAAATGCATTAAATAACTTCTCGCTTTAACTAGAATTGCTATTTAACCACGGAGTAATAAACATCATTGCAGTTAAATTACAGCTTAATTACTCTGTTAGAATGGGTGTAAACAAACAGTTGAATAAATATTCGAAACACTCAAGCATGGGGTTTATTAATATTTATTCAATCTAAATGTTTGTTTCACTTACATAATTATATTCAAGAATTAATTAATCGCTTTAGGGTCGAAACTACATCATAATCTTTTTATATATTGTTACGAATCCTTGATGCGGCTTCCCAGCATAGTGGGTTCCATAAGAGATCCCAGAGCTTGGCGACAAAATTGGCGACCATTTAGCGACGAAATTGGCGACTTTGGAGCCAAAATAGATTATACCCGAAACATCGAGAATTTTCCTTGAACCGTCCAGTAGGAACGGAGTTACGCCTCAAACGTTCCTGATTGGTTGAGAGGCTTCTAGCCCCGCCTCCTGAGACCTATAAAAGGAGCTGCAGCTGCCGGGGAGTGGACGGTGAATTGAGTCGTGGACCAGTGGAGTCGAAGAGTAGTCGGAAGCAACGATGAAGAACTCGTCTTCCAGGGACTAGAGGAGCAGCGACGGAGTAGAGCTGCTGTGTATACTGTTGTATGCTGCACGTCTCGGCTGAAGATAATCGTCTTCTGTGCTGTATATAGTTGTCGTCTTTGTGCTGTCCTGTGTGTCTTCGTGTAAATAAACGTCGTTGTTTTATTTCCTACTAACGCCTGCTGATTGAGCGTTCTCCACACCATAGAACTCCCACTATCCAAATGAACCCCGGGAAATTCCGTAACAATATGATACATGTGTGAAATAACAGTTGATATAAATGAAATGATCAGTATTTCACACAAAATATGGAAGTAAATAGAAATTATTGCTCACGAATTCCTTTAATAATCAGAATTACTTGAAATACTGCTTGCATTTATGACTCTTGTGGTCCTTTTTTCCGTTCTAAGGCCTCATATTACTGATATGATTTCAATCTCATTAACTTAGTTCTAATTTTCCGTACACTTTTTAAACCAGTGGGAGCGTTTCCTCCAAAACTTTCTGTTATACTTTCCAATAAATGTGTCATGCTAGAGAACACCTGGAATGGCTTGCAATAGTATTTTAACCTTTGGCGCGAATTTAGCATTTTCACTGAATTTATAGTGTCATCCTTGGCGAGTTTTTTGGCAATTGTCATGCGGATAATACAATCCCAAAATCTCTGCCATGCAATCCGATGAATACAATCCGAAAATCGAATTAAAACAGAGGTTTCACAGACAACTGCTCCTTTAATCATAAAATCCAATACCTAATTTGATATATTTAAGTTATTGAGTTTAAATTTTTCTGAAAGTACAGATCGACAGACAGTCAGCCCTTTGTTTGTTTTGTCTTAAACTTTAATAGCTGTCTACACTACAGATGTTTAATCTGCGTACAGAATCTTACCCATCCAGCTCTCCTCGTTTTGTAGGCATTGTGTTAACTTATATTCGAACAGCTGTATAGACGGACTTCCTTTGAGCAGACTTTACACAAATTATGATAGAAATCTACAAATTTGGTGTTGCTGTTGTTGTATCTAAAGGCACTGGTCTTAGACACGCCCACTGACTTTAAGAATTCATTGTGGATTAAGCCAAGGATGCGGCCCTTGTTTTTACAGTAGCGCCATCTTGGCCCAAGAGAACGACTTAGTTACACACACACGTCAACCCTTTTTACGGGGCGGATTTCATTCAGGCAACCACAGATCGTAATTTAGACCAGAGTCAGAGAACGATCATACCTGATCCAGTACCCCCAGTGATTTCATTATCGACAAGGAGGACTCTGTGACCACGACAGATTTATACAGTCACCCCACACGAGGGGAGTCTTTAGCCGGCGAGGTTCGAACTCGTAACCCAAGGGACGTGAATCCAACGCCCTACCAACTAGGCTATCCCTGCCTGCAAATTTGGTAAATACTCTATATGTATACGTACGAAAGTAAAAAAAAAAAAAAAAAAAAAAAAAAAAAAAAGTCTCAATAAAGCGTAACAGCCAATCAACGAAAGTTCTGCAAGGAAACTTGTTTGTAAGTATTTTTTTTTAATTTTGGTAAAAGTGTTGTAATTAATAGCAACCATTAAATCAAAAGTTGAACCTGAAACCCATTGCTGTATTAATCTTTATGCCATTGCCATTGTTATTATTTTAAGATAAAAATCTACATATCAATATTTGTAGTCCTCTTATATCACAATTTTTCATACTATTCCAAAAGGGGAGTAGCAGTTCACGTGAAGCTGAGAGAATAATGAGAATTATCGGAATGTCGATCCCACATTTTTTGCACGGAATCTTAAAATTGCATCCGCACAAGATACAAGCATTTCACTAATTGTTGTTAACAGGTTCTGATGAAAGGCAAGCCTTTGCAACATGGTCGCTTGCACTGTTAGAATGTTACTCACAATGAACATCACATGGACAAATGAAGCTCATTTTTCATTGAATGGTGGCGTCAATACACAAAACAGTGGTGTCTGGGCGACATCAAATACATGTGAATATACGACCAAATCACTACATTCCCCGCATGTGACTGTTCGGTGTGGTTTTACAGCGTCCTTCATTCTGCCCCCCCCACACACACACACTTTAAAAAAAAGCCTTGCCTTATTTTCGATTAAAAAAACCTGTTCAGTTACTGCAGAAAAATACCTTACGCTTTTGAGAGACCACGTTGTACCTACTTTGCAGCAAAGACGTGCATAACCTGCCGTCACCTTCATACAGGATGGTAACCGATATCTATTGATCATTCCGTCAAGACGTTTCTTCAAGACATATTCATTGAGGATCAAGTGATAAGCCGCGTATGTAAGTTTAAGTGGCCTTCTCTATCGCCAGATCTTACTCCAGTTGACTTTTGGTTGTGGGGACACCTTATGTCTACTGAGCCTCTCTAACTACTTTGGTGGAACTGAAAGATGCAATTAAATAGCTCGTGAGTGACATCGATGCTAACATGCTACACTCAGCTGTAATTGGTGTAGTTACGCGCTTCCCTTGCTTAATACCTTGAGGTGGCGTTCTTATTCAACATCTTTGCTTTAATATAAAATGTGATGTGTTACATTACTGTGCTCTGTTCTCCTGATTTCCATAAACCATCTCAGTTTGAAATGTGAGCGCCATCTATCGACCATTTTGTGAATCATTTTATTGGAAAAAATCCAAAAGCTCTCTAAACATGTTCGAACCGAATTTTTTTTTAGAGCATTTCTCTTTTTATTGTGATTTTTTTGAATTTTCTCTCGAATTTATGGCACACCATGTATTCAAAAGAAAATAAATACAATAAAATAACTGTACATACTCCAATATATATGATAATTGCAAAAAGCATTCCTTTAACAAGCAGCGTTAAGTTGATTTACATTTTCAGTTTCTGAAATCGTTTCTAATTCTCTTCATTGTTAACATATTTCTAATTCCTTTCATTGTCATATCTATTAAATCTTGTAACTTTCGGTAATCTTTTAGCTGCAAATAGATCCATATACTTTGGGGATTTCCCTCTTTTCTGTCAAAAGAATTATTAGAGCACCTATTATGAATGATAGAGTTAACTTGACAACTCTATCATTTTGGGTAAGCGTCGAAGTCAGTGGGTAATAGAGATGCATAATCCACGATTTTTTCAATAACAAATAATATTGCCATTGTTATTTTTAAATATGCGTTCCAAATATCTGTTATTTCAATCATATTATTCATAAAAAATTATTACTTAATATTAAACATAAAATTTATTAATTGTAATTAATACTTAATTTACTAATTTAATTAACGTGTGATTGAATTAATTTATCTGTTTCAGCTTACTTCTTAAATTTTATTTTTTTTCTCAAAACAATTTATTTAATTTATTTATTAGAGTAAACCATTTTCTGGAAAAGATGAGTTAAAAATATATGTCACTTCTTTAAAATGTTTACTTTAGTCCTATATTCTACCTATAGATGGCGCCAGCAGTAAACAGAGTACATGTAATCAAAGTCAATCATGTCACGAGCAATTAAAAATGATCTGTATGGAATAGCGCATCATCATATACGAATATCGGTCACTCCCGTAAAGTGGAGCGGTGACTTCGCACTTTCCAGGGAAGCCTCGCATTTTCCGGTGAAATCACCGCTCCGATAAATTTCAGTGATATGCAATTCAATGATACGATACGATAATTCCAATAACCGGTCCGTTCACTTTTCGTTCCGATCACAGATCTCTTTCGAGAGCTTCCATTGGACAGATCGTATCGATTCTTACTTTTCAGTAAAGTCACCGCTCCGGCAAATTTCAGTGATATCGTATCGATTGTTACTTTCTATCGTGATCCAAAACCTGTAATCAAAATATCATCAGTAAGATCGTATCAAGGATTTGAATCACACCCCTCTTTGAAAAGTATTGATCACTTGTATTTGTGACTTTTTGATATTGGTTACGTAATAACCGCTCTGAAAATATTCGTCATCCCTAGTGGGTAATGTAACAGCATATTTCAGCTGATATTAACTGCATATTATCTGCCTCAAAATTTTCATTTGCAAAAAAAAAAAAAAAAAAAAAAAAAAAAAAAAAAAAAAATGAACTGCTTGCAATGACAGAAATAGCTTATATTTTATGAATTTAGTTCTTAATTATGAAGCACCTTGAGCTTTGTATATTTATAATCCAGAATCATTATATAACGGACACCAGTACTCTGTACAGTTCAAGTTGCACGTAATTGGAATCATTTAAGGTGGAGTTACGTTATTACGTATCTAACAATAGCTCAGTTGAAATGGACATTTTGTAGCAACCATGAGAACAACTCACGAGTATACCTTAGTAAATGGCGATATAATTCACTGATGGTAAATACTGAGTTTGATACAGACCTAAACCGATTCCATTAGCAAATATATAGCAGTAGTAATAGGGTATATAAAGGTGTCTATTCTAATAGTAGCTGAACCACTAATTTCTAAAATGTTAGAGATAAGCATGTTTCCAATTATATGTATATATGATTGGACTTCTTTTTATGGCGTTATTTGAAGTCAAAGATATACAGGGTGTTTCATAAATGATGGGAGTAACTTTAAGGGGTGATAGTACACATCAAGACGAGTAATAGTAAATAGGAAACCAAGTGTCCCAAACGTCTTCCGAAGGAGATAGGCGCCATCAAAGTTTAGGGCCCTAAATTTCAAATGATGATAAAAAACGGAAAAATGGATCGATTCATTTGCGGTTTTCGCTAAAATCCTTCTTTAAATTAGTATTTTCTTTTAAAAAAATTTTAAAGACAAAGTTTAAAAAATGCCGATAGAGGCATTGGAGTACCTAACAACTACTTTTGGAGAGGCATTGGAGTACCTAACTCTAGACTTTGGAGTACCGAACAACTACTTTTTACCAGTATTTTGTTTATTTTGTTAAATGTTTACTAAAGCTTAGACTTTAGTTAAATTTTGAGCGCAAAATTGAAACTATCGGGAGCGGTTAAGTGGCGCAAATTTAACCGCGTTCAGGGGGTTAAATTTTAAACGCTTGTATCTAATGAGCAAAATAATAAATGATGAAGCAAACTTTAATAGGTCATAGTAAAACACCAAAACAATCAACTTTCATTAGAAAACGCATGATTTGAATTCAAACGCAAACGTGATAGAACATCTTCAAATTTTATCCATGCAAGCGTTATAGCTGCAAGTTTCTGGAAGAAGAACATGAAATGGTGATATGGGGAAGAAGAAGAACGCATATGCAATTTGTTATTAAGATAAAAGCCACTGACCCAAATGTGCAAGTGTAAATCACGGTAGAAACGAAAGTGTAAATCACGAAAGATGTTGCCCTTCACTAATCAAGAAAAGGCTGATATGCACTTCATCTAAGGAACTGCAAATGGGAATAGTGCAGAGGCGTGACGATTGTACGGAGAAAATTTTCCCAACAGGCGGTTGCCTGTTGATTTTAGCGAAAACCGCAAATGAATCGATCCTTTTTTCCGTTTTTTATCATCATTTGAAATTTAGGGCCCTAAACTTTGATAGCGCCTATCTCCTTCGGAAGACGTTTGGGACACTTGGTTTCCTATTTACTATTACTCGTCTTGATGTGTACTATCACCCCTTAAAGTTACTCCCATCATTTATGAAACACCCTGTATTTCAACAAGCCCACAAACACGCGCGCATTAAAGGAAAAAATTAAGCGAGGCATCAACGAAATGTTGCCACATTTATGCAAAATGATCATGGTAAATTTTGACAAAAGAATGCGCTTGTGCCAACAAAGCCATGGAGGTCATTTGACTTATTTATTATTCCATACCTAACCCTATCATGTGTACTTTACGATTCAATAAAAATATAACAATTTAAAGAAGAAAAAAAACTTTTTTTATTTAATTCAAATCTTGAGTTAACGCGTTGTTCTATCGTATAAAGATCCATGTTTATTAACCCTAAACTATCAGCTGTCGAATGGTTTTTTTAATAGTATTGCCCACATTTTACTATTCGAATGATGACAAATTGAAATCTTGCATTAATTGTGGGACACCTTTTACTTTTAATTTGATTTTCTCTTTAATTTCTGTATTAAGAATGTCCGAAGGTTTAGACAATATTCATATTTAATGTTTATACTTACTTAAGGGGGTCCGGGACACATTTTGAAAAAATTTTTATTAATTAATTTAAAATTTTGAAATTTTTTGTGCTGATCAACCATCTTATTAATAAGCAAAATCACAACACAAAAAATTTCAAAAATATTTTTAAAACTTAAAATTTTTTTTTTTAAGTGACGTTGTTTTAAATTGATATAACTCAAAATATTTTTGATCAATTTTCAAAATTTTTTCATTAAATCAAACACAAATATATATTTTTTCATTTTGATTCGGCAATTTAAAAAATATTAATTTTTAAAAAAATTGAAAAAATTTGAATGAAAATTTTAAAAAAATCTTGGGTACTTTTTTAAAAAAAAAATTCATATCTTGAAAAGTAAAAATTTTTTTAATTTGCTGAATCAAAATAAAGACAAACAGTTTGAAAAGTATGTATTTCAAATTTCAGACCTCTATCTTTATATGATCTGGACTTATATCAATTTGATCACAACAAATAATGAAAAGATGCAACATGGTTAAAAATGCGTTTAAAGTTTAAAAATAAAATTTATAAGAATTAAAATTATTTAAATACATTTAAAAGCTTCCAGATGCATAAGAGACGCTTCCCTTCCTCACAAGTGTTTATTTTAATTTAATTTTACATTTACAATTAAGAAAACAAACTTTAGAGCAGAAAATTAAAAAGCACGTTGTCTCATGAAATGTAAACACAGAGGTTCTAATAAACACTGAATCTCTTCGTTTCACTTCATTATTGAAGGAGTTGAGTTGTATACAAACTAAATCTAGGATTTAAAATAAATTCTTTAAAAATTTATTTTTAAAAAAAATCAAAAATTAAGCTAAAACAGTGCCGGGAAATGTCTGTTTACATTTAAACAGATGAAGTTGCCATGGCAACGTCTTTTTGACAGTTGAAATTTCAAAGTAATGGTCAACAAAAATTATGATATCTCTCGTTCTAATTAAGACAGAAACATGATTTAAATGTTATTTTAAGCAGAAACGCATGCAGAATTTTTTCAGCTAAAAAAAATTTCGAAAATTTGACGATTTTTGTGTCCCAGACCCCTTTAAATAATTTTAAAATAAGGAGTTCTGAACAAAATATACTTATAAAAATGCAGAAAACTTTTATCAAAAACGGGATTCAAATATTTGGACGGTGGTGTTTGTAATCTTCTGAAATATAAATTTCCTTCTCTTTAAAAGTTCTTGATGATAAATCACGTCTCGGGTAAAATCCTTAGAAGAAATAAAGTTCTTATTTAGAAATCTTCAAAGGTTGAAGGCGGCTTTAGTAGAGGAAATGGCAATTTTTCTTCCCATAACTTTGGTTTCTGAAGTGGCCATAGATCTTGCAGCGAAGAAATATTGTAATATTATGCAAAACTGTTTATTCTGGAATCATTTCTAAACACAAAATTTTATTCCCTTATATTTTCGGTGAGATATTTATGTAGTAGACGCGTTGCCAGGACATATTTCACTGGTAAAAACCACACATAAGCTAGTAATTTTCCATTTAAAATATCGTTAGCCATAAAATGGGCTTTACTAAGAAAATAACTCCTCAAGAGTAATGTAAATATATAGTAATCTTCATACGACTGCTTATATTTAAAATGAAATGAATGTTAAGAGTAAAGAGTTACTTCAAAAATGAAATAAATATATTTATAAGAAAATTTCACGTTCTTAGAATGTCACAACTCAAGCTATTTTTGAAGAATAAATGAATGCGATGGAATAAATTTAAAGCACAATTATTACATTTTGAATAATGGAAATATTAATTAGAAAATTTCTTCAATAGTTTGCCATAACTTTTAATTAAAAAAATAATACTGCAATGTCTTTTATTTTTACACAAAACCTATTTTTTATATTTAAGCAACATAGTAGAAGAAGAAGTTTAGTAAATGTTGAATTTTGTGTTTAACAGATCATATTCGATATTTTTTACTTTTGTGGAATTTCTGATTTCTTTTACAGCCAATGAAACTTTTAATGAAATTAGATAGAAATTTAAATTCCGGAAATACATAAAGAAGTTTCGGTGATATGCTTCATCATATGTAAAGAGGGATTAATCATGAAATAAATTGTAAATATTTTGAACAGAAGCATAACTATCGCAAAACAAACTTTCATGAATTTGAAAATAATCTGTACATCTGGTCTCTCAATTTTTAGAATGATCTCAAAAATAGGTTTCCTATAAAGTTTTACATAATTTATAACAAAATAATATGTAAAAACTATTTACCAAATGAGAAAGAACCAAACAGCAGAGAAATTCATAGGGGTAAATAATATCAGCCTCTAATCAGGAGGACGCAATTGTATTATGTCATGATTAATATGATTAAATGGTTATTATTAATAATCGATTAATCAAATTGATGCTTACATATTGTTACTAATCTGTAATATTCCTTTCTTAGTAAAATAAATAGTTTTTACGTTGAGTTCTAATGCACGCTGAACGGCCGGGATAGCCTGGTTGATAGGGCATTAGATTCACGTCCCTTGGATTGCGCGTTGGAACTCCGCTGGCGAAGACTCTCCGTATGTGTGGTGGCTGGCACCCTTATAAATCTGTAATTGTCACAAGGTCCTCCATGGCGAGAGTAATAACAGTGAGGGTAATGAGTTAGGGATGATCGTTCTCTGATTCAGGTCTAAATTACGATATGTGGATGAGTGAATGAAATGATGACTGAAGTTCGCCCCGTAAAAAAGGTTGTGACTAGGGATTGCAATACCGGACCAAAATTTCAATACCGGTATTCGGTATTTTTTAAATCTTAATACCGGGATACCGGTTTTAATACCGGTATTAGAGGTTTTAGAAAAAGAAAGAAAACACAGGTGTTTTTTTGTTTTATTTGCCAGTTTTGTTAGAGAGTGTAAATATCACAAACAATAATTTGTAACTTATAAATTATAACAGTATATAAACACAAAAAAGTAAAGGAACATCTTGTTTATTTAAATCACAAAAAAAAGTGTAAATATCACTATTCAGTCTGTGGTACTATTACAAATTTTTGAAATGTGATCTTAAAAAAACATAATGCATCCATTGTACTGTCATTAAGCCTGAAAAGCAATTTTGTGTAAAATTTACCAGCTGTCGAAGACGCTCTTTCAGCATCTACGCTAGCTGGTGGTACTGTTAGCGATATATTTTTTTCAAGTATTTACCTCCATATCCCTCATCGTCAAATAAATCGATTTCTCGTCGGATGGTTTTGGATATAGCTGATTTCTGTATTGTATTTTGGTTCGTTAAATTTTTTTTCATTTATCGCTAATTCTAATTTTTGTTCAAGAGACAATTCCTTTTCACTATCGACAGTAGTGACATTATAATCTTCGATAATTGAACAGAATTCTTCTGAATGTCTGAAGCAATTCTTGATGGGTTAATATTTCATCCTCATTAGCAATATCTTCTTCAACAATTACGTTGTCATTATCTTCATTGTCAATATCACTTACACTCTTACTCTCTTGAAAGTTGGAATCCGAAGTTTCTATATCCACAGTATTTGGATTCTTCTTTATTTTTTTGGTATAGTATATCTATCACTGCTAATTGAATTCCATGAGCATAGCACAACTTCTGATTTGCACCCATCAACTTGCCAACTTTTTTCATAACTGTTGCTCCATCAGTCATTATGGATAGAATATTTTCTTTCAGGGATAATCCATGTTTCGCTAATTTAGATTTAAGCAATTCATTAAGCCATTCATTAGCTAATTAATTTCGCACTTTAGGGAGACATAAAAACAAAGACGTATACTATATTGCTATGTTCGCGATCCCTGAACATATAGTGGAGACCATTTAAAAAATTTCTGATAAATACCGAAAAACCGGTATTTCAACTTGTGAATACCGGTATTACAAAATTGTACAAATGGCTCAAAATACCGGTATTCGGTATCCCGGTATACCGGTATTGCAATCCCTAGTTGTGACGCTTGTGTAGCTAAGTCGTACTCTTGGCCTTAGATGGCGCTACTGAAAAAACAAGAGACGCATCCTTGGCTTAAAATCGCTGACTTCTAAATGCAGTGGGCTTGTCTATCAGAAGTGCCATCAGAAACAACAGCAACATATATGCTGAATAGAGGTCGAATCAATATAATCCTTCCTTTAGGACTATTTGTCAACTTGGCGATGAATTGCGTGATTTCGATGACAAAAATGAAGGATCCCGAATATTCGAGAGCTTTGGCGACAGTTCCATAAAAATTTGGTTTTTAGTTTTGATACAGTAAACATTTGATGCTTTGTCGAGGTGGTTATAAAAATCCACGAGATGGGTTCTATACTGAGAAGTAACAGTTGAGTTTAATATGAGTGAATAATGCTGGGAAGTCTATCTTCGCTGTACTTATCACCTACGAGTTTTCTCTACGCATTTTGTGTTGTTCTATTATTTAATAGCAATTTGCTGCTTGTGTGCTACTGCTTAATGCAAGTGCAGTTCTTCTATATGATTCGACTGTTTTTCATTACTTTGCATTCGTTGTACTTTAATGTGCATGTTGGATTTTTCGTCATACAATCTACAGCACGAATTTTCAAGTAACAATATATATTCAACACAGATTAAATAATACACTTAATGCATACATTTGTCATCAGACGAATGCAGATATGTATGACTTGTGTATTAGAAATGCTAAAAAAAACTGAAAAGTAAATATTTAAAATAGAATATATAATCTCTGTGGGAAAGCATTATTTATATTGCTCTTTTAAATTTTAATAGAGCAAATATATCTTCACATAATAATAGTTATTAAAATTTGCGTCGTAAGTTTGAATCCTAAATTTAAGTTTAGATGACGAATGAAAGAAATCGGACAAAAAGATCTTTTGCACCACAAAATTTAAATATACATCAATAATAAATGCAATTAAAAGGGAAATCTACAATTTGAACAAAGATAATTCTGTTTGTTTTGAAAAGCTTGTGATTTTTTTATTGCTTTTTTCAATGTACAGAATAAACTACCTATTGTATGCTAACCAGATTAAACCAACACCTCTTACATATAAGTTTATGATCTCTATTCCATAAATGTTTTAAAGTGGATTAATATATCTGTATTATGCATTCATTTAAATAAAGTTATA
Organism: Argiope bruennichi; assembly: GCF_947563725.1. Taxonomy (NCBI): domain Eukaryota; kingdom Metazoa; phylum Arthropoda; class Arachnida; order Araneae; family Araneidae; genus Argiope; species Argiope bruennichi. Next base: position 96,861,656 of record NC_079160.1, read on the forward strand.
AGTGGAAGCTACTAATAATTATTATTTTAAGTTGAATTGTGTGTGTGTGTGTGTGTGTGTGTGTGTGTGTGTGTGTGTGTGTGTGTGTGTTAGAAATTATTGTTTATATTTATTGTCAAGAGCTCAAAATATTTAAACAAACTTTAAGGTTTGATTGGTTAAATGCAAATAGAACCTTTCACTCAAAGGCTAATTTGCTAATGAATTTATAATAGTAAAGTAAATTGTTTGATTTTTTTTGTTTGAACTGAAAAAAATTTGCTCTCATGGGAGATTTTATTCACTCTACTGACTTTGAAATGATATCCTTTTAAATCATTGCTTTTTCTTAGTCAAAAGAAATACCATGATAATTCATTTTCTGTATCAGTTTTAATTTCCAATGTCAAAAAGTTAAAAATATTCTCTAATTTATGAATAAATAAAATGCAATCTGAAATGAACGGGAGGAAAATAAAATAATAAAAATATTTATTGAAATTGGTTTAAGCGTTAATTGTGACCTTTCACATGCAATTTCGAATTCAATCAATGTTTTTAATAATTTTCAAGGGTTTTATTTCATTTTAAATCACTTTAACCGGATTTAAATTTGCATGCAACAATAAGTTTTCTTCATCAGTTAATAAGTAAGTTAAATCCTGCATTATAAATCCCAATCAATTAAATCTAATTCGCTTCGATCTTCTTAGAAGAAAGGTGTAGTTAATTTTTTTCGACAGTTTTTTGAAAAACTCTGTCACATTTTCAGCTCCAATTCTTAAATCAAATAATTCCTATTTTAAATCATGCATTGGAATAGGAATCTAAAAGAATTGTGTAGGATTGATTTTATGATTTTATTTAAATTTATTAATTAACTTTTTTATATTACTAGCAAAGCGAAAGAATAAATTGGCATTTGTCAGAAGCATATTTAAAACTAGCCGCCTTTGGTGACCAGCTTTTTAATCCAGAACACTGTTTGTTGTTGTTGTTGTTTTATGTTAAACTATTAAAACTGAATTCATTTACTCAAATTTCACCTTTATGTTTAATATAATTGAAACATATGAATCAAATGGAATAACTGTGCAACATATTATGCTCGGTTAAATTAAAATGTGTATATGTTACCGTTAAATTATATGATTCATTTATTTCATATCATTTTTAATTTCTTCATGAAAGCATTGATTGATTTATCAGTTATTTCATAGAATTTCTAACTATCTCATGAAATAATTTATCATATTCTGTGAAATAATGAATTTTATGCTTTAGCAATACAGATCGCATTGATTACTTCAGCCGTTTATTTTAAAAGAGGGGCAAGTCTATTTTTGAAAAAAAAATGGAGATAATGTTAGTTATAGATAAAACTTGTTATGATATTTTTATGCGGAAACAATTTAAAGTAAAAACAAAATTAGATTCTAGTATTTTGGAGATGGAAGTTTTAGCTCTTAACAGTATTAAAAATATGTTTATTTTGAAAATGGTGCAAGTCCATCTTAGATTGAAATTATTTTTGACCGAATATATTGCGGCAAAATTTAGCTCCGGTTGCTGTATAGTGAAGGAAATGTGGCCGTTTGATATCTTGTCTGAAATCTAGGGTGTTTCTATCTATCTGTCTTTGATAATGAAAATCGGTGGTTGTACAGTATTTCATAAATAATAAAAAGTATATCTTAATTTTGTGTTTCGATAATGATATTTTTACTTCCAACACCGATTGTACAGTCCGGTGACAATGAAATAAATATCATTGATCACACATTTTTGTTGTCAGGACATTCAATTTAACTGAACGATCTTGATTTTGGAGTGGTAGAAATGGCAATCCAGAAAACCAGTTCCTTGTATATTCTCCGGAATTATTACAAAGTCATACGAAATTATCAAAAACATAATAAATGTTTAATGCATGAAATGAAACTATGATATTTATTTTCAACCCAACTTCTGAAGAAAGCGGTTTTAAAAAGAAATAAAAATGCCGATGGAGAAATCATGAATTGTTTAACTATATGTTGGATCAGATTTAAAGGGGATGCACCACACAAAATGTTCTACAAAACTTCTATAAAATGAGACGTTGAATTTAAAATTATTGATTTGTTACCACAATGAGAAAGATCAAGTAATTTCAGAAATAAAAATTATCTTTTATGTATAAAAATAAAGGAGATCTATTACATCTGAAAAATGCAAGGACATGATGGATTTATTACCATATATAACTCCTGCTCATCATGAACAGGAGGTATATATGATAATATATTAATGATAAATCCTGAAAAAAAATTCAATTTAATTGTACCTACGTCTAAACTGAAAATGTATAATTTCATTAAAATTCTTAATAAAGCTGAATTGCTTTTTTTTGTTATGTTATATTTTCTACAAGAATATTCTTTGTTTTGTTTAGCTTTTTCTCAAATGAATAAATAATTATAAATTTTTGAATGGTATTTTGATTTTATTATTTAAAAAAATGCTGATGTGACTGGAATATTTCCCAATTAGATGAATGTTTACAATAATTCATTAATTTTGAAAATGAGGCAAGTCCATTTAGTTATAATAAAACTCTTTTTTTCCTTTTAGTCAGCACTGTAAAAACTTTTGGATTATAAACTTATATTATCTGGTACCACAAAATATAAGAAAATACATCTAATTTATTGAAATGCAAACCTTTAAATATCTCGCAATAACAAAAAATGGACTTGCCCTATTTTCAAAATAAACGACTCACTTGGCTGGGATACGCTTTCTGTATGACGTCATAATCTTGATTTCCTTTGTATTTCTGTTCTCTGATTGAATGGAAAATTCTACTACATGACTAACCTTTTTTCAAGCATTTTAAGAATAAAAATTTGCAATTCCATTAATTAGCTAAACGAACGAAGCATTGGATTAAGTGCAATTATAAAAATATTCAATGAAATAATCAAAAATGTTTCCAGGATAATGTGTTTGCATTAGAGAATAAGCAAATAAGACCGAATTCTGTATCACGTTGTTGCACCTGTCTCTTGTTTTCAGTAGCGCTATCTAGGACCAAAAGTACGACTTTGCTGCTCATGCGTCACATTCGCTTGCACAACCACGTTTTACAGGGGGAGGGTGGCATATTCACACACCTCACAGATAGAACACAGATGAAGGACAACAACCATGCCAGAACCGGGACTCGAACAGGGGACGCCCAGATCACAGGGAAGACGCGTTACCCTATGAAAGGACGCCGTTTATGTCATGTGCATTAGCATATTACATTTAGAGAGGAGTGATTGAAAAAATTTTTAAAAAAAGGAACTATTTGGAAATTTTAAAACTCTGTAGAAACTATTGAAATAATGAATAAATTGAAATGGTGGTGAGAAATGGAGTCAATGGAATTAAGTCAATGTTTAGAAAGCTGAAAAAGAAAAATAATATTCCTTTACAAGTTTCTTGTCTAAATGTACATTTTATGCTTCCATTTAAAGTTACCCTTTTTAAAAATTTATGAAATCAAATCGACTATATTTTAGAGAACAAATTTCTTATTAATAGAAATTTGAAGTTTTTAATAAAAGAAATTGGAACTCATACCTCATTAAGAACTTAGTAATTTTGATATATTACAGAAGCTGCGCTCTTTATAATAATTTTAGATAATCGAGATAAATGATTGCATCATAATTATCGAAAATGATAATGCCCGAATTTTATTTCCTTTTGATCTGAGAATTTGTTTTCGATTCGCTTTACACTTTTTACATTCTCGTATACGAAAAAGGTGTAGTGAATAGCTTATAAGCCAGTTAACAGCTACGCTACCCGAGTAATTGCTTTTGTATCGTGGTCATGTTACTCAGCTGCGAACCACAAGATCCCATGTTCTATCCTCGCTCATTCCAATCAGCCACATTCGTGACCTCGGACGATGAACCTTCAACCTTCGCACAGCTGTTGTGACACCATCTACCCGCAACCAAAGTCGTCAGATTCACTTGGCGCAGCAACACAAAATGGCCGTAGCAACCCAAAGTCGTCAGACGCACTTGACACAGCATCAGCAACCACTCACTCACACACACTCGCCATAACGCTTGGCGCTATTCAAATGGGTACAGGCGCATTAGAATCAACAGCTAATAAATAGTACATCACCACTCAACAGCCATACCGCACGTCTCACCTCCGACTCCCTTTAGGGAGAGTCTGTAGTGAATAGTTTATAAGCCAGTTAACAGCTACGCTACCCGAGCAATTGCTTTTGCATCGTGGTCATGTTATTCTGCTGCGAATCACACTGTCCCAGGTTCTATCCTCGCTCATCGCTATTCACCACAAGGTAAAGAAAAAGTATTGCAACCGTGTAAAAATTCGAATTTGAGATTTTGACGAATCTCCAATTTTCAGACATCCCTAAATCTGAAAAATACATTTTTCGCATTGCATTTGTTAATCGTCTGTGACCACGTTATTGGTATTTTATATTAACCACAAAACCTGTACTTACTAAGTACCGGTTATGTGGTAGATCTTTTAAAAAAATTAAATATATCGAGTGAAATAAAAACATACATCGAGTAAAATATACCGCATGAAACTCTTTCCTATTACAAATCTGATTTAATGAAGTATATTCATATATGTTTAAATTTAATTTTGGATCGAAAGACACATTTTGTATTGTTTTAAAGAATGTTTTTTGATGATTTAATTTTATAAAAATAATAATTGTTTGCTGAAATTATTTTCTGTTATTTGGTTATAATGGTTGACTAAATATCTATTTTCCCATGTTTTACAGTGAAGAAATCCAAATCTATGCCGCAATGAAAGAGTATCTCCTCTAAAATAGCAATATTAAATATCGAAATGTAAAGAAAAAAATCAGTATTTCCAATCAGAAAGATTGTAAAACGTTTTATTAGTGTATTAAAAAGTGTATTTGTATATTTATTTTATTTATCTTCCTTCTTTTTTCTTTTTCTTTTTTTTTCATTTTTGACAATAAAAATTTTGGATAAATAATTATTTCACACATTTCCTATAAAGTGGTTCCGCAAGTTTTGATTAATTTTTACTGTTATAGTAAACAAATCTATTTTAACGAAGCATATGCTGTTATGATCAAATTCAATTTTGGACCATGAAACCCATTTGAGTATTAAATTAAAAAATATTCCTTCTTGATGAAGTTTTATAAAAATAAATATCGTTTGCTATTTCTTTAATTTATAATTACTACTTAAATATGATAAAATTACGGATGAAATCGAAATATACTGCAATAAAAGATTATTCTCTAGTAAAAAATAATAAAAAATATTGGCATCTTAAGAGGAACAAGTATTTCCAACCGAAAAGGGCAGCAAAACCCTGTTGTGAGCATACTTTAGCGAAATTTAAATAATAATTCACAAATCGTCGAGTATTTCTCTTATTTAATATTACCATATAACCATTGAACCTTCAGAATAGCAGGTTAGATTCTATTCAAAATAAAGTTGTTCCATGTTCCCATTTTATTAATAATGTAAGAGAAACTATATTTATTGAAAAGTCTCAATTTACATGATAGGTTTTTATGAATAATGGAATGCTATATTCAGAAAAATTCCTCAATTACCATTTTGAAAACCGCTAGGTAGTTTTTTTAATAATTTTTTAAAGATAAATATAAATTCTCATCAGTTAGTCTATTTTTCATTCCTGTTTCTACTCATTGAACTTCTTCTAAAGAATTTATTTCATCCAATACTCAACTTCCTTCTTCAAATTTTTTTGTTGTTTTTTGTGAGTGTGTTTCCTCAAATTTTCCTATTCATTCTGGTTTTCATTTATTCAAAAGTTGTTTTTTTTCTGTTACAGGCATATAATATATAAAAGACTTTAATCTGCAATCATTTTGAAAGCACCAAACGATTTAAAAATTTAGTATTTCGATTTCGGTATAAATGTTGGCAATGATGAATGGATCTTATAGAATCATTTTATTTTACATATTAAATTATTTCAAAAAAATACTAAATAGATTTTGAAATATTCTTCTGGGCTTTTCAATGAATTATAAAATTCTCCTACGCCTGCCTTTTTGTATCTCAAAATACATGCAAAACATGTCTTATAAATGAAACTACATTCGATCAAATCTTAATAAATATTTATAAATATTTGGTAACGGGAAGCATTAATGATTGATGGCTTTACAAAATAATGTTCATAGAAATATTTTATTTAAATTTTCATAATAGGCAATAAGTTCTAATTTATCAATATATATGAAAACATGTTGAGGAAGAAGGCGCCAGATTACCATTGCAGACAATATTAATGTTCATTTTTCAGTGAAAATTACCATTTAAAAAGGAGCTGTTAAGAAATCTGACAGTTCTGGAATTTAAATATTTATGAAGTTCATTTTTATTGGCCAAGAATATTCGATGAAAGAATGTGTGATTGCATTTAAAATACGAAAGAAATTTTCTTCTAGTTGCTTTATAGGATAGGTATCCAGAAGCTAAACGTCGGCATTTAATTGAAAAAAAATCAACTATTAAAAAATGTTTCTACTGCATAATGAAGTACAAAACTTAGACTTTTTCTCAATATAATTTCCACCATTTTTAAAACATTTTTCATAATGAGGGGTGAGTTTTTTTATGTCCTCGTTACAAAAAGAATTCTGCAATCGATTACTAAAAACTAAGCGTCAAATATGAGGAAAATGTTTTGACAGCATCGTAATAGCAAATCTTCATTTTCTTTAATTCTCATCAACTCTTGTGAGTAGATCACAGTCAATCAGAAACCGCCGTCCAATTCGTTTATTCATCGTAAACATTTTCTCACCCTACGTTGAAACTTCGCACCTACCCCCTATCCCTTCCCTACCATTCGAATCATTCATCGTATTTTGTTCGTAAATTTCAAAAAATTATCTACAAATTTCAGTTGCTTTTGTGTTTCAAGCATTAAAAATGCTGATTATTGAAAATAGCTCTCAGGAGACCGGATTTTCACTTTTGAAATGTTCAACATGAAGGCCGATGCAATACTCGGCAATCTAAATTTGGCTTCTATCGTTTGCCAGTGAGTCAACAAAAGGGACGAGCATGCATGAAATTACGAACACAGCGTTTTCACAACAAAACTGAAAATGGAACTTAGTTTCTAGATACCCCTTGTACAAGCAAAAGTGTTTCGAAAAGATTTTACATAATATTCTATTATATATCTGCAAATTTTGTGTAAAGACAATTTAACAAGCTCAAGGCGGTTTGGGAATCATCATTTTCATATACAGACTTACAGAGAGACAAATAGACATAATTACAAAATGCCTTTTTCAGACTTAGGGATGTTTGAAACGTGGAAATTTGTCAAAATCTCTTGTTTGATTTTTTTTTTAATTGCAATGTTTTCTTCTTGCATGCTATTTATGCTAGAAAGTGAAGTAATAAATAGAAATAGATTTTTATTTGTATTATATTCTTTATTTTTAAAAGACATCATTATTTTTATTTAAGTATGTTAGGTATTAGTTAAACATACAATTTTTGGGAGTTAAACATTGAAAGTGACAGTTCTTGAGGCGCAACATTTTTTTTTATTATTATTACACTTTGAAAGTGGCAGTTTATGATTTTTTACCGTGATATAGAATTATTGTGTTGTAATACAGTTGGCCTGCTGTCCAACTTTCTTGTCGTTTAATTTTCATAAATAATAGAAATTACATATAATTTTTAATTATGTCAATAACAATCCCTTTCTCTAATTTAAATCTTCTGAAGTTAGTTAAATTAAATTTTATCCTGTTTTCAAAAAAAAAATCGATGAAAAAATTTGATTTTCTTTTGATATTTTTTAATAAATTGATATCACCAAAAAGTATCACATGATCATTAATAGTAATCATTAATAGTATCACATGATCATTAATAGTATCACATGAACACTTGCTTTTAATAAGAGAGTAATGATGCACAATATTTACCATGTTAACTTATTTTTAACTAAAATTCCTCCAATGAGTAACAAATAAATCTTCTAAACCTTAATAAAATTCTTGATTTTTTTTTAATTTAATATGTTTTTATTTATCGTTTGTAGTTAACATATTTTTCTTCTAACTAAAACATTCAAATCATCTTATTAAATTTATATGCAAGTTCCTAAATGTAGTATTCGTAATTGTATGTATTATACGATTTTACACATAGTGAGCCTTTAATTTTTTTTATATATAATTCGTTTTTAATTGTGTTTTTACATCTAACATGTTTTTAATTTTTTTTTTTTTTTTTTTTTTTTTTTGCTTTGTTTGGAAAATTATAATGTTCTAATAATCTTCGACAGAATCAATTCCCTTTTTCCGCTTGCTCAGGAATTAATTTTAAGCACCAACGATACATTATATTTTTTGAATTCTTTAATTAGATATAATAAAAGTAAGAACTGAAGAACAAAGTTGAATTTATTTTTATTGCTTTTGTTGATTATTTGTATTATTTTTTAGTGTTGACTTCTAAACTAAATTAATAAGATATACATCCCATTAAGCGTAAATTTGTCTGCATATTATAAAAATAAGTTTTGTTTTTAATTTTAATGAATTAAAAGGTGCCATAAACCTTTAAAATAATGAGAGAAATGACCAAAAAGAATAAAAATATTTCTTTACAATAAAAGTATAAAATAGCAATTAAAATTGACTCATTAGACGTATTTTTGTTGAAAATGATTTATAGTATCTAATATTTTGTTTTATTTCCTATCAAACAGGGTTTAGCATGTGATTAGCTGAAAAGACGAAACTATTTTCTCTTTCTTTTTGCTTCCTGTCTTAGATTGTTTATTTTTCAAACATTTTTCGCATTTTATAAAAATACTTCCCTTGTTAAATCTGTAACAAACTTCTGAAGTGAAAGAAAAAGTAAATTAGTATAAATCTAAAAGAAAACAAGTTTTAGATTATTTTAGAAACTTTGTATTTTGGAATTTTGTAACGAAAACTTTATCTGTTCATGATAAAGAAATTTATTTTTTTACCTTGTAAGTGGCATTTATTTATAATTTATTTAGCAAATAATTTAAAAATTGATTAAGAGTCTATTCGCATATTTATTTTACAGATCTAGTTTATGATATGTAATGACTCACTTAAATACTTTTTATGATAAGTAATTATATTTAAAGATTACTTTAATTATAAAAATTAATTAAAATGGCTTTTTAGGGGTTTAATTATTTTTTACGATTTAGTTGGCAGATTTTCTGTTGGAAAAACATCAATATAATTTTCAGAAGTTTATTATTTATATACTATAGTAGTTTAAATTATTTACATATTCTTTACATTGCATATCACTTATATATAATTAATTACATATTGTTTGTTTTCATCTGAACACTGTTTTATGAATGTATTGATAAATTATTACTCTACAATAAAAGCTTTCCAAATAGTAATTTTGAGCTTAAATTTGAAGTTGGCAAAATTTGAAAATATCCAGAAAGGAAAGTTTTGAACAATTAAGATCTTATCCGAAATTTATTACTACTTTGCATTAAATGAAATTTGTATAATAAATTCTATAGTTTGAAGTTTTGTCTGCTGAATAAAACACTTCCTTAGATAAATCAATAAATAAGTATAAAAAAACTTTTCCGCAAACAAAATTATGTAGGCACACCCTGTTCAAGAATTTCCTGATATAAATAAACAGCTAATTTATTTGTTTGTAAGAAAACTAAATCAGTTTTATGGAAAAAAATGTAAAAATTAGCAAACAAAGAAAATTTTTATTTGCTTACTTTTATCTAATTATATATCTTTTTTTTAAGCTATTTATTTGATATTTCTTTAGCTTCAAGACACTTTTTTTTTATTTCGTATAAAATATATTGATAGAAATATTGAAGTTACGCATGTCACAAAAAATTCTATCCAGTAGTTTTGAAAACTCTGCATAATTTAGATATCTATATTCCAAATATATTTCATTTTTGAAATTATGTGTTTGTGTCTGTAAACACAATAATTCAGAATCGGCGCTAATCAAATAAATTGTTTGTTTGTTGTTTGTTTCTTATGGCACTTGCCACTGATAAGCCCGCTGTTACGAAGACAGCGATTTAAGCCTGAGGGGGAACGTCTCTTATTTTTTTTTTATAGCAGCACCAACTAGGGCGACTAAGAGTACGACTTTGCCACTCACGCATCATTCATCCGCTTGCACAACCCCTTTTTACAGGAGGGCACATTCACACTTCTCACAGATAGAACAACAGAAGAACAACCATGCCCAAACCGGGACTCGAACCCGGGACGCCCAGATCACGGGGAAGACGCGCTACCCCTATGCCAGGACGCCGGCAATCAAATAAATAAATTTTAATATGAACTTAACTCAAAATTGTAGATTTATTTTAAATTATAAATCTTGAAACCCCATCATTGTTTTCCGTAAAATGAAGAATACCAATGAATGTTGATATGCGATTTTTTTGCAAATCTGTTTGATTTCAATTTTTGATCAAATACATGAAAGAGTTGATTGTCTGTTGGTCAGTCTGTTCGTGAGCACTTGAATAAAAATCATAAATGTAAAGAATCGCAGCAAAATCAAGAAATTCAGAAAAAAAAACCATAAATGAAACGATTATTATAATTTTTCTTCGTCATTAAATTAAAATTCAAATTTTCATCAAATTTTTAACCCTATATATATATAAAAGATTAATTATAATATATTCAGTTCTCATCATTTGAACAAGAACATCAAGAACATTAACATAATCATCATTCATCAAGAATATTAACATAATCATCATTCATCAAGAACATTAACATAAAACTTTCATTTTTATAAAATCAAACGATAATTTAGAGGAAAAGCAATTCCGCCGGTTTGGTAACATGACCATTTCTCAATTCTTATCACCATTTTTTTTTTTTTTTTTTTTTTTTGTGAAATCAATACCTAAGTCGGACGCTTTGCTTGTCCAATTATTTTAAAAGTTGTGGCAATTCAAATCACAACAGAATAACAAATGCAAAGGAAAATAGAAATAGGAGTGTCATATATTTTAAATTAGTTGTTCCCAGAAGATATACAGTTTAAACAATGTTTGTTTTTTCAGCTGAGATGAATAAAATTCATTTTCTTCCCTGAAATTGAAGATTATTTTACAGTCTCAATTCTCAGCAGTATTATAAGGAGTGCAATATAAGTAGAAGATCATATTTTTTTTAAGACCTTCACCAATTTTAATCCAAAATTATTAACAGTTTTAAAAATAATTTTTCAGTTAGCAAGCGAACTTTTAATTTCCCTGGTGTACATCAGAAAAATGGATTTATGTTATATGTCTACTTTTTCACACACTTTTTCCCAGGAACGTATTAATCCAAAATTGCCAAAACAATTAATTAAGTTTTAGAGTTTGAAACTTGCTGCTTAGTTATTATTCATTAATAATATGTATTTTTAAATCGATGAAGCAGCAAGTAGAATAATAAATTCAAATGGAATCAGTGTCTGATTTTTAATAAATATAACCTAATTTAAAACATATATATGAGAATGGGAGCGTATATGCATAATGAAACGGAATTATTTCACTGATTTTTAGCATTAAAAAGTTCAAAACTCTTCCATTAAGTATTGTTACGAATTTGTGATGCTGCTTCCCAGCTTAGTTGGTTCCATCATCAGAAAGACTGTTTTTCAGTCATCTATATTGGACAGGAATCCGGGTGTCGCGTCGGAGGTCCCAGGGCTTGGCGACAAACTTGGCGACGAATTTGGCGACTTTGGCGCCAAAATAGATTATACCCGAAATATCGAGAATTTTCCCGATCCGTCCATAGGGAACCGATATACGCCTCGAAAGTTCCTGATGTTTTGAGAGGCTTCTAGCCCCGCCTCCTGAAACCTATAAAAGGAGGCAGTCTGCAGCTGCCGGGGTGGTAGTCGGAATCGACGGTAAACAACGGGTCTTCCAGAGATAAGCGGAGCAGCGATGGAGTCAAGCTAGAGCTGAACTAAGCTGTGCGCTACTGTCTGCAGTAGAGTCTTGTTGTGTGCTGCTGTGTGCCCGTCTCGGCTGAAGATAATTGTCTTCTCTATGCTGTATATAGTTGTCGTCTTTGTGCTGCCCTGTGGGTCGTAGTGTCAATAAACGTGTTGTGTATTCGTCTACTGAAAGGACTGATCATTGTGTTGTGTTATCTTCATACCATACACAACCACTAAATACACACAAGTAAACGAACCCGACGGATTTATAGTGATTGAGGGAAATCTGTAACAGTATTTTACGATAAAATGATGTTGTGTTCCTTTTTTATATGAATATGCTTCCATAAACTTTCAGAAATCAAGCGTTTGGTATAAATTTAAAGTCAGTGCATGTAAATTTTAATGGCAAGTCAAGAAGTCTAGTTCTGAAGCAAATGGAATAAATTCAATAATTAAAATTGTTTTAGTTTGTGCACTATATATTTTCCTTTTTTAATCCGAATAGTACACATTTAAACTAATTGTTAATAAGAAGTTGTCTAGGTACTTATACTTGCAAGGTCTATAGAATTTTCGATATCATCAAGCATTTTTGCGAATTGGCGTCTTTTTCATACTTCAGCAAATAATTTATATATTGTAACCGTCTTAAATTCACTGTGATACAGAAGAAACGTTTCGATCCCATAATTGGAGAACTTCGAAGGAGAAGTTCGAAACCCAATTTCAACAAAGATCTCTCATGATGCTCGCTCGCCATATCTGTCAATGTAGTCTAAACCATCACTTGTTATTGGCGTGGAATTTTGGAGAAAAGGTGGGAATTCAGGAGTTGCTCGTGACAATTGAGTGGAATTGAGATTTACTGGATTCGCCCTAAATTTTCTTTGGGGGCCCTTTCAAACTGAAAATTAATATAGCTAAACTGTTCTTCCCATAGCAATATCCATGCACTTGAAGAAAATTTTTATCCTTATAATTTATTTTCCTCACAAAAGGTGGAAAATATCAAGCTATTCATCATAAAAATTAAATTGTCGAAATACTGGATTATTGGAGGGCTGTCACAATGTGGTCAATTCACGGTCACGTGTCAGGTACCAAACAAACCGCTTCTGTTCAATTTTCAACCGTTCTGCGCATGTCGGGATGTCTGCCGATAACGTTGAAAAAACCATTGTTTAGTAAATGTTACGCTAGCCGATCAATTATTAAAAACTTCTGATTTTTTTTAAAGATATTATTTTGAATTATTTTCTCCAAATTTTCGTAGTTATATAATTTTATTTCTTATATTAAAATTTTAATTAGTATTTTCAATGGAATTATTGTTTTTGCATAATTAATTAAAATCGCTTTTTAATTAGTTTGGTGCTGCTTTATTCTTTCCTTTCACATATCCTTCCCCCCCCCCTTTCTTTTAATCCAAAGGATACATTTTGACAAATGACTATGGCAGTGTTTTTGAAAAATTATATATGTTCTTTTTTTACATATTATTTAAATATTATTGAATGTTGAATCTTATAAATATAGTTCTTTTTAAAAATAAATTATAACTCTCAGATAAGTTAATATTTTAAAGCTTACTAATAAAATTATTACATTTTTTTTCTTATGTAATGATTTTTATTAATATTGAGACTTTGATGGTTTCAGTTTGCTCAAAGGAAAGAACATGAAACTCAAATTAGTATATATTGAATAAATTATATTTACAATTTCAAATTATGAAATATAAAAGGTATAGATATCTTTTTTTAAATCTATGCAACTTATGAATCAGTTATTTCATTTTAATTTGTAGACATCATTAAAGGAAAACAAACAAAATTACACTTTCATATTTTTTATTTACACATTACAATATATATATAGATAAAATATGTATGATAATTATTTGAAAAAATGTGATCAAATGGATGTTTCAATGTACTCACTAATTCAAAAAAACTATTTATCAACATTTATTTTTCTAGACATTTAGAAAAAATATAAACTCAGTATGAGAAGAATGTCAATGTAAATAATGAAATCAATTTTATTCAACAGAAACATTCTAAATACTAAACAACAGTTTTTTTTTATCTCGAATAAAAACATTATGTTGAATAATATACTTTTAAAGCAGAACATTTATGAAATTTTTTTTAATGTTAAAGTTACATTGATAAAAATTACATTGAATGAATATCATAAAATAAAACATACAATACAGTAAATTTAATAAACAAGAATAAGGCCATGATATATATATATACCAATGAAGTTGGGAATAAAAATTATATAATAAATGCTGATATGGAAATTGATTTTCAATGAAAAGACCTGTATTTATTAAAACAGAAATCACTGAGGTGCACAGTGGTATAACATGATATTATGATAACAGTCAATTTCAGTTTAAATACAATAAACTATTGACATTTCATTTTTAACAATAGAAAAATTGTTTGATTTAAATTCACTTTGAATCCATCACAAATCTGCAAATGTAATTAGTAAACTAGTAATAATGTTTTCTAGAGTCATCCATTTTGCTCTTTTGTTATTAGACATGATTACCCAACATTTATAATACCCAGCATGAATAATGCATTTTATTATAATGCCAAAAACTAAAAATCAAATGCAAAAATTATTTGACGTTAATTAATGGTTTTTTATACTGAACTAATTTATATACTTAATTAAATGGCATGTGTTTTCAAACTTATATATATATATATATATATATATATATATATATATATATATATATATATATTCTTATATATAGCATTCAATTTATCAAATTAAGAGCAATTTTAATAAAATACATCAATTATATATATATATATATTATAACAGTCAATAAGAAAATTCAATTTTCAGTAGTTAGTAAAGATTTCACTTATTAAATAAACCTTTAAGAAATTTATTCACTTCCACTTAAGTTTAGAATTATAGCAGTTGTTATTTTTGCAGCAGGAGTTTGTTTACTTACATTAATTAAATTTGGATAAGATTTCTTAGAAAATGCAATGTAATATTCATGTAAACATTTTAAAACCTTCTAAGCATATTCAAAATTATCAGAAATTTCATCAAATGAAATAAAGTGAATTAGAAATGCTCTCAAGATTTTGTTTGATTGTTTTTGTTGGCAAATCGCTTACCAAATTCTTTTTTCCCAAGAATTTTTCTAAAAAATTACTGAAATATTGGCGATTACTGGAATTCCATTTACGATTTAATAAATGAACATACACTGAATGAATTCTTCAAAATGATAGAAGCATATCACCGACTTCGAAGGCTTGAAAAAATCTATACCAAAGGTACCAACCCTAGGCAGGATTGTTGAAAGGAAAATAAGAAAACATTTTATCATGACAGTCACTCTTGTGTTTCGCATTGAAGCATCCATCAGCACACCAGTATTTCCTCTTTTAACACATAATAAGAAGAAAGAAAATGACTCAAAAATTATAACTTCAAATGTAAACAAAAAAATCCGCTTCATACTCGGCGGAGAACGTTAATGGCAGACTAATCGACGAAAGCGGTGCGGATGCAACTTAAATGCCATGCGCGGATAGGTCATGACATGTGACTTTTACGTCACATGAATTGACCCCATTATTGCACCATTATAGAAAACTCTGTACTAATAAATAGCATTCAAGGATAATATAAAACCATCTTTCAGACTATCAAAACTATCTTTATAGGGAATTAAAAATGAAAATCAATTTTAATGTAATATCCGCATATAAATCAGCAGAGAGTTATAATCGGCCTGTTTAAAGTGATAATTTTTGAAAAATATTTAAAATGGTAATAGATGTTCTTTAAGTATTATTCTATCGATCATCAGACTGAGGAAATGTTTAAAATAGCAGTTTAAATCTATGTATTTTGTCTTGAACAATGTCTTATTTATAAGAAAAAAAAAACTATTGAAAATATAAGGTTTAAATAAGAAATTGTAGATACACGTAAAAGTCTTCTTTTCAGCAGAAATATGCGCGTTTTCTTTTGGATATAAAGACGAATATCTAATTTTATTTCATTTTACTCTTTTTTATTATTTACTTAATATTTTTAAAAATCCGTTGTTCAAATAAAAAGTTACGCATATTTGTTTAATATTTTCTTTTGCGGCATCTTTATAATATCAGAAATCTTATCGGACACAGGGGTATAATTAAGTTTTTAAAGCAAACTTAATTATATTGAATTTTCTATTCTCTAGTGCCTAAATATTTTTATTTAAAATTCGTCTGCCGCTATCTTATAAAATTTGAATTCTAAAACAAATATACAAATTAGATGATTCAAAAATTTATTGTAAAAGATAAAATATTTACTTGAGTATTTCATTCTTTTCTCATTCATCGGGATTTTAAAGTGAGTCGCGCTTTTTTTTTTTTTTTTTTTTTTTGTTAGATCAAACAAATAGACTGTAGATAGATCAAACAAATAGATTAGTGAAAATAATTTTTAATAAAAATTTCTGTTTGCAAACCATTATTCAGAAGTAAATTATGGGTTAAATGTTTTGAATTAATTTAAAAACTCAAACCATTTCAATATTATTTGTCGACATTACAAAGTGTTTCATGTCCTTAAGCTTTTCTAAATTATCTTTTAATATTAGATCTGAGTATTTTAAAGTATAAAAGTGATATTATTAATTTTATTCAAATGGCTTTATTTCACTTTATTAGAAAAAGAATTTTAATGAAATAATGTCATCAATAGAAAGAGTGTAAGGGGTGAAGTTAGTTTGGTTGTTATGGACATGCTAATTACTATTAAGAAGTTTGATTCGTAAATTAATTTTTAATATGAATGTCTTTAGAACGGAAAGTGTAAACAAATTTAAAATAAATATTAAAATTTATTTTATAAAAAATATGGATTTATTAATAAATAAAAATATTATTTCCTTTTTAAATTATATTCTCAATGTTAAATATAGAAATTGGGACACATTAAATTGCTGGTTAAATGTATACCTTAACTTACATCCGCACAGCTGATGCATTGATGTCCAGGTGTGCAATTGTAAGTTAACACAATAATTACTAAGAGAAGATGGGCAGATGAATAAAATTTCACACACAGATATAACAGCTAAAGTAGTGATAACTGTCACATTTGGAACCAAATCAGCCAAGAAGCTCGGTATATTTCGCTATGTAATTTCATAAGCATGTAAACACGATAATTCAAAAAACACAATGACTCAAATGCATGAAATATGATCTGTGAAGTTAAGACTACAATTGTAGGTGTATGCCAAATTTTCATATCAATTGCCTAGTAGCTATTAATCGCAAAAGATAGCACGACATTAATAGTATTATCATAACTATTCATCACCAATGGCATGTGGATATGCACCATGGATACTAATAACATCACCAATGCATACAGTATTGGATATGCAAACTGTATGCATTGGATATGCACATCACCAATGCATACAGGGGTTGCTCAAAATAATGGAAAAACCTAGCTGAAAACATTGGTTTCCATATGTGATGGTATAGGACTAAATTAAATACGTAACTACCAATTTTTTGTACTACATTACTGCTTATAGTCACAAGGGTATGTGCGAGTGTATTGTGCATCATTATCTGCTTAATTTTTTTTCGGGTGAAGCTAAACATGAGATACTTGTTTCAGTTCCAAAGAGGGCAGATAGTGGGAGCCCGTCTGGTTGGTGCATCGGTAACCACAATGGCACAACTGTTGGGGCAATCAATAGGTACCACATCGGCATACAACTACCATGGCATAGCAATATTTGCTAGAATTAACTGTGGAAGAAAACCCAAACTGAATGCGAGAGACAAGTATACTGTAGGATTGTGACCTCCAGAAGGAAGACCACAGCAGCAAAACAGACTGCTGAACTGATCTTTTAGAGAATCCAGTGTCTACCCATGCTGTTCGAAGGGAATTGCATAAACAAAATATTTGGAGAGAATTACAATTGTAAAATCTCTTGTGACAGATGTAAATCAAAAACGGTGAGTGTATTGGTGCAAGGACCCTAAAATCTGGATTTTAGATCTATGGAAACATATCTTGTTTTTCGATGAATCAAGTTTCTCCCAATTCCCCCCATTGGTCTTGTTTATGTAGAGTAACCTCTGCCCCCAGAATCCTACAACCCTGACTGCCTCCTTCCTACATTGAAGCATGGGGGTGGTTCCGTAATGGTTTTGAACCTAATCTAGTGGTTTGGAGCAGGTCATGTGCAAGTCATTAATAATGACTATGTCACTCTTTGAACAGACCAACTGCATTCTAGAGCGCAGACATTGTTTCCGCCTGGAGATTGCATCTATAAAGATGATAATTCACTGATTCACCCAAGTCGAACTGCTCAGTCTTAGTTTCGAGAACATGAGGTCTCAGTTACATACCTTTCGTGGCCCGCCCATTCAACGGAATTGAACATCATAAAGCTCTTGTGGTCTGTTTTGGAAGTAAGAGTGAGATTTCCTAATCCTGCGTCTCTCCAGGAGTTACAGCAGTTTCTGCATGAGGAAAGGTACAATATCCTATTTACCATCATACAGAAATTGTATATGTCCATTTCCAGGACGAATTCAGCAATTTTAACTGCCAAAGTGTCTACCATACCACATTAAGGGAAAACACTTTTTTTTTTATGGGTTATCCATTATTTTGGACGACCTTAGTATATTAGAGAGTATTCGAGAAGGTTTCGGTGAAACCACTATTTCTGTTATTAGTAAATTATTCTTGTGCAATGCAATCACAAGCACAAAATCTTTTGATTAAGTCAAAATCATTATCTTATTATTTTAACATAATTGTAAGTTTATGTAATTAATGCGATTGTAATGTAATTAAAGTCATTTTAAGTAATATAGTTAATATTTTCTTTTCTGTTATTATAAAAATCCATTATTCTTTTGTCAGGTTAAATAATAATTTCTAATTTATTTCTGTTATATAAACCATTGTGGATGGATCCCCCAAAATTTTTCTCTAATAAAGATATCATGCCCCCATTCTCGCTCGAATATAATTGAGACCTTGGACGAGGATGTGAAATCCACCGTTCTCAGATTTTTTTTTTAAAGTCACGCACATGAGCGTTTTGTGCTTCGCAATATAATGCGGAAAGCTGAGTAAACTTTTAGGGCATTTGTATTTGTTTGTTAACCTGGTGAAACTAAATTTTGATTCAGATGTACAATTTTTGTTTTAAAATGATATATTTAATTTTCTAAGTCATCTTTCATTGAATTTTAAGATTTCTAGCCATGCGAATATTTAGAGAAATGAAGAGTGAATCCTTAAATCAGTCTGACTGATAATGTTATGCATATATTCTCTTTCGTTGGAAAATCCTATACCAAATCCAATTATCAATTTATTTATGTTTTCTAGTTATCATTTTAACTTTATCTGGAACAAACAATTAATGATTGATTTTCTTTCAAAATTTGACGAATATCTACAAATATACAAAGCCTCCATACCAGGATTCATCCATCTGGTTCAAATTTTGTTTTTCAATTATCGTGTTCACAAACAAAAAGTATATAAAATAACTCAGGGAGATCTAAAGCATTGAAGATCGTTCAAATTTAGAGATCGAATTTCTTGACTATTACAGCGCAATCTTTTTATATCCTTCGTATAGAAAACATAAAAAGCATTTTTGATTTCATAAATCTAACAACTATTTGTAAAAATCATTGCTTCAGATAACTGAGCTCTCAAAAGATTTATTGTTCACAATAACATACTATTGAACAGAATAAATCTTGAGAAATTCCTTTTCTACAATATATCTTTTCGCATATTGCATATTACTTTGCTTCCAAACGATTCTGCTAATATTGTGATATTTTGCTTCCAAACGATTCTGCTAATATTGTGTTATTTTGCTTAAAAACGATTCTACATATTTTCTATTTTATCGTTTGAAAATCATTCCATCTATATGATAATGACGTGACTTAAATTTTCAGTTGGTTTTATGTACATAATAATTTCTTACTAATGCATATGTAAACTAACTGCTTTTACTGTAAATATTCGGAACACTTTCCATTATTCAAATGAAGAAATGATGGAACACAATGAAAAATGCATTTCTGTTCCATTCTCATATTTTGACAGCTTCTGCAAGTAAGTTTCTTGTATGAAGTTCATAAATATTCAATTTTTTTTACGTCTTTCAGAAGAAATTAAACATTTCTGAATTAATAGATAGCAAAATACTCTTCAGTTTTTTCCTGACAAATACACGAAGAAATGATCTACTTTGGGACAATATTTATTTGAAGTTCTTTTAATTAGTTACCACAACTTATTGTCAATGCATTCTTAATCATTATCTTTCCTGTTTTGAAATCAGATTACATATTATATTTTATCATATCTACTTCTACTAATAAAGAATGTATGTGTGTGTGTGTGTGTGTGTGTGTGTGTGTGTGTGTGTGTGTGTGTGTGTGTGTGTGTGTGTGTGTGTGTGTGTGTGTGTGTGTGTGTGTGTGCGTGTGTGTGCGTGTGTGTGTGTGTGTAGGCGGCCTGCAAACCGTATCGCTCAGCTTCGAACTACAAAATACATATCAAAGTTATGCTTTTTCGTTTTTTTCGGATAATATATTAAGAAGTAACCTACTTTTGGAAAACATTTAGTTCAGGTATTTTTATTTTTTGTCTTTCGCATAGTTTATTGAAAATGCATTCTTAATCTTTAGCTCAGTTTTGAAGTTAGATTAATTATGACACATCTACTACAAATAAAAAAAAAAGCATTTGTGTGCGTTGGAAGCCTACAAAACAAATCATTTATGATAAAGCTAAAAATATATTTCGGAGAGTTAAAACGTGCATTTTGGAAAGTGTTTTTGAAATCTTAGTTAATTTTTTTTTAATAAAGGATAATCGAAAGCTGACAGTTTTTGCGTAATAACTAAAAAAATATTACAATTCAAAAATAATATTTACTGTTTCAATATTTTAAAAGAAAATTATTTTTAAAGACACCAATTCAGTTGTCGAGAAGTTTATTTCCTAAATTTTTCAAATTCTTTAAATTATTTTTGGCATACATTTTCAAGACTGCAATGAAGTTCAAATTGTTTCCATTCGTTTATCATTATAATTAATTATGTTTTCTCTTCCATCGTTGAACTTTCAGAAAGTTTATAATTATTCCCGTATAGAAATGAAGAAACAAAGATGAAGAAAACCAAATACCTTTCTTCCTATATTTTCATTAATGAATTGAAATTTGATTAAATTAACGTTTTTGATCACAACACTATAAATTCAGTACCATTTACTGAAGCATCTGAGATTTTGAATGATTGTATTCCTACACATAGATCGACAGATACCAAAGAATTTCTCAAATTTTTATTGAAATCAAATATTAATTTGCGATTTCAAAAGCAAAACAATGTGCTGAATTTTTATTTATCTAGCTCTCTCATATAGTTGATAACTGATTCATACTCATAGAGGCATATTGATAATCGGACTTTTGTTGCAGAAACTGTGTTTTTGTGTTGTTTATTTATGTTAACGTGCCTTTTAACACTAGGGCTAAATTGGAGACGGACTTCGTAATTTTGAAGAGCGGTCATAGGACCGGAACGATACTTGAGATGGCATTCCCTTCTCTAAACTTTCGCATCACGCAGATGACTTTTGGCTCCGAAGGACTTAGTGAGCATTAGAGCCGTCTACAAGACTGTTCTTTTGGGGAATTGGTCTCGAATCTCTAAATTTCTCGCGCCGAAAGACGAGACTTTACCACCAGGACACCACTGTTCAATTGTTTTTGTGTGAAAATCAGATTTCAATCGGTTGAAAAAAATTGTTCAGAATGATATTCAGTTTCCTTTACTATAATATAAAAGAAAAAACTTCCATTTGAGGGATTCTCGAAATAATAATCTGAGTACTCATAAAGTTCAAACCTTGTCCAAAGTTAACTGTTTAATGCGGCAAGAAAAGAAATAACACCTTTCTTAGAGTATATAGTGGAAAATTTCGAGAAAACCACTCCCGCTGGTACAGTTATCGTATTCACATATATACAGAGAGAAGAAAATTCCAACTGTTCCAAGGTTTTTTAACGCGAATCGCACAAAATGCAGACATTTCCTGAAAAAGACCGATATTTAGCGACGATTTTTTTGCTACTCCAGATTATCTCTTTTTATTACTTTTCTCAAGTGAACAATAAAATAAGTGAAGATTGATAGTAGTTCTACATTTTCAAGTTTCAAGGCTTTAAGGATTAAATACAAAGAAAATCTAAGGTTATGGTGCTATTTTCGTAAACTTTTACTTACTCTACGGTTGAAAGATATCCTTTAAAGAACTGGAGCGTGAGCCAATTCCTTACAGGATATATAATGTTAATGGTAAATATGGTAGTACGGATCATAAACTACTATAGTTACTTTTTACAGTTGGTACATTTTTGTTACAGTTAGATATTGTTCCATATTTCCATCATTATTTCACTGCTCTTACATTATAATGTTTTTAAAATTTTACAGACATATAAAGATATTTTTTTGAAAATATACATTTCTATTTGTTTTTAAAATTATGTATGGTAACTCCTTGCTACCTTGTAGTATGGATTATCAACCAAAATATTCACCTTTTAAAGTTAATACCATTTTGTTGCAGTTAAATATTGTTTTATATTTCCATTGTTATTTCTTTGTTCTTCCTTTCTAATATTCTTACAAAGTGACAGACAAATGTAAATATTTTTTCAAAATATATATTTCAATGTGCCTTGAAATTATGATTTGCTATTTCCTCATGTAACACTTAGAACTAAAAGCACTATGCATAAAAAAAAGATACTCTTATTCAATTGTGTGTTTTATAAAAAACTGTGCATTATTTGTTTGATTCATTGACCTAAAATCTTTTTTCATCGTACCGAACATATTTTTCTTTAATTTTTCCAGAAATTTTTCGAATTATTCCTCAGTAGCATTTTGCAACAAATAATAGCTTCTACAGTGCGCATAATTTGAATTTTCGACGGAAAATGCTGTTTTACTTTCTTTTGCTTCTGATAAATCTACTTTTTCTTACCTACGTTTCGATCATTTATACCACTTAAAAGTAGGAAAGATTCATAATAATTTACCGATAAGAAATATTATTTTGTTAAATCAACGTTCACTTAAAATTCATTGCGCCTGCTGTGAATCGGAATTCTATTTACGTTTTAGAATTAGTTTAATTTTGTACGACACAAGGCAGAGAGTTTCATGAGGCTATTTGCATATGAATCATAGAAATTTATCAAAGTATTTAAAGATAAAATAGACGAAATTGTTCGCATCATTTGTGCATCAAAGTGATTAATATCTAAAGTAAAAATTCCTTTTCTTAAAATAAACGCGACATAATTCTGCTTAAGTCAAAACTGGATTGACAGATTCGAAGTTGTAATAAGATAAAACACAAACTCTAAAATGAAAAGAAACAGGAAACTTATTAGTAGTGGCATCAGTGTCGGGTTTGTTCGAGTCAAGAATTCAAGAAAGAAATCCAAAACCATCTTGTAAATGAAGGACAGTTGAGAGCCAACAAACATTTTCTTCATTAATTAGTGTCCACCATTTTGAACTACACTTAATTCTTTTTAATGTGTTGTGCAAAACTGAATTGACTTCAACATATTTCAAAACAGAGTACCTATAAAGCAATGTGTCCTATTTAGTAATTTATATTAGTAAAATAAAGAATTTATTTAAGAAATTCTACAATTTTCTTTAAAAGGATCTTATTCTTTAAAAGTTTGCATTTTAAAAATATTTTCCTGTTATATAATAGCAGCCAATCATAATTTTGAGAAGAAAAATATTTGAATCTTTTTTGACAAGGTGCAAAACTATTTCCGAATTTTTAAGTCAATTTTTGTTTTATTATCGTCTTTTGTGTTGCATAACTGAGTCAATAATAGTAATTTATAGAGCAATGTTCCTAATTTTTATAAATGTATTCTCTGACTTTATTACAAAATAATGATATGAATTATAGAAATTGATAATCTTAGAATTTCAGTTAAAGTTATTTAGAAGTTCAGTTCGAATCATTTATATTCATAAACCTGATTCTGACTTTCATAATGTGAATATCATTATCAATAATCTGAAAGTATAATCAAATTAATCATGGAAATATCATCAAGGTAAGCTAAAGTATTATAATTAGTTTGCTGCTACTTTACATCAAAAAATGATTCAGGGAGTTTATTAGGAAGATTAGTATCAAAGAGAAAAAAAAAAAGAAAAAGAATATTTTGCTGCATTTTCATTTTTTTTTCTGACTTGTATTAACTTAACTTCATGTAGAACTATTGAAGTTTCCACGTTCTACAGATGAATTTCTCTTCGGAATTCACCCAGAATATTTTGGCACACTTTATGTAAGAAAAAAGAAAGAAATTGAACGCAGAAAAAAAGCTAGCAACATATTTCTTTTTTTCCGTTTGACGAGAAAATATAAGTTGAGGTTTTCACACAGCAAACCACTCAAGATGTTATGCCGAACTTTTTCTTT